>NC_087445.1:32752651-33952964 GCF_036321535.1 Camelus dromedarius
AAAATAACCTCTTCAAAAGGAAGTAGAGATGTTCTGAGTATCAGGACGGAATGCATTCATGGGAACGACATAAACCCAAGATTTGTGGCGTGGAAGCTTTTGACTGAGATAGAAATAGGGGGCTAGAATGATACTAGGGTGGGAGTGTGTAGTAGAATTTCTGACCTCCTGTAAGACATGGGTGGATGCTACATGCCTGGCAGCAATTACCAGTTAGGTATGTGAGATACAGGAGTGATGAGAGGTTTTGGTTATCTGTATTCACTGGTGAGGAACTTGAATTATCTGGTGTGTGGTACAGATATTACACTGAGTAAATGTTTGACTTCTTTGGTTGACAATTTCTTTTTTTTTAGAAAGCAAAATAATGATCAATTTTGGATCTATCCAAATGAATAAAAGTGGTCCATTGTACACATCAGGGAAAAATTATTTAGAGGTGTGAAAGTGATATGAACCTTGCCTAAAAATGGCCCTATTATAGCAGGAAGAACTCTGGACATTTGGAGATATGTACTTTAGATTTTAGGAAGCGTATTAACTGTGGTCCAATATTCAGAATGTGAAGATTGTTCATCATGATTGGGATGTAATCAAAATTGAAATTCTCATAGAATAATTGTGTATAATTCTAACGAGGAACAAAGGGATGACATCTTTAAAAGACATGTGGAACTCTAGAATGGATTTTTATTGTCCATGAATAAAAAGCAAAGGTATATCACCAGGGGTAAATAATAGCATGATACAGAACTGTAAGAAATTAATCAGAAAAATCTATAGTATAGTATGGCTAGAGACTGGTTGAAACAAAAGTAAAATAAAAGAATTTTTAAATGTTTTTCTTGCATGGACTGCCATCTGGGGGTGGATGATGCAATGATAATTGGAAGCAGACTTTATTTTGCTTCTCTATTCTCCAGTGAAGGGGACCAGAATTTCAGTTTTGGTGGAAGGATGGAAAAAGTTAAACTCTCAGAGGTTCCTAACTTGGGGTCTATAGATTGCCAAACAAATTGTGGGTACAATTCAGAGTCCATGAACTTGAATGGGGGAAAACAGACATCTTTATTTTCATTGACCTCTCACTTAAATTTAATATTACTTTCAATTTTGAACGTAGGCCACAAATCACAGTTATATTAGCATTAAACTTTATCACTAATAAAATCACAGATATTTTCATATAATATTACAATAGTTGCAGCAGCCTCAAAATATCATTTATGCATATCAGTGCTTTAAAATTACAGTAATTATTAGAACCACAGCTAGATCTTGTTATTTGGTTTCTCAATAAAGAAAGCATACATATTATCATAGTGTGAAAACTTTTTTAATACTAGTTTTCTTAATAATTTTATGTATTTCATTTTATGCCTTAATATTATTCTGAGAAGGGAACCATTAGCTTCATCAGACTGCCAAAGCGGTCTGTAGCATAAAAACTTTACGAACCCCCAAATTAGCCTCTCTGAGTGTGTCTCTCCAGCTTGAAAATCCTGCTTACTTGGAGAATGGGAAAAATTCTGAACTGAACTTGGTTGTCTTTAGGGAAAGTAGAGAGCCACAGATACCAAATGATTATAAATGGGTTCATGTCATAATTTAACCTAGATCAGTCTATTTGGTCTTAATATTTAGCAGACTTATAGGCCATTAAAGGACAGTTTGGAAGATTTTACTAGTAGTTCTCATAAGGCTATACACAGTACTCCTGTGATCTGTTTGGATCAAAGTTCCCCAACAGTCTTTGTGGTCAAAGCACAATTTACACTGTGGTCAGTTAAAAAATTTATCAGAACTTGCTATGTCCACCTTGAGCAACTACCCCTAGGGAAGACTCTTCGGTCATTCAGCCTCTTCCTTAAGAATTACAGTACCTGTTTACAGTTTTTTCCTCCAGTTTGCATCCTCTCATAATCCTTAGTAGTTTTATGGCCTTTGGGTAACCTCCACGACCTCAAGCTTTCATTTCAATTTGATCATGCACTCCCCTGACCAGACTCTTATCAGAAATGCTCCATCTCTGAAATCTCAAACTTCAGCATGTTACTGTCTAATCTCAACAGCTTGGCTTTTCCTTTAAATAAATGTTTTAAAATTATAATTGAATTAATAGCCACCAGTTTAAAATGGAGAGATTTAGTAGGAAAATCTGGATTTTTCAGTTTCTTTTTAAAGAAGACTTTAGAAACTGGCCCTGGACTTCTGTGTATGTCGGGTAGAATACGAGCTGTCTCTTTTAGACAGAAACGTGCTCTCCAGGTTGCCTCAGTCCCTCTTGTCTCTGCTGTTTCCCATCATTCCTATTGTTTGTTTGATCTTGAGGCCAAATGTCAGTAATTATTTATCATTGCACTCGTTCTTTTTTTTCCCTCTTGCAGTTCTCCTTGAGCACCTACCCACATTTTTGGTGGTTAGGCATTTTACTTTGCAAAATTTGCAATTTCTAATTTTCATTATAGTTCTTTATCTTTTTAAGAGCCTAGGGCCTTTACTCCTTTTTATTCACATTTTATAAATCCAGTCCTCACTTTTGTTCTTTTTTGTCTTGTAGGGATCCAAAGATTCACTTTCAGAGCTTTTTAAAATCACTATTCACAAATCCACTTGTCATTAGCATAAAAGTAGAAATTGGAAACAGAATTTTTTAAAAAGGGCCTTCTCCCTCAAAATTTGAAAATAAACAATTAAACATCTCTCGATGTATCATAGTCTGTAGGATATAGCTAAAACAGTGGTCAGAAAGAATGTATGGCATTACATTTTCATATCAATAAAATAATGAAATGAATTAAATACCCAACTCAAAAGTTATAAAAATAACGTTCAAACAAACCAAAAGAAAGCAGAAGGAATTAAAATTAAAATTAGTAATTAATAAGTTAGAAAGCTGAAAAAAGTTTCAAAATCTTGTTTTTTGAGAAAAATCAAAAGAGAAATCATTAGCTAACGTAATGGATAAAAGGAGAAAGCACAAATATACGAAACTAGAATTGACAAGGAGAAATAAATATTAAAAGAGAGGAAATTATAAAAAAAAAAATCATGAGACTACTTTGTACTTCTTAATGAAAAAACTGAGAGAATAAATCCACAAGTAATTTTTTTTAATGCAGCTTACAAAATTGACCCTGTTAGAAGCAGAAACTCTAAAGAGAACAATTATAGAAGAAAATAGAGGAAATATTTAAAGGGCTCCCCAAATAATGTCACAGGGGAAGTCTACCAAAGTTTCTAAAAGTCAGAATATTAAGAATACTTAAACTACTCCAAAGCAGAATAAACAGTATCTTTTAAATTTGTTTTAGGAGACATTTATCATGAATCCCAAAACTGATAAAGACTGCATAAAAATTTATTGGTTACAAAAATTTATAAGCAATCTCCGTTATGGCTCTTGATGAAGAAGTCTTAAAGGTCAGTGAACAGACTCCAACAGAATATTTTTTAAATAACCAATGAAGTTTCATAGTAAGAATATTAGAAAATCCATTATTATTTTAATACAGCTAAGAAGGAAAAACCTGTATGATTTTTGTAGAGATGTAGTAGACCTTTGACCTCCCTAGGTAGTCCTGCTCCACTCTCGGACCTCATCAGCCTCAGGACCTAGTGCCATCAGGATGGTGCTCTCTGGTTTCCCGGCTGCCTGCAGTCTTTCTCCTAAGTGTCCATCGGAGAGAGCTGGTGAGTGGGTAGGGACTCCACTTGTGTCTGTCTTCCCAGGGATTCTAAACTGTCATACTAGTCTCCCTTCAGTCTTTAAAAGTGTATTAATCTTTCAGTTGATTTTTTTTTCCTGCTTTTAAGTTTGCCACCACTTTCTCCCCTAGTTTGCCAGTTTGTGTCTCCGACCTCTCCTTGGGGGGATTCTCACCCGTTTGAATTCAGTTTTCCTGGTTGTCTTGTAACCTTAACTATAGTCAGGGTTCTCTGGAGAAACAATCAGTAGGATATGGAGATATATTCATATTCTCTCTCTCTTTCTCTCTGTCTGTCTGTCTGTCTGTCTATCTATCTATATATCTATATATCTATATCTATATATATCTATATATCTATCTATATCTATATATATCTATATATCTATATCTATATATCTATATCTATATCTATATCTATATATGAATGAAGAATTGATGATAAGGAATTGGCTTATGCAATAAGGAGGTTGAGAGGCCCCATTATCTGCTATCTGCTAACTGGAGACCCAGGACAGCCTGGGGTGTAATTCAGCTCACATCTGAAGGCCTGAAAACCAAGAGTACCGAGGGCAAGAGAAGATCCAGCTCAAGCAAGCAGGCAGGGAGGGTTGAATTCTTTCTTCCTCTGCCTTTTTATTTTATTCAGGCCCTCAGTGGGTTGAATGTTGCCCACTCACACTGGGGAGGGCAAATTACTTTACTGATTTTACCAATTCAAATGCTCATTTCATCCAGACATATGCAGAAATAATGTTTAGTAACATATCTGGGCTCCTCATGATCCTGTCAGGTTGACACATAAATATAAAATTAGAGTTAGAGTGATATTCTACTGTGGCTTTGTAAATCCTTAACTCAGGAAGTGTCGCTTATTCATCAGTATATCCCTATAACCAAACCCATACCTCTCCTATTAGCAACTTCATTATTGGCATTAACTAGACATGTTAAGTTACATTAATTGGCAAATTTTCTATTTTTTTTCCTTCTGTGTATGAAGAATCTCAGTATTTACTCATGGTTACTCCCTAGTGGTAGCATTTTTAAAACAACGGGCAGTATTTATTAGTGAATTATCTGACAGTATTTCAGGAATGAAAGAGAAATTGTAACTAATAAGCTAGTACACAGAAGAAAAGAAACAAATCTGTTTGGAGACAAGTAAATATTGCTATATTTAAAAAAAGATGAAATAATCACCTAGATTTTTCTTAAACAGAATACATTTCTGAGAATAGTTACCAACCTCAGATTTTCACACCAGAGACTTTCTGAAAACAAACAGGGCCTTCTTTTGCGTTGTCAGAGTTCCTCTAATGAATGTTGGGTTTAGGGAGAAGAACACAGAAACAAACCAAACAGATGCAAAATGAAACGCCTAGCTGGGAGAGTAAAAAGTCCAGTCCTTTAAAACGGCGCACTGTTGAAATTAATTGGGCATTTCCTTCAGTTTTCATCTTTCCTAGCCTCTGTTCTATAATTTGTTTCTCTTGGTTTCTGATTTTGTCATTTATTTATGTATCTTATTATTTTTGAAAAACTTTGATTCTGATTTTGGTTCCTGTTGGCCTTTGTTCTCATGCTCTGTTTTGGCCGCACGTTCACTACTTAGCTTTTGTTTCTCTGAGTGGTCCTGACAGTTACGCACTAGTGCAGGTAAGCACTCCTGATATGATAAAGCCGCATTCCATGGCTGGTGTTTCAAATGAGATTGGGTCCTCTGCATTTCTACTCTTTCCTCTGGTATTTCACATCTCTTTTAGGTTTTTTCCTAATGTCATATTCAATGACATATTTTTCTGGGTTAGTTTACCTTATTCCACATCAGTCTCCATCTCATACTTCCTCATTCACTCAAACTGATTTGTGTGTGTTAATGTATCTAGATTATGTGTGTATATTTTCCTGTTTTCCTTGTGTTAGTGGAATCTGTCTCTGATGAGCCATTAGTATATTATTTGTGGTGTCTCCCTCTGTCCATTCTGTTTTCTCAGTAGATTGTAAATTCGGCATAGGCACAATCGGATCGAAACTTCGGCCATCTCTAAACTTTGGAACAAAACTTAATGCCATGCTTCTTAGGAGGATGCTGTAAAGCCTTTTATGAGTCTGGTGCCCTCACTGTGAGCTGTAATTAACATATACTCTTTAGCAGTTGTTTGGAAATGCTTGAGTATGAATGTGCCAGGGATGACATAATGGGTTGTATAAAAACCAATCTTACAGTTTTGAGAAGATAATGCAGATAGCAAGCATCCATATTAACTATTCATATTCTTATCTTTTGTACCATTTTCTTTTGGGACTAAAAGCATTTCCATAATTATTTAACCCCTGAGGACTCTTTGATCATCCACATCTATTATTGACAATATAGGTGACCAATTTTTTTTTTATTTTAACCAGAACAAATTAATTATACTAGCTGACAGACTTTCAGAAATGCTGCCTCATTCTTCACTTTCAAATCTGTTGGTTCAGGTGGACTATCTTCTGAGTGGATAATATCTAATTGAAAATATGTATTACCTCTGTTTTACTTCTTTCTCTTTTTCTACGCTAACTTTCCTCACCCCTTGATTTTTGCAAATTTTCTCTTTCCCTTAAATTTCTTGAATGATGAGTATCTTAGTTCAGGCTGCTATAATGAAATACCGCAGAATGGGTAGCTTATAAGCAACAGTTCTGAAAGTTGAAGGTCTGAGATCATGGTGCCAACACTGTCAGGTTCTGGTGAAGGTCCATTTCTGGTTGCTGATAGCCAACTTCTCATTATGTCCCCACATGGTGGAAAAGGGGGAGAGAGCTCTATGGGGCCTCTTTGCTCAGGGCCTTAATCCCATTCAGGAGGGCTCTACCCTCATGACCTAGGCAACTCCCAAAGTCTCCACCTCCTAATACCATTACATTGGGCTTTGAGATTTTAAGGGATGAATTTTGCAGGGACGGGGAGAGGGGGTCACAAACATTCACAAATGGCAGATTTTGTAACAGTTGGAACTTGGGTTATATGAAATCTTTGGCTCTGTGTAACACATGAAACTCCAAATAGGTTTTGGTCAGCAAATACTAGATCCATTTTCATTGCATAATCTGATTTTTAAAATCCTGGTGTTTTGTTTCTCCCAATCACGTAATAACCAAATTATACTTTCAAAAGTTTGCGGTGTGAATTAAGAGCAGTGTTATTTAGCAAAGGCAATTATTTGATTACCTCCCCTGTGCTAGTCGCAGCCTGGCATTTAATCTGGCTGAGGCCCACAGACCGCAATTTGAACAATCAGGGTAGTTTTCTGTAATTGCAATAAATCATATCATTAACCATGACAGACTTTCCCTCCCACAGATTTTTTTTTTCAGTAACAGTTAACTCCTGAACCCCTCATGAAAGCCAGATTTCACTGTAGTCAAATGAATTTCATAGTCAGCTGGCAGAATATAAAGACAGAGTCTGTGTTGGAAAAACACTGATGTCTCGAGAGTGGAGCCTAAAGAGGTCACTCTAACTTTAAGAGATGTAAGGCTCGAATGAATATGCCACACACAGAGGCCATCTGAAGAAATAATTTGTGAAAGGATTATCTGCCGCAAGGCTGTTTAATTTTCTAACAGGGAAACAGATGGAGATCAAGATGTGAGGCATACTTATATTGTTACATTTTGGTCATTTATATAAAATACACCTGCCACTGTATTGAGGCTTCCTGGGATGAAAAATATGAAAAGAGAAAATATTTTAAAAGGAACATTTATTGCCACCTTATGTAAGCTCGTTTTTACAATATGTCCCTTTTAAGCAAGAATTTAAAAAGTGGAGTATGTGTTTAAGGTTTTACCATCTTAAAAACTTGATCTTCACATCCACCCTGTCTAGTGCCTGATATGTAGCCATGCTTAATACTTTATGATTTCAAATGATATACTTTTCTTTGTTATCCTGTGGTTTTCCCAAATTGTTGTCTCTTGCCATGGAAGATGAGAAGTTTAGACCATTTTCACTCTAACCTTACTGATTTTATTAAGCACATACTTTTCCTATTATTGATGTGTGACCATTTATACCTTGGTCCATATCTTTAAACCTCCTTTGCTTTGTCTATAAGTTCAATAAAATTGCGTGATACTAAGTTTATCTAAAGTGTACTTAAAACAGTACTAAGTACTGGTTAGGACTTACATAGAGAAAGCAGTATAATTCCATTATCTCTAACCCTTGCTAATCAAGGAAGAATGTCCCAGAGGCAAGGATATTGCTTCTCTTTAATTTCTTTTGGGTTTTCTTTCTACTTTTAAGTCATTTTTCGCTGCCATTGTGTCTATGCTGTATCGGTGCTTAGAGGTGAATTTTCTGAGTCTTGAATAACCCAAACTGTCTTTATTTTGCCCGCAAATTAATTTCTACCCACTGTCTAGACAATTCAGCTTTAAGATTATTTTCCCTCAGACATTTGAATGCATTTCCACACAGTGTTCTGATTTTCCGTGTTGTTTTGAGAAATCTGTTCTCAGTTTGATCTAGTTTTTTATAGGTAATCCATTTTTTTCCTTTGTGGTAGTTCTGTTTTTCTCTCTACACTTGGTGTTCTGCAACTTCACAGTAATGAATCTGAATCTTTAAAATTAAAAAAAAATGTATCTTCCTCTGCATTTGGTGGTCTTTCGCTTTCCTGATTTTTAGTTTCACTCATTCTAATAATCATCTCTTTCCATTTCAGAATTCTTTCTTGTTTTTCATTCCTCAAGTATAGTAGCTTGTCTTTGTCTTTGTTTTATAGAGCAGTATACTTTTGCCTATTAATTTTTTGAAAAAATTTCTGAACAGGGAGAAATGTTGAAAAGTAGGTACAATAAGTACCTAATGCCTTTTCCCTAGATTTAACCATTGCTAACATTTGATACAATATCCTTTGTAATATCTCTGTGTATATCAGACTTCCTAAAATACCTTTTTCTGTTTACTAAATTATTTCTAGTCCTTCTGGTGTCAGTTGTTCTGATTATTTCTCTTGGTTATTCTTTTTTTGAATATATTTGTATTCGTTGTTTATAATAGTTTATTTTTTAAAAGGCTAGATGGATGAGTGTATAATACGGATTGGTGGGAGTTTCCTACACAATTGTGTATTGATTTTTCTCTAAGCTGGCATGCGTTTCTACCGACATGTATTTGTGAGGGTCTATTTCCCTGACATATTTCGCTCTTCAGTGAGAAGCCTGGCAGTAGGCGCTGCGTAAGAGGGCAGGGTGTGTTGGTTGCAGGCTCCACTTTAAGGTGTGGATGTGGAGAATCAGCCTGGGGACCTCTGCTCCAATTGCCCAAGGTATAGACGACGTCAGGCTTCGTTGTATTTGTACTGGGCAGAGTGATTGTTCTTCTTTTTCCTCCTGCACATCTATTGTGTGATTCCAGAATTATCTTCCACTTTGTTTGCTTGTCTGTTAGACTTCTACATTCAGGGCCATCGTTGAGTGAGAAAAAGATACCTCCCTCTGCACAGATACCAGAGATATAGTTAACAAGAGTGTGGCCTGGATTTCAAGGAGTTAAGCTCCTTGCTGGGAACCTATGTTCCGTGTACAATCTACACACCTGTATGTGGTAGCCTTACCTACTTCCGAGACTTCAAAGCCTTCCCCAGAGGGTAGGGTGAAGGGAGCTAGGTGGGAGGCTGCAGCACTCCTCCTAGTGCCCACCCCAGTTCCCACCTCAGTATCAGTTCTCCATTGCTACCAGTAGGTTTTTTTCCAATATTCACAAATGTACTTTTTTCATGTGTCCAACAAGAGAGGGAGATGGGAGTATAAGGCTTCAATCCTTAGTGGAGTTTCATTAATATATCCTGAGGAGTCATGAAGGGGCGCTAATGGAGACAAGGGCAGACTCAAAAGATAAAATGCTGAGATGGAAGAGAGAGGTGTGAGGGTAAAATCCAGAAAGGGTCCAAGGTTAGAGAGAGTGTCTGGAGAATCATCTCAATGGAGGTGATCCCTGAAGCCCAGAAAGTGAAGGGCCCTGTGAGGCGCCCAATGCAGAGAGTGCAGAGAGCCTGCCCAAACACACCAAGGAGGGAGAAGGCGAGAAGAATTTGTGAAGCTAGGAGAAGAAACATTTTGGGCATGGAAAAACAGTCTGTGCCATTTTATGTAATGTTTATCCACATTTATAATTATTCAGTTTTCTTATTGAATGTTGGAAAAAGTCAGAACTATTGTACATGGCACAGTTTCCTCCAGAATCTGGCCACTGGCTTAGCTGCCTCCTGTCCCCCTAACCCCCAGTTTGACTGGCACCCTAACACTTTGTTCCCTCACATGTCTGTGACTTTGAACATAAGATTTTACCTAATTCTCTTCCATCAACCTGAAAAACACATTTGCCTCCTGCCGGACTTAGAGAACTTTTTGAGATTGAAACATTTCCTAACTGCAGCCCATGCTCAGTTGATTTGTTCCTCCAACCTCCTCCCTCTGTATGTTGCCCTTAAATTATATTGCATTTGTTTAATACTCGTACCAGAACTATTTCCTTCCAAAACTGTCCTCATCGTGACATCCACATTACTTGATACTTAACAGGAAGGTGCTAGTGATTGTCGGCTAAATGCATGAGTGAGGTCCATGTCCCAGCCTCTCTAACCCTTCATTCCTTGACACATCCTCCCTCCTTTTGGCCCTCTTTTATACATTAACAACTTTTATCTTGCAAATTCAGAAAAAACCATCTGAAAGACTAACCTGCTTAGAGGCTTCAGTAGCAGTCTGTTTATTCTTCCATACATTCATTTAGTGCACACTATGTACAGGGTACTGGCAGAAACACTGGTGATGTCAAAAGCAGACCTGTTCCCACCATCTTAGAGCTGACTGTTCAGTGGGAGAAACTGATATCAGTCATATGATTATACCGACAAGTGTATTCTTGCCCTCCAAAGAAGAGATACATGGTGCTGGGAGAACCTGTAATGGAGTAGTAGGTGGTTAGGGAGGTCATGGAAAGTCTACGTCTGAGAAGGTGACATGAGCAGAGATTGAAAAAGAGGAGAGGGGAGATGATCCAACAAGAGTGAACAGTATGCGCAAAGACCCTGTGGCTGGCACAGGGAAGATAATGCCCTGAATGAGGCCAGTGTGGCTCTCGTAGTGAGGAGCAAAGGCAAGCATATTGAAGAAGAAGTTGGAAAGCAGCAGGTACCTGCACATGCACTGTCCTCTGGGCTAAACTAAGTAGCTTTTGCCTTTAGTGTGCAGACCCTGGTACCAGTCTGCATGGGTTTGTATCCTGACTCTAGCACTTCCTTCTTGTGTGACTTGGGAAGGTCCCTGTGCCTCAGTTTGCTTCTCTGTAACATGAGAATCATATTAGTACCTACCTTATGAGGATTAAATGAGCTAATGTGACAAGGATTTTGAAAAATGCCTAGCACATAGCACTGTGAAAATTGCCAGCCATCATTATATCTTTTCCAGGCATATTACCAGAATAAATACGGACAAGATTACAATCAAGTCATTGGAAAAATAAATCTATACCTGTGATGCTATATATACATATATATATATATAATATATATATATGTATATATACTGACAATACTTATACATATATAAATTTTTTAAAATATATTTGATACCTATATCATCATTGGTATATATTTTAACAGCATATATATAGTATAGATATATCTATCTATATCATTGTAGATATATATATGATTTTTTTTGACAGTGCAGATACTTCCTTGTGTCTAATCTTGTACATACTTGTTTTAGTAGAATGCCTAGGAAAGACATGTTATACTGGAAAGTAGAGAAAGAAGGGCAATAATTAAGGGATTGTTTCTAATTTTCTGTTTCAAAACTGTAATTTTGAGATGTGTAAAGACTTCAATACAGCTAAAAACCTCTGTGTGTAAGGATTTTTTTCTTTCCATTTCATACCCCTATTTAAGACCAGGACACTGTAGGTGGCATTTTTCTACCAGCTAAGAAACAGCATGCTTTATGCCCCTAAATACATTGACCCAGCACTTCTTGACCCCGTAAGTTGAGGTGGACGTGCAGTAGCAGAAATCTTGCTGATAAAACCCCCTTTTTCAAGTTGCTAACTACTACTAAGACATACTTGCATAAAGGGTATAAAGTGATTTCATTTCAAGCATCATTGAGTTGTGAAGGTAAGAATTATGCATAATTTGTTTCATTGGAACTGTTATTTAAGAGGCCTTATTGATTTTCATTGGTGTCCACATATAACTTGTCACATTTCCTTCAATGATTATTTTGATTGCAATTGTGTTAAAATAGCATCGAAAGCACAAGTAGCAGGGAAAGAGATTTCATTTAGAACTCCTGTTTTATTGACTGCCAGCTTTGTGCTGTTTGGCGAAAGTGGAGCCTGGTGTGTGTGTGTGTGTGTGTGTGTGTGTGTGTGTGTGTGTGTGTGTGTGTGTGTGTGTGTGTGTGTGTGTGTGTGTGTGTGTGTGTGTGTGTGTGTGTGTGTGTGTGTGTGTGTGTGTGTGTGTGTGTGTGTGTGTGTGTGTGTGTCTGTGTGTGTCTGTGTGACCAAGTATAGTGTCTTTTAGAAGATAGTAGCTTCTGAATACATTTGGACCGTGAAACAATATTCCCTTTGTCTCCCTTTGTCATTATTAATTAGGAAAAATTGCCAGATGCCCCAGCGGTAGCACGTCTAATTTAATAACCTGGGAATCTGATGCTTGAAAATATAATGAAATGTACCAAATACCATGCCGTTTTATAATTACTGATACAAAACATATTGTAACTAATCTTGACTGATTAGAAAAGACTTTTATAAAGCACAAAATACAGTCAGATGGGAGCTACAGCTCTGTCTCCGTAATTTAATATAATGATCAATCTGGAAATTGTTCTTGAGCATGGGTTGATGGGCAGGAATTTGAAGAGGAAGAATCTCAGTCAACAGACCTCCTGCTAGATTTTTTTGTTACTTCTGTGAAAAACACACAGAAATAAATTTAGTGGAATTCTCCCTCTCTCTTTCTTTGGAAAACCTTTTGTCATTTGGTTTCCATCAGCAGCCTAAGTGGTCATCCTAACAGAAATGGCACTTTTTGAGCCAGTATTTCTACACACTTTAGAAAGCGCAGTGTCTTCCAATATTGTCTTTATTTTGAAATATTTTATAGGTGGTAGCATAGAAGAATAAGATGTATTTGCGTTGAATCCCAGTTTGAGTATTCCCTAGGTGTGTGACCTCAGAGAAAGATGAATTTGGCACGTGACTTAACCTCGGAATCTCACTTTCCTTGTCTGAACACACAGGTACACTTATTACAGGGATTAAATAAGATTTCACGCTGACACATCATAGGTATCAAAAAATCTTTTCCTTCCTCTTCTCCCTTTTCCTCTTGAGGAAGCAGCCATGATATGGGAGCACTCACATGTGAAGCCTCAGTGTAATGTGTGACTTTGAAGCAATGATGCAATTTGTTATTCAGATGTCTTTAATTTTGTGAGAAGACTCTAACCCTACACACATGTGAGATGGTTGAATGTGGTGAACTTGAAGGTGAATGAATTTAAGCTTGATTGAGCTTGAATCCTGGCTCTGCTACTTGTGAGTTTTGTGGTTCTGGGGAGATTACTTAATCTCTGGGAACCTTTCCTGATCTGTAAAATGGGGATTGTAATAGTATTATTTCCTAAGGGATTGAATAGTGGAGGTTAAATAAATTGAAGTGCTTCATACAATATGGGACCCATGGGTGCTTTCCTGTGTCCTTGTATTTTGGGTGTGTCTCATAATTCACACACCCTGGTGAGGCTTTTTGTTTCATTGACCTACCCCTTATTTCTGGTGCTGGTATCTAAAATTCCCTAAAGGTAAAACATGGATTTTGATTTCCCACTTAGCAACCATTTTTGACTATGCAAATATTACAAAGACGGTTTAAGTAGTTTGGATGGATTTGTGATTGGTAGTGAAATCAAGAGATTCAGAAGCAGGCAGAAGCTAGTAACACAGATTTCTCTGAAGAAGAAAAAAATCTCTGCATAGTTTCTCCAAGATTACCGATTTTGGTGTAGTTTCAGGGAGTTGGGAAGACAGAAGCTCCAAAATTTTGCATTTTAAAAAGCATATTAACAGTTTTTTTTCCTTAGCATATACCAAATTCCCTTCGTATGTCATTTGCTTGTCCATTTTTTATCAGTGAACGTTTATTGAGCATTTAATAGATTATAATGTTTCGGGTATGATCCCTTCCATGAAGATACTCATAAATGGGGTCAGGGAGCAGTGGAGATAGATGTACAAATGGATAGTGCGATAGTATATTCTAACAGACAGTGTTGGGACCTGCAAAGGTGTTACGGGGACATAAAAAGGGGCACCTCACCTAATCTGGGGAAAAGCAGGAAGGGAAAATTAGAAGAGACAGTGAGCAAGGATTGGTTCTCAGTCTGAGGTGTTTCCACACACCTAGGAGGTGTTTAGACTATATGGGGGAGTTTTCGGTGGTCACAGTGATTGAGGAGCGGCGTGATTGGCCTTGAGTGAGTGAGGGCAGTAATGCCAAATGCCCTTTAATGACAGGACAATCCCACACAGCAGAAATTGGCATTTCACACATGTTAATGGTGTCCTGGTTGAGAAACACTGAGTGAAAAGGGAAAATAAAGGGAGTGTGTCTAGTATAGGGTGGAAAAGAGGTATGCTTTGAGCTTATAGCATTTGTGACAATAAAGGCAGTTGGAAAGCCAGAATATTCTTTGTCTGTCTGTTGCTTTCTGTTGGAATATCTTGAACTGGTTTTTCAATCCCATGACTTTCCGAACACTTAATGGTGCGTGTTGGCTTGAACATACCTGCTGGAGAGGCCTGGGCTTCTCAAGCCCCTAGAGAATGAGTCCACTCAGATCAGTTACAGAATGATGAAAACCCCAGGAAATAACATTTCCAATTTTTTTTCTTTCCATCAGACTGCCAAGTTAAGAAGGGGCCAACTATAAAACACTAGTGACATTCTGAACCAGAAAATCTGTTTTTCTTTGCTTTGATACATTTTAAAATAAAATAGATTTGCTTAGCATCCAGGGCAGTTAATAGAGTTGTCCATGGCTATGGCCTAAAAGGGAGAAGACACCAGGGGAAATGATTAAGCTGTGTACGTGCAGGGGCTGGAGGAAAGGAAGAGAAACAGGGCACATGAGTCTGGGTGCCTCTGGCCCCAGCGGTGCACCCAGTGATCCCAGAAGATACAGCCCAGGAGTGAAGGCACAGATAAGGAGCCCCAGTATTTCAGCAGAAACAGAAATTCTATGATGATGTATGCAAAGGTTCAGACTCCACTGCACTAAATCCTAGGGTTTTACAGAGGTATAGTGGGGGGCCAGAGCTGGCGATGGGATGGAGGAGGTAAGGCAAATGGGAAGTGAGGGGCTAGTTCAGCTATATTGGGGGTCTCTGTAAGATTTCATTAGTAAATAATGAAAAAAGTTCTCCTTTAAAACTGATTTGGGCACAACATTGTAAATTAACTATACGTTAAAAATTATTTGGAAAAAACACTAGTATTGAAGCATTGAAGTGTTCATTCTGGTGTCAGCTATTCATTCCAGAAATTAATCTGCTGTGTAACTTTGGTCCAATGCCTGGGCCTCTCTGCCATTATTTTTTTCTCATCTGGGAAATAAGGGGTTCAGACTAGAATTTCTAAGGACCTTTAAGCTTTAACATTCTGTGAATTTTCAAATGTGTTAAACAATTTAGTGAACTCTTGTGAAAAAGAAGGATTTGGTAGCCCAAGCATGGATTGAGTCCCAGCTAGTAATAGATGAAGCGCACAGAAGACCTATGAGAGTCTAGATTTTTGACCTGAAAGTTATAAGAGGTGTGAAATTAGTATGTGGTTATTTATGGAAAGTCACAGTTTCCTATACTCACAGTTGCTAGTGATTTCATCTAGGCAGAACATCTTGACAAACAGCTAACAGGAGCCCTACTCATCAGTTTCCCCAAAGTATTAGATTATGTCTTTAACTGGTACAGTTAGCGGACAGCCTTCTACTGCATAAATGTGTTGGTGGTTGTGGAGTAACCAAAATTTTTACAATGGGATGATCAGAAAAAGGGTCCTCTCAACTTGTGATAGATGTTTTTAGTTAAACACAGGTGTATGGAATATAAAGTTACTTTTCTAAGAATCTTTTGATTAAGTAATACTCTATATGGCTGTGCTTCCATCGCAAGGATTTGGAAGCACTGTGCAGCGTGTCTGTTCTGACAGTTCCGTACGTTTGCTTCCCATTTTCCTATTAGCATTTTAAAAATTGTGTTGTTTGACCTCATTCATTTTAAGCATATTATCCCGGCTGCAGTTCAAGCTGCTTGTTAAGGAGCAGTGCCTCTGGATTCTGCTATTATTTCTACTATTTGCCTGGGTAGGTCCCTTGGCCATTTGCCAGTAATTTAAAATGGCTTTGCAGGATTGCTGGGTTTAGGCTCACTCTCTGCTTGTTTTATAATAATTTTTTTAGTGGAGGTACTGGAGATTGAACCTAGGACTTCACACATGCTAAGCATGTGCTCTGCATTTGAGCTGTTACCCTCCCCCTCTGCTTGAAATAGTCATGTGAAGATTTTTCTGAACAAACTACTATAATGCCAGCATGAAGAAAGAAATGAAATGCCCAGGAAGAACAAGGCCTAGTACATCTTTATGCAGTGATTACAAATCCACAAGTTGGTGTTTTAAGCCACACAACAACCCCATTAGGAAGGTAGTATTGTTGTTATTGTTGTTGTTGTTATTATTATAATAACGATCATTACTATCATCATCATTATCTTGTAATTATAGTTGAGGAAATTGGAACTTAGGTGAAATAACTTACCCAAAGCATCACAAGCTAGTTTTGATTGCTTAGCAAACTTCCTAAGCTAGCTTCTATTTGGTAGTGGTTTATAGAAACTGTAAAGATATATGACAGTATATTCTTTAGTCACATGCACAGTTCTGTAGTCTAATAGGCCAGATTTTTGTACTAATGTAAATTGCAATGAGAGCACATCGCTTTTATTAAATTAATTCACACTCAGGTCTGATGGAATGTCATGGACACCAGGTCAGGTTTGACTATTATTTTGTAAGAGCTTTTGGTTTGAGGCTGGTATTTTCACAGTTTATCTATCGTCATGGAGTGTCCAAGTGCATCCTGGCCCACAGCCCCTTAACTACCAAACACATGGCCGCTGATGCCTCTCAGTTACGTTTTTTGATTCTGTGGTACAGAATGCTCCAGCCAGTTCCTTTCCTTTGTTGTACCTGAAAGCAGATCAGAAGATTGAAATCTTTATTTATTTTCCTGAGTGCTTACAGATCAACAGTGAGAGAAAAGGATTCATTAGACATTGTTTTTCAGTCTTTCTAAGAAGGGAGTAAAGCAGATAGGTGGGTTCAAGTGATGTCAAGTATCAGTGCTGGTTTGTTTCAATAGCCCAGCACAATTACTTCTTTCAGAACACTGTCAGTATTTAACATTGCCTTGACTCAGACCTCTCTACAGTTTTCATAGTTGCCGGTATTCACAGGGACACAGTAAAATAGCACATCGTTGAAGTATTCTGGCTGATGCGTGCTTGAGTTCACCTGTACTCTCTGAGGAGATTTGTCACAAGTCTTTCCTTTTTTGCCCTCATCAAATCTTATCAACAGCCTGAAATTCTTATCAGAAGTAGATAAGACTGTAAATCATAAATGAATAATTTCCACTGTGTTCTCTGCCCAATACCTGCCTCCTGCTATAGATCTATCTGTACTTCAATTAATGCTAATTTATTGCAGTTTTTTTTACATGTTGTTTGGTCATTGTTTTAACTTAATTTGATGTTTGGGCAAATTGTCTCAAAGATTTTGAGAGCAGAGTTTTTTTTAATTGAAGTTTGGTCAGTTTACAAAGTTGTGTTAATTTCTGGCGTACAGCATAGTGATTCAGTTATACATATATATACTCCTTTTCATATTCTTTTCCATTATAGGTTATTATAAGATATTGAATATAGTTCCCTGTGCTATACTATAGGACCTTGTTGTTTATCTATTTTATATATAGTGGTTAGTATCTGCAAATCCTGAACTCCCAGTTTTTCGCTCTACTTCCCCATTCCTCTCTGGTAACCACAAGTTTGTTTCCTATGTCTGTGAGTCTGTTTCTATTTTGTAAATAAGTTCATTTGTGTCTTTTTTTTTTTTTAAGATTCTACATATAAGTGATATCATATGGTATTTTTCTTTCTCTTTCTGGATTACTTCACTTGGTATAACAATCCCCACATCTGTTGATGTTGTTGCAAATGGCATTATTTGATTCTTTTTTATGGCTGAGTAGTATTCCATTGTTTAAGTTCACCAGTTTCTTTATCCAGTCATCTGTTGATAGACATTTAGGTTGTTTCCATGTCTTGGCTATTGTAAATAGTGCTGCTGTGAACACTGGGGTGCATGTATCTTTTTCAATTAGTGTTTCCTCCAGATATATGCCCAGGAGTGGGATTGCTGGATCATATGGTAAATTTGCTTTTAGTTTTTTAAGGACTCTCCATACTGTTTTCCATAATGGCTGCACCAAACTGCATTTCCACCAACAGTGTAGGAGGGTTCCCTTATTTCCACACCCTCTCCAGCATCTATCATTTGTGGACTTTTTAATGATGACCATTCTGAGTGGTGTGAGGTGATACCTCTTTGTGGTTTTGATTTACATTTCTCTAATAGTGATAATTGAGCATTTTTTCATGGAGAGCACTGAGTTTTTTTCATTTTTCAGCATAAAGGTTTTTCTTTTCTTAATGTAGAAGTACTACAGACTATAAAAAAGTACTGCTTTATGTAGAGAAAAAAGGAACTATAAAAAGGTGGAAGGCAGACAAAACCAAAACTGTCCCATACAACAATCATCACAAATACTGTGTGTTTCTAAGTCTCTTTGTTCTTAGTATTTTTTACACAGTTGTTTTTACAATGTATGTAAAATTGGTGCTCTGGTTGTTCATTGATTATAACATAGCACTTTTCTATGCTAAAAAAAATCCTCTTTAAATGTCATTGTGAATAAATCTATGTTATTGTATTAAGAAGTATCAAACATAATTTTCTAATATTAAGCTCAGTAAGTGAAGGATTTTTAATATCTTTAAGGCTACAGATCTTCACTCAACAATTGAATGTTTTACAGTGTTGATACAGGAGAAGCTTTAACTGCGGGTAAGCACATTGCAGGTTCCACCAGACAGGATGGCCAGGAGCCTTTGAGCTGGACCAGAGTCCTCTGAAGGCCTCTGCTGTGCAAAATATTAACCCTTCTGGGTGGGGAATTGGGTGTTTCCTGGGGGTGGTTGTCAGGAAAGCAACTCTTAACCAGCCTGTAAGTTCATACCAATCAGTAGACTGTATGAAAATTAGTTTTGCCCTTCTTTTTGGAGTGAGGACCAGGACAAGGGCATCTGCTATAAAAGTCATTATTCTGAAAAATTCTAATGAATTCAATGGCAAGTATCAAAAATAAGAAAAAAAAGGAAGATCTATAGATGATTTAACTTTCTGTCTAGAAAAACTAAGGAGAATTGTTGAAAAATTAGAATTATTGAGAGTTAAGTGGCCAGATGCAAAACAAACATACAAAAATTGTTCATATTACCACATAAGAGCAAAAACATAATAGAGCCTATAATGGAATAAAGTCTGTTTTGATAGTTTCCTTATATATACTAAAAAAACCCTAAGAATAACCTTAAAAATGTCTGAGGATCTACATAAAGTGATTTTAAAACTTCACAGAGCCATGAAAAACTTGGGCAAATGAAGAAACATACTATGTTCCACATTAAAAAAAATTATGATTAATAGTGATACTAAAATTTACTCCAAATTATAATCAACAGATTAATCAATGGGAGAGAATTGATATCCCAGAAATAGACCTAAATATCTACTTTTACATACCCATGGGTATTATCACATTATATTGTGGGAAATTGTTGTGAGAGGGGATATACACGGATGTTAAGAAAATACACTGTGGAATCAGACAGGCATGGACTGAAATCCCAGATCTGCTGATGTTTGTGATTTGCTGTTGTTTCCCCCATAGTTGTAATGTGGGGATAGCGATTCTTATTATCTGAGGATTAAATGGTATGTGGTACGTAGTCAACACATGGTAGAGCTAATTAATGTTATTTTATCTTCAGATATTTGAAAAATTAGGCTTCCTAGCCTTTTCCAAATATATGTGTATTTATATAATTATTAAAGATAAGGAAAACATAGTAACATTTGATTCCTGTGGAGTAAGAGGAAATTAATGTAATATTTTATCTGTCCTCACAATTCATCTGATCATTAATTGTCATGAACTGTATCATTTTTATCTGGGTTCTAGGAGCATCTTGGAAATAAGTCATGTACTTCTGTGATTTAATTACATGCAGTGTCAACTCTATGATTAACATATACTATTATATGTAAGCAATCCTTGGTTATAACCATAATTGTCAATCATAGGAAGGTTGAAAAACACAGAAAGATGTGAAAAAGGCATTTAGAGTGACTCATAATTCATCACTGGAAAATAATCATAATTAATATTATATCTTCTGGATTCTTTTTCCACTTGGGTATGCATTTGAGTTTCAGAATTAATACATACATTTAATCCAATTTCAATAAAACCTCAACTGAACATGCTGAAAGTTCAATTTAACATAACAAAATTATTCCAAAACTTCACATGGAAGAGTGAATAATAAGAAAAAATTAATGTTTCAAAAGAAAAATATTTAGGGGACACTCACCTCTACCAGATAATGAAACTGTTGTAAACCTCCCAAAATTAAAATTGTGTTATGCTGCTGCACGACTGGACAGTAGATTTGTGCTATCGTAGATATCACAGGAACAGAGCTGTGTTTAGAAGAATTTAGTGTATAAGAATGGCTATCATTTTCAGTGGGAGGAAACATCATGTAGCAAATTTTGCTGTAATAATGTATTAGGTCCTTACCTCCTACCACAAAGCAAAATCAGTTTCATACTAATCTAAGGTCAAACCCATTACAATTTTTAAGTCAGGTATCATGTTTGTAATTTTAATAAAGGCTTTCTTTATCTTAGCCTGTACCCTTCTGGTAATAGTCTGCTTTATTTTAAAAAGGCAATTTCTTCTTTTATCTTACTGAGAACGTGATCTTAAATTTTCTTCTTGCGGTAAATTTGTTTTATAAATGTGACTTTTACTTGAGAGTATTATCATCAATTACCATACTTTTTGTGTGTTTCAGAATAATTTCATAATTTCACAGGCCCAGGACAGTTTTTCTCTCTTACCTTTACAGAGAGAGTAGTAATTATTTTGTGTAACAGGGTAAGCTTTTCATGCTTTGTAGATGGCTTCTAGGATCTTTTCAGGAGAATTCAGAAGGCACTTTTCATGGCACCCACTCACGTACCCTTTCTGACTTATGTCTGATTTATTTTATTTCATTTCTCTGATTTCTTGTATTGTTCCTTCTTTACTGAGTTCCTCTTATTTCATGAATCTAATATGGAGGAGATTCTACTAGTTTGGATTTCTGTGCCTCCTCCAGTTAGGACTTTGATTTGTATAGCGCATATAAATGTTTCATCAAATAACAACTGGAAATGCATGCCAAGTTGCTGACACTCCTAGCATTTTAATTGCTGAAGGTAGAGGGATGATTCCATGATTATCCAAGAATTCTGTGGCTGAATAATTGCTCTTCTAGAATGCTCTATTCACTTGGATTGTACCATGTAACTTGCCCGTGGTAGAGTAGATCCATCATGAAACTCAGCATTTCCCATTTTTGGTTTGTGTTATGCTGAGTATACTCAGTGACTTTTGCAGTGTTGAAAAATTCTGGAAATAACTCTCAAGGTAAAAGTAGTTGTGACTTACTATGAATAACAATGTCATACCGCTCATGGAAAATAAGAGGAAATTGATGCAATTAGCAGTAAAAAAAAAAAAATAAATGAGGGATCAGATAATAAACACTGAAAATGAAGTCCAATACACTGAAATTTCAAGCTTTGCCTATTGTGTGAACCCTTTTTTAGTTTTTGTATCTTTTCTTCTTTTTTTAAAGTAAGGCTTGCAGTAAAGTTATTGTTTACTTTTCCTTTTCCTACAATTGCTGAGAGGATTCAGTTGCTAGTGAAAATGCCTTTGTCTATTTTTAAACTGTGTGAAAATGTGCTTGGGAGACGTGAGTGTTTTTTTCTTCTTCAGATACTCTTGTAATAATCTTTATTAATGTGCTAATCTCCTGTTAGTCTGAATTTTCAACATGTGAGAATGGTCATGTTATAAGAATTTTCAGCATTATACCATTGGCAAGGAGAGTTACACCAAATCCTGTAAGGTTTTTCTGATTATTTGTTGAGAAAATTTCGTGATTGTCTTTGTTGTAAAGGACTTGACATATTTACTTGAACAGTACTACATTTTGAATTTTTTTTTTAAGGGAATAAAATGCATCATAGCATTGTATCATCAATGTGCACCACTGAGTTTTTAAGATAATAATTTAAATCCATTTGTTAACAAAGATCTGATTACAGAGTTCCATGATATTAAAGATGTATTTAGCTTAATGAAACCTATAGCAGAACATTTGTATATTCTGAGATGCAAAATAGGTATGATGGAAACTTCTGTCATGTGATATCTAATAAAGAAGACTTAAGTAAGGTGGTCATTGGTTTCCTAATCTGTAAGAGTGTATGAGTTTCCATGTGTCATGTTCCAGTTCCAAATTGGGATGGATGGGACCTGAATAATTTTAGTAAATATTCCCCTAAAATGAGAAGGAGCTTTACAGAGTAGCTCTCCAGTTTCAGGATGCACCTCATAGCTACTAAATATCTGAGATGACCAATGACCCATAAATTTGTATTTGAAAGAGTGCTGCTGGGCAAAGCTTTCTGAAGTGTTTGATTTTCATGGGACAGTATCGTTTGACTGTCTGTGTTGTTTCCTCCTAGTTTGTGCAAATCCCATTGGGGGAGAAAACACACGCTATAACCTTGTTCTATGGAGAAAAAACTAACTTTAGAGAGAATTACCTTGCCCAGAGTTTCTTAGCCAAACAGCATAACTAAGAGTAGAAGCTGTTCATATAATTATATGATACAAATCTGATTTTGTTTCTTCCTATCACTAATGTCTGTACTAATCAGTCAGCTCATCTATGCAGTCAGCCTAATGTGGTTGACATAGCTAAAACCCCAGGTCTAACCATTTGGGTGTTCTGAGCTCTTTTGGCCTATGAACAAGATCTTAGAAATGGCATGTGGTGTAAATGTCACAAATTGTATCAAGCATTCACGTCCCCAGGCCAGTTGTAGCAGATGATTCATCCCTTATACAGAGCCACCAATAATATAACGTCAGGAAATTTTGAATCACAGATTTTTTTTATGAAAAACAAAGTGAGCCAGGGAGAGTGGGGACACACATCATGGTGCGATTTGAGCTGGCTTCAGTTGGTGGGAGAACTTGGGATTCAAAGAGCAAGTCCAATGACTGTGCTTGCCTCCTTCACAGAACCCTTTTCAGAAAACCTCCTTCTACCTCTCTTTTATGTCTTTATCGAATTTTTTACTTAGTCAGGACTGATTCCCCACCCTACCAAACCTCCCATCTTGAGATGCAGAGTCAAAATAACTAGTCATCCAGTATTACTTGTTGGAAGTGTTAGATGGTTGAATACCTTGATACCTGTGATGGTAAGTTCTGTGTCAACTTGGTTAGACTATAAGCACCAGTTGTTTGTTTGATCAAATACTAATCAAGATGTTGCTATAAATGTGTTTTTTTTTTAGATGTGATTAACATTTAAAATCAGGCAGCATGAAGTAAAACAGATTACCTGTTGTAGTCTGAGTGGGCCTCATCCACTTGCTAAAGGCCTTAAGAGCAAAGACTGAGGTCTCCCAAAGAAAGAAAGAATTCTCCCTTTGCACAGCCTTTGGACTTGAGACTGCAGCATCAAATTTATTCAGGAGTCTCCAGCCTGCTAGCTGGTCTGTCATACAGATTTAGGACTTGTCAGCTCCAACAATTGTGTTAACCGATTCTCTAACATTAATTAATCCCAATTTCTCTCCCTACCCCCTGCCCCTCTCTATGTGTATATACATATGTATTTATATCTGATATATCTCCATATCCTGTTGCTTCTCTGGGGAATCCTGATTAGATACAATGTGTGAGAATTTTCCTTGTGATTAAAAATCTGTTTTAATTGAATATGCATTAGATACTGGACACTGCTAGACCTTAAGTCACAAATAATCCTATGAAGCAGATAATTTCTCTGCTTCAAAAGTAGAGAAACCAAAACTCAGAGAATCTAAGCAACAGCAGTGTGCCTAAAGTTTCACATCCAGTTGGTTATCAGCTTGGAAGCCATTTAAAAATTTCAAATTCAATCCTCTTTGCACAGAGAAATGACTGCCACTGTCTGTTTGTCATATAATTACTTAGATGACTAGAAAAGCAATTTGCCTTTTCTTCCCCAGGTTAATGGTGGATAATCACCTAGTCACTGAAGCAAGGTGTGTAATGGAATTCAGGAGCAGCCACCTAGGCTGTTATTACATTTAAAACTCATTCTAAGCTTCTCATTGTCCTAAAGAGTTTCAAGTAAAACAGCTCTTAGGAAGGGAGAACCTAGGTCCAGCAAGGAGAAGCAGCAGTCAGTGTAAATGCCAGTTCAGTTTCCTATGGGGTGGACCTCAGGTGCAAGGATTATGGGTGCCCATATTCCACCTGACCCTGAGAGAATTAATTTGATCAGCTTCATAAACGAAGGGGAACTGGCCAGCTTGAGTTTCCTAGGAGTTAGGCACCTTTCTGTTTGGGCACTGCTACTGTCTTCTCTACAGATAGTGAAATCAGCCAGTGAAGACGTCACACCTCCCACACTCTTCAAATTCTGCTCTGATCTCTTGTAATTTATCTGTTTAATTCTTCAGGTAAAGTGGCACCTGGATCGGATAAACCACTATGGATTCTATTAATTTAAAAACAGTTTTTTATTATGGTGAAGTATAAATAAGATGAAATTTACCATTTTAACCATTTTTAACTGTGCAACTTAGTGACATTAAGTTCAGTCACAGTGTGTGCAACCATTATTACTATCCATCTCCAGAATTTTTTTGTCATCCCAAACAAAAACTCTGTGCCCACTAAACAGTAATTCCCCACGCCTCCCTCCTCCTAGCCGAGTACCATCTGTTCTACTTTCTGCCTCTTCTAGGTATCTCCTGTAAGTGTAATTGCATACTATTTGTCCTTTTATGTCAAGCTTATCTCACTTAGCTCATTGTTTTCAGGGTTCTTCCATGCTGTAGTGTGTATCAGGAATTTTTCTTCCTGCCCTTGCTGCCACCTCTAGTTGTACTCCTCCAGCCCCACACTTGTGCATGCATCAGAATTTGATTCCTTTTGAGTCCCAGCTTTAAATTCTTTTGGGTTTATATCTAGAAGGAAATTGCTGGATCAATGATTAACTTTTAGAGGAACCACCAAACTCTTTTCCACAATGACTACACAATTTTATATTCCCATCAGCAATACACAGATTTCTA
The DNA here is from genome assembly GCF_036321535.1 of Camelus dromedarius. NCBI lineage: Eukaryota > Metazoa > Chordata > Mammalia > Artiodactyla > Camelidae > Camelus > Camelus dromedarius. The sequence goes on from NC_087445.1 coordinate 32,778,027, forward strand.
ATTTCTTCATATCCTCATTAACACTTGTCATTTGGGGGGAGTGGAGTTGTTCATTTGTTTTTATGGTAGCCTTAGTGGATATGAGGTTGTACGTCTTTTGGGGTTTGATTTGCATTTCTGTAATAGTGAGTGATGTTGAACATTTTTTCATGTGCTTCTTGACCATTTTTGTATCTTCTTTGGAGAAATGTCTATAAAGTCCTTTGTCTGTTTTTGAATTAAGCTATTTGGTTTTTTGTTGATAAATTATAAGTTGTACATTCTTTATGTCTTCTGGATATTAATCCTTTACCAGATATATGCTTTGCAGATATTTTCTCCCATTCTTTGGGTTGTTTCTTTTCACTCTCTTGGTATTATCCTTTGATGCCCAAAAGTGTTTAATTTTGATGAAATCCATTTTTTTTTCTTTTGTTGCCTGTGCTTTTGGTGTCATCTGTTCTTTTTTATTTAAAGGACAATTGTATATAACCATCACCTCCCCAAATTGTAAATCTATTAGGTTATTGGACTTCCCATTGAAAATGTATTCTAAACCTTCTTGAAAAAACAAATTTGTGATTCATCAGCCAACATAATATAGCATATCATAGTGATTAGAACATGACTCTGAAGTTACATTGTCTGGATTTGAAGTTTGTTTAGTGACCCTCTAGTTGTATGATTTGGGGCAGATTAATTCATATTTCTGTGCTTAAGTTTTATCATCTGTAAATTTGGATTATCATAGTATCTAACTTACAGGGTTGTTGTGAGAATTAAATGAGGTAATTACTGTCAAGTCTCTAGAACATTGCCTATTAAATTATATAAGTCCATGTATATTGGCTGTCATTTTCATACCTTAGAAAGCAAATGGGATTTAGGTAGAGCTACTGTAAAGTAGACCACTAATATATCTTCTTCAGCATTATGGAGAGATCTGTCAGGAGCTATGTAACGTTTCCAGGTTTTTTATTGCTCTTTTCTCTGTCTTTGACCTTGTGTACAAGATCTAGCTAACTTGCTCAACCTCAATAAAAACTTTGTCTAAAGATGTTTACATAGAGCTCAAAACTTAATACTGCTTTAAAAAAATCAGAATGAGCAGGCAGGGATCTTTGACACAGAAAATAATAATTCCTCATGCTGTAAAGCTGAGAAGTTTAGCCAGTTTTCTTATTCTTAACTTAATCTTAAAGATGTCAGACAATTTTTGGATCACATTCCTTTAGATAGATAAGGAAAATATAAAGGATATGATTTTATTACCACAAATTAGTACTGAACTCAACTGACAGCCGGTCCTGTAAGCTGTCTAATTACTGTCGGAACAAACTGTGACCCACAATCAACTACTTTTCAACCAAGATCATTATTTTTAACAGATGTTCTGTGATGTTTAATTGGTTTATGTCTAGTAACTATACAAAAGGTCAACTCAGGGTGTTGCCTAGGGGTTAATCTTGCAGCTAATTCATCTTAGAAGGTTCATAAGGAAGTTGCATTGCTTAAAATTGATAATGCCAATTTTGAAAAATTTCCAGGAAAATAACACAACTATGTTTTCTTTAAAAGAAGCATGAACTGCCATGCTTTTTTCCCCTCTTTGGATGAGAACAGCTCCAAAGCTGTTTTCTCAGTATATATTAACTTTATCCACTGGTCCTCCATCAAGTCCACCCTCTTCGAAGGTGGAGTATCTTATATTGCAGCCAAGTATCCTGATTAAGTTTGAATGTCAAAATATCTAAGTCTTCCATTTTGGGGGAAACAGGACCCCCCAGTTTCTTAAGAGAGATTATAACATAGCCATCTGCTGTCTAGTGTTTACAAAAGTCAAAAATTTAAGATAACATTCATGGAAATAGGTGTCTGAAATAATTAAATGCATTTCTTCCTCTAGATAAATTTTATCTTAGATAAAACTAGTCTGTTCATGACTTGAGAGCATTATTTTGATCTCTAGTAGAATAGCTTTTAATTTATAGTTTATCCTGAAATCTTAACTTCAGTTGAAATTAAGTTAAGTAGCATCTATATGAACTTACCCCAGTATTTCTTACTGGTATGTTGCAAATGTTGTCCACCAAATCTGTTTTCCTCATGAAAATTCAGACGAGAAATTTCTTTAGATAACTCTGAAATCCATGAGTAATTGATACATATTTATATTGTGGGTCAATATCTGATTATGTTCATCTCTTTGTGTAATCAGCCTGTTAACCAGATAAGAAGGTCTGATACAGATTGGCAGCCCATTACTAGCAAATAAGACTGTAGGATGTATGTCTGTGACTTTATTCCACCTTTAAGCAGAGAGGTGGAATAGTCTATTGATTAAGAGGATGGTCTCTGAAGCAGAACAGCTTGGGTTCAACTCCTAGTGCCCCCATTTACTATCTTTGTGACCAGGGTAGGCTAACTTCTCGATTTTTTGTATTTTAATATCCTTATCTATCAAAGGGAGATAATAGTAATGTCTTTCTGACTGATTTGTTGTGAGAATTAAATAGAGTACCATATATAAAATAATCGGGACGGTTTATGGTACATGTAATTCTCTGTGCATGTTAGACATTATTTTTGCCCTCTCACCATTGCTCTTAATTTTCTTTTTAAAAATCAAGTTGTATATGTATTTTTATTAGAACAATAATCTACTTCTGAGGACCCCTCCCTTTTGTTGTAGGTGTTAGAATCATATTAAACTACAATAAATAAAAAAGACTAATGTAACAAAATTTCAAGAATGAATTTGCTTCAGGCACAGCAGGACTCAGGAGCTCATTGTTTCTCTTGTTTGATTAGTCATGGTCTGTTTTAAATGGAGTCAAAGATCACCTCTTGCTCCTTTGTCACAGTCACTCCATACTATGCATTAATATGGAGGCAATTTGAAGTACAATACCTTGACAATCTTTAACCAGAGGTTCCTCATTGAAAACCATGCAAAAGAAAACAAAATCTCTTGTGTTGCTATACATTTCTTCAGGACATTCGAAACCTTTTTTAGAAGGTAGAATGTAAGTTGCTCTAAGTTACTAAGTAAAATATGATACCAAGTTCTTTAAATTTTGAGTCTTGTGAATATTACTTTCAGTGTTACACAGATTCGTTTTGCTAAAAGGATAAGCATTATTTTGCCTTTACCATGAGAGAATTTTTTCAGCCTCATAGTTTGAAAATTCCTTAGCAGTTCGGACTTTGTTTCCAAAGAGACTACAGTCAGTAGAGCTGAATTATGTAACTATCAAGTCATGTTTGTAGTTAGTAGTAATGGGGCTACTACACCCATGACCTAAAGATAGATAGGCAAAGGTCAAGATCGCCAAGTTGCTTGTGGGATTAGAATTGCCACTTAGAAATTCTATTTTAACACAACTGCTAGTATTTAATTTATTTTCTTTGCTTCCCCATGTAGGAAACACTTGAGTAAAAAACGATTTGCTTTATTCAGAACAAACAGAAAGCCATTAAGTTTCCCAGATGATTAGAACTTCACACATGTGGATATTTAAAAAGTTTGGGTGAAGGTAAATAATTGTATTTTTGAAGACAATTATTCAGTACCAATTCATAACTGGCTTCAAAATACCTCTTTCAAGATCACTTTCTACCTGTAGGTACAGATTGGATATTCTGATGTAGTTCTCATAAAAATAACAGACAATATAAACACAGTTATTTCAAAATACACATTTTAGGTTATATTCCAGGTTAATATGCTTTGAATTTAGAAAAACAGGATAGCCACAAATCTTCAATTTTTAAAAATAATATCACTTAAAATATTTTCACTTAATTTTCAATAAGTGCAATCAAACTTCCTTCTTCCCCCAAATATTTTAATATGGAAATTTTATATTGTTAGTTAACATTCACATATCCCAGACCTAGATTCCATCATTAGTGTTTTCCTGTACTTACTTTATCACATATCTGTTTATTAATCTATTCCTTTATCCATTCATAAATATTTTTGTTTTTGACACATTTCAAAATCGGTTGTAGACATCACTACATTTCACCCTAAATATGCAAACCATAAAGTTTGATACTTATTTACTGTTTTTTCTTTTTTGGTAAAATTTATATGTGAATGAAATGTATAAATCCAATGTGTACCATTTGATGAGTTTTGACAATCCATATAACCTAATCCCTGTCAAAATGGAGGATATTACTAGCACTCCTGAAACTCCCAGTCTTGCCTCCCTAGCCTCTCAGAAGCAACCAGTATTCTGATATTTTTTGCCTTGAATTTGTTTTGCCTGTCTTCTGTGTGTAATCACACAGTGTGTACTCTCTTGTGTAAAGCCTCTTTGACTGAACGTAGTATTTTTGAGACTCATTCATGCTGTTTTGAGTATCAGTACTTAGTTCCTTTATATTGCTGGGTTGTATTCTATTTTATTACTATACCTCAGTTTGTTTATACATTTCTATTGATGGACGCTTGGTCTCTTTCCAGTTTCTGGCTATTATAAATAAAGCTGCTATAATTATTCCTGTATATAAAATGTCTGTTTTATGGGCATATATTTTCATTTCTCATGAAAAAATACCTAGGATTGGAAATGCTGAATCACAGAGTGGATGTATGTTAAGTTTTATAAGAAATTTCCAGACCTTTTCTAAAGTGGTTATAAATTTTGCACTCCTACCAGTGATGCATGAAAATTCTGGATGCTTCACATGCTCAATTAAGTATTAAGGTTTTCTTGATTTTAGCCATTATGGTGGATTTTTGAAGTATGTATTTCATTGTAGTTTTTCATGCTGAGAACCTTTTTAGGTGCTTACTTGCTATGCATATTTTCTTTTGTGAAGTATCATTTCAAGACTTTAGATTATTTTGGGCACAGTTATTTGTCTTTTTATGACTGAGTTGTTGGACTATTTTATAGATCCTGGGTACCAGTATATTGACACCTGTGGGTTTTAAGGAGGTGTTCTTCTAGTCTGTGGCTTGCCTACTCAGCATTTTTAAACTGCTAAGTATAATTTTTCTGAGGTTTTTTTGATAGATGTCCTTTGCCAGATAGAGAAAAATTCCCTTCTATTCCTAGTTTGCTGAGAGTTTTTATAATCAGTGATTATTGAATAGTGTCAAAATGTTTTTTGCATTATTTTTTATTGAAGTATAGTCAGTTTACAATGTTGTGTCAGTTTCTGGCATACAGCATAATATTTCAGAGGTACATATACATACATATATTCGTTTTCATATTCTTTTTCATTGTAGGTTACTATAAGATATTGAATATAGTTCCTTGTGCTATACAGTATAAACTTCTTGTTTTATAGTAGCTAGTATCTGCAGATCTCAAACTCCCAATTTATCCCTCCCCACCCCTTTTACCCCCTGGTAACCATATGTTTGTTCTTTGTGTCTGTGAGTCTATTTCTGTTTTGTAAATAAATTTGTTACTGTCTTTTTTTTAAGATTCCACATATAAGCCATACCATGTGGTATTTTTCTTTCTCTTTCTGGCTTACTTCACTTAGAATAACAATCTCCAGGTCCATCCATGTTGCTGCAAATGGCATTATTTTATTATCTTTTATGGCTGAGTAATATGCCATTGTGTATATGTATGTATGTGTGTGTGTGTGTGTGTGTGTTTGTGTGTGTGTATCTCCACTACATCTTCTTTATCCAGTCATCTGTTGATGGACATTCAGGTTGTTTCCATGTCTTGGTTATTGTAATTAGTGCTGCTATGAACATTGAGGTGAATGTATCTTTTTGAATTATAATTTTCTCTGGATATATGCCCAGGAGTGGGATTGCTGGATCATATGGTAAGTCTATTTTTAATTTTTTAAGGAACCTTCATACTGTGCTCCATAGTGGCTGCACCAAAGTACATCTACACCAGCAGTGTAGGAGGGTTCCCTTTTCTCCATATCCTCTCCAGCATTTATTATTTGTAGACTTTTTAATGATGGCCATTCTGACTAGTGTGAGGTGATAGCTGCATGTTCTTGGACTGGAAGAATCAATGTTGTTAAAATGGCCATGCTACCCAAGACAATATACAGATTCAGTGTACACCCTATCAAATTACCAATAACATTTTTCACAAAACTGGAACAAAAAATGTTAAAATTTGTATGGAACCATAAAAGACCCCAAATAGCCAAAACAATCTTGAAAAAGTAGAGTGGAGCTGGGGGAATCATGCTGCCTGACTTCAGACTACAGTACAAAGCTACAGTAATCAAAACAGTATGATATTGGCACAAAAACAGACACATAGATCAATAGAACAGAGTAGAAAGTTCAGAAGTAAACCCATGCATTTATGGTCAATTAATCTACGACAAAGGAGGCAAGAATACACAGTGGAGAAAAGACAGTCTCTTCAGTAAGTGGTGCTGGAAAACTGGACAGCTACCTGTAGAAGAATGAAATTAGAATATTCTCTAACACCATATACAAAAATAACCTCATAATGGATAAAGACCTAAATGTAAGACCAGATACTATAAAACTCCTAGTGGAAAACATAGGCAGAACACTCTTTGACATAATTGCAGCAGTATTTCTTTCAAACCAGCTCCTAGAGTAATGGAAATAAAAGCAAAAATAAACAAATGGGACCTAATTAAACTTAAAAGCTTTTGCACAGCTAAGGATACCATCAACAAAATGAAAAGACAACTTACGAATAGGAGAAAATATTTGCAAATGATGCAACCAACAAGGGACTAATTTCCAACATATACAAACAACTCATACAGCTTAATATCAAAAAACAAGCAACCCAATCAAAAAATAGGCAGAAGACCTAACTAGACATGTCTCCAAAGAAGACATCCAGATGACCAACAGGCACATGAAAAAATACTCAACATTGCTAATTATTAGAGAAATGTAAATCAAACCTTTTTTCTTTGTTAACAGAAACGTTATAGTTTACAGTGGTGAATTAACAGTGATTGATTTTTGAATGTTAGCCAGTCGTACATTCTTGGGGGACCCTACTTAGTCATGATATTTTGCCCTTTTTATATATTACTGATGCAGTTTGCTTTCATTTGGTTAAGAAATATTGTGTCTGGTCTCTGAAGGAAATTGATAGGTCATTTTTTATTTTTGTTGCTGCTTTGTCAGAAGTCATTCTGAATAAGTATTGCAGTTATCTTGGCCTAAAAAATGATTTAGGAAGTTTTCCCTTCTGTATATTTCAGAAAAGTTTTATGATATTGATGTTATTTTTTCTTTAAATGTTTGGCATCAAATTCATCAAGAAGACCATCCAAGCATGTAAGGATGAAATGTTCTCTGTGGTATGGTTTTTGATAATAACAGTTCTTTATTTTATATATAGGGCTTTCATATTTTTTTATTTCCTCTTGTGTCAGATTTGCTAGATTGTTGTTTTCAAGCTATGTATTCATTTCATCTAAATGTTGAATTTGGATTTCTTTAAATAGGTATAGCACTGTTACTGATTTCTATTTTAATTCTCTGTGGTCAGAGAACATATTCAATGTGATTTTTCACCTTTTAGAATTTTTAACACTTCATTTGTGGCCCACAATTTGGTCTATCTAGGTTAACTATATTTTGTATATTTGAAAAGAATATGTATTCAGCAGTTTGAGGTGTGAATGTTCTATGAATATCAATTATGTCAAGGTGGTTGATGGTGTTGTTCAAATCATACATGCTTTTACTGATTTTTAATCTATTTCTGGTGATTTTTGCATCATGTATTTTAAAACTCTGCTACTAAGTACATACACTTTCATACACTTTTATGATTTATTTATCTTTCTGATGAAAGGACCCTATTGCATAATGAAATGAATATCTTCATCTCTGGTAGTATCTTTTTTCTTATATATTTTATCTAATATCAGGGTACCTACTCCAGCCATATGCTTTATTGATTGCACATATATATGTTTTTAAAGTGGTGTAGATGTTGTGTAGTTGGGTTTTGATTTTCAATTAATTCTGATAAATCCTTTTAATTAAAAAGATTAGTTCATTGACATTTAATTAATTATTGATATGGTTGGATTTAGTTCTCTTATTTTATGTTTGTTCCCTCTGCAGTTTGTTCCTCTTTTCCTTCTTCCTTGCTTTCTTGTGCATTATTTCAGTATTTTAAAGAAATCCATTTAAATTTATCTAGTAACTTTTTAGCTATATCTCTGCAGTTTCAGGAGTGGATTTGGGAATTAAACGTTTTTACTTTTTACAGTCTACTTAAAGTTGTTATTGTACCACTTGTGTAAAATGTAGAAGATTCACAGCCATACAGTTCCATTTACTTTCCTATTGTTTATGCTATATTTATCATATGAATTACATCTCCATTTGTTATAAACCTTAGAACACAGTGTTACACATTTTACTTTAAATTATCATGCATATTTTAAAGCAACTAAGAGAATATAATCTTTTTTATTACAACATATATTTACTATGTCTGATGTTTTTCATCCCTATCCGAAGATCCAAATTTCCATCTGGTATAATTTCCATCAGCCTTTTAGCAAAATCTGCTAGCAACATATTCTCTTAGTTTTCCATTATCTGAAAATATGTTAATTTTGTTTTCACTTTTAAAGAATATTTTTCTCTGGTATAGAATTTTGGATTAGTAGCTATTGTTTTCTTTCAGTATTCTGAAGATGTTCTATTCTCTTTGAACTCTGTTTTTACAGATAGAAGGCACTGATAATTCAAATTGCTCTACCACTGTATGTTATGTGTCATTTTTCTCTGGCTACTTTCAAGATTCTATTTTTTTAAAAATTGAAGTATGATTGATTTACAATATTGTGTTAGCTTCAGGTGTATAGCAAAGGGATTCAGCTATGTATATTATATATATTTTAGATTACTTTCCATTATGGGTTGTTATAAGATATTGAATATAGTTTCCTGTGCTATACAGTAAATCCATAATGCTTGTCTGTTTTATGTATAGTAGTTTGTATTTGTTAATCCGATACTCCTAATTTACCCCTCCCCCTTCCCTTTCCCCTTTGATAACTATGTTTGTTTTCTATGTCTGCAAGTCTATTTCTGTTTTGTAAATAGATGCATTAGTATTATTTTTTAGATTCCACATATAGGTGATGTCATATACTATATCGTTCTCTGTCTGACTCACTAATTATAATATTCCTCTGAGTCCATCATGTTGCTGAAAATGGCAATATTTCATTCTGTTTTATGGCTGAGTAATATACTGTTATGTATATATACTACATATATATGCTACCTCTTCTTAAGCCAATTGTCTCTTTATGGGAACTTGGGTTGTTTCCATGTCTTAGGTATTGGAAATAGTCCTGCTATGAATATCAGGGTACATGTATCTTTTCAGATTAGATATTTTTAAATTTCTTTTTAAAAATGTTTTGTTATTTTTATTTGTTTATTGTTTGTTTGTTTGTTTGTTTGGGGGGGTTAAGTAATTAAGTTTATTTATTTATTTTTAATGGAAGTACTGGGGGTTGAAGCCAGGACTTTGTGCATGCTAGGCATGTACTTTACCACTGAGCTATACTTTCCCCTCAAATTAGTTTTTGTCTTCTCTAGATATATACCCAGGAGAGGGGTTGCTAAATCATATATGGTAGCTCTATTTTTAGTTTTTTAAGGGACATCCCTACTCTCCTCCATAGTGGCTGCACCAATTTACATTCCCATTGACATTGTAGGAGGGTTCCCTTTTTCAGAATACCCTGTTAAACATTTATTATTGGTAGACTTTTTGATGATAGCCATTCTTACCAGCGTGAAGTTATACTTCACTGTGGCATTGATTTGAATTTTAGTATTTAGCAATAATCAGTGTCTTTTCATGTGTCTGTTGGTCATATGTATGTCTTCTTTGGAGAATACCTTTTAGATCTTCTGCCCATTTTATCATTGAGTTGTTTGGTTTTTTGTTTTTTTTTTTTTTTGGTATTTAGTTGTATGAGCTGTTGGGGTATTTTGGATATTAACCCCTTGTCATTTGCGTTGTTTGCAAATATCTTCTCTGATCCTGTAGGTTGTCTCTTCATTTTACTGATGGCTTCCTTTGCTGTACAGAAGTTTTTAAGTTTGATTAAGTCCCATTTGTTTATTTTTACTTTTATTTCATATACCTTGGGAGTCTGATCTAGGAAATACTGCTGCATTTTATGTCTGAGAATGTTTTGACTATATTCTCCTTTAGGAGTTTTATGTTGTCATATCTTATATTTATTATATGAGGATAGCATTACGCTGATAACAAATTCAGACAAAAACACTACCAAAAAAAAAAAAAAGAGAAAATTACAGGCTAGTTTCTCTGAAGAATATAGATGCAAAAAGCCTCAACAAAATGTTAGCAAACAGAATTCAACAATATATAAAGGGATCATATAGAATGATCAGTTGGGATCGATTCCAGGGATGCAAGAATGGTTCAAAATCCACAGATCAATTAATGTGATACATCACATTAACAAAAGGAAAGGTAGAAATCATATGGTTATCTCATTAGATGCAGAAAAAGCATATGACAAAATTCAACACCCCTGTTTATGATAAAAACTTTCATCAAATTTCATATAGAGGGATCATATCTCAACATAATAAAGGCCATTTATGACAAATGCACTGCTAAAAACTTACTCAGTGGTGAAGAGCTGAAAGTTTTTCCTCTGAATTCAGGAACTATACAAGGACGCCACCTTTCACAAATTCTATTTACTGTAATATTGGAAGTTCTAGCCACAACAGTCAGACAAGAAAATGAAATAAAAGCTATTCAGATTGGAAGGAAAGAAGTAAAACTGTCACTATTTGCAGAATACTTGATACTATATATAGAAAACTGTGAAGTCTGCCAGAAAACTATTAGAACTAATAAATGAATTGAGTAAAGTTGCAAGATTCAAGATTAATATAGAGAAATCTGTTGCTTTTCTATACAGTAATAGTGAATTATCAGAAAGAGAAAGTAAGAAATCAATCCTGTTTAAAATTGCATCAAAAGGTATAAAATATCTAGGATAAACTTACCCATGGAGATGAAAGACCTGTACTCTGAAAACTATAAAACATTTATGAAGGAAAATAAAAATTATACAAAGGAAAGGAAAGATATCATGTGTTCATGAATTGGAAGAATCAGTATTGTTAAACTGTTCATACTACCCAAAGCAATCTACAGATTTAATGCAATTTCTATGAAAATACTCATGACATTTTTCATAGGACTAGAACAAACAATTCTAACATTTATGTGGAACCATGGAAGACTCTGAATTGCCAGAGCAATCCTGAGGAAAAAGAACAAAGCTGGAGGCCCAATCATTCCAGACTTCAGACAATACTGCAGAGCTACAGATATCAGAAGAGCAAGGTATTGGCACAGAAACAGATACATAGATGAATGCAGCTGTATAGACAGCCCACAAATAAACCCACTTATTTATGGTCAATCAATCTATGACAAAGGAGGCAAAAATATACAATGAAGAAAAGACAGTCTCTTCAATAAGTGGTGCTGGGAAAAGAGGACAGCTGCATGTAAATCAATGAAATTAGAACATTTTATCACACTATATACAAAAATAAACTCAAAATATGTTAAAGACCTAAATACCATGCATGTTGCTATAAAACTCCTAGACAAAAATGTAAGCAGAACACTCTTTGACATAAGTCATAGCAGTATTTTTTTTCCCAATCTTTCTCCTAAGGCAAAATAAATAAAAGCAATAATAAACAAATGGGAACTAACTAATATTAAATCCTTTTTCACAGCGAAGGATACCATCGGCAAAATGAAAAGACAGCCTGCTGAGTGGGAGAAAATATTTGCAAATTATTATGACTGATAAGGGGTTAATATCCAAAAATATATAAGCAGCTCATACAACTCAATGTAAAAAAAAAAAATCACCTGATTGAAAAATGGGCAGAAGATCTGAATAGACATTTTTGAAAAGAAGATATACAGATGGCCAACAGGCACATGAAAAGACGCTTCACATCACTAATTATCAGAGAAATACACATCAAAACTTCAGTGAGATATCACCTCAAACCCATCATCAAAAGTCTACAAATAACAAATGTTGGCAAGGCTGTGGAGAAAAGGGAACTCTAGTACACTGTTGGTGAGGATGTAAATTGGTGCAGCCACGATGAAAAGCAGTACAGGGTTTCCCTAAAAAACTAAAAATGGAACTACCATATGATCCAGCAATTTCACTCCTGAGCATATATTTGAGGAAAATGAAAACACTAATTTAAAAAGATTAATGCACCTCAGTGTTCATAGCAGTGTTATTATGGCCAAGATAGAGTCAACCTACGTGTCCATCAGTAGATGAATGGGTAAATAAATGTGGTGTATATATACAGTGGAATACTACTCAGCCATAAAAATAAATTAAATTCTATCATTTGCAACAATGTGTCTGGACCTATATGGTATTATACTTAGTGAAATAGGTCAGAGAAAGGCAAATACTCTACGTTATCACTTATATGTGTAATCTAAAAAAATAAAACAAATGACTGTATATAACAAAACAGAAACAGACTCACAGATACAGAGAACAAACTAATTGTTACCAGTGGTCAGAAGAAAGGTGGGAAGGGCAAGATAGGGGTGAAAGATTAAGAGATACAATATGCTATGTATCAAGTAAAAAGGCAACAGTAACATATTTTATAGTACAGGAAAATATAGCCATTATTTTTAATAACATTAGATGGGGTATAATCTATAAAAATATTGAATCACTATATTTTATACCTGAAACTAATATAATATTATAAATCAACTATACTTCAATTAAAAAGAATCATTTAAAAAATAAAAAAATAAAGTCCATGATCTTAATTATTTGCTAATCATATTCAACATGTGTTCTTCTGTGTCTCTCGGATCCCTCTCAAATGCATCATGTGTTTGGTTATTATATAGTCCTCCCTCCAAGGGTGACATTTTGTCTTTTCCATCTTTATCTTCCATTTAGGGCAGAAAACAGTGTCTTGCATATAGTATAGGTAGTCAGTAAGTGTGTACTGAGTTGAGTTGCTTATGTTCCATCATGGCAGTTTATCACGTCTGCTCGTATCATCTCTCACTGCGTTTCTATTTTCCCTTTATAGTGTATTTCAGCCATGATGTATTATTACTTTATTTATTTATAAGATTGTTTATGTCCCCAACTATTCACAAGTATTCTGTAAAGCACTTTCTCCCTAGTACTTAACCTGATACCTGGTATACAGGATACAATTAGTAAATATATGGTCAATGAACTGTTGTAGAGGACATGTTTTAAGTCTTGAATAATGCAAGATTATGTCCTAATACATGTGAATTTGTGCTTGGTGTTTTGTATGAGAAGGCCATGTATTTATGTATTCATTTTAGTTTTTAAATCCTGTCCACTAGCATAAATATTTTACCTAGTAGTTATCCCTTTCAGAAAGTGATGTTTTTCAGAAGGATATTGTTAGAAGTGATTAAACCCCCAAAAGTTTTGGTTCTTAGAGAGATCCTTCACTTTCATAAAACATTGATTTACCTGGGAAATATTTTTACATACCAGACAATTACCATATTTAATATGGTACATTGTTTATTTTTTCTTTCATTTTATTCCCTCATTCAAAAATATTTTTGAGTTTTGTTATAAGCCAGATCTGTGCTAGACTCTGGGGATACAAACAGGAAAATAGGCAAATTCCCAAACTAATAAGTATGCCTCCTAACTCATTATATTTCCTGTAGACCATTTCCCTAATTTTGTATTTCATCTTGAATTCACTATGCTTAGACAAAGGCTAGATTATTATCTAGCCTGTAAAAATCAAATCTAAAAAAACCTGCTATTTTATTATAAGGTGTTGATAAAAGTCATTACCAAATCACAGTGCTCTATCTTCAAGCACAGTTCTCAGTGATTCCTGGTGAATACGGTTGCAGTGTCCAGCTGGTGGTCATTGGCACATACCACTGATCATCAAAAAGCATACTAGAACTTTTGATTTAACTCAGACTTCAGGACATTATGTGAATCAGCCCTGCTGAGTCTTTAGATGACAACTAGTTGTCTTTTAATAGAGTGGACTCTAACTGGAAACAGCGCTCTAACTGGCTGGTTTTTATGGGCACATCCACCTTGAGTGACTGATAATCTCCACATGTTTCCTGTGATGGAGTTTTACAGAAGGGAGAATGAAAGACTTTGCTAACGAGCCCTTGCCATCTGTATCTGTGTTCGCTTGGCACACACATTTACGACCATTTATTCCAAGTAGGCCAACCTGTATTTCTGCTGGCAAGTGTTGGGGTTTTTTCTTTGAAAAGTTGATGAATCTCTACTTTGGGGGAGAATCAATCCTAAGGGCATGAACTTCCTGGCACTCCTAGCCTACTCTGAGCGTGGACTGAGCATATATCTGAGCCAGAAACTTTCAGGTAAAGAGACATGGAAGCTCCTGGGGAAAAAGTCATTGTCTGAATAGCAAGTATTCCAAGCTGCCTATGATCCTTGGGCACATTGGTAGGAGACTCACTTATTATTAAGGGAATAAAAAATAAAACTGCAGTAATACATCATTCTACACACACCAGAATGGATAAAATTTTAAAAGTTGATGATACCAAGTGTTGGCAAGAATTAGAGGAAACTGAATCTCTAATACTTCTGATGAGGATGTATAGTTAAAACCACTCTGGCAAGCTGTTTGGCAGTAGCTACTGTAGCATGCTCATACCCTGTAACGTAGCAATTCTATTTCCTACGTATTTACAGAAATTCTGCCTCCTAGGTATATTATAGAAATGTTTATAGATGTTTATCAAAAACAGGTATTAAATGTTCATAGCAGCATTGTTTGTAATAGCCCTGAACTGGAAACGATGCAAATGTTCATCTACAGTAGAATGGATAACTTACTTAGGAACTTTTCATAAAATGGAATATTTTACAGCAATAAGATGGTATTAAGTATTGTTAATTACAATATGAAAGACTCTCATAGTTAAAGAAAAAATATATGAAAGAGATTCACAGTGTGATTCCATTTGTATGAAGGTTTAAATAGGCAATACTAATCCATGGTGACAGCAGTCAGGATAGTAACTGAGGAGGAGTGACTCAGAAAGGGCGTGGGTGGGGCTGTTGGAGGTGCTGGATCATACCATTTCTCTATATTGGTGCTGGACACACGTTAAATTTGTGAAAATTTCCTGAGTTGTACACTTGCAATTTCTTCACATTTAATTTGTATGGTGTATTTTGAATTTACTTAGAATGTATGCTATAAGATGAAAAAATACATTTTGGGAACTCTCCTTTGATAGTGAAATAGTGAATTTTAAAAATATTTTGGCTGTGGAGAAGTATTTTACTCTTCCTCAGCAACCTTGCATGCTTTAATCCAGAAAAACCAAAGAAATAAACACGTGTGTAATGAAATTTTAAATTAAATTATTTCATATTGTGATAATCAGTAATCTTTAAAATGAATTGGACTTTCTTTTTACTTTAATAACCAATTTATTTAAAAATCTTTATTTTATATTTAAAATCTTTACTTTTAAATATTTTATTTTAAAAACTCAGGACACTTAGTTGATCCAGCAAAAAAAAAATGACTATGGTCTTTTGATCCAATTTCTCTCTCTCTCTCCCCTGTCTCCCTCCCTCCCTCTCTTTCTGTCCCTTTGTTGTTCTCTGTCTTTACCTTTCCTTCTCTCTTTGGCTTGCTTGCTTGCTTGCTTGCTTCCTTCCTTTCTTCCTTCCTTCCTTCCTCCTTCCTTTCTTCCTTTTTTGTGTATATGTATATGCTTTGGGGGGACTTCTGATTTTTTAATTGAATAGGTGAGGTTTTATGTTATGGACATATTTTGCAGTAGACCTGTTGAAGGAGAAATTTTATGAAAATATATTTGTTAGAATGTGGTTCTAAAGAGATCATGATCATATATTCCTAGATAGAACAATGATCTTTATGGGACCTTGGCAATAGGTAACATTTGTAGCTTCCAGTAATTCCCTTGAAGATGCTGAATGTTGGCCTTGAGACAGACAATGGGAAAGGATACACGTGCCTCAGGGTAAATCCAGGGTGACCTTATCACACTGAAAGCTGCAATAATATAAATCTTCTGTGAAGAAGAATTAATTTTATAAAATTAACTATAAAAATTTGCCATAGGAATATTTTCCCACCTTATTAAGCATGCAGTATCAAGTAGCTTTCAAGAGACTAACATTATTAATATATGTGGAGCTTATTTAATGTGGACAAACTATAGAGATGCAAATTCAATTTACTTAGGAGTGGGCACTTTAATGGGATAAAGTTGTGAAAGTGAGAAAAGTGGGCCACCAGCTGGAAGGTGTGGGGCCACTGGGTCATTATTCTCTTCTACAGTTCCTGGTGGTGTGATAGAAAAGAGGTCAGTAAAATTCTCTTGGAGAACTGTTCTCTTAGAGACCGGAACTAGGAGGTAGCATCTTTTGTCTGGAGAGGTGGTGTGGAGGGCTGGGTGAGAAGTAGTCACATTGGAAACAGGAGGATAGAAACTCTCGATTCCTTGCACAGAATATAAAGTGTGGAGAGTTAAAATAGACTGAAAAACTTAGTGGACACTAAACATAGTGATAATATAATTGACCTTAGTTTGTAAGTAGAGAAAGTAAGTCTCCCAGGCATTAACCTGCATCTCTATGCTTCCAGTCTTGTAACTCTTCAATCTACTGATTAAAAGTCCTTGGTGACTACAGTTAACATCATACTTAATGGTGAAACACTTTAAACTTCCCCCCTCAGATCAAGAATAAGACAAGGATGTTTGCTCTCACCAGTTTTATTCAACATTGTACTAGAGGTTCTATCCAGGGGATTTAAACAAGGAAAATGAAACCAAAGCCATCTAGATTGAAAAGGAAGAAGTAAAAATATTTCTGTTTGTATATAAGAAATCCTAAGGAACCAACACATAAAAAAAATTGAACTAATAAAGGCATTCAGCAGGTTTGCAGTATACAAAATCAACACACAAAAATCAGTTACATTTCTATACACTGAACAATTTGAAGACAATACTTTAAAATTCCAAGTTGTTTGAATAAAATAGTTAGGAATAAATTTAATAAAAGAAGTGCAAGACTTGTATTCTGAAAACTTCAAAACATTGTTGAAAGAAATTAAATAAGACCAATGGAGAGACATCTTGTGTACGTAGATTGGAAAACTTAACATTATTAAGATGATATTGGAAGATTAAATATTAGTACAATGAGAATACTCACCAAATTGATCTGTAGATTCATTGCAATCACTCTAAAAAAAAAAAAAATCCAACTGCCTCTGTTGCAGAAATGGAAAAACTGATCCTAAACTTTATATGGAAATGCAAGAGACCCAGAATAGACAAACTTGCAAAAAACAAAGTTGGAGGACTCACACTTCTCAATTTAAAAACTTAGTACAAAGATGTAGTATATAGTACAGTATAGTACTGGCATAAAAATAAACATTTAGGTCAATGGACTAGACGTGAGAGTTCAGGAAAAAGCCCATATATGTATGGTCAATTGAGTTTTGACAAGGGTGCCAAGTCAGTTAAGTGGGGAAAGAATAGTCTTTTCAGTAAATAGTACTAGGACAACTGGATTTTTTTTTAACATTTTTTATTGATTTATAATCATTTTATAATGTTGTGTCAAATTCTAGTGTTCAGCACAATTTTTCAGTGATACATGGACATATACACACTCATTATCACATTTTTCCTCTGTGATTCCCTGTGCTATCCAGTATAATTTTGTTCATCTATTCTACAATTTTGAAATCCCAGTCTCCCTTACCACCCTCCAACCCCCTGGCAACCACAAGTCTGTATTCTAAGTCTATGAGTATATTTCTGTCCTGTATTTATGCTTTGTTTTTTTTTGTTTGTTTGTTTGTTTTTGTTTTTGTTTTTGTTTTTTAGATTCCACATATGAGCGATATCATACAGTATTTTTCTTTCTCCTTCTGGCTTCCCTTAGAATGATATTCTCCAGGAGCACCCATGTTGCTGCAAATGGCGTTATGTTGTCGGTTTTTATGGCTGAGTAGTATTCTGTAGTATAAATATACCATGTCTTCTTTATCCAGTCACCTGTTGATGGGCATTTAGGCTGTTTCCATGTTTTGGCTATTGTAAATAGTACTGCTATGAACATTGGGGTGCAGGTATCATCCTGAAGTAGGGTTCCGTCTGGATATATGCCCAGGAGTGGGATTCCTGGGTCATACGGTCATATTCCTAGTCTTTTGAGGAATCTCCACACTATTTTCCACAGTGGCTGCACCAAACTGCATTCCCACCAGCAGTGTAGGAGGGTTCCCCTTTCTCCACAGCCTCTCCAGCATTTGTCATTTGTGGATTTTTGAATGACGGCCATTCTGACTGGTGTGAGGTGATACCTCATTGTAGTTTTGATTTGCATTTCTCTGATAATTAGTGATATTGAGCATTTTTTCATGTGCCTTTTGATCATTTGTATATCTTCCTTGGAGAATTACTTGTTTAGGTCTTCTGCCCATTTTTGGATTGGGTTGTTTATTTTTTTCTTATTGAGTTGTATGAGCTGTTTATATATTATGAAGACCAAGCCTTTGTTGGTTTCATTTGCAAAAATTTTCTCCCATTCCGTAGGTTGTTTTCTTGTTTTACTTCTGGTTTCCTTTGCTGTGCAGAAGCTTGTAAGTTTCATTAGGTCCCATTTGTTTATTCTTGCTTTTATTTCTACTAAGAGAACATTTTTGAAATGTATGTCAGATAATGTTTTGCCTATGTTTTCCTCTAGGAGGTTTATTGTATCTTGTCTTATGTTTAAGTCTTTGATCCATTTTGAGTTGATTTTTGTATATGGTGTAAGGGAGTGTTCTAGCTTCATTGTTTTACATGCTGCTGTCCAGTTTTCCCAGCACCATTTGCTGAAGAACTGTCTTTATTCCATTGTATATTCTTGCATCCTTTGTGGAAGATGAGTTGACCAAAAGTTTGTGGGTTCATTTCTGGGCTCTCTATTCTGTTCCATTGGTCTATATGTCTGTTTTGGTGCCGATACCATGCTGTCTTGATGACTGTAGCTCTATAGTATTGTCTGAAGTCTGGGAGAGTTATTCCTCCAGCCTCTTTCTTTCTCTTCAGTAATGCTTTGGCACATCTAGGTCTTTGATGGTTCCATATAAATTTTATTATGATTTGTTCTAGTTCTGTGAAATATGTCTTGGGTGATTTGATAGGGATTGCATAAAATCTGTAGATTGCCTTGGGCAGTGTGACCATTTTAACAATATTGATTCTTCCAATCCAGGAGCATGGGATATCTTTCCATTTTTTTAAGTCTTCTTCAATTTCCTTCATCAATGGTTTATAGTTTTCTGTGTATCATTCTTTCACCTCCTTGGTTAGATTTATTCCCAGATATTTTATTACTTTGGGTGCTATTTTAAAGGGGATTGTTTCTTTACTTTCTTTTTCTGTTGATTCATCGTTAGTGTAAAGAATAGCAACTGATTTTTGGATGTTAATCTTGTAACCTACTACCTTGCTGAATTCTTCAATCAGCTCTAGTAGTTTTTGTGTGGACCTTTTAGGGTTTTCTATATATAGTAACATGTCGTCAGCATATAGTGACACTTTTACCTCTTCTTTTCCAATTTGGATCCCTTTTATTTCTCTCTCATGCCTGATTGCTGTGGCTAGGACTTCCAAGACTATGTTGAATAGGAGTGGTGATAGTGGGCATCCTTGTCTTGTCCCAGATTTTAGTGGGAAGCTTTTGAGTTTTTCATCATTGAGTACTATGCTGGCTGTAGGTTTGTCATATATAGCTTTTATTATGTTGAGATATGTTCCCTCTATACCCACTTTGGTGTGAATTTTTATCGTAAATGGGTGTTGAATTTTATCAAATGCTTTTTCTGCATCTGTTGAGATGATCATGTGGTTTTTGTCCTTTCTCTTGTTGATGTGATGTATTACATTGATTGATTTGAGTATGTTGAACCACCCTTGTGTCCCTGGGATGAACCCCACTTGGTCATGATGTATAATCTTTTTTATGTGTTCTTGGATTCTATTTGCTAATATTTTGGTGAGGATTTTGGCATCTATGTTCATTAGTGATATTGGCCTATAATTCTCTTTTTTTGTAGTGTCTTTGCATGGTTTTGGTATCAGGGTGATGGTGGCGTCATAGAATGAGTTTGGGAGTATTCCCTCTAGGACAACTGGATATTAAAGAGGGGAAAAAAAGAATTTGAACTGCTTCACGATATACAAAAATTAATTCAAAATGGATGAAAGTGTAAGATTTAAAACTATGAAACTCTTAGAAGAAAACATAGGCTTAAATCTTGTGACCATGGATTAGGCAGTGATGTCTTAGATATGATCCTATAAGCACAGGCCACTAAAGAAAAAAACAGATAGATTGGACTTGATCAAAATTAACAGCTTTTATGTATCAAAGGATACTATCAAGAGAGTGAAAACACACACAATGGGAGAAAATATGGGCAAAGAATTTGAATGGACAGTCTCCAAAGAAGATGTAAAATGGCCTGTAAGCTCATGAAAAGATGCTTAGATCACTAGTTACAAGGGAAATGCACATTAAAACCACAATGAGAGAGCATTTCATGCCAATTGGGATGGCAATAGTAGTAGTGGTGGTAATAGTATAAACAGATGATATCTAGTGTTGGAGAAAATGTAGGGAAATCAGATGTCTCATACATTGCTGGTAGGAATGTAACATGGTGCAGTTGTTTGACAGTTGTAAAGCAGTTTGACAGTTCCTCAAAAAGTTAAACAGAGCTACCATATGACCTAGCAATTCTACTTCTAGGTCTAGATCCAAGAAAACTGAAAACATATGTTAAAACAAAACCTTGTGCAAGAATGTTCATAGCAGCATTATTTATGATAGCAAAAAAAAAAAAAAAAGGAAACAACCTAACTGATGAATGGATAAACAGATGGTATTTCCATACAGTAGAATATTTTTCAGCCATAAAAAGGAATGAAGTATTAATACATGCTATGACATGGAGGAGCCCTGAACATATGATGCTAGGTGAAAAAAGCCAGACATGAAGATCACATGTTACATGATTTCATTTTTTTAAATGTCCAGAATAGGGAAACAGATAGAAAACAGACTCATGGTTAGCAGGGAATAGAGGAAAGGAGGAATAAGGAGTGACTGAGAATGAGTATGGGGTTTCTTTTTAGGGTAATGAAAAATAGTGGTGGTTGCACAACTTTATGAATTAACCCACTGAATTAGACACTCTAAAATGGTAAATTTAAAGGTATGTGACTTACATCTCAAACAAAATCCTTGATGAAACCCAGGCTCATTTTCATGATGTGCAGAAGATCATGGTTTAGATGACTTGAATCCATTTCAACTTTTGTAGCAAGCCTTAATGCGTGTTAGAGGCTGGAGTGTTTCCACCAAGCAGGTGAATCTGGGAGAGCTTTTTTTGAAAGCTAGAAATGACGCACAGGCATTGCATCTGGTCTTTCTACCATGAACACATCTGGATTTTAAAATTTATTATGTTTTTTAAGTGGCAGAGGCAGCAGAGTCTTCAGGGTCTGGTGTTGAGAGCTGTACCCAAAACAGCCATTTTGCTGGCATCAAATGCAGGTGAAGTTGTGTGGCCCTGTAGTCAGCTGCTGTGGCATAGCTTCTGGATTCTCTGGTTTCTGACTGTGGCAGAGATGCTGGCTTCATTGGAGGGTCATTTGGAAGGGATTGCTGTGAGGATCACTCTTTAAAAGTCAGCCTAGAAGCTGCTTATAAAGCCCTTCCGATGATCTTCTAAGCCTTTGTTTCTTTAAACGTGTTTGTTTAATCTAGTTAAAATGATTTCTTTCAATGCAAGCCTGATGGATGAACATGGTGTATGAAGCTTCTGCCAACTTCCTCCTGTTGTTTTTCTTGGCCCCACACTTTGTGTGACAGTGATATCAACGTGTTATTTCCTCCACATACCCAGCTTCTTGATGCCTCTGTGCCTTTGTACATGCTGTTACTTCTGCCTGGATCATTTCATTCTCACTTTTCTGTGTAGTCACTTTTAAGCCTCAGTTTAGACTTATCTCCTGGAAGTTTCTTGGAACCTCTCCCACCCACTGCAAGTCTGGGCTGGTGCTCTTTCTCTGTACACCATTATCCCCGTAACACCATGTTATGTTGTACCACTTTAAAGTAGAGACTGTGAGCACCTTGAGGGTAGAACTTCTTCCTGCTCTTCTTTGTTACCTTCTAAAAGAGCCTGGAACATTATAGCACCCACCTATGCTTGCTTTTCAGAATTGAATTTATTATGCCTTTGAATTTGCATATTAATTTTTATGTGTAACATTATGTAAGAACTAAAAAAGTTAAAATGCTTGAATCTTTGTAAGGGAAAAGATAGTAAGTTGGGGCTCTATTTGTAAGTCCATGATGGAGTATAATTATTTCTCTTTTTTAAATTGAAGTATAGTTGATTTATAGTGTTGTGTTAGTTTCTGATGTACAGCATAGTGATTCAGTTATACATACATACATATTCTTTTAATACTCTTTTTCTAAATTTACCTCTCCAGGGTGATTTAAGGACCCATTACAATGAGAAATATTTCCACAGAACTGTGAATGTGAAATTAGGGCATACCTTAATCTACTTACACAAACAGTAGTATATAATACATTGAAGAGATCTAAGTTTAAAATTTTGTATGATTTGATGATTAGATGGAAAACACATTCCAAATTACCATTAATTATTGTCAACTACTAGTTTAATCCCACATATATATATTGTTATATTTTATGAATATAATCATATGTATGTATACATCTGTTTTAGCGAAGTATTTCAAGTGTTAAAGATCTACAGTTTGAAGACTGGTCCTCACCAAGTGTTACCGTGATGGAAACTTTAGAAATATGGCAGAAGAGTAAAAGCGAGGGAGATAGATTTTTGGTCAGTAGTATTTCAGAGGGTCGCCTTAATCTGTGAGTGGACACTGAGTCTGTCTTCTGTATACAGGTTTCAAGTTCTGGATTTATCAGAAAAACAGATAAAGATCAAATTAGGAGAGCTCACTACTCAAAATACGGGATGGTATTTTTAAATAATAGTAAGTTAGGAAGATATGCATTAATACCATACTGTTTATGAACTTACATTTCTTTGGAAGCCTACGTGAATGTTTAGGGAAATGTGGGAAGACAGGCACACTCAGCCTTGATGCTCTCATTCTTTGTGGGGCACTTACCGAGTTCAGTGTCAGATGCATTCTAATAATTCCTTAGTGTGAAATTTCATTGTAGTCTTGTACATACATATGATTCATTTTCTGCACTTCTTAATTCAATGTAACACTGATTATTACCACTTTAAGGCATATGATATATGTTATATTTTAGCTTTGTTTTTGCAAAAATTAGTTTTGTTCTCTTTTCTTATTCAAAAAGCCATGCATATTAATTATTGAAAAAAAATTTTAAATGGAGACAAGAAAATCTGTAATTTTTCCTTCCAGAAAAAAACACTTTTAAAGATTCAGTGCCTGTGCTTCCAGACACTTTTCTATGTGTATAATTTTATTTCCTTATAAAATTAGAGTTACACAAAACATTTTATTCTTTTGGAATATATGAGTAAGAGCTATCCATGTTAACATTTTTGACAATTTTATGGTGTTCCTTTAAGTGGATTACCATGACCTATTTAATTAATCCCCTATTGCTTGACATTTAAAATTTTTTCAAGTCTTTGAAAGTATAAGTAGCACTATGATGAATAGAATTGTAATTAAATCTTTCCACACAATCTTTACTATAGTCTAAGAATAAACTCACTAAACTGAAATTACTAGGTCAGAGGGCATGATTATTTTAAAAGCTTTTGATATATATTACCAAGTTTCCCTCCCCAAATATTCTATCATTTATGTTCTCATCATGAATGTTATTTCTCTGTATTTAAACCCACATTCACTAAAAGTATCTTTACAAATTTGATAGCCAAAAATGTTGCTTATCTCTTTGTGGGTCTTTAAAGATACTGTCCTTTTGTTATATACTGCATCATGTTTCCAGTCTGTAATTTGTCTTAAGTTTGTGAGCTTTTAAAGAATAGATTGTCAAACATATTTGGTTTTTTCCTTCATGGCTCTTAACCTTGGCATCATGCCTGGGAAGTGTATACAAATACTCTGCAGCACAAATTAATATAGCAGTTTATCTGTGTTTTCTCCTATTACTTTTATGGGGATTTTTTTTTTTTTTTACGAATCTGTCATTGAGGGGGAGAAATAAGAGGTAAATGTGTAAGTATTTTTTATTCCTCAAATGTTTATCCAGTTATCTCAACACAATTACTGAATAAATCATCCTGTCCCCACTTACTTGTTCTTTTAAAAGTTAAACAGTAATTTATTTATTTAAAAATTTGCATTGTGTTCTATAAAAACATGCTGATCTAAACATTTAAGAATCCTCTGTGACTGCAGTAAAAATGCGAATGCTATATTGGATCAACTCTCTTAATACCTTTTATAAAGGAATCAAGAATTTCTTTATAAAGTGAAGATGTGGGGCACAATTATAATATCACTGCCAGTGAGGGCCCTCTTGGTCATTTTGTCAACCTTTCTTCAAACCTAGGCTTTCTTGGAAGATTCAAAATCAAGATCTGCTGCATTAAATGGCATTAGAAAAACGTTTCCTAGTTGCTCCCTAATTGTGAAAGAATACTGAAAGTATTGCACATTTAAAAATTGTACATGGTTTATCTGTTTATTTAGTAACCACTTTGAAAAACAGAACATCACTGCTTTTGCACTCCCCCCAAATTTTAATACCGTTAAGAAAATTGGAAATGCCTCCTAAATCATTGATTATTATAAAAGGTAATAGAACAGAGATTAATTCACTCAACAACTAATTAGAGTTTCTTGTTTTACCTTGGCAATACTGTGATTTTAAGAAATGTAGAGTTGGTCATTCAGATTACTAGGATGTATTTCTCATTATATATTTGGTCTTAGTCCACTGTTCCTGGTTAAGAGCTCCCCCAAACCCTTGAAATTTCCAAGTGTTGAGAGTGATAAAAGTGTCTTTTGGCATATTAAGGAGGTGATTTTTGAAATGCACCTAAGGTTGGGGGCTGGTTGCCAGTGGAGCCAACCTTGTGTTTAGAGGGTTAGAACTTTCAGTCCTACCCTCTGACCTTCAGGGAGGGGAGCTGGACTTTGACAGAGCCATTTCTGTTTAATGAAGCCTCCATAAAACCCGAAAAGGATGGGGTTCAGAGAGCTTCCACATGGAGTGTTGAGAGAGTGGTGGACTTGGAGAAGGCATGGAAGCTCTGTGCCCTTACCCCATTCCTTGTCTTATGCATCTCTTCCAACTGACTATTCCTGAGAGATACCCTTTTATAAAAGCCGACAATCTAGTAAGTAAAACGTTTCCTAGTTCTGTGAGCTGCTCTAGCAAATTAATGGAACTCAAGGAGGGGGTTGTGGGAACCTCTGATCTGTAGCCAGCTGATCAGAATCACAGGTAATAACACAGGTAACAACCTGGGCTTGTGACTGGTGTCTAAAGTCAGCAGGTTGAGGGTGGGTGAGTGGTGGGGACGTAGGGAGGGGGCAGTCTTGTAAGACTGAATCCTTAACCTGTAGAATCTGATGGTATCTCTGAGTGTAGGTAGTGTCAGAATTGAATTGAGTTCTCAGACACCCTGCTTGTGTCTGGAGAATTCCTTTTTGGTGTGGGGAACCTGCCCTTCCCCACATTGGACTTGGTACCAAGAACCTAGTTTAACCTTTATGCATATAGAAGAGCAAAAACATTAAATTATCTATTTCTCAAGAGTAATTGAAGCCGTCATTGAATTAAGCTTAATTTGGTAGTGTTAGAAATTACTTTTGAACAGAATAGAGATTTAATCAGATGTCTAATGGGTCTAATGGTATTTTGACGTCTAGCATTCACTTCTAGGAATTTTACTCTTCAAATAGCAAAGGTGCTGAGAACATTGGCACATATGAATGAATGAACGGAAAGGAATATGAAAAGGAAATACATGGTGTGGCATAAAAAATAGGATGGACACTTCTCACTTTTGGATGGTTAGAGCAGCCCTTCTCACACTTCCTTGTTTGTATGAGTCATCCTGGGATCTTGATAAAGATGCATATTGTGATTCAGAATTTGAGATAAGCCTGAGAAGCTATATTTCTAACAAGCTCCAGGTGATGCTAAGGGTGCTGGTCCATGGACCACACTTTGAAGGGCAACAATTTAGAGGAATTTGAATTCTTTCATCTCTACAATTCTGAACTTAACCAATAGTAAGAGATTAATCATTTACTTTGTAAAGAGATCCGTTGAGTTTAATTTTCCCAGCTGTATTTCTGTTTCACTGTGTAAATCATCTACACTAATATCCAGAGTCTTAACCCTCAAGTAAATTACTTACTACCTGAAGGTAATAAGAAAGGTGATAGTGCGTTCTCAAATTTCTCCAGGCAGAAATGTTAGAAATGCAGTACAGCCAACAGAATTCCAGTAGTGCTGAGCAATAATGATGCAAGAGAGACTTGTGCAGTCTCTGACTTTGGGTAGAAAAGACCAGTCACCATGGAGTGTCTCTGCAGTAAGCTTTCGAAACTACATGAGAGCCACTTCAGATTTGCCAAGAGTTTCTGATTTGCGTGGCCATCCTTTGGTCTGTTCTCTAATCTATGGTAATCATTATCAGTGTGTGCCAGAGGCTGTGTGGAGTGAGAATGTGTGTGTGTAAACTGACAGTTAACTTAAGGATTTTTTTTTTAATAAGGCAAATGTAACCAACTAAAGAAAATTACAACTTTGCAGATTTCTACTTGCAAGGAGGTTAATGGAAGACAGTAAAGTTCTAGCCCTAGATTTGCTATTAACTAACTATATGGTCCTGGACAAGTCACCTTACAACCTGGGCTTCAGGTCCTCATCTATTAAATGAGCCAGTTGGGCAAGATGACCTCTAGTGTCTTTCAAGTCAATAATTTCACTAAAAGGGCTTAGTATATAAAATCTAAACTTTGGCTTTGAGCCTTTCATTTTCATAAGAAATTAATATATTTCACATGTTATAACCAGAGGGCCATCTTTCTAAATAAAAAATATGTTTTCTGATTGTGAAAAATTGTCTGTAATAGGAACAACCTCCTTTCTTTTGGCAATTGTAATTATAATTTCCTTTCATATATAGTAGATTCATTTTTTATTCTCTGACTGCTTTCACTATTTTCTCTTTGATTTGGTATACTGAAATTTCATCATTCCATATTTAAATATAGAATTTATTTTTTTTATTCTGATGTTAACTCATGCTTCTAGTACATGATGATTTATATTTTCCATATGTTTTAGCACATTCTCATCCATTATATTTTCAAGTATGATTCCTCACCTATTCTCTATTCTCTTCTCGTAGAACTCATTAGATCTTCTTGTTATGTCCTCAGTCTCTGAGCTGATTTTACGTTTCCTGTCCTTGTCCTGACGCAAAATATAAGAACATGTAAGTTATGTTTTCTGTTCTAATTTAAATCTTTATTCAGTTGTTTCTAGTCTGTTTTTAAACTTACCTATTCAGTTTTTCTAATTTCTCAAATTTCTATCTGGTCCTACTTCATATTTACCCATGCTTTCTTCATCTTTCCTGTTCTTATTGTGTCTAGTTTTTCATACACTTCTTTCATCATTTAAAAGACAGTGTTACAGTGGACCTAGAGAGTATCATACTGAGTGAAGTGAGCCAGACAGAGAAACACAAATATTAGATGATATCACTTATATGTGGAATTTAAAAAGTAATACAAGTGAGTCTATATACAAAACAGAAATAGACTCACAGACACAGAAAATAACTTGTGGTTACCAACAGGGAAGGGGAAGGGTAGATGGATAAGTTAGGATAAGAGATTAGCAGATATAGACCACTATATATAAAATAGATAAACAAGGATTTACTGTATAGCACAGGGAGCTACATTCAATATCTTGTAATAGCCTATGGTGGAAAAGAATCAGAAAAAAACTAATATTTATGTATAACTGAATCACTTTGCTATATACCTGAAACTAACACAATATTGTAAATCAACTAGAATTCAATTAAAAAAATTTTTAAAAACATTGTTAAACTAACAGCAAATTATCTGAAAAAAGAAATACAGAAAATGATTTCATTTAAAAAAGTTTCTTACACAGTTTTTCTTTATACATTTTGCCTTTGCATGTACACGTAAGCCATCACCATTCTAAGATTTGAGAAATACTTTTCTATAATCTAGCTTATTTTAAAAATGGCTATTTAAGTTTTAAAAAGTAAATGTTTATTTTGGTATATTGTTAGATAGGAATCTGTGTTAGTTAGGATCCAGTTCAGCTACATATAATAGGAAATCCCCAAATAACAGCATCTTTAAAAAAAAAAATAGAAGTCCAATTTTCTCTCACATTAAAGAAATCCAGTAGTTACCAGTCCAGGGTTAGCTTCAGGAGCCTAGTTGCTTTACAACTCACTACTCTGCCACTCAGCTTTACTCATATTAATGGTTACAAAATGATTGATAAGGCTCCAGTCATCACATGTCCAGCCAACAGAATGGAGAAAAGGAGTAGGGTAAATTTTTCTCATTTAAGAAAACGTTCCCTCTGTCATGGAACTAAATTTTTTCAACTGTTTTGCTACATCATTTGTTTAGAAGTAATGTAACTGTGGTACTACTCTTCTTGCTGTCTCAGTTATTTCACCTTCTAAATGAGGATTAGAGTAATACTTACCTGAGGGTTGTTACGAAGATTAGGTATTAATGCATATAAAGGTTTTAGAACAGTAGTACACAAATGGTAAAGCTCAGCATCGTTTTTGTTGAAGCTGGACTAATGCTTTATTATCATATTATCCTTTTACTTATTATATTATCATGAATAAGAAGCATACTTGTAGAAAGCTTAAATAATATTCCCAGGGAGACAAAGTAGTAAAGTATTCTAACCAAGATTCAAACCTAGGTCATGTCCATCTTCCTTCCATCCTAATAATAGAATTTAACATTTATTTTGTGAATATCATGCTCATGATACACCCCTAATGGAGCTGGTGGGTTTTGAAGTAAGTGTTTAAGAGTAGCTAAGCTTAAGTAGTAAGAGAAGGGTATATTTCACAGCCACCTGGTGGCTTTGAAAATAGGATTTTAGAGCTCATGTACTGAGAAATTTTGAAATGTGTTCATCTGTCCTTTTCTTCTTTCTTTTTACCTGTCATACAGAGCTACATAATGCAGAACAATAAAAGTAGATTTTGAAGCAATCCAAACTGAGTTGAGCTTAAGAAAATTCCCCAGTAACTTTGAGCCTGAGGTTCCCTGTTTATAGAATGAGCATAAGGAACCCCACCTCATGACACAGCGGTGAGGAACAATGAGGTGAAGGATGTGAAAGTGCTCAACCAAGGTAGCCAGCCGCTCAGTTGCCCCATTTCTCTTTGTGTTATTGTGAGCAACTTTTGTCAGTCAGAATGACAACATTAATTGCAGCAAATCAAAACCTTTTAAAATCCCTACTCCACTTGCCCTACACAGGCTGATGTACTAACATTCAGTACTCCACCTGCAAACCAAGTTGAACTGCCATCCTCATTCGTGACATGTTCATTCACTAGCCTTTCACATCATCTGTTCCCTCTGCTTGGAATGACCTTTCACCCTTTCCTTTCTACTTGGAAAGCTCTTAGTTTTCTTCCAAGGCTTAAGTCCAATGTAATGTCTTCCATGAGATATCTCCCAGGCAAAATTAGTTGCTTGTTTCCCTGGGGTACCACAGCATTTGAACAGACCTCCTCTTCTTGCACTGTGAGCTCTCACAAGGCTGTGGCTATGGCTTATTTATCTTTGCATCTTTCCCTAGTGCCAATCAACAGTGACTGGCATATAGCAGGTGCTCATAAATGTTAGCTGCATGTGTGTGTATATGAATGAATCCCCAAACCAAAGCTTGCAGACATCTGGTTCCATCACATCTGCTGCAGGGCAAAACCAGAAATGAATCTCCAGAAGAGCTCTTGACAGCAAAGTTGTTATCTTATACTGTTTCATTGAAAGCTTTCATTTTGTTGTTGTTATAGCTAGTGAATCCGCATTGAGGCAATTATCCCTGAGTGAGTAACTTCAGGAGAATAGCTTATAGTCTCTAGAAACCACAAGGAGAAAAGAAAGCGAGCGATCTGAGAGCTTGCCAGAAAGTAGAAATTTAAATCTGGGAGGAGCAGCTTCTTCAGGGAAAGTAGGAAGAATTGTAAATTCATAATGGAGAAATGAGGACCTTGACTTCTTGTCATAACTGAAAAAACATTTCATAAACCATAACCTCCAAATCATTTGCCAGAGTTGAAAAAAAAAAGGTCAACTGAAAATACCAGGTGTTTGATTGACACTTTGATATCTATAATGCCCTGAGATTTCATTCTCTTTGTTTTTATGTGGTTTAGGAATTGACCAGGGTTCTTTGACTGTATTGATTCAGTTGTTTAATTCAGTGAGTGTGTATCCATCATAATCTATGTACTGAGTGCTGTTCTGGAAGCAATAGACATATATTTCAGAGGAAAGAATTGAGATTAAAAGAAGAGCAAGATCCATTACTCCCTTTCCCAGAATCCCTACTAATGGTGGGCTTTCTGGCACTAGTCACTTTCCTGCCTTGAGAAATTGCAGGGGGAGCTGAAGGATTACTCAGACAAGCATGGTGATAAATTTGCTGCAGCAGTAGGTTCCTAGAGAAGCTGTTAGGGAAGTGTGATACTCTTTCATGAAAGGCAGTATGGAATGTTACTTCCTTCTGATTTGAAAATACTGATCACAGAGGTGTTTAAAATTTGATTATGAAGTTGGTTTCAGTGTTTATTTGTTCTTCTTTCTACTGTGGTCATGGGAGGTGAGAAGGATATAGAAGAAAAGAGAATGATTTAAAAAAAAAAATTTAAGCTGTTTCAGAAGATGACTTAAGTTTGTTTCTGTAATTCTCTTGGGGGAAATTCTCCAGACTTTAACAATTTTTCTGAGAGCCAGGTCAAAGGGTCTTGATCTACACTCAAAGGACCAATATTTAGTGAATATGTATTGTGTACAAGGCATTAAGCTAAGGGTTATTGGGTAAAAAGACATGAAAAAAGATATCTAAAGGAGCTTACCAATTAAGAAGGAGATAGGACTGGTTTGAAGAGAGCAGATAAACATTGCAGGGTAAGAAATTAAGGTAATGAGAGTAGACTATGCTTGATTTCCTGTATTACTTCATAAG
Organism: Camelus dromedarius; assembly: GCF_036321535.1. Taxonomy (NCBI): domain Eukaryota; kingdom Metazoa; phylum Chordata; class Mammalia; order Artiodactyla; family Camelidae; genus Camelus; species Camelus dromedarius. The sequence goes on from NC_087445.1 coordinate 32,809,413, forward strand.
TCATGCTCTTCCAATTAACATCTCTACTGGCACTGTAATTATAAGCTCTTTTTGGAGAGCAGCAGGTAGTTAGTTTGGCTGGAGTATGGTTTATGTTCAGGGGGTTGTGGATTGGTTGGGCAGAAGCAGGAAAGGTGCCTGGGGATTTCCAATTCCAGGTAGGAGAGTCTGCACTTTAATATTCAGTGGGGAATCTTTGAAGGTTTGAGCAGAGCATTGCAGTAATTGCTCTTGTGCTTCATTAATTGTAAGCTGGCAGCTTGGAGTAGTGTGAACTCATTTTTAGTTGCTGGAGCAGAAGACGGTAGAGAAACTGTCACAGTTATCCAGTTAAGATGTAATGAAACCATAGAACAAACAAGGTCGAGGGACTCAGGCAAAGAGCTCTTAGACTTGATACCAAAAGAGGATCCATATAAGGAAAAATTGATAAATTGGATCTCATCAAAATAAAAAAATTTGCCCTGTGAAAAATCCTATTAAGAGGATAAAAAGACAGACTACAGAATGGGAGAAAATATTTGCAAACTACACATCTGACAAAGGACCAGTATCTATGATATATGAAGAACTCTCAAAACTCAGCTGTAAAAAACAAAACAAAACAAAGCCCAAATCAAAACCAGTCCATTTTGAAAATAAGTAAATGACATAAACAGATATTCACTAAAGAGGGTATTCAGATGGTAAATAAGCACACAAAAAGACATTTGGCATCATTAGCCATCAGGGAAGTGCAAATTAAGCCCACAGTGAGCTGTCACTACACAACTGTAAGAATGTCTAAAAGAAAAATAATGACAACACCAAACATTGTCGAGTATGTGGAGAAACTGGATCATGTGTCCACTGGTGGTAAGAATGTTTAATGCCACAGTCGCTGTGGAAAAGAATTTGGTAGTTTCTTATAAAACTGTGTGTATAACTAACATCCTTCTAAAAGTTCAGAAAAATGATACTTCCCTAAAAATGAGCAGTAGAAAAGTATTGAGGTCAAATCCTATATAGAATTACTCAAAGAAAAAAGGCAGTCAGGGGCAGAATAACATTCCTACCAATAATGAAAGCACGCTGTAAAGACATGCTACAGAAATATTTCTGTAAGATTCAGTTACAAAACAAATTAAGAGAGGTTAAAAAAATTATACAAGAGTTCAAAGAATAACATAAATCAGAATTAGAAAAATTCAGAAATGAAATGACAATTTGAGAATGATTAGAAATAAAATAATAAAAATAATAATTTTAGAAATGAAGACTAGAGTAACAAAAAATACATTAAATAAAAGAGAAAAGATGGAAATTTTTTCAATGTAAGAGAGAATGTAAAAACAGATAAAAGGAATTCAAAAGAAAGTTATAAACATAAGCAAAGAAGATCCAACACATAGATAAGAGTCTCTGAAGAAGATACCAGAGCAAAGAAACAAATACTAAAATTACAGCTGAGAAATTCTTGCTGAAATAATTGAAAATGAGTATTGAAAGAATAAACTTTATACCTGAAAATACTGACCTAGAACGGCCAGGATAAGACACATTCTGGTAAAAATTACAGACCTTTAAAGAACGAGAGAAAAATCCTTTGGAATCTAGACAACATTAGCATATTATGTGTTAAGAGAAAGAAAATTAGATTATCCCTAGACTTTCATAGTGATGATATATGCTAGAGGAAAATGGACAGACATATTAAAGATCTTCAGAGAAAGAAAATGTGAGCCAAGGATTTTATATCCAGAAAAACTGACCCTCAGAAATGTAAAAAATAAAGGCAGTGATTGGCATTCAAGAATTCAGGGAATATTGGCGGGTAGAGTCTAGCTCAGTGGTAGAGTGCGTGCTTTAGAGTACGTGGGTTCAGTTCCCGGTACTTCCATTAAAAGAATAAATAAATAAACCTAACCCCCTCCCCGAAAAAAGAATTTAGGGACTATTTATTGTCCCCCTGACCGCTCATAAGAAATCTACTAAAAATTTTGTTTCAGCGAGCCCTTCCTAGGATTCCACTAGAGAATGACTTTGGACAACCGAAATGACTAGAGAGGCATCTACATAGGACTGGTGGTGAGCATTAAGCAGTTATTAAATGAGGGCCGAAAGGGAACATGTTACTGTGTAATGACTGTATGATTTGACAATGTAGACTTAACATAACTATAAAACAAATGTAGAGGAAGGGGGTAGCATTTACAAAACCAAACCAAACCCAGAACCCCAAGCCAGAACAATAAAACGATTTAGACAAGTGTTTCAGTAATCATAATTGGTGGCAGTGTTGGTAATCTGAGACTGACGTCTTAAAAGCCCCCTTTTCTCTCTCTCACACGTGGCAGCTATCCCAGTTCTAAACTCTAAAACCATCTGCACATCACTTTATTCTTCTTCCTGATCTTCCTGTTCTCTTCGTTCTTTCAGCTGTTATTCTGTTGATGTTACCTTGTGGCGTTTTCCACGTTTACATGTATACACTTGTAAAATGGGCAGATCCTGAATTTCTTTTTGTGCCTTTTTAAGTTTTGTCAGATGAGATCAAGGTGGAGGATGAAGTAAGGTATCTGGAGTCACTGTGGTTCTCTTTGAGAGTTCTTTGGTAGAACAAGTAGCTTTTCCTCAAGGAGGGAGCAGCAAGGCTCTGGGCTTTCCTGAAGCTGACTAAATCTTGTGCACAGGAGCTTACTCTCCTTGATACTTCACAGGCCTTGCCCCTCAAAGAAGTAGCAAAGAGGGTCGCTGATGAGAGCGAAGTTAAAAAGCAGAATGATAGAACACAGAAGCAGCCAGCCTTCTGTGGCACTGAAGAGATGAGATGACATGTTTGTAAAGAGAGTCAGAGTGCTCTTCAAATGTAGTTATTGTTACTAGTAATTTGGTAGATAGATGCCCTGTTCCTTAGTACAGTGTACACTGAAAACGATCTCCACATTACCCCTACTTTTTACTAGGGTAGTGGTATTTCCTAGTCTTGGTTTATGTGTATTCCTCAATTTTTTATCATATTCCTTCATTTTTCTACTATAAAGTCTTCAAATTTAAAAAGACACAATTTTCAATTGATAATACACTCTCCCCTAAAATAGCTGCACTTTAATCTTGATCACAATAGTTGACAAATCATTTAGAATGTTTGTTTTATTTACTAATATGGTCAAAGGACAGGAAAGGAAATCAACACAAGAAGATATGCGACTAGCAAATAGAAAACAGCAAAAGAACAGTCATTTCAATGAGTGATTTTTGAAATGAGAATTAAAATAATGATTATATTGGTTACAAAAATTCCTAAATAATTATTTTGAATGAATGAAGTATCAGTTAATATCTAATAAATGAAAGAAATTAAAAGAATGGTAATATCCACTGAGAATGAGAATGTGGTAAAATACATTGGCAATGATAATGTGTCTTTTGTTTGATTGCTTTTTACCAAATGAAAATATCTTTCTTTTTTTTCTTTTTTTTTTGATTATAGAAATAAATATTTACATAGAAAATTCAACAAGGCAGAACTTTATAAAGGGAAAAATTAAAATGATCCCGTATCTCTCCATTCGGAGGAAACTACTGATGACATTTTGGTACATATCTTTTAAAACAGCTTTCTCCAAAGATAAGCACAATGTTAAACTTCTACAGTAATAGTATACATGCTCCTCTGCAACCTGCACGTGGAGGTACCGTGTTTGATTTAGCCAACCATGTAAGTGATGGGCTCTTAGCTTCTTTGCATTTGCTAGCTATAATAAACAACTCTAGGATGAATGTCCTTGAATATAAACTCATCCACACTTGATAAAGCACATCCTGGAAGAAATTACATTATGAGTAGATTGTCAAACAAAGAGTACATAGGTTTTACATTTTGGACCATATGAGCAGAATGTATTCTAGGAATGTAGAAACTTGCATTCCCAGTAATTGCCATCCATTGTTTTCTCACACCCTCTCCAACATTTGATATTGTCAATAAATATTTTAAAAAAATTAACACTGAGACATAAGAAGTTTGATCTCATTGTTTTATCATACATTTCTTTATTTCAGAGATTCATTATTTTTTCACTTCTTTTTTTGCTATCAGCATTTTTCTAGTTGCCAGTTATCTATCAATCCATCTTACTAAATCTTCAGTAGAACTGCTTGCTTCTTATTTTTCACAGCTAACTGTATATTGGGGATATTAAGTCTTTGCTATGTATGTAGAAAGTATTTCCCTAGTTTATCATTGCTTTTTAATTTGATTTTAAGTATTTTAAGTTTTTTTTTTACCATATGTAGGTTTTAAAATTTTGAGTAATTACCAATACTTTCCAGATTTTGTTGCATGCTTAAAAAGACATTCTCCACCCATATTTAAAACAGAGGATAGGGAAAGGATGAAGAAAAGTGGATAGATGGACAGGCATTTGACAGTTTATAAAAGTAGAGGAGAGATCTACTCAATTTATATTCTAATCAAATCACAACAAAACAAACAACAATAAAACAATACATTCTGAGCCTATCTGGTTAAGGAGACTTGAACCTATTCTGGGGTAGTATGCAATCACTACATGGAGAAATGCTTTTAGTGATTTAGCAAATATTTAATAAGTACCAGGTATGGGGCTAGGTTTTGATTCAGAGAAAAAAATATATTGATTCCAAAAATAAAGTAAAATTGTCCCTGCCCACAAAAAGCCCATGAACTGTAATAGTCGTGTATGTGCAAGAGACCAGAGAAGGCCAGAGCCCGCCTTCCTTCTTGCTTATTCTGCTTCTTAACCATAAAATAAGTAACTGGTAAATGCTAGAAATCCTAATTTCATTTAAAAAACACATATTTTGATTTTAAAAATTGTTTAAAAGAGCAAACTTCCTTCCTATGTATCTGTATTCACAGCTACCTCCCTGTAAGAAGACACTTAGGCCTTTGAGTCACTGACTGGGCTGTAATGGCCAAACCTATAATCATGTTTTGTGGCAGGAAAATGTTTTCAAAACATCTGCACTATTTAACCAGCCTACGTGTTCTGTGAAAAATATTTGTGAATGCTTCCATCAGGAGGTTCTCACTTAATTGAAATAATGGATGAAAATATTTGGCTAGTTTAACTCTGTGTTTGTGTATGTGTGTGTTTGAATGTGCATATGCTCAACTGTAACAGTAGAATTTTATATATAATTACATTTTTAAGTTAATACACTTACTGTATTTACTATTAAGGGAGAATGGAAAACATTAAGAGTAGAAACTGAGGTCTACTTTATATTGAGAAAAATAATACTAGTCCCTTATTGTTTAGGATTTTTAGAAATTATTTCCCCTTTATTGTTTAGTCTTCACAAAAGCCTATGAAATAAGTATCAATATTTTTATTTTACATAATGAAACAGTGGGACTCAGAATGATGAGGTGACTGAAGTTCCTCAGACGAAAGCAAAACTGCAAGTTTCACTGCTGTTTCCACCACACTGCAGCTACTCCAGTGCTAAAGGCCTTTCTACCCTGTAAAAAGAGGAACTGAGAGTTAATTTCCAAAGATCTGTGGATGACTCTGATGAGACCCTAGCCACTTACCATGGCTTCTGCTTGCAGAAACTAAGCTCCCTCTTTGTCCTGCTTGACTTAGCTCATTGTTGTAGGGAGGACGTGCTTCGGAGTCAAATATCTGGGTTTGAATTCCATTTCTGCCATTTATTAGCTGTGCATATTTGGACCTAGACTATTTTCCTCATCTTCACCTAGGAACATTGGCAGTGATGATACTTACAGGGGAGAGTTGTTGAAATATCTCTGGCACACAGTGGGTATTCAAGAATCATTCAGAAAGACATTACCTGATCTCTCCTGGGATTGGTGTCAAAAGTTACAAAATGATTTGGGAAATTCAAGGATTATAAGAGATGGAACCCTGTTCATAAATGCAAGAGACAATAGTCAGTGTTGAGCCCTGTGTTAACCCACGTGCAGAGAATTGACTTTTGGCCATGGTTACACTCATCTCTTATCTCTGACCCTCATATAGACATATGTCCCAGGAGGCATTATATTAAGAAGATAAAAATGGGGGAGCCTTGGAAACAGAGATGTGGGAATGGCTGAATTGTTTTAGAGTGCTCTAAATGGATTTTCCTAATTCTTTTTTTTTTTCACCCTTTATAGCTGATGGTGTCTGTGTCTTCAAATGCTCACTCAACAGGGACACTGAATGTTGCCTTGTGGGGAAGGAGTCCATCTTAATTACTCTGGGCTACAGCAGTGCTTTAATGAAGTTTGAGTCTCATGCAGGTAAGTTTTGTACTTGTCCCAACCCTTTGGCTTTTCCAAAGGCAAGTCTTCTGATTGGTTGGGTTTCAGCAACATGTTTCTTGATAGGAGTTGCCATCAATTGAAAAAGTGATTTAAAACTGGTTCTGGTGCTTACTTGAAGCCATGACTAGAAAACAGTCAGCCTTTTCCTAGATCATGAGAACATTTGTATTCTTGGCTCCCGGTTTTGTTCTCCTTCATCCAAAGCTGCAGAAGAGGACACCAAGGATTATCCAGATCTTCACCACTGTTGTTGATTTTCCTTGAAGATGAAGTTGTTAGCTGAAATGTGATTTTTCAGTTTGAGTGTCAATGATTTCATTCTGTTTTTGTGTTTGAATCATTTGTTCAGCGCTCTTAGACTCTGGACAACGAATGTCTAGCAACAGGTAAACTAAAATACAACTAGAAGTATTCTAAGAGAAGACTCAGAGGCACCCTGAAAGAATTCCAGCCACTGGTAGGTGGGGTTGGGTCACAAGGTTGTGGGCTGCAGGATCCGGATGTCCCAGAGCTGGTATTGGCCTGCTGATGAGTGGGCCTGGGTCCTGGGGCATCTGGCTCAGGGGTGAAAGATGGCCTGGAGCTTGTATCAGTCTGCTGGTAGGGGGACTGGAGCCCAGAGGGTCCCAGGGCTAGTGCTGGCTCATCAGCGGGGGAACCAGTTTCCTGGCTTTCTGGCTGCAGGGCCTTGGGGGTCCCAGAGTTGGTATGTCAGCCTGCTAGACAGGGCCAGGGCCCAGGGTCTTTGTCTGCAGGGCCCTGGGGGTCCCAGGAATAGTGCTAGCCCACCGGTGTGTGGAGCTAGGCCCCTAGCCATGGCCCTTCTTGTAGACAGGTCCAGGTCCCTGGGCAGCTTTGGGCTCAAGGGGTCTGGGACTCCTGAAAATAAGCCCTGCTGGCCTGCAAAGTCATACGTTCTGGGGGCTTATCTTCCTGGTGCAGAAACTCCCGGGCTGGAGAGCACAGTGTGTGGCTCAGACCACCCACTCTTTGGGGAGAACCTCTGTAACGTAATTACCTCTCTTCTATACGTCGCCCACCTTGGGGTCTGGGTCTTGTGTAAACTGCGTCTTCACCCCTCCTACCTGACCCGTTGTAGTTCTTTCTTTATATCTTTATTTGTAGAAGATATTCATTTTCATTATCATGCACACTGAGACTATTTCCAGGTTTGGGCTATGATGAATATACTTGTACCACATATTTTTTTCATTTCTCTTTGATCAACATCTTGGAGTAAAATTGCTGGGTCATAAAATAAGTGTATGCTTAGTTTTATAAGAAAAAGCCAGAATTTTTTCCGAAGTAGTTGTACCATTTTACACTCCCACCAATAATGGGTGAGAGCTCTAACTGCTCCACATCTCTACCCACATTTGGTCTTTCAGTCTTTTTAATTTTTTTTCATTCTGATGGGTATGTAGTTGTATCTCATTGTGGTTTTAAGTCACATTTTCCTGGTGCCTAATAATGTTAAGCAGATTTTCACATGGTTATGAATTAAAATTATTTGCCTGTTACTAACTAGTTATTTATCTGTGGAGTTGCTGTTCTTTATATATCCAGGATACCAGGCATGTATCAGATACGTAATTAATGCATGTTATCTCCTAGTCTGTAGCTTGCTTATTTATTTCCGTAATGATGTCTTATGTTGAGCAGAAGCTTTAAATTTTAATAAAGTCCAGGTGATCATTCTTTTTTGTTTAATGCATTCTGTGTCCTAAGAGTCTTTTGCCTCAACTGTTGAATGATTTCTATTATATTTCCTTTTAGAAGTTTTATAGCTTCAGATCTTGTATTTTAGGAATATCATCAATCTTAATTATTTTTTATTTGGCATAAGGCATTGGGCCAAAAATTATTTTTAGACCATAGGGATATCCATTTATTCTAGCTGTTTGTTGAAAAGACTTTTGCAAGTCAAGTGATTATATATAGACTTGGTCTCTTTCAGAGCTGTCTGTTCTGTTCTTTTGATTATCCTTGTACCAATATCACATTGTCTGGATTACCTTTCAGGTGACACGAAGTCAGGTGGTTTAAGTCCTCCAACTTTGTTCTTTGTCAAGATTGTTCTAGATGTTTTTGGTCCTTTGCATTTCTATATGCATTTTATAATTAAGTTGTCAATTCTACAAAAGTGCTTGTTCTGAGTATGATTGAGATTGATCAGTTTGGTGAGAATTGTCATTTTAACAAAGTTAATTGAATTTTAACTGATTTGCAAACTTATACGTTAGATTGCCACCATTTCATGAATGCTGACAGAAGACACAAGACTCCTGGCACAGAGATAAGAGACTATTTTAGATTCTCAGAAAAGAGCAGTAGCCAAAGTGTCAGCACATTGTCTCCAAGTTCCCTGAGCCTCAGCTCTTCCAGGCATGCGTCTCTCAGGAAGATAAGATGGGTGCCTGCCCATGCAGTGGGATGCGTTGCAAGAGAGGAAAACTGAGCCCGGGGAACCTACCGTTTAACAGCAGGCAGTAAGCAGGCTTGCTCTTTGTGCCAGAGGAAGATAGTACTTCATACCTCATGGTTGCTTGCTGTGTACCCCACCCTGAGAACTAGCCCAGGTGGAGAGTGGTCAGTGCCGGTAGGCCTGGCATTCTTAGCTTACACGGTGAGGCATAGTTGAGTCCCATCAAGAGACACTTGGAGGAGTGTTTCCCAGCACTTTTTCCTCTTTGAGAAGGAGGGAGATTTTCTCATTTACAAACTCCAGAGAATGATAGCATAGGAAACTTCATTCATAGGTCAAATGAAATCAGACACAAACACATACTTGAACAACTTTTGCAAGAAAGACATTTATGGACAAGGCATTTTAGAATTTCTTCTTCAGCTAAGAAAAAAAATAGTATTAGTAGTGTACGACGTTCTCTAGGCAACCCTCTTAACAAGGCAATAGGGATAAGTCTTGGTAAACTGTAGACCTAGTTATAGGTAAGTAGATGCTTCAGTCATTTAAGGTATCTCCAAAACTGTAGACAGACAATACCGAATGAGGACGAATACCAGTCTCTCCGTGCTTTTCATTTGTTAAAGGGGACCAGATGTCCATTAGACAGAAATAACCCAAATAGGCTAGAGGCAGAAATAAAACCAGATATGCAGATAGCAATGAACAAGAAATAATTTAGAAACAGACTCTGGGTGAGGGCACAGTTGCTACCTTAGCGCAGTTAGACTCACCCCAGCAGTCAAGGAAGATAGGTCTGGACCCAAGGGGCTTATAAGGTGCACTTCTCAGACAGTGCAGCTTAAAAAGCTCTGTGTGAGGATCTTGGTGGCTCCCTGTTAAAAATCTAACAAGAAAAGCTAAATAAACATTTTTGGAGTGCAGGGTGGAGTTATATCCTTAATAATAACACATATATGAGGAAGTCCTGCTTTCATAGCAACTGACTCCCAGATAAAGGCTATATTTGTATGTCAGATATGACAGCCTGTAATTCTTTTGTGTGTGTGACTTTTTATTTTATTTTTAATTGTGGTAAAATATGCATAATTTAAAATTTACCATCTTAACCTCTTTTAGGTGTACAAGTCAGTGGCATTAAGTACAATCACATTGTTGTACAACTATCACCATTATCTGTCTCCATAACTCTTTATCATCTTGCGAAACTGAAACTCTGTCTCCGTTAAATAACTCCTCATTCCCTCCTTCCCCACCAGCCCTGGCCACCATGATTCTACTTTCTGTTTCTGTGAATTTGACTACTCTAGGATACCTTATATAAATGAAGTTCTGCAATATTTGTCATTTTGTGACTGACTTATTGCAGTTAGCATAATGTCCTCAAGTTTCATCAGTGTTATAGCATATCAATTCTTTCCTTTTTAAGGGTGAATAATATTTCATTGTAGGCACATAACACAACTCATCTATCCATTCTTCCATCAGTAGACACCTGGGTTACTTCTACCTTCTGGCCACCATGAATAATGCTGCTCTGGACATGAGTGTGAGACTTTTTTGATGGGGGAACTCTCTATTGCTTTTGGCTCTGTAGAGGTGCCCAGGAATGAAGAACATATATTTTTCACATGAAAATGTGCATCATTAATTTCTGCACAGCATCATTTACTTATGTTACACACTTAAGACTGATTTTCTCTGATTAACTTGAGATTTCTTTTTCTCTGGCAGATTTTTTTCTTCAAAGTGCAAATTTTACTGTTATTCCCAGTAATAACATGTATTAAACACAAAGCATTTAAAAAATCTATCATCTCAATTCAATCCAGTCAGTATTTATTGATCACTACCTGTATGCCAAGTGAGTTGCTCTGGATGAAAGACAGCCTTGGACTCTCAGAGAGCTTAGGGTTAGAGGAGGGAGCAGATTCATGAGCAGGCAGTATGGTGCCATGTGAGAAGTTCTGGAATAGTCTCTTAGTGCTGTGGGGACATTAGTCAGGGCACCTACCTCAGCCTTGAGGGTAAGGGAAGGCTTCTCAGGAAAGAGACTGTTTAAACACTGCAAGAATGGGGTTTAAAAGAGCACACTGGGTGACAAGATTTAGGGAGAATATATAGAACGAGGAAAAACAAAGACCTAAAGGGGAACCTTAAGGAACCACTGACATTTAAGGGCAGAGAACAAGAAATATGGAAATGAGATGGAAAGAAGCAGCCAGAAAGACAGGAGAAAACCAGATGAGAGTAGTATTATGGAAATCAAAAGCACACTTCAGACAGGAGGGAGGTTATCCAGATCTCTCTACAGAGAGATTGAATGGGAAAAGACTTAAAGGTATGGGTTAGATTAAACAGAAGAGTCATTAATAAACTTGACTAGGGAAGTTTCTGTGGCAAGATTTAGGATAAGATTGGGGCACTGGCTCAGAGCCATTGATTTCTGGGTGAGGGCTACAGACCAAAGATTATCATTTTTCTCCTCTCTACCAAGACCTCAATAAAATAACAAACCCAGCAAAAGTGAAGAGAATGAAGAAAGGACCATCAGGAAGTGCAAGTTCAACAAATTCCTAGAAGATGGATGATCAGAGAGAGAAAGCAGTCACTCAGAATCTCTGAGTGGGCACTGCCAAAAAAGGGAACCCCAGGGCTCCAGACTCAGACAGTAATATGGAGGCTAGAGGTGAGGAAAGGGGAACCCGACGGGATTAACTGCATGTCTCTCTCCCTAATGATGGTATTGATGGGCTCTCTGCAGCCTCTCTCCTTCCTTCATCCCCGTGCAGAAAATTCTCCAGGCATTTTACTGCCAGGGAAAAACCAGAGGATGCCTGTAAAGAGACTGAAGAAATGGGAAGAGTTTCACTCTAATATATGTGCTTCCACTTCACAGAAAAGCTACCATCGCTCTGGCATGTGTAGCCCCCTCTCACTCGCATCCCAAAGGGCAGAGGTGGGCACCCCTCCCACTAATCCTAAAACATGGCGTAGCAATTCCTATTCCATGTATACAATTTGCAGACAGCCATTCTATTTGGAGGTGAGACCTAGAGGAAAATGAGGCTTTCTTAATAAGTTAAATATGCACTACCCTATGACCCAGCCAGTCCATGCCTAGATATCTGCCCAAGAGAAGGAGAAACATTATATACGCAGAAAGACTTGTACAGGAATTTTCATAGCTTTATTTACAGTAGCCAAAATCTGGAGACAACCCAGGTAGATATTCATTAGCAAACTATGCCATATCCATACAATGGAAGGCTACTTATTAATAAAAAGAGATGGATGACTGATGAACTCATCTGTGTGAATGACTCTCAGAAATTTTAAATTGAGTGAAAGTAGCCAGATACAAATGAGTCCATATTGTATAATTTCATTTATGTAAAATTCTGGAACAGGCAGAGTTAATCTGTAGTCACAGAAAGTTGATCAGTGATTATCTGGGGCTGGGAGTTAGGGTGAGCTGGAATTTAAAAGGGCATGTGGGAACCTTTTTTTTTTTTCCCAATGTGACTTAACAGTATATGCTTTTTTATTTTATTTATTTTTATTGAAATATAATTGACATACAACATTATGTTAGTTTCAGGTGTGTACTGCACAATGATTTGACATTTGCATACATTATGGAATGATTACCGTGTTAAGTCTCATAACCATCTGTCAGCATACAAAGTCATTACAATATTATTGACTGTATTCCTTATGCAGTATTTTACATTCCTGTGGATTATTTAGTTTATAGCTGGAGGACTGTACCTCTTAATCTCATTCACCTATTTTTGCCCCACTTCCCACCTGCCTCCATCTGGCAACCACTTGTTTGTTTTCTGTATCTCTGAGTCTGTTTTCATTTTGTTTTGTCTGTCTGTTTGTTTTGTTTTTCAGATTCCATATATAAATGAGCTCATATGGTTTTTGTCTTTCTGTGACTTATTTCACTTAGCTTAATACCTCTGTATCCATCCATGTTGTCACAATGGCAAGATTTCTTTTTTATGCCTAAATAATATTCTGTTACATATACCACATCTTTATCCATTTCATCCATTGATGCACACTTAATTGCTTCTATATCTTGGCTGTTGTAGGTCATGTTGCAGTAAACATTGGTGTGCATATATCTTTTTGAATTAGTGTTTTTATTTTCTTAGAGTAAATACACAGAAGTGAAATCACTGAATTAGATGGCAGTTCTATTTTTAATTTTTTTTGAGGAACCGCCACACTGTTTTCCACAGAGGCTACACCAATTTAGAATTCCACCAGTGGTGCATAAGTGTTCCCTTTTCTCCACATCCTTGACAATACTTGATATTTGTTGTCTTTTTGATGATAGCCATCTGACATCTGAGAGGTGATATCTCATTGTGGTTTTGATTTGCATTTCCTTGATGATTAGTGACGTAGAGCATCTTTTCATCTGTCTATTGGCTGTCTGTACGTCTTTGGGAAAATGTTCAGATCCTCTGCCCGTTTTTTAATCAGGTTGTTTGTTTTTTGATGTTGAGTTGTATGAGTTCTTTGTATATTTTGGATATTAACCCCTTATCATATGTATCATTTACAAATATCTTCTCCCTTTCAGTAGGCTGCCTTTTTGTTTTGTTGATAGTCTCCTTTGCTGGGCAAAAGCTTTTTAATTTGACATAGTCCCATTTGTTTACTTTTGCTCTTGCTTCCCTTGCCTGAGAAGACAGATCAAAAAAAATTGCTAAGGTGTCAGAGAGAGTACTGCCTATGTTTTCTTCTAGGAGTTTTGTGGATTCTTTAATCCATTTTGAATTTATTTTTGTATATGGTATGAAAAAGTCCAGTTTTATCCTTTTGCACGTAGCTGTCCAGTTTTCCCAACACCATTTATTGAAGAGGCTGCCTTTCTCCATTGTAAATTGATCATATAATTTGGGGTCATTCTGGGCTCTCCGTTCTGTTCCTTTGACTGTGTGTTTGTTTTTGTGCCACTGTATCTTTTATTACTATACCTTTGTAGTGTAATTTGTTCTTTCTCAAAATTGCTTTGGCTTTTCAGTGTCTTTCATGTTTCCATACAAATTTTAAAATTGTTTGTTCTAGTTCTGTGAAAAATGCCGTTGGTAATTTGATAGGGATTACACTGAATCTGTGGATTGCCTTGGGTAGTATGGTCATTTTAACAATATTAATTTTTCTAAGCCATGAGTATGGTATATCTTCCCATTTGCTTGTCTTCAGTTTCTTTCATCATTATCTTACAGTTTTCAGAGTACAAGTCTTTAACCTCTTTGGTTAGATATATTCCTAGATATTTTATTCTTTTTGATGCAATTGTAAATGGAATTGTTTCCTTAATTTCTTTCTGATAGTTTATCATTAGTGTATAGACATGCAGCAGATTTCTGTATATTAATTTTGTATCTTGCAACTTCGCTGAATTCATTTGTTAGTTCTGATGGTTTTTTGGTGGAATCTTTGGGATTTTCTCTGTACAATATCATGTCATCTGCAAACAGTGACCATTTTATTTCTTCCTTTCCAATATGTATTCATTTCATTTCTTTTTCTTATCTGATTACTGTGGCTAAGATTTCCAATGCTATGTTGGGTAAAAGTGGTGAGAGTGGGCATTTTTGTCTTGTTCCTGATTTTAGAGGAAATACTTTCAGCTTTTTACCACTGAGTATGATGTTGGCTGTAGTTTTGTCACATACGGCCTTTATTATGTTGAGATATTTTCCCTCTATATCTGCTTTGTTGAGAGTTTTTATCATAAATGGATGTTGAATTTTGTTAAAAGCATTTTTTGTACTGAGATGATCATGTAATTTTTATTCTTCAGTTTATTAATGTGATGTAGTATGTTGACTGATTTGCAGATATTGAACCATCCTTGCATCCCTGGGATAAATCCCACTTGACTGTAGAGTATGATCCTTTTAATGTTTTATTGAATTTGATTTGCTAATATTTTGTTGAGGATTTTTGCATCTATGTTCATCAGTGCTGTTGGCTTATAATTTTCTTTTTTGTGATGTGTTTGTCTGGTTTTAGTATCAGGGTGATGCTGACATTATAGAATGAGTTCAAAGCATTTCTTCCTCTTCAATTTTTTGGAGTAGTTTGAGAAGAATAAATGTCAAATCATCTTTAAATGTTTTGTAGAATTTACCTGTGAAGCTGTTTGATCCTAGACTTTTGTTATGAGTTTTTAAATTACTGATTCATTTTCATTATTGGTAATAAGTCTGTTCATATTTTCTGTTTCTTCCAGATTCAGTCTTGGCAGATTGTACATTTCTAGGAATTTATCCATTTCTTGTGGTTGTTCATTTTACTGGTGTATAATTGTTTGACAGTCTGCAGTTCTTACTGGGTAACAGTTGAGTCAGTTTTTTAATTTTAATTTTAATTTTTTAGTTGGTTTATAATGTGTTCATTTCTGGTGTACAGCATAGTGATTCAGTTATACATATATACATATCAGTTGAATCAGTTTTAATAAAATCAGGAAATTCTTGTCTTTGATCATCTTTGAAATGGCTTATCTCAGCATGTAAATGTTTATATTTTTTGTAATTTGTGGATTTCAGTAATTCAAGGCTTTAGGAAATGGAAAATTTTTCTGGGATATGTAATTAGACAGAACTAAGTTAAGAGCAAAATGTCATTTTTACTTTTTATACTATAAACATTTAACCTGTTGTCTTAATCTAATACACCATCCACTTGAAGGAGAGTTTAATCGGATCATTTTACTAATGAGGAAATTGAAATTCGGAGAAAGGAAATCAGTCACTTTCTCAAGATAATAAGACAATTAATTGACCAAAGATTTGAATCCAAAGTTACCTACTCCAGAGCTCATGTATTCTTCCCACATCACCATGCATCCTTCCCTAATGACTTATATTTTTAATTTTAGGAGAGAAATAAGCCAGTGAAAGAATAATGTGCAGTTGCACAGTAAGATTGAATGGAAAAAAACCTTTCTTCTAATGTTCACACTTAGAGCACTTAATGCTCAAGGAAACTGTACTGGTAAACTACATACAGAAATCATATTTCCATGATACCTTTGTTTCAAGCTTAGAGTACTGTTCAGAGTTGATATGGAAAGTCTGAGCAGGCCTGAGAACTTCATGTTTTATGGACTCTCAAAATTGAGGCTGCCTTCATTTTCTGGATGAAACTTTTCTTTGAATCTTTAAATTTCAGTTAAATAGAAATGTTGAGATTCCAGTAGACAAAGTGTTAAGAACTTGGGTTATATTTTATTCCCTATCACATCCAATGACCAAGCAGTTTCCATGTACTACCACACCACCTGCAGCCCTCTTCCTGAGGAAGAGAATCTTAAATAGCCGGGATAGTCATAAGGGCCCGAACCAACATGGATTGCTTAGAGCTGGGGGCCAAGGACAGGAGTCTGTTGCCCTGATTCTACACCAAGGTCTCTGTCATCATTCTGATGACTTTTCTGACAAGTAGAGAGAATATACTGACCTTTTCCTTTACGTTTCTTGAGACACAGACTTTGGGCTCAGTAATTTAGAATACGTAGGACTAACATTCTTCTTCATCTGTTTATATTGAAAAAAAAAGCAAAAAAGAACATTTCTAAATAAGGAACCCTTTTGGTGGGACTAATTCTGGTACCACAAATTCTCAGTTAGTTCAGTATATAATCTATATTTTAGGAATAAGCACAAAGACTTGGACTCACCATGCTTTAGAATACTGGCTATAATTTATTAGTCTTATTCCTTCTATAAGAAGGAAAGATAATTCGTAACAGGAGTTTCTGACTTGAGGAATTTTCCCAGGATGCCTCATAACATCTTCCACTTCTGGAGTTTATGTGTCTCTTGATCTCTGCTGAAAGTGAATCCCAGCACCAAAAAGATTGCAGATGCAGATGTTTGCAGATTGGTGGTCATCCATGGTTTAATCTAATAGTTTTCAAAGTTAATGAATGTCCCTGGGGAGTTGGTTGCCTGTCTGATTTCCTGGCCCTGGAAACTGAACAGGCCAAGCAGCTGATCCCTCATTCTGGATCTGTCAGGGCAGGTTGTGACGCAGACCAGAGTCCACAGCTGCAAGAAGGTAGTAGTAAGTGAGGAACAAGCTGGCTATGACTCAGAGGGTCCCAGGTGGCAGTGGGATATTGATTGTCATTTCTCAGCCTGGGTGTTGGCAGAAGGCTGTCTACTGGTGTCACTGCCCATCAGACACAATTGCTGAATTTTTGAGATATGCTCTGCTTTTCTGGATGTAAGGAGATGTGGCATATGAAATGTGAGGGGCCTATTTTATATTTAGAAGTAAGTGAAAAGCTGCCAATTATCTGTAACTTGGGAAAGGAAAAAAAATCCAACTTTACTGGGGAGTTGCCCTGTATGGATAATTAGGTGGAACCACTAGGAAAGAAATGATCAAATATTCAAAAGTCTTTTTGAGGAGTATTTCTTCCCTTCCTCTAACTCTAATCTCCATGCCTGATTTGGTCACATAGTTAAATAATCTCCATTAATCTCAAAGACTACTGTGAAATCCAATGCATTTAAATTCATTGTGTTTTAGTAGCAGTGGGAACACAGAAACAAGTGTCAACAGAGAAAAAAAATTTTGATTAAATGGACTTAAGGTAATTTCTATGAAGTGCTGACTATGTATGTACTAAATATGTGCAAGGTCTACTTCCTGTTCATTCATTCATTCATTTAACAAATACATATTGTCAAGTTGGTATATTACTCTTAATCCCATTTTTACGCTAAGACACTAAGGCTTATTGGTACGAAAGAAATTGCCCAAGTGGCAAAGAGAAAACACAAGGCCCATGTTCTTTCAACAGCTTTCCATCTGCCTGTTCTCTCTTCATGAGTTGACATATAATCTAGAAAACTCATATCTTTACTTGGGGTGATAGCACAAAACATGGGAAAGCCCACTTTTATCAACATTCTACTATTTGAGAAAAAGAAATTAAGACACTGGTGAAGCTTATTCTGGGAATTTATGAATCATGGAGAAGTTTCCTTATCCTTTTGTATTTTAAAAAAATTTCCAACTTACAGAGAAATTGCATAAACGTAACAGAGAACTTTTGGATATCCTTTAAATAGATTCATTAATTTACACTATTATGTCACATTTTCTTATCTTTATGTGTGTATACATAATATATATAAACACATATCATTATACTTCTGAATCATTTGAGGGTAACTTGCAGATGTTACATTCCTTTACTCTTTAGTGTTTCACTGGATATGGCCTATGAACAAGAACATTCTCTTATATAGCTACAGTAGAGTTACAAATTCAGGAATTTAACATTTGTTCAATATTTTTAAATTAAAGTATAGTTGATTTACAATGTTGTGGTAGTTTCAGGTATATAGCAAAGTAATTCAGTTATATATACATATATTCTTTTCCGTATTCTTTTCCATTATAGCTCATTACAAGATATTGAATATAATTCCCTGTACTACACAGTTGGACCTTGTTGTTTATCTGTTTTAAATGCAGTAGTTTATATCTGCTAATCCCAAACTCCTAATTTATCCCTCCTCCTCATCCCTTTGGTAAATTTGTTTTCTGTGTCTGTGAATTTGTTTCTGTTTTATCAATAAGTTCATTTGTTATCATATTTTAGATTCCAAATATAAGTAGCGTCTATTCAATCTGTATATTTAATCTGCCATCCATAGTCCAGTTTCATAAATTGTCCCAGTAATGTCCTTTATAGCATTTTTTTTCCCTCCCTAATACTGGATCTGGTCCAGGATCATGTGTTGCATTTAGTTGTCATGTGTCTTTAGACTGCTTTAATTTGGAACAGCTCCTCAACCTTTTCTTTCATGACATTGTGATATTTAGAGAATAGGGACCAGTTATTTTATAGAATATTCCCCAGTTTGAGTTTTTCTTATGTTTCCTCATGGAAAGATTCAGGTTGTGCATCCCTAGTTGGAAAACTACCTCACTGCTATTGTGTCCTCAGCATTTCACATCAGAGAGCACTGAGATCTGTCTACCCCTTGTTGATGATAGGAATTTTGTTCACCAGATCAAGATATTGTTGTTTCTCCACTATACATCCTTGATAGATGTAACTAATAAGCAATCTGTGTGAAGGCATTTTGAAATCCTGCTTCTCATCAAACGGCCTAAATTTAGTATACATTTATTATCCATTACTTTGGAAACACAGTTTTGTTTTTTGGGGATTCTGGGGGGGTTTTGGTATGTTAGCAAGATCTTGCAATCTTGCTGAGTCACTTAGTACTTACAGGTTTCTTATGTAGATTGCTAGGATTTTCTGCATAAATGATTCTGTATTCTGATTAGAGATAGTTTTACTTCTTCCTTTCCTATCTGTATGTTTTTATATTTCTTTTTCTTGCTTACTGCGCCAACTAGGACCTCTAGTACATCCTTACCTTGTTCATGATCTCAGGGAAAGCATTCCATTTTCACCATTAGCTGTAGTTTTTTTTTAGTAGATATCTTATTAGGTTGAAAAAAGTCTATTTCATTTCTAATTTGCTGATAGTTTCTGTCTTGAATTGTGTTTTGTGAAATGCTGTTTCTGAATCTGTGAAGATGACTGCATCATTCTTACATTTAGCCTGTTAATACCATGAATTAAAATTATTGATTTTTGAGTGTTGAAACAACCTTGAATTTCTAAGTTAAACCTCATCTTCATGATATCTGATTCTTTCTGTATATTGCTAAACTAGATTTGCTAGAATTTTATAAATTATTTTTGTCTGTTCCTAAGGTATTGCTTTCTTAATGTCCTTGTCTGGTTTGTATATCAGAGAAATATTGGTCTCGAAAAATAGGGGCATGTTCCCTAATCTTCTATTTTTGTTAACATTTTGTATAGAATTTGGCATTACTTCTTCCTCAAATGTTTGTTAGAATTAACAACTGAAGCCAAATGGACCTTGAATTTTCTTTGTGAGAAGATTTTTATATAAAGTCAATTTATTAAAAAAAATATATATACGTATGTCTGTTTAATATATCTACTGTTTATTGAGTGACCTGTAATCGTTTATGTCTTTCATGGAATTTGTTCATTTCATCCAGGTTGTCAAATTAGTTGTCACTAAGTTGTTAATAATATTCGTTTGTATTGGTACAGTCTGTAACGATGTGTTTCTCTCATTCGTTATACTGGTAATAGACGTCTTTTTATTTTCCTAAATAGTCTAGACTTATCAACATTATTGATCCTTTTAATGAAACAGCTTTTGGTTTCACTCATTTTTCTCTATTTTGTCCATTTTCTGTCTTACTGATTCTTGCTCTTTCTGTTATTTTCTTCCTTCTGATTTCTTGAATTCTTTGATTACTCTTCTGTCTCTAACTTCTCTTTTTTAATTTGTTTTTATTGAGGTATAGTCAGTTTACAATGATGTGTCAATTTCTGGTTTACAGCTGACTTTTTAAGGTAGATGCTTAGATCATCAGTTTCAGCCCTTTCTTTTTTTCTGATATACACATTTAATGCTATACATTTCTTTCTACACAATGCCTAGCTGCATTCAGTAAATTTTGGTATGTTGTGTTTTCCTTGCCATACAGTTCAAAATAATTTGTATTGTTACTTGTTTTCTGGCTTATGGGTTTCTTTTTTGATCTGTGGATTATTTAAAAGTATATTGTTTAACTTCCAAACATTTGGACATTTTCCCAATAGCTTTCTATACTCTCACTGAATTCTTTTGTGGTCTGAGGACTTGTTTGTATGATATTAGTGGCTTCACATTTGTTGGAGTTAGTTTTCTGGTCCACAGTATGGTCCATCTTGGTGAATTTTCCATGTGCACTTGAAAATAATATATGTCATATTATTATTGGGTGTCCTGTTCTCTAAATATCAGTTAAGTCTGTTATCTTTAATGATTCTTGGTCTACTTGTTTATTAAGTATAGAGAGAGGAGAGTTCAAATTACTAACTAGAACTGGATTTGTTGTGTTACAATTATTTATGCCCCATCTCTATATAAAAGATGATATTCTTTTGACTGTATGTGAGATTATGCTTCACACAGTGACTCAAGAAAGCAAAAAGTAAACACTCCAAGTTTCTAGGAACTGTTTTTCATTGTTCTTTCTTTCTTTTTTTTTTAACATTTTTTTATTGAGTTATAGTCATTTTACAATGTTGTGTCAAATTCCAGTGTAGAGCACAATTTTTCAGTTATACATGAACATACATATATTCGTTGTCACATTTGTTTTTGCTGTGAGCTACCACAAGATCTTGTATATATTTCCTTGTACTATACAGTATAATCTTGTTTACCTATTCTGCATATGCTTGTCAGTATCTACAAACTTTTAAATCCCAGTCTGTCCCTTCCCACCCCCCACCCCCTTGGCAACCACAAGTTTGTATTCTATGTCTATGAATTTGTTTCTATTTTGTATTTATGTTCTTTTTTTTTTTTTTTTTAAGATTCCACATATGAGTGATCTCATATGGTATTTTTCTTTCTCTTTCTGGCTTACTTCACTTAGAATGATATTCTCCAGGGATATCCCTGTTGCTGCAAATGGTGTTATGTTGTTGTTTTTATGGCTGAATAGTATTCCATTGAATAAATATACCACATCTTCTTTATCCAGTCATCTGCTGATGGACAATTAGGCTGTTTCCATGTCTTGGCTATTGTAAATAGTGCTTCTATGAACACTGGGGTGCAGGTGTCTTTTTGAAGTAGGGTTCCTTCTGGTTATATGCCCAGGAACGGGATGACTGGATCATATGGTATGCCTATTCCTAGTCTTTTGAGGACTCACCATACTGTTTTCCACAGTGGCTGCACCAAAGTGCATTCCCACCAGCAGTGTAGGAGGGTTCCCTTTTCTCCACAGCCTCTCCAGCATTTGTCATTTGTGGACTTTTGAATGATGGCCATTCTGACTGGTGTGAGGTGATACCTCATTGTAGTTTTCATTTGCGTTTCTCTGATAATTAGTGATATTGAGCATTTTTCATGTGCCTATTGATCATCTGTATTTCTTCCTTGGGGAGTTGCTTGTTTAGGTCTTCTGCCCATTTTTGGATTGGGTTGTTTGTTTTTTTCTTTTTAAGTCGTATGAGCTGCTTATATATTCTGGAGATCAAGTCTTTGTCAGTTTCATCATTTGCAAAAATTTTCTCCCATTCTGTAGGTTGTCGTTTTGTTTTACTTATGGTTTCCTTTGCTGTGCAGAAGCTTGTAAGTTTAATTAGGTCCCATTTGTTTATTCTTTCTTTTATTTCTATTGCTTGGGTAGACTGCTCTTGGAGAACATTTTTGAGATGTATGTGAGGTAATGTTTTGCCTGTGTTTTCTTCTAGGAGGTTTATTGTATCTTGTCTTATGTTTAAGTCTTTGATCCATTTTGAGTTGATTTTTGTGTATCATGTAAGGGAGTGTTCTAGCTTCATTGATTTACATGCTGTTGTCCAGTTTTTCCAACACCATTTGCTGAAGAGACTGTCTTTATTCCATTGTATATTCTTGCCTCTTTTGTCGAAGACGAGTTGACCAAAAGTTTGTGGGTTCATTTCTGGGCTCTCTATTCTGTTCCATTGGTCTATATGTCTGTTTTTGTACCAATACCATGCTGTCTTGATGACTGTGGCTCTATAGTATTGTCTGAAGTCTGGGAGAGTTATTCCTCCAGCCTCTTTCTTTCTCTTCAGTAATGCTTTGGCAATTCTAGGTCTTTTGTGGTTCCATATAAATTTTATAATGATTTGTTATAGTTCTGTGAAATATGTCCTGGGTAGTTTGATAGGGATTGCATTAAATCTGTAGATTGCCTTGGGCAGTGTGACCGTTTTAACAGTATTGATTCTTCCAATCCAGGAGCATGGGATATCTTTCCATTTTTTTAAGTCTTCTTCAGTTTCCTTCATCAGTGGTTTATAGTTTTCCATGTATTAGTCTTTCACCTCCTTGGTTAGGTTTATTCCTAGATATTTTATTACTTTGGGTGCTATTTTAAAAGGGGTTGTTTCTTTACTTTCTTTTTCTGTTGATTCATCGTTAGTGTAAAGAAATGCAACTGATTTTTGGATGTTAATCTTGTAACCTGCTACCTTGCTGAATTCTTCAATCAGCTCTAGTAGTTTTTGTGTGGACCTTTTACGGTTTTCTGTATATAGTAACATGTCGTCAGCATATAGTGACACTTCTACCTCTTCTTTTCCAATTTGGATCCATTTTATTTCTCTCTCTTGCCTGATTGCTGTGGCTAGGACTTCCAAGACTATGTTGAATAGGAGTGGTGATGGTGGGCATCCTTGTCCCAGATGTTAGTGGGAAGCTTTTGAGTTTTTCACCGTTGAGTACTATGCTGGCTGTAGGTTTGTCATATATAGCTTTTATTATGTTGAGATATGTTCCCTCTATACCCACTTTGGTGAGAGTTTTTATCATAAACGGGTGTTGAATTTTATCAAATGCTTTTTCGGCATCTATTGAGATGATCATGTGGTTTTTGTCCTTTCTCTTGTTGATGTGATGTACTACATTGATTGATTTGCGTATGTTGACCCACCCTTGTGTCCCTGGGATGAACCCCACTTGGTCATGATATATAATCTTTTTTATGTATTGTTGGATTCTATTTGCTAATATTTTGGGTGAGGATTTTGGCATCTATGTTCATCAGTGATATTGGCCTATAATTCTCTTTTTTTGTAGTGTCTTTGCCTAGTTTTGATATCAGGGTGATGGTGGCTTCCTAGAATGAGTTTGCGAATATTCCCTCCTTTCAGTCTTCTGGAAGAGTTTGAGAAGGACTAGTATGTTTGGTAGATTTCCCCAGTAAAGCTGTCCAGTCCTGGACTTTTATTTGTAGGGAGGTTTTTTGTTGCTATTTCTATTTCCTTTCTAGTGATCGGATTGTTAAGTGGTCAGTTTCTTCTTGATTCAGTCTTGGTGGACAGTATGTTTCCAGAAACTTGTCCATCTCCTCTAGGTTATCCAGTTTGGTTCCATATAGTTTTTCAGAATATTCTCGTATGATCTTCTGTATTTCTATTTTATTTGTTGTAATTTCTCCATTTTCCTTTCTTATTTTGCTAATTTGTGCTCTCTCTTTTTTCTTCTTTGTGAGTTTGGCCAGAGGTTTGTTGATTTTATTTACTTTTTCGAAAAACCAGCTTTTGGTTGGATTGATTTTTTTCCTATGGTTTTTTAAATCTCTATTTTATTTATTTCCTCCCTGATCCTTGTAATTTGCTTCCTTCTGCTGCCTTTTGGGGTTCTTTGTTCTTCTTTTTCTAGTTCTTTTAGTTGGTAGGTTAAATTGTTTATCTGAGATTGTTCTTTTTTGAGGAAGGCCTGTATCAGTATAAACTTCCCTCTTAGCACTGCCTTTGTGTGTCCCATAAATTTTGTGTGGTTGTGTTTTCATTTTCATTTGATCAAGGTATTTTTTGATTTCAGCTTTGATTTCCTCATTGACTCATTGGTTTTTTAATAGCATATTGTTTAATCTCCATGCTTTCCTTTTTTTCTCCTCTGTTTCTCTGTTGTTGATTTCCAGTTTCATGGCATTGTGGTCAGTAAAGATGCTTGAGATAATTTCTATCTTCTTAAAATTGTTGAGGTTTCTTTTGTGTCCAAGTACATGATCGATCCTAGAAAATGTTCCATGTGCACTTGAAAAGAAAGTATATCCTATTTTGGGGGAGTGTAATGCTCTGAAAATATCCACCAAATCTAGTTCTTCTATTGTAGTATTTAATTTCTCTGTTGCCTTGTTTATTTTCTGTCTGGAAGATCTGTCCAGTGATGTTAATGCAGTGTTAAAGTCTCCAACTATGATTGTATTCCCATCAATATCCCCCTTTATCTCTGTTAGTAATTGTTCTATGTACTTAGGTGCTCCTATATTGGGTGCATATATATTAACGAGTGTAATATCCTCATCTTGTATCACTCCTTTAATCATTATAAAATGTCCTTCTTTATCTTTCTTTATGGCCTTTGTTTTAAAGTCTATTTTGTCTGCAATCAGTACTGCAACACCTGCTTTTTTGGCTTTTCCATTTGCATGGAATATCCTTTTCCATTCTTTCGCTCTCAATCTATATGTGTCCTTCTCCCTAAAGTGGGTCTCTTGTATGCAGCATATTGAAGGTTCTTGCTTTATTATCCAGTCTGCCACTCTATGTCTTTTGAGTGGAGCATTTAGTCCATTAACATTTACAGTAATTAATGGTAGATGTGTGTTTATTGCCATTTTGAACTTATCTTTGCAGTTGAATTGGTATATCCTCTTTGTTCCTTTCTTCTTCCTTTTGTGGTTTGGTAATTTTCCTTTGTATTATCATGGATTTTATTTAGTTTTTGTCACTCTCTTGTAAGTTTTTGGCTTGTGGTTACCTTTTTCTGTAAGCCCATTACTATATATTGAACTCATCCTACCGAAAACAAAAAATTTTAAAAAGAAGGAAAAAAAAATACTCTGTATTTTCTTGCTTCCCTCTCCCACTCTTAATGATTTAGATGTCTTCCTTTACAATTTCGTGTTTATTTTATTTGTAATTCATGAGTTATCACCTTTCCAGTTATGAGTTTCTCATTTCTGTAGCATCCTGCTGCTTTTCTATTTAGAACAGACTTTTCAATATTTCTTTTAGCTTGGGTTTAGTGTTGCTGAACTCTTAGTTTTTGCAGTTTTAGTCTGTGAAATTCTTTCTCTCTCCTTCTGTCCTAAAGGATAGCCTTGCTGGATAAAATATCCTAGGCTGCATCTTTTTTTCATTCAGGACTTTGAATATATCTTGCCACTCCCTTCTGGCCTGTAGTGTTTGTATAGAGAAATCAGCTGAGAGCCTTATGGGGGTTCCCTTGTAACTCACTCTTTGCTTTTCTCTTGCTGCCTTTAGGATCATTTCTTTATCCTTGACCCTGGCCATCTTGATTATGATATGTCTTTGTGTGGGTCTGTTTGCGTTCTTCCTGTTTGGGACCCTTTGAACTTCCTGTACTTTGATATCTGATTCCTTCTTTAAGTTTGGGAAGTTTTCAGTCATGATTTCTTCAAAAACCTTTTCAATCCCCTTTGATCTTTCTTCCCCTTCTGGGACCCCTATTATGCGAAGATTGGCATGCTTTATATTATCCCATAGGTCCCTTATGTTGCTTTCATTTCTTTTTATTTGTTTATCTTGCAGTTGTTCTGATTGGGTGCTTTCTGTTGTCCTGTCTTCTGGGTCACTAATTCGTTCCTCTGCATTATCTACTTTGCATAGCCTTTAAATCCATTCTCATCTCAGCCAATGAGTTTACCAATTCTACTTGGCTCTTCTTTATAGCTTCGATTTCATTTTTGACATATTTTATATATCTAAACACTATCTCTTTTAGTTCCTTCAATACTTTGATCTCTCCTTTTTTGAAATCTTGATCTAGTAGGCTATCGATGTCTATTTCATTGATCATTCTTTCAGGGGATTTCTCTTGTTCTTTTAATTGGGAGTGGTTTCTCTGCTTCATCTTGCTCCTACCTCTCTGGCACTGTGGCTTATGGTGTATCAGTGTATAATCAATTATAGAAGTGCAATTTGAATCAGACTAGCATTCGAGTTGAGATGTCGTTTTTTAAAAACCCTTAAGAAGGAAAAAAGATCAAAAAATGATATTTGAAACCTATATATAATCAGTAACAGGAGATCAAACCCAAAAGAAATGAAAATGAAATCAGGTGGATTTAAAAAAAATAATAATATAACTACTTTAAAAGAAAAGTTTAAAAAGGAATTAAAACTAGAAGCATATACAATTGTTTAGAAAGTAGAAATTGAAAAGATAATAAAAAATAGAACAGATAAAAATGATATGATAAAGAGAGAATTTTGAAAAAAGGGAGTGAAAAAAGGTTTGAAAACAGTGTATAATGAATAATTGAAGAGCAGGTTGAAGCAGAATAGCAGTTGGGTTGAGACATCTCTTAAAAACCTTTAAAAAAGGAGAAAAGAGGAAAAAAAATATTTGAAACCTATGTATAATCAGTAACAAGAGATCAAAACCAAGAGAGAGAAAAATCACGAGGTGGATTTTTTAAAATAATATTGTTTTAAAAGAAAAATTTAAAAGGGATTTAAACTGGGAGGATATATCATTGTTTAAAAAGTAAAAATTTTAAAGGTAATAAAAAATAGAACAGATAAAAACAGATTAAAAGAAAAGTTGGTGGGGGGTGTTCTCCTGGAGACTGTGTGCTCTTAATGAGAAGTCTTTCTGTCTCCCCCCCTGTTTGGCGAACTCAGCTTGCTGTTTCTAGAAGCCCTCCGTTGGCACCCACGTCTGTGCTGCTCCCAGTGCCTGTCGGCAAGCAGATCGTGCCCCCTCCCAGCACAGCATTCCTGCCGGAAAGGGGGGGGGGGCACCCGCCTTCTCCTGGCGCTGGTCGCTGGGCGGTTCCGTGGGTGCTCCGCCCCTGGTCAGTGCTCCACAGGCGGGCCCCGGGAAGACCACGGAACAGCCCCGCCCCTGCTCTGTGTCCAAACTCAGCTCCTTGTTTGTCCTGGCCGCGCGAACTTTGCGAGGCACCAGGGTGGAAGGATCCTATCTGACTCAGGCTGCAAACAAGTCACTGGCCTTTGAGGCTGCCGAGCCCCCAGGTACGGATTCAGGTTTCGCCCCCACCCCTACCTGGGTGCCAAGTGCCTGAAGATGTGGCAGCAGTGCCTGAGCCCCCTCTCCTCACTGAAAATCTTCTGTGGGTTTTCAGAGATGGGGGTATGCACCCTTCCCTCCAGGGTACATCAACCATGCTGTTTTATAGAGGGCCCAGGTTCTGCCCTGTGCACCCACTCATCCACGTTGTGCACCTCCCTGCAGTCCCCCAGGGCTTCCTCAGCGCAGCCGTCCCCGTCTTCCACCCTGTTCGGGCAGCCTGTCCTGGCCCCCAGCTCCTGGCTTGGGTCTCGGGCTGGGTGTTGCAGGGAACCTCTGTGCCTGTTTAACTTAGTTCTGTAGGTCAAGGGCTGCTCCATACAGATCTGAGCCTTGGAGGCTCCCTGTCAGTCCTGCTGGCCTCTCCGTTGGAGAGGGGAGACCCAGCGAATGATCACTAGTCCTCTTTTGTTGCTGCCTCCCCGCGGGACCGGTCCCACACTATTTTGCCTTTTTGTCTCTTTTTTCCTTTCTCCTACCATGTTTTTGGCGTCTTTGTCTTTTGAAGAGGACAGTGTTCTGTTAGAGTTCCACAGGTGCCCTGGTTGGCTGAGTGGGTCCATGGATGTGAGTCTTGGTGTATCTGTAGGAGAGGGTGAGCCACGAGCATCCTACTACTCCACTGTCTTGGCCTCGTCTCTCTCTTGCTCTATTTTTTTATGTTTTCAATTGTCACATAACTACTTTGACAGGAGTTTTTCAACAGCAGCACTACTGACCTTTTAGTCTGGAAAATTCTGTATGATGGTGGTGGGAAGGGGTGCTATCCTGTGCACTGTGGGATGCTTTGCAGCATCCCTGGTCTCTACCTACTAGATGCCAATAGCATGCCCATCCCTAGTTTGTGACAGCCACATGTCTTCAGACTTTGCCAAATGTCCCTTGAGGGGAATGAAATCACACCTGGTTGAGAAATACTAACTTGCAAACCTCTTGAAAATTCTTTGTGTCTCATTGCTGGAAATAAAGAGGAAAATTAAGGTTCAACAAATAAGCTGCATTCTATTTTTTCATCACTGATTTCACCAAGAAGTACAGTTAGCAAACTGATGACCAGAGAAATAAATTTACCAGAAGATGATTTACATTTAGCTACAGGGTGACTTTGTTTTTAAATTAAGCTCAAAGGCATTTAGATGAGGTCTGTACTCTCCACTCTAGTTTCTTAACAATCCCTACTATCTAAAGATGCACACACTTGGCCTCCTTCACTCATTTACATAATGCACCTGAACCATGAAGGGTTTGAGTGTGCCACCCCTTTCTAGGCTAGACTATGGAGGAAAAGGCAAGGACTAACATGTATACTCACTGAGCATTCTTTAGAGCCACCATCTTCCACATAACACTTTGTCCAAAATAGAAAAAAAAAAAAAGCCACTTTCTTAAGACAGTTTTTCTTTTATCTGCCACAGTTATCTCATACACTGATTTTGTCAGAAAAAAATACAATTTACTGCCATTTGGTAAAGAACTGTAGTAAATAAATAAGTCTATGATGCTTTCGATAAATAATGGTGCCCCAGGATTGTGCAGTGAGCATTCTGTACAACCATGTATAGTGGTCTTGCAAATTTAAATCATGCAAGGTCTGTATTCCATAGGGAAGCCTTGATTTAGGCTTTCCTGAGAATTTCATTAGATAATCTGGATATACAGCAAATCATTAAAAGAACAGGCAGATCATAGATTGAGGGGAAGATCACCATTATCTTATGTTCCCTGTGGTTGAAGGAAAATATCTGTTCTTTCTAATAGGAAAATTCCAACTCAGCCGCTGTCCTGGACTATCTTGGGGATGGGAGGGATAAAAGTTAAGGACGAATGGTTGATGGGAGAAGGTGATGGTGAGTGGTGGTGATGTCAAGGGAGAAATGAGTTTCTGTGGGTGGTAGAACCTTCTAGCCCACACGGAACTAATCCTGGGAGACTTCTTGACAGGCTTGAAAACTATCTTGTTAGTGATTAATATTACCTAGCCAGGGTTCTTAAGAGAAATAATCCCTCCATTTTCATGTTCTCAATTAAACATTCATTTATTGTTTCTCTTTTTTCCATTAACCTTTTTTGTTTATTTATACAATAAATGTTTTTAGCACCTGTTGTGAGCTTGTATGATGATAGATCCATTCTTTCATGGAGAAGCCATTTTCTAAATGTAACTTCTGCCCAAGCAGCCACTTCACAGAATCCCTCACAATTGGAGATAATTGTTTGTTTTCTCAGATTCTATTTTAAAGTTTATTTCATTATTACATCTGAGGTAAAAATGTTAATACAACTGTGCTTAGCATTTTGGCTTAATTATTTTCAGCAATTTTTTTGTATCCATTTCTAAATAGTTGTGATTATTATTTACACATTATTTTGCATCTACTATTTTCATTTAATACTCCATCATAAACATATTTTCATATTTGTTGGACCTTAAATGCATCATTGAAAACATATAAGTAATATTCCACAGTGAATTCCTATAGCTTATTTAACCTGGACTCTATAGTAGGATATTTTTAAGTATTTCTACTTTTTAAATTATAAGTAATATTTTTGCTGTTACAATTGGTAATGGCAACATTTTTTATATTATAAATAAGTGAATGTCTTTGGGCCTGTAACTTTGGGATGGTTTCATTCAGATCAATCCCCCGAAGTTGAACCAATGTGCCAAAGGATACAAACTTTGATTTCTCACTCTGCTACATACTGCCAGACTGCTGTCCAAAACACATGTTCTGGTTTCTCATGACTCCAATGTATCATTTGACTGAAACCTTAACAAAATTGGATGTTGTAAGTTGTAACTGATTCAGTTGTTCTA
Source organism: Camelus dromedarius (assembly GCF_036321535.1). Lineage (NCBI taxonomy): Eukaryota > Metazoa > Chordata > Mammalia > Artiodactyla > Camelidae > Camelus > Camelus dromedarius. The sequence continues at coordinate 32,839,655 of NC_087445.1, forward strand.
AAAAATAGTACATCGTTTCAGTTTGTCTTTTGTTATTCTCCAGTGATGTGAAATTGAGGGGAATTTTGTTAGAATCCCTGAATTCAATCTCAGGGATGCTGGGTGGCATCATGTCTACCATCATATGACCATCTATGCAGGTGGTGGCTGTCACCGCAGCTGTTTATGAGTGTTCATCCTGCTTCTCTTCTTCCAGCCATATGGTAGGATTCCACTCCCTTACTCCTTTGAAGTTAGATGTGCACATATGACGTGCTTTGGCCAATGGATGTGAGCAAGACAGATGTGTTCTTTCTGCCTGAAGATTTCATAAGTCAGTGTGAGAGTCACCACGTCCCTGCTTTCTTGCAGCCACACTCTTGAGCGTGTTCTCGTCTGGGTCCTTTGGTAAGCATGACATGAAGCAAAGGCCTCGCACTGACCTGTGCATATAGCATAAATGAGAAGCAAATGTGGTTCTGAGCCACTGAGATTTGGCGATTGTGTGTTAGGAACATAACCCACCTGTCCGTCTGACCCAGATGGTGCAGGTGGCCCACCGGCCTTGAGTGGCTGTGTCATCACACCTGTGTGCAGGGCCCCTGCAGCACCGCAGAACATGCAGCAGACCTTCAAGTCAGGTGCTTTTCCAAACAAGGAAAGAGTTTGGTGGTATTTACGTACAACCCGTTCAGTTCCAAGCAGCAAAGTGGGTGACAGCACTATGCCATCTGCCAGCTCACATTATTTTTGTCATCTCAGATTAAAAATTGTTTTAATATTCAGCAGGGAAATGACTTAATGTGGGCTGGCTTCAGGCAACTTTTTAAAGATTGCTTTTCCTTCACGACAGGCCCCGTAAAAGCTCATAAGAAAAAGAAAAGCTAGCATTTATTGATCGTTCATTATGCTTCAGGGACTGTGCCAATAGAATCTCCTTTATTTCTCCTTGTAATGTGATGAGGTCAGTGCTGTAATCATTCCTGGTTTACAGGTGAAGAGACAGAGGCTCGGGGTGAATGTCACTTGTCAAGGTTATTTGCTGCTTAATAGCAATATTTGGATTTGAACCCAAGTCCGTGTGGCTGTGCACCAGCCACTGCACGACAGGGGCCACCTTAGTTCTCCCCCGACTTTCCCAGGGCCCCAAACTGGGCACATTTTGGTTCTGCCAGGCCCTCGTCCTTTACTGCCATCTCTCCTGTCACCCACCTTTGTCATATTGGTGATCAAGGATTTTATACTACATATACACTTAGCAAATAGGCGCTGTGCATGCTTGAGACACAAACATCAAAGAGACACAGTTGCTTCTCTCCAGGAGCTTATACTCCAGAGCCATACCCCACCAATAGAGCTGCAATGGGAGCCTCAGAAGCAAGCCATGCATGTAATTAAATATATATTTTTTAAATAAAAATACCCATAACATAAAATTTGCCATCTGAATCATTTTTTAAGTTTATGGTTTGGTGGCATTAAGCACATTTATATTGTTGTGCAACCATCACCAGCATCCGTCTCCAGAACTCTTTCCATGTATGTCATTTTAAATATTGTAGTAGACATTTTTAAAAGCCAAAAGAAACAAATACCATTTATTTTAATAATATGATTTAACCCAGTACATCCACAATGCTATAATTCAAATGTGAAGCCAGTAGAGAAAATTACTAACGAACTATTTTACATTCTTTTTCTTTTGAACTATGTTTTTCAAATCTCATACACTTTATTTTACTTAACAGCACCTCTGAGTGTGGACTAGCCCACGTGTCAGGGGCTCCATTGCCTTATATGGCTAGTGGCTATTGTATGGCACAGCACAGGTCTAGAGAGAAAGATAAAGGCATATAATGGTTATTTCAGGATAGTAAGGAAGATGCGGGAATGGGTGTCCATGGGGCAGCGTGGGAGTACAGCAAAGGAACAGTTACCTTGACCTGGATCTCCAGGGAGGCTTCCAGAAGATGGTACCTGGGTTGGACAAAGAAGAGGAGATCAAAGGCATGGATGTAGGCCAGACAAGCCACTGTCAGCACTTGGCTATGGTGAGCAGAAAGTGCAAGGCGGGGTAAGTGATAGGAGGTGTGGCTTACCAGGGAGAGCAGGGCCCAGTCATGAAGGGCCTTGGATGGGAAAGGAAAGTGGATTTTATTGTGTGTCCCTCTGCAACCTCACAGTGTCCTTTCATACACACTAGGTCATTCAGGAGCAGCATCGGCCCTTGAGGTGAGCATTTGTGGCCAAGACTGCTTATTGCGTCCTCATTCTGTTCTCCGTCCGCACTGTCAGACGTTCTATATTATTAGGAGTGGCAGTGACCATAGTTAAAGTGTGCGTCTCCCAGCCAGCCTTGCAGATAAATTTGGCGGCTGATTGGATCAGGTTTCCGGGAAATCTCCTTAACACAGGCTGATTCAGATAGGGATGCCATTTGTCCATTGCCCCTTCCAGCTTCTTGCTGCCAGGAGTGTAGACTTGATTTCTGGAGTTGCAGCAGTCATTTTTGACAGTGAGGCACCCTGAGGATGGAAAGTATGTTCTAAGCACATTAGAGGAGAAGGATTAGTTGATGTCGTTTGTGTTTGTATGACTGTAGAGCTGCTGCACCAGCCTTGAACTGTCTTTTCTGGACTCATTTTATATGAGAGAAAAATAAATCACTCTATCATTTAAGTCACTATTATTTGAGTTTTTCGTTATATGCAGACAAACCTAATTCTGACTTATATAGGATTTATAACACATTAATTAACTATTGATTCATTTTGCAGAGGAGTTTACCAGAAATCTGAAAAATTAAGTTATCTGATAAGGATCATGCAGGGAGTACTGATGACAGACAAAACTGAAGCCCAGGGATTCTGGCCTGAAAGCCTATGCTTTATTTATTGTACCACTTTGTTTTCTGAAGATGTGGTTACTGTTAATATCCCCCTCCTGTTACTACACTTTTTCAGGATAGCTGCCAGGCAGAACAGTGACCTTGAAGTACCAAGTCACAGTCAAGGATGCGTCCTGTATTGAGGTATCTAGTAAGATCTGGTGTGGTGACCACTTTGTCCCAGGCCTTACCTGGAACATCTGGCAGGAGGCCCATAAAACATAGGGTCAAGTGATGACCACCTCCTCCCCGCTCCTGCGCCCCCCACCCCAGATCTGGATTCTTGCCTTTAGGGCTCCCTCTGGCTGCTTCCACAGTTCTCCTGGCTGTGTACAGAGAAGGTTCATCCAGGCTCTTCTCATCCCGCAGGTACAGGATTGCGGCAGGCATCTGGCTTGCCCTTCTCCCGTCCTGCTGTCTGCCCCCTGGCTATGTCACTGCTCAATTAGCATCTCTAGCTTAGGATGGTGATACTCAAATCTGTCAGTTCCTAAACTTGTTGGCATCTCTACAGAGAGCTCAGCAGGAGAGGAAGTTGCTCATTCAAGGCTAAATGTGATTTTCATTATCATCTGCACAGCTCAGTCTTCTGCAAGATCCTTATTACTTGCAAGTTGGCCCAGCCAGTCAGTGGTTTATTGAGCATCCTCATTGACCTTCAGAACTACCGTCAGCAGTACATCCTCTGCCCGCAGATGGTTCTGAGCCAAGTGCCTTGTGCCTGCTTCCCTGTTCCAGGTGTGGCCAAGTTGCAGCCATGGCCTTCAGATAGTGCTTCTGAGCTGACCGGATACTTAACGCTCCATGATTTTTCTGACTTTGTGTGCCAGTGTGCCTGAACAGCTGGGCAGAGAAGTGTGTCTCCTGCTTAGCTCTGTACCTAGAGATGAAGTGAGGAAACTTTTTCTGTAAATGGCCAGCTACTCAGTATTCTAGGTTTCCTGGGCCATATGACCTTTGTCACTGCTACTCAACTCTGCCATTGTGGTGTGGAAGCAGCCGTAACCAATATATAGGAGAACGAAGGTGGCTGTTCCCCAATTAAACGTCATTTATGGACACTGAAGTTTGAATTTCATGTAATTTTCATCTTTCACAAAATATTCTTGCTTTGGTTTGTTTAAAACTGTGTGAAAACGTATAACTATTCTTAGCTTGTGGCTGGTACAGAAATAGGCCAGAGGCTGAACTTGGCCCGTGGGTCAGTTTGCCAGTCCCTAGGAAAGGAAGGACAATATGGTAGCTAAAAGCATGACTTCTTCTGGTGCAAGTCTTGCACTTTCGCCGGTCAGCCGTGTAACTTACCAGCAGTTACTGCATCCTTCTGAGGTTCAGTTTCTTCACTGTGAAATGGGGATAATCCCAGTACATGCTGGAGAGGACTGCTGGCTGATGAAATGAGATAATGGGCAGAGTGTACATAGCCCAGCACACCGTAAGCGTCCTCCACGGGCCCAGTGCTGGGCTAGTCACTACAGGAGATCCAAAATGAGCCAGACACAGCTGCACTCTCCAGGAGCTAGGAGTCCAGCAGGGAGGTGGCCGTGTGCCCTGGTAACTGTCGCACTCGGCAGAGTGATCATAGCTGTAAGAGAGGCACAGCAGGGGCAGTTTGTCATCTCGATGTTTGCATTGCTGCTTCTAGGGGCTTTGGAAAGCTCAGGGTGTTCGCTCAAAGAAAGAGCAAACCCAACTGGGACTGCCACAGCGAGGCCAATCCCTGTACCTCTGTCAGTCCCCTGCCAGCCACAGCGGTGCTGCAGCATCGAAGTCCAGCCTCCCCAGCACCCCCGCTATTCCCTCTGCTCACAGTCCCTCAGCAGCCACAGAGGTAGAGCTTCCACTTGCCATCCTTTGCAATGTAGCCCAGTTGAGTTTTGGCAGCTAGCAACTTGTCATTGGTAAATTTCTGTTACATGGAAGTCATTCTAATAAAATGCACACCATTTGCCAATAAGTCATTTTGCAAGCAAGGTGAGATGTATAGTTACTGACCTTTGAGGTGTTTGCATTATTTCAGCTTCCACTTAAAAACCAATCTTTCCCTTACCTCTTTGTAAGAGTACTTGTGCTGACCAATCTAGCCACCAACTAGAATCCTAACTGGGCTTATCACCTGGGGACCACCTATTCCTATCCTTAGTTAAGGAATTTCTTTAAGTAAGCCCTTAAAAACAAATAGTAACACTATATAGCACAGGGAACTATATTCAATACCTTGTAATAACCTATAATGAAAAAGAATATGAAAAGAAATATATACGTAAAACTGAATCACTATACTGTACACCAGAAATTAACACAACATTGTAAACTGACTATACTTCAACAAAAAAAATAATTTTTTAAGTAATACAGAGTGACCTGTCATGAATAACTAAAACCTCCACATGGTGTTAACAGCATATATCTTTCTAAGTTGTTTTCTTTTATGCAACAAATGAATCACATACACTTCTGAGACTATAATAATAAGTACTATATTCACATCCTAACAGGTGATCCCACCTCCAGAAAGAACTGGGAAATCTCTTAGCAACAGTCCAGATCCTTTTCACTGTGCTTCCTGAGGTCCTCCTAAATCCTTTTGTGTTCCATGTTGCTCACATCCTGTGCTGTTCCTTCCCAAGTTGACCTCACACACTCTTGAATCAGATGTTTTATACCAATAGCAGCGTTTTCTCTCTGTGTTTGACTGCAGTTACTCATGTTCAAGCCTTTAAAGCAGCGATCTTCCCATTCTTCCTTTTTGCAAACTCTTTAGGAGGGTCCTTTTCTTTGGATGTACTTAAAAGATGCCTGCTGCCTCTGCTGGTTACCTTGGGAATGACTTCTTTCGTTTTTACACTGTTATGGTTTCTTTCTACTCTGTCCGCTCTTTAATCTGCCTTCTGCTGTAATGGTAGGAAGGGTTTTTGAGAATATTCTAGAATTTTAAAGTATGAAAGGAGCGTCCAGTTTGAATATGACTTGGAAAGCTTACCTGTGCAGGGCTGTCATGTAAAGCAATCCAGACAACACTACTCTTTTCATAGTCTATGTGAATATTTTGTGTAGTGCACAACCTGCATAGCGATACTCTGCTACCCTGGCCCAGTGGACAGGACTCATCGAGGCTATGATGCGTAGAAGGGGAAGGATGAAGAGGAAGAAGAGGAGAGAGGGGGACTAGCAGTACTTTTGTAGAGCTGCTTTTGTGCTAGGCACTCTCTTAAGCACTTTACATATATTAACTCATTAAATTATCAAACAGGAAATTTTTACTTGCTCACCGTAGTAGTGATTGACTCCTACAGTGTTCAACCCTTGTTCTGGACAATGTTGAGCAGGCCAGAAACAGTCTTCCTTCCCTCATGCAGGTGGCAACCTAATGAATGTTGATGGAACTGATCAAAAAGTCAGCAGTGATATCCATGGCAGGACCAAAGCTCGATGCAAAGAAAACTGCTAAAATTGTCGTCAGACCTTCCTCAAAAATCCACACAGGCTACGCATTGCTTAAGATGACAAGTCTAACCTCACACTGAACAGTACATCACCAAGTAGCCTTTCTGTCCAGTTTTAATTTTCTTTGTGACTCCATATGTTGCCCCCTCAACAAAGAAAATTAAGCCACTTCCCCACCTGCACATCAGGCTCAAAAATCTCCCTGCTAGGAGCTTTGCTTCAGGCCATTCCCCTCCTCCTTCCTCTCTGCCTGCCCGAATTTCTCGGCTCACCTTTAGCCTCCTCTAGGCAGCCTTCCCTGTTGGGATGAATACACAGCTCTTGATCGCCTTGGATTTTTGAATATTAATTATCCTATATCATTTTGTGTATAACAGTGCATTGCTTCGTAGTAGTGCTTTCTTGTGTGTGTGTCTAGTTACATATTCCTTTAGGGTGGGAACCTCATTTCTAATTTTTCCCCCCACATTGCCCTCTTGTTCTGTGCCCAGCACACATCAGGTGATCAATAAATGCTTTTTAATAAGGAGCTGCCAGCACTCGAGCCCCCTTGGCTTAGGTTGTTCTGAGGCATGCAGCCTTCCAAGAAAAGCTGACTGTCTTGGCTTCCTTCCATAGTACTGGAATGAATTTCAATGCTAGACCTTTAAAGAAAAAACTCAGAAAGGGCCATCCTACCCTTGAGTAATTGCAAAAGAAACAATTCCCCAGTAGAGAGGAGGCCTAGGGGCCACTTGGATAAAGTTCACACCTGTGCCTACTCATTTTCCTTTAGAAAAATAAATTAACTTCCAACCTGAACTAACCCTGAATACTTAGTATATGACATATATGTGTAAATATACATATAAGTGTATATACATATGTAAGTAAATATAAATATGTGTGTATATCTATATTCAACAACCCTAGGGGATGTGTACTATTATCATTCTCATTTTACAAAGGACAAAATGGATGCACACCTTTAAGTAACATGTCTAAGGTCACACAATAGCAAATAATAGAGTCAGAGTTGGATGCCAGACAGGCTAATTTGAGTCTGAGCTCTTGGCATCTACACCGTGTACTTCTATACTATACCTCTTGGGATTAATTAAGGTCCTCTAGGTGTGTGTGTATGTACCTGTGTGTAGACAAGACAGATTTTTAAACAATTTTAAAATGCAGTATTTTATCAATTTGATGTTTTTTGTTTCTTTCTTGCTTTATCAAAATATAGTTGACATATAACACCATGTAACTTTTCAGGTGTACGGTGTGTTTATTTGATATACTTACATATTGTGAAATGATTGCCTCAGTAGGGTTACTCAACACCTCCATCCCCTCAAATAATTACCATCTGTTATTTGTGGTGAGAACATTTAGGGTCTGCCCTCTTTGCAATTTCAAGTATATAATACTGTATTATTAACTATAATCACTGTTCTGTACATTAGATCTCCAGCATTTATTCGTTTTATAACTGGAGGTTTGTACCATTCACTAACATATCTCCATTTCCCTCGCCCCGAGCCCCTTACAACCACCACTCTACTCTGTTTGTATGAGTTTAGCTTTTATAAGATTCCACATATAAGTGATATCATACAGTATTTGTCTTTCTCTCTTTGACTTATTTTTCTTACTATAATGCCCTCAGGGTATATCCATGTTCTTGTAAATGGCAAGATTTCCTTCTCTCTCATGGCTGAATGATATTCCATTCAATATATATGACACATCTTTTTTTATCCATTCATCTGTAGACAGACACTTAGATTGTTTTCATTTCTTGGCTATTGTGAATAATGCTGCAGTGAACGTGGGAGTGCAGATAACTGAGATAGTAATTTCCTTTCCTTTGGATATATGCCCAAAGTAGGATTGCTAGATCATATGGTAGTTCTATTTTTAATTTTTTGAGTAACTTCCATAGTGTTTTCCATAGTGGTCGACCAACTTACATTCCCACTAACAGTGTATAAGAGTTCCCTTTTCTCCACATCCTCACCAGCACTTATCTCTTGTCCTTTAGGTGATAGCCATTCTAACAGGTGTAAGGTGATAGATAGCTCATTGTGGTTTTCATTTGCATTTCCCTGATGATTAGTGATGTTGAGCCTTTTTGGCCATCTGTATATCTTCTTTGGAAAAATGTCTTTTCAGGCTACCTGCTCATTTTTTCATCAGTTTGGTTTTTTTTCTATTGAGTCATATGAGTTCCAAACACATTTTAGTTATTAACCCCGTATTAGATAAATAATTTGCAAGTATTTTCTTCCATTACATAGGTTGTCTTTTCATTTGTTGGTTGTTTCTTTTCTGTACAGAAGCTTTTTGATGTAGTACCACTTGTTTATTTTTGTTTTGGTGTCGTATCAAACAAATCATTACCAAGACCAACGTCAAGGAGTTTTTTCTTGTTTCCTTCAAGAAGTTTTATGGTTTCATTTCTTGCATTTAACTCTATAATCCATTTTGAGTTAAATTTTTAAGTGGTGTAAGATAGGGGTCCAATCACATTCTTCTGCATGTGGTTATCCAGTTTTCCCAACACCATTTTTTGAAGAGTTTATCATTTACCCATTGATTATTTTTGGCTTCCCTATCAAATATTAATTCACTGTAAATGTGAAGATTTATTTTGGGGCTCTCAATTCTACTCTGTTGATATATGTGTATATTTTAGTGCCAGTACCATATTGTTTTCGTTAGTATATTTTAAATCAGCAAGTGTGATGTCTCCAGCCTTTTTCTTCATTGTCAGAATTTCTTCTGCTATTCAGGGTCTTGTGTGGTGCCATACAAATGTTAGAATTGTTCTATTTATGTGAAAAATGCCGTTGAAATCTTGATAGAGATTGCACTGAGTCTGTAGATAAGTTTGGGGAGTATTGACATTTTAACAATATTAATTCTTCTGAACCATGAACATCTATAGATATAGATATATTTCCATTAATGTATCATCTTCAGTTTCTTCCATCAATGTCTTAAAGTTTTCAGTAAATAGATCTTTCACCTCCTTGGTTAAATTTATTCCTAAGTATTTTATTGCTTCTAATGCTATTGTAAAATGAGTTTGTTTTCTTAATTTCTTTTCCAAATATTTCATTGTAATGTATAGAAATGCAACAAATTTTTGTGTGTTGATTTTGTATCCTGCAACTTTACTGAATTGGTTGATTAGTTCTAACAATGTTTTGGTGGAGTTTAGAATTTTCTATATATAAGATCATATTAATTGCAAACAAAGACAGTCGACTTCTTCCTTTATAAATTGTATGCCTTTTATTCCTTCCTTCCTTGTATATTTTCATATGTTTTTACGTTACTAATAGTGTCCCTTCATTTTATCTGAAAGAACTTGGAAGCCTAGCAATGAAGAACTCTCTCAGCTTTTGGTTATCTAGTAAGTCTTTATCTCTCCTTCATTTCTGAAGAATACTATTGCCAGATAAGGTAGTCTTGGTTAGTAATTTTTCCTTTCAGCACTTTAAATACATTGTCACACTCTTTCCTGGCTTGTAAGGTTTCTGCTGAGAAATCTGATGATACTCTAGTGGGAGTTCCCTTGCAAGTTACAAGCTTCTTTTCTTTTCCTGCTTTTAAAATTCTCTTTTTGTCTTCGGTCTTTGACAGTTTTATTATAATGTGTGTTGGGGAAGATCTCTTAGTTTGTTTAGAGAAGTATTAACTTTATGAACTTAGATACTCAAATTTCTCTGCAGATTGTGGAAATTCCCAGCCACAATTTCTTTAGAGAAGCTTTCTGCCCCCTCTTTACTCCTCTTTTCCTTCTGGAACTCCAGGAATTTGCAAATTGTTTCCTTTTATGATATCCTGTAGATCACATATGCTGTGTTCGGTTCTGACTGGATTAAAGGTCCTGTCTTCTAACTCACAACTTCTTTCTTCTGCTTGATCCATTCTGATGCTGATTCTCTATTGCATTTTAAATTTTTAAATTTATTGTATTCTTCAGCTCTAGAGTTTGTTTCTTTTTTTTATGATTTATCTTATTTAAAAATTTCTCACTTTGTTTGTGTAGAAAAAAGTTTCCTGGTTTTGTTGAATTGTATTTTTGTGTTTTCTTATAGTGCATCCAGTTTCCATAAAACAGCTATTTTAAATTACTTACTGAGTAAATCACAAATCTCCATGTCTTTTTGCTTGGTTACTAGAAGATTATTGTTATCCTTTGGTGATGTCATGTTTCCTTGATTTTTCATGTTCTTTGAAATTTGTGTGGCTGTCTTCACGTTAGAAGTAGCATAAATTCCTCCAGTCCTTACTTACTTACGGTACCTTCTATCTGCCCTGCTGAGGGTTTTGAGGCTTTCTCAGACCTGCTGTGGATGCCCCTACTGCGTGTTTCTTACTCCCTCTTGTGGCAGAACTCTTAAGTTTGCATGCCTTCTTTTGAGCCTGCAGTGCTCTAGGCTGAGTGCTGACAGTCTCCCTTGGTTTTCCCAAAGGTTATGTAAAGCTTAAATTTGGGGTTTCTCCCTGACCTGCAGATTTAGGCTGGCTATCTGTACATATACTCACTAGCTATTTTCCAGAGTTTGCTCTCACTGCCTCAGTGGGAGCTTGCGTAGAGAGCTGGCCACTGGGCGGAGGTTTGTGTGGGTGAGGCACACAGTGCATTAGGGATGCCCATGAGCCAGCTGGGGAGATCCACAGGTGAGGTGTCCCCAGTGGCTTGTTGGTGAGCTTCTTGATAGAGTTCACAGTGCAGTTAGTAGGATTCTTATTCGTTTAATGCCCTCTGAGAGTCGTATCTGCCGCTCTCCCAGTCTCCCCCACACCCACAGTACATGCAGCTTATGATTCAATACTGTGGATGGGACACGAGAGAAATGAGCCTCTTTGGCAGCATCCTGCACAGCTGGGGAAGCTGGGCACTTACTCACATACTCTCATTTTCCTCCATGGTAGAAATCACAAGCAAGGTCTCTCTTGGCCCTAATAAGCTGTGCTGCCCTGGGGGAGGTGTACTTTAAGTAAAGTTAAAATGTTACTCTTACCCCTCCAATGTGTCCAAATTTATATTTTTTGCTCTGTTGATGTGCTGGCACTTATCTGTTGGAAACCTGGACTTCTACAAAGGACATCTTGTCTATGGCTGATTGTCTAAGATGTTGTTTTCCAGGGCCTCCAAGACTAAGAGGAGCTGGAGCCAATTCATGGGTCACTCAGGGTTCACAGCTGGAACCAAGACCTGTGTAGCTGTTACCCGACACACGTGTGGATGAGACTCCACCTGGGTCTCTTGGTGTGTGGGTACCAGATCCTCCAGCTCCCACAAAGGCACTTTTGTCCATGGATGGATACCAAACTGTTGTTGGGAGGGTGGGTACAGGAACAAAGGGCATTGTATTCAGCTACGATGCTGACATCACTCTAACTTTGATGTTGACACCTGGTATATTGATAGTTACCTGGTTTACAAGGACAGTGAGAGATCAGCTAGAGTAAATTCATTTTGGCAAAGATTTGCTGACCTAGAATAATAATTAGCTAATCTTTAAAGTAATATCCCCAAATAAGAAAATTATCCATTTATACACTGAGAGCCTTTCGCTGTCATGATTCTGTAACACTTGGAATCAAAAGCATTTCCCTGTCTAGCCAGTGTCTCTGGCTGCAGCTGAAGTCATTTCCCTCTTATTTATATTACATCTATATGTTACATCTTAACTTTTGTCTTGTACTGATTGAGGATGGCTGGGAAAAAAAGAAACAAAGACAGCTTCTTCCAATGTAGAACATGCCTCTCTAGGATTTCCTATATTTTAGAATTTCCCACTTTCTGGAAGGCAGATAGTAGTAATGGAATGAAGATTGACCTTGCTAATTTGACTCAGAGTATACTGTGTCTGTATCTCTCCTTCATCTGTACAGTGGGGATCATAATACCTCTTGGCAGTGGGGATTGAATTAAGTGATGCCATAAATGTGAAAACGTTATCAAATAGAGCAGTTCATAAATGTATGCTTGCTTTTTAACCATGGCTGAGACTGGTAACAGGAAGTATCTCTCTCTCTGCTCCTGATTGCTCTTTTATGTTTCTTTCCCCCTCATGCTCTTTCCCCCAGCCTCCTCCTCTTCACTTTGGTTCCTGGACAGCTGCTACTGTGAAGACAGTGCAGATCCCATCTGCTTTCAGCATATGGGACCAACGCTGTTGCTTCCAAAGTCCTTGCATTTGCTGTGTAGAGCAGGGTGGGTTATTGTGTGCGAAGTGAGGCAGAAAGTTGCAGAATGATTTAACCAGTCTTTGTTCAATCTTCATATAGCAATGATGAAGGCAATAAATCAATCTTTTTATGCATCATCCATCCATGCATTCATCTCCCATTTTTTTTTCCAGAGAGAAGTTGAGTTTCCTCACATATTTATGTAATAAAATATAAGTAGATAAATTTAAAGATCAGTGAAAATATAGGAAGACTGAGGCCAAGAGTAAATTAAAACAAAAATCTGCATATTATAGGACCCATAAATTTTACTGTCAGCACATGATTTTGGCTCTGAGCATCCTGGCACCCAAGCGAAAGAGGAAATGCTGTTCATTTACAAGATTCCAAGTGTCCATAAGGGGCAGATCAGTGGTAGATGGGCAGAATGCCAAGCAAAGTTTCCCTTGGCATTTTCAAATGGACCCCTAATAAGATTTGGAGCAGTCTTTCTAATAGAGTATCAGGGGTTCAAACTCAATGCTCGTTCTAGACCTGGTATGCAGTCAAAGCTTCAGGTAAGCCCCACATCTAAAAAGAATTGCCTGCCAGTTGTAGTTATGAAGAAACTGAATGATAACCAATATCCCTGGATTTAATTCTCCTGACTTTGGGTTGATGTTATCCACCGTTCCATATGAGGAAAGTGCAGGTGGATGTCAACCAAGAAACATTTATTCAACTATTTATTTAACTATTTCTAAATTCACTGGTTGCTTGTCTTCAAAGTAGATGGTTGGATCAGTTAAGGGGTTGATAAATCGGTGCATGCTATTGCCTTCCTTCCTGAGTGGAATGCTCTTCAACTGTAGATGTAAAACTGTTGAGTCCCCAAGATCATCTCTAATTATAGGGGAAGGTTGGGGGAGGTGGATGGTCTAATGAAAACTCATCTTCACTGCTGAAAGCACACTGTAGGTCAGTTGGCAGTACCATATTCATTTGAAAATAGGTTGTTTGGGAATGATAATGACCAATTTACCAGAACTTATCAGCTCTAGAATTAGAGTTTGAATCTGCCTTAATGAGTGTCTGTACAAAATAGCCAAATAAAATCATTGCCAAGGACTCAGCAACTTTTTCTATAAACTCAGAATTAAACTAACAATTGGTTGAAAAGGCAGCATGAGAAAGTGTGTTTGGCTATCATTTTCTTTAGCTTTTATAATTCATAATGCTTAGAAATTAATAGGACCTGGTTGATGTTTTAAGTTGCAGACCCCCTGTCCACTAAGTTTTGTAACAGACTCTTGGGGATATGAGAGCACAGACTCAAATGCCTACAGGGCCCAGGTAAGTCATGGAAATGCATGAATTGGCTGGTTGCAAATGAGACAGTATGGTAGCAGCTGTGGTGAGCTGGGGATCTCATATTCATTCAAAGGATGGCAGCAGCTACTTCTTTCATGTGATTGTTGCCAGAGAGAAAGGCAGACCCGGGGGTACCCTGCTGTGCAATTTTAGCCAGAAATTCACATTTCCTATGAGATTTTTTTTTAAGACACATGATGGTCAGTTTTTAAAATGCCTGTGGGCTGGATTTAGCCTCTGCCCAGTCATTTTTCACCCAGTGGACCAGCTGTATAAATGTGAAAGCGAAAAGAGGGTAAAAGCAAAGAGATTGAGCTAAGAAGACAAATGCACATCCATGCTTTTAGCCAGTTTTAGATTCATGTCATTGAGAAACTACACTAGGAACATTTTGTTTTCTGAAATATGAAGGCAAGATTAACTTCTGGGGAGTGTTACATGTAGTGTTACTGTACAGGCCATGGCTGAGCGGAAATTGAGCCAGATCATGAAAGTCATCTTGCAAAGCCCAAAGATGCTACTTGTCATCTGAAACTGTGTTTTTCTAATGTGACTTGAAATCCCAAGGCTGCCAGGTACAAAGTACTTTCTTTCCTTAGCCTTGCAACAGGGACAGAATTTCTTAACTGAGTTTATGGGTATTTTTGTCTCGTTTGTTTATAGATAATATGGAAGAGAAAGCCCAGAGAGATTTCCATGTCTCTCTACTATGCTAAGTTTTCACTTGGCAAAGTGAAGTGCCCCAACATTGTGTACTGAAGGTACAGGCTATTATTTCAGGTTTTTAAGTTTGATGTTGGGTTATGTCATGCTTACCAAAGTTAACTGTTCTGGGAATATAGGGAGTAGGGACTAGGCAGCTGTAAAAATGTTGATTTAAGTTGTTAAACATCATTTTAAAGACTATAAATCTAATCAAATTGGAAACGTGCCTTGATACCACCTGTTTGGTGTTCACCTGTGCTGCTTTGCTTGCTGGGAGGCACGCAAAGGCCTTGGGAAGCTGTGAGGACTAATTGAATAATCGCTCGTGCTGCCACGTAAATAAATTAGTGCCTCTGTGAATATATGCTGAGTGCTCCGGGAGGTGCATTCCGGCCTCATTTCGTGAACTGAGGTACTGCTTGGCTTTCTGCAAGTCTGATGATCTTCAAATGACTAGGTGGTTTTGTGGAATTCAGTCTTAATCTTAAGTACTATGTGTATGGGAGGGTCTTCCCTGATGGATTAAAACATAATGGTAGAAATGAGCACAATTGCCACTAGACTGTTCACCTCTAGGGTAGAGAAAAGTATGGTGTAGATTAAAAAAAAAAAACTTGAAATAATTACAACATAAAAATATATAAAATTGGTAGTAAAACCAAAGCAAACCCAAACCAAAAAAAAAAAACTCTCAGTAAATCTGAGTAAACTGGAAATGACTCAGAGAAAAGCAAAAACCAAAAAACACAGCTGTAAAGTGGGGGAATTTCTATTCTAGTCAAGACTACCTGTACAAAGCAGCTCAGGACAAAAAGGGAAAGTTACTATAAGGAAATATCTCATAATATTAAGGCAGAGGGACAGGTGTACAGGAACCACATGGAGAAACAGGCATTCTTTGCATGGTTTCCCCCATCTGTGTCTTTCTGTGTCATCATCTCTCCCAGCTCCCTCTTCCCTCTTGTACTTGACCCAGCCTGGCTACCTCCCCTAAGACTACATCATCTTAGAGCGCCAGTGACTCAGGAATTTATCATCCCAACCAGGACTCTTGTGAGGGTGGGAGGGAATGCGATCAGTAACCTCCCCAGGATAGCAGGCATAAATTGGGATGTCCCAGGTAAACCAAGATGTAGGATCAGCCCCCTTTGGAGCCCCAGAGCCCATCCCTGTTTATTAGCGTCAGGGGGTCTCTCGGTCCAGGCTGAGTGACCCTTTGGTCAGCAGCGCATTCTTAGCTAGTCTACTGGATAAGCTATGGGATCCAACAGTGCAACTAGAACATCAGGAGCTATGAAAGGGGCCAGATACTCTTAGGGAGGGGGACAGGAAAATAGAGCTAGTAACTATGACAGTGTCAGGGGTTCCACATGTTATATAGGACCAGAAATGCTACCTCAGTTGCTTGGTAGTGGCCTTTCACAACAGCAACCTACTCTGAGTGCAAAGCTGGTTTTAAGTTAGCCCCAGTTCAAAGATTTCTGAAGTCAAGAGATTTAATGTCTTTTCCATGGCTTGTCATCCTCCAGTTTGCCTCCTGAAGCATATATATTTTCTCTGAATTTCAACTTAGTCTGTAAGTCTTCTATCTACCTTTCAGCAGTGGTCACCTGTGGTTTAGCCTACCTTTAATCTACTCTCCTTTCTTCTGATAACAGAAGCCCAGTTTTCCTTTGGAATTTGATCAGGCTGACTCGAGTCTGGTCAATTGATCCCTGCCCATAGCAATTGATTCAGAGATAGGTCTTTAACTTGGTTCAATAAGACTCAATCTGGAGCTTTTATCAGAACATTTTAGAAAGACCGGGCTTGCCGAGCCAGTAGCAGTGTTGTGCTGGAGAGAATGATAGTCATCTTGCCCTGTGGGAGGGGAAGCCCGACTGAACATAAAGCTAAAACAGAGAAATACAGACTGAGCGAGTGAGAGAGGGTCTTAAAATCATTTGAGCTCCTGGACACAACCATACTTGAAAATGGAATTTTAATCCTGGATTTTTCAGTTTTGTGAGCCATAAAATTCCTATTTCAGTTAAACTGATTTGAGTTTCCATCTCTTGCCAATGAAAGGGTTCTCACTGATACCCTTTCCTTAGAATCTTGTTTCTGCTTTGGCTCAATCACTTACCCTTCTCTCCAAGACTGACCTCTGATCGATCCGCTTATTGGAGACCACACAGTTCTCAGCCCTTGGTCTTTCCTTGCCGATGGGTGGAGAGTTAGGGCAAGTGCACGAGGATCCCATAGGGATCAGGGAACTGGCTCAATATTTGGACAAATAAACTCTCCTTACAAATGTGAAAACAAATGGTGGAGCTCACTATTTTACTAATGTTCAGGTCACTGCTGGTCATCTCAGAAAGTGTTTAATTGGTTTTTAAGAAATGCATTTGGATTGCCTATGAAATTTGATGAGAGTTGTCATCCAATTATTTTTACGTAAGATTCTTAATGTTTAGAGTTACGACAGATGTACAAAATACTCCCAAATAGCCCTTCCCAGTGCTTTGTACAAATGTTTTGGTTGTACAAAAATAATTTTAGTTAAGTATTACATAGATGATGAATTGTAGGTTTGGTTGCCAATTGTAAGACTTTGAGAGGAGGCCAAAACCGAATAATACATTTGATTTCTTAGAGCTTGTGTCTTTATTTTAAGAGAGGTTGATTGGCAATTGCTTTCAAAGAATGCTAACAAATTTATTTTAAAGAGGACCAAAAAGCACTAGCTTGAAGAATTTAGCTTGAAGTTTGGTGAAGCTGTCTGTTTTTCTGGTTTTCTCATGTATGCAAAGAAACCTACAGTGTCTTATAACAATGGTATCTATTGGGGTCACTCAGAGAATCTATATCTAATCACTTCCCAAAGGCTCTACCCTCTAACTACCATGACATTGGGGATTAGGTTTCAAAATAGGATTTTGGGGGGACAAACATTCAGACTATGGCAATGCTCATTGGAGAATCCAAAATAAGATGCAATAATAGTAATCCATCTGCTTCTCTTCCTCTGTTCTCCAAACTAGAGGGAGAGACTTTTGGTAAGAGTAGTGAAGGGATCTTTAAATCCTGCAGGTAATTTTGCCTTTGAAAAGCATTTTGGCAAGGAGTACATTTTTTTGGATAGCAAAGCCTTTTGATCTGCAGGTACCATTTGTTTGAAAGATGCCATTAATTCTGTAGAGCCAGGATGGCTCCCAGAGGAGAGTGAAGAAAGGCCAACTGTTGAGAACATAATAAAATCTGAATGGATGCTCACATTTGCATATTGTCTCCCTTAACTGCTTAGGGCAGGAAAGGTGGGAGGATCTGGGTCAGAACCACTGCTCTGGAATAAGGAGGTCCCTGTGGGGTATTTCCTAGAAGTCTGAGGGCAGAGTGGAGAAGGATGGGGAAACACCCTCAGTTACTAGTAAAAGCCAGGTCCCTTGGACACAGCATGGATTATGAGTAAAATGAGAACTCCTTTCAGAGGACACATTTATCCGTACTATTTCCAAAGAGGATGGCCTGGTGGAACGGGCATTGTAACCACTCTGGCTGTAAACCATCATGTTTTGTTGTTTTTCACCACAATACATAGATGTAATTTTCTCTGTCCTATAGCTGTTAACCAAGGACATGGCAGTTCCATGCCTCGGCCATGATTCTAATTATTTTCTTTTGATTCTCAGGCTTGATTTAGGTTCTTTTTAAAGAAACCATTACTTTCAATTTTAGCGTGTTGTTATAGTCATGGATCAGTGAAGACTACTCAGACACACCATTTCCTTTTTGTTCTGTTACTCCTAAAAAGACCAGATTGAAGGGATCTGTTTTTGTTTGCTTGCTTCTCTTAAATAGCTGCTATTTACAAGTGATACTGTCTGTGGTGCTTGCCATACAGAATTTATTTACCAAGATGCTAGCATCTTTCTGTGCCAGGAAAGGGTAATACCTGTCTGACTGCCTCAGCTGTTCTGGCCACATGTCCCAAAATTATACCACCAAATCTGCAACTGACAATGTGATAATCATGGTGTGGTTTTTTTTAAAAAAATCAAACTCAAGATACTGCTGCAGAGCTGCCTCTGGGCTCTCTTGAATTAAATTTCTTTTCCTTTTTTAAAGTGTGGTGGGTTTTCTTGTATCTTTATACGTCATATGAAAACACAGACATTTCCTTTGTTTACACATATTTATTTAATTGTTAAGATAAAGGTAAAGGTGACTTGTGAAGAGAACATTCTTTTGGTAGCCATTGTGACAGTATTCACAATAGACAGAAGTTAATTGATGCAGATTCCTGGACTTACCAAGATCTGACTCCTGATTTCCCAAATCCTATAAATTCATCTCAAACCTGTCAAATTAGAGACCTTGATTTTTGCTTTGTCAAATATGGTCTCTGCATCAGGATTATAGACTTGTGATTATAGTGTCTATAGTGTAATAAGATTTGTTTTCTTAATAGCAAATACAGAGTTGATCTATCCAAATTAGTATCAATTTTGGAAGGCTATTTATGTATTGCATGAATGCTGGTGTAAAACAAAACTTCGTTGGAGCTTCTCTTTTACGTTTTCCTTTGAAGACAGCTGGTGAGGTACACAAGCAGACTAGTCTTGTTACTTTATAATCAAAATCTTGCTTTTAAACCCAAAATGATACTTTGTAACTTGCCATACATCCTATTCACTAAATTTTGGCTGTATTAAAGTTCAAATTTTCCCCAAAGGATGGAGACTTGAAACTGTAAAGAGTATTCAAAAGACTATTGGACAGTGAATTTACCATTGACTTTGCAAAGCCCAAACAACTGAGATGCCCAGGACTCAAAGAACTTACAGATGGGTGTCACAAACCACTGCTGGCAAACTCTGAGAACTCTAGGGAACTGGAGAGGTGCCCGGAGACTAGAGCTGGGTAAATATTATCCAGTATCTTCTTTGTTTCTCAGTATGTTGGAGAATTTTATTTTGTTTTATTTTACTTTGTTATTAATTTTTTGCTAAGAACATTTAAGTTTTCTCTTAGCAAATTTCAGTTATACAATACAGTGTTAATAACTGTAGTCACAGTGTTATACATTAGACCCTCAGACCTTACTCATTTTATAGTTGAAAATGTTTTTACCCCTTTGCTAACCTCTTGCTATTTCCCCCACACTTTAGCTCCTGGCAACCACTTTTCTACTCTCTGTTTCTATAAATTTGACTGCTAAAAAAAATATTCCAAATATAAGTGATGTCATCTAGTATTTGTCTTCCTCTGTCTGGCTTATTTCACTTAGCATGATGCCATCAGGGTTCATCTGTGTTGTTGCAAATGGCAGGATTTCCTTCTTTCTCAGGACTGAATGATACTGCATTGAATAGAAATAATATCTATCATATCTCCTTAATCCATTCACCTATTGCCAGATGAATTGAAAAAGTTTCACCAGGTTCATTTGTCATTTCCCCATATTTGTTGAATTCACATTTTCGACCCATTATTGGTTGGCTGCTATGTTAGCACTATGTTCTGAAGACTAGGGATAAATGAGGCTTGAATCCCTAAACCATGCCCTAAAAGACTTTAATATAGATGAAGCTTGACATTTTTTTAAAAGTTTATAAATTGAGTAAAATATGAAATATGATGATGAACTAGGAGTGTGAGATTAGAGCAAAGGTTCTTGTCACTGGTTCCACATGAAAACTCACTGGAGGCTTTTGAAAAAACCAGAGATGCCTTATTCTCATTACCAGAACATTGAATTACCCAGTATAGGATGAAGGTCCAGCATATACATTAAAAAAAATTCTTCCTAGGTGATTCTGGTGTGTAACCCAGTGTTGTGGCCCAGTGGATTACGGCAATTAATTCTGCCTGTGAGCGTTCCAGAGCACAGCAGTGAGGAAGTTCTTGTTTGAACTGAATCTTTGAGGATGAATAGGAGTTTGATGTCAGAAGGTAATCTAAATAGAAGAGACAGAGCTTTCGAAGTCAAGAAGCCAGGCCAGGACCAGGTTGACCTGGGGATTTGTAAGGTTTCAGCCTGGTGGGAGCGTAAGGGCATCGTGCAGGTCTTGGGTGTGCAGGAAGAGAGGGCGGGGAGGGGAGCACACAGGGGTGGACAGCACGTGAGGGACTGGAGCTCGAGGTGAACTGAGGTTGGGTGGGTGTTAGGGACCCAGCATGGACTTTAAGGAGGAGACCTGGGCATAGCAGCAGCGGTGGAGAGGGACGAGACCACAGGCAGTGAGGACCACTGGGCTGGATTTGAGAGACATTTCTAAGGCAGAAGTCCCAGATTTTAACAACTGTGCATACTGTGTTATTTGTTAGTAATATCACTGCCGGGATTTTTTTGAGCTTTCAATTCTGTATTTTTTCCCCTCAAATAATAGAAAGCATTCCCTTGTATTCACATATCCCCAATTATTCTATCTTTTCTCTATACACCTAAGAAAGACTAAGTGTGAAAAAACAAACCCTATCACTGTGATAATAGAATGAGATTTTATATATATACTCACTTACGTGCATGTGTATTTTGTATTCGCATGTATGTTATTTTCCTTATTGTCTGCAGTCACCTTCCCCTGAGCACATGCCAAGAACCAGCCTGTGAGCTTTGTTAGCACAGCGCCAGGAGAGTCCTGTGAGCCCCGACTCTGTTCCATTCTGCTCTCGCAGTTGATATTTCTGAGTGCACGTGTCTGACGAGTGTAAATAAGGTGTCACATGCAGAGGAGTCCCCATTTCCACCTTTGCCATTCCTTCTCATGCTTGTGTTCCGGGGCGAACGCGCCATTTTAATCTCTTAATATTTTCTCGCTGGAATTTTGTGAAGAGAGCAGTGGTGAGTTCTCTGGTTTCCTAGGTGTAGAAACGGCTTTGCTTTTTTCCTCCTGGCAGAATTAAACGCGTTTGCAAATACCTTGAAAAGATGCCGGAATGAGAACAAGGAAGAGTCGGTGTTCAGCCAGCGGACAGAAGAGGCATCTGCGGCCCAATACTTCCAGGTCAGAGACGTTGCCCTAGGTGGAATCGAGTTGTTTCAAGGTGACACACACCCTTGAATATATGTGGGAGGGGTGGAAAAGAGAGTGCGGTGGTTTTTCAGAGTGTGATCCTCTGACCAGCCGCAGCAGCGGAATGCTGTCTGGGATCTTCGCTCTGTCACTCATCGAGTTGTCAGGACTTGGGCAACTTGCTGTGTCTTTCTGAGCCTCAGTTTGCTCAGACGAGGAACATGATTCATCAAATTTTTGAGGTGATGTAATTTGACTAGAGAATATACGTGAAACACTTAGCACGGTGCCTGGCCCAAAGAAAATGCTCCCAAATGCTAGCAGTTACAGTGATTGTCTTTCTTACTGACTGTCCGTGCTCATGGATTTACAAGCAGCACGTCACCCAGCTGGCTTTCCTTGCCAGGATTACCGCTGTCCCTGCCTTCTGCCCCACCCACCCTCACCTATGATTTATACCCAAGACCTGTATCTTTCTCTCTGGGCTGATGGGACTAATCAGGGTCCTCTCTTTTGGCCCTGGCCTTCTCTCTCTCATCTCTTTTATTCTTGATCTGTGCTCTCTCAGCCTCTGCTTCGGGAAGGGCCCCTGGGCACCAACCTAGATAAGATCTAGGCCTGAATCTATTGTATGGAACAACAGTCGAAAGTCTGGAATCTGCTTAGAGCTCTGGGCCTTACAGACAAGGCCAGTGTGGAGAGGTCCCCCGTTGCTCAGAGCCTCAGCTCCCCAGTGTGTTAGACCAAGCCTGCCTTGACCATGGGGGGCTGTAAGAGCCAGATGCTCTTGGAGGGACTGCCTCGTGGCTTGTTTACTCTCCCTCTCCTTCTCTTTCCCTTGCAGTTTTATGGCTGCCTTTCCCAGCAGCAGAACA
The DNA here is from genome assembly GCF_036321535.1 of Camelus dromedarius. Lineage (NCBI taxonomy): Eukaryota > Metazoa > Chordata > Mammalia > Artiodactyla > Camelidae > Camelus > Camelus dromedarius. The sequence continues at coordinate 32,862,085 of NC_087445.1, forward strand.
TGATGCAAGACTTTGTGAGAACAGCCACTTACCACAGAGCCGTCCTGCAGAACCATGTTGACTTTAGAGACAAGGTAATGCCGGTAGCAGGTTCTTAATTTCAAACAAACCATTTTAAGAACCTTGTCGAAAACTCGAATCAAAGTTATGTTTTGATAGAATTACCATATGACCCAGAGGTTCTGCTTCTAACTATATACCCCAAAATAATTAAAGGCAGGTAGTCAAACAACTATTTTTACATGAGTGTTCATAGCAGCAGTGTTCACAGTCGCCAAAAAGTGGAAGCCATCCAAATGCCCATCCACTAACGAATAGATAAACAAATCGTGGCCTATCTATACAATGGAATATTGTGAATATTATTTGTATTTCTGTTATTCATAAAAAGAAATGTAATGCTGATACCTGCTTCAGCGTGGATCAACCATGAAGACGTGCTCAATGAAAGAAGGCAGTTGTAAAAGCTCATATGATTCCATTTATATGAAACATCCAGGATAGAAATCTGTAGAGAGAAGGCAGACTGGTGGCTCCCAGGGGCTGGGGGAGTGGGTATATGGGTAGTGGCTGCTTAATGGATACAGGCTTGCCTTTGGGGGTGATGAAAATGTCTTGAAACTTGATAGAGGTAATGGTTGCCCAACATCGTGAATGTACCAAATATCACTGTATTGTGCACTTTAAGATGGTTAATGGTTAATTTTATGTTACATGAATTTTACCTCAATAAAGAAATTAAGCTTTGAGTGCCAGGAACTCAAGAGACCGAGTGCACTATGTGCCGGTGCCTAGAGCAGGTTAGGAGCTTTATTGCTGCATAATGAATAGCTCTTACTGTGTCACTTTACTTCATTTTTTTCATAGACTCCACAGGTGCCTGCATTTATTTCCTTCTCAAAATGGATCTAAATGATGAATGATTGCCAACCCACTGTACAAGTGCTGTCCGTTACTTTCCTACCTGTTAAACAGCCAAAGTGTTCAAAATACTACACAGCTCATGTCAGAGACAAGATGACTGGTCTGTGAATCAGCAGTCATGGGGTCTAGTTTCGTCTTTTCCCCCTAACAAGCTGTCTGATCTTAGGCAAAACACTAGATTGTCTGAGCCTTGCAGTCTGTTCCACTGCTGTAGTAATTGTAGATCTATGGCCTTTGAGATTTCCAGCATTGATTCCCCAGGAAGGATGTGGTGGATCATTGAAACAAGGATCTCCATCCCTGGGTCCACACCCGTTGGCAAAGTTGTGTAGCTGCTCCTTTCATCAAGAGAGAGTTTAATTTTATATCCCTTATCTCTGCACAATCCTTGTTGTTAGACTGTGATAGATAGAAAATGACAGATACGATGTTGTGTGAGTTTCAGAGCATAGGCCTTCATGAGCCTCATGTCTTCTGGGCTCATCCTTGTGGAACCCTGAGCCCACCAGACTGGGAAGAAGCCCACTAGCCCACTGGGGGTTGAGAGGCCACGTGGAGCTGGGTGAGGCCCTCTAGTCAACAGCTAGTGCCAACTGCCAGACTGACAAGTCTGGACCTTCCAGTCCACCCACCCCTCCAGCTGAATGCAGAAATGAGCAGTCCAGGCAAGACAAACACAGAAACTGCCCAACCCTCCCACAGAGGTGGGGAAATATTACATCGGTTCTAGGGTAAGCCACAAAATTTTGATGGGGTTTGTTATGCCGCAGTAGTTAATTGCAGTAGAGAGAAGATGCCTGAAAAAGTCATGATAAATAGACCCCCAGCCCGCAGTTGATTTGCTCATGGCTTGCTTTCTGCTGTCCTGTCCATTCTGCTCTTGGGCCCATGAGAGATTTTTTATTTTGGTGATTATATTTTTCAGTTCCAAAATTTCCATGTGGCTTTTCTTGACAGCCTGTATTTATTGACGGAAACTCTATTTTCCCCTTGATTTCATTAGCGTTCATGATTGCTGGTTGGAGCTTTTTTATAATAGCTTACTTAAAAGTTTATGTCAGATAATTCTGACATCTGTGTCACTGCTGTGTTCGCTTGAGTTGATTATCCCTTCCCAGAGAATTGATATTTTCCTGATTCTTCATATGCCAAGGAATTTTGGATTGTTTTCTGTACATTTTGAATTATCACGTTCTGAAACTTTGGGTCTTTTGCTTAAAGCCTATGGAGAATGTTGGTGTTTTTGTTTTCATATTCATTCAGCCTGGTAAGGTTCAGCTATGAGTTCCATGCCACTAGTTGATCTTCTAAGGGCGCTGGTTCCCATGTCAGTTCACTTTTCAAAGCTTTAGCAGTGCTGTGTGCATCTGTCCCATGTGCATGTCACCTGGTGGTGGGTCTGGCACCTAGGAGGAGTTCTGAGTTTTGATATGCTAAATAAGATTGGATCCATGTAAGTACAGTTTGAAGGTGAGCCCAGGAATTCATTTTTAAAAAACACTTGATGGGGTTTCTTGGCCCAGTTCCATCTTCTTGATGATCTCCCTGGTACTTTGTGGGACCACTTTTTAGACTGGCCAGAAAGCTCACTCTGCCACGCACTTCCTTGACTGAGCCTAGTTATCGGCCATTCAGAGAGAGACAAAAAGGAGGGGAAGAAGAAGAGGAGAAGGGAGAAGAGAGGAGAAGAACAAAGAAGAGGAAGAGAAAGACAGGATTTCCACATTCTCCTTGAGCATCAGGATTTCCCACTCCTGAAGCTGAAGCCGGACCGGAGGGTGTCTCCAGGAGCTCTCTTACCTGTTCCCTGGTGTCCATTTCTGGCGTGTTGGGTTCAGGCCATGGGTGAGGGCAAGGGGATATGATCAGTAGTATTTCAAATTCTGATCATCTTCCCCAGTCTGCCTGCTACTGTTTACTTTTCAGAGTCTTCACAAAGCTGTTCCATGTATTCTGTCCAGGTTTCATTCAGTGGGAGAGTCAAGGTGAAAGGGGCTTTCTTCATCTTTCCCAAAACTGGATGTTTTCAAAAGGCCAAACATAAGTTCTCTGGTGGGTGAAGGTAACAGTAAGAGACAAAGGTAAGACCAGAAATGGCCCTGTTTGACCAAAGGATCTCATATATCTAGAGGGGCCAGCACCCTTGCTTTGCCAGTGGGGCGTTTCTGGTTAATGACTTGGAAATTAACATTCCTGATGAGGAGGACAAGTTATATTATTGTTGGTGGGCAAGGTGAGGCTAGAGAGGGAAACTTGTTTGTTTTGACACCTCACCTGGTATTCCAGATTGTGGATAAGCAGTCTTACTGACCTTAGTCTTTTTTATTTTTTTGTTTGTTTTGGTGGGAGGGGAGGTAATTAGGTTTATTTAATTAATTTATTTGTTTTTTATTTTAACAGAGGTACTGGGGATTGAACCCAGGACCTCATGCATGCTAAGCATGCGCTCTACCACTGAGCTCTACCCTCCCCCACTGACCTGTGTCTTACAGGCTTCTTGCCAGTTAAAAAAAATTCAGCTCTCTATTGGTTGCTTCTCCCTGGTTTAAGGAGGTTTCCTGGAGGTAATACTTCTATTTGGGAGAACTTTTCTCCTTCTGAAGTTGCTTAATCTATAACCTGTTTTTAATTCTGGTTACACTCTCTACTCTCCAAACTACTAATCATACTAATAATGTTCATTTGATGGCTTTTTCACAGAATTTCACATAGATTATGTCACTTGACCATTTCATTTGTATGTCTTTTTATCTGTAAAAACAAAGAGTGGACCAGATCATCGCTAAGGTTACTCCCACCTCTAACCCTATTTGTTTCTATTAAATACCTTTTTCTTGCCAGCTTGCAATGGGTTTTTCTGCCAATGAAATAAAATAGGCATCCATCTGTTGGGGTTTATGAAGGTGATAATTAATCACATGACTGATAATTAATTATACCCCTCTCCCCCTGTGAGTTCTGAACCAATTTAGAAATAGACACAGATGTCAGGTAGAAGTCACAGTATCCGCTTTATTGTTGGTAATGCTGTTTGCAGAACAGAGTTTGGACCTGTGTCCAAATGAGGCTTCCTACTCCCTTTTTTCCCCTCGAACTAAACTTTTCCACTCACTTGTTTGCTTGCTGAACAGTGGGTCTCCCCAGACAAATTCAGAGTCTGCCCAGCAAGCTTCCAGATGGGGGACTCAAGAGTGCATGCTTGGGTAGGGGTTAGGCAGGCTGCCAGCGCTGTGCGCACTCAGACCATTTCCCAGTGTTACCAGTCAGGTGGGTCACCCCTAGTAGGAGGAAAAGGGGAGGGGGAGATGACCTCTCTTGCTTCCAGTACTGCCCATTCCTGAAAGTAAATATCCCCTCCGCTCTGAAAACTGGAAGAGTAAATTGTACCAGTTTTAGTGTCCCAGGAATCTCCTCAGCCCCAGACAAACCAGGATGGTTGGTCACCCTAACTCCAAATCTACCAAATCTGGCGCACATCCAAAATGTTTTAAAATCCTTATTTCTTTGCTTCATCAGCCTGAAGACCCTCCTAGAATAACTCCTGCGAATCCAAGGTGGATACCTTTTCTCTAAACTTGTGTATTCTTTCTCACTGAAACTGACTACCTGAAAGGGCATGGGTTTAGAATCAGTACCAATGGCTATTATTTATTGAGGAACTTCCTGTATGAAGTCACCATGCTAAGAGCTTTCCATACTCTGTTTCTGTCTTAGTTCAGGCTGCTTTAACAAAAATACCACAGACTGCATAAACAGCAAACACAGATTTCTCATAGTCTGAGATCTGTGTGCCTGTCTAGTGTGCCTGTAGAGTTGTGTCCGCTGAGAGTTCGTTTCCCGGCTTGTAGACAGCAGCCTTCTTGCTGTATCCTCACATGGCTAAGAGGGAGAGGAAGCAAGCGCTCCTCTGTCTCTTCCCCTCAGGGCACTAATCCCATCATGAGGGCTCCAACTTTGTGACCTAATTACCTCCAAAAGGCCATATCTTCATATGTCATCACATTGGGGATTGGGATTTCAACATAACAGATTTTTGAGAGCACAGACATTCCGTCTATAGCAGTTTCCTTTGATCTGCTTTCTTAGGTAAAGATTAATATTTTTGCCATTTTAGAGATGAAAGAACTGAGACCCAGGAATGTTGATAATTTATCTGATTTTATACAACTAGTAAATGAAAAGACCAGAATTTGAACCCAGTGAGTCTTGCTTTCGAGCCCATGGGAAGATTGGCTGTAATTGCCAAGAGATTTTTGTTTCTTGGGGCTTAAGGATCAAGTGAAAGCATTGTGGTTACTTAAACACCCCCATGTGCCTGTGAAGCAACATCACACCATGGTGTGTTCATGAGTTCTGGAGCCAGAGAGCTGAGTTCAAACTCCAGCCTGGCCACTTACTGGGCACCTGCCACAGACCTTTATTCTGTTTGCCTTGAGATCTTGAGCAGGTTATCTACTGTCTCTGGGCCTCAATTCCCTTCTCTGTAAGAGTAGCAGCTTCTTCCTAGAGTCCTTGCAAGGTCAAGAGGATGCAGTGCATACGAAGTGCTCAGTACATGGCCCAGAATATCAACACATTACATAGTAGCGAGTATTATTATTATTATTGATGGTCTTGGGATGATGCTGTAGTTTCCACTTATGCAATAATTTTATATCTTTCAAACCTTGCTCTTTCGTTCTGCCTCCTCCATGCAGTTTTAATGAAAATCCTTTCTTGGCCAGAGCACTGCTGGCTGAGAACTCCATTTGGAACCCATCCAGGAAACTGACCCTGCTGGAACCTACCCCATTCCCCTCCTTGGAGTTTCTGTTAATTGCCATCTGGCTATTTTTAGTTTCTCAGAGTGTGCACTGGGTACAAGCAGGGAAAGTCCATCCTGCTGAGGGTGTGGGGCTATGTGAGCTGTAGGGTTTTAATTTGGAAATGTTTTGACACTTTATTTGTCAGGGCACCAGTGGCTGGAAACTTGAGAGAGTGAGCAGGCGTCAAGAGCTTAGCATTATTTTTTTTAAATCAGCATTTTCACAGAGGAGAGAACTCCTGGTCTCAACAGCTGCCTAGTGCATCCAAACGTGAGGCTGGCTTAGGCAGAAGGGATTCAGGGAGTTGAAGGCTTAAAAGAAAACATAAATAACAACACCACACATTCAGAGCAACCTATTCAGATTTTCAGCTGATGCTCAGGTTTGGCAAGCCTGAGCTCCAGCCTCTTCCGGTGCGAGTTTTCTTTGGTGTGAGCTTATCGTCAGTTTGGTCAAAGGACCTTGAGTCCATCTCTGACCCTGCTCTGAAGTTCTCCAACTAAAGAACGCTACTACTACTGTATTTGGTTAGCCCGGTACACTAATGAGCCCCGTCCTTACTCAGGATGGGAAGACGGGCTGCAGCACGGGCCTGCCAAAGAGTTCTTTCCGCAAGGGTTAAACCAGCTCTTGCTGCCTTACATGTTTTTCACCTCTTTATCGTGGTGTGAAGCACATACAAAAGGCTGTGCACATTTCCTGTACGCAGCTTGATGAGTTTGGGGTAAATATACACCCATGTGGCCCTCACCAGAATCTAGGCCCTAACTATCATCAACTTTCCTTCTGCCCCGTTTTTTATAATAAAAATTATTATTTTGTGTTAACACTTAACATAAGATCCACTCTCTTGGCCATGTATAAAGTGTGCAGCCCAGTGTTGGTGAGCAGAGGCGCTGGGCCGTGCAGCAGACGTCTGGGAAGGCAGAATTACTCACCTGGCCTCGCTGAGACTGTGCTCCCTTGGACTACTACTTCCCTGTTTGCCTCTCTCTCCAGCCCCTGCAGCCACTGTTCTGCTCTCTGCTTCAACTCATTGGAGTTTGACTGTTTTAGAGACTTCAAATAAGTGAAATCATGCAGTATTTGTCCCTCGGTGTCTGGCTTATTACACTTAGCATTGTGTCCTCCAGGTTCATCCATGTTGTCAAATGTGGCAGCATCTCCTTTTTTAAGGCAGAATAATATTCCGTTGTATGTATATACCATGTTTTCTTTATCCTTTCTTCGAATCCCCCACTTCTCACCCCTGTGACAGCAGAATCTTCATTTCATCTGTGTAGGGAAGTGGGAAGAAAGGAGGTAACTCATGATTCCTGCTAGGTGCTTTACATATCCTGTCTCATTTAATCCTGGCATATTAGTCAGGGTGCTTAGCTGCCAGCATCAGAAACCAGCTCTACTAATTTAAGAAAAAAAGAAAAAAGAGAGAGAGAGAAAAACAGTTCCCTAAAAGGAGACAGGATCTTTGGAGAACTAGGGTTGGAGGCTACAAGACCAAAATAATTTCTAAAATCTTGCTGCAGAATTGATCTCAGGGAGACATAGGTGCAGCCAGACATAGACACCACCGCGTGCACAGCCTTCACCCAGTGCTACCCTTGAGTGTTGTCCTTAGAGCCTCCCTCTGCTAGAACCTGGTGGTAGCCACGACCTTACCAGAAGGGATTCTGTGCTTCCCTGAGACTTCACAATCTCAGCCTCTCATGCAAAGCGCATCTTAGCAGTAGAGCCTCAGCCATGCCTGTGCATTAGCTGTAAGTATGCTGGAAAAGAGCATCAGACACCTGCAGCTTCCTGAGTGGGAGGCTGGTGCGGGCTTAGAAGTAGGGCCTTCCCCAAAGCATAGGAAGGGAGTTTCAGATACTGCAGGGGACGAAAGAATGGTGAATGCCCACCACACCATATGACAAACAAATATAAGATACGTTTCTAGCCTAATAAGTACAGATGAAGGGACCAGATATGCATAACTAACTGACTTGCTGTAAGGTACCCAGCTACTAAGTGGTAGAGCTCAATGCAAACTCTGGTCTGCTGGTACTGCATGGTGATTTTGGGAGCAATATCCGTTCTTTATGTGTTCTAGGTTGGTATCAAACTATTTAGCTCTGATTTTTGGAATGTGTTTGGGGGTAGGATGTGATAGTGAGAAACAATCTCTGAGATACACTTTATATCTATAGATAGTTATAAAGTAAGTGTGTGTGTGTGTGTGTGTGTGTGTGTGTGTGTGTGTTTCCCTATGGCTTGGACTTTGGAGGCCGTTTCAGTGTCCTGGGGCTGCCATAACAAATTACCGCAAGCTAGGTAGCTTAGAACAACAGACATGTATTCTCTCATGGTTCTGGAGGTCAGAAGTCTAAGAGCAGGGTGTCAGCAGCACCATGCTCCTTCTGAAGGCTCGAGGGGAATATCCTTCCTTACCTCTCCCTAGCTTCTTATGGTTTCTGGCAGTCCTTGGTGTTCCTTGACTTGAAGATGCACTGCTCCAATCTCTTCTTTGTCATGTGCCTTTGTCCCCATGTGTCTGTGTCTCTGTGTTAATTTCTCGTTCCTGTTATAACACCAGTCATTTTGGATTTAGGGCTCACCCTAATCCAGTATGGCATTATCTTAACTTGATATATCTGTAAAAACCGTATTTCCAAATAAGATCACTTTCAAAGCTTCTGGGTAGGAGTGAATTTTGAAGGATGCTATTCAACCTAGTACAGTGGCCAAGATTCATACTAGGTCATATATCACAAGAACTCATCCCTGCGATTAATTCTCTGTAATACAGGTGAGGAGAAAAAGGCAGAAAATGGACCTTGGTCTTAGCTGATCTCTTCAACGCCTTAAGCCTTAAGGGGGCCTCCGTGTACTTCCTGAAAGCGAGTGAAGCAGATGGCATGTCTGGGCCAGGATTCTCCTGAGCTTGAATAGAATCTGCTCCTGAACGGGTATTGGAGAAAGATGCCAGAATGAGCAGAGGGAAAATGCTTTCATTCGGTATGAAAGCAAAGTGCAGCTTTCAAGGAGAGCCAAGAAGACTGAATAAACAATGATCACAGACTATTTCTTTAGGGCATTTAGGAAAGAGGGAGCTGAGTCTTTAATGCAGTAGATGGATTTTCTAGTCAAAATATCTGTGCTCCAAGTCCATCTCTGTACCTTTCAAGATGGTGACATGTGACCTTAATCGTTTTGAGGTTAATTTTAAAGTGGGCTAAGAACGCTTAACAGGCTCTGGCTATAAGAATTTAGTGAGCTCCTATACAGAGTCTCAGCTCAGCCTCAGAATGCTGCGGACATACAGGGGAATATGAGTTGGAAATCATCAGCACTCAAAGGATATGGCTTACCCACGCTGACTAGAGTCAACTAGATTATGCTGCTGTTAACAGTCAATCCTCAGACTTCAGCGGTTTTATGGAGTTTTATATCTTGCTCATTTAGTCCATTATGGGTCAGGCAAGGGCTGTATTTTGTCTCTTTCTCACTCTAGGATCCAGGTACAAGGAGCAGCCTCCATGGCAGACATGACCAGTTCCTGTTGCAGAGAGGAGAGTGTGCACAGCACACACCCAGTTCTTAAATCTTCCACCTGAAACTGACCCATGTTACTTCTGACCACATTACCTGGGCCAAGGCAAGTCATGCGGTCACTTGTCATTTCCAAAGGGCAAGAGAGTACAATTCTACCAGGTGCCCATAAGGAGAACCAGAAATATCTGGTCAGTGACACTAATGACTATTATACCAGATGCCACTTTTGCAAAATCATTAAAGAAGGGACAGATTGCTAAGTGGTAGCCTCAGTGCCTCAGCTGTGCATGGGAAGGAACTAGGAAACAGAGGTTTGAAAAATTATTTCACTGGTATGGTTTTACTGGCAGACTTGCTGTTTCCTTCTGCTTGATAGATTGCCTACCAACTAAAGGCAAGGCATTTTAGAAACATCCTAGGGTTAAATTTCTAAACCTTTGACATTCTCTCTAAGACAGTGCCGTGAAGGGCCACTGTGACCTTGCTCCAGGCTTATATAGCAGACTGTGCAACAGTAACTTCTGAAATAGATGTCTTTCTTTTAATACCTGCTTTCCAGGATAGGAATGTAAGTAGATAAAGAGGATAAAGTCAGCAAAAAGCAGATAAATTAGGCAAAACAATTAATAAGCAGCTCAAATTACTGTACTAGAACCTGGTCTTTTCCATCACTGAACCAGGAATTGGGCTTCAGAGAACTTAGAGTTTATGCCTATATCCTCTTTTTGCTTTTTTTCCCTAAATCTGAGGTATTGTCACAGTCACTCAACTTCAGAGTGATGGCTTAGGTTTAGAGTTTTGAAGTTCAGAAACACAGAAAAGATAGAAACACAGAAAAATGTCAATAAACACGTTGAATTTTGTGTAAACCACCACCACACCAAATGTGAGGGAGAATATTACCGAGCTGGCCACAGCTCTATGGAAAGCTGATTGCTCGGTGTCACAGGACGGCTTCAGAGAGGTCATGTGAAGCCACTCTATCTTCAGATAGTTCACTGAGGAGGAGAGCAGAATGACTTATCCGTTGGCTGCCATCTCCCGTTGGTCAGAGCGTGTCCCCACAGGGTACTAACTCCCCTGCTCTACAAGGCACACGTGCATGCCGACCAGGTGGCTGCTGTAGTGTTGGCTCCTTGCCTTAACACCACAGGGAAAGTGCAATTGAAGGCAAGGGGCCAAAGGCACGTGGCATGAGTGAGGTGAGGGCTGTTCTGTTGTTCCCAGGAGCAGCGAGAGAGCCTCTGCAGCAGACTCCTTAGGCAGTAGTGGCTGTAGCAGCAGCCGTGACTCAGCTCATTTTCAGAGACCAGCCCAAGCACTTTATAGGGCCATTCTCGCCAGCCAGCAAGCGGAGGTTCCATTTTGGCATGCTACAAAACTGAAGGCGTTGGAAACATCACCCAAACCAAGAATCTGGGAGTCAATCTAGACCTTTTTGTTTCCTTTCCAGTCTCCAAATCCTTTAGCTTCTACTAAGCCAATGTTTCTGTAACTTCTCTTCCTCTCTGTCCCAGAGCTCATTCTTTGCTCTCGTTCTTATTGTTTCCTTCCTGGAATATTGCAGATGCTTTCCAATTAGTTTCCTTCCTTGTACAGTTAAGATATCTTTGGCCTCAAGTAGGAGAAAAATCCCTATTCAAATTGGCTAAAGTGTTGGAGGTAGTATGAGTCTGAGATGTTTTAATCCCATTCATCTAAGCATCACATTTAAATTTAACTATGTCTAGGAAAGAAGCAGCATCTTTTCTATGTGTTTTAGAAGGGAGAAAATCTTCCCAGTCATCCCCAGCAGACTTCCCTTCAGGTCTCATTGACAGTGCATCACACGCACAAGCGTGAAAGTCATCAGTGGCAAGAGGAATGATGTGATTGTCGTAGACCAACCAGGATCCCCTCACTGGGCTTGGGGATGGCTAACCATGTGGAGGAGGATAAATGCTCAATAAAGTGAGGCTCCGACAAAGCAGGAAGGGGCTGATGTTGGTTAGGAACCGCCAGCATCTGCTTTGTTACCTCTGGCCTTGTGCCTGCCCATGCATGCCACCACGATGATGCTGTTGAAACATGACTATGAAATAATTCTTCCATTGAAAACTTTTTTGTGATCCTTCCTTGCTTCAGGGTCAAGCCAAAGCTCTTAGTCTTGTATACTAGACCACCTACAATCAAGCAGCAGCCTTTGCTCTTACCATGTCAGTATCTCAACCATGCCCCACTTGTGCGTCTAACACACACATGCTTCTCCTCCCAAACATGACTGGCTCTGTCATTCTTAGGTGCCTTTGTTCCTACTGCCCCCTCAGCCTGGAGCTCCTGCCTCTCCCTCCACTCACATGGTGCAACGTTGGCTTACCTCTCAATTTTCACTACTCAGGCCACCTGAGGGAAATCTTTCCAGACCCCTTGATAGACTATTCCTCCTTCATGCTTTCACTGTGCCAGTATATAATACTATCATTGCCCCTATAACACATTGTTGTACTTCCCCATTATTGTATTTCTTCCCTACGTATCTCTTTCTCCCTACCAGTCATGCTTTTTTCATCTTCGTATTCCCAGCACCTAGCAGTGTTTGGCACAGAGAGTAATAGGAGGTACTTAATAGATGTGTGATGAATGAATGATTGAGTGCCTAAGGGTTTAGAGCTGAGTGAGCTAGGCTGGGTCAGCTGGCAGCACATGAAGGGGGTTAATCATGAAGAGAGAAGCTAGGAGTGATCAACATCTTTGTATTTTCCACAATAATAGAGAAAAATAGTTGGAGAACTGGTGAAGGGGTGGCTAAAAGATTGGTGATGGGTTTATCTATCCTCTGACAGAAGACCAGGCAAAATGAAACAAGGGTGCTCATAAATATTAATTATTCATTATTTAAATATAGGCAACCCTTTTGTTGAAAGCAAGTTTCACTGCACAGCAGATGCAGAGTTCTGTCTTCTGAGGAGCTATCACTGCAGAATTCTTCTGCCATAGTGCAAGTGCTAATTATCTGAACAAGATTTAAGGCTCAGCTGCACAGTCCATAAAGGGATGTCTTCTGCAGCTCCTGAGATGATTTGGAACTCTTCTTCTCTGACAAAAGCTGTAGTAAGAGATGACGGACAGTAAAAGACTGTGCGGCTCTCATCCTGTTACTGCCTAAAACAGTCACAGTCAGCCTGTTAGTCAACAGTTTGGATGTTGACAGAGTTGGGTGCTGTCTATGGAGGTAGACAGCCCACGGCAGGTAACAGTGATGATAAAGTACATGACGATGTAAGAGAACGGGGTCCATGTAACTTGGAGTGGTTCACCGGTGTTTACTACAGATGTAATAAAATAATGTCTAGAAGAAAATAATGATGGCAGTGCAGATGGGAAGGACACAATTTAGGAGTATAAGGCATACAAAAATGACAGCTGGGGTATGGCAGTTCAGAGCAGCCGTTGATATGCTCAAGCAAACAAAGGAAGGATATATATATAATAACTAGCATAACTTGAGGAAATGATTGTGGGATAATCAGGACCTCAGTATTGAAAGACAACTGTAAAACTGCTGGGGTGGAAAGAAGGCTACATGTGACCAACATTACTGTAGCCTGAACAGCACAAAAAATAACTTAGAATTGAGGATGAAAGGAGTGGCCAAGAACACAGGATTTACATTAGATACGTTTGTTTTTATCTCTTCTCTGCCATTTATTAATTGTGTGGCTTCAGCTCCATATGATTCTCGGGCTCTTTATCTGCAACATGGAGAAAATAATAGTACCCATGTGATGTAGTTGTCATCACGCGTAAGTAAGGTGACGCCTACAAAGTACTAAACAAGCGTTGTACATAAGTGTAAAGATAACGGTGCATGTTTACTTTATTTTTACTCTGTTATTCAAGGGTAGTTTTGTTTCATGTTTTCATAAGGACCTGGGTATCCTTTGTTACTTTTAACCTAGTAAATCCAAATAAATAGCTTTGAACCCTCTTGGGGCTTTTTTAACCCTGTCCAAACATTTTGCAGGATTTCTTTGCCCAGGAAACCGTAAGAGCCTATAATTAAAAACATCTGTACAAGCAAAAGACCTTATCTTACTAATATTTTCTAAACTTAACTTACAAGTAAATTCACGGAACTTTTGGCCACTGTTTCAAGAACCAATTGTTGACTTTTCCCCATTGGTCCTGGCAGGGATTTCACACCACTTTCTGGTGCGGATAAACATTAATTATTCATTATTTAAATACAGGCAAGTTTAGTTGAAAGCAAGTTTCACTGCACAGCAGATGTTGAGTTCTGTCTACTTCATTGACTCACCTCTTAATAAGACTCACATAAGCCCCAAGTTAGCCATTTGTATAGTTGCTGTTTGTGTATCCAAGTGCAGCTGGGGAGGATTTCTCTCTCCAGAAAACACTGTATACCAGAGCTAACTGGATTGCAATGTAATAATAATATGGCAATGTCAGAAGGAAGTCATCCTTTGAAGGATGCTTAAGATTACTAAATTGAAGTGGATGTGTTATGCTAGTAGAAGGTGCTTTCTCAGGGAGCTAACAGATTTGCACCATGTCTTTTGGATCATGAATCTGTTCCCTGCCCGTGGTAGTGAGACACGTTTTTACTTTTTCAGTTTGTTTAACAAAGATTTAGTGAATGTTTTTGCCATGTGCCAGACCCTGTGCTGTATCAGGGATTCAGAAGTGAGCGAGAAATATGGAGGTCTCTCCCTTAATGAAGCTTACATTCCAGGGGAGGAAGCAGAAATTAATCAAATAACCCCTTATTGAATGAAAAATTGTAACTTTGATGAGTGTTATGAAGGAAGGATTTGAGGAGGTAATGATTAGAAGGCATACAGCTAGAGGACTTTACTTAGCCTGGGAGGGAAGCAAAGGTTAGGGAAGTCTTCCCTGATGAAGAGCTGTTTGAGATCTGAAGGGTGAGTTGGTGTATCAGCCAGGGTTCCTGCAGGAGGGAAGACACACCCAACAAGGTCTTTTGGAGAGTTAATTAATAGGACCATTTATGAAGATGTGGACAGAGTTAAGGGAACCAACACGGGATGGTGAAGTGCCCTGGCACTAACAAGAGTGGGGACCTGTTACCAACTCTGGGCCTAAAGAGGGAAGGGGAGGGGGTTACTGGAAACTGAGAGAAGAGTCATACCCTAAGAGATGGAACCCAGCAAGAGCTGTGGCTTTTGGTAGAGGTGGCACAACCAATCCACGAGACCCAGGAGGAAGGAAGCTAGGAGAGTAAATCATCTGACCTCACTGTCCTTACTCCCTCAGACCTCCTGTTGTCTCTTCTCTTGGCTGATCCCAACCAGAATCTAATGGTAAGGAAGCCCATTGTACATATAGGTCAGACTCCTGACAAAGAGCAGGATGGGGAAGAGTAGAGAATACATCTAGAGGAACAAATAAAGATCTAGCATAATGGACCTTGAGTAGGTAAAAAAAAAATTACCATAGACTACTATCATAGAGTGTGCATGATGTGGGGAGCACCCCAGGCAAAGGGAGCAGCATGTGCTAAGGCCCAGTAGCAGAAAGGAGCATGGAACGTTCCAAGAAGGCCTGTGTCACGGTTGCCTCTGAAAGGCTAAAGGGTGACCCAAGGGATGTGTTTGGATCATAGCCAAGGAGACAGAGTATGAAGTGTCAGGTTTGTGAGGTGACTTGGGGGCCAAGAAAAAAGCCAGGAAGCAGAAGATAAGGTTGGGTGAAACAGTTCAGGATATAAGCCTTGAATAAGGCCAGGATATCCTGAGCTCATCCTCTTTGGATGCTAGCTTTGTGATGCAGGAACACTCCCAGAGTCCAAATGGCTGGCAAAAGTCATAAAGCTTTTCCAGATATCTCTCACAGTGATGTTGAAATTGGGTGACTACCATATTGAGTTATCCCAGTTAGTCATTTAATTTGCAAATGTTTATGAACAGCTTTTATGTTTCCCACTTTGCTAGGTACTGAGAAATAAATGATGTGATTCTTGTCTTTGGGGAGCTCATAGGCTAAGACAGGAAGAAAAACATGTAAAGAAATACTTGCAGTATCCTGTAATAAGTGCTGTTGAAGAACTATGTACCCAGTGCCAGAGAGCCCAACCTAGACTGACTGGGAAAGTCAGGGAAAGTGCCCCTGAGATGTGATCCCTGAGCTGTGTCTTGAGTTTCCCAGGTAGAAAAGTGAGAGGAGGAAATTCATCCAAGGGCAATGTATTGGTCAGCATATGCCTCCTACTTAACACAGATAATCCCTAAATCTCAGTGGTTTAACAAAGTGAGATTCATTTTCTTGTTCATGCTATGTCCATTGAGTTCTGAGTGACTCTTCCTAAAGTGGTGACCCAGAGATTCGGGCTCTTTTCAACTCCAGTAGGTGGTTTCCAGTACCATTGCATAAGGAGCAGAGAGTGTGGAGAAGCTACCCTAGTTAACCATCTTGGCCCGGAAATGATACTTGTCACTCCCCCTCACATTCCATTGGACACAGTTGGTCACATGGCCATATATAGTTGCAGGGGGGCGGGGAAATGTCATCCTGGCTGGGCAGCGGCTTCCCAACAAGTCGCTGAGAGAACATGAACCTTTGGTAGGTAGGCTGTGAGCTGCCTCTAGTACAAGGGATTGCACACGAGGGAGCCTAGATCAGGGGACGGAAGAGTAGAATTACAGAAAAAGAGGCCAGGAAAGTCAGTCCTTGCTGGAGTGCCCAGGCCCAAAGACAACCCACCAAAGACATCAGGTTCTCCTCCTGGTGCATGGAGCCTTGGGATGTGTTTGCCCCAAGTGTGATGTGGTCTAGTTTATATGTCTTCACAGTCCACCCTCTCCTCTCATCTTTTCCTGCGCACAAAGGTGGTCATGATGGTGCAGAGAGCTGAGCACTGGGTGCTCATCCAGCACTGCCACTTACCAGCTGTATTACTTTGCCTGGAAACAGTCTCTCCAAGCCTGTTTCCTTCTCAATAAAACAGGGACATAACTATGTACTCTCTACTCCAGAGGGCCATGAGGATCAAATGTACAGTGTCCAGGGAGCATTCTTTAGAAACAGTAAACTACTTTACACGTAGGAGGGGATTTTATTACTCTCTTTTGCCTCTGTCCAAGGGGAGACACTTTTCCCTAGGACAAGAAAGTATAACTTAATGTCTGCCAGGGTCCTCAGACATCCCCGGTTCTGTAATGGTCTGTCAATGGTAGAATGAAAAATAGGCTCAATGTAATCTTCTGTGAGGACAAGAAAATGAGATTAGGAATAGCTCCAAGGCTTCCTGGGGTGCCAGATAAGAAGGTGTAACAGAATTATTTGCTTTAGTGTCCTCTCTTCTCCTAGTCTGGACGACCCCAGCCAGAAAGGGCTGAGGTAGTATATTTCCATTAGAGCCTAAATATTTGCTTTGACTGTTCATTTTTCACCAGAAAATTTATTCTCAGCCTTCCTCAGCTTTGTTTCCAACATTTCATGGCTTATGTAGACAAGGCAGAATGTCCCTCTTCTACAAGCTCCAGACTGAAAATTCTCTTCTTAACTTTTTAAACATACACATAAGCGGGAAACAGATGGCATTATCTGGATAATGCTTGCGAAAGGTCAGGTTCTTTTTCAAGGCCTATGCTCTGTTTTGAAATAGCCAAGTGAATAAAATTAGTCTGGCTGGAAATTAGTTATTGAAATAAAGTATTTGGAAAACTGCCTCAGGTGATAAGTTTTCACCTCTTCTCCAGGTGGGTCTGGATCTATCAAAACATCTTCCTTCCAAAAGGCGTAATTTGGCAAAAAGTCAGACCACACCAGGCTCCCTCCTGTTTTTTCTTTTTCTCTCTCTCCGCATTCCCTGTCTCTCTCCTAGTGGTAAAACATTTCTTTGGTTTTTAGTCTGCAGGATCAAGAGAACTGAAAAACACTGCTCTAAGATGTGCTTCATAGCATCCTAATAAGAGGCTAAGAGTTCCTGTCATGCATTTCTGGGCCACCTGTCACCAGAGCAAGCAGGTGCAATTTCTAGTGTGTCTTAATTTCATATCTGTAGTTTGGACTGAACATAGAATCTCAGGTGTTACATTTTTAATTGAAGAAGTCTCTGGAAATGTTCCTCTGATGCAGTGCATTTAGGTGGGAAGGGGAGCTATGGATTGCAGTCTCCAGCTTTACAGTCTCCACTCCCTAAACAGCAGTCGTGAGTGTTCTTGCCATAAACAAGGACCAGGTGATGAAGATGTGCTTCTTGGGGAGGATGAGGAGAAGTGAATAGCGGTATTTCTAAAATGATAGACATCCTGACAGCAACTTCCAGAGACTGGGTGACATTTTAAATTGATAATGCTCCTAATTACCCAAACCTTAGGAAGCCATGTGGAATACAGCCGCAGCTCTGGAGTTAATGTAAGTTAATGTACTGTGAACCCTTTACTAACAGCATGTTCTGTTAGAACAATGGCACCGTATCTGTGTCAGCACAGTGTGGGATTGTAATCAAAACACACACACACACACGCATGCACAACCTCTGATGTTTTCTGTTTTTTGGAAAAATTATCCTCCTATCAGTGGGAAAGAACTGTTCTAAATTTTCCTACAAAAAGTGATACTTTGTTTCTGTCAGTTGTTGCCTCTTGGTATTGCTGGGTTAAGATGTCAGATTCATAAAAATAAATTTAAGTCATCAGTGTGTGATTCTGTGGAACATGAGCTTGGAAGGCAGAAATATCCAGATTCAACTCTTATCTCCCCTTCTTACTGCTGGATGAACTTGAGCTCGTTCAGTGTCTCTTGTCATCTAACAAGTGGGCATAATAATGCTATCAACTCATATGTTTATTATGAAGATTTAGAGCCAAGCAAAACGCCTTGCTCAAAGCTAGTGCTAAAAGATGCTAAGAATAAAACGATGAGACGGCAATACAGGAATGTGAGATTTCAGTGCTCAGACTGAGCTTCAGACCTTGGCTTCCGCAGTGTTTGGGGGAAGAGGTCCAATCCATACCGTCCACCGCTTCCTCTCAGCATGCAGGCGCAGGTGCTGTGGGTCCCTTTGTGCCAGCAGGTGGTGCTTCTCTTTAGTCCCAGGGCTGAACACAGAGAATAGAAGAAAAGTTTCTGTAAATCCTGTCCACTGCCTTAATACCGTCCTACCCTGTATATAAACCTCCCCAGCTTTGTGGAGAGGCCTAGAAAAAAAGTACATACCTCATTTTTGGATTTTAAAAGACTTTAATTTTTTCTGAATATATACACACATATACATATATATTATAAAAATTATTTGAGATAGTTTTCATTTTGTTCATGCTGACAGATAGGGTAAGCAAATTCATTCATGACACCATACTTTTCTTGGCCCTAAACATCCTAAAAGCAATCCATGTTATAAAGAAACTAGTAGTAATAGCAACAATTTGAAAAACACCAATTCTGTGCCAAGTGCTTTGTGTACACTTCTTATTAATCCCTACAGCAGTCCTTAAAAAGTGGATATTATTAACCCCATTTAGCATATGAGAAAAAGGAGTCTCACAGAGATGCATAACTTGGCCACGGTAAGACCACTTGTAAAAATCAAAGCTAATGCTTTAAGTAAATCTGATCTCTGTGCTCAGAGATGGCATAGTGCCAACAGCTAAGCTCCTATTTGTGTTCTCACCCCTTTTTGTTCTTCTCCTTTCCTTCCAGGTTGTTCTAGATGTTGGTTGTGGATCAGGAATACTGTCGTTTTTTGCTGTGCAGGCCGGAGCTCGGAGAGTCTATGCAGTTGAAGCCAGTTCAGTAGCACAGTACGCTGAGGTGAGTGGTTGTATTGTTACAGCAGCTACTCACTGGGCCTTCAGGAAACTTCAGGGACTGAGTGATGGGCTCTTCCAGGCAGGTCATTTAGAAGAATTCTTTGTACCAGTCTGATTTTTTCCCCCTGTTGGGAGGTTACTGCTGGAAGAGCCCGCCTTCACTGTAGTAATTGACATGAAAACAATAATCTTGAAAACTTCGTGGTACTGAAAATATAACAACACCTTGTTCCTCCCTATCCACTGGGTGGCAAGTGGGCCTAGGGTATCAGGGGTAAAGAATGTTTTTTTATCTTTAATGATCTACCAAGCTGAGGAGTCAGACTTCCCTGGAGCTAGGTTTATTTATTTGTTTTTTTCAAAGTGCTGTACTGACAGTAGATGCACCACTCACTTAAATTTTACTGTTGCTTGAAGGGGTGCTTGCTGCATGGTTGTAGCTGGAGCACAGACAGATGTCTGTGTTTCAAGGAGCTTTTTCAGATTTCAGGT
Organism: Camelus dromedarius; assembly: GCF_036321535.1. NCBI lineage: Eukaryota > Metazoa > Chordata > Mammalia > Artiodactyla > Camelidae > Camelus > Camelus dromedarius. Next base: position 32,881,610 of record NC_087445.1, read on the forward strand.
TCTGATTGGAGGACAAGGGGATGCTTTGTATTAAATATAGTGCTCGATTATCATTATAAAATGTATACCAAAAAAATGAGAATAAGGCACAGTCAAGAATTAGCTAATAATAGTTCAGTAGTATTGGGTATAATAATAACCCAGTCAGGCTGCAGAGTTGGATGTGATGTGTGTGTGCACACGCCTGAGCAGGGTGTGTCCTTCACACCTGGAGGAGGCCTGCATTTTAATGAGGGGAAGAATGGCAGACAGGAAAGCTTGGCTCCTGCTTCTGATGAAGATCATGAAACTCTCCTCCGTCCTGGGACAGGGCATAGCTCTGAGTGATGGTTGGTTTGGACTGAATGATGAAGAAGGGACCAGAGACAAATAGACCATGTTTGGAAGGAAAGACTGCCAGAGTCTCATGGCTGGCAAGTTGTGGCACTTGCTTCTCTTCTTCCAACAAGTCTTGGATGAAATATTTTTGATCATCTGCTTATTCACCAATTCTTAAGAGTCATTTTTACTAAATATTGGCCATACACTAAAGAATACTTGCACAATGTGTGCAGTGTCAAGAGTGACAGCACAATGAATGTGTGTGCGCTCCCTCTTTTAAGAAATAGGCCTTTAGCATTTGCACTGAAGGTCCACATGTCTTGCCTGACCATTTCTCTCTTCTGCCCTAAACAGAGATAATAGCCACTTTCTTGTATTTTTGTGTATCATTTCGTTACTGTTCTTTATAGTTTTACCACCTGTGTTTCTGTCCCTAAAAACAAATCCTTCATGAACTTTCTACCAGTGGAGTCATAATGTATGTATTCTGTAATTTGCTTTTTTTCCCAACATGATGTTCCTGAGTGTCAGTTTGTTGATGCACACAGCTGTTGTTTATTCCTCTTTCATGGTGGATAGTGTTCTGTTATGAAATGCATCAAGTTGTCAGTCCACTGTGCTGTCGGCTGACTTTGCATGGCTTCCATCATAAAAGTATTGTTATGAACACACTCCGCACTGCATCTGTGCTGGAGCTTCTCAATATACACCCAACAGTAGAATTGTTGGGTCATAGGGTGTGTATACCTTCAACTCTACTCTCTGATGCCACATTATGTTCCAAAGTGGTTTTTCCAGTGTTCACTCCCTTCAGCAGGAAACGAGAGTGCCATTGTTCTACAGCTTTGTCAGCACTTGATATTGTCAGGCTTTGGAATTTTTGCCAGTCTGGTGTTTATGACATATCCGTGGTTTTAATTTGTATTTTCCACTCACTAATGACTTGAGCATCTTTGCACAGTGTTTGACCATTTGTGCTTTCTTATCTGTGGAACTGCCTGTTCCAGTTTTTTGATGATTTTTCTTTTGAATTGTTTTACTAATTCAAATTCGTTTGTAGGAATGATTCCTATATTCTGGATATTAATCCTATTTAGTTATATATGTGAAAAATATCTTCTGGTTTTTCCCTCACCTTTTTTCTTTGTGGAATTCTAAACAAAATTGAAATATGGAATTGTAAATAAGCAAAGAGAAAAGGAGAATATAAATGTATAGAGAGAACTCATAGATAAAAATGCCTCTGCTCAAAAATGCATTCTTAAAGGTAGGGAATTGATAAAGGGTAGAACTTTGTCCCAGGTGCTGCCCATTTGTTCAATCATATCTTCATTCAGTTGCATCCCACAATTCTGTTTCTTGGGGGAATAGAGGAGAAACAGTAATGATTCAGGTGTAGTCTTGTATTCAAAGAGTTTCTGTTGTAATAAGAGATTGATCCTGTTGTTTTCTCTTGTATTGGACACCAAAAAAAAAAAAAAAAGAGGGAGAGAGAGGCATTACTTTAGAGATTTTTTTTTCTCATATAGTTTGTTTTCTCATATATTTTGAGGTGGTTTGAGACACATTAGATTGTTATTTTTAAAAATGTAATACCTTTGGTTGTAGTATTTTAAGGGAAGAGAGGAATAAATTAGCTAGAGCTAGTTAGGCATTCGCTGAGCAGAGTCCCGTCTCCAGCCCCAGCATATACTCAGTAATCACCAGCACATCATGGGAGGAGCTATTCTAGACACGTCTGTGTCATTGATTTCTCCAGGAGAATTTTCAACCTGATTAAGTGGGGTTGTTGCCTTCTGGCAGAGTGGGGCTACCCTCACGGACACTTTTACCCAGTGGGTCTGCTGGATAATTATAAGGGTCTCTAGCAAGAAGCCAATATGGAGAAGAAAAGGGAAAAAACTTAAAATTATAAAACTTTTTAGTATTTTTTTAAGTTTTAAACTATTTAAAATGTGGATATAATCTCAAACCTACAGATAAGTTGTAAAAATAGTTCAAAGGCTACCAAATTCTCTTACCTAGATTTACCTATTGGTCACATATAGCCCCATTTGCTTTATCATTTGCTCTTGTCCCCCTCTCACTGTACACGAACACACACACACAAATATGTATACACACAAAGAGGTGTGTGTGGATATATACATATACATTTTGTGCATGTATTTAGGTAGAAATAGAGACACACTTTTTTCTACAGGCCAGTCACATACATCATAGCCCTTTACCCTTAAGCATTTCAGTATTTCCTAAGAATGAGGCCATTTTCTTATATAAACAAGGAAGAATTTGAAGGTGAAAAAAGAGGCTGTACAATGACTTGTCCATTGAGTCTTTCAATGTTACTGATCAAAAAAGGTTTTGGGGAGGCCCCAGCGTGAGCAGAGAGACTGTCCCCATGGGTATTGAGGTTGAAGGAGTCTGTACTGAACTGCCTCTTTCCTTGCATAATATTGCCACAGAGACTTGATTTTTAAAGCCTTAAAACCACTGTTTTAATGAATTCTGAAGCATAATAGCTTTATCTTTGGTTTTAGCTTCTATAGAGGACTTTTGTGTTTCTGTAATCTTTCTTTTCTGTATAAGGCTGGGGTGGGTAGAGGTCGGGGGTGGTTTTCCAAATGCTGTGGGGACTGCGAGGAGTCCTTGACATCCTTGGTGGCAAGTCTCCTTTGCCTCTGAGGCCTTCCCTGCATGTGGTCCTAAGGACAGGCTACTTAAGAATGCATTCAGGGCCAAGGATAATTAGAATCCTCTGAAAGGATGGCTTTGCCAGTAGCCTGGTCCCTCCTGATGAAAACCATGACCTCCGCCGTGCTCCTGGCCGCTGCCGTGGGTGTCAGGAGAGGCTCCCTGTGAGCCAGGCCCTTTCACCTACGCGGAGGATGGTCCTCACTAGCTCTTGGTTTCTGCCTCTTACGCTGGCACTCCCCTGTACAATTCGTGGGTGGCAAAAGCAAGTGTGAACAGCACACAAAAGATTTTCAGTCTAAGAATAGACTTTGATAGCTGCTCAGCACACAGTGCATGGTGCTTCTTTCCACCTTTTCATTATTTGGTAATTGAACCAACAGACACTTAATTCTTTCCTCTGGAGTCTTCATTAAATTGCTCGGAAAAGATAAAATTGTAACAAGAAAGAAAAATGTACAAATTTAACTACCGTCGCCCATTGCTGGATGCTTCTCACGAAAGGCTTCTGGGCTTTAAGTAAACAGAATATTTTCAACTTGTATTGAATTCAATTTCGGTTGCATTGAGTGGCTCAAACTGATTTTCTAGGGGCTTACCCTCAGATGGAGAGATGATGCGAATGACTCCTTGTCTGGAGGGCATGCACGATTAGTCATTTTTTGCAGAATGGTCATGAACTTGCCCAGTTGCAGCCATGTGCTCTCACCCTGGGCCCCATCTGACATTTCTGGGTCTGTAATAAGAGATCATCCTTGTCCAAGGAACAGGGCTGAATTAAAGGTCTCCCATAGGTTCCCAACTCACGAGCCTGCCCACCTCAAAAGGGCAGCTATCTCTTGCTGTCTTTTTCTTTTCTTATTATGAAACATAAAGCTAAAGCCCCCAGATCTTACAGACCAAATGGAAAATAAAAGAACATTAATCAAATTTATACACATGTATAGTCAAGGAGGAGGCTATTTCTTAATTTCAAATTGTACACAAACACATGTCCCATATCTCTATCTAGAAGATAAATTCCTTGAAGGGCCGGGAGATTAAAAGACTGTGAACATAAGTAATCAGAAATAGGTTTATGTGTTGTAATCAATTTAAATTTTCAACAAAGCTCTTTAGTACTTAGATTTAACAGTTTTCATAATCATTATTGGGCCACTTAATAATTAGACTTTACTATACACACTTCCTATCTATGCCTCATTAGGATGACTTTTAAGGAGTTAGACCAAATATTTCTAGGTCATGGGGTAGTGGAAGTAAAGGTAAGTGACATCAGAGCTCTTGTGATGCTGCCTCTCTGGACCCACTATATCCGTAATCTAGGGCTTCTCTGTCCAATCTGGTAGCCACTAGACACATGTGGCTATTTATATGTAAATAGAAACTGATTAAAAAATTAAACTTCTTCGTTACACTAGCTGAATTCCAAGTACCCAGTAGCCACAAGTGGCTAATGGCTATTGTACTGGACACCACAAATATGGAACATGTTCATCACCAAAGAAAGTTCTAGTGAGTAGGACCGATGGGGAGGACAGAGGTGGCCAGACCTCACTTTTCTGGCATATGATGGTCAGGCTGGGGGCAATGTTCACGCCAGGTATTGGCAGCCATGGCCAGATTGGACTGGTTTGACATTAGGGAGGACAGCACTGCCCAGTTCCTATCACTGTGGGCATTGTTTATCTTTCCCTTATTTATGTGTAAAATCTGTCATAGAACAGGTTCCCTAGGAAACAGGCTCTGAAGCACAGATTTGTGTGCAGGATGTTTATTGCAGAAGACTCTCAGGACCCTGACCTGTGAAGGAAATAGGATAGAATTCAGCAGAGGAGCAGTTAAGCTGCATAGAGTTGGAACAAAGGGCTCAGGAATTCCCTGTGGGACTTCCTGAGCTGGGACCACCCATCAGAGTCTAACCACGTTGAATCAAAGGCCTTTCTATTTCATGTTTCTTATGTTTCTTATGTACACTTCCTCAGGAAGGAGTGTAACTTTGGATAAGTTAGGCCTCTGTTAGGCCGAAGGAAGTTGACAGAACAAGACTCAGCTGAGAGCCATTGTCTCCCAACCTTCCCAGCAGCTGAGGGAATGAGTGCCTTGGTCCTGGATGAAGGATCCGCATAGTATATGCTATAGCAAGTACTCCAAGGTCAAGATACAGGATTCTAGCTTTGGTCTACAGACAAGAAGCTGCTGGAGAATACCGGTATTATAGTAAATCAATGAAGAGAATTGAAGTGATGGAGAAAATGGGATGATACTAAAAGCCTGGGCAAGGCCCCTGGGTGACTTGTTACATACGCCCTAGGGGTGGACAAAGACTTTATAGAAACGCAGTACATCATCTGATCTGATGTACTTTGTAGTCTTCTAAGCTCTGTAGTTTGTAATCCAGTTGGACTTCACAAGTGAAATTCCTGCCGCAGGACAGCGAATGCCCAGTGCATATGAATGGCAGAGATGTGAAGCGCCACCACGAGGAACACGTGCCCTCAGCTGGGCTGGTTAGGGAACCGTCAGAGACGAAGAAGAGGTGCAGTTTGACCTGAATCCTAGAAGATGAAAAGAAATGTTCCTCTTTTCACTTTTCACCTTTTACTGCCAACAATGAGGTTTTTGAAAACCCTTAGGTTCTCATGGGATTCGTCACCTTAAATGTGTGGATAATCTCTTCACAAATGCTTTGAAGGCCGTTTATTGAAAAGGTACTTCTAATCTTTAATCTTGAACAATAGAAAGAGCATATATTTTGAAGTTTTCTGATGTAAGTTTATCCTTTGAGCTGGGATTTTTTCCAGTTTCTTTAGTGTCTTCAATAACTGACTTCTTCCTTCTCACTCTCCTACAGACACCAAATGCCTGAGTCACAAAATTGCATCCAGCCCATCAGCACTCTTTATTTTTGCACTAACAATGGAGTTAAAAGGTGGTAATAAGAAATCTGTTAAGGAAACAATAATAAGCATTTTGCATACTGGAAGCTTTCGAATTTAGGATGCATCTTCCCATCTATAAACTCACAGTGCTTCAGAAGGAATCTGTGAGGTGCTTGGAGCAGATAATCTCCACATTGCAGATGAGGGAGAACCTTAGAGAGGTTAGGTCATGTGGATGGGACATGACTTGTGAGATACAGTCTCTCACTGCCACCTCCTTCTTGACCATCCAGGCAAACAGTGACTAGTGGTTCCCTTGGAGGTGAAGAGGTAGATGTTGTCTAGAAGCTGGAACACCTACACCTGTAGGTAGTTCATCCAGGAGCCAGGAGAACAGCCATCTTTTTCTCCTCCAGAAATCTGCTGTGACGCACTTAAAAAGGCAGATAGGTCTGCCATGTAAGAAGGAAACCTTCCTCTATTGACACAATCAACCCGTAACACAGTTAAGAGAGGAGCACTTTTAAAGTAGTCCACATGGAATGCCACCCCATTTGCCACAAAACCCCACCCAGGAAATCACCCTTCTTGCAGCTGGGTTGGTGATTGAGACTGATGAGGCAGGAAGGCAACTTGAGAAAGAATATAGCTGCCTCTTCACTTCGCTCAGTGCTCACTTCCCGGTCAGGAGGCCCTGAACACCTTGCCGGCATTAGAGTTGATGATGCAGGTTCTGGAGTCACAGAGTGTGGAGTGTTACCTTTGGTCCCCGGCCTCATGGCCATGTGACCTTGACAAATTTTAGTTTCCTAATTACGGCTGTGACAAATTAACACAAACTCAGTGGCTTAAAACAATAGTATTTATTACCTTACAGTTCTGGAGGTCAGAAATCTGCAGTGGGTTTTATGAGGTAAAATCAAGGTGACACAGAGCTGTGCCCTTTTTTGAGTCTCTAAAGGAGAATCTACTCTTTGCCTTTGGAGGCTGTCCACATTATTTGGCTGGTAGCTGGGTCACTCTGACTTCTGAATCATCACTTCTCTGACCTGACCCTCCAGCTTCCAGCCCACTGGCATAATCCACGATAACCTCGCCATCTCAAGATCCTTAATTTAATCACATCCATGTAAAGTAACATATTCAGTTTTTCAGGGAATGGGATGTAGACACTTTCGGGGGGATGTGATTCTGTCTATAAACAAGTTACTTCATCTTTCTCTACCTCATTTCTTAATAAAATTGTAGATAATAATAGTCCCTCATGAGGATATGATGAGAATTACCTGAGAAAATCGATATAAATATTAACACAGTGCCTGACATTTTCTAAGTATTGTTATTGTTGCCATCCTGGTTATTATCAGTATCGCTGTGGGGTCTCATTTCATCCATGTCTCTGTACAAATCAGGTTTTAGGAGCAGGTATCAGGGAATGGGGATCCCAGGCAACAGTGGGAAACATGGGTCCAGGCAGAGCACATTTTTCAGGTGTGTGTGTTTAAATTGAATTTTGAAATTTCCTTTATTGCTCTTTTTAATTTTTTTTTCATGTTTCAATAACACTTCACTTATGGACACTGAAATGGAATTTTATTTAATTTTCAGGGGTCAAGATATGTCATTCTTCTTTTTATTTTTTCCCAATCATTTAAAAATATAAAAAGCATTCTTAGCTTGCAGACCATGCAAAAAGAGGTAGTGGGCTGGATTGGCCTGTGGGTGGTAGTGCTGTCTCCTGGTCTAACAGAATCCTAATTCATTTATAAAAAAAAAAAAAGAAAAAAGAAAAAGAAAGGTGTTTGTTTGTTTTTAATGTGAGTAGCTACTATATGTTAGGTCCTATGCTTAGCCTGAGGACTGTCATGGCTGACAAGATAGACATGGTCCCTGTCCTCATGGAGCTCATGACATAATAACTACATGAGTAGATGATTAGAAACTGTAAGTACTCCTTAAGGACCAAATAGACAACTGATACTCCATAAACCACAGTGCCAGAGAGGTATGAGCAAGATGAAGAAGCAGAGAAACCTTTCCCAATTAAAAGAACAAGAGAAATCCCCTGAAAGATCAATGAAATAGATATCGATAGCCTACTAGGTCAAGATTTCAAAAAAGGAGTGATCAAATTGCTGAAGGAATTAAAAGAGATAGTGTTTAGAGATATAAAATATGTCAAAAATGAAATTGAAGCTATAAAGAAAAGCCAAGTAGAATGGGTAAACTCATTGACAGAGATGAGGAATGATCTAATAGCTTGCAAAGCCGACTAGATAATGCAGAGGAACGAATTAGTGACCTAGAAGACAGGACAATAGAAAGCATCCATTCAGAAGAGCTACAAGAGAAACAAATAAAAAATAATGAAAATAGCATAAGGGACCTATAGGATAATATAAAGCGTCCCAATCTTCGCATAATAGGGGTCCTAGAAGGGGAAGAAAGATCAATGGGGATTGAAAAGGTTTTTGAAGACATTATGACCGAAAACTTCCCAAACTTAAAGAAGGAATCAGATATCCAAGTACAGGAGGCTCCGAGGGTCCCAAACAGGAAGAACCCAAATAGACCCACACCAAGACATATCATAATCAAGATGGCCAGAGTCAAGGATAAAGAAATGATCCTAAAGGCAGCAAGAGAAAAGCAAAGAGTTAGTTACAAGGGAACCCCCATAAGGCTCTCAGCTGATTTCTCTACACAAACACTACAGGCCAGAAGGGAGTGGCAAGACATATTCAAAGTCCTGAATGAAAAAAAGATGCAGCCTAGGATATTTTATCCAGCAAGGCTATCCTTTAGGACAGAAGGAGAGAGAAAGAATTTCACAGACTAAAACTGCAAAAACTAAGAGTTCAGCAACACTAAACCCATGCTAAAAGAAATATTGAAATGTCTATTCTAAATAGAAAAGCAGCAGGATGCTACAGAAATGAGAAACTCACAACTGGAAAGGTGATAACTCATGAATTACAGATAAACACAAAATTATAAAAGAAGACATACAAATCACTGAGAGAGGGAGAGGGAGGCAGGGAAATACAGAATTTTTTTTTCTTTCTTTTTAAAATTTTTTTAACGGTAGGATGGGTTTGAGATCATGTTATTATCAGTTTAATAAAAATAGTTATAGTAATGGGCTAATAGATTTATGAAAAAGGGTAACCACAAGCCAAAAACTTACAAGGGAGTCACAAAAAGTAAATAAAATCCATGATAATACAAAGGATAATTACCAAACCACAAAAGGAAGAAGAAAGGAACAAAGAGGATATACCAATTCAACTGCAAAGATAAGTTCAAAATGGCAATAAACACACATCTACCATTAATTACTGTAAATGTTAATGGACTAAATGCTCCACTCAAAAGACAGAGAGTGGCAAACTGGATAATAAAGCAAGAACCTTCAATATGCTGCATACAAGAGACCCACTTTAGGGAGAAGGACACATATAGATTGAGAGCGAAAGAATGGAAAAGGATATTCCATGCAAATGGAAAAGCCAAAAAAGCAGGTGTTGCAGTACTGATTGCAGACAAAATAGACTTTAAAACAAAGGCCATAAAGAAAGATAAAGAAGGACATTTTATAATGATTAAAGGAGTGATACAAGATGAGGATATTACACTCGTTAATATATATGCACCCAATATAGGAGCACCTAAGTACATAGAACAATTACTAACAGAGATAAAGGGGGATATTGATGGGAATACAATCATAGTTGGAGACTTTAACACTGCATTAACATCACTGGACAGATCTTCCAGACAGAAAATAAACAAGGCAACAGAGAAATTAAATACTACAATAGAAGAACTAGATTTGGTGGATATTTTCAGAGCATTACACTCCCCCAAAATAGGATATACTTTCTTTTCAAGTGCACATGGAACATTTTCTAGGATCGATCATGTACTTGGACACAAAAGAAACCTCAACAATTTTAAGAAGATAGAAATTATCTCAAGCATCTTTACTGACCACAATGCCATGAAACTGGAAATCAACAACAGAGAAACAGAGGAGAAAAAAAGGAAAGCATGGAGATTAAACAATATGTTATTGAAAAAACAATGGGTCAATGAGGAAATCAAAGCTGAAATTAAAAAATACCTTGAGACAAAACAAAATGAAAACACAACCACACAAAATTTATGGGACACAGTGCTAAGAGGGAAGTTTATAGCGATACAGGCCTTCCTCAAAAAAGAAGAACAATCTCAAATAAACAATTTAACCCACCACCTGAATGAATTAGAAAAAGAAGAACAAAAAGCCCCAAAAAGCAGCAGAAGGAAGGAAATAATAAAGATCAGAGAGGAAATAAGTACAATAGAGATTAACAAGACCATAGAAAAAATCAACCAAACCAAAAGCTGGTTTTTCGAAAAAGTAAATAAAATCAACAAACCTCTGGCCAAACTCACAAAGAAGAAAAAAGAGAGAGCACAAATTAGCAAAATAAGAAAGGAAAATGGAGAAATTACAACAAATAAAATAGAAATACAGAAGATCATACGAGAATATTATGAAAAACTATATGGAACCAAACTGGATAACCTAGAGGAGATGGACAAGTTTCTGGAAACATACTGTCCACCAAGACTGAATCAAGAAGAAACTGACCACTTGAACAATCCGATCACTAGAAAGGAAATAGAAATAGCAATTAAAAACCTCCCTACAGATAAAAGTCCAGGACCAGACAGCTTCACCGGGGAATTCTACCAAACATACAAAGAAGAACTCATACCAGTCCTTCTCAAACTCTTCCAGATGATTGAAAAGGAGGGAATACTCCCAAACTCATTCTATGAAGCCACTATCACCCTGATACCAAAACCAGGCAAAGACACTACAAAAAAACAGAATTATAGGCCAATATCACTGATGAACATAGATGCCAAAATCCTCACCAAAATATTAGCAAATAGAATCCAAGAACACATAAAAAAGATTATACATCATGACCAAGTGGGATTCATCCCAAGGACACAAGGGTGGTTCAACATACGCAAATCAATCAATGTAGTACATCACATCAACAAGAGAAAGGACAAAAACCACATGATTATCTCAATAGATGCCGAAAAAGCATTTGATAAAATTCAACACCCATTTATGATAAAAACTCTCACCAAAGTGGGTATAGAGGGAACATATCTCAACATAATAAAAGCTATATATGACAAACCTACAGCCAGCATAGTACTCAATGGTGAAGAACTCAAAAGCTTCCCACTAACATCTGGGACAAGGATGCCCACCATCACCACTCCTATTCAACATAGTCCTGGAAGTCCTAGCCACAGCAATCAGGCAAGAGAAAGAAATAAAAGGGATCCAAATTGGAAAAGAAGAGGTAAAAGTGTCACTATATGTCGACGACATGTTACCATATATAGAAAACCGTAAAAGGTCCACACAAAAACTACTAGAGCTGATTGAAGAATTCAGCAAGGTAGCAGGTTACAAAATTAACGTTCAAAAATCAGTTGCATTTCTTTACACTAACGATGAATCAACAGAAAAAGAAAGTAAAGAAACAACCCCCTTTAAAATAGCACCCAAGGTAGTAAAATATCTGGGAATAAATCTAACCAAGGAGGTGAAAGAATGATACACAGAAAACTATAAAACGTTGATGAAGGAAATTAAAGAAGACTTTAAAAAATGGAAAGATATCCCATGCTCCTGGATTGGAAGAATCGATATTGTTAAAATGGTCACACTGCCCAAGGCAATCTACAGATTTAATGCAATCCCTATCAAATCACCCAGGACATATTTCACAGAACTAGAACAAATCATAATAAAATTTATATGGAACCATCAAAGACCTAGATGTGCCAAAGCATTACTGAAGAGAAAGAAAGAGGCTGGAGGAATAACTCTCCCAGACTTCAGACAATACTATAGAGCCACAGTCATCAAGACAGCATGGTATTGGCACCAAAACAGACATATAGACCAATGGAACAGAATAGAGAGCCCAGAAATGAACCCACAAACTTTTGGTCAACTCATCTTCCACAAAGGAGGCAAGAATATACATTGGAATAAAGACAGTCTCTTCAGCAAATGGTGCTGGGAAAACTGGACAGCAGCATGTAAAACAATGAAGCTAGAACACTCCCTTACACCATATACAAAAATCAACTCAAAATGGATCAAAGACTTAAACATAAGACAAGATACAATAAACCTCCTAGAGGAGAACATAGGCAAAACATTATCTGACATACATTTCAAAAATTTTCTCTTAGTAGAAATAAAAGCAAGGATAAACAAATGGGACCTAATGAAACTTACAAGCTTCTGCACAGCAAAGGAAACCATAAGTAAAACAAGAATCAACCTACGGAATGGGAGAAAATTTTTGCAAATGAAACTGACAAAGGCTTGGTCTCCAGAATATATAAGCAGCTCATACAACTCAATAAGAAAAAAATAAACAACCCAATCCAAAAATGGGCAGAAGACCTAAACAAGCAGTTCTCCAAGGAAGATATACAAATGATCAAAAGGCACATGAAAAAATGCTCAATATCACTAATTATCAGAGAAATGCAAATCAAAACTACAATGAGGTATCACCTCACACCAGTCAGAATGGCCGTCATTCAAAAATCCACAAATGACAAATGCTGGAGAGGCTGTGGAGAAAGGGGAACCCTCCTACACTGCTGGTGGGAATGCAGTTTGGTGCAGCCACTATGGAAAACAGTGTGGAGATTCCTCAAAAGACTAGGAATAGACTTATCGTATGACCCAGGAATCCCACTCCTGGGCATATATCCAGAAGGAACCCTACTTCAGGATGACACCTGCACCCCAATGTTCATAGCAGCACTATTTACAATAGCCAAAACATGGAAACAGCCTAAATGCCCATCAACAGGTGACTGGATAAAGAAGAAGTGGTATATTTATACAATGGAATACTACTCAGCCATAAAAACCGACAACATAACGCCATTTGCAGCAACATGGATGCTCCTGGAGAATGTCATTCTAAGTGAAGTAAGCCAGAAAGAGAAAGAAAAATACCGTATGAGATTGCTCATATGTGGAATCTAAAAAACAAACAAACAAACAAACAAACAAACAAAAACAAAGCGTAAATACAGGACAGAAATAGACTCATAGACAGAGAACACAGACTTGTGGTTGCCAGCGGGGCGGAGGGTGGTAAGGGATAGACTGGGATTTCAAAATTGTAGAATAGATAAACAAGATTATACTGTATAGCACAGGGAAATATACACAAAACATTATGGTAGCTCACAGAGAAAAAATGTGACAATGAGTGTGTATATGTCCATGTATCACTGAAAAATTGTGCTGAACACTGGAATTGGACACAACATTGTAAAATGATTATAAATCAATAAAAAATGTTAAAAAAAAAAAAAAAGAAACTGTTAGTAGTGGTTATGAAGGAAAAATACAGGGTGCTGTAAACTGTGACTTGTATTACTCCTTTTTAAAATCAAAAGATTGCAAGACACAAAGTCTCCCAACTCTTCCCAAAGCTTCAGTAGACTATTCAGGACAGGGTGATCAGCAGCTCTCTCATATCCATGTGTCAAGAGAAATTCACAGCTGTTCCTAAGTCCTTTCCATAGTAACTTCCCTTGCTGACCCAAATCTACGAAGTTCCCCTTGGGTGGCCTGGGTATTGGTGACTGTTCAGGGGAGCACAGCCACTTCAACACCAGGAAACGCCACAGTGGCTCTCAGGCAAGGACGCATCAGCATCCCCCTCAGGTTCCTGGAACACGGGTGCTGAGCCCCACCGCCAAAGCTTCTCATTCAGTAGGGACGGGGATGCGGACTGAGAATTTGTGTGTCTAATAAGTTCTGGTGATGCTGCAGCTTTGAGAACCACTGGAATTATATAACATCAGAGATGAAACAGCCTCTAAAAAGGATTTCTCACAATGTATTTGAGAGATACATCAAGGACACCCTTCAGGGACAGAGCTGGAGAGAGAAAGGAGTTTGAACAGCAGCGGTGAGCCTACCTGCCCCAAGCCCCCCATAGTCAGTGCAACCCCCTCTTTTTTTTCAATGATGGATAAATGTTATTACATTCAACTTAGGAAATAGCCAGAAAGACTAAAAGCTTCATATTTAATGTATTCTGCACAGCATTGAGACTTGGTGAAAAACAAGTTGATTGTCTTTTTTCTATTTTTTTTTCTTTTAAAAAGTTTGCTTTTGTTCTTAACCTCAATTTTCTTTTTTTCCCGCTTTTATTCAGAAATAATTGATGTATATCACTGTGTAAGAATAAGATGTTCAGCATGATGATTTGATTCACAAACATTGTGAAATGATTACCACAATAGGTTTGGTTAACATTTACCATCTCATATAGATACAATAAAAAGAAAAGCAGGATTTCTTCTTATGGTGAGAACTTACACGATTTACTGTCTCAACAACTTTCCTGTATCTCATACCACAGTGTTAATGTCATGCTGTACATTACATCCCTAATAGTTACTTATCTTATAACTGGAAATTTGTACCTTTTGACTACCTTCCTCCAGTTCCTCCACCAGCCCCTCACCTCTGGTAACCACAAATCTGATCTCTTTTCCTATGAGTTTGTTGGGGTTGTTTTTGTTGTTTGGGTTTTTGTTTTAATTCCACATACAAGTGAGATCATACAGTACTTGTCTTTCTCTGTCTGACTTATTTCACTTACGTAATTCCTTCAAGATCCATTCGTGTTGTCAACAAATGGTAGGATTTCCACGTTTTTCAAATTGCTGAATAATATTCCATTTTATCTATATCCATATCTATATCTATAAATCACAACTTCTTTATCCATTCATGCATCGATGGACACTTAGGTTGTTTGATATCTTGGCTATTGTCAGTAGTGCTGCAGTGAACTTGGGAGTGCAGATTTTTTTTGAGCTAGTGGTTTTGTTTAGTCAAACACCCTGCCCTTTTTGCTTGATTGAGATATAATTGATATTTTTAAATTGCACACACTTAATATATACATCTTGAAGAATTTGATATATGCATACTTCCGTGATGCCATCACTAAAACCAAGGTACTAAACATATCCATCACCTCCAAAAATTTTCTTGTGTTCTTCTAGTTTTGTTTTTTTCCTAGTGAAAACACTTTACATGAGATCTATGCTCTTAATGTATTTTAAAGTACACAATAGTGCATTGTTAAGTATAGGTGCTGTATTGTACAGCAGATCTCTAGAACTTACGTATCTTGTATGACAGAAACTTTATACCCATTGAAAAACAATTCTCCATTTCCCCCTCCCCCTGCCCCTGGCAACACCCTTCTATTCTCTGCTTCAGTGAGTTGAACTATTTTACATATTTCATGTAAGTGGAATCATACAGTATCCATTCTTCTGTGATTGGCTCATTTCATTTAGCATCATATCCACAAGGTTCATTCATGTTGTCGCAAATGAGAGGATTTCCTTCTTTTTTTTAAGGCTGGATTATATTCTGTTGTAAGTGTATACCACATTTCCATTCTAAATAATGCTGCTGTGAACACCGGGTACAGATACCTCTTCTAGATTCTGATGTCACTTCTTGTGGACTTATACTTAAAATTGAGATTCATAGATCATATGATAGCTCTATTTTTATTTTTTTGTGGGAACTCCAGTTTTCCATAGTGGCTGCACCATTTTATAGTCCCACTAACAGTGTATATAAGGAGGGTTCCAATTGTTCCACATCCTCACTAACTTTTTTGTTTTTTGCTGTTATTTGGAAATAGCCATCCTCGCAGGTGTGAGGTGATATGTCATTGTGATTTTGATTTGCACTTCCCTGATGGTTAGGAGAGCAACATCCCTTTTATCTGTTTGAGTTATTGGGTTTCTGGATCAATCTGAATTTAAAGGGTTTAGAGGCCAAAAAAACCTCGTGAAACTGATGACCAGTTTCCTCAGTTACAGAGGGAGTCTTGAGAATTTCAGGGGTTTGCCCAAATCCACAGTTGCCTTTCCTCTGCAGTGGCAAGTTGTCCTCGTTTCCAGTGGTGACATGTCTTCCTACTGAAACCATAATTCAAGCAGCTCCTTTGCGGCTTCTGAAATCTACTTTCCTTCTGCCAGAGTCTCAGCTCACAGCTACTCCTGTTCTTGCCCCTCTCTTTTCCCCTGGCAGCCCCCATTGTGCAGAGCTGTCCTCGGCCCCAATTTAAGGGCCGCTTTGATTCTGGGCATTAGAGGGAGAAGCAGCGTGTTTGCAGAAAGGGCTTGTTGACCTGAAGTATTTTTCTGCCATGGCAGCTACATGTTTTCGGGGAATTGTGATTTAGGGCACACATTTTCTTGGCAAGCATAGCAGGGAAGGTAGGACAGACTGTAATTTAAATTTGTCCAAATAAGAAAGGTGTCATTTGTGCTTTCTGGGGAATGAAACTAACAAGCATTCAGATGGCTTATCACTAATCATTGCTAACAGAGTCTTCATGTCTTAGAACTCCATTCAGCTCTAGCAGGGAATTTACTTCGTTCTCACACCCCCACCCCCACCCCCACCCCCACCCCAGCTTTACTTTCCCAGCCGGTTCCAGGTAGCTCAAGAGTTTCAGTCACCCTGTAGGAAGTCCCACAAGAGGGGAGGAAAAGCAAGATCAATGTTTAGCCGTGTGAGATTCTTCGAAGACCAGACCAACATCTGAAGAGGAAAAAACCCAGTCAAATCAACAGGTTGGCCTCCCCACACAATGCTAAGTAATCACTTAGACTCCTCATTTTCCGCAGAACTGACGAATCCTCTTTCACTCTGGGCTGATGGTTGGGCCGTCATGTAGCCTCAGATTGGTGTCCAGTCTTGTTCTTTTCATCTGCTGTAGCCGAGGAAATGATAACTGGTTTTGCCACCTGGGTTACTTTTTAATGATCTGAAAGACCACAAGGAGCTGGCATTTCTTTTGTGCAGTTTCTCATTCAGCAAAGTAATAGCCATCTGAAAAGAGCTCTCTTGAAAAGGAAGAAGTCTGCTCCTCTCAGGCAGATGCAGTAATACCGCACAAGTCTCTGATTAAACTGTCACACTGCGCATATTACCGGGCATCTGACCTGCCTGTAAAGGACTTACCGCTGAGGTTTCCTGGTATTTGCACTGCTGCTTTTCTGCCAGCAAGCCGGGAAATGACAGATGAGTGTCCCTAAACTTCAGTGTGAGCACAAGTAAAGTGCCTAAGAGACTCTGGGGCCCAGCCACCTCCTGGGGCAATGCTGGAAGGGGAATCGTGTTTTTCTTCAGGGTCACCCTCTGTGCAAATGAACTTCAGTTAAGGGCAAAATTAAAGCCAGCACCACAGGGGATACTACACCGGAGCAAAAACACACAGCACAGTCTCCCCTCTGCCTGAGCAGACAGGCAGCCTCTGCTTACAGGTATCAAACTTGAAACTGAAACAGGAAGTTGTTCTTTTCTCCTTCCTAAATTCTTTTAAAAAATAAAACAGTTTCAGCCTCAAAACCACCATACTATAGTATTTTAAAAAGCAACTTCCTGGGTGTTAGAGTGGCTCGTAGTTAAGGTGGGGACCTGGCTGGTTATTACTGTGGATATTTATCTGCAAAGTTCTGGTTGTCTATTGGCATACATTTTTAGCTATCCTATCAATATCTGTTTGTATAGAGATGCATTTATTTTGAAAACTGTACTCACATATTAGGTACGTTATCAGCATACTCCAAAGTTAAAATGGTGAGATCCCGCTGTACACCCACAAATAGCTAAAATTTAGAAGACTGACGATAAAGCCAATGGGACCTGTATACATTGTTGGCGGGAATCTAAAATGACTTAAGAACTTTCAAGAATAATTGGGCAGTTTTTCTTAAATGCACTCCCCCTGTGATGCAGCAGTTCCACTCCTTGTCATTTTGCTAAGAGAAATAAAAATATGTTTCCACAATGGTTTGTGTATGAAAACCTGGAAGCAACCTTTATGTCCATCAGCAGATGAAAAGGCAAGCCAGTTGTAGTACATCCAAACCATGGAATGCTATTAAATAATACAAATGAATAAACTACCTTTACACATAACAGTATGGATGAATCTCAGAAACATTATGCTGAGTAAAAGAAGCCAGATACAAAAGGGCATATTAAATTATTCATATGAAATTCTCAGACAGGCAGAACTAATCTATAGGGACAGAAGGCAAATCACTGGTTGCCTGAAGGTGGGTGGTGGTGAGCAGGGTGAAGGAGGGGTCAGGATTGATTGTGAAGAGGCGTGAAGGAAATTGGGGGATAGCTGGATATTTACTCTCTTGATTGTGGTGGTAGTTACATGGGTACATATATTTATTAAGACATACTGAGCTATACACAAAATGAGTGTTTCATTATATGTTAATTATTTAACATTCAGTAGGCATACTTTTTTATTTTTAATATTTTTTAGTTCGTCAGAAGAATGCTTTATTTTGCTTTTTCTTCATTTTAGTTTTTATTTATCATTTTTTAATTTTTAATTTGCATGCAATTTTTAAAAGTTACTTTCCATTTACAGTTGTTACAAAATATTGGCTGTATTCCCTGTGTTATGTGGTATATCATTGAACCTATCTTAACACCCAACAGTTTGTACCTCCTACTTGCCCCTTTTGCCCCTCCTCCCCAGACTGATAACCACTAGTTTGTTCTCTATATCTGTTAGTCTGCTTCTTTTTTGTTATATTCACTTGTTTGTTGTACCTTGTAGATTCCACATATAGGTGATACTATAGTATTTGTTTTTCTCTGTGTGACTTATTTCACTTAGCATAATTCCTTCCGAGTCTGTCCATGTTGCTGCAAATGGCAAAATTGCATTCTTTTTTATGGCTGAGTAGTAGTCCTGTGTGTTTGTGTGTGTGTGTGTGTACGTGTACGTACCACATATACACACCACATTGTCTTTATTCATTTATCTGTTGATGGGAACTTAGGTTGTTGCCATGTCTTGGCAATGACAAATAATGCTGCTGTGAGCATTGGGGTGCATGCATCTTTTCAAGTTAGTGTTTTTGTTTCTTTCAAATAGATACTCAGGAGTGAAATTGCTGGGTCATATGGTATTTCTATGTTTAGGTTTTTGAGAAACCTCCATACTGTTTTCCATAGTGGCTCTAGCAATTTACATTCTCACCAACATTATACAAGGGTTCCCTTTTCTCTACATCCTTGCCAACATTTGTTATTTGTATTTAGATACTAACCATTATGACAGGTGTGAGGTAATATCTCATTGTGGTTTTTATTTGCATCTTCCCAATGATTAGTGATGATGAGCATCTTTTCATGTGCCTGTTGGCCATCTGCATTTCTTCTTTGGAAAAAATGTCTGTTCAGTTCTTCTGCCCATTTTTTGATTGGATTGTTTGTTTTTTTGATGTTCAGTTATATGAGCTGTTTATGTATGTTGTGTATTAATCCCTTGTCATTTGCAAATATTTTCTCTTGTTCTGTAGGTTTTCTTTTCATTTTGTTTATGGTTTCCTTTGCTGTGCAAAAGCTTTTACATTTAATTAGGTCCCCTTTGTTTATTTTTGCCTTTATTTCCTTTACTTTAGGAGACAAGTCCAAAAAATATTGCTTCAATTTATGTCAAAGAACATTCTGCCTATGTTTTCCTCTAGAAGTTTTATAGTATCTGGTCTTACATTAGGCTTTAATCCATTTTGAGTTTATTTTTGTATGTAGTGTTAGAGAATGTTCTAATTTCACTTTTTTAATTGTACCTGTCCAGTTTTCTGGCACCACTTCTTGAAGAGGGTGCCTTTTCTCCATTGTATATTCTTGCCTCCTTTGTCATAGTTTAATAGACCATAGGAGCATGGGTTTATTTCTGGGCTCTCTATTCTGTTCCATTGATCTGTGTGTCTGTTTTTGTGCCAGTACCTTATTGTTTTGATTACTGTAGCTTTGTAGTATAGTCTGAAGTCAGGAAGCAGGATTCCTCCAGCTTTGTTCTTCTTTCTCAAGATTGTTTTGGCTATTCAAGATCTTTCATGTTTCCATACAAATTGTAAAATTATTTGTTCTAGTTTTGTGAAAAATGGTATTGGTATTTTGATAGGGATTGCATTGAATCTATAGATTGCCTTGGGTAGTGTGATCATTTTAAGAAATTGATTCTTCCAATCCAAGAACATGGTATATCTTTCCATCTATTTGTGCTGTCATTAATTTCTTTTATCAGTGCCTTACAGTTTTTAGAGTAAAGGTTTTTTGCCTCCTGAGGTAGATTTATTCCTAGATATATTATTCTTTTTGATGTGATGGTAAATAAGTTTGAGTAAACATGCTTTTTTTAAAAACAAAAGTAATCTTCTGTTCACTTTTGTACTGAAAGTCTTAGTTCATGCAGTAATACAAGAGCTAGGAATAAAATGCATGAAAAGGGAGGAAAAGATGAGATAAGGATGAAAATAACATTTTAAAAAATATTTATTTCACTGATGGCAGACAAAAGCCTATAGAGTTGTATGACTTAAAATACTGATTTACTGTTTGGTGATAATGTGATTTAAAGGTCTGGATCTGTATTAAATTTATTTTGCTTAGTTGTGAGGGCTGTTGCCACTGGGTGGAAAGCATACAGAAATATGTAAATTCAAATTGAAGAAAGGCAAAATAAGTTGAGCTGAATGAATCATAATACTCATTTTCCAGCCCATCTACCATTGTGCAGCACGTATGAAATTCAGTTAATAAATTTCTCTTTTCTCTGATGTCAATCAGAAGGTCTTACAAATTAATCAGAAGTTGTTACAGTTTTACATCCTTAAGAAATAGGTTTAAAATTAGTAAAAATTCTTCTTTTGAAAGATTTTTGAACAAGTTATAAAATCATGCTCCCAAATTGTTTTAATCTTTCAAATATTAGATTTTTATATCATTTTCAGAAACAAAACAATGTAACAATGAAATATCCCAAAACAACCATTTTTGGTCTTTCCATAGCATGAGTTTTTTTGAAAAGTAGTTCCTCCCTCACTCATTACTAAAAGTCATCTTTACTTTGGAAGGGCAAATTAAGTTTATTTTTTCAAAAATGCCTGCTTCTAGAACAATTTTGACAGCTACTTATCATCACAGAAGATTTCAGCAAATTACAACTTTGTCCTTAACCAGAAAATTCCATGTTTCATCTGTAAGTGGAGCCACTCTTCTAAGTACTTTGCTATGAAATAACCAGCAAATGCTCATTGCTGTGAAGATTTCCCAGGACATCCCTATGTTATTACAAAGTACTTTAAACGTCACCTGTCTCGTAAAGGCCTTTTTAAAAAAATATCCAATTACTCACATTGATGACATCCCATAGCCCATGTCGACTTCTTACTTAAACTTCTTGTCTCTTATAACTTGCTGATACACGGTGCTGTGAATGAATTTCACATGTGGAGCTGTCTCTGAAACATTCTCCTTACATGAATTTTTAGAAATTCATACCAAAATAACTGCTCCATTAATGATTACATGTACTCAGTCTTCCCGCACATTGATATTATTAAAGCTCATAAGTCTCCAGTACGTGTTTTCTTTAGAGGGCTCTCAGAGAAGCAGTTCTTCTTATAACTGTTACTGAAACAGAATCTAAAATATATCATAACTTCTATTAGGAACATCTGTATTTAATGCCGATGTATGTAGCTTACCTTCCACGTGGCATGTTTTTCCTGACTTGCTTCTCAAAGTCATCAGTAGTGTTTTCTCTGCACTGTCAGTAATATTTGCTAATGGATGAACACATTTTGGTTTTTTGCTATATTGTTTCCCTGTATTATTTCAGTCACTTTAACCACATTTTTACAAGTATTTCTCATTGTCATTATGTAAGGAACCTCAGAAGTGCCTTTATAAAGCTTGGAAAAATTTCATCCAGAACTGGATTGAGTAATGCATACCTTTAACCAGTTGCTCAAAAAAAAATTATCAAAGTTTGTCTTTGTGTCTCAGATGACGAGCTGTTTAAATGTCTTACAAATCTGGATGCTTTTAACTAGCACAATTTAGAACCTTGAGGTGAGCTTTGTTGTCAGGGATGTTTGGTGTAAATAGATATTTCAGAAAGGTTTCTTGGTAATTTTGAATTTTTAAGCTGTCTTCCGGTAGGAATTAAATACCAAGATTTTTGCATCAAAATGGATCTAACAAGAGCTAATGAGACGGATCAGGTTTGCCATTGTCTTGTTTGCTTGTTTTCGTATGATGACTATACGGGCACGTCTTGGATGTCCTGGAACCTGAAAAGGGGTGACAGGTGCTTTGTAGGAAGAAAATGGGTGACTAGAGCACCTCAGTTTGCTTTTTCCCCCCACTTATGCTGCCAGGTCCGTGATTGGCATATAAAATAGAGATTGAGAGTGTAGGCTCTGGAATCAGTGTCTGGGTGGAAGCTTGGCTCTCCCATCCACTAGCTAGGTGGAATGCACTTCAACTCTCTGCATTTTGGTTTCCTCACCTGCAAAATGAAAATATTAATAATAGTACACCCGATTATTGACTCCTTTCCCTCTTTCTCTATATCCAGCACATCAGATCTAGAAAGGTCTACCTTCAAAATATATCCACAATGTACCCAACGCTCCCCCCCACTCCCCCACCGCTAGGCAAAGCCGTCTCTTACCTAGAATAGCAGAGTAGCCCCGTAACCAGTCTTCTTGCTTCTACCAGTGTCTCTTGTATTCTGTTTTCCACGTAGCAGCCCAAGTAATTCTTTATAATTCAGAACCTGGCATTTCCCTGCTGGAACTTCCCAGCAGCTCCCCCAGCTGGGCTGAATAAAGTCCATAGTCCTTTGTGCCGGCCTCCCACTCCCTCTGTGACCACGTTTCCTGCCACGCTTGGCCCCTCTCACTCTGCTCCAGCGTTTCCGGCCTTACTGCTCTTTTCGGAAACAGCAAGCACACTTCCATCTCCTGGTTCATGTTCTAACTGTCCCCTCTTGGAGGAAGATTCTTCCCCCAGGTGGCCACAGGGCTGGCACTCTCCCCATTCCGTTCTCTTCAAAGGTTAACTTAGAACAGCAGTCTTCCTGACCTCTCGGTCCAACAAAGTACCTCCCTTTGGACCACTTGCTGTGCCTTTCCCCGCTTTATGTTCGCCAGTGGCACTTTCGTACCTAAGACATTTCATATCGATAGCCTGCTTGTCTCTGTTCTGCCACTAGCCCAGTAGCTCTCAATTGGGGTGATTTTGCCTCCCAAGGGACAATTTGGTGATGTCTGGAGACATTGGGGATTGTCACACTGGGGAAAAGGGGTGAGGTAAGGGATGCTGCTAAGCACCTAAAATGCTCAGGACCCTCCGCAACAAAAAGTGATCTGGCCCCTGATGTCAGTACTGCTGAGGTCAGCAGCCCTGCTGTAGAATAGAAGTGGCGTGAGAGAAGGGACCCCATTTGTTGTCCCCCGTGTTGCCTGTGCCTGGCACATCGGAGGTGCACAGTGCACTTCTGTTAATTACGCAAACACAGTGAGAGTGTGTAAAGCATGTAGCACAGAGTCTACCCACGGAACTCTTCCCTTTAATATTGAATAGGTATTTATTGAGCTCTACAGCGTTCCGGGCGCTGTGCTGACTTCTGAGGATATAGCAGTGAGCGAGGCATCCTACATCCTTGCTCTCGTTAAGGCTCCCTTTTAGTGGATGTTAATATTGATCATTTTTATTATTCTCATCATTTTTTATATCAGTCATCCAGGCACGACCTAGGGTTTGCCATGAGGCGCTGTTTTGTTTTATTTTTTAATGTTATGCTTTTTATTTTCACAGATGCTTTGAAAAACTTGGAGGGTTTAGGTTTGCCAGAAGCAGCCTGGCACAGTGTAAATAAGAACTGGAGAATTTGGAAGCAAACAGCCTAGGCTGATGTTTGGGCTGTAGTGTTTAATATAGGTGTATCTTTCAAGATAGGCAAGGGTTTTCCTCAAGGTTCTGCTGCAGTAACAAAGGACCCCAAATTCCCAGGCTTAACAACAGCAAAACATTAATTTTTTTTGTTCACATGTCCATGGCTGTGGCTCATTTTATTGACTAAAGCAAGTCACATGACCAAGCCTGATATGGGTGGGTCACAGGAAAGGAAAGAGAATATTTGCAGACAATAGGAAAACAATTTGGTTTCTTCACCTTCAAAAGTAAGTCTAATTTTGTAAAATCTGTTTGTCAGGCTTTTGGTTGCAAATCACAGAACTAAGACTCACATTGGCCTAAGAGAAAAGAGAATTTATTGCCTCACATAACCATGCAGTCTGAAGGAGGCGTGGCTAATGATCTGAATGAGGTTGGTGTTCTCTCTCTCTGTCTCTTATCTCTTCCTCCCCCCTTTCCTTCTCCCTCCCTTCTTTGTTCCCATCTCTCTTTCCTCCCCGTCTTTACTGCTGCTTCCTTCTCTCTCTGTTGAATTTATTCTTCTACCATAGATAGTCCATCTACATGTGGAGGGGAAGACCACTGGCAGCCCCTGAATCACATCCTTTCAGATACATGACTCAGGAAACAAGGAACTGTTTCCTCCACATCTACATTGGAAAAACTCCTGGGGAAGGATTTTGATTAGTCTAGCTGCCTCTCTGATCATCGGTATCTGAGGAATGGGAGTGCTATGATTGCCTCGACCTGGGTCCCATGCCCACTTCCGTGGCTAGGGTGGGGGATACTGGACGTCATTGGCAGCCTCACCAACATCACAGATCAGAATAGGGGAGGAAGAATTTCCCAGAAATTCCCAAGAACAGGTCCTGCTCAGGTGAAATAAGCCAAAGACTCAAACACATACTTGCCTTGCTCTAAATAACATAAGGCATGCAAAAGGCTTTGTAAATTGTGAAGCATTGTCCAAATGCTAATTGCTGTTATTATTCCTTTCAAGCTGAATAAAAAGCTCCATTATTTACAATGGTAAATTAATGCTGGTGGCAGGCCGGTACACGTACTTAGGTAAAAGTAAAGTTGCAATAAATAGGCAAGGGGTTACCAGCAAATTGAGTAAGTCAGTGACAAAAGCTGTTTAGTGTTAAACCTGGAAGTGGTGCTTGTTCCTTTGGAGTGAGGTTGCACCAGCCAGACAACAGTTATATGGTGATAATGTGATGAGTTCTGCATTTGCTGAGAGCTGCTAGGTCCCTGGCTTGGTGCTAGGGGATGTTCTGGAAGAATAAGACACAGCCCTATCCTGGAGAAATGTTTCACTCCAAGCAGATCCCTGTACTCCAAATATGCAGATTATGTCGAGGAAGGATCAGGACAAATTGACTGAATTTTTCACTTTTCCTCCTGATGCCTTGACAGCCTGTTTCTCATACCTACTGAATAATATTTAATTTAATTTGTGTGCTTGAGGCAGCAGGCTCTGCATTGCAGCTGTGCAGAGTTTGTTTGAAAGGGCTTTTGCAGCAAGGCCAAAGGCAGGAATCACGCTGCCGTGATACCCTGATGAATGCATCCCTTGGGAAGGAAGTGCCTTTATAATGAAGTCACCAAAGAAATCTTCATCAATTCTTGGAAGCCCAGCAGCATACATGTGTGAGTGCAACCAAAATACTTCCAAAATGACCCAGTTGCAGGTGCATAGGCCAATACTAGGCAGAATTTTTTAAAATCTCACCGTTGTGTCTCCAGGCACCATCGCTCTAGCCGTCTCCTCATACACACACATGTACACGCACACTGCGTTCCCTCTGTGGTGAACCCGACTCCTCCTTCCAGCACCCAGTGCCTCCTTCGCCAGGCAAAATAGGGAGGGAGAAATAATTGCCACTTTCCCTTGTTGTTTGATCAGCTGGGTTACTCTCACGTTACTGAATTTCACCTTCTCAATCTGCATTTTTGAATTCTAACTATGGCTTTGAACTCTAACTGTGGTAAATGACAGCTTCTGAGAAAACAGTTGTGTGTGTTGGGAGGGTGGGCAGGGTGTCTGGAATCACACTTAACCTTATTGTAACAACAGTCCTAAAGGTGAGTCTTTACAGCAAGAGGAGAGGACAGTGATATGGTCCCTCTCTCCATGAACCGCCTCTTCCCAGAGCCTTGATTGGCTGGGGCTTTGTACCCCACCTGGTATCCAGAAAGGCCCATTCTCTTGATCTTGCCTCTATTTCAGGAACCAGAGCTGCCTCAGAGATAGTAAGGATTCACTGACAAATGTCCCACTTTCCTTTTCCTACATCCCCCGTGTATTAGGTTCCTAGGTCCTGCCATAACCAAGTACCATAGGCTGGGTGGTTTCCGCAACAGAACTCATTTCTCACACTTCTGGATGCAGGAGGTGCAAATCAGGCTGTCAGCAGGGTTATTTCCTTCTGAGGCCTCTCTCCTTGGCTCGTGGATGGCTGTCTTCTCCCTGTGACTTCCTGTGGACTTCTTTTCTGTGTGTCTGTGTCAGGACCAGGGTCTCTGTCTCTGTGTGGATTAAGGCCCACTCTAATAACCTCATTTTAACTTAGTTACTTCTTTAAAGATCCTATGAGCAACTACAGCACACTCTGAGGTATAAGGGAGTTAGGACTGTAAGATACGGGTTCAGGATGGAGGGGACACAATTAGCCCATAACATCTCACCTCCATCCCCTTATCCTGGCTGGTGGCCTGGCCCCTTCCCCTCCCTTAACTGCCCAATCCAGGCAGGCTCGGCTGACCCAGCTCTCTAGTTGTCAGATGTGTGAAGCCAAAGAGGAAGAAAACTAAATGGTTCCCCGCCACCAAAAAAAGACAAAGACAAAGCCAAGAAGCCCTTGAGGTGAAACACTTGGCAGGTTTGAAACGGTCATCAGAAGCTGAAGTTTAGATCTGAGGAGTCAGGCAGACAGAGCGGACACGAATGAGGAACAAGAAACCAAGATGGCGACAAGAGGGCAGCAGAGGCAGCAGGAGAGCTGCTTCTAAAGTCAGTGGCGTGAGGATGGCGTGAATCCAGCTTTATGCGCTTTGTTAGAAATCTGGGCTTTCTCCTCCTTGCCTTGCCATCTCCAGTTTGTGATTCTGTGACATTATACACATCGTTTCCTCTATTCAAAATCCCCTTCCACCCCAGTGGTATCCTCCTAGCTTCTGCATGATCTTCCAGATTTTACCAAATTTTGATATAAAGCCTCCCTAATTCAGTACATTTTAATTTAGCTGCCATGTGACCCAGCTAGATATTAAGTTCCATGAGAATATTGACACATCTTACACTTTTTGAGTCCCTACAATTGTAAGTTCTCAACAAATGCTTATTGAATGAGTGTTTTGAATTGGTTACTCACAATCTTTCTTTGAATTCACTTGGTTTATGGGTCCCTTAAATCGTTCTCATTCTGCCTTATCTGTAAGGAAGTGTATGGTGTTTAGCTCAATGCTTTGAGTAGTATAGGCAGCTTAGTGAAGTGGTTGTAAATGCAGACTCTGGCACCAGGCTGCTTGGGTTTGAGGTCACTTTTTTTGGTTTGGTGACAGTATGGGTTTGCTGGGGCTACTGTAACAATGTACCACGAACTGGGTGGCTTAAACACAAATTTATTGTCTCACAGCTCTGAGGGCTGAAGGTCTGAGTTCACGGTGTCAGCAGGGTTGGTTCCTTATGACAGTTCTGGGGGCAAACCTGGTCCACGCCCCTCTGCTGGAATCTGCTGGTTTGCTGGCACTGTGAGCACTCCTCGGCTTTCAGAGGCATCGCCTGATGTCTGCATCAGCTTCGCCTGGTGTTCTCTCTGCACCTGTGCCTGTGTCCACATGTCCCTTTTTGATAAGGAGACGGTCGTACTGGATTAGGGGCCCACTCTACTTCAGTGATTTCAACCTGATTTTACACCTGCAGCAACTCTATTTCCAAGTAAGGTCATATTTGGAGGTACTGGGGATTAGATTCAACCATATTAATTAAGGGGGGAGAGGCTCAATCAACCCATAATAGTGACCCTTGGCAAATTACTTAGTTTCACTTTTCACATTAGCAAAATAGAATAAAAACATAGCCTACCTTGTGAGACACCGTGTGATTAAATGAGTGAATATGTTAGGCACTTGAGAGAGTGCAGGACACAAGTAAGCAGTGCAGCAGCATTAGCTGTTACCTTCGGCTGTGTGTGTCTAGTTCGTTCACTGACCTGCAGGGGGTGGGGCCTCTGCTTGGGCAGATTTTATTGCTCTCCCGTCATGTATAGTGTACAGAGAGCAGAGCATTTTGTGCCTGATACGTGATCTTTGAACTGAATTGGTTAAACCAAATGTAAGGCATGGGCAATTCAGAGTGATACTGGGGCTGGAATTGAAAGTCTTTATGACTTTGTGAGATAGTGTATTTGGTAGACTACACTTTATCATGCCATTCACGTAGTTGGGTCCCACAGGCTTGCCCTGGGAAGAAGTTGAAACCCATCCCCTTTCTTGGTCTCTTCCTGAGCTTTCCTGCGTTCTTAGACATGCTTAGGGACTTTGGTATTACATATACAAATGCTGTGTTTTGTCTCCAGGTATAGGGAGAGCATTCAGCCAGCCAGAGCATCTTACCTTTAGTTGTTGGCATAACTTAATGCTGCACTTCTGTGCTGCTTTACTCGTTTGTGATATTATCAGTGCAAGACAGGAAAAGGAAAGGAAGAGCAGTGTGCTATTTCTTCCTCAGGGGCCTGGGTGGGCCATCTGGCAATCTTTAAATCTGGGTGCCAGATTGAATAACATATTTTGGGTGACTTTTTAAATGTATTATTCAGGGGAGATGTTGTTTTAACCTCTGTGCTTCACACAACTTTCTGGCTGATGGGAATCTTTTCTCTCCTTTGCTTGAAAGTTTTATGGAACACAGCCCAGAAGAGACTAATAAATCAGCAGGAGAATTTGTCAGCTGGTCTGCATAGCAGCTAATGATGGGGAAGGTGGTTGAATTATTCTGGGTAGAGCCAGGACAAGGAAACGATGTGCAAGTGTCTGTCATTCAGCAAATCTATGAGGCACAGTCTGGATCCTGACTGATCCAGGAGCTTGGATCTTCCTCCTCTTCCAGCAGTAGGAGGTCACCTCCATGTGGCAGTCCAGGGGCTGGAATGAGAAAATACTTGCGTGAAGAACAGTGAGTTTAACTTCTGGCCTTGACTGGGTTCCTTATTGGTTTCTTAAAATTGACAAGTCACATGGCTTTTCTGCATCTCAGTGTCCTCTCCTGTGCAGTGAGGTTTTGAACGATGACTGTGATGTCAGAGGTACCTTATGTGCTTTCCTTTCTTCTATCACGTTTTATAAACCCCAAGTCTTCTGTTTCCAGGCTAAATGGTTATAATCGCTCAGTTTCTGGCAACTTACTCTCTAATTACTGTCTTGGAGCTCAGTGCCCATGTTTGTGTATTCTAAATTTCATTGTCCCAAACTCAACTCAAGACTCAAATGAGAGCCTGAGTCTGTTCGATAAGCAAGTCACATGAAACAAGGGACACACACAGGAGGTCAACTCTATTAATACTGAGAAATTATCTGAATGGCTCAGCTAAGAAGTATCCCCACATGTAAGATAGAAGACTAGTCATCATCGTTGTGCATATGTGTTAAAGGAAAGCTGTTTCTCTATTCACAACTCTCCTGACACCATGTGTAAGGGGTATTTTTCCCCCCATACCAACCAATTATCTAACTCTCTGGACACCAACTGGGTGTTACATAATTTAATTCCATTCAGAAGCTAAATAGTGTCAGATTCCACAGGTTTAAGGGCTCAGTTTCACAAGACTGCCCTCACGTCAGACACCACTTGCAAGTGATGGGTGGACCCCCAGGGTACCCACACTTCTGTCCATCTTGGCTACTAAGTCTGGGTTTCCTACAAACCCACTCAGTTTCAGTAATTTGCTAGAACAGCTCACAAAACTCAAGGAAACATCTACTTACATTTATCAGTTTATCATAAAGGATATTGTAAAGGGTACAGGTGAACAGCGAGAGGAAGAGGGTGAAATCCAGAATCCCAAATGCAGAGCTTCTGTCTCCATGAAGTTGGGGTGTGCTGCCCTCCTGGCTGTGAGTATACTTACCAAACTGGAAGCTCTCTGAAACCCTTAGTTTAGGGATTTCTGTGGAGGCTTCATCATGTAGGCATGATCGATTATTAGTAACCCAATCTCCAGCCCCTCTCCTCT
The DNA here is from genome assembly GCF_036321535.1 of Camelus dromedarius. Taxonomy (NCBI): domain Eukaryota; kingdom Metazoa; phylum Chordata; class Mammalia; order Artiodactyla; family Camelidae; genus Camelus; species Camelus dromedarius. The sequence continues at coordinate 32,911,648 of NC_087445.1, forward strand.
CCTTAGAGGATGAGGGGGTGGGGCTAAAAGCTTCATGCTTCTAACTATAGCTGGATCTTTCTGGTGGCCGGCCCGCACCCATCCTGAAGCTATCCAGGAGCCCAACAGGAGTCATCTCATTAGAACAAAGGATGCTCTGTCACCCAGGAAATTCCAAGGGATTTGGGAGCTCTGTGTCAGGAACCAGGGACAGGGATCAAATGTATTTCTTATTTTGTCACAGTGTCATTGTGAAGTCTTGGAGTAAAACAGAAATTGAGAGGATGGAGTGCAAAGAGGGGAAAGCATCCCCCACCTTTAACTTAGGGCTTCGTAGCAGGAGAACTGAGGTCATTGATAATTGACAGAAACAGATGAAGGGTCTTCCAGAAACAATTTGCCAGGTCACTTTTCAATCATGTCTTGCTAAAATGTTTCAAGGGGGTAACAAGTCAGTTAAGGCGCTAACTGACTGAGAATGGAATTTTCTTTGGCATGCTCAGCTGAGGCAACATGCAGTGTGGGATCATCTTGGGCGAAGGATGCTCTGTAAGGCTAGAGTGACCGGACTCACTCTGCCCAAATTGTGACGATATTTCTCTGAAGCCAGAAGGCCTTGGATGTGGAAGAAGTTCTGAAACCTCCAGTCTTAGTGAGCAATCCCTGTGACAAAGTGGGTGGTGTGGAGAAGGAGGAAGAACATACATCACGACCAAGATTCTAAGAGTCTGTGATTTTTGAGAGTAGAGTAGATGTGTTTTGATGCAGACCTAGTAGCATCCCTACCGCCCTCAATGTGTTTGTTCTATAAGTCCCTAATTATAATCACTCCATAGTGGAGTTCTGCAGGAGCTAACACTTCTTTAGATGTATTTTTGGTTGTTGTAAATATTTCCATCCATTCATAACACTATTTGTATGACCTTTCAGAAATGTAATTTTTTTCATGAGCAGCCTTTTTTTTTTTTAGACTAGGTACTCTTCTTCTTAAGAGGGACCTGGAGAAAAGAAAATTCAGGGTGCCTTGGCTGCATCTTTGCAGCATACGCATTCTATCAGCTCTCAGCACAGGGGAGGAGAAGAGGTCTGCTGTCTCCAGAGCGCTGTGGAGCTGACTGCGGATGGGGCTCTAGATAGTCTCAGGCCCTGGTTGCTCTCGAAGCCAAGGATGGGTTAATTAGCTGAATTTCACACTTGAGGAGAAACCACTGAGGAGAAGAAACATTTGAGGTTCGGTAAAACCTGAGATGATTTTTATACTCACATATTTGGTGGAAAATAAAATCCAAATGATCCCAATTCCTTCATATTTAAATTGTTAAAATGGTTTGTCAAAATTGTTTTATAGGCACGTAAATTTTTTTTCAGTAGAGTTCCTCATGCTGTTTTGACCTATAATCAGTTTACTGGTATTGTTTTTATAACTTTTAAATCAGCAAAATCAAGAATATAATTTGTCAGTCATTTTGATACATTGAAAGCTCTAATTTCCAGTAGTTCTTTGTTGTAAATTTTTAAATGACTTTTGCTCTTAAAAAAACTCAATTCAGTCAAGAGTTTCTTTAGTGACTTATTGCTAAAGAGAAACAGAGTAGCTTGATAGAGTTATTTAATCATTTTGAATTTCAGTTTTCATATCTGTAAAGTGGAAATAATATAATGCCTCACTCACAGTGTTGTGGGGTAGATATGAGATAATAAATGAAACACACTTCGTGAGAGATAAAGGTCTAATATTATCATTGAATTTACCAAAGCAAAGCCACCAAAATATAATCGTATAAATATATAATTAATTATACAACCTAACTATAACCATAGTTATATAATCATATAACTAAGTACTGTTGAGATATCTGTGCAGAGGAGGCAAATCAAAATTTAATTTTAGTATTCATATGCTAATAGTTAGCAGTTCTCTAACGCCCATAATTACACCAGAGATTCACAGCCCTGAAGATTGCTTATGGATGGAAAAAGTCTTCACTGGGGAAATGTACTCAGTTGTGTAAAGGGAGGTGTGAAGAGAAGCAGAGACTGTTTACCCTACCACACAGGTCCTCTACTACCGTGTGCTCCTTTGGGTCCCACAAGTAGCCCACCTACAAATAGCAAAAGTGTAGGAACTGATCTGAATTCTCAAACTACACGGTTCTCTTATGACTAACGTGGTTGAGAGGCCCCTTGGGCTGATCAAGACGGCCAACATTTATTGGTTTGTTCATCTCCATGTAGCCCAAAACCCAAATTGACACTGACTTAAACACACAGGAGCTTTTTTAATCTCATGTAGAAGTCTGATGGTGGGAACTAAGGCAGTGTGTCAGCTCCAAAAAATTGGAGAACCCCAGGCCTCCTGCATCTTCCTGCTCCTTTATCGTGGTATATGGCTTATCTCCTGAAAGTCACCTGTCTGTGCAGGATGGCTGCTGGAGCTTCAGCCAACAAATCCATGTTCCAGGCAGTAGGATGGATAAAGGAAGGACTCAAAAATGTCCTTCCCTAGCTTTTTCTCTCTCATTTAAGAAAAATTCCTGGAAGTCCTCCCATCAAATTCATGCTCTCCTCTCATAGGCCAAAACTTAAGTCATTAGCTACACTTCTCTGTAAAAGAGGCTGGGGAACATAGTTTTTTAGTCGTTATGTTGTTACCCATGGTAATATAGGCACTTTATTAGTAAGGTGAAAGGCAAGAATGGATTTGGATAGGCAACTAAGCAGTTGCCACACAAAGTATAAATGATTTTTATAGGAAGGAAAACATATGGTCAAGGAGAACTGCTGCCTGGTGACTTGACCGGCTGTCTACTTCTGCACTCTCACTCCTGGAAACTGATCACTGAAAGCCTGGTTCACCCACGCCCGGGGCGGGGCGGGGGGGGGGGGGTGGAACCAAGCAGGAGTAATAGGTAGTGTCTACTGTGCACTTGCTATTTGCCAAGCCATGTATAATCGCTTTTCTTGCATTATCTCATTGTCTTAGAGCAATCCATGCAGTAGATGCAGATATTATTCCTACTCTACTTACATGGAACTGAGGTGTGCGATTAATTCATTGGCCAAGACTACTAGGAAATAGAGAAGCAAAGATCTGAGCTTAGGTCAGTTGTCTCAGAAGCAAGTACTCTTAACTACTGTGCTATATACTACATCACACCTATAAGAGAAGGAAAAGCAAAGAGGAAGAAAGTCACAAAGAGGCAACAAAATAAATTAAGTCCCAGAACTAAAGTGAAAAGTTGTATATTAAAATGCTGAAAGATAATTTTTTAAAAAGACATAAAGTCATGACTCTCATACAAATATTAAATGAACATATGACAAATATTTTATTTAACTTATTAATAGATAACAAGTAAGAAGTTAAACCTGTTCAAATGAGAAGTCAAAGAACCACATCTACAAGGCAATGAGAAACGGGGGAAAGAATGTACGAATAGATGCAAGACTGGTCCATCTATAGGGCAGTAATCATTTGCAGTCCACCAGAAACAATTCCTTCCCATTTCTAAAGACAAGAATTACTTGCATTATCATCATTTTTTTGCAGAGTTGTAAAATAGATCCAAGACTCTGAAAGAGAATGCTAGACAGGGCACTCAGTAACCTTTTTGTCCATTTAAAAATCTCATAATTTAAAACTTTCCCTGACATACCTAAATTACCCTCTTATTATCCTGTTACCAAATATGCCAGCATTTAAAGAGACATAAAGAATATTCCCCATAGTCCAAAGTAGACATGGCACCTACTGTCAGATACTTAACAGTCCACAGGGGATGACCTATCTTCCAACAGAGGGCAAATAGGCTGCCTAATAGAAAGTACAAAAATGCAACCCCCACCTCCCCCTCCACACACACAACTTGTACGCTGCTTCTATAGACATTGCAGATTTCTTAGTGCTTCTTTTATAACTTGGTCAAAGCATCCTTTCCAAGCTCGACAGCTTGTCTGCCTCCTTGATGTTCTTCCCCAGTTGCTGATTCTGGAACATCATCAGAGGGAAACAACTATGTGTATTAAAGTTGCCAGTATGTTTTTGTTGTTGTTGGCAGCTGAACTATAGGATTGGAACATTTCCTTCATGAAAGCTTTGTGTGACTTCCTTCTGTCACCTTTGGAGATTCTGCAGTGATAAAGGAGTGCATAATCACTCAGTATAGAGAAGCTTCTGGACTCCTCAAACTCTGCCCTTAAGTCACCCCAAAGAGAAGCAGGAAGAAAAAGTCCCTCCTCTTTCCCTCTCCTTCCTGTCCTTCTGCATCTGTTACTCTGTCTCTCTCATTCTGTGTGTTGTCCTCATTGCCCTGCCCCCTGGTTCTTGTTTACACAGGGTTTTGGAACTCTCATCTCTGTCTGGTTCCTCAAGGAGCCCATTTACTCTTTCATGGTATTAGATTTCAAAAGGCCCTGTTTTCTGCACACTGGTAATGAAGCAGTGGCCCAAGAGGGGTCATATGCAGTGCTCAGCATTCACCTTGATGCAGGCAGGAGGCCGGTGTGCACTGTGGGAGGGAGAGGAAAGGGAGAGAGATAGTAACCCTAGGTGCTTCATCTTCAAGGAGCCGACCCATAATGCTCCTGTCTCCGATGATAGTTATGGGCGAAACTTGTTGAAGCACATTGATAGATCTAATCACTTCCCTCCAAGCCTGCCACTGCCTTGTAGCATGTCCTGGGGCTGGACACTTGTTTCCAAGTTACAAAATGACGGGGTAAGTTAGTAAAGAACTTTAGCTTAAATACTCTGTTTAAGTAAACTAAAACCACTGATTTTTTTTTAATAGTAAGGTTAATATGACTTTTTAAAAATGTTTAAACAGATGCTCAGAATTGTCCACTAAGAAATGAGGTTGCAAGGAGAGAATGGAAGAATTGGTTAGATATTTTGTTGTTTGGGGGAATGTTCACTACTGATTGACTGATTGATTGATTGAGATGTAGTTGATTTAGTGTTGTACTAGTTTTATATTCTTTTTTGTTTTCTTTTCCATTATGGTTTATTACAGGGTATTGAATATAATTCCCTCTGCTATACAGTAAATCCTTTTATAAATAGTAGTTCGTATGGTAAGTCTATTTTTAGTCTTTTGAGGAATCGCCATACTGTTTTCCACAGTGGCTGCACCAAACTGCATTCCCACCAGCAGTGTAGGAGGGTTCCCTTTTCTCCACACCCTCTCCAGCATTTATAATTTGTAGACTTTCAATGATGGCCATTCTGACTGGTGTGAGGTGATACCTCATTGTAGTTTTGACTTGCATTTCTCTAATAATTAGTGATATTGAGCATGTTTTCATGTGCCTATTGGCCATCTGTATGTCTTCTTTGGAGAAATGTCTATTTAGGTCTTCTGCCCACTTTTTTATTGGGTTATTTAATTTTTTGTTACTGAGTTATATGAGCTGCTTGTATATTCTGGAAATTAAGCCTTGTCAGTCACATTGTTTGCAAATATTTTCTCCCATTCTGTAAGTTGTCGTTTTGTTTATGGTTTCCTTCACTGTAAAAGTTTGTAAGTTTACTTAGGTCCCATCTGTTTATTTTTGCTTTCATTTCTGTTGCCTTGGGACACTGACCTAGAAGAACGTTGTGAAGAGTACATGTATCAAAAAATGTTTCCTTATGTTCTCTTCTAGGAGTTTAGGTATCTTGTCTTATGTTTAGGTTTTAGCCATTTTGGGTTTATTTTTGTATGATGTGAGGAAGTGTTCTAACTTCATTAATTTGCATGCAGTTATCCAGCTTTCCCAACACCATTTGCCAAAGAGGCTGTCTTTTCTCCATTATATAGTCTTCCCTTCTTTGTTGAAGGTCAGTTGACCATAGGTGGGTGAGTTTATTTCTGTGCTCTCTATTCTGTTCCATTGATCCAAGTCTGTTTTTCTGCCAGTACCACACTGTTTGTAGCTTTGTAGTATTGTCTGAAGTCTGGGAGAGTTATGCCTCCAGCTTCATTCTTTTTCTTCAGTATTGCTTTGGCAATTCGGGGGGGGGGGGTTGGTTGTAATTTCATATAAACTTTAAGATTATTTGTTCCAGTTTTGTGGAAAATGTCCTGGGTAATTTGATAGGGATAACAGTAAATTTGTAAATTACCTTGTGTAGTATGGCCATATTAACAGTTTTAATTCTTCCAATCCAAGAGCATGAAGTGTCTTTCCATTTCTTTAAATCATCTTTAATTTCATCTTCCTTAATCAGTGTTTTATATTTCTCCACATATAAGTCTTTCACCTCCTTGGTAAGCTTTATTTCTAAGTGTTTTGGTTTTTTATTCAAATTTAAAAGGGATCTTTTTCTTTTTACTTTTTCTGATATTTCATTATTAGTGTAAAGAAATGCAGCAGATTCCTGTATGTTAATCGTATTCTGTTACTTTGCCCAATTCTTTTGTCAGCTCTGGCTGTTTGTGTGTGGAGCCTTTAGGGTTTTCTATATATAGTATCATGTCATCTGCATCATACTGACAGTTACCTCTTCCCTTCCGATTTGGATCTCTTTTATTTCTTTTCCTTGTCTAATTGCTATGGCTAGGACTTCCAGTACTATGTTGAGTAGAAGTGGTGAGAGTACACATTTTTGTCTTGTTCCAGATTTTAGGGGGAAGGCTTTCAGCTTTTGACCATTGTTACGTTGGCTACTGGCTTGTCATAAGTAACTTTTAGTATGTTGAGATATGTTCCCTCTATACCTGCTTTGGTGAGAGTTTTTTATTATGAATAAATTTCATCAAATAATTTTTCTGCATCTGTTAATATGATCATTTTTTTTCTTTTGTTGATGTGGTTTATCACATTGATTGATTTGCATATGTTGAACCATCTTCGTGACCGTGGGATGAATCTAGCTTGATCGTGGTGTATGATCTTTTTTATGTATTGTTGGATTTAGTTTGCTAATATTTTGTTGAGAATTCTTGCATTTATATCTATCAAAGATATTAGCCTGTAATTTTCTTTTTTGGCAGTGTCTTTCTCTGGTTTTGGTATCACGGTGATGGTGGCTTCATAGAATGAGTTTGGAAGTGCTCCCTCCTCTTCAGTCTTTTGGAAGAGTTTGAGGAGGACTGGTATAGGTTCTACTTTGTACGTTTGGTAGAGTTCCCCAGTAAAGCCATCTGGTCCTGGACTTTTGTTTGCAGGGAAGTTTTGGGTTTGTTTAGGTTTTGGTTGCTGCTGTTGTTGTATTTTAACAGATTCTATTTCACTTCTAGTGATTGGTTTATTCAGATTATCTACTACTTCTTGATTCAGTTTTAGTGAACTATATGTTTCTAGAAACTTGTCCATTTCTTCTAGGAAGGTAGCCTATTTTTGTTTAATGGCTATAAAATCTCTCCTAAGGTTAGTTAATTTTTTAAAAAAAATGATACCCTATGTTTCTTTTGGAGTCATTTGTTCTATTTGTTAATCTCCAATTTTCTCTTTCATGCCATTTATTTTCCTGCAATGTCTGGAGATCCTTGTTTACTCACTGTCAGGTGATGCATGAAGGACTAGGTTTCTTAACATAGGTAGTGCAATCTGAGTTCCCGATACACCTCTCCCTTAAGAGGGATAGCCGACCAAAGCCTTTGCTCAGTGAGGAAGACGTGTTGTCAGGTATGATTCCCTGCATGTGTACATGGATATGTGTATAGCTCACTGGTAGCCTAGGGACCTGCACCACTGCTGAAATAAGGAGTTTTATCCTCAGGAATGGAACTTTGGATGGCACTGCCACATAGCTTTCTCCCCTCAGAGTCTTAAATTGGAATCCAGAGTTATCCCCAGCAATTCTGTGTTTCTCTTTCTGACTTTAATATCTACACAATGATCCCTACTAAGACATATTACAAAAACAGTGCTAAGAATGTTAGCCAGGGACAAAACCCAGTGAGCTCAGTCTCACAGAGTCCACAGACCTAAGGTGTATGGAAGGGATGGGAGGGTGGACATACTAGCCCAGATGATGATCCCAGGGGCTCTTTTGCTCTTGGCATTTGCTGACTCAAACTTGGAATTTTCCTCCCAAACCTGGGATTTTCCTCCCCAACTCCCTTACAGGAAGCCTTCCTTAGCTCTGATATTTAGGGGTTCCGAATAATGTACTCTGTTTTCTCCATCAATCCAATCCAATCTGCTTTCTATCTTCTAGAGTTCCCTCAAACTCTGTCCTCCCTTGCTAGCATTTTTTAATGTACATGCATGTTAAAGTTTCTTTCGTATTTATGTCATTTCCTGTATTTCTGAGGAATCTTAGAAAAGAGGAGGGGCAGATACAGTTGCTTAGATTCCTGATTTTATTAATATTTTTCTATAAGGAAAAGTCACTTTGCTGTATTTATAAAAATAGTGCCTTAAAATAAAGAAATTAAGCCATTAAGAAATTTACAAAGAAAAAATTTAAATCACCCATAATAATTATTAATATTGGGAGTACATTTCAGACATTTTTCTATAAAAACATACAAAGAAAAGAATGGGTAGAGAGAAATAGTTTTAGGAAAATTAGATTATAGGATCTGTAGTATTTTAAATTAAAAATGTTAAATCAAATTTTGTTGAATTTCACAGAAGGAAAAGAAACAAAATAGAAAAAGAGAAATGGCTTAACTTTCAATAAATTCTTCTTCACATAAAGAGAAATTGCTTCCTAAAGGATTCCTCTAAAGTTATGGAAAACATTAAGAAATTGGAATTTTTTTAACCTCATGATAAAAATTTACTCCTTCCTATGAAAGAAATGAGCACTCTCATATCTCCTCCTTCCTCCTGTACCTTTTTTATATGTTGTTTTTATAATGTCAAGATGTAATGTCATTCTCTTTGAAATATAACCAAAAGTCATGTCACTTTTTAGTATTTGTTCTATAATTAAATGGATTAATTTCTAGACATTAGCCTTTTTAATATAGCTTCCTTATTACCAGATTCTTTATTTAATTCACATCTTAATTAGATGCTTTTTGTTTTTTAGGAGTTTTTTTGTTTTTGTTTTTGTTTTTTGGCAAAGCAGTTTTTTGACAAAGGGCATATATGTGCTATACTGGGTTCTTTCATGTTGAAAATGTAAATAGTACCTCCTCTAGATTTAACCTTATTTTGGTCACAATTTTTTTTTCTTCTAAATTTTGTAAACACTGTCCCATTGTCTTCTTAAAATGAATATAACTGTAGAGCAGTCTAATGCCAGCCTGATTTTCTTTCACTTTTTTATTGTTTTTCTGAATGGGTGCTCAAGGAATTCATTCTTTTTTTCTTTAAATCGAAAACCTTGAGCAGAATATATTTCCATGTTTTTATTACTGTATGAAATTTTCTTATGACTGCTATGTATTTCTTCTGTTAACAGATTCAGTTTGTTTTCTTTCAGGGGAATTTTAATACACCTTTGAGTGATTTTTCCACTCCATTTTTCTGTTCTTCTGAGACATTAATTACTGCTATACTGCTTTGTTTTAATCTGTCTTCCATGTCTATTAGTTTCTTTCTGATTTCAGAAATCCTTTTGTCTTTTTAAATCTGCATTTATTATGATTAATCTCAAACTTTTCCTTTAGTTAAAAGCATAATTTAAAATTTCCTATTACAGAATACTTTTGCATACAAAAATAAAGATGAATATAAATATAAGGTATAAAGAATACTAACCAAAAAAACACATATATGTCTACAACCCAGTGTAACAACTGGAATAATATAACTGTGTATTAAAATTTCTATATGTTTCTCCCAAATTTCATGCCCTCCCTTCATTCCCAAAAGTTAGCCACATCTTAGCATAAAAGAGTTTTAAAAAATAATTTAGTATATCCTTATCAGTACAGTTTACTTTTGAATACATTTACCTTTTTTAATAAAAGGAATCATACTATATATTCATCAGCAACCTACTTCTCTTCCTCCTTAAAATTCTGCTTATGAAATTTATTTATGTTAACACATGTACCTCCAGGTCTTTCTCACTATTCAGTAGTATTCATAGTATGGGTGTAACACCATTTATTCATTCATTTCCCTGTCAGTAGTTACTTCCTGATTATTTAAAATTTTTACTTTATAATTACCAATATTATAATAAAATTTTAGTGCAGGTTATCTTCTGCACATGTTCAAAAATTTCTCTAGAATTTAAATTTATAGGGAGTGATATTTCTAAGTCATTGAAATCTTTAGTTTTATTGAATAATGCCAGATGGTTGTCCAAAATGGTCATGTATAATTTGAGTGTAATATGATCTCTTCCTGGATATTGGTTGTGTATTACTCTAGATACGATAGTTCTACTGAGTTTCATTTTTGGAAGAGTGGACTCTGAAATGACAGGCTAACATAAAACTATCTGTACTGAAATGTATCTCATATCTGAAATTAGCTGCTCTTGTGTCTTAGAGGTATTATTGGTTGAGTTTATATCCTATTTTCAAATATCTCTGTCAAGGAATTGTATTCAAACCTAGGATTTTCAAAAAACTATTTTTTTTGTTTCTTAAAGATAGATCTATGAAAGATAAATAATCATTCAGGAAAAAAAAAACCTGCAAAGTATTCAAATAAGTTTGGATGTCTTTGATTTCACCAAACAGTTTTCTGCAGAGTTCCTAAAATCCTTTAATATGCTAATGGACTCTGAATTTGTAAGAGGGATATATATTATAAATATGTTCACAAATTATTTGATCATGAAACCCCTTATGTTCATAGACTGGAATGTACTTTGAGGACATTTTGCTTTATCCTAATCATAAAATGTTGGGACTAAAAAGAGCCTAAAACAACTCAGTTTTAAACTCATTTTGCAAGGAGGGAAACTAAAATTTAGAGAGTTTAAGTGACTTCTTCAAGGTCACATAGCTCTTCAGTGGTAAAGGCGGGACTAGAATCTGTATCTTCAGTTTCTTGAGCTAGTATTCTTTGAATCTCATCAAAAATAAATGAAGTCACAAGATTCAGTGACCTGCAGGCAGGCCTGTTTTCGCACTTTCGTGTATGTAGTGTGGCCTTCTTTACCAGTGAGACTAGTGAGACTCAAGTTCTTTCCTATGAACCCCAAATTGCCCTGCTGATGGCTCGTAACATCCTCTCTCTGAAGCCTTAGTAGGTCTCTGATCTTCTTGAGGGTTTGAGAATTTAGGATTATTTTCTGTAAAGTCTCAGTGTGGAGTATGTATCACATTGATTGTTACTTTTTTACGTATGCCATGATGCTAAAAATATTCACAGATACATGGTCTGAAACATAATACATGAAAAAAAGATTATGAAGTATTACTACAAAAAGTGTATTTTTTATAAACAGCAGTACACTCAGTCATCTACTAGGAAATATACCCTGCCTACCTTTGGATGATGGGAACACAGTGACTTTTTACTTTCATGCTTTTGCTCATCTACATTTCTCTTTTTTAGTGAACACTTTTTTCTTTAACAAAAATAATGACAATAATTATTTAATACTTACATACCCCTTAAAATGCCTTATCTTGTTTTAGCCTCAAGCAGGCTTATGAAGTAGGCACTGCTTTTATTATTTTCATTATATAAGTGCTATTTTTAAATTCCAGATTTGAAGCTGTTAGGAACTGGACAAGTTGTTGCAGGCAAAAAGGAAAAGGTGGAAATGAGACATATCTGAAAAGTATAAATAAGAAAACTTAGTAACTAATTGTGGGAAGCAACTGTGTATGCCTCCAGGATACTGAGGATTATGGCGTTAGTAACCAAGATGGAATCAAGGAAATACAAGAGTGTACAAAAATTTTAGAGAAATGATTAGCTTTTAAGATGAAGCTGAAGTTGGCTCTTGTTGAGATTGAGGCAACAAAGTGGGTTGGTAGAAACGTCCCGGTGATAACCAGAGCTCAGGTGAGAGAGGAAACCTAAAGTTGTAGTTTGGACAGCCATTCACGGCAAGGCCATGCTTACTGCTGCGTGGGTGAATGGGCTCTCCTGAGAAGAGAATGTACACAGAAAAGCAGGGCACCAAAAGCTTTGCCCTTCAGGCCTTTTCTTCTTAGAACTCTGAACTTGACTTTAATGTGGGGAGTGATTTTAGAATGGAATTCCACATGTCCTCGTGCCTGGGTAAATGTTGACAGTGGATGGCATGTTCAGATAGTTTTCTTCATTGTTTTTCTTTACATTAAAGATTACTTGACTTGTTTGAAAGAATAAGTAGTCTGGTGTAGCCATTATGGAAAACAGTATGGAAATTCCTCAAAAAACTAAACATAGACTTATTGTATGATCCAGCAATCCCACTCCTGAGCATATATCCCAAGGGAACTCTAATTTGAAAAGATACATGCACCCCAAAGTTCATAGCAGCACTATATACTATAGCCAAGATATGGAAGCAACCTAAATGTCCACTGACAGATGACTGGATAAAGAAGCTGTGGTATATTTACACAATGGAATACTACTCAGCCATCAGCCATAAAAAAGAATAAAATAATGCCTTTTGCAGCAACATGGATGGACCTAGAGATCATCATTCTAAGTGAAGTAAGCCAGAAAGAGAAAGAAAAATACCATATGATATTTACTCATATATGGAATCTAAAAAAAAGAAAAGAAAAAAGAGGACACTGATGAATTCATCTACAAAACTGAAACAGGCTTGCTGATATAGTAAACAATCTTATGGTTACTGGGGGAAAGAGGGTGAGAAGGCATAAATTTGGGAGTTAGAGATTTACAAATGTTAACCACTATATATAAAAATAGACAAAAAACATTTCTTCTGTATAGCACAGGAACTATATTCAATATCTTATAATAACCTTTAATGAAAAAGTATGAGGGAGAGGGTATAGCTCAGTGGTAGAGCACATGCCTAAGCTAGCATGAGGTCTTGGGTTCAATCCCTAATACCTCTAATAAGAAAAATAAAAACTAATTATTCACCCCCACAAAAAAATGTATGCAGTGTTGTATGTCAGTTACATCTCAATAAAACTAGAAGGAAAAAAATGATTTAAAAAAGAATATGAAAACAAATATATGTATATTTTTTTGTGCTGTGCTGTGCACCAGAAATTGACACATTGTAACTGACTATACTTTGATTAAAAAAAAGAGAGAGAAAGTATAAGTAGAAAAGACATTTAACAAGATTACAGGGCACATGTGGGTGAGCAGTACCCTGGAGTTAAGGTGAAGGATACTCTAGCATTGGGAAGAAGTGATCAGAAATTGAGAAGTGCAACTCAGTCATGATGAATGCTTGGGGTAGTGCATTTAGGATGAAGAAGGGGATCACATTACAAAAATACAAAATGGAGAGTCTCTGACTATATACAAATACAGTGAGCAAAGATCTAAGAGTCTCAGCAAACCACAACTTGAAAATGAATGTATTGTATATATTTGTGCCAATACATATAAGGTGTTTATTAGGAAATTTTTTTTCAGAGAGGAGCAAGGCATAAATGTAATGATGCAATCACCTTGTCATTTTTGGCATTAAGAGTAAATAATTAGAAATATAATGGCTATATTTCTCTTCAAGGTCCCTCTTTTAAGAGAGTCCAAAGTTATTAACTAAAATACGGAGGACGTCAAAATGTTATGATAACTCACAGAGAAAAAAATGTGACAATGAGTGTGTATATCTCCATGAATAACTGAAAAATTGTGCTGAACACTGGAATTTGACACAACATTGTAAAATGATTATAAATCAATAAAAAATGTTAAAAAAAATACAGAGGACGTCAAAACTGAGTACGTAACTATAAAATGTACTTCTAAGAAAAGGCTAATGAATGTAGTATTATTCATTTTTGGAATCAAAATATCAAAGGATAATTTAATAAGGATCAGGATTATTAAGTTATGCAAGATTGTTGTACAGAGCCTTTGGGCATCTTTTTTGCCAGTAGAATAATGGGAAATAAGCTGAAGCCATTAATAACGCCCCCCTAAAAGTACATGTGCCTGTGTACACACATACACAGACCACACATTTTCACACTTGTATAGAGTCTTGAAGGGTATACATCAAACTATCAATAGTTATTATTTGTATGTGGTATTGATTATAGGTATTTTTATTTGTTCCAAATCTGTATCTTCTAATTTATTTCTAGTAAAGATGAAATATTTGTGCAGGAAAAAATATTCTTATAGTATTTATAGAAGCAAGTATCTCACCTCTGTCCCATCCCTATCACCCTATCATCCCCTAAACTACAAAACACATTTTTCATAAGATTCTGTGTAACAATAGTACTGGTACCCTACTTTATCTTTTTCAGATGCTAGTGAAAAATAACCACCTTTCAGACAAGATCATTGTTTTGCCAGGGAAAATTGAAGAAATCTCACTTCCAGAGGCTGTGGATGTGATCATTTCAGAACCAATGGGATACATGCTGTTCAATGAAAGGATGCTAGAAAGTTACCTTCATTCCAAAAAGTGGCTGAAAGCAAATGGTGAGTTGGCCAATTCTTGGTTTAGGAAATAGGCTAACTTCTCCATAAAATTTGCCGTCTTTTTTGCCCCACATTTAATCCTTGACAGAAAGGAGGAGAGAGCATTTCTAGTACACCAATTCTTTGATTTTCGCTTCTTATTCTCCCGTAATACATGAGCAGGTCTCCAGAAAACATTGATGGCGGTGTGCTGCATGGTATTCAGTATAGTATAGAGGACCAGTTCCGAGTTACATAATTTTGTCCTGGTTAAGTCATTTCTTTCCCCAGCAGTCTTGGCCTAACACTTGACCTTTTGACTTTGGTTCCTCATCTATGTTATTGGAAGTAATCGCTAAAGCCCTTTCAAGTGTTGATCTTCTATAATGTGAGAAACTCTACAGTTCTCTCGTTTCATTTGTTGCTCCTACCATATTCTTTTCCTACTGTGTGTCTCTTTCCCTATGATTACTGCATATAATTGAGATAATACAAAGTCCAGTATTCTTTTTGTGCTTACCGAGTGTCTGTATGTGCTAAGCAATTTGCGTAAATTATTTTATGAAAACCTTACAAAGTATCGATGATGGAGGTTTTTTATTTACCTGAAGGGTTACTGCAGAGGTTCTTGGTGACTTTACACTCCGTTCCCCGGGGACATTGGGCAAATGTCTTAAGACATTTTGAGGTGTCACAGCAGTTGGACGGGGTGCTACCAGCACCTAGTGGGAGAGGCCATGGATGTCACTAAACATCTTTCAAAGTGCAGGGCAGCCCCCGCACAACTCAGAGTTACCCAAACCCAAATGTCAGAGTGCCAAGACTGAGACCTGGCTTCGCAGGAGGCACTATTTTGATCCCAACTTTTGAAGAGAAAACTGAAGCACCATGAGGGAAAGCATCTTGGCAAGGGCACACGTCTAGTAAGTGACAGAGCAGGGATTTGACTCCACATCTGTCTGACCCTGAAGCCCACACTCAGCTCCTGCACATCCACTAAATTTCCACCCTTCACCAGAGAGAGTGGACACATTCCAACAGCACATTTCTTCCAATGAAGTCTTAGAAAGTAACTGGTCAGTCTTAACAGTTCCATCTCTCATGAGAATTGCAGTTCCTTGCCCGTTTTACTTACTGTGAATGACCGCTGTTGCGGCACCTACCTTGATATCCAATGAAGACACACCAGCAAATACAAGTACAACTCCTAGTCACCAGATTACCCAGGATATGCATAGAAGAAAAGCCTGAAGTTCATCTGTAATTTCCTGTATGTTTCAAAATTTTAGGATTCAGAAATAGGCTTTAAAAAAAAAACTCATGCAAAAATAAATAAACTTAGGCAAATATACCTAATGTCAAGAACTTCATTAGCATTCCTATTATAAAACAACCCAAGATGATCTTGGAAGCCTTGTGTTCATGTGATAAAATTGGACTATGGGAGATGAAAGCAAAGGAACAAAGCTGCTTGGATTTCCTCTTCAGTACCTCCCAGAAAGAATTTTTATATTGTTTTCCAGATTTTTTTTTCAAATGGTGAAGTGCTTTCATATGATGAGGTTTTACACATAGTTAATCAACATGCATTTGTTGAGCTGCCCTCTAAGCCGAAAACTTAGACTTAATATCTGGGCATCCTTTTTCCCCAGACGTTTGAAATGGATATGAAATTTTATACTGGGCTATGTATCTTTAACTAGACAAGTAGAGATGACTACTGATTTCATTGGCTTTCTACCCAGTGTGTTCCTAGGGGGAGGATGATTGATTTTTTCCTAATTATTTTTATTTTCCATCAAAATAAGACATCGTTTACAACATCAAATAATAATAAAAAGGCTTATAATGAGAAATAGTAACCCTCTGCCACATCTCTGCCTATCCTGAGACCACTCCCCTAAGGCTGTTCCTCTCAACTCTATTCTCTGTTGCTTCTATTATTTACCCACATATTTCTTTGTAAAATTATCATACTGCTGTTCTTGTCAATCTCTGGTTGAGAAGTTAGCTCTCCTACATCACAGCTCATTCCCTTCTTGAGGCACCCACCCCCACCCCCATCCTCTCAATATATTTCTACAGGTCCTCAATCCCTTATCCAATCCCTTAAGGCCTGACACATTTCAGAATTCCAAATCTGGAGGACTTTGGAAAGCCCATAATACCATGTATTACTTAATACCTCCAGTGGGATCTGAGGCAGCACCCCATAATGAAACACATTATATTTCTGCAAAAAAACATGAATTTGGAGACCGACTGGGATACATGAAGACTATAAACTCATGTCAGTTCAGGTCAGGTTTTACCATCAAATGACATTGCACACTTACGCAAATCTGTTGCTTTGCAAAGCTTTTTGGATTTCAGAACTTTTTAATATAAGGAAATATAGACAGATTATTATTTGGTTAAATCAGTAATCAATGTTTACATTACAATGTCAATGTAAATATTGTTCAGTGCTGAGTCAGGTGGTGTAGTAGGTGTGTATGATTATTTTCATATGAAATCTTTTGTTTCTCTTGGAGTTAATTGCCTCATTTTTTCACTAGTTTAGTTTTCTATTTAGTCATGACTAATATTTTTCATGCTTTAGCGGGTCTGACAGATGCCATCCATATTTATTCTGTGGAAGACTTCCTCCTGTAATTCTCTGTCCTCCTCAACCACACATGAACTGGGAGCTCTCTAGTCTTTCTGCATGGCTACCAGACATTGCCTCTCCATCATCATTCCTTTGTCTCCCTTTTTCTTGGTTTACACTATTCATTTCAGCAAAGAATATTCTCTAATAGCTTCTGAAGAAAGGGTACTTGAGCAGTTACTGGTTTTTTTGTTTGTTTTTTGTTTTGTTTTTTTTTTGAAGTACTGTCAGTTTACAATATGTCAGTTTCTGGTATACAGCATAATGTTTCAGTCATACATGTACATACATATAGTCGTTCTCTATTCTCTTTCATTATAGGTTACTACAAGATATCAAATGTAGTTCCCTGTGCTATACAGTATAAACTTGTTTATCTATTTTATGTATACCAGTCAGTATCTGCAAATCTTGAACTCCCGATTTATGCATTCCCACCCTTTTCCCCCCAGGTAACCATAAGTGTGTTTGCTATGTCTGTGAGTCTGTTTCTGTTTTGTAAGTGAGTTCATTTGTGTCTTTTTTTTAAAATAGATTCCACATATGAGTGATATCATATGGTACTTTTCTTTCTCTTTTTGGCTTACTTCACTTAGAATGATCTCCAGGTCTATCCAAGTTGCTGCAAATGACATTATTGTATTCTTTTTATGGCTGAGTAGTATTCCATTGTATTAATACACCACGACTTTATCCAGTCATCTGTCGATGGACATTTAGGTTACTTCCATGTCTTGGCTATTGTACATAATGCTGCTATGAATGTTGGGGTGCATGTATCTTTTTGAATTAGAGTTCCCTTGGGACATATGCTCAGGAGTGGGATTGCTGGATCATCTGGTAAGTCTGTTTTTAGTTTTTTGAAGAATCTCCATACTGCTTTCCATAATGGCTGCACCAAACTACATTCCCACCAACAGTGTAGGAGGGTTCCCTTTTCTCCACACCCTCTTCAGCATTTATTCTTTGTGGAGAAGTTACTATTTGTTGAGTCCTTGTATTATCATTTTGCTGGGTAGAGAATTTTAACTTGAAAACATTTTTTACTCAGTGTTTTTAAGGCATCTTTTTTTGCTTTCTGGTTTCTAATATTGCTATTGAGAATTCCCATGCCATCCTGACTCCTGAACCTTCAGAATGACATAGTCTTTCCCTCTGGACGCGTTTAGTATCTTGTCTTTATTTCTGGTTGTCTTAATGTGAAATTTTTTGAGTTCTTGGGCTGAATATTTAGTGAGTATATTAAATAAGACGATTCATTTTCTTCTACTCTTGGAATCTGTCTTACATTTTACCTTTGATGATTTCCTCGCCTCCATTTTATCTGATATCTTTGGAATTCCTGTTAGGCTTGGACTCAGAAGATCCTCCTATGAAACTTCCCAAGTTTACACAAATAATGATAGATACGACTTTTCCAAAGTTGTTTCATATCCTTCTATCCTGAAATTGAAAAACCACCAGACAGTCATTATTGTTTTGATAACAGTGCTTGAGATTCAGATGGAGAAATAGGGGTAATGTTACAATCATGGTTTTCCTCTGACCACCTCTGAGAACACCCTAAATAAAATGATCTTTTTTGGGAGGGGGGATTAGGTTTACTTATTCATTCATTTTTTAATGGAAGTACTGGTGCTTGAACCCAGGACCTCTTGCATGCTAAGCATGCACTCTACCACTGAGCTATACCCTCCTCCCTGACCTTTTCTAGTTTAACAGACATCAAAGGGAGCATAGTTAAGTATGAGGCCATTGACAACTGGATGATATTTCACCGCTGCATTTTTCCCTTCTGCTCATTAGCTCTGTGATTATGGCTGAGTCATTCAAATTTCCCTGTTCCTTAGTTTTCTTATTTATAAAATGGATATAATAATAGAACGTACTTTATAGTATTATGAGTGTTCAATGAATTAATACATGGGAATATCATAGAAATGTTCAAGGCAGAGTTAATCAGAAATTTTAGGAATTCTCATGATGATAGTGACAGGATCTATAGGTTTTTGGTAATCCTTATTTCTGAAATAGGGCTGATGTTCATCTTTCTGTCACATGCAGTTTAATAAATGACTATGAAGAAAAGTCTCCCCAAATGACAAGAGTAATAATTCTGATTGCCATGTCTGCCCCAGAGAGGCCCGACTTCAGACACACCGATCTAGGTGTTTATTTGCCTGGTAAAGTCTCTGCCTTCTCCCCTGTGACTGCAGATGGCAGGAACCAAACACCACTGTGTGCTTCCCAGCCTGGAAGATGGTGGGCCTGCAGAGAAGTAGTCAGTATGATTTTTCATGAACAGAGTCTGAGAATGGGAATAATCATGTGATAGGGTGAAGGGATGTTGATGATTTCCAAAGCTAAGTTGTTTTTACAATAAATGAGAGAAAGAATAAATAAAAGAAGTACCCAGAATTTCAAGCACAGGGCATACAGAAAGAGAAAAGGCCAATAGCTGAGAAGGCAAATAAGCCGGGTTAAATGCTCCACCTAGGACCCTAAGTTTTTATCATAATGTAGCTTTTGACTTGCTTTGGTATTTCTTGTTTATATCCCATCCAGTCTTCTGTGCAATTTTGTTATTGCTTTGAGACAGATTTACATTTCAGCCTGTGTGTAATAACTGAGACAGAACTAAAGAGTGGGATCAGCTGAGTGGTAGGTGAGTGTCCTCTTCCATCAGGAGGCAGCAGGAGGCAGCTTCTGAGTCTGTTGTCTTTTGCTCATTAGGAATGATGTTCCCGACTTTCAGCGACATCCACTTGGCCCCATTTTCTGACGAACAGCTCTACATGGAACACTACTCCAGAGCCAACTTTTGGTAAGGTTCTCTTCTCTCTTCCCCTCCATTTCCTTCAGAGTCATATACTGGGAGTGGGGCCATCCTGTGCACTGTAGGGCGTTTAGCAGCATTCCTGATGTGTACCTACTCTCTGCCTCTAGCACCTTCCCCCCAGCCGTGGCAACCAAAAATGTCTCCAGACCTTGCCGAAGACCCCCTTGAAGGGCAGAATCACCCCCTGTTGAGAACTACTGAAACAGGCAAATAAGGGAGCTGCTCAGGCAATAACAAACATCCAGAAGACTGCCCTGATGCTGAAAGAACAACCTCCTCTCCTTGCCTGCCGTCCCTCCTTCTCCTCTTTCTCCATCCATTCCACTGGCCCGAGGCTATGGCTTCTGCTAGAATGTGCCTTTGTCAGAGAACTCGTTGATGTAAATGAGTTCATCAGTTTTTTTCGGAGCTTTCCTACTAATTAGCTGTTGGCTTTGGGGGCAGTTCACTTTACCCCCTGAGAAGTGGTTTCTTAATTTGTAAAATGAGAACTGACACAAAATCCCTGCCAGTTTGAAACCACCATTCCTTCTGGCATTCTTTTCTGAGACTATAGTTTTGACAAAAAAGAGGGAAGGAGTATGACCATATTGGACCCATGGGAGGGAGAAATGGAACAGAGATCACCTGAGTGGGATGTGGGATGTTAGGTGTGGAGGAAGGAGCACAGGCATGTGCTGGCAGATGGACAAGGATGCATGCTAAGAATTAAGCTGTGAGTTCTGGCTGACGTATGCAGAGATACCCAAAGCTGATTTCCAGGACTTCCTCTATGTAGTACCAAACCTTGGTGAAGGGGCAGCAAGCAGGAAGTGCTTTGGTTTCCTAGGTTACAAAGTTCTACCAGGAATGGGATCAAATGGTTATGGTTTTTCTTTCTCCCAAATTTTTTCTTGAAAAATAGGCTTTCTCACCATAGATTTTATAGCATTTCATGACTTCTGCTCAATCTGTAATTTTGAAACTACAAGCCACAGACTTTCCAGTGGGGGCCAGTGGTCTCTTACTGAGTAGGGGGTGGGAGGTGGCAATGAGATCATGTAAGGTCATGCTGACCCCAAATGTTTCTATTTTAAATGGAGAGGTAGGAGAGGTAGGAATTTCAGGCGGCGGAGTATGCCAGACTGGTGGGGGAGGTAGGCTGTCCAGGCAGTTTTTGTGTGGCCTCCCAGCCGTACCATCTGTTGCCATCTTACTTACTAATACCAGTGGAGTGGCTGGCTCCCATCAGACATACAAACATGCTGCTAATTATTCCATCAAAAACCAAATAACAACTTGTTTTATACCTCACTTCCCCGGTCAGCCACCACCCATCTCTTTAAGCCCTTTGCAGTGACATTCCTCAAAAGGGTTGTCTGTATTCAGTAGTCTCCAACTCTCCCACTTCCATTTCTACCAAAACCACTTTTACCAGGGTCACCAGTGCCCTGACCTCCACATGGCTAAATCTAGTGATCAGTTTTCACTTCTCAGCTGATTTAACTCCCAGCGTTTGAGCAGCTTTTGAAACACTTATTTCCCTCCCGTTCTTTTTGATTCTTCTTGTGCTTCCCTAGTCACTTTCTCAACCAGTCTTTCTCTGGTTGTTACTTGTTTCCTTTACCTCTTAATATTGAAGCGCCCCCAGGATGCAGTCTTTGGACCTCTTCTCTGTCCACAGAACTCCCTTGATGAGCTCATCCATCCACGTAGTTCAGATACGATCTATATTCTAATGGTTTCCAAGTGTATCTCTCCCCTCGGACATGTCCTGTGAACTCCATATCCAGCTGCCTCCTGGACATCCGCCCTTGGAGAGACTTACCACGTCCAAAACTCAACTCCTGATCTCCCCACTCCCACCCCAGACCCACTCCACTCACAGTCTCTCCACCATAGTTGCTGACAGATTTATCCTCCTAGTCATGCAGGCCCTAAATCCTGAAGGCCTTCTTTCTTTGTCCTCCGTTTCTAATCCATCAAGAAAGTATGTTGGTTTTCCTTTCAAAATACATTTGACCCTTGAACAATGTAGGTCTGAACTGTGTGAGTCCACTTAAATGTGGATTTTTTTTAGTTAAGTATGTACTAAATCTGGATGTGGGACCGCAGATACAGAGGGCTGACTGTAAAGTTAGCGAGGATTTTTGATTGTGCAGACACTGGGAGCTCCAACACCACCCCCTACCCCCGGGTTGATCAAGGATCACCTGTATATCCAGAGTCTGACCAGTTCTCCCTGAATGTACTGTTTCCTCTTGATCTCAACACTGTCTTCTCTC
This sequence comes from Camelus dromedarius, assembly GCF_036321535.1. Lineage (NCBI taxonomy): Eukaryota > Metazoa > Chordata > Mammalia > Artiodactyla > Camelidae > Camelus > Camelus dromedarius. The sequence continues at coordinate 32,933,786 of NC_087445.1, forward strand.
ACCTCAGTTACTGCAGTAGCTTCTTACCCTGTCTATTCCCAACATCCCCACAGCCTTCCAGCAGGTTCTCCATAGGCTGGCTCCTCATTTCCTACTGCCGTGTTTACTCAGCTTCAGACACCAGGCTCCTTTGCTGATCCTCAGACATGTCTGACGTGCTCCCACCTTAGGGCCTTGCATTTGCTGAGCCTCCTCTGGAATACTCTTCCCTCCATATTCACATGGCTAACTCCTTCCTCTCCATCAAGTCTTTGTTAAATGCCACGTTCTCAATAAGACCTACCCTGACTACCGTGTCATGAAGTGGCAGCCGTGCTGCCCAACTCCCACTTCTGCTCTGTGCTTCCCCTCCAACATTTCTCCCTTCCTAAGAGATGTATAATTCCTGTATTTATTACTGTTTATTGTCTGTATCCTTCCTCGTAGAATGGAAGCTCTCCAAGAGCTAGAATTCTGTCTCTTTTCAATACATCTTCCAAGTACCCAGAACAGTGTTTGCCGCATGGTAGGCCCTCAGTAAATATTTCTGAAGGAGTAGAAATTCCAGTCATCTCAGGCACGTATAGAATAATGACCACCAAGATTTCAGTTGATATCTTTCCCATTTTCCCATTTTCTAATTTTATAAACTTAGAATCATACCATAAATACCATTTTTGTAGCTTTTTTTGAGACCTTGTTGACATATTCTCATAGCTGTTGGATATTCTTTTAATGCAGAGTATTTCTTTTGTGGCTCTCTCATAATTTATTGACTCAGTCACTAATGCTGGATATCAAATTATTTTAATTACTATTTTAATCTTATAAATTCTGTAAGAAACAGCACTAAGATACTGTTCCTATATCCTACAAGAATATAGAATTTTATAGAATTCTACACCCTAAATTCTATAGGAAACAGTGCTAAAGTGAACATCCTATAGTAGAAATCTTATTGTGAATTCTGATTATTTCCTTACAATAAATTTCTAGAAGCAGAATCACTGGACCAAAAGGTGTGAAGAAGGAACTTTAAAAAAAATTACTCTTACATGTTGCCAAATTGCCCTGTAGAAAAGTTTCACCAATTAACACTTCCACCAGTGGTATATGAGACTGTCTGCCGAGTCTTGCCCATACGGGATATGTTTCGTTAAATGCCAGTTTGATTTGAAAAAAACAAAATGGTGGCCAGTTTATTTTTAATCCGTATTTCTTTGATAGCTGGTGTATTTAAGTGGTTTTATTTTTAGTCAACAAACACACACAAAATTTTTTTTAATAACATAGTTATCAAAACTCACAGCCTTCACTCTCCTAATTCTCTCCTTTTTAAGGAGGTTTCTTCATTACCCTTTGTTGCATTGATCCAGGCAACAGGTGGTGACAGCTTGTGTGATTTCCGTTCGAAGAGGCAAAGAAGTGGAAATGTTGGCTGAGAGGAGGGAGGGGGATGTAAAAATGAATTTGGGTGTATTCTGAGTGAGTAAGCTGAGAGACAGAGGAACCACTAACAGGGTACAAAAATAAGATCACCAGGTACACTCTGTCATCAGTCCTGACCTGACTGTCCTGTCATCAACGTTTGACACCCTTGACTCTTCCCTTCATTGCCGGAGCCTAAACCTGGTTTTCCTCCTTTACTGGCCCCAGCTTCTCAGTCTCCTTTGCTGATTCTTCCTCATGACTCAAACCTTTAATGTTGGCTTGACTCCAGGTCAGTTCTTAGATGTCTTCCTTTTTCTGTTCGCACGCACTCCCTTACTGATCTCATTCAGGTTCCTGGTGGTAATTTATGTTGACAGTTCCCATAGTTAGAACTCCAGTCCGGATCTCTCCCTGGAACCGTAGACTTTAGAGGCCCAACTGGCTGGTGACCGCTGACCTTGGATGTCTGTTGGGCATCTTACATTTAACCCATCCAGAAGCAATCTGCTGATCTTCACCACCACCCCTGCCCACCCCTGCAGAAGAGAAACAAAAGCAAAACAAGCAAAACTATTTCAAGACCGCTTCTCCTGCGGTCTTGAAATAGTCTCCTAACTTATTACCTCTTTTTAAACAACAACCAACATGATCTTGATAACGTGTAATTAGATCACAGTCTTCTCCCACCCGAAGCCCTCCATTGGCTTCCCCATCACCTGCATAGTAAAAGCCAAAGTTTACGCAGTAGATGGTAAGACTCTATGTGAGCTAGTTCCACTCTGCCACCCATGTGACGTCATCTCCCGCTACTTGCCCTCTTGTTCTCTCCACTCTGGCCCCGCTGGCTGCACTCCTTACTTCCCCTCCAGCATACCAGGCTTGCTCCCACCTCACTGCCATTCCCTCTGCCCGCAGCACAGATGTCCCTGTGGCTCGCTATCACCTCCTTCAGGTCTTAGCTCACATGTCATCTTCTCAGGGAGACTGTCTGTCGATTACAAATTGTGATCTCGCCCTCTGGAAGCCCTTATCCCACTTCCCCATTTTCCTCTTTCTTCATTTTCCTCTGTAGCATCCATTATCATCTACCACATTCTGTGTTCTTACTTATTTTATTTATTGGCATCTCTGCCCGCGAGACTGCAAGTTCCGTAAGAGTAGCTGTTTTGTTTACTGCTGTGTCCCCACCATTTAACCTCACCAGTAATAATTGCTCAGTACATTTTTGTTCACCAGAAGACAAATGCATTGATTTATAAGAATTCCTTGTATGTTAAGGATATTAAGGTAGTTGTATTTTCTACAGAATTTTCACTTCGCCTTGTAACATTCTTTGTGATGGTTTTCACCAGAAAAGAAGTTAAAAGTTTTTATGTATGTAAATCTACCAAGATTTTCTTCTACAGTTTCTTTTCCATTATTTGGAAAAAGCCTACCCTGACCTTTTAAGTCTGGTATTAACTTTCTCCTACTTCTTTTGTGTTTTACTTTTTCCATTTAACATTTTTTTCAAATGTACATTTAACTCTAAAATTCATTTCAGTTTACATATGCAGTAAGCATATAACTTTATTCTTTTTAAATAACCAATCTCGAGGTGTTCTCTTAGTAGACAAGAGTACTACATTCTGATGTTAGTAGCAGTCATCTACAAAATTAATAATTTCTTTTTCCTACTTGATTAAGATTTCATGACCCTTATTAAGATTCTGAAAAATATCTCCTGAGAGTAAGGTTCAGTCATGAAGAATCATCATTCTCAGCTGTAAAACTTCTTTATGTGATGTGTATTGCTGGCGTTACTGAAAATAATTAGTTCAGGGTTTTCAAACTGAGGCCTTCAAATACAGTTTTTAATGGAGTCTCATGTCAAGAAAAATATATACATAGGATTGATTAAGAGAAGTAGCCAAATGCTCTCAAGAAGTTTGAGATGAACCTAGCGTACTGACTACAGTTACTGCGGCTGCAGAGCGCACAAGCGTAGGCAAGCAAGTAGGCAGCCGTCAAAAGCTAGGTGGGTCAGACTCTGCAGCCAGACTGAGCGGTGTTTAATTCTTGGTTCTGTCCATTATCAACTGTAAAACCTTACTGAAGTTAATCTAATCTCCCTCAGACAGAAGTCCCGTACTTATAAACTAAAGATAACAGTCTTACCGAACTAAGGGTCGTGCGGGGAGTTTCAGTTTTAGGGAGGGGTCCTCTCCTTATACTTTGCCACCATAATAGCCCTTTCTTCACAGGCCAGTGTGCCGGTTCTGCAGCTGCTGAATGTCTCTATCCCAGTTGTCCATCCAGGGACTAGGGACATAACCACAGCGTGGGTATAAACTCACTGGATGCCCTGTGTGGTGGACTTGGCCAGACCTTCCTTTGCTACCTCCATAAGCCCTTACCAACCAGAGATATTTTAAAATTTTCTCATGTCGGTATCGGTTCAGCCTTCTTATCTGACATTCCTCAGAAAAAATCTAGATACTCTCCTTCCTCCAACAGTTGCTTTACCACAGAAACCCAGGTCCCTCTGGAGAAGAATTGAAGAATGTTTACCATATGTTCCTGTGGTGGCATTGCAGAGTCCTCCCTCAAGGGACCGGGTCTCCCTTCAGTCATGGGCCAGTGCTCTGTGGATCCATAAAGCCGATCTGGAGATTAGGTGAGGGACCTAGTCTTTCCACTGTGACAGCTGACATCATGCTCTCACCAGCTAGCAAGTTTTTGTGGTTGTTACAGAGGTTGAGCACTATCCTGGTCACTGTGCATCTCCTTCACCTGTCTGGTAATGGTAGGCTCTGTTAGCAAGAACGGCAGGATCTCTCTGGGTCACGGTATCCTGAGTGTCACTCTCGTATTGCTGTCCGACCCAGTAATTATGTCATTCTTGCCTATGATGGTTAATTACTGCTTCCTTGCCTCCGACACTCTGAAATTCCATCCACATTGTGCTCATTCGGAGCACAACTTAGCGGCAGCATCATCTGTCACCATCTTTGATGGACTGAGGTCAGCCACTCTAAGTATGTCAGAAATGCCTCTGCTCTCTCACTGGCTTGTTCCCTGTTACCTTCATGAAAGGAGAGTTTCCTGGATTTTGCCTGAGAACAGTCAGGTGGAACATTCCTAGGTCTTCCATTGTAAATCCATCTAGCATTTCCACCTCTCTGAGCCTTTGGACCCCTTCTTCAACACTGTGCTGCAGACGTTCTGGAATCCCCACCTCATTAACTGCAGGCCATCATGATGACCGAGCTTCAGAGTGGCAGCCCAGCAGACTGAGAGGACTGGTGTCTTGCTAGAACGTTGAATCATGTGAGTGCCCCTGTCAGCAAATGGTACCCTCTCCTGACATATTCTGCCCTCCTCCCCCTATTTCCCTGGTTCTTACCGGAAAACATTCACCAGCTTCTGCAGCTGTTCAGTTGTCAGTTATCTCCTCCTGGAATAGGGACTGTACCTACTGCTCGGGCTGTGCTGGAGGGGCCAGGCTGACAGCAGTGAGGGACCATGGGTCTGGAGGCGTTGGGCAGTAGGAAGCATATCTTGAGGGGAATAAAATTATCTTCAGGACAGGTTGTTGCGCAGTCTTCAGGCAAAGGGAAGCTCTTCTCCTCTGATGAGACAGATGAGAATTCTGCTTCTGCTGGCCTGGAGGATTCAGGGGAGCTGGGAAGGTGTTTTCAGTACTCTGCCATCCTCAGCCTGCTGTCTCAATCCCAGGTCTCAGGGCACAGCTCCTTCCCTGTCAGGGACCAACTGTGATACGTGAGACCTGTCAAGGTCGCACACCCGATGTCCTTTGCAGTTATTTTACTCTTACTGCTCTACTGTCTTGTTAGGGGCGGGGAGATGGGGCAGTTCCAGTTTCAAGAATATGGCTTTTGCCCATCAGATTCTGTACCTGGTTTTCAGCACAGAAAGCCTTGGAGCACCAAGGAGATAGGAATTCCTGTAAATTCTGCTAAGGAAGCCGTCTGGGTTTCACACTGTGTCTTAAGCTGGGAGTTGGCTACTCTGAGATTATAATTTTCTTTTTGCAAAGCTTCCAGTGCTATTGACAGAAGCTTGCCTGTTCCTCAGTGCATACAATTATCATCACCCCAAAACCTCAAGCATACAGTTACCATGTAGCCCAATCCTTCACTTTCTACCTTTATCACTTGCTAATTGACTACCAGCGAGACTGTTAGTAATTGTGGTGAAACTGCGTGCTGAAAGTTTTCACTCCCTACTCACCAGTAGCAGTGAGAATTGTGTTGTCATCACACTGGTGAGCGATGCCGTCTTGACAGTCTGCCTTCAAGAGCCACACCCGTGTTGATTGCCGTAGCCTGGGTTCCACAGGAATCAGGGCCTTAGGCAAAACTTACTGCTACTTTTTGAAGGAGTGCAACCCCAGCGAAACAAGAATGAGGAGAAACAAGAGTGAGGCAGAGAAGGAGGGAGAGCTAACGCAAAAGTGCATAACTTAGCTGAGTGCCATGTGGTATCAAACACCAAGAGATTGCTTGATCCCTCAGGACCATCTTTAAGAGGTCAAGTGAGCTACATCTCAAGACACTTTATACAGAGGATGAGAGAGGAGTGAATTTACCCACCAGCCCTTATCTCCCCACAGGCGAACTGCCCATCTCCTAACAATAAGTAGCCTGCCCTTAGGAGTTTGCATGTGCATGGTCGCCAGGGGGAGTCATGGCACCTGCTGCCCCACAGTCCGAACGGATGTCCGGGGAGGGGGGCCGGGGAGAGCACACGGTGCAGGTCTGAGGTGAGAAACTGCTGGAATGTCCTCATGTAGGGTCGGATGAGCCCACACCTTGACATAGCGGGTCAAGGACACGTGGCTGAGGATTCCAGAGACAGGGTAAGATTAGGAGGATCTGAGGTGACCCTTAAAAGGTGATGTACCACTTAAAGAACCAAAAGACATTTCCCAGTCTCCTTTTCAGGGCATTGTGAGTGGGTGGTGTGTGTATCCATCATGCTTGACAGAGGCAGAGCCAGCCGAACGACATCAGGGATGCCAGCGGTAGATGGCAGGTAGTCACTTGCTCTTTACTGAAATAGGAGATCTGGGCTGGCAAAGGACAAGGGAAGGTGAATACAAGCAGCAGAATTCTGCCAAAGGCAGTGTGAGCACCCTTCCTACACCTTTCCACTCTGACTCTGCAAAACACTTTCCTGACCATGGTGTTGCTGAGAAATACGCTGTTTTTAAGAGAATGCATTCAACTGAATGGACAAGCTGCTAAATGCTACTGTGAAGGTGCTGCATGGTTTGTTCAGTTTGACCCCCGAACGGAAATGTCTACTAGAGGTCCTTTCGGCACAACTACAGGTTTAGGCCTTCTAGTCTTTCCCAAAAAGGTATTTGGCCCTGACAGTCACTGGTCCATAGAAAAGCCATGTGGACCAAATAAGAACATTTCAGATTATCATGAGACACAACCAGACTTTTGTTGGAAGCCAAATGTATGCACAGAGTATTGCAGAGGACTTTCGCAGGAATACTGCCACGACCAGCACAGTCATGTTTGGACTTTCATGTGCTGCTGTCCTTATTTCATTTATATTTCAGTGACTCCTGGGACATAATCTTCTTTCAGCTACACAGTATTTCTTCTTGATGGCTCCTCTGCTTCTCTTTTATGTCTGCAGCTCTTGAATTCATCTGGCTTTTACTCGTGAGATAAGCCTCAATTTCTGTATTCATCTTCCTTTTGTAACCTATGCCAGACTCGTAGTTCTTTCACAGGATTCTGCTGCTGGGCCCGTACACGTCCAGATCTGCGTCGCCAGGGATGCACTGTTTCAAAGATATTTCTGGATCCTCTGGCATCAGAGCTGCTCTTTTCCAGACAGAATTACCAAGTCCAACAGACATCAGCATCACCATCCCCTGGCCTAGTTCTAGACAGTCTGGGCTAAAGCAGTTTAGTTCAGTATCCACAGACTTAGGATTCCCCTGAATTAGGCAAAACTATTCAGAATTACAATCATATCACATAAACAAGCGGATTCTTATTTTATTAACTGTTTTCTTTTTAGTTAAAACACTTACGGTTTTAGGTTATGAAAAAGGATGAAAATGACTTAAGTAAAAGAATTTCTTGACTAATGTATCTGAAAAGCCCAAGAGTCAGTTCAGCTTCTCAGGCACAAATGGATTCCAGGGCACAGACACTCATTGGGTCCAGGTCTCTCTATCCCTCAGCTCAGCTCTTTCCTGGATAGGGCTCATGGCAGCAATGTTTCTAGCAAATCCAGGCTTACAGACTCTTCTCCTTTGCAACAACAGTTTGAACAAAAGTCTTAGACTTGACTCTCTTTCAGTCAGATGCTTAACCCTGGGTCCATCACCAAGGCCAGGGAGGTAAGAGGCTCTGACTGTCTGTGAATGAGCCACATGTGAGACTATATTGCTAAGGGCAGAATCAGGACCACCCAAACCACAGGAGCTGAGAGTGGGGAAGAGATGCCTCTCAGAAGAAAATCTGGTGCCATTACCAAAAGGAGAGCAATTGTTTGCTGGGTAGAATGAATAAAGGGTGTCCACCATAGTTGTCTTGACTAATCTACTCTGTCTTTTGATACATCTCCATTGGTCCAATTCTTATGCAGGCCAGTAATGTCGAGGTTTATACTGGTGCACCTAGGGACACCCCATGGATTCCTTTACAGAATCACAGACTTTCCCTTTCTTCTTACAAAAGAGGCACAGTCTGAAGCTTGGTTTCTTTTAAGTCCTGTGCACCCATTTCCCTTTCTCCTTTGTACTAAGAAAAAAAAAATTCCTATTTTTACAAATACAAAAAGTATATAAATATAGCACATGTAAAATATAAGCCACGTTACTTTGCTGGGGTTTAAGCCAGCAAAACCAGAAACATAATGAGCTAAGCATCTGATACCACTTTACTCAGTGGTGTGTCTGCATGCTGCTGATGCAGCAAACTGTCGGAAACAGCCCAGCCTCAAGTTCTGCTGTACGAAAGGGATGTGTGAGAAAGGAAATAAAGATGCAGTTTGTTCCTAGACAGGCATCCTTCTCCTACCAGGCACTCGCCTCGCAGGGGGCCATTTCAACTACCCGTCTTATGCTGCATCCTCAGCCCCGTGTGTGGCTTACGTGACATTCTTAGATCCTAGTCCTTAGGGTGGTATGTGCCTCTCCTCAGGTTGGCATACCCTGGTTGTTCATTCTGGTGGAGCGTATTACATTCAGGTACCCAAAAGCTGCTTAATTGTTGAACAGCAGAATAGGGTTTTCTCTTCTCCCTTACTTTTCTTTCTTTTTTGGTCGTTTTAAAGGAATGAAGTTTTCACGGGGATGAGTGAATTTTTTGTTGTTGGAATAGAATGAATAAGCAAAGGTTTTTATGAAAGTCAAATATCTGAGTGAGGCTGTGTTAGCATGTGTTCACATTAGCAAGACACAGGAGTGCTCGTGTTACAGAAACTCCCCCATCTGCTGAATCTGAAAGACCAGTGCTAAATTCTGCAAGAGACCCAGGGCTGTACCACCACCCTTCTGAGACACATCCAGGACCCTGGTGTGGGGAGGAGATGTGTAAAGGAGGAGGAAGGACAAAAGACCAAGGTGAGGTAGAGGAGAAACAACAGGAACAAAAGAGACTGGAGAGGGAAGATTCTCCTGGTTGCTTCTCCAAGCTCTGCTCCGCGTGGAAGTCGTGGAGAGGCTGATGTGATGGTAAAAGTCTGGCTTGGTTCTCTGCACTCTGCAGAGAGTGTTTAGGTGTAACTAATGGAAGATTGTTTCCCTTCTGGACTATACTGGCTGGACTTTTCAGACATAGCGTGTATTATGGGGGAGGGGGAGAACACTTAAAATTTGAAGTCAGGAGGTAAAAACCACATGTAGACTCTGCCTTATGTGCTCATAAAAGGGCCATAAGCTAACTTGGAAAATAAAACCCACATATGATGAAAACAATGGAAATTATCCCCGGCTTCCAAGTCAACAGATTCGTTTCCTGATCCATCCCCCGACAATGTATCTTAGGAGACCCAGAGAGATGCCAGCTCCCATCTGCTTTAATTATTTTATGATGCATTTCAGAAGGAGATTTGAGATTTCTAAGAATTGGAAATATGGTCCAGCCAGAAAGTTTTTAAAAGCCAGGCAGTGGGCTCTTTGCCCACAGCTCTCCGTCTGCCCCAGGAATGGTGCCCATTTGTACCACACTGATCGTGGCTGCTGGGTTTTAATTGGCACTGAACACACAAAGCAAATGGCACAGCCTGGGCCCCTCTCAGAGCTGAGGTTGTATTCAGAGAGTAGAGAGCCGCTCCCAGCCTCAGCCACTGGCAGGTGCAGGACTGTCTTTGCCCTTGGGCTTTCTCTTTTACCTGCTTGGCCAGGATTTCTGAACAGCTATCTTAGTATTCAGCCCCCGGTGAACATTAGAATCACCTGTTGAGCTTTGGCAACACACACTAGTGCTAAACTCCCAGATCAAACAAATCACAACTGGGGGATACAGTCCAGGCATCAGCACTTTTTAAAAGCTTCCCAGGGGATTCTCAAGGACAGACAAGGTTGAATCCTTCTGGACTTTCAGGGCAATTCTCTGTGTGTCTCTGTCTGACCCTCCCCGCCTCTCCCCTTCACTCTCTCTATCCGTTCACTGCTCCTTCTCTCTTTGCTCCCATCCCTCCAGTAAATACTTTTGTGACTATGACTTATTTCCCCAAGAACACTTCCACTATCTAAATACAGAAAAGATTGTTTAAACTTACAGGGTTCTGTTTACAAGCATTTTCTAGGATTACAGGAGCCTTGTTTTCGGTATGTGTATTTATAAAGTGGTATACTGCAGTTTGGCTTTACCTGTGGGCAGCCTGACTCTGGCCCTTGGTGGAAGGAGACGATTAGGAAACAAGTGATGAAGGCAAAGAAACTTGGGCAAATGATTTTCCATTTCTCCATTGTCCTTGTTGGCACTGGCGCCCACACATAGGGCCATTTAGGACACCAAGTTCTCCATTCATTCTTTAAATATAGAGATAGATACATAGATACATATGTACGTATATATATGTATATGCATACATACATAGGTATTTTTAGTACTAACAATATTCAGTGTCCCCCTTGCTAAGTGCTAAATATACACTGTTAGAAAAGAATAATTCTTGCTCTTAAGTAGGTAAACATTGAATATTTAATTGTAATTCCAGGTTTTACATTTTCAGATGGATATATTTGAGCTCAGACATACAGATTGAGTAGGAATGAACAGGGCGAAGGAGGGAAAGCAGCATCCTAGGTCAGAGGAGACGTAAGCACAGTCTCAGAGGTGAGAAGTGGCACATGCCCTTCAGGGTTTGTAAGAGGCTCGTGGGGGCTTGTGTTTTGCCTGCAGGTTGAGGACTGCCTGTTGACTTAATGATATTGGGCCTTCCTGCCTCCCTGCCTCCTGTGAAGCCATCTGAGACATTGCCTCCTGATTCAGAGCCTTATCTTGGCTGAAAATCTAACTGCACCCCACATGTTTTGCGTTTATTCTGTGTTGTTTTTTCCTCTCTCTGTCTTCCCTGCAGGTTGGCAGATGTGGGGTTGGGGGAGGAGAGAAACTGGTGAATGGAATTCCCATCTGATTCACCGGCTATACAATACATGCACACACACCCTTAGTACGGAAACCTCTTTTCAGTCTCAGGATAAAGGCCTTCAATCTCTAGTGATAAGGTCCCCAAGCCTTTCTGCAGTTGGGCCTGGGAATTTGCATTTTTAAAAGCTCTCCAAGTAATCCCTTGGTGCAGTCATATTAGGAACCCCTCCCCTGGTCCCCAGTGCTGATCTGGGTAGATGAAGTTCAGAGAGTAATCGTCAACATATTTATATACTAGTAGCAAAATGCCAAGCACTGCTTACCGTGTTTTACTTGTACTAACACATTTAACCCTTACTATGACTCTACAAAGTAAGCTTATAATTACTCATTTTAAAGATAAGGAAACTGAGGCACAGAGGTCAGGTGACTTGCCTAAGGCACACAGCCAGTCAGTGGCAGAGTCTGAATGAAGCCACTCTTAATCCACACCGTAAATCTCCTCCCTCAGTAGCCAGGGCCATTAACCAAGCTGGCAGGGAGAACCTGCTGTGCTCCAGGTACCAACCAGCCCTGGGCTGGTCAGCACTGCACATACGGCTCACTGAGAAGAGGGAGGATTTGCCCATTTCTGTGGTCCAGGTGTCACTGACCGCAGAATTGGGAAGAAACACCCACAGTGGACTATGATGAGTTGATTCTGGTCCACCACCTGCCCCAGCCCCACTCACCTGTGACTCTACCTGGTGTTGGACAGCAAATGCCATCAGGCTGCAGGCCAGTGGCTATGGAGGAACAGAAAAGGGAAACCTATTTCCTGAAACAATGAGAGTGTTGAGGGGCGTTGGATATCTAAAATTGTGCTCTGGGTTGAGATAATGAGAAGGCCAAGGAATTGTATTTTAGGACATGGAAAGCGTGTCTTAGAGCAGGCAGCCACCTTGTGTCATGAGGTCAACGGTAGGGGCTCAAAGGCCTCCCTGCCCCCAAATACCCTTGTCAGTCTTCTTGCCACAGGAAATTTCCTCTATCTCAGCCTCCTCCTCCTCCCTTGTCTCCCCACCTCAGTTCAAGTGCAGATTCTCTAGAGAGTGTTTCCTAGTCTGTCACTCCCTTTCGACCCCTTTCCCATCACACATTCTCACACTGGCTCGAGGGCTAACTTAGAGGACCCGAGAGGCAGCCTTGCAGTACATCACAGCTTTGTGTCTGGGGACGCAGGACAAGATGCATGGTGATTTTCTGTGCTACCTATTTTAGGTACCAGCAGTGCTTCTACGGGGTCAACCTGTCCAGTCTCCGGGGCGCTGCCGTGGATGAATACTTCAGACAGCCAATAGTAGTAAGAGTGTTCTTTCTTCCCACAGATATATCTGTTGATTCATTCACTTACTCATGCATGCTCCTGGGATGTACTGTGCTGGCAGTTTCTGCTAAACCTGTCACAGAAGCAGAGAAGGAGTTCCTTGGAGCAGTATGTTTTCAAGTTTTCCAGCTCTGATCTCCCAGTCAATTAGGAAAATTCTCAGAGAATGATACTGTTCAAAACAAGATTTTCTGACTGCCTTTCAATAAATAACTTCTAATTCTCCAACTGCCCTTACTTGCCCCGTGCACACGCTCACAGCCTTCATACCTGTTCAAAAATTCACATCCTCCCCTTGATTCTAGTGGCCCAAGGCATAATAAAAGCAGAAGCTTTGGATAATAAATAGCTTAGAACAGGAGTGTTGCTGTCAAACAGATTTGGGTTTCAGTTGTGGTCCCATCGAGCTGTGTAACCTTGGACAACGTTTTGTTTGCATCATCTGAAGCTCTAGTTTTAAGTGGAAGGAAACCCAACTCAAACTGGCTTAAACTAAGATTAAATTACTGTCCCTCAAATATTTCAAAGTTTGGAGGTACAGCTTGCTTCAGGGACCTGTTGCAGGAGTTCGAACAATGTCACAAGGACTTGGTTTTTCTGTTCTCGTTACTTGTCTCCATTTCCTTTGCTTTTACTGTGTTCCTAGGCAGGATCTCGCCATATGGTAGCAAGATGGCAGCAGAAACCCCAGCTTCAGATTTGTACAACTCACTAAGTGCCACAGGACAGCCTGCCTTTTCCTGATAACTTGGGCAAAAGCCCCAGAATTAGCTTAGATGGAGCCTCATTGTCCTACCTTCGGTCACGCATCCGTCCATGAACCAGTTACTGTCTTCAGGGGAAAAGTAATGCTCTGGCCCATCGAGGTCGTATGCCACACCTGGGGCTGAGGGTAGACTGAATTCCTATGGAACTAACTGGAGTGTTGAGAAGAGGTCATTTGGGGATAGTCACAAAAACAGCACAGGCACGCTCCAGAGCTGTTGGTGAGGATTTAATGATACAACCTAGTAAAGCACAAAGCACTTAGTGCTTGGCATGTAGTAAGCGCTAAATAAATCTTAGCTTCTGTTATTAATGTTATTCTCATGAAGCTCATGCCCTCTACCTCCTAATACCTCTTGTTGACTTAAAATTTCAGGAGGAAAGCTAGGCTGCGATCTTGCTTGAGTTCAGTTTATCCTGATGAAAGATAACATCTTTGTTTATCCCCCGCCCAGGACACATTTGACAGTAGGATTTTAATGGCTCGGACAGTCAAGTACACAGTAAACTTTATGGATGCAGAAGAGGCAGATCTCCACAGGTTTGTACAAATCAACATTGCTCTTGATTTTTAAAATCTGCTCTACCTCTCCCAACGCCAGCACTTCATGGCGGAGTCTCACAGTTTCTCCCTGCTCACACCGGGGAGCGGTTTCAGGTGTGAGTCACACACAGCAACGGTCCATCCATTACTAGTTTCATTTATTGCTAAATGAGGATAATGATGCCTCCTCCTCAGGACTGCTTTAGGAATTGAGAAAACTAGATAGTAGTAGGTTATACTCATGTAGCCAGACACTGTTCTGAGCCCTTGACATCTAACGACCCATTTAATCCTCACAGCACCCCGGTGCATATGGTGCCATTTTTATCCTCCCTTGACCAGTGACAAATACGAGGCAGAGTGAAATAGCAAGTTATATACACAGAATTATGTAAAATGCACAGAACTGCTAAGTGTTCGCTAGGACTGAACCTTCCAGGAAGCTCCAAACTCCAGGCTTTCTAACCCCCGACCCAGGCCGGGACCCGTAATAACAGGGGGAGAGGAGCTGCAACTTGTTGTGCTTGTTGTGTGCTAGGTGCTGTGCCAGGGATTTTCCAGGCTCTGGCTCGTTTTTGAAGAGGACCCTCTTTAAATGTTAGTTTTTGCCGTCTTTTCTTCACTTGAAGAGACTCTGAAATGAAGACTCATTTCTCAGATAATGATACAAATACCCTTTGGATGACCTTTCATTAGTATTTTGCCCTTTTCTCCTTGAGAAGGTCAATATTCATATTTTTTCTGGGTAAGAAATTTAAGACCCAGCCAGGTTATAATTTGCCTGGACTACTGAGGAAGCAGGGGTCAGACTTTAGAAGGCGGTACAGCTGGCTAACTCAAACTACCATCTGTCTTGAGATCATGATGGACAGAGGATGCTGTATCAGTCAGGACAGGTTAGAGCATGCTGCAGTAACGAGGCCAAACTTCAGGGGCTTATGATAACGCAGGCGCCTTTCTCCCCTACACTGTTTTTCCCTTGTGCACCAGCTCCATGCGGCATCACCCACCCCACCACTCAGGCTGGTGCTGCAGCCTCTATCTGGAACAGTGCTGTTTACTGAGGAAAAGAAGGAGTGTGGCATAGCATGTACTGGAATAAAAGCTTCTACCCAGAAATGACACAGCTCACATCTGTTCATGTTTAGTTGTTCAAAGCAAATCACGTGGCAGTACTTAAGCTCCAGTGGGTGGATGAGTGCAGTCTTCCTGTATGCTCAGAGCAAGAGAACTGGCATTTGGAAACAACTGTGATGTCCAGATCTGGACAAAATTAACTTCCATTGACTTTATTTGCTACTCTGGGATACCTCTTGAGTCCCAAAGAATTTTTTGAAAATCATCTCTGTGTTGGCTTTTCAGAGATGCCATCTGTTCACTGGTGCCTTGATTCAGCCCATGTTTATTGAGATTCAGCTTTGTGCCAGGTACTGTGCTGATGCTTGTACAGATACAAAAAGGAATTTTTTAAGTCTGTCCTTGAGGAGCTCATGGTTTATTTAGAGGAATTCAGAAAGTGGGAAGAAGTAATTAGAATGCAACACCAACAAAGTCAATGTGGCGGGTACAGTGGAAAACTCTAAAAATGTTCTGACTGCTGCAGGGTGGAAGAAGTTAGGCCTTTGGAGGCACCATAAATGCAAATAATACACAACCTCCTTTGAAAATCTCTAGAGCATTCACTAAAGTGTGTCTCCTTGGAGTGATACAGCGTCCGCAATGGACTGGTCGTACCACCTTTTAATTGGGAAATACTTCAAAGTTTACAAAGCACTCTCACGTACATTTTTTTTCCCATTTGACACACACAAGAACCGTGAGAGGGAAGTGGGAGAGAGGTTTTGCTGCTCTTCAACAAAAGAGAAAACTGAGATTCAGAGAATTTGAGTGACTTTTCAAAGTTCCCCAGCTAAAAAACAGGTCCAGCTTCTAGATTTTGTTCTATCTTTTCCCGTATTCTTTCTGTTCCCACTTAACTCTGCATTTGGCATCAGCCGTGGTCACTTCGGCCTGACTCTTACTGTAGCCTGGTGGGAAGTTAAATTGCCTCCCAGAAAATTAAATGAACCGTGACAGTGACCTTCTGAGTTTGATGTTCCACCTTGCGGTCCACTTCATTTGTCAGGGGCCTGAAATAGCCTTTGCCTTCTGAACAGCTGCATAGGGGAGCTGCCCCAGCCCGTGTTTTGGCTTCTGGAGGGATGTTTGTCACCTGTGTCCCGAGTCATCCTGCCCAGCAGTAGTCGACCCCAGCTCCGGAGGCTGCACTCGCCCTCTGGGGTTCTGGGTCATGCCGCACAGTGGGGTGGTCCTTGCAGAGTTTCATCAAGAAGCAGCATTCTCAAATGTGCAGCATCACCCAAGCATTAATCCTCACTGAGAGAATCTCGCTGCCAAAGTGAGAGTGCTTAAGGGAAAAAGAAAATGTTCTGTGAATGTTCCCATTGATCTCACAAATATATCCAGTATGTCTATCAACAAAAAAATAATTCCAAGTGTTTCTCCTTTCTCTCTTTTTATTTCTTGCAGAGTAGAAATTCCCTTTGTGTTTCATATGGCGCAGTCTGGCCTCATCCATGGCCTGGCGTTTTGGTTTGACGTGGCCTTTGTTGGATCTCTGTAGGTATCAAACCCTTTCTTCGCTTGCTCTGTCCCACGCCATCCTCTACTCTTTGTCGTCGTAGCTTTAAAGTTTTAAAAAACCAAGTTCAACAATAGTAATAGTTGTTTTTCCAGGTTTCCCAAAAATAAACACTGATTTTAATTTACTTCTAGATTTTAGAGTAAAATGAAAATGTGGCAGTTTTCCATAGTTGTCCTATCAGCTCTGGCTAAAATATTGTAAAACCTCTCAAGCCAATTGGATTGGGATTTGGAGGAGTGAGAGAGCGTCTGTGCTTCATCAGTCAGCTTGTTCTTCCCCAGACTAGACTGGGGGAGGCAAGTCCCTGGCTTTGCTTCCCTCGCCCCTGGTTATAGAACCCCTTGTGTCTGAGTAATACCCCACATCACGCTTTCCCTGTATTGGTTCACAGCCTTCAGCTTCACCATCTAGAACCCTTTTTGAATTACCGGGCGGGTGGGTGCTAACAATGCTAACTGCAGCATTCGGCAACCTCCCAGTCCACGTACCCCTTCCTCCCCCACTGGACAGGCTTGCGAGTCGCAGAGAAGAGGAGGAGACAGACCGCCTGCAAGGTGGCTGTCCGTGGTTGGCGCTCCTTGTCAGGGCCGCGCCACTCCCGTGGCCCCCAGATCCCCACTCTTCTCCTGACACCCCTCTCTCTTCCAAGCTTCTCCACTCATCCCAGCTAGCAGTGAGGGCCTCTCTGGGTCACATGATCAGGCGGAAGGCAAACCATGACAGTACACTCTCCTCCACTTCGTATAAAACACCCAGACACTTCATGGCACCCACTGAGACAGAAGTGCCCATGGGTCTGAGATAAAGCTCGGGGGTTTGAGGGCTCAGAGGAGGAAGGGATCCCTGGAAGCCTTGTCTGGGCTGATAATCAAAGAGAAAAAATGATGTGTAAGTTATTCCTGTTCCACAACATGTTTGTCAGAGGAATCCATGCTGCTATTTCTCAGACTTTCCCCCAGGAACATCCCAAGTAAATGAATTTGTTCCTGCAAGGGTAAGGGAGATAAGCTTGAAGTGGCCTGCTTCAAGGGGGAAGTTTCTTTGAAGTGAAATGCTTTATCTGAAAAAGCTGGAGAATATTTGCATTCTACTCCAGAATATAGCTAAGTATATATTTTGATATAAAGGTGGTTTATATTACTTAGCAGTTAAAGTATGTAAAATTTTCCCCCCAAATCTTCAAGTTAAAATGTACCCTCTAGGAATTTACGCCACAATACTCTGTAAAAATCAGTGACCACTATCTAACCCCAGGACAGGTCACCTCAGTGTCTGAAGCACAGCAGGATGTCTTCACTTCTTCATGTGAAATGATGAACCTTAATTTACACACACACACTCATGTGAAATGATGAACCTTAAACACACACCCCCCCCCACACCCTATACCACACACACACACACACACACATACACACGCACCACACACACACACACATATGCATGCGCACGCGCGCGCGCTGGAAGGACAGTAGCAGCCATCTGCCCCAGTAGTTTTTCTTCCAGAAGCTCATCAGGACCCAACAGGTTGGCATGAGACAGTAAGAAGCCTCACTCCAGACTTCTCACCCTGCCAGACTTTCCCAACAAATCAGTTCTCAATTAAACTCTGTTGTTCCTGGGCTTCTAATGAACTTTGATATAGAAATACAGATAGATGGAGTGACCAAATCCCAGGGTTTGAAGCCTTGCCTTAGGGTTGTTCTGTAGATTTAATGCACTAATACACATACTGCTTTGGGGACGGTACCCAGCACATAGTAACTGCTTAATAAATTGAGCTGTTCCTGTCTTAAAAGTATTCCGTGAGTCAGTGACAGTGAGAACCACTTATCAGCCTAGTCCCTGGTTCAGTTCATTAATATGGGGCTGGAGCCTAATTGGCTTCTAACTCTCTCCCTGCCCCACAGGGTAACGGTTTGGCTGTCGACAGCTCCCACTGAGCCTCTGACTCACTGGTATCAGGTGCGGTGCCTTCTTCAGACTCCTCTCTTTGCCAAGGAAGGAGAGACCCTCTCAGGGAGAGTGCTGTTTGTCGCTAATAAACGGTAAGCGGGCGAGCGCAGCTGCCACCCTGCCTGTGCTTACTGGGCCCTGCTGCTGGGGTGCGGGGGGCAGGGCCCCTGAGGCTCCAGCACCTGAAGGTGGGCGGCAGCCTCTCCAAAGGCCTGGCTGGGCTTGCACAGGCGCCCCCGGCTTCAGAGCCTGCAGGACACATGTCACCTTGCACTGAGGTAACTCAAGGACAGCAGTCCCCCCCTTACCATGGCAAAGGGGAGGAAATCCATCAGCTCATGGGGGCGTTTGCCAAAGGCTTGAGTTATCAAGGGTTCTAAATCCCACGTCAGCTTCCTGGCCTTACTTAGATCTGTCTAACCACACACCCCCAAATTTAGTACCGGGAAGTTGATCTGCACTGCAGGGGGAAGAGCACCGGAGGGGCAGGGTGTGGTGTGTGAGGTAGGACTGCTTCCCTCTGGTAATGGACTTCATGAGGTCCCTGCAGTGATCACTGGGACTTACGTCATTTTTACAACCCTCTATTTTCTTTCATTTTGTTGGAGCTTCTCCTGGGTGAGTTAGAGGAGGAAGGAGTCACAGAGTGGATCAAGGACTCTCAGGATATTGGGGGTACTCAGAGGTCATGGCATTCACCTCTCTTCCCTCCTAGCCACCCCCTCCCTTCCTTGGGCCTGTGCTTAAACACGCCAGTGACAGAGAGCTCACCATCTCGCCAACCAACCCTTCCATTTTTAAAGTCTGTCTGTCTTTAACTACAAAACCTGACATGCTTGCGTGTAAGGTGAGAACTACAGAAGTGCCTAGGGTCCAGCCGCACTCCCACCCCTCCCCCATTCCCCAGGTGTGACCCCTTGTTCCTAACCCTTCCAAGTGACGCTCGGTGCATGTGCCAACAAGTAATGCTGTTGTGGGGTGGTTGTTTTACGAGAATGTTACATTTGCTGTCTACAACTTAAGTTTTCACTTAGTAGTAAGTGCTCAGTCTGCGTAGGTAGATCTGCTTTGTTCTTTTCATAGGTGCAGAACAGTCAAGGGCATGGATATACCATGCTGTCCTTTTAAAGTCCCCCGATTGACTGATGTTTAGGTTGCTTTCGATTTTCTTGTTTGCCATTGCAAAAAATTCTGCACTAACTTACCCTTGAACGTAGAGCTCGTGCACTGACATGAATATTTCCAGACGAAATACCTTAAGAATAGAAATGTGCCTGTCAGAGACTGATAGACCCTGCCTTTCTCCAGGGCTGCTCCAGCTTCCACTCACTCCAGCAATGACTCAGCAGGCCCATTTCTCCAGATCTTGCCTGAAACTGAATGTTACCAGTCTCTATGGTTTTTGCCAATCTAACAGACTCCAGAATAAGTGTTTGAAGTTGCTTCTGGTTGTTTTGGCTTATTTTTTTCATTACTGATAATGTTAAGTAACTTTTCATGTGGTCATTAGCTATGACGACTCTCTTCTACTTTAGACGTCCCTGATTATTCAAAACTTACTCTTGCTGTCGAGCCTATGTCTCACTTCCTGTAGAGTCTACTCACTGATCTTAGTGTTTCTGAATTCAAAACAAATAGGTCTGGTGAAGCCTCCAAACAGCAATTGTTTCAGTGTTAGGAGAGTCTGACCCAGTATCCTGCTGGTCTCCCTGTTCTCAGGCTGACATCCTCAATGCCTCCATCCCAGAAGAGTGATTTTGAAGTAGTTTAAAATTTAAGTCATCCCTCCTGGAAAAACCCAGGTTCTCAATGTTCCCTTTAAAATAGTTTTCCAAAACTACAGGACAGCATATGTGATTTGTTAAGTGCTGGGTACAAAGTGACAGTGACCACGGCTATTTTGAGTACATATTTATATTAAGGTGATCCAAGTTTAAGTTTGAGGGCCATTTTACTTGAGTGTTTAGGCAATTAAAACCAAAAAGTGTATTTTTACATGATCTGCTTTTACGTCATTTCTCCCTTCTCCTAGTACGCAGCTGGTTTCTGTCATCTTTGGTTCAAGTTTTTGTATTTATTCTACTCGTGCGTTCATCCTGCTGTCTTTAGATCCTTACTAGAGCTAATGGTTCATTTTATTTATTTTAAAAAATTATTTTGTGTAGCATATTAGTGATTCCTACCATTTTGTATCATTTGCAAATTTAATCAGCAAATTTTTACTTAAAAATTATTAAGCAGGAAGAGGCCCAGGGTGTAAATCTTCCTTCAAAATTTGCACAGCCTAGTCCACGCCCTTTGGATCTGGTCATAGAAGTAGCTCAAAACCCCTCCACCTACGCTCATGTCCAGCCCACACCCCTCAGTCCTGACCAGGAGGAAATATGAACCGACCTTTATCAAATGTGATTCCAGGTGAGTTTCATCTCCGGTTTCGCCCTCAGGGCTTAGTCCTCTAACCCTGCCAAAAAGGGAGATGAAGCTACTTGAACATTGCTATTATTATTCTTCAGTGAAGCTGTGCTCTATCTCTAGCTATCATAACTTTCTGTCTCCTTAAAGGGCTATTTAATTTTTAATAGACAGTGTAGTTACACTGTTCACAATGAAAATGTACTATAAGCCTTGCAATGAAGTCTCCCTCCCAGGGCCAGACTGCATTGGTCCCCCTGCCCTCTTGCATCACGGAGCCACTGCTAACCGTCCTTGCCTAGCCTCTGAGGCTCTCATGTTGGATATACACCTAGGGAACACTGTACTTGTACGGGTATTTTTTCCTCTGCTTTTATACCTAAATGGCAACAGTCTACACCTGTTTTCTGCATCGTAATGTTCTCACTTAATGATACATCTCTAATACATTTCCATATCAGTACACTGAGATTTTTCTCTTTCCCTCCCTCGAGTTACTATATTTCTGCATCATGATCTTCCTTCATAAAAATTATTGCTTCCTTCATAAAAGTAAGGGCTTCATTGCAGTTTTAAAATTTTGTAGCAAAATGTTTGCTCACATTTTCCAATTTATACCATCTTTTATCTAATGTGTTTTTCATCTGTTAGTAAATTTTGCTCCTTTTTTCCTACTTTTTTCTAATAACATCTTTATATTAGTGTTATGGTTGTTCATCATCCAATTAGTGGGACTTTTCTGGACAGAGATTTATAAGAAAGAAGTTCCTGTGGTGGGGAGAGATGCAGCAGTGTCCGTGCTAGCGTTTTTCTCAACTCACACCCCATCCTTCTGTGCTGCCCCAGAGTCATACTGCCCCCTGCACACAGGGCTGCTCTTGTGATTCTTTAGGTAGTGCTATATGTTCCGGTTCCAGGAGCCTCACTCACCCCAGTTCCCGCACGTCATGTTGTGCTTTTGCATTTCAGAAGGTGCTCCTCATCCTCAGGGAGGGTGTTTGTGTGAGCACATTCTGAGCTGTTCTGCCTCTCGGCTGCCTGACCCTCTCTGCACTCCTCCTGTACTTCATCCCATGCGGCTTACACCCAATCTCAAGTGCTTTTGCAGCCTTACACCTAAGTTGAAGATGGCACATTATATCTTCCTCCCAGTTTTACAGAAAATGAGGTCTGTGCTCTGCAGTATCTTTCTAGTCTCCGTGTTTGGCTTCTAGGAGGAAAAGTGGTAAATACTGACTTAAGCCATGTTCATCCTGGGAGTTGCCACTTTGTTCCTAAATCCTAATATAGCCTGTGTTTCCTGACTAGTTTTTTTTAAAAGTGCTGAGAAGCAGTAGCCAGCATCTGCCTGGAGTTTTGGACTTTGCCCTGTCTGCTTTGTGCAAACCAGGATAACATTCGCTTACTTTGAAATATTTATATATTACATCTTAGGGTGTAATTAGGTGAGTGAATTCAAATCATCTTATTCTTCCACTACTTTTGTCTAACATATCTTGGGTTTCATTCTTATCAGTCATATTTTTCTACCCTCCTCTCCTTCCTTCCCCTAGTAGGTGAGAAGGAAGCAAACCATTTTCTCACACCTGCCTCATGACCCCTAGGACTCCTACAGCTTTCCACACCTTTATTATGGCACCGTTGTTGTGTTGTTATTATTTGCCTACATGTGAGCTTCCCCAGAAGAGGGCCTGAGTCTCACTCTCTGGCGTCCGTCCTCACTGGTACATTTCAGAGACTGAGCAGTGACGTGGAATGACTACCTGAACGGAGGAGTCATATGTTGATGATCCCTCTCTTATTAAAAACTTGGTCTGGCCCAACCGAAAGAAGATGCTGAGATATCATGGGTGTGCAGTACTTTGCAGGAGGGAGACAAGGAGGAAGTTCTTCATCTTACTAGATCAGCAAGCACCCTTGTGCAGTGAAGAGACTAGCTTTGGGAGTTTGGATGTATCCCTGTTCTATCCAGTCTCTTCTACATACTGGTTGGTACTTCTGTGGCCTTGAGCACGTTAATGAATCTCTCTAGCACCCCAGTGTCTTCACCTCATCATCTATAAAGTAGAATTTATAACCATTGTCTCACTAGGCTTGTGCAGGTATTAAGGGAGATATAGTGATAAACACATAGTAGGTCCACAGTCAGTCTTAGTTACATTTCCTCTTCCCTTGTTCTCTTTCTTAGCACTCATTGTATCTCATCAGATTTTTTGTTTGTTTTCCTTTGTATTTTCTACAGACTTGAGCACTTCCTCAAATGTCAGGGTTTTCACAGTATTTTTTCAGTAAGGGGCTACTTCTTTGTTCCACGTTAGGTAGGATCTCCCCCTCCCTTATCGTCAAATATTCTTTTAAACTCTCACCTCCTGGGAGAACTCCCTGTGCAACCACACCAGTGTGACAATGCCTGCCCTTTTCTTCCCCACCAGGAACGTTTATGATTGTACTGTTAGCATTTTATTTCTGACAGTCTCCCATCATTCTTGAGCTGTCATTCATTTCATTGCTCTGGACAATAAAATAGAATTTCTCTTTTTTATGAACTTTATGAAATTTATATCCCTAAAGTTCACAGAAACGGTCTCCAAAGTTGTTTGATTTTGTGCACCTATGAGTAAAAACACTTTATGTATATGTCCCCCAAATAGAACAGTATTTATTTTTACTTATGTGAATTACTACAGTAATAAAAATAGAAAACACAAAACTAAGTGCTCTCAATAGATAGAGAGACAGACGTATGTGAATGTATATCTATATACCCTAGAT
Source organism: Camelus dromedarius (assembly GCF_036321535.1). Taxonomy (NCBI): domain Eukaryota; kingdom Metazoa; phylum Chordata; class Mammalia; order Artiodactyla; family Camelidae; genus Camelus; species Camelus dromedarius. Next base: position 32,957,227 of record NC_087445.1, read on the forward strand.
ATTCACACATGCAGAGACATGTCTGTGTGTATATATACATATACACATATAGAAATTCATGTAGTGTGCATTTTACAAGACACACAAAAATAGAACTAAAAAGAATTAATTGAAAAAATAAATATGCCTGATTTTGGGATCTAGCTCATCTTGTGCCAAAGTGTTTTTGAAACATAATTTAAAATTTCTGGATCCCAATGAAGGATCTGCTGTATCCAGATGTGCTGCCAGAGAACTTGATTTGCAGAGAATTTGATGAGCTTTGTTGTTTACAAAACTAGAGAAATGCTGACCGAAGAATTAAAGCTCTGGAAGCTTCAAGTGCTGCTCCTAATGGCCTTCACTCAGCTGCTCTACCGTGGACCTCACCTAAGATGAAACCTCTCACTAGCTGTGTATTTGGACAGCTGCATCAGAAGGGATTTTTAAGGGGAAACTGTCATGCACAATTAGGCGCAGGGAAGCAGTAGTGTGTGCCGCTGCAGCTCTAAGTCACGTTTCTTTGTTTTGTAGCGTTAGTCGGATTCTTCTAGCCTGACCTTTGTCGTTCTCACATGGTTGGTATTTACTCAGTAACGTGGTGCTGAATTATTTAAGATGAATCAGAGTCTTCCTGAGCCACCCGACCTTAGCAAACCTGAGGCACTTAGGTGAGCGTCACAGATACCTCAACTCTAAGCTACAGATGGCAAGTCCAGCATTTACCTAGTGAATTCACTAGTTTTCAGTGTATATTTGGTAAACTGTATGAGTCTCCTAGAGCTGCAGTAACAAATTGCCACAAATCCAGTGGCTTAAAACAACAAAAACTTATTCTCTAACAATTCTGAAGGCTAGCGACTAAAAACAAGTTGTCAGCAGGGCCACATCTCCTCTGAAGGCTCCAGGGAAGAACCCTCCTTGTGTTTTTCAGCTTCTGATGGTGCCTGGCAATCCCTAGTCTTTCCTGTAGCTGCCTCACTCCAGTCTCTGCCTCCGTCGTCACTTGGCCGTCTTCTCTGTGTGTCTCTCTCTGTGTCCTCTCTTCTTCTTATAAGGACACTGGGCATTGGATTTGGAGGACACCCTAATCCAGTATGACCTCATTTAAACTTCAGTACATGTGCAAAGACCCTTTATCCAAATAAGATCAGATGCACAGGTACTAGGGGTTAGGGCTGGAGCATACATTTTGGCAGGATGCAGTTCAAACCACTGTATAGCTGAAAAAATTAAAATAACAGCTCAATAACTTCTCCCACACCTGATGTAGCATCCTACCTCCTTTCTGGGGCACACTCAGACCCCTTTGCAGAACACTGGTCTAGAGTCCACAACTGCTGAGGTTTTCATTCCTTTCTTTAATCAGTAAATCTTCAGGGACGTGGGTCATTTTTCCCCAAGTTTCCTGTCACTTCTGTTTCTCCATCCTTTTCTCCCTCAATGGTCAGCCCTAGGCCTGTCCCACTGTTGCACCTTCAGTTTTCTCTAAGATGAAATTATCACGAATCACCACATTCTCCAGTAAGACACGTCCTACATATGTTGTTCCCAGGCTTCCAATAATCTTGAATATTGCAAAAGAAATGTTGGTACAAAGCAGTGGTTTTGTATTCAATTCTTGAACTAAGGTGTGTCCCCACTTACATCACTTGTGCTGGCACTTAAAGATTTAAAATGACAAAGTTTGACAAAGAACTAGGTTTAAAAAAAAACACATTGCCAAATAACTGGTTTGAAAGAATTAAGAGTTAATTAGGGTCCTGTAGACACAGTCTTTGAAGACTGTACATTATTAGTTGCTTTATAAACCTTGCACATTAATTATTGGATTTGGAGTTGGCCTTCTGGGCATCTGGGCACTAGCATGACACTGGTCCTGGGATCAAAGAGTTCACTTTCCTGAAATTTTAGGTTAGGACACATCTTCTCGTTTGGATGAATCTCTGTCAAATGAGTGAACGTCACCATCCCCCTCCCTCATCCCTAACCAGCACCCGACCCCCCCACCTCCCCTACCCCCCACCAACACACGGAAGGGCTCTGAGAACAAATCTGAGCTTTTCACGGACCAAACTGAGCCCTGACATGACACGTCTTGAAGCTCTATTTTTCTTGCCATTAGGAAAGATAGGACTTTGGTGACAGGTAAAGAAGAGGAGTGGGCTGTAAAAAGTGAGGATAAAGTGGCAATCTTATCAGACCTACTATCTGAAAAAGAGCCTCGCTGAAGACCCCACCGCAAGAGCGCACCAGTTGTTCCTCCCAGTCCCGACAGGAACCACTCAGTTCCTAGGTGTGACCAGCCTGACTCATACATGCATGTCCATAAACACACACATTTGAGCCTCCCTCGGAGTACTCAGTTTCTGCTTTAAGTTCCATGTGAATTACTTCAGTTATTGTTAAGAAGATGTCTTTCATTTGGCAACATATGTTAGTGTGTCCCTCCCTGACTTGTTTACTAGGCGATCTCTCAGCCTTTCTGTGAATGCAGCAAAGGCTGCCCTACTCCTCAGGAGTTCAGTGTCTCATTCTCCTCAAATCTGCCTTCAAGTATCACAAATGCAGTGAACTGCCAGGTGTGGGTATCATGGAAGAAACATTTTAGACAAACAAAAAAGTTCTGAGTCAGTGAGATGAGTTGAATGAAATAGAATCAAAGGATATAATTGATTTTTTTAATGGATGGCTAGTCTTCCTCTTATTTTGTCTCCAATAAAATGCAGACCTTGAGTTACTGGTTTTACAGAATCTGACACTATATTTAAACCTACCCAGGCCACTGTTGGTAATGATAGGGTGGGAGTGGGAGTGGAGGAATTTAGATCACAATTTAAAAAAATTCTGCAATTTAAAAAAAAAGTCTAGTTATCAAGGAAGTTCAAATTAAAATAATAATATTTTAATCCCAAACATTTAAATTTTAAGGGTTGGAAAAGGTGTGATGAAATTAGCACTTTTACACTTTGTATGTGACGAAGTAATTTGGTACACTTCCTGGAAGACATTGTAGCAGTAAATATTAGGGCCTTAAGTATGTCTTCAATGCTTTAGCCTGGTGAGTCTACCTCTAAGAATTTACTCCAAAAAAAAAAAAAAAAAGAAGAAGAAGACGATGACAAATCCTAGGCGGTGTATAACGATGTATTACCTGAATGTCTTTTGCAGCAGAATTTCTGTCATAAAACCAAGTGTTTGTTTATGTAAGTAACAATGTCACGATAAAAATATATTTAAGAATGGGGAATTGTTCAGTAGTTGTGCTGTACCCATATGACTGTTGAAAAACACATTGTCAACAATTATAGGATAAATGCTTGCTAATGTTAAATAAAATAGAGATATGGAAGAATATCTATAGAGAGAGAGAGAGAGATAGACATAGAAGGGAAATATTCTGCAGTGTTAGTTGAAAGAGTCTTTGTCTAGTGACACCGTGGATTATTTTGTTTTACTTCTATTTCTCCTTATTTCTCTGCAGTGAATGTGTCACACTTTTATAACCAAAAAAAAATACGTGTATTCTTGAGAATGACAGTAAAAATTCCGCCAACATGGCCGCTTCAGATTAGTCTTCAAGAATATGTCGTATTACTTGTCCTTATTAGCCAGTTCTTGGCACTATAAAAGCACGAGCCCTCACCTGGGGTCTCCTAAAATCATTCACATTTGTTAGCTGTTTTACGTCATTTTGAGATTTTACCCCATCCAGTCCTCCCATGATTACTATTCTTTTAGTACGTCAGTGGTGACTTATAAAGGGTCTGTGGTACTTTAAGCTATTTCTGTCAGTGATACTGGTAAAGCCTTTTAAAATCACTGTAACCAACCAGAAATACCATTACCTTCATGATATTTAGACCAAGGAATTATAGCTATCAAACTCTTGTGACAAATAAACAATTTGCCAACACACAAGCCTTCAGTTGCCTCTACTAATATAAATAATATCCAAATAAATACACGCTGACATGTATAAGATGCCAAACACATACTCTTAAAACCCTCGTGAAGTAGGTGTGTCTAGAAGATGCCCTAAATGTCTGTGACTAGCTGGCACCAGGCTTGTGAGATGATACGTTGTTGTTGTTGTTTTTCTCCCTGCCATACAGACAGAGCTATGACATTCAGATTGTAGCGCTGGTAAACCAGACGGGCTTCCGATCTGGGAACACCCTCGATTTAAAGAACCCTTTCTTCAGGTAAGATGCCCTCATCCATTTCACACCTGTGTATATAGAATCTCACTTGACCATAGGACAGGTAAAGAGGTTTCAAATAATTCTATCTATCCTAAGAGGAAAAAAGCATCTATTCTTCCTCTCTAAGGAGACTTGGATCCCAATAAGGAGTTGAACATTTTATGTCCCATTAAGCAGAATTCAGTAGAGAACAGTCCCACCCTGAAACAGAGCGCTCCGCAGAGCCCTACAAAGGGCGTCCTCCTTCCTGCTGAGCTGTAATGAGCTGTGTGACCTCAGGCAAAGTCGCTTTCCTTCTGGCATTTGGTCTTCTCTGCAAAATGTGGAGTTGAAAGATGATCTCCTCTGACCTCTGTTCACCGTGGGATGACTATATAGCAGTTGTTCGGTACACCTAAAACATGAGTCCGTTTAAAGTACATTTTGGAGGGGTTTTTTTGAGACCGTGTACGTCAGGACATAACTCTCTTTGGAAGCTATGCAGATTTTGTCTGACACAGATAACTTGCCACAACGAGCTGGATACAACAAACGTTTCTTGAAAAGCTCTCCATTTTTATACCTCGTCAATATGAGCCTATTAAAACTCCACACGTGAAATCAACCACACAGATAAAACCACCGGACACTGTCATTCTTGACTTCCTTATTAAAAAGCAACTTTTCCTTCATATTGTAATGTCTCCCCAAGGCTTTAATTCAAAGCATCATGTCTGTATAGTGTTGGAAAGCTTAAAGAGAAGAGGAAACCCAGGAAACCAAACCAAGAATTCTTTGAAAGAGATGGGAAAATGAAATGCTGACCTTGAAGCAGGGGAGGAAAAAAGTGGACAAGGCTGTAACTGCGTATGTTGTGTGCAGGGTGTCACACGCGGTATGAGTCTTTGAAACCTATTTTCGGTTAGGGGTATGGATCTCATCTCTAATTCTGAGGGAAGGAAGGAATTCTCACTCCCATCACTTTGCACAATCCTGCCATGTAAAGCAAAAGGCACAGGCTTTGGCCTCAGAGAGAACAGGCTGGCTAGTCACCAGTACTGTTCAACCTGCCTGAGCCTCAGTTTTCTCATCTTTAGAACAGGATGAACAACATACCTCGCTGGGAGGTGGCAAGGATTTCTGTAACACCTCCCAGTGAGGAGCAGTTCCCATAATTGGTGCTTAGTAAATGCTGCTCTCTTTTCTTCCTGTTCTCTGCTCACGAGCTCACTCTGTGAGTAAATAGATGTTGATCTGTAGTTTATTGCAATCCATTGGATTTTGGAAAAGAAAATGAATTTTTGTAAGCTTTTAGAAAACCCACCTTTTGAATGCAAGAACCATGTGAACTAGTAGTTCTGGAGTCCCACTTTGATTTCATTGTACAAAAACAAGGTTTGAGCCAGAAAACCACCTAGGGAGGGCCTTGGTGTTGACCAGCCCCTAATTTTCATGAAGGCACACACACACAGTGGCCATGAGGTCAGAGTGAGAGTTTGTCAGAGATCTAGTGATGCTCAAGATGGCCAGGGCCCTGTCAAAGCAGGGGGACTGTGGAGCACCGAGCAGCCGCCTTTCCTCTACCTGTTTCTCTCAGCAGCAAGGCTGACTGATAGATTTAGTTAAACAGATGAGATGCTTAAAAATGTGGCTCCGCTGGGAATTCCAGATCGTGATTATACTTCTTTACTATCCCTTTCCTGATGTCTAGGCCTCAATATCCTCGGCAGGGATGTGTAAGCCAAAGGACAGAACCTTTGCGGAGTACTTAGCATATAGTAGGCGCTCAGTTAAATGTTGACCAGTGATAATACCCTTCTGCTCAACCACATTCAACTCTTGTTATTGCAGCAACACAAGGGTGTGTGTGTGTGTGTGTGTAGTACATGTATGTTGAGGGAAATTAAAATAAATGGCATTACCTAGAATAATTATTAGCCTCAAAATAAATTTCTCTCCATTTGCTCTTTATTCTACCCGTTTTTAGGTCACAGTAGACCCAACTGACACACAAAAGCAAAAGACTCGTGTTTGTTTTTCAGCCAGTCCCCGAGCCACCTGACCACCAGTGATATGCGGTCCACAAATGAATTACTGGAAACATGAGCACCCAGCATTATACATGCTGTGAAAGTTGCTGTTTTTCCATGGGCAGGGTGGGGGGACCTTTATTTTGACTATTGACTATTTTTAAGTCGTTTGAAAATAAAAGGAGAGCTAACAGCTGTCACTAAAAGTGAGCAAGGGGACAAAACTACTCCATCAGGGAGGGAAAGCTCTCCAGTAAACCAGTAGATTTGCCCAGAACTGTGAGAGGAGTCCCTCATCACTCAGGTCCCAGACAGTCTGTCCCAGGACCTGGCCAGGCCACTGGCCATGCTGGGCTGCGGAAGTGTCACCACGACCAGGGCAGATGCAGCCCCTGCCTCCTTGAAGCTCTCCTTGTAGTGGGAGGGAAGTGGGCAGGAAATAGCCAACTGCAGAATTAACTGTCATGACAACTGCAGTGCGTGACCTGAAGGAGAGGTAGAGGGCGCCAAGAGAGCATTGATGGGGAGATCTGGAGCAGAGCAAACCCATAAAACCAGAACCACAGGTGCCCCACACCGAGAAGGAGCTGACGCTGCTTGAGAGCACTGGGAGAGAGAGCCTTGTGGTACACTGTTGCAAAATCCCACTAAGGGAAAACAGGACCCCCAAATTTCCTGTGGAACGAGACCTTAAGCATGCCCACTTCTGAGAAGCCTTCCAAGCCCTGGGCTGGCTTAGGTGCCCCTCCCACATCACTCAGAATGCCCTGTGCAGACACCACTTTTAGGGCACCTGGATGACAGTCTCAATTTTATTTCTCTGCGGTGCCTCGTACCTTGAGCACGAGAGCCTACCTACTGCCTTTGGGATACAGTGCTATGCAGTAGGTGCTGGATAAATGCATGATGAACGGGGAATGAATGTGGCCCCAGGGAGCTCCTGATGGGACCTAAAAGAACTGAGCTTGTGATAGACGCTGTAGCCCAAAGGCCAGTTTCATCTTCCACACTCACATTGCAAGCCAAGCCTCTGTTCTACTCACAAAACAACTGAACCCTCTTTCCCCCAAACATTAAGTTCCCTTAATTTCCTCAAGTTAAATATTACCTTCCCTGGTGCTTTTTTTTCACCCGAATCATTAAGTAGTTATTGTATGCTACGCACTCTTCTCATTCCTAAGGTGGAAGAGAATGAGATGCTTACAAACTCCCTGGTCTCGTGGTTAGATGTCCCCCCTCAGACATCAGGAAAGAAATAAGATAATTTCAGGTAGTTGTAACATTTCTGAAAACGATAAACAGAGTAATGTCTCCCTGATTTCAAGAATTACTGTAAAGCTGCAGTAATCAAGACAGTGCAGTGCTGATGGAAGGGTGGCATGTAGATGAATGGAATAGAATAGAGGTCAGAAACAGCGCTGAACTGTATGTGAGTCAGTCTTCAACTAAGTTGCACACTCAGTGGAGAAGTGACAGCCTTTTGAAAGTGATGCTGAAATGACTGGATATCAGTAGCAGCTAACTTCCTTCCATACCTCACACCATCTCAAAATTAACTCAAAAGGGATCATCTATTAAAATGTAAACATAGAAGAAAATATTTGTGACCTTCATTAGACAACAGTTTCTCAGATGTGATACCAGAAACACAGATCATAAAAAGAAAAAAATGATCAGTTGTACTTTATCATAGTTTTAAAAATGAATGAAAAGATGTCACAAGCTGAGTGAAAATATTTGGAAATCATATATCTGGAGAAAAACCTAGTATCCAGAATATATAAAGAAAGTGTGATATAATACTCTCAAAGATAATAAGAAAAACAGTAAGAAAATCATGACTTTTTTAAAGAACAAAAGATTTGAAAAGATTGAACAAAAGATTTGAACAGATACTTCATCAAAGAAAAAATAAGCACATAAGAAATGTTCAAAATCACTAGTTATTAGGGAAAACGCAAGTTAAAACCACAGACATACCATTGCGCACCTATTAGAATGGCTAAAATAAAAATTCTGACAGTACCAAGTGCTGAGGAAGATGTGCAGCTCCTGGAACTCTCATTCATTGCTGGTCGGAATGCAGAATGGTACAGCCGCTTTGGAAAGCAGTTGGACAGCTTCTTATGCAGGTAGACATTCACTTAACCACATCACCCGGCAGTCCCACTCCTAGGTGTTTATACAAGTGAAATGAAAACTGCATTTGAATGTTTGCTGTAGCTTTTTTTATAATCACCAAAAACTGGAAATAACTATCATGTCTTTCACATGGAGAATGAATAACCAAACTGGTCCTTCCATACACTGGAGTAATTTTCAACCATCAAAAGAAAGGATGGATGCATAGAATAATACAGTTGAGTCTCAAATACATTATGCCGAGTGATCAAAGCCAGACTCAAAAGGCTACAGACTCTATGATTCCATTTCTCTGACATTCTGCCAAAGGCAACACTGGATGCAGAAAGCAGATCAGAGCTGGGGTGGGGAGCGGCTGGCTGGAAAGAGAGCATGGGAACCTTTGCAAGGCGCCACGACTTCTCCGCATCTTGATTGTGGCGGCGGCGTTATGTCTTTATGCGTTTGTCACAACTTACAGAACTGCACACTAAAAATGGTGGACTTTACTGTATCTATAAAATATTTTAATTATATAAAACTTACAAGAATGAAAAAAGGGGTAGCAGAGAACCGGCGAACACATAGAGGTGTGCCGGACAGGGGCAAAGCCAGGCACTGGAGGTGGGTGTTACGTACGGCAGGTGATCTTCTCTTCCAGGCCTCTCGGAAGAGTGGAGACTTAGATGTCAGGAAGGAACCCGCCTGGGCAGACGTGCACATGCACGCAGAGCCTTCTGCAGGGGAACAGCAAGGGCAAGGGCCTGAAGCAAAACGAACGTACTGCATAGCAGGAGAGAGACAAATAAGTCAGTGGGCGCTTAGTCTTTGCTATAAGCCTGTAAAAGAAGAAAAAGTTTTTTTAGTGAACACAAATCTGGATCATCATCTCAGATCTGAATTTAGGCTATGCATAATCAAACTTCCTAAATATAGTGGGTAAATATAGATCTAAGGCTGCCCATAAAAACTCCAGGGAAGGGCCTGGGAGTGGGAGGGGGCGGAGAGGGAAGGAGTGAACTCTGGCTTTGGATCTGGTGGAACTTCTCAGTGTCACAGTATCACCTTCTCTGTTTTAGGTTTGCTTAGAAGATAGTGACATGCCAAGCCATAAGTACACGAAGGCCTGAAAAGTCCCATGACATGCAAGTTCATCCTTCATGTTCCAAACACGTGTTCTAAATTTTACAAGGATGTTGAGGTTTATTTAAATTCCCTTTTCCCCCTAATGTTAAAATGTGCATCCTAATTTTACTGACCAATCTATTTCTTGGTGCTTTTTTATCTGGACTGGCTCCTTACAGCTTTCTGCATGTAACTGAAGAATACTTTTCTTTTTTGCTATCTTTTTTTTTTTTAATTAGTAAACAGCCAACAGCACTGCTTTAATTGTTGAAGTATTTAAAAAAAATTTAACAGAATCCTACCTCATGTTTATATGTATGCATATGTATGACATGACATAAGAGCATGTTAGGGGCGATCTATTAGCAGTTTTCATCTGTTTTTGCAAATATTTTCAGCACATCAACAGCTAGTGCCTAGTTCAGCAACGTGTTAAAGAATTTTTGCCTTCTTCGTGTGATGTCAGGAATGTTCTTCATTGGCAGTATTTGATGACTCTGTATGTAGTTAAGAAAATGAAGATGGAACCTTTGTCAGCCCTCATAGGCTCACAGTGAAAACGTACAGCGTGAGACACCGGGGAGGCCTCTCCTTTACTTTAAGACATTTGTTACATGTCACACTTCACAGGGTGATGAAAATGGTCTTTCCAAAGAGTGGGTTTCGCTCTGGCCCCCAACCCTTATGAAAACTGATGTCACGTCAGCTTGACGAGCTAACGAAGGCCAACAAGCAGCCTGCTCGCTCCGTGAGGGAAACTGGGGTGAAGACCAGCCGCCCAGCCCCTCCGCCAGCCAGTCGCCCACCACCGTCACCCTCCACTCGGGGGCTTCGGCTCCTGTCCGCTCAGTTTAAATCCTCCCTCCAGCTGCTCCAGCAGCCTTACATCGCCGCAAAGCCGCCTCACAACACACCCTCTCCAGGTGCCCTGCTGGCCCCCTTCCACACTCTCTAAAACCACCTTTCCTTACCGAACCCTTTCTTGCTGCATTTTATCACTCCATACCCTGAACACACACCTATCTTTCTCTTCTGTTAACTAGCTCTTTGTGGGTTGGATCTGACTGAGGTCAGTTCACCTAATAATGTTCCACAGCACCTAAGAGTACACCTAGTGCATGGAAGGTGCTCGATAGCTGTACATTGCTAAATAAATTTATCCTGAACTTAAGAGTCATTGGAATTATGGAATCAGGCCTGACAATGCTCTAATTGCCTTCCAAGAATGGGAGGTGGACATGGTGTAAACCTTGGATTATAGAAGCACAGTCCAGCTGCTGCCGCTGCCTCCACCCACACCCAGGGCAGACATTCACAGTCGGTTCCTGCACTCTTTCCCGCTCATCCCTCATGTGGTCTCACTGCCCTTCTTGGCCTGATGCTCTTGGAAGCCATTATCAGTCTATAGAAGTGGGCACAAGAGATGAGCCCATGACTTTTAATGATTCGAAAAATTAATGTTCTCAGTCTTTGAACAGTCCTGGAGATCTGTAGTAGTTGTGAGTTTGTCATTTTGCTGAAGCACAGATTTGCTACAGATACATGCTACGGGATGGGTGTGAGGAAGTGAGTGTCTTTCTGTCAGTAGCTCAGAGGATGCACCGCCATGTAATCGATAGCTATCCCGAGGTAGTCCTTAAAAATTGGTTTTCATCATCTTCACTTCATTTCTAGAAATTTAAGTAAGTTCTTAGTAAGTGTTAATAAACAAATGATGCAGGGTAGAGCTTATTTTAATGGAGAGATTTAGTAACTTTACTACTTATTCCAGTCTTGTCTCTATCGAATTATTTGGAACCAATGGGGATGACGTATTAAGCGTTAATTTACTGTGTTTTGTGGGGAAATTACATTATAATAGTATTTGCAGATTTGAAAGTGACCTCAAACATGTCCCCTGTGAATATCAAGAAGAGATTGAGAATTTAGGGAAACCTTGGAAAACTCATCATTCATGAAGCTATCACATCGTGATTAAGACAAGGCCAAAGCCCTGGGGAGTCATAGCAAGTTGGTCAGGAGCTGATGTCAGGAGCTGCTGGGCAGCAGCCTCCACCTCGGGCTCTGCACCCAGGTCAACTGTGGGACTTGGAAGTCGCGAGGCTGAGGAGCTCCAGGAAGTACACCAGAAAGTTGCTGTAGAGGTAAAATTATGTTTTTGACAGCCAGTGACACAAGACCCTGACTGAAAGTATGTTCCACAGTAAATCTATCGTATCACAGCACAATGAGTCCAGAGGTAGAGTGGACTCCAGGATTGCTGATTTCATCAGGGACTGAGATTCTTCCTTCCTTTTGCTCTGCCGTCCTTCCTCATAGCATAACCCTCCTTAGAAGCACAAGGTGACCGTGGAAGTTAGAGGAGTCACATCTATACACACAGGATGTCCAGGGTCATAAAAGAGGCTATCACTTCCGGTGCCTCCTCTTAATGATAATGATAGTTAACACTTACATAACACTTACTGTGTGCCAGGAACTGTTCTAAGCCCCTTATGAACATTAAATAATTTTGATCCTTACAACAACCCTATTAGGTATGTATTATTATTAACCCCATTTAACAGATGAGGGAATGGAGGCAGAAAGAGAAGTAACTTTCCTGATGACATGCAGCTAGTAAGTGGCAGCACCAGGATTATAATCCAGGCATTCTGCTCTGAAGTCTGTGCCCTTAACCACCAAGCTCTCTACTACAAGAAAGCCTTTCCAAAAGCAACACACAGTTGTGCCTTCCTGCTTCAGTGGCCAGACCTGAGTCACATGCCCACGTCTAAGCCAATCATTTACAAAAGACATGAGATTACCACAGAGCAGCTGATCAAGATTTATCACTGAGCTGGAGAGAGACTCATCTTTCCCAAGGGATGAACCCTGAAAAAAAGTCAAGTTCTGTTCCCCAAGAAGGAGAATGGACATAAAACAAGGAGCCAGTATCACCTGCTTATGAGGGGCTGCCTACAAAGCGGCCAGCTACACGACCAGTTTCATCTCCTCTGCGCTCATAAGGTAAGATGGTGTGTTACTCCGTAGTCATCTGTGCATGTCTCTCTCCCTCTTCCCACTTGCTCGCAAGTACTCCAGAGATAGGCACGCATCTCACAAATCTGCATATTCCCCACGGGGCCTGGCATAGGACCCGGCTTATAGAAGGTGTTCAAGAAACGTTTGTTCATTGTAATTGAATTTTCATTCTCAAGTCTACTTAATTGGAGAGGTCAACAGTTGGCCATGCTCAAGGCAGGCAGATAATGCATTTTCACATTGATCTAGCAATCAAATAAATTCTGAGAAATTTCCCTTGCCATGCAAAATAGCATGAAATCACACATTAACATAGGTCAATGCAAAAGCCCAAACTTACCACATTGTTAGTGTCTTGCACTCAGCACCCTTGGAAGTAACATTAATGTCACATTTTTATTATGACTTGACATTTCCACAGTATTTAAAGATACACATCAGAGAGCCGTAGACAGAGCAGGCTACATAATTTTACCACCCAGTGCAAAAAGGAGATGCAGAGACCCAACCTGGATAGATGAGTCATTCTCCCCTTTTATGAGCCTCGTGTCCCAACCCCTGTAGACAGGTGACCCCCAAGAGACTGCAACTTCCTGGCACCTAGATTGAGAGTGGGTGGGAGGGCCTCATGGATTTCCCCACCGAGCTCAGTCTCTGACTTCCCCAGCCCGAGACGCAGCAGGACACGTGCCTGATTCCAGCTCTACCTGTGCCCTGCCAGTCACCCCCTGGGAGCAGAGTGTAACAGCAGGAGTTGGGCCACCCTCACTTGATCCTGCAGTAGTCAAAGGGGCAGAGGCAGGGAGGGGAGGCCAGGCAGAGCCTGGGGCTTAGCGCATGCATGAGAATTCATCCGAGATAGGTGGCGGGAGGGCAGGACCACCTGTGAGCCGGGGCCATGAGCCGCAGGTGCATGCTGTAGTCCCAGCATACTCCACTTACAAAACACAGATTGAGAGGTAAAAGTATTAAGGATCTGAAGACAGTGACCACAGAACATAAACCTCAAACACCCTGCGTACAGGATCCTTTGCAACTGCACTTATCACACACACTGGCCCTAAAGGTGAAGTGTGGTGCCTTCCTCAGCTGTGAGTATCTGTCTGTGGGGAAGAGCGACATTGTCTTAAGTCATGCTGACTGCATGCACGAGCTTGTCTGAGGGGACAGGGAAGAAATTAGACAATGAAGAGGGGAATTGCTCTCTGTACAGGTGTTCATCCTGGGTTCCATTCAGTGGCTCCTTTCCAAATATATATATGCCATGGTGACTTTGGGCTTCTCCCTGTAGACAGGGAACCAGGAGCCATTCCATGATTTTTATGTGGAGTGGCACAGTCAGATCTGTCTCATAAATGGGTTTCTCTGGGGACAGTGTGGAGGAGGAACTCAAGGAGGCAGCAGCTCTAGGCAGGCAGGTGAACGAACTTCTACACCAACTATCACTGAAAGTGACGTGACAGCACAGTGGTTCAGGATGAGGGCTCTTTAGTTAGAGTATCCCTGGGTTCACGCCCTGTTTCTGTCACTTACAAGGTATGTAACCTTTGGCCAGTCACCTGCCTTCTCTGAGATTCAGTTTCCTTACCTGCTAAAATGAAGTCATAGCAATAGGGTTCTTGGGGGATTGAGTGCAGTGATACAGATAAAGCACCTAGCACAGTGCCTACACCATTAAATACAGCTATTATCATGTTACATTACCGTAGAGAATGGATTCTCACTGACTTCTCTTCCCAGGCCCATGTCAGTATCCCTCCTAAAGCTTCTGTGCTTCCAGTTATAAGAGGAAAAGGGGCGCATGCCGACCACCCCCATCTACCAGTCTCTCTCCCCTCAGGAACCCGTAATTCCATGGGGCAGAAGGGGTGGCTGTTCATTCCCTCCCCTGCATCATAATCACATTCCCCTCCCTCAGGGCAGCAGTCTCAAGATCTACCTGTCTACTACAGAGTGGCATCTTAGCTCCTTGACAGAAGGAACTCGTCCCTGGGTCACTTATATCTGAAAGGAACTTAGAAAAACCCACTTTCTGCTCGTAGCCTAATTTTAAACATATTGTCTTGCTTAGGAAGTCATCTCATTCATTTATTCACCCTCTCTTGCCCTGGATCAAGAAGCCTATATAAAGGATGAACTAAAGGATGGTGATTGAGGGAAAAAATAGAAATACTCTAGCTTAATATTTGCAATATATTGTCTCCATTAAAACATAATTCATCCTTGTTATATTAATATAAGTGAAGTAATATGGAAATCCCACTTACCTGTAACTTACCAGGATAGAGATCCCCTGAGGAACACAACAGAAGTAGTTACCCCTCAGAAACACCACAGGCTGCTGGCACTGTTCCCCAGGTCTTAGGAAATACCTAGAAATGATTTTTTTTAATTTTTTTTTTTTTTGTGTGGGGAGGTAGTTAGGTTTATTGACTTATTTTTAGAGGCGGTACTAGGGATTGAACTTGGGACCTTGTGTATGCCAAGAATGTGCTTTACAACTTGAGCTACACCCTCCCCCATACATAGAAATTAGAAAGAAAGAATGTGTTCATCAAAATAAACACTCCAGGGCTATATTCTTTCAAAAATGGAGAAGTTAAACACCATGAGCTTTAGAATCTATGCCAGGTTTGCATGTGTGTGGAGACCGGCAAATTGGGGTTTTGCAGTTTGGCACAACCTGTGGAGGGCTGTTCTGGGCAATTGGAATTGCCTGGCCAGGCCCACTGAGTGATGCTACACTTGAGGAGTGGGCATGTGGACCTCGTTAGCCCTAGTGGTCAGTTAAAGAAGTTGATGCGGGCTAGGGCAGGAGTTGGAGCTGCAGGTGGTCTCTGGGTGCCACTCCTCAAGTGGGAGGAGCATAAACAGTAAACTTATAAGCAAATAAAATATAAAATGTTAGAATAGGCAGAGTGCTGTGACAAATATAAAACTGGGAGATAGGCTACAGGGTGCCTTGGGGGGTCACAGCTTAGTGCTCAGAGAGCCCTCACCCAGGTGCTAAGTGCTGGGCTGGTGAGGAAGGGGCCACAGGAAGACTGAGAGAAAAGAACTCAGGTAGAGATTATGGCAGTTGGAAGGGGTGGCACAGAGGGGTGATGTGATTGGATTTATCCCGTGTCCTGGTTCGCTTTGGTTGCTTTCAACAAGCAGACTGTTTTGTGGGCAAGAATGGAAATAGGGAAATCAGTTAGGAGGCTGTTTCCGTAGAACCAACGAGTGGTGAGGTATTAAGGCTCGGGTTTTAGTAGTGAAGATGCGGAGAAGTGACCAGATTAAGGATCTATTTTGGAGGCAGAGTAACAGAACTTGCAAGAGACTGTCAGTCGGAAAGGAAAAGAATCTAGGTGAACTCCTAAGTTTTTGGTGTGAACCATTCAGGGCTGTTTCCTAAGATGGAGAAGGCTAGGGGAGGAACAGGTTTGGAGGGGAATGGAGAGTTCTATTGTGGGCGTGTGGGGTTGGACACGGCTGCCTGTGTCCAAGTGGAGTTAAGAGCTGGCAGTTAAACGTGGGCATCTGGAACTCAGGAGTAGCTGAATATGGAGGTCGGGGTTGGGGAGCCACAGAACGGAGAGCACTGTGGTCAGACGAGGTCCCTTGGAAGACTGTGTAGAGAAGAGAGGAGAGCCAAGAGCAGAGAATGCTAATGTGTAAAAGTTGGACAGAGCAGAAGGGGTCAGCCAGAGCACCTGAGTCATCTGCCCAGTCATGTAAGAGGAACGAATGACAGGGAATGAAAGAAGAAATTGCTTCCAGGAGGAGGGATGAACAGTTTTGTGTCAAATGTGGCTGTGAGGTCAAATACGATGGAAACAGACCATTGAAATAAGGAACATGGAAGTTATCAGTGGCCTTGAGAAGAGCCATTTCAGGGGAGTGAAGGGTTTAATGACGAAGTGGAGAAAGTTATCTAGACAGCTCTTCCCAGGAGTCTTGATGGGAAGAGTAGCAGAAATATGGGGAGATCTGGGTCCCTGTATCCGAATCTCTGCCTTGATATGTCCAGCACCTCCTTTCCTCCAATTTTGGTTGGCCTGGGCCCCACCTTGGTTGCTATGGACTCCACGTGGGCTGGAGTCTCTTCCCAAACCTCAGCCCCACGGCTGGGAATGTACAACTGTCTGCGCGATGACCTTGAGGACAAACTTCTGTCTATTAGAATCTCTGTTTAAAGTCAGCGTTAACTATGTACCCAGGAGAGACATGACAAAAAGAGAAAGAAGGAGGTAAGTCTTGTCTTTACAGAATTGGAAAAGTTCTATGTACTTGATGGCAGTCAACGACAGTGCTGAGTCTTCAGAAAGCATGACCATCAAAACAGAACTGATGGTGGGAAGTCAGAGAACTCATGTCATCAGCAAGTATGAACAAGGGGACAGAAGGTCATGATGCTGGGAATTATTTAATGTTTGAATTGTCAATACATTCACATGGTTCAAAATTCAAAAAATAGAAAGGATGTACCATGGAGTCTCCTCCTGAGCCTTGTCCCCAGGCCTTCTAGTTCATGCCCGCTAAGTAAACTAATGTAAGTTTCTTGTCCATTCTTGCACACACAGACGGGAACACACAGGCACTCTCCCCACTCTCCACCTTTTGGCACAATGGTATTATACCCTACATACGATTCTGCACTTACAAAGCCAGGAATTTGGCCACATGGAGAGAAGTGGATTTTTGCAGCTTCTCCTAACAGCTATAAAATTCACAGTAAACATTTTTTAGGAAAACAGTTTATTAGGTAGTAGGCATGGTAAATGGAGTCTAAAGTGAGTTTTTCTGTGTCTGGGGGCGTCTGTTGAATGGGGTAGACCTGTGAGGAGGTGGAAGATGCCTGGGAGAGCAAAGGTAGGAAATGTGACGTTTGTGCTTGAGAATTCTCATACAAGTTCCCAGGACTGTCATGGAACTTTATCATCACCGATGTGTTTGCTTGCCATCACCCCATCCTTTCCAGTACTTCTGGGAAGGCTCTGCCCTCCTGCCAGCACCCACATGGGGGTCCTTGGCTGGCTCCCTCCAAAGTCAATCAGCTACCAAGATCACCACCTGTTCCCTGTCAAAATTGGCCTTGTATTGCAAACGCCTCCCTCTTGGCTGAGCATCCTCGCGATGCCTCCATCAGGGTTTATGGCGTAACCGGGTCCCCGTGCTCCTGCTTTGATGTCCCACCACCAGCTGCCTATCTGAACCCTGTTCCTAGTAGGGGGCGTGTGCCTCTTGGATGTGAATCAATTCTAACATTAAAAAATAGGACCCTATTTTTTAAATTACCATCTGCCCTGCCAAATGAAGTGAAGCTCATTTTCAGATGATTCCCAGCTGTCATAATAGCATTGTGCCTGGATGGCTCCATCATCCCAGAAGCAAGGAGGGCAATTTTACTTCATGTTTAACTTGATAACAGGAATGGTGACTGGAAATCAGCTCGAGATATTTAGAACAGCTACTTATAATCCCATCAATTAACATTTGTCCACTGCTTTGCTGTTTATAAAGCACTTTGATGTCCACTGTCACAGTATATGTTAGGGAGTGATGGTGGCTCCAAGGAGAGAACAGAACAAGTATTTTAATGCCTAAGCTTAGAAATGGAGAGCAAACAGACAGGTTCTTAGAAAAGAGAATATCGAAAGCAGACCACAGAGCTAAGCACAAAAGAATAAGCGTTACCAGTGCCAAACCCAGAGAGGCTGAGATGGAAATATTGCTGATTCAAGATGGACAGATCCTGGGAGCAGGGTCAAGGCCAGCTGAGGTCCTGTAGCAGTGTTCAGGGTGGAGGATTTTTGGACAACTGTTCAGCCCAAGTAAGTTGTTTTTTTCTTTTGTTTATCACATAGGTAATACATAACTTCATTTTAAAACATCAGAACTGCAGATAAGCCAAAAGAAAATGGTAGTATATTTTCAGCTTCTCTGTCTAGCTCCTCTTACGGCCACATTCTTGGAGACGGTTGCCGGATCTCACTTCTGCTAGTACCTACCACGTGCTGCTGCGTTGTTTCCCTGTATAATGCCCACCTGCTCTCCCTTCCTGTGGTTTGGGAATCGGCATTTTCCTGGCTGGTGATGACTCAGTGATGGACTTAATTGATGATAACTGCGTTTCCTGGGGTGTTGGTACTCATAGTTATCTTTTGTCTCAGAGGCTGAAATGCATAACATATCCATATAAATTGTGAAAGAATTAGGCTAATGAATGTCAAGCAAAATCAGGATTCACTACATTCTGGCTATTTTGATTTGCCATTGTTGAAGAAATGTTTTCTTTATGGTGCTTTCCCCAGAGCCTTACACACTGGCTTGAACACATTTTTGTGTTTGTACTCCCCACCCTTGCTCCATTTGCCTGTTGGTTTCCCAGCATACAGTAGGCATGTAATACATGTTTACTAAATGAAAGTTCTCTTTCTTAGAGCGTGATGAAGCTGCCCTGTGGATGGATTCAGTAGGCTTTGTTTCCCATGAACTCCTGTTTGAAGCTATTGTCCTGGTGGGAAAGCGAGAGCTGAACTGTTGAAAAGAAAGATTCTCCCCCTTGCGGGTCAGCGTATGGGCGGGTGTGAGGGTTAAGGGCATCCCTGAAGTGTGATGAGTCTGACTGCAGGCATGGGTACCTAAGCCTTGTTACTTAATTCCTGTACTCTGGAAGTTCTCTTCTCAAGACACCCCTCACTCCATCACTCATCTGTCTGGTCACAGTTGTACCCAAAGACCTCAAGTCAAAATGGATCTAAATTCTTGGAGCAAACTAGAAAAGTCAGGCCAGGCTGGGGACTCAAGGTGGATGTGAGCTCTCCAGAATGAAGCCCAGGGATGGACAAGAGAATGGAACAAGAAAGAGTTGCCAGTGAGATTAATACTGGCCTAGCATTTCTGGAACACACTTGAAGGGGCTTTTTTCTCGGGGAACTTCGGATGGTACTAAGCCTCTTCTGTCCCCCCAGAACCCGAAGCTGGCTCAGAGATAAGAGAGGGGCAGGGTGGGGACACAGAAGGCGGGGGAGGAGGATGAGGGCAAAGGGAAGGTGAATTAGAGGGAGAACCGAAGAGAGGGGAATTGTTAGTGGAACCAATGGAAAGAGTAAGGGTTTATCAATCGCCCTTTTCTGAGGTGGTTGTTCATGAGTGTCTTTGTCTTTCTGTCTATCTATTCATTCCATCCTGCCTTTTTCTAAAAGGATTTAAGTTGGTTTCCAAGGATAAATTGTATAGGAGGTTATACTCTAAACTCTAATTGGATAGAATGATGATGGGGACAAAATGGAGCCAAGAGTGGGGCTAGCTACACACTTGCTGGGCTGGATCATTGTGCCTGTGACCATGAGAGGCAGTGACACACATAACCAAACTGAGCGTCTTGCGAGACCTGGAGCTCTGGCCTGTGATGCGTGTCTTCCTCTGGCCGTGTCTCACTTGGACTTAGCACACCCGATCGGGCTCTATGGGGTGGCCTCTCTTTGCAACGGTGGCAGGGGGAAGGCCGACCTAAATGTGTGTGATGCTGAGTATTATACACGGTAAAACCCAAAGGCAACTATTGTTTCCCCTGCATAAGGCAAATTAACAGAAAGAACCCGCCCAACTATAGAAAATACCTAGTCAGATGTTATAAAACAGCATTCATTTTTTTTCAGAGTTCAAAAAATAACAAATTTTAAAATCCTTTTTTTGAGTTAAGAAAAAAATAGATGTAAAATCTTATTGACAGCCTCTGAGATTCTTTTCTTAGCTGACATCTCCCTCTGCTGACAGTGCCTCCTCTCACTTTTCCCTCGCAACCCAGCAGGGAAGTCCTTTGAAACTGACTTGCCTGTGAAATGCCTTTGAGTCCGTGCTCAGAGACTGAGGAGGACCAGGGGGAAGATCATACGTTCTGCTCGGGTCTTGGGGCATGGGAGCCGTGCAAGTTCAGGCAGCAGTAGGATCCACCTGTCTGGAGCTCAGAAGCGAGACCTCAGACAAAGAGACAAGTGGCAGAGTGGTCAGTGGGAGTGAAGGAAAGAAAAGAGGAGGAGGAGGAGGATGCCTGAACCTTGAGAGTCTCTCCGACATAAAGGTCAGGCAGATGGGTAGGAGCAAAACAACATGAGTTCAGTTGTTCGTTCCTCTGCCGGCCTTTTTACAGCCGTGCATCTTGGCTTGTTTAATCCCAGTGTTGGGAAACTCACTCCTCCATTGTCAAGACTTGTTTGACAGTGTTTATTGTTAGAAAGTTATTACTTAGAATGAGCTGGAATCTGCTTCCCCACAATCTCCATCCGTTTTTATCATTCTGCCGTTCTGTGCTCTAAAGATAGAATCCGTCACCTCACACGTTTTTCCCAACAAATGCTTCCCCGTGAGAATCCCGTGAGAAAAATATGGCTAAACGGTTCAATTACCCAGTTCACGGTCTAGTCCATTCCTCCCCCACCATTGTGAGCCCTTGTGAGCAAGGACTCCCCTCCCTCCCCAGCCTCCAACCTGCCACTTTCAGGGAGGCTGTCTGTTGTACTGAAAATACCCCTTGTGTGATCTCTTTGGACCTCATATCAACTGAGTGAGCTGGGCATCATTATTACCCCTTTCTAGGTGAGAGCACTGAGGCTCAGACCTGTTACTTGCACAGAGCCGCACAGCGAGTGTGTGGTAGACCCCGGCTTGACGTTCACGTCTCTCTGATAATCAAAGCTTGAGCGCTTAAGTCAACGTGATGCTCTCTGTTTTGTCTCTAGACAGCATGGGACATAGACAAAGGCCACAGTGGTGTCCACCAGGCTGAGCCAAACTGTGATAATACCTACTTGAAAATTGGTAATTTGAGGTTAGGGGGCTTATAGATGAAACAGGTAGGATTTTGTTTCTGGACACAAGTTTCTTCCCAGCTGAGGCTCATGTCTCTTCCTTATCTCGGTGTCCATGTTCGTGGAGCCGCCTTCCTTCCCGGCTTCATCCCATCAGCGGAGCGGTTCTGACAGTGACTCCTGTTTGACTCCACATGGGGCTCAGCCACCCGGCCGCCCTCCCGCTCAGCGCTCCGTCCACACAGGACTTCTGCTGTCCTCAAGTTTGGGTCAGTCCTTCCAGCACCCATTATTCTGAATTCCTCCAGAGGGCAACAGATTCCTGCTGGCCATATTTTGGATGTCATGGGCTCCCCACTAACCATCTCTGAAGTTAACCTCAAACAGTTGCTAGTACTTCTTTTATTTATATATATATATATATATATATATATATATAAACTTTTTTTATTGAGTTATAGTCATTTTACAATGTTGAAAAGGGAATGAGTACTGGATGATACGTTGTGAGTGTCACTGAGAACGTAAGTGAAGTGTCCAACACAGTGCCTGCTCTGCTCCACATCTACACAAAAGTAGTAGCTATTATCAGTCTGAGGTGGGAAACTAAAAAAATCTGTGATGGTTCTCTGCACCTGGAGAAGATAATTAGCGGAAATGCAGGCGGCAAAGGGAGAGAGAAGTCATGGGGGTGAGAGAGCAAATGAAAGGCAGTAAGTATCATGAAAGCCGTAGAAAGAGGTGTTTTCCTCCAGTCCTGCTTCCTAGCAGACATTCAAGAGTCTCTGTCTCGGGTGTGGCTAAAAGATGCAGGGGTTTTTCAAGATTTGTTTCTGTGGAGACGTGGGGATAAAGACAGACAGCAGACAAACGGAGCAGGTCTTAAGGAAATAAAAGCCGTACTGAAGACTATTTATAAAGTGTGGCAAGAAAAGAAAGCAGAAGAGAGAGGCAGCCATCCAAGGGCACCGGGTTATGTCAAGTAGATGATGGATAATACTCGCTGAGTATTTATCACGGGGCTGGAGAAGCAACTGAGGGAGTGAGTGAAGATGCTTGTAGCTCAATCAGATGACTTTGGTAATGTTGACGGTGTTTACTCTGTGGCCTATATCCCTTTTTGGTAATAGTGGGGGGGTGGGAATTGGGAGGGTTAGACAATATTTTCGGCCCAAAACACATCTTTACCAAGAGCATTAGGCAAAAATCCTTTCACCTGCTACATCCTGTGGCTATCTCAACTTCCCACCTGTTTCACAGTACCCTCCAATTGTCTGAGATCTGAAATAAGGGGTCAGTCGGAGAAGACCCGGGAATACCAGTTTGGTTGGAAGGTGATCATCATGGATTTGGAGGTGTGTCAGTGTGAGGCTGAGAGTTTAAGTCCACTCAGGAGCATCTCCTGAGGTTCTTAGGCTCACATTGGCAGAGGATGGATGAAAATCCATTTATCTGTTCCCCAAGCCCATTACCTAGATCCAGACCCCCACTCGGTGGGTCCTATTGATTAGGAAGAAAGAGTCTAAGCTTCACAGGGCTAGGTGGTTACTGTCATACTGGCCATTTACTTAGACCAGGGCTGTGAGGAAATGTAGGAGAATCCTCTAGGGGTCTCATCAATGCAAATTCTGCCTAAATTAATCTGGGGTGGGGGTGGGGTGCTGAGAGTCTCTGTTTTTAACAAGCTCCCTGGTGGTGCAAATGCATACGCTGCTGGAACCAGTGTGATAAAGCATGCTTTGGGTAACAAGGCCACCTCATGTGGGACACTGGTTTGCCCACACTCACCACTGTGACATCTGATGGGTACCTGAGGCACTCTTGGTGTCCATTCCGCTCCAGCACTGGATTCCTCCCTCCCACACTCCGCACCACCAACCCCTGCCAGGAAAATGGCAAGAAATAAAAATTCAGCAACAACAGTTGCTTGGAATCTTGAATTTACAGCTTCAAGATCTTTTCCCTCTATTTGCTTTGGTGGGGAAAATGTTTTTCTTTTTTGAATCTCAGAATTCTTGATTTTTTTTTTTTTTTTGACCATCACCATTTGGCACAAACCCCCTTTTGTTGATTTGGCATTTCCTCTGTGCCTGAACTTTCTGGCTTTGGAAAAAGCTTCCGTCTTTTATGAGGCGCTTTTAACCTGCAGGATTTCCATTTAGCTTAATTGGCATATTTATGTATTGAGATGGGTGCCTAGAGGGCTCGGGCCAAGCGTCTTTTGTGAAAATCGAAAAAAATGAAACGAGCTGTTCTCACAGTTGCATGCCCTTCAGTCATGGGGTGCGGTAAAAGGCTCATCGTTTACAGGCTGCAAAAGCTCAGGCAGATCAATAGGCAGAATGCAACTCAGGAGTCATTTAGAAAGGCCAAACTCAGGATTCTCAAAGCCCAGGTATTTCAGTAGCTTGGCCATTACTAATTCCTGGTAAATCCTTCCTGGGCCTCCATTCCATCTCTCCGTTAAGGAATGGCCTTCTCCACTCCTGATGAATCGTCCTCCTCGGGTTAAGCCAGAGAACCTTCTCCTGGGGGACGATTTGTAAAGCGTGAGGAGCTGACTGTTCCCGGCCAGCCCCCTCTGATGACAGGCCCAGCTGCACGCTGGCCCTTTTCAGGCCACTTCTGAAGCCTGGCATGCTTTGAAGGCAGGTATGGGAATTGCTTCTCACTGGTTTAATATAGCTGTGGTTAACGACTTGTAGGGTTTTATGTAGTCCAGCCCCGCTAGGCATTGTCTCTACTAAGTGTGTCAAGAGGCAAGAGAAGGTCAGAGGGCCTGGGACACAGGGCAGGGCTTTCCTCCAAGCCAGGCTGAGAAATGTCTCCTTAACAGGAATTCTTAGGACCTCCTGAAGAGTTGAGAAAGAATGAGGGACCTTTTGGTGGCTCCTGAAAGAATTTGGCCTCTGGACTCAAAAAGGCATGTTTCAGCAGAGGGGCAGGTGGTATCAGAGTAGCACAAATGCCGGGCTTGGGTGAGTTCATAAAAAGATACAGGTGAGTTTCAGGGGAAAGCCTATGGAATTCTGCTCTCACCTCTCCTCCAGGTAACTTGGAGAAGTCACTGACCCTTCAGATTCCCTCTTCCAGTGTCACAGGGACACAGGCCCCAGCCTTGCACTGAACGAAAGGAGGTACAGGAGCAGTCTTGAAGTATTCACTCCTCCTCCAACCCCAGAGCGATTGCTTACAGCATAGTAAGGACTCCCTCCCCGCAGTGCTGCTTCTCCTTACATTTTAGAAGATGTGCCCCCCACCAGAGGAGTTGCCTAGTAAGATGGCAGCAAATGGCAAAGATCAACCGCGATTCTCTGGTGCCCAGGGCTCCACCATGGAGTTCTTCCTTTACTCAAAGTCATCTCCACTCACATAGATGAGCCCTTCAGGTTCCATCCAAGGCAGCATTGCTGGAACAAGAATTCAACATGAACACGAGGAATGCCTCTGATGAGGGATGTTAGATGTATGAAACAACAAATCAAAAATGACCAAGGCAAGGGGGAGGGTATAGCTCAAGTTGTAGGGCACATGCTTAGCATGCCCTAGGTCCTGGGTTCAATCCCCAGTACCTCCTCTAAAAATAAATAATTACCCCCCCAAAAAAACTAAATGAAATAAGAAAAAAAATTTTTTTAAATGACCAAGGCAAAAACTGTGATATTTTAAATAGAGAACATAACGGATGGAATAAATAATGGGGTAGATATAGCAGAAGAATGAAGCAGGGAATTGGAAAATAAGTTTGTAACAAATATAGACAATGTGCTGATAACTTTAAGATATAAGGGACCTGCATATATTGAAAAAATAAAATCTCTTAACATTCCAGTTTTTGAACATGCAAAGGATATAAGCAAAAATTCTCAGTAGAAACAGGAAAGACCAATAACCATGAAAAAAATCCAAGCTTACCAATAATAAAATAGATATAAAATCAAGCAATGAAATACTGGTTAAGTCCCAAGTTGGAAAAGATGTAAAGCAAATACATGTGGATGTCTTTGATGAGTGTTTAAGTAGGAATATCACTGGGAGAGTTACGAGCTTTATCCGTGATACAGACGTTAGTGTAATACCTACAGCTGGGGCTTGATGGAATCTTGAGACAGTGTGGGTGCACTGGGTACCTACTAATGAGCCAAGCATGACCAAGGCAGGGAGTGAGGGAGGCCCTCTCCCAGGCAGCTGGTTCACAGTTTCTCTGCAGGCCAATTTTAAAGTATGAATTAAGACGCTCTTGACCTACTAGTAGTCCAGAGATCTATACAGAGATGTGGGCAGAGATTTGTGATGTCCAACCTCTGCTCTGTTCACCTCCTCTCCTCTCTTCTTGCCCTCAAAGGCAAAGCCTCTTCATCCCCCCATTCTGGCTCTCACAGTGACCTGTTCACTTCATTCAGCCTTTGCTGAACTACAAGAAGGGTGGTTGCCTTCTGGCAGCCATCTTGGATGATGGAGTAGCGTCCTCGGGGATGCAGCCATGGCCCAGGGCAGCTAGGCAAAGAAGGAAGATGCCTGTATTCTTGGTAGCAGTGAGTCACCACACCAGCCTTGGACTGCCTACCTCTGGGTCTTTTTTATGTCACAATATATACCCCTCATTTGTTTAAACCATTCAGATCAGGTCTCTAATTACCAGCCATCGAATGCAGTTTAAATCTGAAGGCTTTTAATAACGGTTTTGAGCTTAGTTAACTCTGTCCACTAGCGAGCTTGCCATAAATTTCTCTTTGGTTGCAGGCATTTGGGTGAGTCTGACATCCACTTCCTGAAATGCTATGAAACTTTCATTAATCATTGAGTAGTTTATTTTCTGCTCAAATTTTTCAAATCCAGCTGTTCTGTGGCACTCTAGAGCAGGAGGCTGATGATGCGTGGAGAGGTCTTGTCCAAGGAATACACCAGAGTGAGCAGATGTTAAAGGGCTTTAGCAGTTAAAATGGAAAGAACATCTGTAAAAATAGATCTTGCAGATAGATGAGGCCAAACATTACAAGGAGGGGAGGAGGGGTTTGCAGGGGAGGCGGAGGTGACCAGAACCGACAAGGAAGCTGGCATAGGTGGGATAAGGGTGAAGGCACAGTGGCCCCAGGGCACCCTGCTATTGTGTGTTATCTTGCTTAAATTCACCATGAAATGCAAAGTTGGTTTGATCTGTTGACATCATTTGTAAACGACCTCTTCATACCTCAAATAATGTCCGTCAGACTTTGATGTTTGCTTCCTGGTTTTGTTAATACGTTGTAAGTATTTTCATCATGCGTCCCTCCTGGGCAGTACTGACTGCGTCAGTGATTGCGCATAGCAAGAATATTTGATTTTCACAAAAGTATTTCATATAAAATATTCAACCTATATCAATTCTGTACTCTGCATGAGGGGACACGGGTAAGAAAGTTTAGAGAAGCATTATTCAAAATAGCAAAAAACTGGAAAAGGTGTCCATCAAAGTGAAACTGATAAATTGGGCTATAGTCTAGCTATATTCAGCCACAGAATAAAAGCTACATACAACAATCTGGATCAATCTTTTTTTTTTTTTTTTAATTTTGAGCAAAAAGGGGCCAGTAAAAAGGACAGGTTTTCTATGACTCCACTTTCATTACGTCCCAAAAACAGGCAAAGTCTAAAGTGTAGTGTTTAGAGGTACACACTTAGATGGTAAAAATGTGAAGAAAAGCCAGAGGTGATGAGCCTATGAGGGCTGGGTGGGGCAGGGGGCAAAGCTGACGTGCACTAACACCCTTCCAGCCTCACTGGGGAGAGAAACGAAGCCTGAGAGACTCTCATTCCCTAAGGATGCTGAATACTTAGTTTCTAAAATGATACATAGCATATCAGGATTGGAAGGAAACTTACAGATCATTAAGATGAGAAGCCCTCTGATTTTTTCATTTCAATTTTTCTGTTTCAAGACAACTTTAGAGATTTCAAGAGAGGATTGCCACACTTTTTATTTTGCCAGGTAAGGTATATTTAAAAGCATATTACTATCTATCATTGTCATTACTTCATAAAAGGAATGGCATTTCACCCTTATAAAGTAAGAGATTTAAAAATAGAGTAAATGATAGTCCTTTAAATTGGATAAATTAAGGTTTATGAACCATGTTGCCTATATCTTTCCAGGGGCTTTGTAAAAATTTTATAACGGACCATCAGCAATCCCTAGACTTGCATATGGTGAACGTTGACCTCATTGGCCACTCCTTTAATAATTGAGCCTTCTTGTGAAATCTGTGAAAAGTGTTGCTTGCCTGAGCACTTCTGGTGAAAGAGAGCTCTCTCCCTCCTCATGATGTCTCTTCATCTTTGAACGTCTGCAACTATTTGAACATTCTCCTGTTTGTTGAGCCTAATTCCAGTTCTTTCCCTCTTGCTTATTGTTCCTCAACCAGCGATTGCACATACTGTCCAGATCGTCCAGTCTTCTACTTGTCAGCCTCAAGAGCTGAGCAGCACCCTTCATCCCCCACACGGGACCTCTGCGCCGCCTCATGTTTAAACAGCCTCAGATCTTTTGCACAGATTTCACTTACATATCTCAAGTCATCAGCATCCTTGTTGTCACCCTACTAATAGTGTTCCTCTTTGTCTACATCCACTTTAAAGATGTGATGTTCCAAGCTGAGTATGACTTTCCAGGTGGTCGGCCTAGCCCAGGGGAGAGTTGGTCCATCATCTCTCTTACTCTAGACATTATACTTCCTCATTTAATGTAGCCGAAAATTGCCCAGGTCAACTCTCTGATGCTTATTAACTCATTTAATAAAGACAATCTCATATGTGTTTCAGTGTGCATTTAGAAATTGGTTGGTCATAGAAAGGATAGGATAGTGACTCTTACAATTTGATAAGATATGAGAATGGCCAGTTATTTTTCACATGCTCCAAATTGACCTAATTTGTGCTTAACCCACATCTCTCCACTTGTCAGAAAGTATACCATTAGCGAGGACCTCACACATCTTTCAGAGGACTCACGCGTGGTTGTGGTATGCCAGTCAGTGTGTTGTGCTCCAAGAAAAACGGAAATGAACTCAACAAACCGCCATTTGTCCTCGGAGACTGCTCGCTCGCTCCCCCTACTGGCAATAGGTTATCTTACAGCTTCTCCAGGCTGGCCGACTCTCCTCTAAAACTGGGACTCAGCTCCCCAGTCTGTGGTTTGAAGAATTTATTTTCGTCTTTCTTGGAAAGTTAAAATAATGTGGATTTTCCACTTACAGTCTTCTGTCACCAGTGTTACTCACGAGGTTACAAAAGTCCCACCAGCAGTAGTTTAATATCTCATTAACTACACGCCTTGATTTGCCTGGGCCAAGAGGCACCAAAGTGAAATGGTAAAATGTCCTTACCCACTTTGTGCATAATGATGAAGTAAGACAATTTACAAAGAAATTAAATTATTAATAATAAAAGTACTAGCTTTCTTTTGTAGTATTAAAAGATTGTTTGTTTGTATAGAATTTATCCCAGTCTCTAGTATTTAGCAGTATGTATATAGCTAAATATATCATTATTATATATATTTGATTGCATATTTAATAGAAATTCACTCATGACCCACAAGTGTTTTGCGGAGAGATGGTCTGAAACACAAGATTTCTTTTTTTTCAAATTCAAAAAAGAAGAAAATACTTTCATAAAATATTCTCCAACCTAAATAAAAAGTGTAAATGCACCAACATTGCATACAATTAAGATATTTATGCATAGTGTATTACTTATAATTACCAAACCAAAGCTTGTTCTCTGTTTTCCTATTATAATTCTTGAGAAATCACTTTCCACTCTTAAAATCACTCTTCAGAACTCACCCATGGTATTTTTGTTCTGTCGGCAGCAATAAAATACAGTGGTAGAAAAAAGACTGAAAATTTTAAATTTGAGAATTATTTGCACTCCCATTCCATTTCTGTTCTGCGTCATCCCTTTAACAAACATTACTTGAGCGCACCCAGCGCTGTTGTTTTAGGCACTGGGGAGATGGAATTGAAACAGACAAATCCCTGCCCTTTCTTTAGTGTGGGAAACAGACAGCAATAAAGTAAATTTGCAAATAGATAATATAGATGAGGGTAAGAGTGTTGAGAAAGTAAAGCAGGGTAGGGGATAGAGATGAAGGGTTGTGGTGGTGATTACCTGGAATTAGCATTTTTGCTCATCACAATTTCAAAACTACAGCAAGGACAAGGCCTGCCCCTGAATCTCATTTACTGCCTTAATAAAGAAGCACTTGCATTGCTGTATCTCACATTTTCTTCAATATTCTGATGACTGCATTTCAGTATAATTGGCTTACTTTGTAATCCTATGCATTCTAAATCCTTTGCATTTTAAAACATGATGCTAAGTGGATGTTTCTAGTAGACATCACAGTGGAAGTTTCTGTGGAATGGTGAATGTAAATCATGTTTTTAACTCAGTTTTTCCCCCCTTACTTTGATGCCTAGCACAGGGCTGGGCTTGTGTATTTGACATGTGTTTGATTGAGGATTGGTTGAAGGGACTCTGGAATGGGTGACATTTGAGGTTAAAATAGATCTTGATATATGTGTCATGAATTCATTGAATGATGGGTGATTTACTTGGAGGGAAAAAAAACACACACAACATGATGCTGAGACCGAGTTCAGAAGCCTCAGCCAAAGGGCTGAGAACTCCTGTACTAAACTCTGTTGAGAACTTGGTTGAGAAGAACAGAATCCTTCAAGTCATTCCGTGCCAAGGGAGCCTGCAGGTTTGCCTAAGACTGATAGGACCACATTCACCCCCTTGCCCCTGGGGCTCCAGGCACTTGATTAATTATAATCACGACTCTCCTCTCTAGCTTGCTGCAGGTCCTGGTCTGTTACCCATCCTGTGGTTTTGGATATTGTCAGGCATTTCAGGGGAAACAGTGCCATCTGCTGGCAAATGTTCTTCATCTGCTGCACACGTCTATCTCTTGGAGCTAGAAACCTTCACAGCAGAACACGTGGGCATTTAGAATAGTCAGTGCACAGTTCTACCTCGTTTTTTTCCACTGTGTCCTGTCTTGCCAGTTCCCAATCTCACAGATTCTATGCATTATAATAGTCAAGCAAGGTTCTACAGAATCACACTTTATGTCTCCTTTTTAGAAATGTTCAGCAGCAGGCAGTGTCTGGCAGTGTTTCAGTTACAGCTCTCACAGGGCTATGATAATGGTGACAGTCTCTCTCCCTTCAAAAAAGCATTTTCAATTGTGATACTGCTTGGAGTGTTTCAAATGCAAGGTGCACAGAGAGACAGGGCTGCAGAGAGTCCGTCTCTGTCTGTCTGGAAGCTCGGGTGGCATTGATCTTAGTGGACTTTCTGGGTTTCTGACACATCAACCCTGGATTTGCTTCCGTGTTTTGACCAACTTGTCCTTGAGTCATCAGTTGTGACGCTGGCTCCTCACCTGGGCTCGCTCTGCTACTTCTCACCTCCTCAACCACTTCTCACGACTTCTGCTGCCTCTCTCCCTGGTCCAAGCCACCAGCCTTTCCTTTCAGCTTATCATAGCAGCTCCTAACTGGTCTCCCTTCTCCTAACATTGTCCCCTTGAGTTCATTCTCCATGTGGCAGGCAGTGCTCCTGTCAAGACACAAGTCAAATCATACCACTCCTCTGTTGAAAATCCTTCTCCCTCAGAGTGAAAATAAGTATTCCCAATATCCCACAAGGCTCTGTACTCAGGCCTGCAGATAACTCTGATCTCATCTCTATTACCCTCGCCCTCCTTGCCGTTCCTCAAACAAACCAGGCACGTCTCTGCCTCGGGACATCTGTACTTGCGGTTCTCTCTGCCTAAAACACTGTTCCTCCAGGTACAACATGGCTCATTCTGTCACTTCTTTCACAGGACCAGAGACCCATACCCCTTATTCTACTTTTCTCTACAGTACGTACCACCATCTAACATTTTCTGTATTCTACTTACTGATTTTTACTGTCTTCCTCTTCCTGCTGGAACCTGATCTCCATGAAAGTAGTGATTGTTGTCTCTGCAGTGTATTAGAGTATCCCTAAAATGTCTAAAAACGTACTAGTCACAGGACAGAAAATCCAATGTCTGCTGTACGACGCGTATTTCCTGCCATTAGGAGAGCACATGCTACCTGGTGGGTGAAACTTATTTCACCCCCGCAGTGAGGTCTGTCCCCCACCTGCCACTCAAGATGCGTCTGGCCTGTGAAGTCGCTGGATGCTGCCCATGTTCTGAGCGACAGCAGGTTTCTCTGCTGCTTATAGCATTAAAGCAAGATGGCCAAAAGCACAGTGGCCCAAATCTACTTTTTTTTATGTCAGTTTGAACCAACTTTGGGACATAAAGATCACTAAACAACAAGTTTTGACTGTGATTACTTTGGGGGGGGTAACAGTATATGAACTGACAATGCTCATGTAGGATGGCTGTGCTTTAGTTTCTCCTGAGAGCTTTTTTAAAATACCAGTGCTTAGACTCTTCCACTAAGGGATTCTGACCCCATCGGTCGGCGCTGCGGGGTGGGGGCAGTCAGGCTCCCAGCTACGAGGTAATTCTGATGTACAGCCAGGGATGAGAAACACTAATTCAGGACTTTGCAGCTGACAGTGCTTTCATGCATTATTGTATCTGCTTCTGACATTAAGCCCATGTAACAGGTGGGTTGGTGGTGGTTTTGTCCCCATTTTACAGGAGATCCAAGAAGATAACTGACTTGGCAGTCAGGAAGTCTAAGAGCTAGGATTTGACTCCAGCTGGGGCCCCAGATCCAGGACTCTTTCCCACCAGAGTGTGGCGAAAGCCACCACTAATCAGGTCATACACCCATCCGTAACAGCCTTCTCCTTGATAATGTGTTTCTAACTGTGGTTCATTGTCTAGCTTCTCCACAAGACTGCAAAACAGAAGAACAGAGGCCAGGCTGCCTTCTTTGCACAGAGCCTCGCACAAGATCTGTTGGGTGAACGCGTGAACAAATGACCAAATGAATGAATGCAGCTGTTGTGCTACTGGCCCTTCTGCTCTACTCTTCAGCAAGTTCATTGTCAGTTTGGTTGTTTTTGTCCTGCTTGGATGGCTGAACTGCCCCGTGGAAGTTACACTCAGATGCTGGTTTTACTCCCGGAACATCTGAGCTCACGTTTCACTCAGGTCAGAGGAACTGCCAGAAACCCTCTTTCCATTCCTTTCCCCCAGCACATTTCCACCCTGAAAGGGTGAGTGGGGCATCGGCATAAAGAAATTAAATTTGTCTGCTCGGATGTCCCAGACTGGCAGGCTTGTCGTAAGTGAGTCTCAGCGAAATGATTCTCTTTCCCACCAAATCAGAGTGGAAAGAGAAGGGAAGAGTGATCTTCATTAAGATGTTTTCACCCATCAGTTTCTTTCCAGGTGAATCTAGTGGCTTCCTGCAGACTGGAAAAACCCCATCACCTCCATTCAATGACGTTACAGCCTCATTTCAAGTCTCTGACTGGAGCCTGTGGACCAGTGTTTCCCAGCCTCTCATCAGTGACATTTGGGGCTGGATAATTCTTTGTATTGGGGTGAGGAGTGTCCTGTGTATTGTAGTTTGTAGTGGCAGTCCTAGTCTCTACCCTCTAGAAGCCAGTAACCCCCATCCCCATGATAATTTTCTGTTGTTGTCTGGGGCACAATGCCCAGCTATGTTGTCAAGTGATATTCTAGTTGTTTCTGGGAGGGTGTTTTGATGAGATTAACATAGAAATTGGTAGACTTTGAGCAAAGCAGATTGCACCTGTCATGTGGGTGGGCCGCATCCAATCAGTTGAAAGCCTGACTAAGAACAAAAGACTGACTGCCTGGAAGCAAGAGGGAATTCTGCCAGCAGACGGCCTTTGGACTTGGACTGCAACATCAGCTCTTCCCTGGGCCTCCCTCTTGATGGACTTTCAACTTGAATTACAGATTTTGAACTTGCTGGCCAGCATAATCACAGGAGCCAGTTCTTTAAAATCACTTTCTCTGTGTGTGTGTATATGGAGATTTTTTTCCTTTGGAGAATTCTATTACACCCCGGTAGTAGCAACCCCAGATGTCTCCAGGCATTGCCAGGTGACCCCCCAGGGGCAGAACAGTCTCAGTTGAGAATGACCACTGGTGACAGATGAGGCTGGCGTTTTCTCACGGCATAGTTCCTGGAGAGGCTGACCCGGTTAGAACAGTCCAGAACCTAATGGAGGCTAAAATACCTCCTGGAAGGTGTTCTCTGTATGTAATTCAGTTGGAGTTTGTTCCAAGCCTGACCTGACCACAGACGTCTCAAGGAATCTCTGGAATCTTACAGCCTTGAGCTATAAAATTCTCCCTTCTAGGAAAACCATATCGTATTTGCCTGAATTTTACTTCAAAAAAAAAATAAATAAATAAAAGCACATCACATTTGAATCCTTACAGGTTTTTTCATTTAAAAGACTTTTAATTATCTTGTGATGAAAAATCAACTACAGCTTAGAGAAGATGAGCCACAAACTAGCTCAATCCACACAGACTTTGGATGTGAGTCACAGGCTCCTGAGAGGATCAGTTAAGGGGGGGAGGGGGTGCAAAGAAATATGATGCAGTCATTGTTCCCGAGTGGTGAACTCGAAAGTTGTAAGTCCCTTCTGAAAACAGTATGAGGTGACTCCAGAAACGCCTCTGTTGATGACAGGGGTACTTGCACCGATAATGTATATGGAGACTTTATTAAATGGAATGTGAGAGTAAGGACAATATTTCCACATTTATATCTTATTTTAAATGTGGCTTTAAGTATGTCCATGTACTTAATAAATTAAATACTACATTTGGCCAATTCACTTCTATGTATGAAAGTTTGATTAACCAAGTCAGTCCAAATGGACTTTTGTGGATTCTCTCGCGGACAGGAAGGAGCCCTGCGTAGTCAGCATCCATGGTATTTGTAAGGCAGAAGGGTCGGCGGGTCACGTCCCCCTCCCTCCCACGCCTCCCTCCACCTTTCTGCTCTTTGCCTTTTTCTCGACTTCCCTTGCCCGTTCTCACCCCAGCCTCCTCTTCTGCTTCACTTTCCCAGGTTGTCGTCTTGGTCTCCTTGGCGTCTCCTTTTTCCTTTCAAATATGTATCTTTCAAAGATCTCCATCCCCTGGGACATAGATACCCATTCTTGTTCACATATCAAATTTGATGGAAATAAGAGAAGTATTTAGCAGAGATGGGGAAGGGAATCAATCTTGTTATGTCACTGAGAGCGTGTCAGCCTGGAGGTGGCTCCGCAGACAAGGTCTGGGAAAAGTTGTGCGGAGGATGGTTCCACCCATACGCTTGGCAAAATATCACTCATTGCCCTCCCATGTGAATCTCAAAACGGAGCACATAATTTCAACAAAGCAAATGGAAAAAAGGAAAGTCAAGGTTAGATATTTATTCTACTGCAGGTATGAATTTGCTGCAAGAATCAGCTTTTTGTCTTTTGAAGTCAGATTGATTTGGCTACACTCCCAACCACCAGAGGTAGTGAGTACTTTCAGCTGGGTCGGTGGAAACCTCTCCCTCGCTCACAGATCATAAAGAGTCCAATAGGACGTTAGCTGCCCACAAAATTGAGGAAATGAGCCTTTCATCTTTCATTTGTGAGGGTTCCTGCATCCCTTGGGTGAGATACCTCCGAGGTGTATGTTCTACACTGGCTCCCAGGGTCCCCCAACAAGATTGATCTCTAATCATCCACAATGGTAAATTGCTTGACAATGAACACTTTGTTGGCTGCCTTCTGTTCCCCATCTCTCTCCCCAGGTACCGTACTAGTATTTCCTGGCATCACCCCCAAAATCAGTTATTTTCACTTGAATCTTAGTTTTAGGGTTAACTTCTGGAGCAACTCATTCTAAGACACTACCTCTCATGTCAGATCCCACAACACAGTCTTGTTATATTGAACTTTATTTAATTAATTTATTTTTAACTTTTTTAATTGAAATATAGTTGATTTACCATGTTGTGTTAGTTTCTAGTGTACAGCATAGTGATTAGGTCATACATATATATTCTTTTCCATATTCTTTTTCATTATAGGTTATTACAAGATACTGAATATAGTTCCCTGTGCTATATGGTGTAAATTTGTTGTTTATCTGTTTTATATATAGCAGTTAGTATCTGCAAATTCCAAATTGCCAATTTACCCCTCCATCCTCTCCCTTCCCCCCTCCGCCCCCGGGAGCCATAAATTTGTTTTCTATGTCTGTGAGTCTGTTTCTGTTTTGTAAATAAGTTTATATGTATCATTTTTTAGATTACACATATAAGTGATATCCTATGATGTTTGCCTTTCTCTGTCTGGCTTACTTCACTTAATACGATAATCTCTAAGTACATCCATGTTGCTGCAAATGGCATTATTTCATTCTTTTTTTTTTTAACACTGAGTAGTATTCCATCATATAAATGTATCACAATTTCTTTATTCAGTTATCTATCAATGGACATTTAGGTTGTTTCCATGTCTTTGCTATTGTAAATAGTGCTGCTATGAACACTGGGGTGCATGTATCTTTTCAAATTAGAGTTCCCTCCAGATATATGCCCAGGAATGTGATTGTTGGATCATATGGTAAGTCTATTTTTAGTTTCCTTATATACTCATATTAAACTTTAGATATATGCCCAGGAATGTGATTGCTGGATCATAGGTAAGTCTATTTTTAGTTTCTTAAGGAATCTTTATACTCATATTAAACTTTCTTTAAAAGTTCAAAGAGATTAAAAAACAAAAACTTTGCTAACATCACCATCTCCACTCAGACATCTTTGGCAACTTCCAGTCGATAAAGTACAAATGGTCTGTGTCTTGAGACTCTGTATAATGTGGCCTTTTCCTACCCACCAGAATCCTGTTTCCTACAACTTCCACTCAAAATGGAGGTTCCAGCCATTTGAGTCTACTCCCCCGTCCTCAGGGGACCCACAGTGCATCTTGACCCCCAAGGATCTGCTGCTGGTACTATGCCCACCCCATTTCAGTGCATCTAAGGCCACCAACCATCACAACCATCATCCTCTTTGTGGACATGTTTGCTGAACATCCCACAGCTTCGGCGCTTTGCCTCTGCTTCTTTATCCTGCTGTTCAGCATATTTGTGTTTACTCCTATCCTGGTCCCACCTGGACCAGAAACCCCTCCTTGGGTCATTAAGCTGCTTTTTATCTTTAGGACCTAGAATGCAGTTCTACAAATGCTAGATAAGGAGACAAAATTCAAACCCTGCCATTTATTAAATGTGTGACTGTGGCTAACACATATAATCTCTCCGAGCTCACTTCTTTATTTGTGACACAATACTACATATAATTGTGATGATTTGAGTGATATAATACGTATGAAAAGTGCTCTAAAAATGATCAGACAGTATCTAGTTAGTCCTGATTAAGTGGTTGGCAAAGACTCCCTCCTGCTGCTGCTGAAAGGGGGAACGATGAAGTTACAGAAGACTAGCAGCTCCCGAGAGGTAAAGAATGAGTACCGGGGGGAATCAGCAAAAATGTATCTGTCATTACATTGAGTTTGATAGAACCAGTTCGTGGGCAATAAAATAGCATGATTCTATCTCCTTCACATACTCATTAATCCTACAACAGTTGATTGTGCTGATGTCAGATCATTTTTCTCTCCTGCTCGAAACCCTGAGAGGCCTCTCCTCACACTGAGTAAAACCCAAAGTCCTTAAAGTGGCCAAAAAAATCTTTTCACTGTCTGTCACCCACTCCCACCTCCTCCTGAACCTGCTTCCTGTTACTCTTCTCCCCAGATGACTCCAGCCACGCTGGCCTCCCCGCTGTTCCTCAGAGGCAGTGGTGCTGTGGTTTGTGCCAGCTCTGTCCTCTGTCTGGAACACTCTTCTCCCACGTGTATGTTGGGTGAACTCCCAGACTTGCCAAATCACTCCTCAAATCTCTCCTCAACGAGACCTACCCTGTCCATTTATTTATTATCGTAACCTGTCCCCTCAGTCTGGTTCTCTCCTTACCTGGCCCTGTTCCTTTCCACTGTAGTCCTGGCATAGCCTACAGTGCACTTATTTATTGCTTGGTGTTTATTAGCAGAGAGTCTTAGTTTTGTTGCCTTGTATATCCCAAGTGCCTAGAACAGTGCCTGACACAGAACAGCCACTGAATAAACATAGTTGCTGAATTTATTGACTTAAGTTCTTACTATGTACCAGCAGAGAAAATAGCTATGACTCTGATACTTGCAGAATTATAGTTTAACAACGACACCCATTTCACAAATGTTATCGACAACCAAATATGTGCCAGGCAACCTACTAGGCCCTAGAGATATTCCAGCAAACAAAGGACAGTTTCCCTTCTCTCAGACAGCTAACTCTTGTGAAATGATGTAATGATGTTACAAACATTCGTGTGCTAACATATGTGAAGTACTCAGCCACCACATTTGAAATTCTAGGTTGTTAACTTAGTACCCCTGTCTCATGGACAGGCACTGAGAACGCCCTGCCTTGCACGGACTAAACCTTAGCAATAAGGTATATTAAAACAAACGCTGATTGTGTAGCTCCCCAAAACCTAACTTCTGCTTTTAGTGCTTAGTCATGCTTTGATTCAATAGCTTATATAATTTATTGTCCAAGGAGTTCATTTTTTGAGGCCCTATTACTTTGAATTTCTAAATAATAGATACTACATCAAAGAATATATGGTAGAAATTAATCTTTTCTCCCCAAATACAGAAAAGGCATAAGATTAGGCTTCTAAAACCCTGGTGATGGTTCTGGGTTTTGTCCGGGCCTTACCACTACACTGGTCATACAACGATAGGCAGAGGGTGCACTGCTCAGATCTTTCTTCAAGATGGAACCATCTGCAGGAGGGGAGAGGCTGGGTAGCCGAAGGCTCCAGCTCTCGTACCTTCAGGATCCACCATGGTATCCAAACCAAGGCTACAGTCTCCCGGGGCGGCTTCAAGCCAACGACAGCATGTGGCCGGGATCTCAGAGCCAGGCCATTCCTGCCCAGTTAGGGGCTCTTATGATGGCCAGTCTTTGCTTTAAGACTCCACACCAGTCCGGCCAGAACGTTCTTAAGAGATGCTCTTCCTACACAATCCGTCCTTCCCAGGTTGAGGTCAGAGGAGCTCCTCTAACCCCACTTCCTCTTCCCTTTGTCTTTCACAGGTTCTCCCCTGCATATATCTTTTACATTTCTAACTCTTTGCTTTTGCTTCCTAGAGAACTGTAAATAACACCACTGGTACCAGGAGTGGTTCCAGAAAGCTGGCAGTAAGATGGGTTTTGAGGCTGGATCACTCAGCACAGGCTGGCAAGGAGGATCTCCATCTAAGTGGTATGTGGGGCACAGCTAGTCCTTGGCACAGATGGTTGTCCAACTAGTGAAAAAAATCACCTGTGATGGCCAGGGGGACATCTGGTGGAGAGGAATGCCCTTGTCAGTGCAGTGTTTCAGGCATTTGGAAGCTGTGGGGGGTTCGGTGGATGTAAGGATAGTGGAGTTGGAGGATTCCCTGCAGAGTGATAATGAGAACTGGAAGCGGTTAGATAGTGAAAGGCTAGTGGGAGGGCTGGAGGCGTCTTTGGTAACTTACAAGGAGGCTCCTGTCTCTCGCGGGGAGGAGGACAACGTGAGGAGCAAACACAAGATTTCAAAGAGTCATGAGTGTCCACAAATTTCCAAATGCTTATCCAAGGCCATCTTTTACCCTGAAGCTAGTGACCTGATTGGGAAAACTTTTGAGACCCTGAAATATGGGAGCGGGACATGAATGGGTGTCCCAGTTTTGGGTCCACCCACTACCCTGAGCATGCAGAGCTGGCAGAGGTGGCCCACACCTCTTTAGAAAGATCCAGACTTCCCTTGAGCAGGAAGACACCTTAGAGGTCTCTCCCTGCAGACAGCACATACTGCCCCATCCCCTGCCCCTAGAAGCTGTCCCCTCTGCCTCTCCTGGCTGCCAGGCTAATAACTGGGGTTAAATCCAGCATTTCCCAGCTGAGGACCTGCTGGGCCTGATGAGGGAGACAAGATTACACCCCAAAGCCGCTGCAAGAGTTAGCCAGCATATGGAGAGGGTGTGGAGAAAAGGGGACCCTCCTACATTGCCGGTAGGAATGTAGTTTGATGCAGCCATTATGGAAAACAGTATGGAGAGTCCTCAAAAGACTGAAAACAGATTTACCATATGATCCAGCAATCCAATTCCTGGGCATATATTGAGAGGAAACTCTAATTTGAAAAGATACCTGCACCCCAATGTTCATAGCAGCACTATATACAATAGCCAAGACATGGAAACAACCTAAATGTCCATCAGTAGATGGCTGGATAAAGAGGATGTGGTGTATTTATATGATGGAATACTATTCAGCCATAAAAAAGAATAAAATAATGCCACTTGCAGCAACATGGATGGACCTGGAGGTTATCATTCTAAGTGAAGTAAGCCAGAAAGAGATAAATACCATATGATATCACACATATGTGGAATCTATTTTTAAAAAGACACAAATGTACTTACTTACAAAACAGAAACAGACTCTCAGACAGAGAGAGCAAACTTATGGTTATCATTGGGAAAGGGGGGAGGTGGAGGGGTAAATTGGACTTTGGGATTTTCAGATACAAACTACTGTATATAAAATAGATAAACAGGTTTATACTGTATAGCACAGGGAACTATATTCAATATCTTATAGTAACCTACAATGAAAAAGAATATGAAAAGGGGTATGCATGACTGAAACATGATGCTGTACACCAGAAATTGACACAACATTGTAAACTGACTATACTTCAATTTAAAAAAAGAGTTAGCCAGCACATACTGTCAAGAGCGGATGAGTACCCACCAACTGGGTTGTAAGGATGCCTGACCAAGGGGCTGGAATGTAAAAGTGAACAAGCAGGAGAACACTGACTTGGAACATGGGATTTAAGACTCTGGCAAAGACTCCAAGGGAATGGGGCAAACACTGTGTTTTTCTCAAATAGCTATGTCGCTTTCCAAAGGCTGGAGGGCAAAGGTGAGATGCCTGAGTTACCAGAGCAGATGGTAAAATAGGATGGAAAAAATAGATGGAAAATAGAATCAGTATCAGTTCCCATTCCTTGGAATGAACAACAATATTCATTTACAGTTTTGCACCAGGACTATGTTAGCTCGCCCACCTTCTGTCTTAATATAGTCCAAGAGATCTGGACCATCTGGACATCCTGCAGAACATCTCACTGATCCATCAGTAAAACAAAGATGTGGTTAGTATGCTAGAGACCTCGGTAAGAAACATGTCATCAAGAAGGTGGGAAATAAACTCTACAGAGTTTCAGGGACAAGCCACTTCAGTGAAGCTTTCAGGAATTCTAACAGCTAGGATTTAAAGAAAAGAAGGTACACATTTTTAGGGTCAGGAGCACATCAGGACATCCCTCCAAAGTATGGACACGTGGACTCTCCTTTGAGGAGAAACACCTGGCCTTTCCAGAATAAAAGGAGCGGAATGTCATCAACTTAGCAGGTGGCCTGTTGGTTTCCTTGGGAAATAGTGCCCTCGCAGGTTTCTGGTGCTGGCAGATTCCACAGTCAGAGGAAGCAGTAGTTAGATTGGCCTTGGTAAGTGGAAGTTCATGCTGTTGGGTCCATGTGTAGCCTCCCCCCCTGCCATTGTGGCCACCGTGTTCACATATCCATCAGGCCAGGTCTCGAGTGCCTGGTACTGCAGGCTCACTGATGTCAACTGGCTGAATCATTTTGTCTTCTTGGTTGTTCAGCGTTCATGGCGGATGCCTTTTGATGGGTATTAAAGTGTGAAATGTTCACATTTTGTGTCCACTCCCGTATGTCCATCCCTGTGCCTTTACCCTGGACCTCCTTGTTCCCCATCGGCCTTTTCCTTCCAGGTCCCTGACCAGCAGGCTGGGGCATGAGCCACTGATTTGGAATTTCCATATGTTCTCACTTTGGGCCATTCTCCTTCCGCATAATTGGATGACCAGGTGCACTGCTTGCCCAGTAGGAAGAGCTTCCCTTTCTGATGTCTTTCAGCCTGAAAGAATCGAGTCCTCCTCCAAGTATGGGCTTCCTTTTCTGCCCAGGAGCCTCAGCCAGCATCACTATCCGGAAGCTAAGGAGTGCCTGATCCATACTCATGGTGTACTACGTAACACAGCATCTGGGGCACACTTCACAGCCAAGGAAGCCATGGGATCCACAAGCCGTATCACATACTGCACCATCCAGAAGCAGCTGGCGTGAGGGAGCATTGTGTCGGCCTTCTGAAGGCACAGCTGAAGCACCAGCTTGGAGGCCATACTCTGCAAAAATGGGGTGCTGTCCTCCAGAATTCAGAATAAATACGTTGAAATTAGAGATCTCTGCACGGTGCTGTAAGAATACTCCATAGGACTGGGAACTGAGTAAAAGCAGGAATGGACCCCCTTACCATCATTCTCAATGACCATCTGGGGGAATTT
Source organism: Camelus dromedarius (assembly GCF_036321535.1). Classification (NCBI taxonomy): domain Eukaryota; kingdom Metazoa; phylum Chordata; class Mammalia; order Artiodactyla; family Camelidae; genus Camelus; species Camelus dromedarius. The sequence continues at coordinate 32,998,971 of NC_087445.1, forward strand.
GTGTTTCCTGTTCCCATAACTCGGGGCTCTTGCAGGGTTAGAGGTCCTTGTTCTAAAGGGGACACATTCTTGGCAGAGGACAGAGCAAGAGTTCCACTGACCTATGGATGCTACCTGGACATTCAGGACTCACTGTGTCCAGCGTCAACAGTGAGGAGTCACCGTCTTGGCAGGGATGACTGACTCTGAACAGTAGGGGGAGGGAGGTCTGCTTCTATACAACGGGGACATGAGGGATCATTGTAGCACCCCGGTGACCCACTTAGATGCCCCTCAGTACCCCTTAGCCCCAAATGTAGCTGTAAAGACCTCTGTAGCAGCCCTTGCCTTAGCAGGGGCTGACTGCCGGAGTCTCAGAACCCTCAGGGGTAAAGGTTTAAGTCACCAGCCAAGTGTAAGCCACCGAAACCTGTCTAGTTAGTAGCTGAGGGTAACTCTAGCTAATAGGATGGACGGCGTAGGAGGGAGATGATGAGTAAATACTGCAGCCCCCAGAAGATTCTAGTTTGTCCCACTGCTCACCCTCTTCTAACTCTCCCCTTAGGAGGTGAATTAGAAGGAACGATGGTAATTTACTATATTTAGTTTCTGGTGTACAACACAGTGATTCAGTTATATATATATTTTTTCATTATAAGTTATTACCAGCTATTGAATATAGTTCACTGTGCTCTACAGTAGAACCTTGTTGTTTATCTATTCTGTATATAGAAGTTTGTCTGCTGATCTCAAACTCCCAATTTATTCCTCCCTCCCCTCCCACCCCCACTGGTAATAACAATGGAGGAGCTGTTCCCCTGCTATGGTTGGGGAAGTAGATTTGTGCTATACAAGAGGTGGACCCTGGCAGCCCTGGGTCCAGCCCTGCTCTGATCTCTCTTCAGGAGAGAACCTGCTGTAAGAGGTGTAGTCGGCTGAGAGCCTGCAGCAGCCACAGCTTCAGGCTCCACCACAGCATTCATGCCGGGGCTGTGCTCTTCCTGGGTTGCTCCCAGCCAGTAACAGAGCACCGAGGGGATACTAGAGCCAGGCCATGACTACACAATTCGGATCTCCTTTAATGAGAATCTTTGCTCTGGAGCTCAGTGTTGGCCTAACCAAGAGTTTCTCAGCACTCTGCTACGGCCTAAAGATCTTTCTACCATATTCTTCTCCCTCCCGTCCCTCCCTTCACAGGTTTCAGATCAGCATTATGGCCCGAGGAGCTTCCCTCTTACTCCTGGTCCCTCTCCTTGTCTTTCACAGGCTTTCCCCCCAATAAATGTCTTGTCCTCCTGCTTCTGTCTTGGCATCTGCTTCCTGGAGAATTCAAACTGGCGTAATAGGTTTAGGTTAGTTGGTTAATCTTTTCTCCATCTTAAAAAGAGTTTCTATAGCTTTTAAAGGTAAAATGAGGGGAATAATTAGAAGTTATTAATTCATTAATAAGCTTGGTTATGAAGTCTTTATTGCTCAGAAATCATGGAAGTCACAAGCCAAAATCAGTTACTAGTTTCCAAAGGAAATACCTCTCATAAAGCCTGAAAACAAAATTTAAATAAAAACTTAAACCAAGAACATGTTAACTGTCCTTATTCTAGCTAAAGCCCTGGGCTGGTACGTGCTGCTTGAGTTTTACAAAACCAAAGTGCATTGTAAATGCTCCATGTATAACTAATTTGTGCTTTAAGTGATATTAACTAATCTCTGTTTTTATTTCTCTATCACATGTTGACATGATATTTCATTAAAGGTGGTATTTTAAATGACAGTCGGATACCCTTTCATTTTGGTGATAAGATTTTTTATGTGGCTCCTAAGGGTGTCACCAAAGAAAGTCAATTAGGAAAAGGTCAATTTTGTGTTTATTAGACAGTAACCACAACATTCTGAAGGCACAATTAATGTGTAGACTATATTTGTGCACTTTTTAGCAAATGTATGGTATTGAAAAACAATCCACTCTACTCAGAAGCAGTTCTTTTTTACTAAAGGAAAACGTGTTGGCAACTGCTCCGTTTCCATGGATTTATGATTCTAATAGGTCCTGAAAATAAAACCCAATCTTTGCCAAAATCTCACTTATGCTTTATATCAATAACATGCCCTTTATCCCTGCTTATGCGTTTGTGAAACAGAGAAACAACACCAATTAGTTAAAAACCCATTAGTTAGAACTCTAAAGAACTGATTTGGAGGGAGGAGAGATGTGTGGGAGCTGACACCTAACATTTTATTTTTATGAAAAAGAGAACAATTACACAAAATCATAATGAATTGGAAAAAAAGTGAACATTTTCCAGAATACATTTGAAAGTGTATAGTTCAAATTTAAACCATTTTCAATATCTAATGATAAATTACTGCAGGTGACCGCAAGCAACAAGGGAGATAGTTATGTCCAAGACAGTCTACTTACAGAAACAAGTGTGTTACACCTTTAATTCTCTAATTCTGATGACTGCAAAAGGGGGGACCAGAAGGTTACAGGGTTTAATCCTCAGTTAACTGGAAAATAAAATCAACAACTTGAACTCTATTCCTTAAACAAGGAACTCTTAATTTTAGCTGCCCCTTAGCATGATCTAGAGGAACTTAACCAAATTCTCAATGTCCAGGTCCCATTTCAGACTAATTAAATCAGAATCGGTGGGGTTTTTTAAAACTCCACAGGTGATTTTGATGTGTGGCCAAACTGAGATCCACCATGTCGGATACTATAATTATTTTATGTTTTAGTTTACTACAGTTAAGCTTTAAATGAGATTAAACAACAAATTAAATCTCTACTGCTGGATGAAAGCATATTCGCTAAGTGACCTTTAATTTTACTAGAGTACTGGAAAAAGAATGAAATCCAAATGCCTGACTAACATTGTGTCTGATGGTCTTCCCATCCTGGGGGTGGCCAAGTGACCCAGTTCTAGGCATTGAAATAGAAAGAGAACCCTGCCAGGTCTTTCTCTTTCCCTCTCTCTCTCTCCCCCTTTCTCTTGCTATGAATCACTCAACATTTACTATTAGCTGATAAATTAATAGGTATTATCAGTTTTGAGATACACAGCAACCCCAAAAGATAAGTGCTCTTACTCCCATTTTACATATGCGGAAATTGTGGCCCATACAAATTAACTATCTTGTCTACGGTCACACAGACCTTGGATCCTAAGCCAGATACATCTGATTCCTATACCAATGCTCTAAATTACGTTACTATAAACCTCTTGGATATGTACAAATCTAGTTGTTCTGATTAAACTGCATGCTATATCATTTAGGAAGAGCAATTTATGCTTCTAGGAATACATAAAATGCTCAACATTTAGATCATTAGATATTTGAAGAATCAATTGGCTTAACTTAGTTAACTCTAAAATTATAGAATAAACTCTTAGTTGTTTTGCAAAACCACGGAATACTTTAAACACTCCAAACAAATAAAACACTCAAGTCAGCCCACTTTTGGACAGCACAGCTACATGGATGAGTCTGAGAAGATATGTGGTGCTGCTATCTGTGGCACTGAAAATATAAATATATCCCCTCCAAGGTCTGTGAGGTAGGGTATATTTGTGAAGGGGTTTTTTTTTTTTTTTTTTTTTTTTTGGCTAGCACATATCATACTATTTGCCTAAGAGACACTGCTGCTGGTCCTCCTGCAATTCTTGTTCTGTATTCTCTCCTCTTGGGCCTTTACTGGAGAATAATTGAATTAGAGAAAGCAGTCCAGAGGCAGCCATGTTGAGTTTGGAGTCAGACTCACTGGATCAAAACTCCTGAATGTTTCTCCTCTCCATAACATGAGGGCAAAAGATCTATTCAACTGCTCTTATGAGACTTAAATGAGTTTCATCCAAACATACTTACAATACTTAAAGCAGACAGTAAGTCTTTATCAAACGTCTGTGTGCTGAGTAGTGGATAGCTGCCTGGGAAGTAATGATGGCCCCTCCTCTCAGGAAGCATAGTCTAGTGTGTTAACCAGCCTCAAACCTAATTCCTTAAGAGGCAGGAAACTCTGATCTGGAAGACAGTAAAATCTGATGCTCGAAACCCATGGGATCAAGTCCCATTTCTCAACTTTCCAGGTGGCCCTACAAAAGATATGTCAGTGTTCCAACCCCCAGAACCTATGAAAGTGATCTTACTTCAGAAAAGGATCTTGGCAGTTCTAATTTAGTAAGGTTCTCCAAATGAGATCGCCCTTGATTATCCTGATGGGCCTTAAATCCAATGACAAGTTTCTTTATAACACATAGAAGAGGAAAAGACATAGAAGAGAAAGTCATGTGAAGACAGAGGCAGAGACTGGAGTTATGCGGCCCAAACCAAAGAACGCCTGGAACCACTAAAAGCTTGAAGGGGGCAAAGAATTCTCCCCTTAAGCCCTCAGAAGGTGCACAACTTTACCAAAAGCGTGACTTCCGACTTCCAGACTCCAGAACTATTAAAAAATAAATTCCGTTGTTTGACCCGATCAAGTTTGTGGTGTGTTTCATCTGTAAAATGGGGATAACATCCTAATTACAGTCTCATTTCCTTAAATGGACACTTGGATAACTTCAGCCTGGAGGAATGCGCAGATATTTACAACCGCAAACATATCTTAAGCGCTTGTCCTGATCAATCACTGTGCTAGGCGCTTTCCATGTATGACTTAGACATCTCTATTTTACTGATCAGGGAACCAAAGCGCAGAGAAATTCAGTAATTTGCCAAATTTGCCACACAGCTAACCAGCGGAAAAAATCAGGATTACAATTCAAGCCCACTCCCGAGGTATCCCTTTAAAGCCCCACGCTAGACTGCCAGTAAGGATGCAAATGAACACACTCTAGCAGCGTTAACTATTTTAACCTCAGTTCCGGCTACAGAACAGCCACGCCAACCAAGTCTCCGCTTCCACAGTTGGTCAGCCCTCGCGAGAAGCCTCTCGCCGGAAGCGACAGGGTTAATGACGTCACTTTCAAGAGCCGCTATCACGTCCTCGCCCCACGGATGCTTTCAAGGGCCAAAACCCGCTATGGCGCAGCCCTCGCGCCTCTGGATGAGGTATAAATAGAAGCGGACCAATAGAAATGCCAAATTTCCGTTTTTCCAGCTAAGCCCCACCCCTTAACCCCAGTTCCGGGGCAGAAGAAGGGAAAACGAGGCTAGGGGGCGGGGCAAGGAGAGGAAGCGGAAGCCTAGGCGCGGCACTGAGACCCGCGCCTGTTTGGGCCACACGTGTGAGGTGAGTGCCGCGAGCTCTGTGGCTGCTCCCGGGAGGGCTTCGCCCCCTGCGTGGCCCTGGAGTGGGAAGGTCTCTTGGCTGGAGGTGTTCACACCTGTCACCTGCCGCGCAGTCTTCTGTGGCCTTTCCTACTCTAGGGGTTTGGGAGTTGACGGGAGCCTGGCGACAAAGGCAGGTTTTCAGCTCCTTTCCCTATCATGCTGCCTTGAGAGTGCTGGGTTAGCTTGAGCTACCTTCAGCCGCTAAAATCCTGGCCGGTGCTAGTCGCTCTCAACCTTTCTGTCTTGTGTTTGACAAACATCCACTCTGCGCCTGTTCGGTGCTGGGTGCCCAGTTTACCACCTGAATATACAGCTGCAAATTGTAAGCCCTGAGAAGAAAACGAGCTGGGTGCTGAGGTGGAGATTAGTCTGAGGGAGTGATTTTTAAACTGAGGACTAGAGCGTAGCGAGAGGCAACCCTGCAATCTGGAAGCCCAGGGAAAACCACTTTCAGCAGAGGCAGTAACTTGAGCTGAGTCCCTGAGGTGGCAGCTGTAGAAGGGGGACCAATGTAGTTGAATTAGAAATTCAGCGATACAAGGTACAGGGGTAGGGTGGGACGAGGCAGGGCTTTGAAGGCCACAGTGGGAGTTATGGTTTACTCTACGATAGAAAAATACTCCCATTTGTTAGAACACACTGAAGGCTTATAAGCAAGGGAGAAACACAGTAGGTCCTGGTCCTTTTTAGAAAATGTATAATAGTTTGGATTATTATTGGTTATATAGTTGGAGATTATTGATGATAGTTTGAATTAGGGTGGTGGTAGTGGAGATCGAAGTTGGTGGGTTACAGGTATTTTTAAAGGAGACTCAAGAAAATTTACTGAAGGACTGAATGTAGCAGACGAGGGACAGGAAAGTTAAGTCTCAGGTTTCTTCCTTGAGCAGTGGAGTGGATGATGTGCCACACCTGAAATGGGGAAGAATGGGGAGGGGAGAAATAGGTGAGGATGTTATTGTTTTGAATGAGGATTTTACTGTTTTGGGGTGGTTTGCAGTGGAAAGTTAAAGAACTGTGTTTTGGATCTCTTAAGTGTTAAGGTGTCTGGTAGACAAGTAAATGGAGATTTCAGGTAAGCAGATAGATACACAAGTCTGGAGCCCAAGGAGACATTCCTAAGGGAAAAATCGTTTGGAGCCCAGCATAGAAAGTCATGGAACTGGACAAGATCACATGGGGAGAAGTGTGGAGAGAGGGGAGAGCACTTGAGGAATGCCAGCATTTAGAGGTTGGGTATTGAATGTTCACTACTTTAAAAGTACAATGCTGAGTCTGCTGAGAGGAGTGAGAAAACATCAGTCATAGGTCCCTCGACCGATGGGAAATCTTGCTGTTTTCCTTCACAAGGCAGAATTGGGCTCTCAGCTCTGTGACTCTCTAAACACTTTATATATACTCAAGTTATAGTGCTTAATTATGTTGTGTTTCAATTTTCTGCTTGCTTGTCTCCTCTGTTAAACCACAATTTGGTTTTTTCCTATATGTTTTTAAAAACCCATCAGGTTTCTAGCACATAGTTTGTAGGTATTCACATTTCAAGTCCAAGGTGTTATAAGACGGCCATCAAAATATGCCATGGAGATAAGGAGAATCATTTGGGAGAAAAGGAAGTTGTATGGAGGAGGAATGGTAAGAAATTGTCAGTTAGTCTGGGTTTGAAGGATGCCTAGGATTTATATAAATGGAGAATGACTTTAAAGTTTGGTTCCTGAAAGAGAATAGTGAGGGAGTAAGGATGATTTAAGTGTGGTATTTGTGATGTGTGTAATTTTTGAATGACTGTGAATGCCAGACTGAGTTTGAAATACTTCCTATAGGCAGTGGGAAACTTGAAAGTGTTGGAGCAGAGAAATGGCGTGAAACAGATGTGTCAGTGGAAGGTTAATCTGGCAGCAGGGAGTAGATCATAGCTAAATGGGTCTAATGGCAGAAAACAATCTGAGAAAGAGATGAAGAGCCTAAGTGGGGTAATAGAGGGAAGGGGAAAAGAGGAAACAGTTTCAAAACACTGGAATGTGGTGGTTGGATGTGATAGTACTGGGTCCCCAAGAGTGCATTTTGCCAAGTGAAAGAAGCAAGACCCAAAAGGCTGTATATTGTCTTGTTCCATTTATATGATATTTTTGAAAAGGCACAAAACTAGAGGGGGAAAAAGCAGCAGTCACTACCAAGACAGGGTGATTGCAAAAGGGTCTCCACAGGGGACTTTTAGGAGTTGTGGAACAGTTCTCTAAGAGGCTGTGGTGGAGGATGCATGATTCTGCATTTGTCAAAATCAGCACTGTCCACCACAAACAATGGACTGGAATGTGCAGATGAAAGAAACCTCAGCTGACATATCTGGAAATGTAATGCAGACTGGGACAAAATGAATCTAACTGGTACAAATGTATAAAATAACCTTGCTGAAGGAGAGGAGGGAAACTGGTTGACCTGGGTAACTGGAAAACTGTGTCTTGAATGGATACTGTGAGGGAAAAGAAATAAAGAACTGTCAGTAAACACAGTATTTTAGTTGGTAAATTTGTTTCTCATGGAGGTACGGTTAGCAATTCTGAAACTACTTTACATGTCTTCTAGGACTGACCAATGCACAAATAAATCATAGATCCTAGGAGGCAGGTTTCTCACTGTCAAAGAAGTTACTAATAAGCAAGAGAGGAAGACTGGAATGAACCCTGTGGCTCGTGATTAGAGTTGGAGACATTAGTACAAACTTGCTTAATAGTTAGATATGAAATACAGGTTTGTGTGTACACAGAGGTTAGTTACATACGTACATTACCCAGCCCTGTCTGGTGAAAAGTTGTAGAAGCAGTGACATCCCAGTGACAAGCACACCTAGCTCTTACATCTCAGCAAAAGGAGCCAGAGTTCCTTCAAGAAATGGCTGATTTTAGGGCTCATGCAGGGAAAATAAAAGGTAAACTTGAAACAAGTGCCAAGAATTAAGGACATGCTGAAAAGAAAAAAGGATGGACCATGTCAAAAGGACACAGAAGCAACCTGAGAGATTTCAAAGCTGAAACAATTTGAGCAACAAAATAAAGATACTCTTAGTCTATAACCCAAGTAACAAAGTATCTGTGAGGCCATACTGATGTAAATAAGTGATTAAAGACATGAGAAGGAATGTATTTAATACAGGAGAAGGAATAAACTTTCCCTACAGAAGAATTCAAAATAATAAAGGAGATGTAACGGAGGGAAATAGAAAATCACCATTGAAACACCAAGACCCACTGGAGAATGCTGAAGTCAGTGGGGGACCAGGTATTTGCATGATCTCAAAATATATCATCCAAAATACTTATTAATTGCTGTGGGGATGTTCGTATATTGATTCAAATTCTTTAATACTCCCCCATCTAGGAAGTGGAGCTTATTTCCCCTCCCCTTCAATTTAGACTGAATTTAGTGACTTCCTTCTAATAAATAGAGTGTGGGAAGGGTAGCCTAGTAACTTTGCAGTGAAGAAACCTGGCAAATACTACTTTCACTAAGTAATCAAGGTTAATATCACTGGTCCTGTTGATACGATGCTCCCAACATGACGTGATGAGAAGGGCCCCTGCCTCTATGGTATTATTCCGCCAAATCTGTAACGCCAGTCAAATCATGAGAAGATGTCAGACAAACCACAGATGCAGGATGTTCTACAGAGTGCTGATCTCCATGAAACTGCCTCAGTCATGAGAAACAAAGACTGAGAAACTGCCACAGGTTGTTAGGAACTAAGACGATTTGATCATTAAATGCAGTGTATACTGGAACGGAATCAGGACATTAGTGGAAACACTGGCAAAGTCCAAATTCAGTAGTGTCATACTAGTGTTATTTCTCAGTTTTGGTAAATGCACCATGACCAGATTTTAACATTAGAGGAAGCTGTGGGGTATACTGGAATTTCCTGTTACCTTACCCAAGTCTTCTCTAAAACAAATTATATCAAAACAAACAGTTAAATAGACAGAGAAAATGTATCAGTGAATGAATTTGGGGAAACTACATGCACAGAAGAGCTGAGGGATGCAGATGTGGTTATGAAGGCCATAGTCAAGTGGTAAATTGACCCTGCAGTCGCTAATGTCCAAAGGAAATGGAGCAGTTCAGGGGCCATCCATTTTCCAGAATCATAGTAAAGCCTAGACTAAGAGCTGCTTTTTCCATAGTGTTCTTTGGATCCCTGCTGGTCCCTAGAGATGTTCCAGGAAAAACTGGTTCAACCGTGGTTGGAAAATCCCTGCATGCTTTAGCTTGTGCTTGGTGATAAATGGTTTAAAATAGCAGATTTAAAGAGTGCCCCCCCCCCTTTTTTTTACGAAGAAAGAAGCTTCATTCATTATTTTCATTTAACTCACTATTTCCCAAATATGTTTCACTCTGGAACTGTTTTTTTCTCATTTACCTATTTAGCTTGAGAAATTTGTTGTTCTTCAATGGAAAATTCTTGTGTAGGAATACCTGGAATTGTCTAGGGATCCCTAGCATCTTACTACAGAGGGTCAAATTCAGAAATTTAGAAATGAGTTGAATGTGCAACTTTGGAAGTTACAGAATATACAAATGAAGCATAGTAACTTTTGCTCGGGGTACAGTCTGCTGATTTCAGGAGCCTTGGGTAGCCGAAGAGGTATCTGTTGTTGCCCTGTGTTTGGTGGGGTCTCTGTACCAAGAAGTAACCTGTTAGGCAGATTAATTAAAAGGAAGTATGAAATATTTCAACAATCTTATTTTGGAGGTCATTGAGAATTACTTTGTTGCCTCTTAGAGAATTAACAAATTAAACATTTGAAGCTAGTTTTCTGTTTTCCCTACCTTGGGTTACATAGGAAACTTTTAGATAATCTTTCATTAAATTTGAATATGTGATGAGTACAATGTGTTTCTTGTTCCTGTCTTTTTAGGGTAGAGACCAAGAAATCAAATGGTAATACTGTCAGTTTGTCCTCAGAGTCTTCCACACAGGCTGTAGGAAATGCAAACACTGACAGTTGTATGGTGCTTAGTGTAAATAGTAGTCTATTTTTAGCCATTACTATTGCTAAAATGTTGCCTCCAAAACATCACACATTAGCCAAGATGTGTCTGTGTGTGTGTGTTCTTAGTTTTTGTATTGATACCGTGTTTATTTTCAGTTTTACAATCTTAGAAGCAGTGATTGCATAGTTCCTGGACTCCTGGTGCCTGTGATGTACGCAAATGATTTGTCCTGCATTTGTGATCTCAAGGAGTGCATGTAGCAATGACTACTTAATGACTTATTAGATGAGAGCAGTTCAGTGATCCTCTTTGGATTTTGTCTTTGTTTTACAGAGTTGCTATGATGGAAGTCAAAGGGAAAAAAAAATTCACAGGAAAAGGTACAAAGACATCACAAGAGAAAAACAGACTTCATAAAAACAATGGTAAGACAGCCAAAGCATGCTTCCCATGTGGTTGTTTTGGCCCTCGGAGGGAGGGGTTGGGATGAGGGGGCTTGTAGCAGAACAGCCAGGGTAAGTGGTGGGTGAGACCCCTTTCTCAGCTCGCGGTGCTGTTACCTCATGTTAGTCACACTAATTCATCACATTTTATTTTAACATTTGATAAATTGTGGCTAATTAACACACCGACTTGTAAACCAAATACTCTATCTCCAGGATTTCTCATTGTGATGTCTTTATTATTCCATCAGGTGTCAGTATTGCAAAATAGAAAAGTCAGCAATTGTGTAAATAACTAGTTTCCTAAACAGTCTTTGGTTTGTTTTTGTTTTAGTTTTTGTTTTTGTTTTTGTTTTCTTAGGGCATAGCTCTTGGAGTTTTCATCTCATTTGTTATGTACTTAATTTGCAAGCTTTGTTAACCAAAGATTTTTATCAGATAAAGTTTTTTCAAAGCCTATAAAGAAGTTTCCAAAACTAGAAATTTTGAAAAATAAACATTTTAAATTTGTCTATATGATATACTTTCTAAATTTTAAATGTTCATTTTATTCTTAGGCTGCTATTACATTACTGAACCGTGAATACACATGCACATATATACAAGACCTACAAAGACATATAAATAATATCTTGACCGTATGCCTATAACAGAAATATGGCTGACAACAGTTATCTCTAAAATTATGGGTAGTTTATATTATGTATTTCTCTACTTTGTAGGTTTTCTATAATGAACCTGTATTATAATTTTATGATCAAAGAAAGTTTTTAAATTTTGTTTTGATTTTTTTTTAAGTCCCCTTCTGCTCTATATTTGAGATTAAGACAAAGTAGGTTTCACTGAAGAGTGTGTAATTTTCTGTAGCATATACAACCCAGTGGATAAAAGATCTAGGCCCAGGGTCATTGAACTAATAATTACTTATTATTGTCACTAGATTCTGGTTCTTCGAAGACATTCCCAAAAAAAGTTGTTAAGGAAGGTGGACCTAAAATCACAGCTAAGAACTTCGAGAAGAGTGCCACAACACCTGGGAAAAAAGGTGTGAAGCAGTTCAAGAATAAGCAGCAAGGGGATGAAGTACCAAAGAACAACTTCCAGCAGGCGCGTAAGTTCAACAAGAAGAGAAAATTCCGGCCAGACAGTAAAAATGGTAAGGAGTAATCCTCTTAGCGTCGTTTCCGCAGAAGCCCTGCCTGCCTGAGCTGCTGCCTGAACCTTTGTCCACGGGGACCCCAGAAGTCCGTTAGGGACCTCCCATTCTTGTTCCTCGACAGGCAGTATTTGGAGTGGAGGTGGTTGTGGCACGGTAGGTAGGGTTAAAGAAGCGACAGAAGGCATCTTCTCTGGCCAAAATTGTTCTCTGGTGCTGAGAATTCCTTACTTCCTAGGCCCTTGCTAAATTACCCTAGCTGTGGAGTTGGGCCAAGTTGTAATGCTTTGTACGTTGGAACTGCAATAAAACATTCCTTTCTGTAGGCTTAAATTAATGAACTCGTTTATTCAACAAATAAATACTTGAATTTTCTATGCGCTGTCCTCAGAGATGGCGATAAAAATTCTTAGCCAGTAAAGGTGCGGGCCCCAGCTAACCAGCATGGAAGCTGGCCCTAAATAACCGCTGTGTCCCAGGTAGGTACCCACCTTGCTAGGGATGCCCCGGTAAACGAGAAGCGTGCGGCCTGCCGTATGTAGCCTAATATAGTCAGCCCAGCGGATGGCTCAGGCCTGGGGAGCAGTTCCAGGAAAGGTGTAGTATACTCGTGATGGGTTTGGCTTGAATTGGCTCAGGATAGGGTGCTGAGTGATCAGCAGTGTTGGCAGGCCTCCTATTTGTCTATTGAAACAAACTACTCGTCTCTTCATTAGGATGCTCAGGGGGTCATTTCTAACCCAGAGGCTTGCTGTCTGTTGTAGAGCCTGCCCTTGCTGTGCGTTGTCCTGCGCTGCACTCAGACAAGCAGTTTCCAGGTCCCCTGTGCTGACGTACACACACCTGCTCTGCAGCATTCTGAGAATTTCTCTGCTGTCTTTCATCCTCTTTTCCTCCCACATAGTGTATCCTTAACCCTGCTCCTGCCAACTGAGACCGCTGCCAGGGGGCCACGTTAGTCCAGTCCCTCAGCCCTGGTCCCTGCTCTCCGTGCTGCCTAGGGCCGCTCCCTGGAGGGACAGCAGCCTGAAGACAGGGAAGCGTTTCATTATTCCTCATTAGGCCTGTAGGATTCTTTCGTGCTCCAGCCCCCATCTCTCCTCCCCTTCTCTTTCTGCTTCCCTTTCCTAGCTTCCCTAGTAGGTCCTAAATCTTCCTTTCCAGCCTTGAGTTCTTGACACCTGCATTTTTAAACACACACATTCTTATCCTAATGTGGTATAGCCCTGCTTCCGTTTGCTGCAGCAGACCAGTTCCTGGCATCTCAAAATGGAACTCTGATTTTATTTTCTTATACTTTTATACCAGCAACTGAGGGGGATTGGATACCAGACATCCCCAGAGTTGTTTATATCTACTGCAGCCTAGCATGGCCTGTGTCAGGGGTGCCCATATGTCTGTGGAATTAAGTGAGCTCCGGATCAGTTACTATCCTCTGCTGTATAGTACCTGATGCCCTGATATTAATGCTAAATATGCCCTTTGTTGCCTGTAATTCTCCATTACCAGGCTGGGAATAAATGAGTAAGCAGTAAGGGGAGTAATTAAATACATGGTAGTATATTGTATGCTGTTAAAAATTATATTCTTGAGGAATATTTAGTTTCATGGAAGGATGCTTGCAACTTAACAATGTTTAAAGACACTAAGATTCTGAATTTTTAAAGAAAATTAATATAAAACATGCATAGGGAAGAAGGCAAGAAGAAAATGTTAATCCCTAGGTTTGAGGATTGTAGGAGAATTTTGTTTTTTACATTTTCCAAGCATTTTATAATGAGTGTAGTTTCTAATTAGAAAGGGAAGTATTTAGGAATAACTAATTCTCCTAAGAGTTCTTTGCACGGTCCTCATGTGAATAATGCCCATTTTATTAAGTTGTTGTTTTGCCTCATTGGGCTTTTTTATTCAGTTGATAAGTTACTCAGATGGTGAAGACAAAAAATAACAAATAGAATGATACCTGACATTTACGGCATGACCCTAACTGGAGAGAACTTAGGGGTTTTGATTGTGCACTGTCCTGGGTAAGAGACAGCAGAGACTGAAGTTTCTGGGTCATCTCTGGGCTTGAATCATGGCTCTGCCACCTAGGAGTTGTGACCTTGGACAAGTACTTAACTGCTTGATGCCTCTGTTTCCCCGACATGGAAAGGGATAATAAAAGTACGCACCTCACAGGGCTGTTAGAAGAATTAAATTGCTAAATGCGTAACAGCACTCAGAATAGTGAATTTTTGAATATTGTTTTTCCTATTGTAATTTGGACTAATTTTTGTCTTCATTGAAAACTGATTATACCTAAAGTCTGATTATTTTAATGGTCTAAAGTAAAATTTTATTTTACAGTTGAAAAAAGATGCTTAAAAATTTTTTAATTGCTTTTACAATCCTTTTAGTTTCCTTTTTTTGTTTTCTTAATAGGTACCCTGTTAAGAATCAATAAATAGGTGTTGAATGAATGAACAGTTGGTGTCAACCAAATTTAAAATGTGTAAACTGCTCAGAAAATGAAATAAAGTATAAGCTGATAGGGAGTGATGTTTTTCTCCTGGCTTCCACAATAAGTATTCATCTTGATTAGTGATTTCTGTGTGTACCGCATTTGTACTTGTTTATGGCACTGAGAATGTTAAATGAAATTGAAAATAATTTCTGTAATGACTAGAATCAGCAGCCAAGAAGCCCAAATGGGATGAATTCAAAAAGAAGAAGAAAGAGCTGAAGCAGAGCAGGCAACTCAGTGATAAAACCAACTATGACATTGTGGTTCGGGCAAAGCAGATCTGGGAGATCCTAAGAAGGTAATGCTACCTAATGGCGTCTTTATTAGGCCCTTTGAGGTGGTGGAGGAGTAACAGTGTCCCTTGTAAGTAGTGTGATGTCCTAAAATAAATGACGTAGCACTTGGGTTATTTAGGGAGTACTCAGACACTCCGGTAGAGGCATCGGTGTTCGGATGTCTGCCCATGGCAGAAATGTGTGGGATCATTAGGATGGTCGGGTCTGTTTATGAAAATGTATGAGAGTTAAAATGGGTTTGACATCCTTCCTGAAAAATTTCTGAGAAAATGAAGGACAATTTCTTAGCCGCTTGGTTTTGAAATAGTTGAGTATTTGGTGTCTTGGACTTGTTTTATTATTTTCTTTACTTTTGAAGTTCTGGCTGTCAAGATTTAGACTGATACATAAAATTATACCTTGTGAGATGAGTTTCAGCCTTTGAGAAAATTACTTTTCTCTGGCTGCTCTGAAATAGTAATTTTAGTGTCAAAGGTTTGCTGCCTTTGAAGTGAAAATCATACCGAAGTAGGTGAACATACATAGGCTGGTATGGTGTTTAGTTTGGGGTGTTTAAAATAATGTCTTTACTTAGGCTGTGTTTTCTACCTCTTCTCATTTATAGAAAAGACTGTGACAAAGAAAAAAGAGTGAAGTTGATGAGTAATTTGCAGAAGTTGATTCAAGGGAAAATTAAAACTGTAAGTAGATGCAGTTTTAACAGTTGAAACTGACTCACTCTCAGTAAAGGGTAGTTGACTATTCATGACAGGTGAAATTGGTTTTGTCCTTAATGTATTTGGGCTCAATTTTCAAATACCTTTTATAATACTGACTAAAAAATTTAATAGTGAGGGAGGGGCCTTATTGCTGGGAAACTGTAAAAAGACTGAAGTATTTGGCTGTTCATTTTTAAATAGTTTACTTAAAGTAAGTCAGTGTTCTTTTAGAGTTGTCTTTAGGGATTTATTAGTTCAGCAGTATTTGTTGGAGTGTCTTGTGTGAACTCTTCACACTTTTGTACATTCCAAGTTGCTGGCTATTTTGTGTATGTGATATGAACGTATGATTACTTTCTTTTCTTCCCTGCTTTTATAAGCATCATGCAAAGATGTTTAATAAATTTGGGAGTTCTAAAGTGATTTTCATTGTTGCTGTTTAGTCCTGTTTTATAGTAAACTTCTGTTGACTCTTGTATATTTGGATAAATACTTAGTGATACTCACTTGTTAGCCAACAGACTCAGTATCTTTGGAGACCCTGGAGGGCAGTCTTTGCCAAACCATGTACATGGGTCTAACCAGATGTTGTGTTGCAGTTTGAAGGACTGTCTTAAAATAGCAAGCTCCCAGCTGCTGCTTCCTTACAAAGCCAGCAAGATCATTTTAGGATAGAACTCCTCATCTCTAGCAGTAGTCTGTTATCCTCAATTTACAAATAATTTGCGCTCAGGATCCTTCCCCAGTTACTGTTAGGTTATTAGTGCATTCCCATAGACTTGGGACTGAGTCTGGTATTCACATCCTCACTCTGCTCTTTAGAATACATGTGCCTTTGGACAATAACAGCCTGTTTATTGATTATTTGCTGTGTGCTGGGAATTATGCTAACCAGTGCATATTTTGTGTCCTTTAACTTAAGTCATCATCCCTATTAGACATTTGATACATCTGGACTCAGGGAAGTTAAGTTTCACCCCCAGGATCACAAGGGTAGCAAGTTATTTAACTTTTCATAAATTTTATTTTCTCATCTATAAAGCGCCAATAACAACAACCCTCTTTTAAAGTTGCTTTGAGGTCTCAATGAGAGAAATATACTTAAAGCACATATGTTGGTTATATAGTAGGTAATCAATATATGCACAAAACAGCCTTTTTTTAAAGAAATTATTTTTTAAGTTTTATCAAAAATGTTTATGCAAATCTCCCGTAAGGAAATTCTGAAATCCATGATTTTGGGTGAAGATACACCTTCGCCTTCTGTTTTGTTAGAATTTAAAAATTTGAAGACAGAGCAACAAATAATAAACACTATTAAAGTAGACTCTTAACATAGCATATAAAAATTGTGTATGACTTATTATTTGTAGTTATCATTTTAGAAAACTGATCAGCAGGTCCTTCAGTGAGGATCTGATCTGTCCAATAACTGTGAAGGGGATTAGACTGGAAAGTCAGATTTGAAATAAACAACTTTTCTAGAAATAAAACTGAATATATGTTCAGGGGTTATTATGAAAACGTAAGAATTGAAGTGGTTAGCTCATAATGTGATTGCCCCTTTGTGTCTAGATGTAATTATTTATGTAGTGGGACTTTGGCTGCCAATGCCAAACATTCTTACACCATTTATGTCTTAAAAAAAAAAAGATCGAAAAAGGAAGAAAAAAAGAAACCATCAGGGAGAACCTGCAGCCTTGTTAGACCGATTTTTCTGTAGCGATAATTGTCATGTATAAAAAACAACAGTAACAATAAAGCGACAAATCATTATTATTGAGAAAAAAACCAGAAAATAGAATTATTGAATTGGAAAAGTCCTCTTTTAGGGAAAGTAACTTTCAGAGAAATGAGAAATGCAGTGTGTATAATCACTGGGTAGGTTTGGTTTGGCTTTAATTATAACGATAGAATCTTGCAAGATAGTTAAATCCCTCCCTGTCTCAGTGCCATTATGGTAGGCGGCCAAGCCAAAGAATGCCATTCTGTACAATTAAAACAAGAATTTCTTCTCTGAAGTAACCTAGGTTTGATTAGCCATGAAGATCCTACTTTTTTTCCTAACAGGGAATTCTTAAAGAGGCAGTAGCACAACATAAATAAGATGACAAAAAAGTACGTCTTCAGGGAAAATTAATCTAAAGACGCCAACTGTTTTCCTGCAGATTGCCTTTGCACATGATTCAACTCGAGTGATCCAGTGTTACATTCAGTATGGCAACGAAGAGCAGAGAAAACAGGCTTTTGAAGAACTGCGAGGTATTCTATATTGAAGATAATTGTGTAACCATTTGTGGAAACTAGCTTGTCTACTCTTGAAATAACCAAGACTGTCCTGGGACAGAATTCTCTTGAGAGGAAGCTGTGTGACTTCTGCCAGACCAGTTCTGTTTTTATTTGTTCTTTGCCTGGAACAAATAGAGAGTTAACTTGTTTGTGGTCCCAGGATTGTGTGTTTATGTGGTTCTGTCCTTGATTCTGGAGGACTGAAGTGAGGTTATCTAATCATTGTAATGTGTTTTGTTTTTCAGGTGATTTGGTAGAATTAAGTAAAGCTAAATATTCCAGAAATATTGTTAAGAAATTTCTCATGTATGGGTGAGTTGTTTTATTTATAAAATATATTTTTACTAGTTTTTTAAAGGTGTGGATAGCAATTGTGTGCAAATAAATGTTACTTAAAAGCCTGTGATTCTGACAGTAGCTTTAGCAGATGCTTGTGATGTTTCCAGGGAGTGTAGTCTTCAGAACAATGATTGAAATTAGTGTAGAATGGAGCCACTGCCTTTAGCATCCTTATGAGTCTATTGTGAAGCCCTGGAAGAAGAGAAATGGTTGTGATGAACTTGTGATTAGTCACCAGTTATTTCAAGGGTGGAGTGTTGGGGATGGGGGAGGGGTAGATGAGTAAACTCAGAGGCAGGGTCACTGGGTTAGGAAGTGTCAGGATGGGAGGATTTCCTAAATTAGGTGGAATTGATACTTGTCTTCCCTTCTCAAGTATAATAAGGTGACAGAATACATTAACCAACAATGAAATGTGTAGTTAACAAATTTTTAATAACTGTATTCCTGACTAGAATTATTGGCTGCTTGATTGTTTTAGGATGGAATAGAAATACTTGTCATTAAGTCTTTTAAGAATCCTAGAATATATTCTATTCATATTTTCCTGCATCTTTGACTTTTACCTTCTCCTTTTCTCCTTCTACCCTACTTCTTTCATGCTGAACAATTTAATCACGGGAGCTGTCATTTACTGAGTGCTTCCTGTGTGCTAGTTCCAGTTCTCAGTGCATCTGAACTCATTTATCCTCCCATCAGCCTTATTGCTTCTGTTTTACGACTGAAGACACTGAGGTGCAGGGAGGTCCAGTAACCTGCCTAGGGTCTCTCAGCTGGGAAGCAGCTAGCTTTCAAACCTAGGCAGGCTGGCCCCTGAGTCACTTAGAAAGCTTGAGGTAGAAACGCAGGGCAACTTGATGTTCCTTCTCGTAGCATGTCTCTAGGTTAGACGCCCCACGCACACAATGATGAGTTGGTCTTAAGAGAAGTAAGTTATGTTTTGTTGCCTCCCAACTTTTCTCCTTCTATCATGATCTTTTCCCACGGTTACGTTGGGTTCAGGAGTAAAGCACAGATCGCGGAGATAATGAGAAGTTTTAAAGGCCACGTGAGGAAGCTGCTGCGGCACGCGGAAGCGTCAGCCATCGTGGAGTACGCCTACAATGACAAAGCCATCTTGGAGCAGAGGAACATGCTGACAGAAGAGCTCTATGGGAACACGTTTCAGCTCTACAAGGTGATGTTGCAGGGCGTTCTTCCCAGAGTGCTTACTTCTTCTGTATGCTGTTGTTTTCACAATGTATTTTCACTTTGGTTGGTCCTTTAAGAGACTCTCATACCCTTTATTCTCTGGGATTATTTTAGTCTCTGGTGTAATGAGCAGGTGATCGTACAATTCCTCCTCCCAGAGCACCGTCTTTCAATCCCCTGTAAGTTAAACTGCTCTTGCTTCTACTTCCCGAGTACTCTGTGTAATGCTTCAGTACGTCTGTTTCTACAGTCAGATAGACCAAGGAAGAAGATTCTTAATAGTCAGTGAAGCTTTGTCAGCACTCCCTGACCAGCTCTGGTTGAATCAAGCTCCCTGTCACTACCTTCTCCTGTGTTTCTCCACGTTGTATCCAGGGAGGAACCAGAGTAGGGAGACCCAACAACCTTGGATTTAGTACAAGGCCAGTAAAGGGACTGGGACAGTTAAAGCATCTCTTTCAGTCCTTAAGACACAAATACACACGTTTATCTCAAGAGTGATGGATTAATTCCTGGGTTGCCTCTTCTAATCAGGTTCAGCTCCTAGGTTGAACTTAGTGCTCTGTTTCTTTTGTACCAGTCAGTATAAGAATATCCAGCTCATTACAGAACAAACACATAGTGGCAAGAATTTGTTAACTGACTGCTTGATCTCGTGATTAGGTACGTGCTAGATGCTTGGCAGGTATGTACTGGCTGGTTGAGTTGGTTTGTTACTCAGCTTTGCTCTGTGGGTACATTGGTGGGTGTACAGACAGGATGAGATAATCAAGAATTTCTCCTTGAGGGTATCTGCTGCCGGGCTCTTGTTACGTAAATATGGGAGATCTGAAAATTATTTTAAGTTTATGTAAAATGACTGATTTTCTTTGTTCTGAAGTTGAAGAAACTTGATTAAATTTAGAGGGGTTTGATTTTTCTTTTGCAGTCAGCAGATCACCCAACACTGGACAAAGTATTAGAGGTACAGCCAGAAAAACTAGAGCTTATCATGGATGAAATGAAACAGATTCTAACGCCCATGGCCCAAAAGTAAGAAAGCTGTTTTTGTTTTGTCTTAACAAATGGCATTCACAGGAAGAAAGTTTTATATAGCCTTTTCTATAGAAAAGGTGGATGGTTTCCCAGTTACAGTCAGTTATTTAAATCGGATTGTGGGACATAAAAGCCCCTGCGCATGGTTGTCTTAGCATCTGTGCCACAGAGGAGTGGTTTGGGCATGGCCTCTGGAACCAGACTTGCTGGTGTGAATCCTCAGTTATTCACTATGTGACCTTGAGCAACTTAACCTCTCTGTGCCTCCGTTTCCATATCTATAAAATTGGGATAATAATAGTACATATTTCATAGAATTTTATGAGGATTAAATGGGTTAATACTTCCAGAATGCTCAGAACAGTGCTTTACCATTAAAAACAACATGTTTTGCCATCTGCTTGGGTACTCCGTGTGTACTTGAAGTCTTTGGTGCCTCTACTGTACCCCTGAATTCACCGAGTGTCACACCAGGAGGCGTGGATCAATTAGGCATTGTGGCAGTTGCTGCCACTAGACTGATCTATTCAGGTTTTAACTGCTAAAATTATTTTGTGAAACTAACCCACATAAAGGAGGCTTGTCGAAAAGAAAATAGCTATTAAAAAAAAAAGTCCAAATGTGGATTTCTCTTTACATGTGCAGTATTAGGTAAAAGAATATGGGTGTCCTTATTTAAGAAAGTCGAGTGTGTTTTGAATAATTTCATGTTTGACAGTTAGATACTAGATGACACTAAATATTTTTAATAGTCCAGGTTTTTATTTTAAGTCTTAGTATTGCTAAAGATACAGTCTATCGTATGCCAGATTACACTCACTAAAACCATTTCACTTGTTTTGAATATTTCAGGACAACCAAGGTTACCTACCTCTGTATTATTGCAGTGCCAGATCTGATGTATTTTCTTTTCTTTTCTTCTGTTTTCAGGGAAGCTGTGATTAAGCACTCACTAGTGCATAAAGTATTCTTGGACTTTTTTACCTATGCACCCCCAAAGCTAAGATCAGTAAGTTCTTGGTTTTGGTTTTAAACTGGAGGGAGAGCTGTGTGAAAAAGTGAAATACTGCTTTGATGTATATTGGCTTTTGAAAATTTTAAAGAATTATTTTCTTATTTAGGAACGATAATACACTAAATTTCCTTTGAACATGTCTGCTAATTCCGTTTAGCTTTTTTGCCAGAAGACACTAGAATTGACCATAGTTTTATCAATTTCATTGAATTGTTATACTTTAATTGTAATCCAGAGAGTATCCTCTAGCTTAACCTAACCAGAAAATTAACTAACTAACACATTGGAGGAATATTCAGCATTCAGGGAGTTTGAAATTCACCTGTGTTGATACCAAAAAAATTTATGTTGACTTTAAGAGGTTAGGGGAGGACACTAGGTAAAACTAAATGGACCATGAAAAACTGGACCTTATATGAGAGTGAAGGTAAATTGCACTGCCCTTCAAGACAGTGATGGGACTGCAGATGAGAATTCATTTTGTCCTCTGATACTTGCTTGCCTTATCATTACTGTGAACTCATTGTCAATTTGTTCTCATTCTGATAGTAAGTAATAACCAAAAAATAAGACTCACTTTTTAAAAAAATATACCAGGTTAAACATTCATAGGAATTTTGACCCTCTCAAAACTGACATGCAAAATAGTTTTCCAAGAGCAGGCACCTACCTAAGAATGCTGCTGCTTCCCTTTGGGGGATTTCCCATTCCTGCACAGCATAGATCTCAAAGTTCTAGATTTACTGAGGCAGGAGTTTATTCTCAGAACTGAGAAAAATGATCAATTGAATATGTTCAGTAGTGGAAAGACTTTATCTTGTTAGTATTGAATGTGTTTTAGTAATCGCAAAAAATCATTGGGAACTTAGTGTGAATGTAAAGTAATCAGACAAATCTTTCTGGCCCTGGGGCTTTTTCAAAAGGAGACTTAAAAAACCTTTGGAGATAAGGGAAGCATAATTAGAATATATATATAACTCGCCAGTTGGATAACTTTGAAGAGATTCATAAGTTTAGGTATGTAAGCTGAAAGCTGCATTCTTGAGATTCATCCTTGCTAAGGATTATAAAATAGTTAAGGGTGAAATTGCCCATTCCTTATTGATCTACCTTTCTCCCTCCTGGCAGGAGACTTTGTAATAAATTAATGATTGGATTTTTACTAAAAGTTCTTTGGTAAGTGAAGGCCTAGGCTCAGTGTTACTACAGAGATTAGTTCTTCGAGAAATGTTAAGTGTCTTTATTGTGAATTACTAATACGATTTCCAGAGGTAATCCAGTGATAAACTAAAAAAGAAAATCTTTTTCGGCCAGAAATTAGTGTTTTGGTTTTCTTTTTTTTTTTTTTTTTAACATTTTTTATTGATTTATAATCATTTTACAATGTGTCAAGTGTTTTTGTTTTCTCTTCATCATATATTTGACTCTTTTAGGGAAGAGTTTGTTTATTTCATCTGGCTTTTCTGTTAAAAACTCCCTTCCTTCTCCAGCCAACTCTTAGATTTTTTTTTTTTTTTTGAAAAATTTAGAATGTACTATACGCATACACTTGACCCCTGAACAGTATGGGAGTTGGGGGTGCTGACACTCCCATCCACCACCAGTCAAAAAATCCATGTATAATCAATCAGCCCTCCCATCAGCATTTCCGATTGTGGATTTACCCAGCCGCAGATCGTGTCGTGTTGTCATACGTGCTTACTGAAAAATATCCACATATAAGTGGACCCACGTGGCTCAAACCACATTTGAGGGTCCACCCTACATAGTTTTTTGAATAGTCATTGGTAAAACTCAGGTATTTTAATAGAAATTGACTGTCAGCAGTATTTGCTGCTTTTAATGGAAAAGAATGTTTCCAGAAAGAAGTTGCATGTTTGCATGCCTATCTACAGAAGTAAAAATTAAAATATTTACTACGTATACTTTCTTCCTTTCATTCTCTGTACATAACTGCTCCTTAGTAGACAGATTTTGAAAAGGCAGAAAGAGTAAACCAAAGCGCTGACTGCATTTATCCCGCAGGAAATGATTGAAGCCATCCGAGAAGCAGTGGTGTACCTGGCGCACACGCACGATGGCGCCAGAGTGGCCATGCACTGCCTGTGGCACGGCACGCCCAAGGTAAGCGTGTCAGTCAGGGCTTGGCTTGCCTTTTCTCCGACTTCCAGTCTCCTTTGGCTTTTGTGCTGTTCTGCATAAAAGCATTACCTTTGCAAAGTTGTGCCTCAGGAACTCACTGAAATCGGCTCCACTTTGGACCGTGTGATTCTCCTCTACTGGGGTCTTCCTTAAAAAGTTTGAAAACCTTGAGCTGTCATTGTACGGGCAGGGCTCTGTCATACAAGTGAGCACAGTGTTTCTGTTAGGCTTAAGAGTATAGAAGTTGTGGTACCTGTCAGGCTCTTTGATTCCTCATTTACTGATCTTGTTGCCCAGAAGGGAGAGGAAGGAGAAGATACTGAACAGCCACAGGTGTGCTCCTGTGGGTCTTCAGTACTTTGAGGGAAAAGGTAAAGATGTGTATTAATTACAGACGTTTAACAGAAATGATCCTCTTTTCCTTGATCAGTATAATTCTGCCTTTGAAAGACAGTTGTACTTGGTCTACTTTTTAGATTAATGCAAATTTAATTTACCTTCAACAAATAATGTATTGAATGCCATCTGTATGCTAGACCTGTATGCATTTGAAATCAGTTCAGACCTTGGAATAGGGGAGCTCAGTTCTTATTCTAAGAGGAGCTTGTTTCACTAGGTTTGCCTGGCAACTAATAATTTTATGGTTCCATATTTATGTCTCAATGGGTTGTCACATGTGGGTCTAAGATTAGAATAACTCTGAGCGGGTTTGTTACAGTATGTTACATTTTTTTTGTTCTGACTGAATAACTATTTTCACTAATGAAAATTATGCAACTCTGATGAATGTTTAATGTTATAAATAATTTTTAACTACAAAATACTGTACTCTATAACTAAATCTATAAGTTCATTGAGACATTTTTCTTTTTTAAGGACAGGAAAGTGATTGTGAAAACAATGAAGACTTATGTTGAAAAGGTGGCTAATGTAAGTATAGTAAGACTGCGTATTTCTTTTAATTATTTTTCATGGTAAAAAGAATCTCTTATAGAAAATTTGAAAAATTGAGAAGAAAATCCAATAAGAAAATTACTTATTTTGTTACATCCTGTTTCTATGCATGTGCATGTATTTTATATATTATTAAATTTACACAAAATGAAATTTCTCCTCTTTTTATTTACATTGTACTGTGACAATTTTCCGTTTTTATTAGGTATTTTTTGAAGACCTGATATTTAGTCTCTAGGTAAATTGTACCTCAGAAAGTTGTTACCAATTTTCATTACCACCAAAAACAACAGAAAGTGAAATTTGTCTCTTTTTCTTAGATTAAATTTGTAGTATGGTCTAAGAAAATTCTCGTTAAGTTTCATAGTTCTTTGGAATCTTTTGGAGATTCTATAAAAGCTTTCCTGATGAAATTAGATGATACAAAAATTGTTTTTTTCTGAGGGATTAATTGCCTCAAAAAATAGTATTTCTATGTATTGAAATACTAAATAGTAACTTTTCCCTGTGAAAAATCCAACAAGAACTACTGCTGTCTAGTGAATCCTTGATATAATAAATGCTGATTCAGACTCAGATAAATTGGTGCTGTGTGACTATATACATACCTGTTGTCTTCTGTAGGGTTGGAGACGAGGAAGGGAATTAGTATAAAACCATGAAGAAGGCAGCTAACTTGGGTATAACAAATGAAATAAGAGATTCTCTAGTGAGTTGTTTTCAGAGTATAAAAAAATGCCATGACCTGTAATTCATCTCTATGTAAATCCTTTTATATACAATCTTAATTTGAGTATTCTGTTAGAATGAGTAAAAATAGAATGTTAATAGAAAGTTCTAAAAGGTATTAATAGTAAAAGATATTCTTTAGTAATAAAGTTAGATTGTTTTAATTTTACAGTTTGGTTACATCAGCAATATTTTTGGAGGGAACCTAATCCCAGCCAGGCGTTGTGATATTAACAGGTTAGCAGGGCAGTGCCTTTTTTATCTCAAGGATTTGCTTCTAA
This sequence comes from Camelus dromedarius, assembly GCF_036321535.1. Lineage (NCBI taxonomy): Eukaryota > Metazoa > Chordata > Mammalia > Artiodactyla > Camelidae > Camelus > Camelus dromedarius. The sequence continues at coordinate 33,024,284 of NC_087445.1, forward strand.
AGGGGTGAGATAAATGAATAAAACCAATGGATTTGGTCTGTGGGTTATTTGGAAGTATTTGATTTCCAAATATTAGGGATTTCTTGACATACTCTGTATTATTTCAATCTTTTAAAGTTTATAATGACTTTATTTTATGGCTCAACATGTAGTCTATCTTAATATCTCGAAAGAATGTGTGGTGCAGAGCTGTAGGGTGTAGTACTCTGTAAGTGTTGGTTAGATCAAGGGGCTGATAGTGTTTATCATTTTCTAGTTCTGTTAGTTGCTGAGAGAAGCATGTTAAAACTTCCAGCTGTAGTTGTAGAATTGTCTGTTTCTCTTAAATTCTGACCCAGCTTCTGTATTCACCTATCTATCTCACACTTGTCAATAACTTTATATTATGTCATTATATGACATTTAACCTTTCCCTACTATTGAACACTTGAGTAGTTTCTAGTTTTTTATTATTTTTATTTTTATTTTTATTTATTTTTTATTTATTATTATTATTTCAAATAATACTCCAAGACATAGCCCTCATTATCCTTCATTCATGCATAGAAGCACGCCTGTAAGGTGCCTCCCTAGACGTAGAATTGCTGGGTCAAAAGGTACATGCATTTTACGTTTTTGTAGCTGTTGTCAGTTGCCCTTCAGAGAGGTTGAGCCACTTTACATGCTCACCAGCAACATAAGTGTGCCTGCTTTTCCCCACACCTTTGCCAAATTTGTATATTATCAAGGGTTTTCAGTTTTCTGTGTAGAAAGGTGGGAAATGGTAATTTCATTGTTTTAATTATTGTCCTTAATTAATGAACATTATACTTCGTATGCTTAAAGCCATTGGTACTTCTCTTTGTCTGTGAGCTGACTCTTCATGTTCTTAGTCTGTTTTTAGTTGATTGTTGGTCTTACACATTGTAAAGATGTTAGAGCTTTGTTATTTTAAATGTTATTACCTGCCATGTTGATCAGGTCTGGCTCTGAATGAGTATTGGCTGTTATGAGAAGGCAAATTCCTCTCAAAATAAAAAGAGATTATGTTATCATCTCTGATACAAAAGAAGTATACCACAAGCTCTGAAAAAAAATTTTTTTTTACATAGAGTAGAAATTTAAATCTTTGAACAATATCAGCATCATGAAAATAATTCTGTCATTTCAGGATTAACCATTGTGAAAGTCCTAATGTATATTTGTATCATCTCATGCTACTATACTTTCTTAAATATATTTTTATTAGTGTATAGTCAGTTTGCAATGTCAATTTCTGGTGTACAGTATAATTCTTCAATCATATAGGAATATACATATATTCATTTTCGTTTTCTTTTTCACCATAAGTTACTACAACATATTGAATATAGTTTCCTGAACTATACAGTATAAACCTGTTGTTTATCTATTTTATATATATTAGTATCTGCAACTCTCAAAAGCACTTGTTTTCATCTTATTCTCGTATTCATTATATAAATATATTCTTCTAGGTTTTTTTAATATTTCTGTTTTAATTATATAGAATTATTTTAGACAAATTGGACAATGTACAAAAGAAAATGAAAAAAATCATTTGTGATCTTTCAACCCAGAGATGACAGTGTTTTTCCTTGTACAATTTTTTGTGTATGTGTATTATTTATATTTTGTATATATAATTACATCTGAGTTTATACCCTTTCTTTTTTATGATTGGAATACTCTACATAGTTATATATTTATTTTTACTGAAGTATAGTCAGTTACAATGTGTCAGTTTCTGGTGCACAGCATAATGTTTCAGTCATACATATACATGCATATATTCGTGTTTTAATATTTTTCATTACAGGTTACTGCAAGGTATTGAATATAGTTCCCTGTGCTATACAGAAGAAATTTGTTTTTTCTGTTTTATATATAGTTGTTAATATTTGCAAATCTCAAACTCCCAAATTATCCCTTCCCATTCCCTTTCCCCCAGTAACCATAAGTCTGTTTACTATTTCTGTGAGTCTTTCTGTTTTGTAAATAAGTTCATTAGTGTCTTCTTTACTCTATTTAGTTTTATTTGTTGTTTTTTATTTTTTTTTCACTTGTCCTTTTAATTTGAGTTTAATTCTCAAGTAGCTATCCATTAACAGGATACCTATTTTTGAGAGGTGTTAGATCTTAGTTAAAAAAAATGAATCTCAGCTATTTGGTATTGAAGAATGTGCTCTTCAGTTTCTTTTTCTTAACCAACCTAGAGTATAATTAACTAGGTGCGATATGAGAGGACATTTTTTGAATGTTTATCTGTCTCATTTAGATTGTGCAGGAAAAGTTACGGAGTTGGTAACCTTTATAAAGTAACTCCAGGGAGGGAAGAAAAGGGAGAATCTATGCATTTTTTTTTTAACCTTTACTGGCTTCCAATTGTTACAGGGCCAATACTCCCATCTGGTTCTACTGGCGGCATTTGATTGTATTGATGACACTAAGCTGGTGAAGCAGATAATCGTATCAGTAAGTAATTCAGATGGTCTTGAAGTTAAGTTAAATTGTTACATCGTCTACGGGCATGTAAGTTTGATTTCACACATAGATGTGTAAAGACCTTGAAGCATGCTTTCTAACAGTATTTACTATTTTTTAGTTGCTTTAATTAAGCTTATTTTTGTGGGGTTTACTTTATTCCTTTAGAAACCATCATCTTGAATTTCATATTAATAATTAATAAAATGTGTAAATTAAATATGTAAAATTCTGGTTACATTTGGGTAACATGGCTTTTTAGACCATATAACATACTAAAAATTAACAATGCAGTGTTTGAATTTGGTCAGAAATTTGTTTACATAGCAGTTCTTCAGTTATTCAGGAACTCATGTCCATCCAGATAGAGGATACCCATGACCTTTCTCTCTCCCCCTTTGGAGAAGCTACCTGTGCAGTTTCCCAGTTTAACAGTACTCTGTCCCGAACTGGGCTAGAGAAGAAAAACTGAAGAAGCTCAGTCAGTTGTGCTACTTCTTCGAGCTTCCATGAAAGCCTTCTGTAGAGTCAGATTGAAATTCTTTACTAAAATTAAAATACCAGCTTCCTTTTTACATTTCGGCTTTTGAACCTGGTGTAGGGACCATAGAGTGGAAATAATTGAATGCAGTTTACTTGACCCTAATTTTGCCTTCAGAAAAGCTGTTCTCTTAGAAAAACTCCTCCAAAGTAAAACTACATTATGAAATAATTTCCCTCATTCTGCAGTGACTGCCGCTTTTTCTGACTTTTGATTCTGTGATCCTCCTTCACTTTTCTACCTTTATTTAGTTCTAGCCTGCAAGTGGTGTCGGGTATGTGACAGAGGTGGCAGGCGGTGACCAAACCTGGAAACGTTTTAAAAATCACATAATCTGCGTAGACATGGCTTATTCATCTGAAAATTGATACACGTGGATGGGGCCCTTGCAGAAATCTCAGTGACAGAGGCTGTTTCCACACCATCTTCAGGGAGACACATATGGATGTTCAGAAAGAGAATTTACCTGTTGGCGTGTGGTGGTGCTGTGGCCTCGCTCTGGAGCCTCTGGACCAGTAGAGCTGGGTGTAGTAGGAGAAATGTCCCCGCTAGTGGAGGGGTGGGGATTTGTTTTCTTAGATGCCAGCTGTAGGTCCCCATGTGTGTGAATTTCTCATGCCCTTGCTGTCATTTTCCAGCTTTTCCCCGGACTATTTTAAGATTGTGATGACTTTCTCTGGGATAGGATTGTGGGAAGAAACAAGTTGGCAAGACTTTCATGTCACAGACTGAGTGTTTTGACATGTTCCTTGTGACTTTATTACCCTTTTGACTCCAATCAATAATGATTGTTTTTCATTCCAGTGACAGAGATGTGAGGCCATAGATTGGCTAATGAATAAAGTTGTTTCAGGAAAATGGAAACAGACTGCGCTATTGAAAGCCTTGCTTTTGTTTAATATTTTCATGACAACTAAAATTTGCATAACTGTTCCAAATGGATTTTAAGAGAAACCAGACTTCCTTCAGGATTTGCCACAATTGTCTGCTAGCTTAATTTTTTCCAAAGATTTATCCCAGTTAATGTGGCTGTTGAAACAGTTTTAATTCCTTGTGCTTATCAGTTTGATTCCCACAACTATTTAACCCACATTCCTAGTGACTTTCTCATACTCAGGGCAGGTTTCCCTGAGAATGGCCTCTTCTGCTGATGTCTTGCCTCGAGCTGACAAACGCTCAGTGGGTTCTGTGTATCATTAAACTCTGTAGCTGGTGATGGAATTCTGGAATGCTAATTGCCCTTGCGTTTCCCCCGCCCATCCACCACAAAGCCTGTTGCAGTATGCAGTGCTTTTTAAAAATAGCCAAGAAAGCTTGATGTTGCTAAGCATTCTGTCCCGGGTAACCAGACTTCCTGAAATGTCAGGTTGAAATCACAGCCTGGTCAGCTGAGCCCTCACCTTTCAACATGGATACACACTGTTCCCCCACCTACTTTACTTTCCAAAGTACCCTGACTTAGAAAAGTTGATCCTGGAATTGTTGGTGTGATGCGGCTGCTTTGACAGCAGTGCTCCTCTAAGAAGGAGGAAAGTGCTGGCCAGTTGCTGTTTGAGAGAGAGTAAGTACTGATGCTTACTTAAAAATACACTACTTTGAGATACTATGCACAAAGGTATAAAGAATAGTAACAGTGAACACCCAGCCTCCCACCTGATCTGACGTAAAGAAATACAACTTGACAAGTACAGTTAAAGTTCAAGCCCTTTGTGTTCCCTTTTTTTTTTTTGGCCTGTTTCTCCCCCACCCCATACCCACCGTGATGGATTGGTGTTTATTATCTGCACGAATTCCCTTATCCTTTTGCTGTATGTGTAGATGTTTATGGGATTATTTTGCATGTTTACAAATTCTGTATAAGTGATGTCTTGTGTGTTTTGTCCTGCAGCTTGTTTTTTGCTTTTGGCATTGCGCTTTTGAAGTTCATCATCACAGGTCAGCAGGCTTTTAAAATAAAGAACCAGATAGTAATTATTTTAGGGTTTGTGGGCCATATATGGTCTCTGGTGCATATTCTAACGAGTTTTGTCTTTGTTTTTTAACAACTCTTTAAAATACAAAAACAAACAAACAAAAGTGTTCTTAGCACACAGGATGTACAAAAACAGGCTGCAGGTAAGAGCCGACCCACAGGCCATGGTTTACTCACTGCCGTTCTAAATTATTCATTTTTCAATGCCGAATAGTTTTCTACTGTATTAATACACTGCAGTTGATTTTTCCATTTTTCTGTTGATGGACATTTGGGTTGCTTACAACGTTTAAAACTTTAAACATTCTTATCATTTTTTGCTATTCTAAGTAATTCTGTAAGCATTCTTTCACGTCTCCTCGTTTCTCTGAGGCATTTACTTAGCAGAACTGTGGGTTGCCAGATACGCTGCATATATATAGAGAGTCATGTGTCTTTGTTTCCCATCCAGCCACTACAGAACCTGTTGCATTATGCAATGCTTTTAAAAATAGCCAAGAAAGTTTAGTGTTGCTAAGCATTCTATTCACAGTAATTGGATTTCCTGAAATGTCAAGTTGAAATCATAGTCTAATAAACACTCCTCCTTTTCTCTTTTAAGATCCAGCTCCAGTTCAACCTCCAGACAATGTTCTCTGGTCTCCCGGCCAGACCTGCTCTCCCTATCCTCTTAGTGCCTGTGGTTTTTGTCTTTGCCACCCATTCATTTGGCAGTTAACCGTGATCTGATGCAGGGCTTACAAACTCAGCAGCACTCACTGACCAGGCAGGTAAACGAGTGAGGCAGGCCAGGAGTGGGGGTGTGCGGGGAAGGGAGAGAACGCTTGCCCTGTCCAAGGTGGCAGCCACCCCTCGGCTCCAGCCCCTGGGAATGTGAGCTGGTAGATCTTCCAATATTTTTTCTTTTTAATTGTGATAAAAATGACCATCTTAACCATTTTTAAGTATGCACTTCAGTAGTATTAAGTATATTCACTTTGTTGTGTGACCAATCTCCAGAACTTTTTTGTCATGCAAAACCCATTAAACCACATTTTTGAGTGCAGCCAAAAAGCCGAACTTCTGGATAAAATCACTGTATATTTTTTTAAAAATTACTCAGGAAGGCGCGGTCACTGCCAGTGCTCTAACCTTTTTACACTTCGTTTTTATCCATTATTTAAATCTCTTATTTTTATTTATTAAGTTTGTCTTACCTCATCCACTAGATTTTAGCTCTCTACGGTCAAAGTCGGCTGCGTTTCTTTTTGTTCCTTACACACAACTTCCTATAGGGGTGTGTGCATCATGGAGGGGCTTGGTTCTCAGTAATGCTGCGTTTTGCGTGTCTTTCTTTCTTCCACTGAAAACGCATATGCGCTGTAACCCTACTCCCAGTGTGCACCTTTCATTTTGACCTTTACCTTTCCTTTTTAAAAGAAGGTTGGCAAAACAGGAATGCCAAAGAATCTGACTGGGATCCAACACAAGGAGAACGGCTACACATCTTCAGAAGGGAGGTCTTTGGGTCTTCCTGTGCTTCTCTTGTTTACATACCTTCTTTAGAGTAAAACACAAGAGGAGGAGATTACAAGTGACCCTTGTTGTGACTTGCTCTAAGTTAATTCTTATAAGAGGGAGCATGAAGTTGAAAACCTTTACATTTAAGCCTTCATTGCTGGGGTTCTCTCTCTTTCGAGGATGCCAAACTCACAACCCCAGCATCTTTATTTAATCTCCTTAGTTAAAGATGCTGTATACTGAGAGGTGTTCTTCATACGAACAGCATTACTTTACAGCAGTTTTCAGTCTGTAGTGTGAATTTTCTGATTTGCTCCAGTGGTGGCCCACAGGGCAGGCAGGTGTATCATTTGCTTTTGCAGATAAGGGAATTGATGTGTAGAGAGGTTAAAGGATTTGCCAAGGTCTACGCAGCTTGAACCCAGAGATCAAATTCAGCACAAAACCAACTGCACTATAGCTGCCTCTTGTGTCTCTGCATGTTAACTCTTCTAGTTAGTGTTCCCCAGGTGATCGTTGGGAAATTTCTCTCCTTTTCGTGCATAAGCCAGGCTAAAGAGAAATGAATTTACTGTATAATTTAGCAACGCTCATACTGTTTCCTTTTATTTTTTCCAAGATGAATGTTTCTACTGGTAGGAATCTAAGAATTGGGGGGGGGGGGTTGGGGGGAGAATGAAAAGATACCACATTTTTAAGTAAACATTTTTTAGTTTCATATGATTGTTAGTTTATAAACATTGCATTCTTTTAAGAACCTTAGACCAACACAAGTTTAGATGCTAAATTCCTTAATTACAAACTGAAGGGCAGTAGAAGTTCAATGAATTTGAGGACTAGTTCTTGAGCAGTATTTTTGCATGAATTTTATTTTATTTTATGTGCATCTTGTGTTGAGGTGAAACCATTTCTGCCCAAGGCAAATGCGCTGCACTAGTCCTTAAGTGTAGAACCCACAGAGAAGGTCACGTATGGTGAGGAATACATGGCTGGCTTCACGCCACCCCTTTTCTTCCTTATACCAAGAAAAAAATTAACTGAAAGTAAATAGCAGCCATTTATAGTTCTTCACTGCATACTTCCCCTCACACACACATACACACTTTTTTTCCCTCCAAAAAAGCAAGTGCTTTAAAAAGTTTAAAGGTGTAATACCCCAGAGTGCTTTTTAAGGACAGCAAAGCTGTGGGGGTGTTTTAATGATTGTAGAAGTTGGTCTAAGCTATGTATCATTCTCATTCTCTTCTTTCAACAAATTAAAGCATTTGTCTTCTTTTATGAGTCAGTTAAACCTTAAATAGACAAAACCACACTAAAAGGTAGCCCATATTTGTGACACTAAATGCTGCTTTATCAAAAATGCATATACTGAGTCTGCTTTGGGGCATGTTTGCCTTGAAACTGCAAAAGAGCTCCCATCCCCGTGATAAGCTATATATATTTTTTTCCCCGTCTTCCTCTTTATTACTGAAATTTTAAGTTTATTTTTTCTTGGTAGTTGAAATTTATATTCCTTTTGAGGTGGTTGGATCTAATGTACCTAATTTTTAGCTTTTTTTGCACTAAAATTACTGATCTCACTGTCGTTAGTGGGCACTGAAGAGAACAGCAGATCTGAGTATATAGTCTTGTGGAGAACTCCTTTCCTTAAGAGAGGGGTGTCTTGTTTTCTTCGAAAGAGACTAGAATTGGAGTCAGGGGACCAGGACTGGTCACAGGACTTTCACTGACACTCTTACGTCCTCCTACAAGTCACCTCTCCCCTTTCTGGGTTCCTTATGTGTCCGCCTGGGTGGTTGGACTGAATTCTTTCTGTGGCCCCAGCCAGTTCTGAAGAATCTCTGGCGTTCAAACACACATGGCTTTGAATATTTATTAGGTTTGTTACAAGAAATAGGAATGTTACAGAGGGAAAAGCCCGTGATTTTTCTGTTGCATATTTTCTATTAAGAATAAAGGAATTTGAAAACAGTGACTTTTCTGTCTTTGCAAACATCACCAGTCTACCCAGCAGCTTAGCTGAGGTGGGGATGACATTGCCTTTGTTCCTTAAATTCAGACAACTAGAAAAGAAGGTTACTGTTCTTGGTAAGTTGATTGGAAATGTCATAGAATGCAATTATTTGTAACGGCTCCATGGAGTCTTTCTGCCTTTATTTCCCTTCCCTTTCTTTTTGTTTTCAGTGAGTACTTTAAACAGCCTTCATTTGCCATGAATAAGTAACCTAACTTTAAAAGCCTTTATCCACTTGTTCTATTTAACAGAATTTCTTTATCTCCCTTCACATACATCTCAGTGGGGAAATTCTAATAAGAATGGCCTTCATCAATGCTGATGCTCCATTTAAGGGCAGCTGCAAGCTAACTATATCTGCTCAGTGGCCCCAGCAAGCAATGTCCCAAGTAATAGTGGCCTAAGAAATAGTGTTTACAATGAATGAAGATGACTGCTTTAAATGTTTTCTTCAAGTCCTTGAGCTTGGTCAGTTAGACATAAATGGGTTGCTCAGCAGTGCTAGTCTCAGGAAGGAGGCCCTTCTGTGTTCCAAGCGCACATCTCTGTGCTTTAATGAAACGATGCAGAACTAGTTCTGTATTTGTCATTCAGTACCTCGGGGAAGATAGTTACGAATCCTTTACCTTTCAGGTTCCAAGCATAGTAGACCTTAAACACATAGATTTACTGTTGGTTTCTATTATTTTACAGGAAATCATTAATTCCTTGCCTAACATAGTAAATGACAAATATGGAAGGAAGGTCCTGTTGTATTTACTAAGCCCCAGAGATCCTGCACACACAGTACGAGAGATCATTGAAGTCCTGCAGAAAGGAGACGGAAACGCACACAGGTAAGGGTCAGGAGCCTGGCTGGAGCCCTTTACCCCTCCGCTCTGATTGTTGGTTTTGAGTGGCACTTGCTTCCAGAAATGTTCGCATACATGTACACCTCTCATGCTCTCTCCCTTTCTAAAACTCAAAGGTGCATTCCATTTTTAAGCCTCTAGTTTTGACAGGTTCTTAAAGTTTTTGTTTGAAAAGGAAATCAGAGCATCATGCCGAAAGAATGCCTCTCAGGTCTGGCATATAGTAGGCATTCCGGTGTGTGGTTTGTTTTGGTTTTGTTTATTTTTAAAGCTGTTGGCCACTTAATCAAATACTCTGGGGATTAGAATCCATAAAGTAATCTAAACGTGTTGTCAGGTAAGATATGTTGTTGTTATTGTAACTTGAGTTTGGATTGGTTCAGGACTTTTTTCGTATTATAGAAGACAAGCTTCATGTATTGAGTGCTCGTTCTGTGCCAGGCACTATTCAGATTCTGGAGACACAAAGACAGATATCCCGCCCTCAAGCTGCTTATCTGCACGCACAGGAGAAAGACAGCCAGTTACAATAGAGTGTGACACTGTTACACGCCCTTAGAGGTGTCTGTGATAACAAAACCTCCATACTTCCTTTGCCATTCATCTTACCTTAATTCTTCATTCAACGTGTTCCCACAGTAAGAAAGACACAGAAATCCGGCGACGAGAGCTCTTGGAGTCCATTTCTCCAGCTTTGCTAAACTACCTTCAGGAACACGCCCAAGAGGTGGTGCTGGATAAGTCCACGTGTGTGCTGGTGTGTGCCATCCTGGGAGCGGCCATTGGAGATACCCAGCCTGCCATGAATGCCATCGCCAGTTTGGCGGCATCAGAGCTGCATCCTGGTGGCAAGGATGGAGAGGTGACGTGCTATCACGAGACAGGCAGGAAAGCTGCAGTGGCTGCAAAAGCTCCAGTCACTGAGAACACTGCCATAAAGAGATGCACGATAGTCATCCCCGCACACCTCATACCAACAGTGCACTTGGGAATTCTGAATTCAAAACCCAGTGCTGCTGTTACACTGTCTTTCTCAGACTTCTGAGGACTCCGCAGGACCTGCAGAGCGAACACAGAATCCTCTTAGTGTTGTCTGTGATTGACCCAGGCTGTCTTTCTGGCATGGTCTTTGTCCTTCGTTCTGTTTTGAACTTCCTGTGGATTTTGCCCTTCTCTCATGTCTGTACTTCTTTTCCTCAGCATCAGGTGCTGCCTGGGTTTCCACTTTCCTCTGCTCTTCTTGTGGAAAGGCTTGTTTGTCCTTCAGGGTCCTCGGAATCCTTCTCCAGGAAGTCTTCCTTAATTCCCTTGGGATCAGAAAATCTTTGCTCTTTCTGATCGCTCCTGCTCATGCTATTTGGGCCTCGTGTTATTCTGCCTTGTAGCTTAGGTTTATTGTTTCATGCGCCTCATGTGTGCTAGGCAGCGGTCAGCGCTTCCTCCCCTCCCCTGCCCGAAGAAAAGGCATACCATATTGAGGAACACAATATTTAAATAAGTGTGTACACAGATCATTATTTAATTTAGAGTAGAGATAAGTGCTGTGAAGGAAAACTCCAAGTTCAATGGGCTTGTATACGAATGGGAGGCAGCCTGTCTTAGAAAGACTTCCTGAGGCAGTGAAGGCTGGGCTGACATCCTAGGATTGGTGGCTGAGGGAAGAAAGAAGATTCTAGGCAGAGAGAAGAGTACATGCGGCAGCCTGGAGGGAGGCAGGAGCTCGGCCTGTTTGAGAATAGAGGGCACAGGGGGTTGGAAGTCAGTGAGCAAAGGGATGAGGGAAGCAGAAGCCGGTCAGTGGCAACCCTGCACCGGGGTGTAAGCCGATGAGCAGACACGTATGGGGAGCCTGCTGTGTTCGGACATGCGAGACGGGGAGAGAAGGGAAGTGGGCCGTGACTCTTTGAGAGGGCCTGGCGCTACTCGTAGAGCAGATCGTCTTAACGCACTGGGGAGATGCGTGCGTAGTGAAGGCTCCTCTGTGGGGAGACGGAGCCCGGTGTGTCCCAGGCTGCACGCCGAGAGCCTGGATGCTGTGCCAGCAATTGATGCGGCCCTTGGAGAGGAGCACAGTGGAGCTGAGAAGAGGCTTCCTAGCCGGCTCATCAGGCAGTGCTCCTTGTGTGCAGGTGGCCCCCTGTACTTAGGCACCGCTCAGCACCAGGTGTGGTGTTTCTGCTGTAGTGCTCTGTCCTGTAGGAGCCTGTGTTCCTCAGAACTGCTTATGACAGTCCGGAAAGTGGTTCCCGCGATCTCAAATGAGCCCTGTGGTGGTGCCGTTCAAACTGGAGCTCATGAAGCCAAATATGACTGCCTCAGTGGCCGTGTTAGCTTGAATAACCATTTCATTTCAGTTTGGGGGTTGGAGTAGCTCTCCGGCCCCTCCAGGTGTAGAGGTCATTCTAGATAAAGACCTCTTAAGCCGTGTGGAACTTTCAGTTTGCCTGAGTCCTTATCTGTCTGTGGTGATACAGGATGGATGAGAACAGCTTTTTAAATTAACTTGTTCTTGACTCCTCACAGCTTCACATTGCAGAGCATCCTGCAGGACATCTAGTTCTGAAGTGGTTAATAGAGCAAGATGAAAAGATGAAAGAAAATGGAAGAGAAGGTAGGCTGGAAACCTGACCTTTCCTAGTATTGTGTGTGGAATTTCAGCAATGTCTGGCATCCCTGAACTTTATGCTGGCCTTTTACATTCAAATGAAGGTTTGCTGAGTGTTTAGAAATGATGTCTGTGAATAAGAAATGATTTAGTGGTTACAAATAATGCTGCTTCTCCTGGAAGTTTGTCTCCTAGAATCCTTTCATTTTCTTTCCCTTTTCCACCCTCCATCTCTTCCCTCTCTCCTCTGCTACTTCAGCCTTCAAAACGGGCTTGTCCAGTGCTCTAAAATGCCATCCTGTTCCCTGAGGATGGTGAGAGCAGAGCAGCAGGGCCAGTGTATGAGTACCATCGTCCCATCTGAAAAGCATGATGTTTATCTCTAGCTTTGAAGAAAGGACAAGCAGAAGAAGATGATCCTCACAGAGAATTTTGAACTGGTGCTTGTTTGGCTTTGAAATACATATGACCAAAGTCCTTGGCACTTTTCTGGTTGTTCATGAACCTGACAGCTGCTCTGTAGAAACGCAGCTCTCAAGAGGAGGGCAGCACATTTTATCTAACTGGAAATTTACATATCGCTTTCCTCTCAGTCCTGCCTTTGACCAGACCCTCTCTTTCTAAATTAAAACTCCCTCTGGTATTTTAGCCACTAAAGAGATTTCCCCCACTGAGTTGAAACAGTTTGGGCTTTCTGTGACTGTGTCTGGGAAAAATGACAATCATAAATTTATGTCCTGAGGCAAGTCACAGTTGTAACGGCTGCTGAGGCAATCAGTGTGGCAGTGGAACTCACTTCTCACTCCGCCTTTAAGAATAGGGACCTGGGCCTGTTTCTCACTGTAAATTTTTTTATAAAAGAGAAAGCTTCTTGTAATAAATTTTGAAGAAAAAAAATAACATATTGAGTCATCTTTTTCATTATTAAATTTGGTGCATAGCTGAGCTGAGTTTATGTCAGAAAAGTTGTCTGGCTTACTTTTAACATATGAAGAATTTTTCTAGTGACTTTTCTCCTTACATAAATTCTGTTGGGACCTGATGTATTGGTCATTTTCATGTAGCACTAAATGAGTGGCTGGCTGTCTTGGTTATCTGTTGCTGTGTAACAAGCCACCTCAAAACTTAGTAGTTTTCAGGACTACAATCACTGGTTGGAGTTTGGTGGAGCTTGCTCCTGCTCTCAGTGATCTGGGGCTGCTTGGCTTGGAGCTGGAGTACCCACTTCTCAGTGGCTGGCGGTGGCCAGGCCCAGCAGCCTCAGTTCCTCTCCCTAGGCTGTCAATTTCCTTACAATATGGTGGTTAAGTTTTAAGAGGACAAAGTAGGTGCATGGTAGTTTCATGAGTTAGCCTCAGAGGTTATTTAAGTTCACTTGGAATGTTCTCTCTTGGTTAAGTCAGTCACAAAGGCTCACCCAGTTTGAAAGGAGAAGACATCAGTTCCACCTCTAGATGGGGGAATGACAGTATTCTAGGAGAGTACACAGGACGGAGATACTCTTGTGGTCACCTTTGAAAAGCACTGTCTGCCTCACCAGCTGATTTCTGTCCCTCTTTGGCACATGCTGTGAAGAATGTAATAGCCATAGGCCTCTCGGCTTTTAAAGGCTCCTCACGTTTGAGTATCTTTGAATGACTTGTACATGCTACCTTCCCAAGACGTTTGCCTTCAAGGTAGGTTGTACCTGCCTCCATCTGCACTAAATCCTAGTCTTCAGAATTTCTCCTTTGTCCAAGGATTAGTTACACTGAGATGGCACAGTGAATAAGATGATACACCAAGACCTTGGGAATCAGATGTACTATAATAACAAAAGATGAATGATATTTTTGATGGTTGAACAGATGTTCAGTGGTGTAGTGAGAAATTACTAGGTGTAAGCCAGAATAGTCATTTGACCATTGTGTTCATGATACCTTCCGAGTGAGCATTTTCCATGAGTGAAAACTTGATTTTAACCAAACACAAGGTGCTGCTGTCAAACATTTACTTCCTGAATAACTTTCAGGTCAGGGTTAAATAATTAAATAGTACAAAGAAATGCAAACATGACCAAATAAGCGTTTTATAAGAATTCATTGTTTCTATTGAGTAATTACTGCTAAACATAGCTGACGATTTAGATCAGAGTTGGAGGAAGTGGCTGTATTAAAAGCACATTGTGTAAACCTGAGCTAGAGTTTCTGTGTTAAGTGATATTGGGTGAGAACTCTTTTTATTAGCTTTCTTATTAAAACATGTTTCCAGATTTAAGGGTAGTAGAGAGGAAGATTGGGAGTTTAAATCTTGGTATGTGACATGCATTAAGTTTTGGTTTACTTTACAGGCTGTTTTGCAAAAACACTTGTAGAGCATGTTGGGATGAAGAACCTCAAGTCCTGGGCTGGTGTAAATCGAGGGGCCATTATTCTTTCTAGGTACGTAGAAGGTGTGCCTTTCTCTGCCCAGGGTGCTCATCCCCGGTGCCAGTTCGTGCAAGATGTGCTTCCTTGACATGTATTTCTGGGCTCTACTGTCTGTTTCCAGTGATCCAGTATTGCTCTCAGTCACTCGTGGTCTTGACAGGTGTACCGAATACCAAAGAGCAAATGTAACTCTGGCAGTCCTTACAGTACTTTTCACGTGCCCTCCTTTGAATGTCAGGGATCGTAAAAGTATGGCATTCACAGGGTATTATTTGATTGTTTCACCACATTGACGGCTTTGATCAAAATGTAATTGTATTCTTTTTAATGAATTAATTTTGTTCCTGTGAAAACTGACAAAGTTGTTTTTTAAATCATGACTGACTTTACGTATAATTCTTTCTGAAAGGATTCGAGAAGCATTTGCTACTGAAGTCTGCATGCTAATCTTTACTTCTAATTAAAATGATCGAGAGCTGCTAATCTGTGAATTGAGACATATGCTTAACTTACATGCTATTATCTGGACTTAGGTTCAGATTATAATTTTCAGGTCATTGAAATTTCCATGCATTCCATTACCAGATAAAACCCTTCTTTTAAGGATACTCATTTTAAAACAGGTTTGTGTATTGTTTTGAAGCAATCAATGTTGATTTTTTTTTTTCCACCCTGATGTGTTACTAAGATTTGGAAAAACAGTTAACAATCTCAGCTTGAATTTCCCATAGTATTTCACAGGCACGATACTATGCAATTTAATGTGTATTAAATGTTTATAAATGTTACAGGGATTTCTTCAATATGCATTTTGATTCGGTACATATAGACCACATATACTCACAAATACACACGTTCCAGGGGGGCTTTCATTTCTTCAGGTGTATCAGTGTCTCCAAATACATGGGTGATACAGATCATTGGTTCATTTCTCATTAAAAGTAACTAATTTTCCAGTTGATGTTGAATAGCCAGAGTCCATTAGCTGAAACCTGAACCTTTTTGGTATGAACTTGCTTACCAGGCATTTGGAGTGTTAACACCTACTGACATGTCCTTTCATTACACTAAGAATTCTGGCAGTGCTGTAAAATTAATTTTCAAAGATTGCTCATTGGTCAGAGCTCCCCTTGGGTGAGTTTCAAACATGTGAAGGATACTGTAGGGTTATTATGGAATGCTCCTTCAAATTGGGGTATGAAACATCTGAACATGAAAATCTGATCATGAAATACCTCAGGTTCTAAAGGGAAGTAGAATGATAGATTAATTTTATATATATATACACTTTTTTTGGCTAAATCTTTTTCGCAGTAAGTGAAAAAGCATCGTTCTGGGTGAGAAAAGAAAATCAGCCTCGTGTGCAGTCTGAAAAATAACTTGGAAGCATAATGCTCTAGCATTTAAAGGCATGGGCTCTAGACAGACTGCTTAGGTTCCAGTCCCAGCACACTGTGTCGCCTTGGGCAAATTATTCAGGTTTTCTGAGCATTAAATTTTTTTGGATGTAAAATGAGATAAATAATAATCCGAGGTTATAATGAAAACTAGGTGAGATGATGCGTATATATTGCTTAGATTATGTCTAATATGTGTGTTCAGTAAATAAACTTGTAGTACTGTGATGTGTTAGTGACTATGTGCTTAGTATGAATAGAATGAAAGCACCTAGTGAGTCACAAGTCTCTCGAAAGCGCACGTTACTCTTCACTCTGCGGATGGCCAGCGGTGCTTGTTACTTGTCTTCCACGGGCAGTAGAGTGCTGCTTGGGACTGCTGGCTTCTCTCTGTCAAAGTTACTGGGACTGGGGTCTTTCAGAATGCCAACTGACTTCTTTCTAGGATGTGTTTCCTTCGTCAGCATTGAAATATGGTTGTGAAGAAGTCTGAGGAGAACAGGAAATTCTGCCCTAGTGTTCATTCACTCAGCGAGCATTTTTAGACAACCTGCTCTGTACATGCAGTGCCGTGAAATAAAGAAAACACAGGGTCCCTGCTCTTGAACTCCTCTGGTTGGAGAAGGAAAGGCAGAATTCACGTAGGAAATGGTTTTAAAGCAAGGTGTTCGTCCTCTGGCAGGCGCAGTGAAATCGGGAACAATTCTTCATGGATCGGAGCCACTCTTACCTTTGCTTGTGTGACTGCAGCAGAAAGATTCCAAAATGTGTTCTGTTTATGTGGTTTTGGAATATCGGCTCCTAGCCCCCATCATTCATCTGATGAATGAGAAAAAAATGTATTTATCATTACAAAAGTTGTCTCACAAACCGGTGAACCTTTTATACTACTGTGTGTGGAGGTGGTATTCGCAGATGATCTAAGGATTTTTATGAAATTTAATTTTTTGATTGTTAATTTTTATCTTCTCTCTTCAGCCTTCTCCAGAGTTCTGATCAAGAAGTTGCAAATAAAGTCAAAGCTGGTCTGAAAAGCCTGATTCCCACATTGGAAAAAAACAAAAACACCAGCAAAGGAATAGAAATGCTACTTGAAAAACTGACTGCATAAGTGGAAACAGTTAAGGACAAGTTGGAACCATTTTTCCTCTTCTGTTCTCCCAGTGTGGAAAAGAAGCGCTAGGGTCCATCGTCCTGGTACTTTGGGTGCTCTCTACTTGTGTTTCTTTGTATAAGAGTCTATTTATAAAATGATTTCTTAAAATGGCTTTTTTAAAAAAAAAAACCCCAGCCTTCTCCTTTATCATACTGGTAGTAAGCAAATCACAATGTAAAAGATGTAGCAGTCGTATACAGTGGGACCGACCAGATGTACATGAAGTGGTTGCATGCGTTGATTCAGGGGAGAAGGATGTCTTCAGTGGGCAGGAGTCTGAGAGGCTTCGTGGAAGAGGAGGAACCTGAGGAGGCCTCAAAGGAAGGCAGGGTGTGGTAAAGAAAGCCCCTGGGAGCACTTGGCGGGAGCAGTGAAGTGGACGTCAGGGAGCCTCAGGGCGTGATGGGCCCGGGGCGGGGGATCCTCTACAGGCAGGGCAGCTGCACTCCCAGCCGCCTTATGGATTGGGCTCCACGTTAGATTTTGTTTGAAACAAGCCTCTCCAGTATGTTAAAACTTGTAGGGAACAAGGTACTTAGATGAATTGGGATCACAGTGGGTAGTAGTGTCATGGTCAAGGTCATAGGGAAAATCTTCTTGCCTTCGGAACTGGGCCTTCCAAGTTCCAATAAGCTCCTTGTAATGAGACCTTCTCTCTTGGGACTTTCCCTAAAGTAGTTGAAGCCTATAGGGTTTGAGTGAGAAGAAAGGAGTTAATAGTGCAGAAGTTTGAATTTAAGTGCAAGTAGGATGTTTGAGTTTTAAAACTGTACTTGGCTTCCCAGCAAGAAGGCTTGGAAGGATTGGTAGATCAGTCAGGCTCCCGGGGCCCTGCCGGTGGTGACCTGACTGCTTTTGATACGGGGTCGTCATGCTTTCTCTCAGCAGACTTCTGTCACCAGACACCCACTCGGGTCTGTGACAGATACCCCTGAGGAGGATGACTGTGCCTTTCCTGACCAGACTGCGGGGTCCCAGGACTACTCCCAGCACACAAGCTCCCAGGACTTCACCTGCCACCCTCTGTCCTGCTGGGTACATTGAGCTATCATTCTCTTTTGGCCTGGATTCTCCCCATCCCCCAACCCTGCCAGGTCTCAGGGTGGAGGCGGACAGCTGGGGAAGCTGGGGACAGGATGAGGAGGTAGTGGGGAAAAGGCAACATTAGAGCTTGCTCTTGTTTGACTAATATATTGTCACTATCCTTTTTAGGCATTTTCTTTTTTAACTTCCTAATATAGGAAATTACAGATGAAGGCTTTTCACCACCACTGTCCCCGTACTTCTTTTCTCCCCGTCTCCCCAATAGAATTGCCTCATTTTTGATAAATCAGTGTTCAGTTTATATGATTATGCTGACATAAATTGTTAAATACTGAAGGAAGCAGTGAAATGTCATTACATTTCCTACACCATTTTTTTTTCCTGGAATTAATTATTACCTCATTTGTTTTCATTTGCTTCCTTTTCTACATTTCTGTTATTAATTTTTCTCAAACTGTCCATCAGAATTGTGTAAACTCTTTTCCTCTTTCTTCAGCCTGGCGAGGCTCCTGCGTTACTGGTGTCCATCCCTTGCCACTTGGCTCCTGTATTCTGACTAGTCTCATTCAGTGTTTCCCATTCAGTGTCCCTCGAGGGAGTCATAGATACATTGAGGTTTTAACAGCCTCATCTGTTACTCCACTGGGCCATACAAACTTTCCCCTTGTGTGACCTAATACTGGGGCCCCCTTCCTGAAGTCAGTGATGGATTTAGGAAGGAGCCTGGCCAATGAACCTTAGAAAAAAAGTGTGTTCCTGGGGAAGGTTCCTTAGGTCACAGACTCATAAGGAACAGAGTCCCTTTCCTGCCGGCCGACTTGAGTATGTGCAGAAAGCATCCTGAGGATGGCTGAGCAAGAAGGTGAAAGAATCTGGAATTTTGACACTGAGCTGCTGAATAAATCAACTCTCGGAGCTGCCCTCCTGAATTTCCTGCTATGTGAGAGAAGAAACTTTCGTTTATCTTTTAGGCCATTTTGAGTTGAATCTTTAGAGACTTGCAGCCAAAAATATACTAACCTGTCTCTGAATACTAATTTCTACAGTAACACACCAGGCCACCTGGGAACCACTGGCTGTCTGGGTATCTTTTTTTTTTTTTTTTTTTTTTTAATATTTATGTATTTTCTGGGAGGAGATAATTAGGCTTCCTTATTTATTTTTGGTGGAAGTCCTGGGGATTGAACCTCTGGGTGTCTTGAAGAACTGCGGCATCTCCATCGCCCTCTCCCTGGGCCTTTCCTTCATGTCTTCTCTGGGAAGCCCATTTCTAGGACCCCATGGATTTTGTTTTCCTGCTTAGCATTCTCTTTTGAACGGGGCACAATCTCCATGAGCTTCCGGAGAAAGAATGCACATGAGGTAAAATTTTAAAGTCTGAATGTCTTTATTCTCCCCTTTCATGCCTGGGCACCTGGATGTAAAATTCTAGTTTAGCTGGATATAAAATTCTAGTTTGACATTCAGTTTGCCCCAGAGCTTTGAAGGCGCTGGCCAGTGTTCTCTTCGGCCCACAGAGTGGCTGTAGAAGTCCAGTGCCGTCCTCCACGGGCTTTTATGTGTGGCCTTTTGGTGGCGGGAGTCGTTTCTCTGAAAGGTTTCAGGACCTTCTTTATCCCTGGCTTTCTTGTATTTCAGGATAATGCGCACTGGTGTGTGTTGTGTGTGTTGTGTGTGTCTGCTCTTCATTCTTCATGCTGGATGGGTCCTTGAGGAATTTAGAGAAGCCCTTCTATCTGGGGGCTGTATTTGTGTTGTCTCCCTAATCCCCCTCCACACACACACACCCCCCACCTGTTTTTCTCTATCCTTCTCTTTGAGACTCCTATTTTTCAGATTTCAAATGTTGATTTGGTCCTCTAATTTTCTTTTTTCAATTCTTTGGCTTTTTGTTTTGCTTTCTGGATGAGATAGCACCTCCACTCTCTACCAGCCATTCCAGTGAAGTTTCTTTTCTTGTTTCTTGAATAAAATACCTCTTTGGCCTCTGGGCATGTTGTATTTTCTGTTTCTTTTGTTATGTTTTACTTTGCTTTGTCTCTTTTCTGCGGGCTGCACTTTTTATTTTGATCTGTGATGTTTGAGACTTTCTGGGAGAGCTCTTTGGCTCTTCTTTATATAATTAAGACACTAGAACCTGATCAGAAAGGGGGCAGCCTGTCCATTTCTCTGGACTGCTGACTGTTCATGGCATAGGTGACCAGGCGTGGATGCTGTTTCCCTGGAGTCCTCCACATTTCAGGATCTGTAGGCCTTTTGTGGGGCCATCAGTACCTCCGAAGGGAAATGCAGCTGGTAGTCAGTACCCTGGTTGCTCAGTGGTCAGTGTGCAGAACCTACCTGCTTTGACTGCAGTGCTGTCCCTCGTGCTCTGTGGTACATCCGGCCCCCTAGTCTAGAGATATTGAACCAACCTGAGTCCACAAAATAAACTCTCAGCCTTCTCTCTGCCAGTGTGTGGAGGGCTAGTCAACCAGCTTTAGCCAATCGCCCTGTTTTGCATCCCAAGCCTCACCCTGTCTTCTGGCACTTTGCACCTCTAATTGCTGGGATTTTCTGTAGATCAGAGTGAGAATTAACTTGGTTCTCTGCACGTCCTTGGTACTCAGCTTTCTCAGCGCTGCTACTTTCTCCATGGCTTCCTCCTCTTCCAGGTATTTGTTGCTGTTGTCCACCCACTGATGGCTTCTCTCCCGTCACTTGGTTGTCTTGACTTTATACCATGTTTATTCTTAGCAGAAATCCAGAAATGGTTTTAACCAAATTAAAAACAACCTTCCTGGCTAAATGAAGGATATGTTATCTTTGGAAAAGCTTACTGGATTTGAGAAAGCCTTTAATTTTAAAATTTACCTTTGTAGTTTTCAGATTGCACCAACCCCGTGCTTTCGCCAGGGATCAGACACTGCCTAGAAGGAAGGAGAACTTGCTTCCCCTTGAAGCCTGTGTTTTAAGTGGTGTGTGTTTGCCTACAGGGATGAAGCTTCCTGCATGTCTGAACTCAAAGGATTGGCTCTTTACAATAGGAGATGGCACTTCTGTTGCTATTTGCAATGAAATTTTGAGAAGGTTACATCTTAATTATAGCAGATTAGTCACTTTTAAGAGTATGTCTAGCAAAGATAAGGGTGTGTGTGTATTTTTAGAATAATGGTTAAGAGAGAACAGGGTCTCAAAAAAAGCAACAGTTAATACTGAACCGCTAATGAAACTATTTCTAGACCAAAACTTAATGAACTCAGATGAACATAAAAATCTGCCACTTGAACTCTTTTCTCACCTATGAAATTGTTTAACCTAAGGAAACTACGTTTATAATCATCTCCATCTGTTACAGGCTGAATTAATTGTGTCCCCTTCAAGTTTGTGCGTGGAAATCTTAGCCTTTCTCCACCCCCTCCCTCCACCCCCAGTACCTCAGAATGTGACCATATTTGGAGGTAGAGTCTTTACAGAGGTAATTAAGGTAAAGTGAGGTCAGCTGGGTAGACCCCCGTCCAGCATGACTGGCGTCCTTGTAAGACGGAATCAGGACGCACACAAAGAGAAGATCGTGTGAAGACCAGAGAGGCGATGGCCATTCACAGGCCAGGGAGAGGGGGCTGCAAGTGGAGTGAACCCTGCTGACCCTGCACCTTGGACCTTCGGCCACCAGAAACTGTGAGGAGAGGTTTCTGTTGTCGAAGCCACCCAGTCTGTGGTGTTTGTTACACAGTCCTGGCAAACTAATACACCACGTTTCCTTTTTGAAATGTAAAACCATCACCATCTGTGTGCCCCCAAATTCCCTAACCTTTCTCCCAGTTGAATTCTTAAGGGTTTTATATGAACAGTCTTAACCAGGAGATAGATTGTGTTCTTCGGGTTGCCTGTCTCATATGAATAGGAGCTACGTGGCTGTTGTGCTCGGCATTCCGGAGTGTGCAGACGCTGATTGCTGTGTGCACGTTTGCCCCCAAAACAGCACCTTGGAAGATGGTGCCGATGTTTCCACTCCCTTCCCTGTGAAGGAGTGGTGTTCGGAATCTTTCATCAAAATGTTCCCTAATTTTTAAACGGGGACTCTGCCCACTGCTGAATGTAAGTGGATGAAGACTGCTTCACAAACGTGGTAATGAGAAGTTTTGGCCAGCGCTCTCTTGTTCTTAGGGGAATTCATCCTATCCTGGGAGCAAATGGTAGTTCTTAGTTGTGCCTGCTATGTGACAGCTACTTAAGTGGAAGGTGATGGGAGTCTGGTAAGGTGGTGAGAATCGTCTGACTTTGTGATCTTGATGACTGTAATTAAGCATAACGAATAATTTAGATGTTTTAAATGACTTCCAGATGCTTGAAAACAGACTCTCCTTTTAGACAGAAATCCTGCATGTGAAAGTCCTGTTCTTATTGATAAACCTGCCGGTAAAGCCATCGGCCTGCTGCTGTTACATTCAACGTAGGCAGTGATGGAAAGAATAAACCTGATTTTTAAAGACCTGTATAATACCAAGAAAGTGCTTTTGAGGAAATGGGCAAGTCTTGGGTTTATTTTTCTTGCTTAATCAACTATTTTGCCCCATCTGTACTGCCTAATAACCTAAGTCTAGTTCTAGAAGTAGATTTGTTGGAACCCATTTTATCTGCTTATAATAACCTGGTGGATGTGTTTTGGTCTGGCTGGCACCTCTTTGGGGGTTCCCTTCTGCCCACATTTCACAGTCATCCTATTTAGGTGGGATGAACCCATCATTACCTGCCTTCACCCGGTACACATGACCCAGGTCTCCCAAAACACACTACCATTCACTTGACCACAATGATTACTTAGTGGGTGAAGTATTCTTATTAATAAGTAGCCTCAAATCAGAGTCTGGCATGGGACCAAAATGAGAGCATTTAGTGTTCTGAGGAGTCTTCTGAAAGACACCCTCCTTTCCCCTGGGATCTCACACTCCTGAACCTGTCCCCTGGTATTGGCTGCCTTGATACTATATTTCATCAATTCTAAAAATGCACCCTTTTCCCCACATTTTACACATTTATCTTACAGTGGATGGCATCTTAGCCAGCTTTTTTTCTTAGTGATAACATAAAATAATGGTGGGTCTTAGAATCAAGGCATGTGGCAGTTGGTAAAATAAAGTATTCCATCTTTTCCTCTCTACATAAGTCTGCTTTGCTTTTCTGTAGTAGCTTTTTACCCCTCTCAAAACTTTTCTTTATTGCTGGACTCCTAGGTGTCTTCTGCTGTATAATTACACTCAAATTACACCCCTTTGGAAAATGAAAATCAGGTAAAATTAGAAGCAGCGTAGGATAGCGGCTAGGAGCATGGTCCAGAACCACATTGCGATTTGAAGCCTGACTGTTAACTGGGCGTCCTTGGTCAAGTTACATCACCTCTCTGCTTCTGTTGTCTCCTTTATAAAAAGATGAAGCACACTTCACTGGGCCACTGTGAAGACTGAATGAGTTGATATATGAAAAGGACCTAGATCTGGGCCTGAACACCCAGGTGGGGCTCCCTCCCAGGGCAGGTAGAATCGTGGGAGATTTTGAGCTTGCTCGATAGGCCGCTGTTGTCTCAAAGCTACGACTTGAAGTTCAAAGTTCCTGTCTTTGAGTTTTGTTTTGTTTTTTCACATCAAGCATTTCAGCAACCCTTGCCCCAAGATGCAATATTATAGTTGTACTTTTGAGTATGTATTGGCTAAGAAATCACGTAGAAATGTCCATGAATTCATTACCACTCTTAATATTATACAATTTAAATCAGCTGTGTACCTTTGGAAAACTGTCTCTCCAGGTGGGGCAAGGTAGGGATTGCAGGCCCCCTGCAGTCTTTCCTGCCCACGTATTAGGAAACAGAGTGAAAGTACTTGAGTCCAAATAGGCTTCTTTCAAATGCAAATAACCCTTGTAGGAGCAGCACGTTTAGTTTTGATTAACACCTTCCTTCAGAGTCTGTCAGCTTATTCAGTAGAGTGCTGAGAGCTAGACAGGTTGGAGGGTTTGTTTCTTTGGGGAAGGAACAAGGGATAATTTGAGGTCAGTCACCTGGGCCACTAAAGCCTGGGGACAGCAGAGAAGTACAGAGTTTCAACTTGGGTCGTGGTCTTGGCCAGGAGACACGGCGGGCCAACTCCAGGTGATTGTTTTGTGGAGGAAGTAGCCTTGGATTTGTGTGAGAAACTTGGACCCTGCACGCGTTCTGCCACTTGCTAGGCAGGTGATCTTGGTCCTCAGTTTCCTCATCTATAAAACAAGCACCTGCCTCATATTCCCTCAAAACTTTTTTAAACAATAAGGTTCACTGCAAATGTGAGGGGTTTTTGAGAGCGGTACCACAGTGAAAAGCGCGTGGAGTTTGTTTTCAGAAGATCTGGCTTCGAGGCTCGGCCCTGTCTCTGAACGGGAATGTGGGTAAGTCAGTCTTTAGAAACTTATTTCTAATTTTTTGTTGGTAAAAATAGCGATAGTACCTGAAAATTTCAGAGGGTGGAGGTCAGAATCAAGTGAGGTTTGTGTATGTGAAGGTGCCTTGTAAAACTTCGTGGGTGTTTATAATTCCCCTGTAGATTAGAGATTCCTTGCCTTGTTTGGTCCCCAAGTCACAGCGTTGCGGTGTACAGATTGAAAATAAAAAAAACAGCTGCGCTACTATTAGGTAAAATGATCTGAAGCCTAGAGATAAGCCAAAAAGATTCATCCCATTCAAAGACACACTAGGGTGTTATCTACAAAACCACAAGGCTATTTGACTTTTCTAGAGGATGTAACTTTGCTTGACATACTGTTCTATTAAATAGGATCCAGACTCTGGAAAAATGGATGGTAATGTGTAGAATATCAATAAGTTGCAAACAATTTCTGTCTAAAGCAGAGACAGCTGCAAAGATTAGAGTTGTATTGCCCTGTAGAACATTAACCAGTGTTGATCTAACTTTGTGGTCTTTGTCTAATAGTTTTTCTTTCATGAATGAATGAAAATATATATATAGAGAGAGAGAGAGATGACTAACAAGGAAAGCATACCAATGTATTCAGTGTAAGTTCTGCATGACAAGGGGGCCTTCATAAGGAAGCGAAGACCTAGAGAATCAGTTAAACCCGAGCATTTCTATGCTCGGTCTGATGAAGTGTGGACAGTTGTGGGACAAAAGGGCTAAGGGTAGTAACCCAGGAGACAGCAAGGCCTGTTCCTTCAGATTCCTCTCGATGTCCCTCCACCTTCAGAGACGAGGATGCTCCTTCCCCTTCAGGTAGGAGGGCACCTCTCGCTTGAGGGTCTGAGGACCTGCTTCAGGGGAAGAACTGCCATTTTTCTAATTCCTTCAACTGAAACATCCAAGGTGCCGTATTTTGGTGTTATGTGTCCTGAACCCCATCAATGTTACCACCCTGCTTGTTTTCTCATTAAGGAATTTTATCAATCTTCAATGTGTCATGTTTGTATGAGAATCATCTTTTTCGTGTTCTGAAAATATTTTGACATTCTAAAGTAGCTTTTTGTTTCCCTGTTGCACTTTCGATGTAATTGTCTGATTTTGCAACCTTGAAATACAGCAAACCCTCAAGACTGATTCCCCTCTTTTCTCAAAGGTGTTGTCCAGCTGATGCTGGCAGACTATTTCCACTTAGCATTTTGTCGTCAGCTGCGGTCATGATGTGACTGTTCTATGGAAAGCTATTCTGTTATATTTAGATTGCATTTTAAGTTAAACTTGTTTTAAGGAAAGCCTTAGAGATTTACAGTTTTAGTTACTGAATAATATTAAGACTTCTCACCAGCTTGAGATTTTTAAGGGAGATTCAAATACTGAGGGAAAAGGCCTGATGGCTAAATTTCCTTGTTCTGATTAGAGTCAGATCAAGGCAATACTACCCATAGGTAACTTACTTGAGAATTATTTGAATCAAGAAAAGCTGTGAAAGAAAAAGGCAACATGATGGGGAAGTTTACTGCCAGACTGAGGTGGGCAAAATGTACAGCATATACTTCAGTGAAAATGTGCTACTTTGAGTTAAAATGTCTAGGCAAAGTTCTGCCGAGACCAGAAGCACAGTCAGAGGACATGAAATTCCAGCAAGTGGAGAGGAATATTTTCCAGTCCATATTTAAGTCAGTCCGCAATAAAAATCAAAGTTAGTGTCGAAGAGCTCTGTGATGCCTACATATGATAGATCTTTCAGTCTGTTGTCTTTTTCAATACCATTAAGGCAGCTTCTGTCTATGCTCAGTTTGTAAATATATTTCATGTCCCCATTACCCCAGGGTTCCCCCTCTCTCCCTGTCAGAGGTACAGGTCTGCCCACTGGCTCCATTCCTTGTCTCTGGGTGTGGCCAGAGGTGCAGGGTGAACAAAGGGGAGAAAGAGGACCAGTAGTTGAGGGGAATAACCTTCAGCGACTTAAGCAGGAGTGCCCAGCCCTGCCCCCGGTTGCAGTGGGTCGGGGATGTTCCGACTCACCTTAGAAGCAGGTAGGACCTTGTGCTTTGATGCCGTAGTACAGTAAATCCTGCACTGGGATAAGGTGAGAGCTAGCAAAAGGCTAGGAGGGCTGGCCTAGGAATCCGAGGATTATTATGGTACAGTGGAAAGATCTTTGGACAGATACAAGTTCTAGCCCCCAACCCACCAGTGAATCAGGTGGTTTTGAGATGGGATCCTCAGAGTCCCAGGTTGCCCTGAGATGCCTTGGGGGCAGCACTGTGGCAGGAGGTATAGCAGATGGAGCTCTTGACCAACGGCCTGGGCTCCAGCCAGAGCAGCTCCACTTATGTCTGTTAAATGTGCAAATTTGGAGACCGAGTTCTTTTTGTGACAGGGTTCTGCTGTTTAAAACAAACAAAAAGCTAGAAAACTACCGGTCAGCATCATTTCCAATGTCCCGTCTAGATGAAATAGTCCGTAATTGCCTGACTGCAGTCACCTGCACTGTGTCCTCCACCACGAGCAATCAGCAAGCCGGGCCAGAAGGGAAGCATTAGGCTGGAAGCAGATTCCCTGGGAAGCCAACGAGGCTTAAACACCAAGGCCGCTTGCTTGCTGGGCCTTCCAAAGCCTGCTACCTCATTTTATATTCATTATTTAATTTTTGTTTTTAAGGGGAGCTCCTAAGTTGTACAAGCTTTAGGCCCCACAAACCCTGGATCCTCCCTTGCATTAAACCCAAGCTTCTTAATGTACGGACATCACTGCAGGCCCGTCCTAGTTAACTGAAAGTGCAGCCTCGGAAGGAACAAACCAGCCATTTGGAATGGGGTGGGGTTGCTTTGCAAGCTCAACCTTATTAAGTGACGGCAAGGCCAGTGTTTTACTGTTCCTGCTAATGAAGAATGGATGTAAGATACCAGTTATTACTCATTTTCTTTGTTCTCCCAACACTTGTCAGAGGAGCATAGCTTTGAGGCTAAGAACGCATACTCTGTAACAATTCCCTGTAGAATACTGTCATATGATACATTTAGCACAGTGCCTGGACATAAGCAGTACTCATAAGTTTCAGTTTTCCTTACTACCATTATTGAGTGATAAGTTGAGACAGAAACAACTAATTTCCTATCTCAGTACCTCAGAAACAGAACCTTAATTTTTGGCTGGGTGACCTGTGCCCAATTCAAAAGCATTTCCTCCCTTCTTTATGTTAAAGTGTTTTGCCAGTGAGATGCAAGAGTAAATGTACTCAGGAAGTCATGTTAGAGGAGAATGAGTGCCCTTCTCCGGTTTTTTCTCTGTCTTGCTCCTTTGAACTTAGACGTGATGGTTGGAGCTCCAGCAGCCATAGTGGATCGTGTGGACAAGGTTGTTACCCTAGAGGTGAAGGAATGAGCAGAAAGGAGCCTGGGTTCCTGACAACCTTATGGAGTTGCTTACACTAGCCTTGGACTGCCAGCTCTCAAATTCTTTTATAAAGGAAGGATTCTCAAGTCATCTGGATGGCTTGTTAAAACAGATTTCTAGGCCCTGCCTGCAAAGTCTGATTCAGTAGGTATGGTTTGGAGCCCAAGAGTCTGTGTTTTTAACAAGTTCCCTGGTGATACAAATCATGTTGGTCCCAGGGCCACATTTTGAAAGCCAAGGTTTTATGTATTTAGGGAAAGAAACTTTTATTCTTTAAGCCACTGTTTAGGGCTATTCTGTTATTAAAGATGCATCTATTCTAATACATTATGTAACTTTAGTAACTAACTCTTCTTGCTCTGCTAATTAATAAAGAGCAGCCACATGATTAAAACGCCACTCAAAGGGAAACAGGGAGATGGGGTGAACTGCAAATTGACTATGTGGCTTCTGCACCATTCATTAGTCAGATGAGTACTGAGTACTTAGCATATTAGTATGTGCTAAGCATATACAGAAATAACTAAGACATGGACCATGATTTAACTGCAGTTCCCGCTGAGCTGATATTCATGTGGAATCCCGTTGTATCAGACTCGTAACCAGTGTCTGCAAGACAGTGATGAGCAAAGCCAGTGATTCCCCACTGCTCAGTTAGTCTGGAAATGGGGAGAGGCACAGGGCTGGGGGATCCTTAGAGACCATTGGATGCAGTGGTGACCAACCTCACCTGCCTGTTGAAATCACCCAAGGAGCTTTAAAGTACTGATGCCTGGGTCCTGTCTCTGGGGACTTAGTTTAATTGGTCTGAATTGTTCAAAGTTCCCTTGGTGATTCTACTGTGCATCCTAGGTTGAAAAGGGCTGATCTAAACCAACCTGGAGAGATGAGGTGACTACTTCAAGATAGTATAGAGGGTCAGAGGCAGGTCTCCTGTTACCCAGCCGAGTGTTCTTCAGACCTGGCTGGTCCTTGAAACCTGCTGGAGGCCGGGTACACGGCCAAGTTAATTCTCCCTCGCCTTTAATCGTTGATGACATAGGAGGTATGGTGCTGTAAGCATGCATCTGCTCCCAGCTCAGTGACAGAGAGCTCGCTGCAGCTCATCGGTTTCCCTAACAAGATTTTCCTTGGTGACAGCAAAGCAGATCATTTTAATTAGCATTAAATAATGAATTTAAACGGCATTGAAGTAATTCCAAAATCTCTGTTAACTTCCCTAAATAACATCATGCAGGAGGTACTCTAGTGGGATTTATTGTTGAGAAATATCTGTGGTAAGGATACAGGCAGTGAGTCTCCTTACATGAGAGCACCTACCCTGGTTTGACTTTGAGCGTACAGTCGATTAGAACCAGAGGCTCTCAGAGCTGCAGGGGTTGAAATGTCTTCTGATGGCCTTGTCCCTCATCAGGTGTGCACATCTTCTTTTCCGCTTGTCCCCATGATGTGGCTGTGACCTTCAGCTTAGGCCTGCTGGTAACAGGGAGTTCATCCTCAGTCTGCTGAGAAGCCCCCTCCCCTCAGAGTGTCCTTCCTTAACACTCATTTAAGAAGGTTCCCCCTGAAACTGCCTGCCTTGATCTCAGTTCTTCTTTCTGGGAATTCACCCCCCGCCCTTCACTGCCACGGGAGCAGAGCAGCATCTCTGGGGGCATCCTAAGGGATCTGAATAGATGTTGTGTTTGGGATGAATACTGCTGCTGCTGGACGCTGACTGAAGGGGCTGGGAGAGTGACACGTTGTCCTTTCTGCCCTGCAAGAGCTTGCAAGTGGATTTCCCCTCCCCCTAAGTTTGAAATTGACAGTGGATATTTTTGATTCACATTTTTCTGGAAGGAAAAAAAGGAACAGAAAAATCTTGCCAGCCTTTAAGCCACCAAATCGTGGGAGCACTCAACTTGTTATTACAGTGCCAGTGTCTCCTGGGTCATGTTCTGATTTAGAGGAAGAAGGGCCCTGCTTCCCTTTCGTAACTGGCCTGACCTCACTGGGCAGGCTGTCCCATCACTAGACCTTAGCTGCTCTGTGGTAACACGAGGCAGTAACGTGAAACTGTATCTGCCAGAGACTCAGATTCCAGTTCTCTTGCATCTTTTGAACATACATTTCATAAGGTGAGATAGTAAAAGCCTATTACCTAATGGCTTTTCTACAGGCCAAGATAAGAGTATTAATTTTCTAGAATTTCTGGAGTTACTAGAGAATTATTGTTAGAGGTACTGTATAACCACATCCCATGTTTAAGTTACGATTGCTCTGATACCAACTGGTGTACTGCCGTATGCTTTTGATGCTAGTCACCCAGAGTCGGTGTCATATCCATAGGCTCGAGGGCATGGTCCCCAATAAGGCTGCCCTTTCTTTAGATGCCAGTTACACTTTAGGAGTCCCCAGGCTACTCCCACTTCTGACCACTGGCTGCACAGTTTCCCACAACCACTCAGGTTCAGTAATTCACTAGAAAACTCCCGAAAGTCAGGAAAGCACTATGCTGCGATTACAGGTTTATTGTAAAGAATACAAATCGGGACTAGCCAAATGAAGACATGCACAGGACAAGGTGTGAGAGGGCCTCAAGTGCAGAGCTTCCATGCTCTCTCCTGGTGGAACCTAGCACCCTCTCGGCACACCCATGTGTTCACTAATCAGGAAGTTCCACTTCGCTAACCTCTCAAGTTTTTAGTGGGGTTTCATTATGTGGGCATGACTGATGGAATCACTGTTCATGGGATTGAACTTAATCTCCAGTCCCTGTCCCCTCCCTGGAGGTTGGGCTGACTCAAAGTCCCAAACTCTAATCACATAGTCTTTCTGGGACCAGCCCCCATCCTGACTCATCTCATCTCAGCATAGAGTTTTACCCAAGTTGCTCATGAATAAAGAGACACTCCTATTACGTCGGAAATTCTAAGGATTTAGAGCCTTACTCCCAGGAACCAGGGACAAAGGCCAGTCAAATTTTTTTATTACACAACAGGATGATTGAAGTTAAAGTCCTTGCAGAGGAGTAGAAGGGAATAGTGAGGTGCTGCCAACTGTGCACCTGCTGTTACACTCAGTCAGTATGTGCCCCAAAGTGAAGGTGTGATAGGAGACTTGAGTCAGTGGCTGCTTTATTTGGTCCCCACACACATCTCAATGTTTTGTGATGCCAGATTTTGAAAGGCTGTGCTCTCTATTACATTGTGCCTTATTGAATACATTATGCATTTATACATATATATCACATATACAAAGCCATGATCTATATTAGCCATTCTTTGTAGGTAATTTTTAAGGTGATTTTGGCCACACATGACTTCTGCTTTGCTGGCTTTGGAGCCTAACCTCCATGTACAAAGCCTTTCCACTGTGCAGTATCCCAAGCAGGTTCTTCTATACCTTCCAGAAGCTTCCATCCAAATCCTGCTTGAACGTTTCTGGTGACAGAGAGCTCCTTGATTTGAATCAACCCTTCCACTTGTTGGGCAACTTCCAGGGTCAGAGAGTAATTTCTTTTGTTGAACTTAATCTGTCACTTGATCCCATGACTACTCTCTAGAGTCACACAGAGAACACCCCATGTTAGAAGAGGACTTTTAATACTGGAGGACAGAGATCCCATATGCTCTTAAGTCTTCTTTTCTCCTAAGCAAACATTCTCTGGTTGCTTCAGCCATTGTTTTTACATTTTCATCCATACCTGGTTTTAGGACCTTCTCGTGAATATTCAATATCCCTTGTAAAGTGCAGAGCCAAGAACTGAATACAATACTCTAGGAGTAGTTAAGTAATTATAGCATAGCTCTTACACTTCCTGATTTGACGCTCTGTGCCCATTGATTCAGTCATCCTGAGATTACACTTCTTTGGCTGAATTATATGACCAAGTAAATGCACTTAGTGGACACGTGTCCCTTGGATGCTCAGCGTCCATTTCCCTTTCTCCTGGTAACCGCATCATGATTTGGCCGCCCACTTCCCCGCTGTCAGTCTGTCCCCAGAGATAGGAACATAACCCAGGACTGAACAATCAAAGCATTCTATTTCCTTCAAAGTGATTGGATCTTTTGTTTAAATTATTGAGGAAAGGGGGCTCTCTTTCCACTGGCATTGCACTGCCAAGATGATAAAAGCCTTGGGTTACTACTGAATGAAGCCAACATGGAGGAGAGCAAAACAGAGGGAGAACTGAGCAGGGAGGGAGCCTGAGTCTTTGTGACATCATTTGAACCAGTGTCCAACTCTGCCTAAAGCTCTGATCTGGACTGTCCAGTTACTTGAAATTGCTGGGGTTTTGTTTGTTTTCTTAAACCAATTTTAGCTTTCATCAAACGAGTCCTAACCCATATATCTGTTTTCTTTTCAATAAATGTTTAACAACCAGTTCTTGTGGGGAGGGGAAAGGAAGGGCCCTGATTTATAATGCTTGCTAATTTCTGGAGTCCAGATACCCTTTCACAATCAATTACAAGCTAACATGTCAACCTGCTCACAAATTTTCTAAAAATGTAATGATCAGCTCTCATAAGCCAGCTTCAGTACACTACTGCTTCTGTGTCTTTACTCAAGTTGTTAATAAAAATTTTGATCAAAACCAAGCCAGGGATCAAGCTCAGAAGCTAACTAGAGAACTCTCCTTTGTTGTCCAGGTTGTCGTGGATACATCAATCAACACTCTTTGGGCAAGCCCAACAAGCTACGAATTTAACTCTTTTTACTAATATCCAGCCCATGTTTCTGCTTTGTCCAGTATCACGAGAAAATGTCAGAAATTTTGCTAATGGCAAGTCCTTTCCATTCTTGCATCCGTCTGCTCTGCAGGCCCAGTCACTGTGGGAAATGAATTCACCTTGTCATGGGCTTCATGGCTTTCTTGAAGGACCCATGCTGCCCTTGAAGACCGCTGCTTTCCATTCTAAACGGCAAACTACCTGCTAAATACTCTGGGCTGTGATTTTTATTGCCTGCCAATTGTTTCTGGAATCTGTCCTTCTCACTGCTGAGGAAAGTTGAACATGGTCTGTGTCCAGTCTTTATCCACTTTCACAGACTGTTTTGGGTATGTGCCACGGGAGAAATTGGAAATGATTGGAGTTGGAATTTTGTCTAACCTTTGTCATTTTTATTGTAATTTTGCGAGCACCTATCTTCCCTCCGACAGATCTGCAGTTTCTTATGGGTCAAAAGGCCTAACTTACATAAAGAAACTAGAGTTCTTTTCTAATCTGTTCTTCCATCTTGAAATTTGTGTCTCTCTTAATAGTGTTTCCTGTAGCCTTTAAGAAGCATGCTTCCACTGGTAGAATTTTGTTTCTCTCTCCTTCCGCTTCACCCAAATGCTGTTCACCGTGTCTATTTCAGGTCTGTGGATTTTCAACTAAGCCTACACCCTCTTAACATTTCATGTGACTCTTCTTAATCCTCTGCTAGGTACTTCTTCTGAATGATTCCGCTTTCCGTGGAGTCATACTTTAGGTGAGATCCTCAACCCACAGATTTCCTTGATACCTGTTAAGACTCTATTTCTCTCAGATTAAAATTTCATGTTTACTGTGGTCATTCCTGTCTTCTGTGCATCATTAGAGAGACGTGACGTCATACGTGCTGCAGCTGGACCCCTTCTCTGTGGTTTCTTAGTGGGAATTATTGCCATTTTATCTAGTTATTTTCCTCTACTGCTTTCATCTTTCAGTTTAAGGAACTCTGCTTCAGGTTAGAGATCATGAATTGGCAGGTGCATTCTTTCTGACCCCTTGGTGACACTGATATCCCACACGCCTGGCCTGGGACTCAGCGTTCTCCTCGCTCTGCCACAGCTTTCACAGTCAAATCCTGTTCCTGGACATCATCTGCACAGCCAGCTCTTCACTTCCCAAATAGCCTTTATTCCAGCTGCCCTTAGGGAAAAGAACGTGAATGGAAGACCTACGCAACCAAGTCTCTCAGCTGCCAAACCAGGAGCACTAGGGCAAAATGGCTGTAGCATTCGAACGGGGGTCACTGTTCTGGATCTCAGGTCCCACCGTGGCTACCTGTTGACTCTGTGACCTCGGACAAGCCACTTTAACCCTCTAGGCTTTGCTTTTCTCATTTGATATGTGAAAATAGTTATGTCTGCCCGGCCTATAGCTCAGGGTTATGTTCGGAATGAAAGAAGATGGTGTACAGGAAAGCGTTTGTGAACTGAGCTACGGTTAGTAACAGCACCAAGGCTTGCTGTGAAATTGAACCAGATTTGTGGAATTTCAGCTTATCGTTATCCACTCATAGAAGGTCTCATTTCACTGAAACAACATCACGGTGGAAGGAGAAACAAGACTAATAATCAGTTTGCTGAACTCTTTAATCTTCGTTCGATCTTTAGTTGCCGTCTCTGTTAGGAAAGGCATTCAGCTAAACACAGAGCAAAGGAGCCTTAGGACTAGTGGAACTGTTTTCATGTTTAGACAGGTCTAAATAAAACAGTGCCCACTGATAAGCACCGCAGTTAACTGCTTTGCTGTTACTTTAAACGAACATTTCTCTCCATTCCTGGCCCCTGGGGAGAGGAGGAGGGAGAGAGATTAAACTGTTGGTTTGTTTTCATATTGGTAATTTACAACTGATAAAATTAATTGCTGCCCTTATCAGTGGATTCTTTAGAGGGTTTGTTTAGAATCCACAGGTTACTCGTGAAGTCTCAAGGAAGGGAGAGGTGCCAGATTTGGGCTTGGCCTGTGCTGTATTTTCTTACCAATTTGAAGTAAAGACTATCGACAATAGACTTTGACAAGGGATTTACAATTTAAAGCAAATAACTTAAAAGTTATTGATTCCATGTGAATATTATTTCGTGAATAACATTAGGAGGACAAATGAATGTCAGAAAATCCTAGAGCGTGGAATGAGTGTGTGTGTGTCCCTCACACCTGGCCAAAGGTATTCCCGTACCTCTGATCTCACTGCCTGTGGATCTGTCATCAGATCTTCACCCACATAACGTGATTTTGCAAGATAGACCACCAACAATGAAAAAAATACAAAAATATAAAGCAAATCTGGGGAGGGGAAAGCCAACTGCAATCATACCAAATTAACACACCCCTCTGGCTCTTGTTCACATGTAGAGATACTTACCACATGGCAACAATAAAATTGAGCAACATTGTAAGAAAAACCTTTTTCTAGAAAAATTAAAACGGCCATCAGAGTAGATAAGTCTAATTTTCAGTCATGATTATGGATCTGTGGCCACCAATCCATGTGTTGACATCAGAGTCCTTGACATACCTGGTGCCAGACTGGGAGGAGCCTGGTCCTAGGTCTGAGGGGGTCACTGTCATCGCCAGTGGTGCTTGAGAGCCAGTCCTCTGCCATTTGGTGGCCACTGCTCTTTCCAGGCGTCCCCACAGCATTCCTCCACTCTGACCTTGAATGCTGCTTCCAAGACGCAGTGCTTAGAGGTCCTCCACGGGGACTCCAGGCATGGGTAGTGTGACCTTTGAAAACACAGGATTCTGTGTTCCGAGGCCTGGAGGGTTACTCTTGCCCCACCAGACTGAGCCAGTTCCCCCTCTAACTCCAGGGACTGGCTCTCATTCCCTTCCTCTTTGGTTCTCAGCATAATCCCTATCCCCCACCTACCAACTTTCAAATACAAAATCACGTAGTAGAGTCTGCTGATATTTCTTGATTTTGATTTCGAAATACCGAAGTCCTAAATAATCCACTGAGTCAAGAGAGTCAAAACTGCCAAAAATAAAAAGCAACAATAATGACAACAAGAAACAAATATTTGGTTATCCTGCTTTGAAGGAGGGAGTGGGTGGTACAAGTTACCTCTTCATTATCAGAGTCTCCTACATTTGCAAAAATAAGTTTCAGAAAAAATTAGCAAAATAAATTACTCGGTCATATATGAAAAAGTACAAAAACATAGTCATAATGTTAGGTGCCCTGCCTAACAGCCTGAGAAACGGGGCAAGATAGAAAAGCTGTGGAAGGAGGCCAGCTTGTAGCCAAGTCTGGGCCCTAGCGGGGCATGACCTCAGTGATGTCAGGGAAGTTCACGGATTGTCAGTTTTGTGAACGCCGAATCACAATTCTGTCCTCATCCAGAGAATGGTTGATCTCTGACTGACTTGTTAACCGAGCTCACAGAGCCCAGGGCGTAACCCAGAACGTCAGTCTACTGACTTGTATCGTGAACATGCAACTGTCTAGCAGATCAAAGTTTGTGTTCAGGCACTTAATGAAGATTCACCAGATGTCTGCTATGCACCAGGTGTCATGAATACACAGCAGAGAACAAGACAAAGAGGGTCTCTGCCCTGGCATGGTTAGCATCTGTCAGTCTGTTCATTCTTTCTCTGTGGGAAAACTGTACGAAAAGCCAATTTATGATGAGAGCTGCTTTGTGAGCTTGAAAGGTACAGGACTTTAAATGGCTAGTGGTGTCCTAGCCTGATAGTGCAAGACAGTACACTTGCCGGTGTGGGCATACGGGTTAAGACCCTTCCTTCTGGAAAATGCTAGAAATAATGTCTAATTTGGAGTCCATCTCTTTATTAACCATTCAGACCTCTCTTTTTTTAATTATAATTTTTTTAAAAATTGAAGTATAGTTGACTTATAATGTGTTAGTATTTGGGTAATAGCAAAGTGATTCAATTATACATATTTGTATATTCTTTTTCATATTCTTTTCCATTATAGTTTATTGCAGGATACTGAATATAGTTCCCTGTGCTATACAGTAGGACCTTGATTATCTATTTTATAAATAGTAACTTGTATCTACTAATCCCAAACTTCTAATTTATCCCTCCCCCACTTTTCCCCTGGTAACCATAAATTTGTTTTCTATGTCTGTGAGTCTGTTTCTGTTTTGTTAATAAGTTCATTTATATCATATTTTAGATTCCACATATAAGTGATATTATATATTTGTCTTTGTCTGACTTACTTCACTTAGTATGATAATCTCTAAGTCCATCTGTAGATGGACTGCAAATGGCATTTTATTCTTTTTTATGGCTGAGTAGTATTCCATTGTACATATATACACCACATCTTCTTTATCCAGTCATCTGTTGATGGACAGTTAGTTTGCTTCCATGTCTTGACTATTGTATATAGTGCTGCTATGAACATTAGGGTGTATGTATCTTTTCAAATTAAAGTTCCCTCTGGATATATGCCTAGGAATGGGATTGCTGGACCATATGGTAAGTCTGTTTTTATTTTTTTAAGGAACATCCATTCTGTTTTCCATAGTGGCTACACCAATTGACATTCCCACAGTGTAGGATGGTTTCCTTTCCTCCACCCTCTCTAGCATTTATCGTTTGTAGACTTTTTAATGATGGCCATTCTGACTAGTGTGAGGTGGTACCTCATTGTAGTTTTGATTTTCATTTCTCTAATAATAAGTAATGTTGAGCCATTTCGTGTTCCTCTTGACCATATGTGTGTCTTCTTTGGAGAAATGTCTATTTGGGTCTTCTGCCCATTTTTTGATGGGATTGTTTGTTTTTTTGATATTGAGCTGTATGAGCTATTTGTGTATTTTGGAAATTAAGGCCTTGTCAGTCTCATCATTTATACGTATTTTCTCCCATTCTGTAGTTGTTTCATTTTATTTATGGTTACCTTTGCTGTGCAAAAACTTGTAAGTTTAATTATGTTTCACTTGTTTATTTTAGCTTTTATTTGTATTGCTTTGGGAGACTGACCTAAGAAAACATTAGTATAATTTATGTTAGAGAATGTTTTGCCTATGTTCTCTCCTAGGAGATGTATGGTGTCCTGTCTTATGTTTAAGTCTTTAAGCCATTTAGAGTTTATTTCTGTGTATGGTGTGAGGGAGTGTTCTAAATTCATTGATTTACATGTGGCTGTCCAGCTTTCCCAGCACCACTTGCCAAAGAGATTGTCTTTTCTCCATCGTATATTCTTGCCTTCTTTGTCAGAGATTAATTGACCCTAGGTGTTCAGGTTTATTTCTGGGCTCTTTATTCTGTTCCATTGGTCCCTATGTCTGTTTTTATGCTAATACCACACTGTTTTGATTACTGTAGCTCTGTAATACTGTCTGAAGTCTGGGAGGGTTATTCCTTCAGCTTCGTTCTTTTTCTTCAGTATTGCTTTGGCGATTCTGGGTTTTTGATGGTTCCATATAAATTTTAGGTTTATTTGTTCTAGTTTAATGAAAAATGTCCTGGGGAATTTGATAGCAGTTACATTAAATCTGTAGACTGCTTTGGTAGTATGGCCATTTTAACAGTATTAATTCTTCCAGTCCAAAAGCATGGGCTATCTTTAAACCATCTTTAATTTTCCTTATCAATGTTTTATAGTTCTCTGCTTATAAGTCTTTGACCTCCTTACAGACCTCTCATTTTGTGAAAAATAAAAATGTATTTTAAAAGTTTAAGGAATAAAGTAATATCAACATCCCTACCACCCAGTTAGCCACTTATTAGTTAGCACATTTATTTTCAGGCTTTCCTTCTTTTTGAATCTTTTTTTTTTTTTTTTTTGGTGGGGGGAGGTAATTTGGTTTATTTTTTAAAGAAGAATCATTCTGTTGTTTTGGTAAACATGACACATGCTCGATAATTCAGAGAAGTGCAAAGATGAAGGGACACTCAAAATATGCCACCCAGAAATACCTATTAATGATATTAGTTAAATACTTTCTTATGAACAAAACAGTTTAAAGAAAAGGTAACTAGAGTTTATTAAAAAATAATATCATGCTATATATGTTATTTTTATTTTATTATTTTGAAAATACATTTTGCTTTTAGATGAAACATTAAAGTTTACCTAAGTTAACAGCAGAATAGGAACAAGTGAAAATAAAGAAATTTTATTTTTTAACTATAAGAGAGAGCATTTCTTGAAAGATGAGTTAAGTTTTTTAAAAAGCAACTATGAGAAATGTTAAGAATTCAGAGCTATTTTCTAAGTATGTGTCAATTTTAAACTGTCAATTGCTTCCCTGTTAAGAAACATAACAATTGAATACCAGTACTTCCTCCTATCTCCCTTTTTCCAAGTTTCTGATTTTTGTTACATTTGTCCATGAATATAAATGTATATGTATGTATGTTTTCATGCATATATGTGTTTATCTAAAGACTAACATTATAACATTCTGTTGTAACCATTATTCTCGTGACTGTTTGGTATTAGTTCCATATTTAATTTGATTCGATATTTAGTTCTTTTGTTTTTGCATCTTCATTTTTTAGTTCTTTCTTCTGAGTTATTTCTTAATTAGCTAGGTACTGGAACTATATTTCCTGAGTTCTTTCATAATTTTAGATATTTGTCTGTTGCTTTATATTTGAATAACATCCTGGCTGGGTATAACATTGGATCCCACTATCTGGTCCCTCAAACTTTGTGAAAACTGTTTCCCTGTCTTCCAGCATTAAAATTGTGCTGCAGAGAAGTTTGGGTTGAATTTCAGCCTTTGTAGGTTATTTGATTTTCTGTCACCGTGTATGCTCCTTATTTTTGATGCTCATTGGCTTAAGTAGGCCAGCTCTAGAATTTCCCTAATACGGTCTACTCCACTGATCTGAAGATTCAACTTTGTATCTTAGATTAGGTTTTTCATACATCTTCTGTTTCATGTGTAGGATTTTCCATTTCAGAAAACCAATCATCTTAATGTTGGATCACCTTTATCTATAGATAATCATTAGCCTCTCTCTAATTGATTTACTGTCTTTCTAGTTATAATATGCTTTCACTGTGATTGTCTCATCTTTCCTCTCATTTTCAGTGTTTTATTCAACTCCTTGTGCCTCCTATTTTATTAGTTCTGTAGTTGGTTTGGTTCCTAATGTATTTATTATGTTATTCCTTATTCTTAAAATCGTTATTTTCATGTCATTCGTCTCTCATCTTTAGAAGCTCATGTTTGGGCTATTACATAGGTAAATAAGTGGATAGCAGAGCATGAATGTTTATCCACATATCAAAGGTGAGGAAATGATTCTCCTCTGGAGCCTCCAGCAGGAATACAGCACCGTGGATATCTTGCTTTTAGCCCAGGGAAACGTACTTTTCACAGTTCTGACCTCAAGCCCTGGAAAATAATAAATTTGTTTTGTTTTAAGCCACTAAGTTTGTGGCAACTCACAGCAGTAATAGGAAAGTAATACGCTGCTGTTTGCTTTTCTCCAGATCTTAGGGCATGTGTGAGAAGTCCTCGGATTTTGTAAACTCAGTAGTGCAGCTTTTGGAACAGCAGCAACTGGGTTAAAAGTCAGGCCCTTCTGAACTACCCCACACAAGGCAGCATTTTCTTGGCTCCCAGTTTGTAATGTATTATTACATTACATTATTATATTACTCGTCTTTTCTTGTTTTATTACTAGTGATCTGTTTTAGGTTGGGTTAACCCATTTTTTTGGCTCATTCATAAGTTTGCTTGAGGAGGGAATATTTGATTCTGTTTTAACCCAAAAATCTCTTGACAAATCAGATTCAGATATGTTAATTACACAGTAGACTACAGCCCTTTTTTTCTATTCTATAAATGTGGTGTCATTTCTTTTCTCCAAATTATCACTTCCCCAGCTATATAAGGATTTTTAGAACATTTCCTCCAAACTTGAGTCATCAACAGGTGAGCTTTCTATCATGTGAACATCTGATGGCTTGAAATCGAGTGTGAGAACCCTCAGGAAGGCATGTGCACAGGGCTGGAAGGCTCTGTGACATGGTGCTTTGGTTTAGCTGTGGCAGTTTCCACCCCTATTCAAATTAATTTTTAACTATTTATGCTCAATATTCAGACTCCATCATATTTTTATAATTTTTTCCAAAAAAAATCAAAATGGGAGAGGGAAGAGACGAGAGGTCTTATTCTGTTTCTTTATAGCTCAGCAGTATTATAGCCATGGTCAATGCTGTTAAACTTTGGAAAGTTTAAATTTTCATTTACTTGCAGAGACACCTTCACTCTGGCAATTCGGGGAAAGAGCCATGGATGAAAGCCACTCAGATACCCTGAGATGGGAGGAGTAGTCCGTCCCCCGGTTCACACTCCACCGCCATCCCATCCCATCCCATCCAGGAGATGCCTTGAAGTCAGCATCTCTCTCCAGCAAACAACCACTGTCTC
Organism: Camelus dromedarius; assembly: GCF_036321535.1. NCBI lineage: Eukaryota > Metazoa > Chordata > Mammalia > Artiodactyla > Camelidae > Camelus > Camelus dromedarius. The sequence goes on from NC_087445.1 coordinate 33,065,185, forward strand.
TGGTCCCCTCAAAGAGCGCCAGCAGCAGTCAGACTTATCTTGGCTGATCAAGACACAAAATTGGTCCTTCTAGTACTAATATCCCTTGAAACAAGCAGCACCCCTCTACCTGATCCAACTTGAGATGAGAAACTCAAGGGCAATGAACTCAATCCACACTGGGAGCTTCAGAGGCAGCTGGAAAAATGAATGGAGACTTTGAGATGAAGGCTGCATCGGGAAGTGTGAGCAGCCAAACCCCAACAGGTGAACAAAAAACCTAGCCTTTCCGTCTTGACAGCCTGTCCTGGAATCTTAGAACCTTAGATGCCTACTTCACATCTATGCAGATTAAAAAAAAAAAATCTGAGGCCCAGAGAGAGAAAAGATCTAGCCCAAGTATTCCAACAAGTTCTAGGTGAAGGTGAGGATTATAGCCAGGCTTCCTGTCTCCAGGCCAGTTCTCATTCTTGCACAGGAATTTTAGAGCAAGGAGTAAGGATAGTGAAAGAAACAGGAGAAGCTTTATTTTGGTGGCAGAGGAAATATAATCTGAAACTTACAGAAAAGTTGCAAGACTCATACACACACTCTTCAGCAGATTCACCAGTTGTTTACATTTGCCCCATGTTCTCAGTCTTTCTCTAAATATAGTTATGTTTACACATATTTTGGAGCCATTTGAGAGTGAGCTGGAGATACGGCCCTTTATCTCTAAATACTTCTGTGTGTCTTTCCTTAGACAAGGACATTTTCTTACATAATCATAGTACAGTTCTCCAAAATCAGGAAATTCAACAGGGACATAATGACTGTTCTCTAATTCACCGTCTATATTCCAGTTTTGCCCATTGCCCTGATAATGTACTTTACGCCTCCTATTTTTCTGGTCCCGTGTCTAGACCAGAGTCACACAGGGCATTTTGTGGTTATGCCTCTTTAGTCTCCTTGAATCTGGAATAGTTCTTCAGCATTTCTTGGCCATTATGGACTTCGGCATTTTTGAAGAGCACAAGGAGTTATTCCAGCATATCCTCAATCTGGGTTGGCCTGCCTGGCCCCAGAGTTTGCTGTGTCTGAGCAGGAACAGCACAGAAGTGATGCTGTGTTTCAGATGCTCCAGGAGGCACCTTCAGTTCGTCCTATTTTTGGTGATGTTAGCTTTGATCTTTTGGGTAAGGAGGGTTTCTTTCCCTTCTTAATTTGAAGCTACTTCTTTTTGAATTAATAAGTAATTTGGAGGGATGCATGCTGTGACTGTGGAAATGTTATGTTTCTCCTCAAACCTTTGGCATCCATTGATGATTTTCTACCTCTACCATTTGGAAGGGTTGCTCTTTAAGTATAGCTGGATAATATCTGGAGTATTCCCTGACGTATTTTTCCTTCTCAATAATTCCTCTTCATTCTGTAGTGTTTTCACTGCTGGGACGAAGGCCAAGGCTCAGCGTCCCCGGGAAGTGTGGGTGCTAGGGGCCTTCAAGAACAGAGTCAGATTCTTGACTCCGTGTTCCAGAAACAGCTCTTGAAAGCCACAGTTGTCCATTTTAAGAGACTGGCATTTTTACAAGAAGAGAGATGTTCTTTCTTCCTCCTTCTCTTCTTTTAATTTTAAAAGGTTGGCTTTGGTGATTAGTAGCAAAGCCTAACCCCAGTACAATAATTAATTCAGGGCAGAAACTTCAGTAGATGCTAAAACCTGTTGGAGGATAGGCTTGATGCCAAAAGGATTATATTTCAGATTTCTTACAAATTTCAAATCAAGGATGGTACCTTTGAAGGAGAGATCTTGCGGTTGTCACCTTATCCACGCCATCACAGTGAGTATTACTGACATTAAGTGCCTCCTGATAAGATGCTCTCTCACTGTGTTTAAAATGAGTATCACCTATGAATGGTTTAATCTGAATCATCTGGTCTCTAGACTCAGTTTCTAATTTATCAGAAATATGTGGGAGAGAGGAGCGGGTTAAATGAAACCACAAGGAAGCTACCAGACAGATTCAGAATGTGGGACTTTTTCCCCCATAGGGAAGAATAAGGGGCCGTGCTAGACGAGAAGATAGTAAAGAGACAAAACAGCCAAACCTAACAGTTGACCTTGATAGGATTCTGTTTTTAGTTTTTTTGTTTTTTAAGCCACAAAATAGGTTATTGGGATACTTGGAGAAATTTTAACATGGACTCAGCATTAATGAATTGTTGGAATTGTGATAATAGTGAAATCATTGTCAAATTTCTTATTTGTGATAATGATAGAGTAATTGTATGTGAGAATATATTTTTAGAGCGCACCTGCTGAGGGGTTTGGAGGTGTTGTGTCGTAACTGTGGGGAGAAAATTCTTCATCGATTTCTGCACATCTTGTGAGCAAAGATGCTAACATCTTTTATGCCAAACAATCTTTCTGATGACATTTGACTGGCAGGCAGCCTTGGAAGACAGCGTGTCTCTCTCTCTTAAGTCAAAGGGAACTGTTTTTAGAGTGTAGCATAAAAAAATAATGTCTTCCTCTGGGGTAAAAGTCAAGCAGGTTTCCTTGCAAACCATTATAAGAGATTTGGGCTTCCCGAGGCTCGGGTTCCTTAACTGTGACAAATCCACTGTGTGTGCAGCACCCACTCAGGCTGCTCTGTGTTAACACCCTGGGAACTGAGGCCAAGAGAAACCGATGTGAGGAAGAAGCTCATGCCACGTGCTGTGCTGGGAGTAGTTAAGTCCTTTTTCTCTGACCCAGGAGCCTAGTGTCTTCTACCAACATTCATAAAACTGTGGTTGTTAACTTGCTGTTGGAAGAACTCATATCTGACAAAGGGCTTGTATCTAACATATGCAAAGAACTAACTCTTAAAGCTCTTAGTAAGAAAAAAAAAAAAAACAATTAAAAAGTGAATAAAAGATCTGAACGACACTTCACCAAAGAAGACATACAAATGGCAGATAGGCATATGAAAAGAGATGCCCCACATCACAGTCATTAGGGAAATACAAGTGAAAACAATAATGAGACCACTACATGCCTATCAGAATGGCCAAAATCCAAAACACTGACAACACCCAATGCTGGCGAGGATGTGGATAAACAGGAACTATCATTCATTGCTGGCAGGAATGCAAAATGGTACAGCTAGTTTTTAAGACAAATTTGGCAGTTTATTAAAAAGCTAAACACAGTCTTAGCATACCATCCAGCAATCACACTGCTAAGTTTTTACCTAAACTAGTTGAAAACTTCTGTGTGCACAAAAACCTAAACACAAATGTTTATAGAAGCTTTACTTAGAATTGTCAAAAACTAGAAGCAACCAAGATGCCCTTAAAAAGCTGCATGAATATGGTACATCTGTACAATGGGATGCCATTCACCAGTAAGAAGAAATGAACTATGAAGCCACGAAAAGACATAGAGGACTGTTAAATTCATATTTAAGTGAAAGAAACCAGTCTGAAAAGGCTGTGCACTGTATGATTCCAACGGTATGATATTTTGAAAAGATAAAAGTATAGAGGCAGTTAAAAAAAATCCGTATTTGCTAGGAGTTTGGTGGGGATGGAGGGTGAGGGAGAGATGAATAAACAGAACTCAGGATTTTTAGGGCAGTGAATCTATTCTGTGGATACATGACATACTTTTGTCCAATCCCATGGGGCAGCACATAGAGTGAACCCTAGTGTGAACTATGGACTTTAATTAACAATAATACATCACTATTGGTTCATCAGTTGTAACACATGTACCGCACTGATGTACAAGGTTCTTAATAGGAGAAACAGTGGGTGGCAGTTGGGGGTGAGAGTATGTAAGAACTTTCTGTACTTTCTGCTAAATTTTTCTGAAAACCTAAAATCTGATTTTTTGAAAATTTTGATTTTCTTTAAAAGGTTAAAAAAAAGTATGAGTGGAGAGAGAGAGTGTTAACTGGTGTTGAATCGAGGTGGAGGGTATATAAGTTTTCATTTTACTATTCTTTCTACTATCCTTCTGTGTTTCCTGATAAAAATGAGGGGCTGGCGCCAGATCTAGAGGACTGGGAACACTGAGTGTGTGTCTTTAGGGAAATAGGTGATGATGCCAGACCAGGTTTTCTGCCATTGAAAGGATGACAGACTCTTTCTTATTCGGGGGTGGGTGGGAGATGATTGTTGAGGGAATTTAATGAGAAGAGTGAGGGTGAGAAACTGCTGTAATTTCTTTTTCCTTTTTTGTTTTATTGAAGTATAGTTGATTTACAGTGTTGTGTTAGTTTCTGGTATACAGCATAGTGATTCAGTTATACATATACATATATATATTTTTCTTTTTCATTATTTACAAAAGGGAAACAGATTCACAGACATCAAAAGTAAACTTATGGTTACCAGAGGGGAAAGTAGGGGGAGGATAAATTAGGAGTTTGGGATTAAAAGATGCAAACTACTATATACAGAATAGATAAACAACAAAGTCCTACTGTAGAGCATAGGGAACTAGGTTCAATGGCTGTAAGAACTACTAGGTTCTTGAGAGGGAGGTCCGCCTTCCTCTTGCCTGATTGGGTCGATACCTCCCAGTAGGTGGATGGAAGGGAACGCAAAACCTCAGATAATGGATGACCTCTGAGGACAGGGGAAATTTGTATCTTGTGATTCCTACGGGTATATTTGAGGGAGACTGCAAGTATCTTAGAGGAGCCCCAGGTTCGGGGTGCTGGTCACAGCACAATGGAAACAGTGGCATGTTTAGGCAGGAAGAACCTAAGATGGCACTCTGCACCTGATCTATGATGCTGTAAGGGCGGGGACAGCAGCCCAATGACTGCAGGCTGCCCGTGAGGCTCTGTGTGAGCATGAGGGAGGCCCATCGGCCAGGAACAGGGGCTCCAAGGGCGAGGGCACTGGAGCAGTGGATTCCTTAAGTTAAGAGATAACGAACAAAGAACACGCGGGATAAGTCACTTCAGCAGAGGATTCCTGCTGAGAAGCAGCCATGGGCCAGACCCCAGCCTTCCACCACCCACCAGGTCATGTGTTACATGACCTCCTGTGTGCCCCTGTGCCACTTTTAGGATGAGAGAGAGGAGGGCAATAATCCAAATTAATCAGCATTTCCCCACTTAAGACTGGGTTTAAATCAGAAGTGCATGAGTTACTTCAAAATAACTAGCCAATACAGTGATTGAAGGAAAGCTACAAATTAAGTTACATATTAGCTAGCCTGAATCTGTCCAGAAAGACACTGACTTTATTTAAAACCCTGGACCAGTTTGTGGATTCTCATTGGGCCTACCTTTCTGTGGCTTTCAAGTCAGCAAAATTCTTAAAATGCTTAAAACTTTAAATGATAAGGGAATAAAATAAAATTGTATAACTGTTCCTATTGGTCTGTATAACAGTTATGGAATACAAGTGTGTCCCCTCTGAATTTTTATGTTGAAGCCCTAAGCCCCACTGTGGCTGTATTTGGAGAAAGGAAGTAATTAAGGTTAAATGAAGTGATAAGGGTGGGGCCCTAGGCTGGTAAGATTAGTGTCCTTATAAGAAAGGTTAGAGAGAGGAGGTAATTTGTTATAGCAGTCTGGGAAGACTGATACAATAACTAAAAGCTACTAAAAACAATCACTAATCTAATTCAAAAGGCCTTGAAAAAATATATATTCTCTGTACATTTTCTTGAGGGAACAGCAAAGGGAGAATAATATGGTACAACAGCAAAACTAAAATTATCCCCCCTGTGATTGGTCCCACTTTTCAAAATTCCACACCCCTGGTAGGTCCCCAAAGCTCTCTTTTCTCCTTTCTAAACTGCACTATTCCATAAAGTATTGCCTAGCCAGATGTGGCTTTTGAAATGTGGCAAAGCTGGTTGAGAAACTGATTTTTCAAATTCTGTTTAATTTTAATTAATTTAAATTTAAAAAGCCAAAGCACTGTGAAGCATTTTCCCATTACACACACATGCATTGTTTTTGTAGAGGTAAATTTCACTGTAATTGTTGCATCACTTAATTTATCATAGTCTGGGCATTTTTGTTATTCCGGTGTTACACATGAACACATGGCTGTTGTAGTCAGCATCGAGGGTTGCTTCAGTTCCACTGACTTTTTTTCCCCTGTGTATTGATATAGTATGATTTTTTGAACATTTTAAACAGACAGCATGTACTATAGTAATTCCCTTGTAAATTGTGATTGGTAATCAAGCTGAAATACTTATTTTTTTTGTTATAATTAAATCAGTTTTCTAATTAAGGAAGTACATATGAACAAATTTTTAAATTTAAAAAACTGTACCACGGATGCAGAATTGAACAGAGATAGAGAAGCTAGTACTATGATGCCTTTGTCTGTCTGGGCTGCTATAACAAAAATGCCACAGACAAGGTGGCTTCAATAGCAGACATTTCTCACAATTCCAGAGGCTGGAAAGTCTGAGATCAAGGTGCTGGCAGATTTGCTGTCTGGAGAGGACCAACTTCCTGGTTCATTACAGTGTGTCCTCTCCCAGTGTTCTCAAGGGGCAGAAGGGGCAAGGGAGCTCTCCGGGGGCCCTTTTCTAAGGGCACCAATCTCATTCATGAGAGCCCTCATGACCTAATCACCTCCCAAAGTCCTCATCTCCAACACCATCACACTGGCGATTAGATTTTAACTTGTGAATTTTGAGAGGACACAAAGAGTCTATAGCATAGGACTAAAAGAGTGGAAAAAAAAAAAAAAAGGCTGGAAGGAGGTATGTTGGAGAGTTCACAAAGAATGGCAATTTCCATTTGCTATCGCAGAACAAAATGAGAAAATGTGTAAAAATTGAGACATTTTAAGCCAATAATAGTGAAATTTCCTTTCAACAGTCAAAAAACAATCTACAGGATTCATTACCTGAAATCAGAATTAAATGTTCAAATTTTTAAAAAATAATTTTTAACAGGTTTTGAATTTGTAACTTTGAATTCTTGCATGTGCGTGTGCACACACAACTATTTTTAATAGAAAAAAATATTCTTAGATGGATAGATGGTAAAAAACGTATTTGTTATAGAAACTCTGAAAACTCAGTTATAGAAACGACAGAAAATTATGAGAACCCTAAAACTATTTTACAAAAATTAGACGATCTTAAGCAAAGAATTGTCCATAGAATTCAAGACCTTTCTAATGATATCAAAGAGCAATTAATTCAAAATTTAAACAATTTCAAGTACTTTTCTTTAGCTTCAGATGTGCCATGTGATACAACACATACTGCCCAGTGAATACTTGGGGTACATTTTACATCAAAGCACTTCCAAATTTACAGAGAGTTATCAACCTGTGACTTCAAAGTTAATGGTATAAGTAGTTAAAAATCTTTTTCATCTGTCAAAGAAGACCTTCCCCTAAATAAAGATTAGTTTCTATCATGGGGAATAGGGTTCCTTCACGATCGCTAAGTCAGGTCAAAAGACAGGATTCACTGTAATTTTAATACAAGAGGACATGGATGTGTCCCTCGTGGCTGCGTTCTGCTGTCCGGGGTTGACAGTGATGAATTTATTTGAGCCCTGTGTTCCTGGGAAAGGCTACGATAAACATTCTAACACTTTCTGAGAGAAGACTGCCTCCACCCTTCCTCAAAGACTAGGACTCCCTCGGTTACCAGGCTTACATTCCAGGCTCCCTTTGCTATCTTTGGAGGAAAATAAATAAAATTTTTTTTTCCTTCAAAGAAAAGGAAAGGAGTCCTAATTTTTTTTTCCTTCATACAATGAAATGTCACAGAAATTTACTGACAGATACAAAACTTCAGTATTCATAGGGTAAAATCTGTCACATCTTCATCCAACAAAATTTGGCATTTATATTAAAGAGAATTATTTGCATCCTATTAGACCTCCAAAAGTTAACTTCTATCTTCACAGAATTGCAAAGTAGTCAGAGACAATGGAAGGTACAGACCTCTTCAGAATCAGATAACTCTGGAAAGTTCCTCTAAATACTTAGCATTCTTTTGAAAGGACACTCAGTAATCTTCGGGCCCATGACAAGTGTTCAGTTTTTCCTAGCATGTTTAAATTGTATGGATTTAAATTTTACAAGGCAAAATTCAGTATACCAGGAACTTGGTAGAGAATATAAACGTCAACTGTTCACTATCCAGTTATTATCAAGTAAGAGAAATTTTATATCATCTCTCTCTCTAAATATATGTACATATATATATACTTACACACATACTTAACTACATAGGGATACCTAGACCAAAAAAAAAAAAAAAAAAAAAGCACTCCATTCACTTTTCCCAAAGACAAATAGCCTAGACTTGAGCTTTGGAGCTAGACAGGCATCCGTCAGAGTGCTCTGTGTCTGAAGCACAGTGTCTCTGTCCCTGTAGAAATGTGTTTACACACCTAGGGACACCAATAGAAGCAAACACACAAAATTGAAATTCTGTGACTTGTGAAGATATCTTGGGCTAAGATGCACACTTGGGTCCAGCTGCCACCGCCCGCAGCCCTGTCTATCCCATCTCCCTCCATTCGTGCCCCTACCACAGGGAAGGGCATGTTCTCCTCCATCCTTTCTGTCTTTTCCTAGAGTTCCTAAGAATCAGAATCTCTGAGGATGGGGGCCCAGCATCAGCATTTTTAAAGATCCCAGATGATTGCAATTTGCATTAAAATATAAACAATCTTGCATTTAGTTTGCAAAACTTCTCTGACAGCAAAGGTTTCTTTGTTACCCTTAATCCAGACACACATTCTATAAAATTAATAGAATGATTAGATCACGGGGAAAGTTACACAATACTAGAGTTAAAGGGAATCTGTGGTCCAAAAGGGAGAAGGGACTTGTTCAAAGTGACTCATCCACTCAGTGGTAGAGCCAGGAACAGCTGGTGTGGTGGGCAGAATTTTAAGACGGTGCCCATGACCTTTGCTCCCTGTTGCTACCTCTGTGATTGTATAATGTCACACGACACAAAGGAAATTATCCAGGTGGACTTGATCTAATCCCATGAGCCCTTTAAAAACAGAACATTTTCTCAATCTAGTGGCAGGAGAAGACATCAGGAAAACTGAAATGTGAGGCAGATTTGGCATGGCGGAGTTATCTTGTTGAGATGGAGGGGGCCTTGCAGAAGGATCTTTTAATGCTGTGACGATAAGAAGTGTATATTTGGTTTTCATCCCTGGTTCCTGGCACAGCGCTCTGAAAACCCTTGCAATTTCCTAAGTGACAGAGGTGAGAAGAATGTCTTTTGTTGATCATAAGCCCCTTTCCACCTTTTGATGGGCCCCTAGCTAGCTGCAGACTGGGGGTTGGTTCCAGAGGAGCCGACCATGTGATTAGAGGGTTGGGACTTGCAGCTCCAACCCCCTGACCTCCAGGAAGGGGACAGGGGCTGAGCCTGAGCTGGTCGCTACTGGCAGGTGAGGTAACCAGCGGTGCCTGTACCGAGGCCTCCGCGGTAGCCCAGAAGGACGGGCTTGCGGGCCTTGTGGGTTGGTGAGCTCACCCCCAGGCTGGGGGGCTGGCTAGCCCTCGCTCCACGGGGACAGACGCGCTTGTGCTCCGGGCTCTTCTGGAGTTCACCCTATACACCTGGCTCTTTTAAAATCATTTTTATATCCTTTATAATAAACCAGTACCCATAAGCAGTGTTTCCCTGAGTTCTGGGCCCTGTGGTAGCAGATTATGAAACCTGAGGAAGGGGTTATGGGGACCTCTCAGCTTTACAGGCAGCTGGTTTATAGGCCGCTTGGGTTTGTGACTGAGTCTGAAGTGGAGGCGTCTCGCAGGGCTGAGAGCTCGGCCCGTGGGGTCTGCGTTTACTCTGGGTAGAACCGGAATTGAATTAAATTGTAGGATAACCGGTTGGTGTCCGCAGAGAATGGAGAAGTGCTTGGTGTAGAAAGCCCACACATTTCACATCAGAAGTGCTGCCAGTGAAAACAGATAACAGGCCTTGAGGAGCTGAGGGGGAGCCTGGACAAAGAGAGGAACCTCAGCCCTGCAAAGGCAAGGGGCTGAATTTGGCCAGTGACTGGAATGAGCTCAGAAGCCATCGGTCCACAGAACCTCTGGGTAAGAGCCCAACCTGTCCAGCATCTTAATCTCGGCTTTGTGAGACCCGAAGCAGAGGACCCAGACAAGTCCTTCTGGGCTTCTGATCTATAGGCTGTGAGATAACACTGTTCTGAGCTGCGGAGTTTGTGGCGATGTGTTATGCAGCAGTAGAAATCTAACACACCTGGGTCTGGGGGCCTTCTGCCTTCGCAGACCGGCCGGAAGCTGCCTTCTGTGTCCCTCGTGAGGCGTGCCACGGCTGAGAGAGCTGAAGGAATTTGAGCTGAGCTGTCATCTCTGCTGATGAAAACCCCACATTGCCTTTGTTGAGTGGCTCCCAGGAGCCAGGCACTGTAACCAGAAACTTTGCATTTGTCACTTTGCTTCATTCTCAACAACTCTCCATAGAGTTTATGGAACTCTCCGTTTTAGAGATAAAGAACCCAAGGCCCAGTAAAGCAAGGAAGTAGTCCAAGGTCATGCTGCTGGTGGGTGGAGAGGTCCAAATCAGGCCTGTCTGACCCCGTGGCTTTGTGCCGATGACACTGAATGACCTCGCGTTAGCTTGCTAGGGCTCCTCCCACAATGTACCTCAGACTGAGTGGCTTAAGTAACAGAAGTTTATTGTCTGTCAGTTCTGGAGGCTGCAAGTCCAAGGTCAAGGTCTCAGCAGGGTTGATTTCTTCTGTTGGCTTTGAGGGAAGGTCTAACAGATCCACGCCCCTCCTTAGGTTCTGGTGGTTTGTTGACAGTTGTTGGCATTCCTCGGTCTGTAGAAGCATCACTTTGCTCTTTCCATCGCGCGGTACTCTCCTTGCATGCATCTGCTCTGTGTCCACATGTCCCCTTTTTGTGTGGACAGTCATGTTGGATTAGTGTCCACCCCAATGACCTCATCTTACCTTGATCATCTTCAAGGACCCTGTTTCACATTCGCAGGCCCTAGGGGTAAGGACTTCAGCATCTTCAGCCTGTTACAGACCTCAGCTGCATTTCTTCAAGAGAAGCACCCCTGTGTGCAGATGTGTGTTGCCTTGTGTTGTTAATCCCCGAGCTGGACATTGAAATCAGTACCCAGGCCCTAGGCCGGGAGATTAAAGGAAGCTTTAGGGTTCCCTTCTGCCCTTTCAGTCTTCCTGTTCCTTATCATCCCATGCCTTCCTTCAGGCGGCCTCCTGGGATCCCTGTGAGAGGCAGCTGTCAAGCGCTCCTGACCCGTTGCCCCTGCTTTGTGAGGGAAGCTGCCTGTTCTCAGCAGCGTTGCCTAGAGGCCGCCGGCTCCCGCTGGGTGAGTCCTGCAGGTGGGGGGAGGGCTGGGTGGGGCTGCATCAGGGCATTGATGGGGCTTTCTGGGAGGACAGTGACACCTGGGCATAGGCCAGAGGTCAGAAAACACCTGCTGCCATCACTTTACTTGCTTGTTTCTTCTTTTACCGGAGGTGAGCTTATCAATAGGGGGAAAAAAAACCCTACCGTTTGTTACCCTTACAGTGCTGGCCAGGCCCTGTTCTAGGGGCTTTACATGTAAGATCTCTGTTTCCCTTACCTTACTCAGTGCTTTCTAGTTTGCAGAGCGTTTTCTCGTCTGATCTTTACTGCCTCCTTTTGAGAGAGTAGGAGACTTTATTTGCCTTTTGTGGATAGGAAGTAACGAGGGACAGGACGGCGCACCATCCGCGACGTAGGCAGGACTGAAACCTGGTTCACAGAGGCAGCCGGACTTGCCCGCGGGAGCAGCTAAGGTCCTACTGCAGACGGGGCATTGTGCTCCCGCCTGTTGCTGGGGCCTTTTAGAGCTTGCCTCCCTCTAAGGTCCCAGGGGAGGACAGCCATGTCTTCGAGCCCTGCACAGTCCTGACAGCCGTGTGTGCGTGTCTCTCTCACGTACACCCGGGCAGGCACACACACAAGCCTTGTGACCTCACTTGTGGGAAGAAACCAGAGCCTGAGTTTGATAAGCTCTCTGGAGGGGTCTACATCCTCCCCATCAGTGCGCACCACCCTCTTCTCCCAAGGGACCGATCGAAGGGCAGCCTCAGCCTGATGCTGTCTTAATCCTAGCTGGATCTTGGCTGCCTGTTCTTCTTCAGGCAGCACAGGGCCAGCATACAGTAGGTGCTCTATGAAGAATGATGATGGTCTGTGTTTATGTATTAGCCATCCATTGCTGCATAACAAATTACTCTAAATTTAGTAGCTTGAAAAAAATATGTATGTATTATCTCCTAGTTTCTACGGGGCAGGAATCCAGGTAAGATTGAACTGGGGGGTTCTGGCCCAGGGTCTCACATGAGGTAGCCGTCACGCTGTCACCCAGCCCCACAGTCATCCGGGGTTGGGGGATCTGCTTCCAAGCTTACCCCCGGGGTGGAGTTGCTAGTAGGCTCAGTTTCCTTTGGCTAGAGGCTGGACGCCTCACCGCACAGGCCTCCCGGCTGGCTCCCTGCCTGCCCTCACAGCATGGCCACCGGCTTCCTCTAGAGCAAGAGGTGTGAGAGACAGCCCAAGGCAGAAGCAGACGTGGCACACTGTCACTTCTGCCCGTCCTATGAGTCACACTGATCAGCTCTGGTACTATGTGGGAGGGGACCAGGCAAGGTTGTGAAGGCCAAGGCCTGGGGCCATAAGGGACCATCTAGCAGGCCTGTTACCACAATTTGTCCCTACAAATATTTTACATTTTTCAGAGAACTTCTCATACATTAACTCATTTTTCAAAAACTTTTCCCCTCCGTGGGTTTATCTCATTTTCTCACTATATTAAAAGCCTCTCAAGGAAAGAGAATGTCACATTTCTAGATGGCTTGCCCCTCGCCGCCCCCAATCCTCCCAACCCAAACTAGAAAACGAAACAGAAATAAGCCAGGTTTCTGTGGATTTGGAAATAGGATTCATGGCATGAGTTAGGTAGGCTGCTTTACATTCTTGCCCTCAGTTTTCGCCTCTGCAAAATGGGGGTGCAGAGAAGAAACGGATGGACCAGATGTTCTTGAAGGACCCTTCCAGTGGCAGTTTTTTTTTCCCCAAAAGTGACGGGACTATCCCCATCTGACAGATGCAGAAACAAAGGCAGAGAGGTGGGGAGGTAACCCAGCAGTAGCAGAGCGGCCTCTGGCAAAGCCGGGGGCCGAACAGAATTCTCAGACCTGTTGGGACTGGTTAAATCTGAGCCAGCCAGCACTTTGCCTGCTGTCTTAGTGGTATAACTATTATTACTAGTACTACTAGTTCTGCTACCACCACCACCTCTGCCTTTCATTTAGCTTCTACTAACTGCCACGTCCCTTTCAAGGTTTATCTTATTCATATGAGTCACAATCATCCTATGCCATAGGATTTATTCCCATTTTACAGGGGCAAAAACTAACCTTCATGAGTTTTACCTGCATGATCAACCCTACAACCCCAAGGATGAGTGGGAAGCCGGAGTTTGAAATTTGGAGGCTGAGTGGAGGGCAGACTGAAACAGGACGCACCCAAAGACACAGGGTGACTTCCTCCCAGGACCCCGCAGTGTCTGACGAGGCGGCTGCACCACAAGCAGCTGCCACCACCCCATGCTGAAAGGGTGCGGTGACCTGCCCCCCCACCCCCGTTCCCATCCCCGACACTTGGGTGGAGGGTGACCTTGACCCCACAGCTATCGAACTACGTACATCTCAAGCAGGCAGACTGCTACATTCTGAGCCAAGTACAAGACGGGGGAAAGTGCAACATACTTCCTTTACGCATGACATGGTGACCTCCAGGCTGCAGAAAGATGCCAGGGCGGTGGGGCTGGAGAGGGAAGTGAAGACGAGTCTGCCTTAGGATGCCCTCCAAGCCTCTGCCATTTCCTGGCGGGACCTAGGCCTCCTTTCTCCCCATCTCAGGAAATCCACCTCTCTTCTCCTGGGTTTGGGCTGCTTGTGTTATAGCCCAACGTCAACTCCAGGCCCTAGTCTCTGTTGCCCTCCAGTTCGGCACGATCTCACCGTGCTCCTTAACGTGCTCCAGCCCTCCAAACAAAAGCCTGAGCGGCAGCCCTGAAAGCGTCTTAAAGAAGCTCCTGCTTCTCCCTGGGACGAGGGGGCTCAGGCCACAGAGGCCTGCTGGTTCCACTTGAGAAGTGTTGGGGTGGGGAGGAGGAAGCTCCCTCTTTATCGTTTGGAGCCTCTTCCAGCAAAGCGAAGGCAGAACTTAGTGGCTCCTTACATCATGCTCCATTCATTCCTTACAAGAGCCCTAAGTATCTGGTATTATTCTCCCAGCTTCGTACAAGAAACTGAGGCTCAGCAAAACTAAATTATTAGCCCCAGGTTATGCAACTAACAAGCAGCCGAGTCAGGGTTTGAACTCAAGATGTGTGCTACCTGAGCCGTAGGGGAGGGGTGGCGGCGCGGAGAACAGTGAGCACCTATCACATGCCGACTGTACCTTCTCGATGCTTTCTGGCATTGTTTAGTTTTAAGCCTTGCAACAACTCTGTGAGATAGGTATTTTGGGGCTGCTTTGTGGATTCTCAAACTGGCTCAGCAAGGTTAAGTAACTTGCCCAAGGACACAGAGCTTAGACTTGGCAGGAATCTAGAGGAGTTTGGAATGCCCTTGTAGGGCCTGCCTGCCTCCAGTCTCCAGGGCCGAGAGGGAATTCCGAGCTCTAGGAGCCCCAGATTAGATCACTGCTTACCAGGACTCCGCGTGTCCATCAGTAGGCGTGCATGTCCCTCCCACCTCCCACTCCCAGCTTCGTCACCACCACCTGCCCTGGGACCCGCAGGACCATCTTCCTGCTGCCCCTTCATCCGTGTTTATTACAGTCACCAGACAAAGCCTAGTACTGCTGGGTCATCACTCAGCCCCCAGACTTTCATCCTAACACCCCCTTTTCTAACCCCATCTTCTGTCCTTCCCAATTCTGCCGTACTTCCACTGCGCTCCTTGGAAATAGTGTCGATCAACAGCTCCCCTACACTCTTAGCCTCCCCTTTGAATGGTGAATACTCTCCCTCGCTGGCAGTATTACGTGTTTTGCGGTGGGGGCATTATTGGATGAGACGATCTTCGTCTTGTGGGACTGTTCCATGCTTTGCAGGACATTCAGTGTCCTTGGTCCATGTGCAGACTAGATACCAGTAAAATGACAATGAACCTCATGCCTGACTCTCCCTCGAGGATTCTGTTCACCCGCAGTCCTCTCAAATGGTGTTGATTTCATGTCCCACAACCCTCTCCTCCTGGGCCTGCCCTCCTTGCTCCTTATTGCTGCTTCCAGATCATTCTGCTTCCCTCCTCCCTAACTGTGCCAAACCAAGTTTGAATTGCAAGTCACCAGACCCCTCCCCCTTCTTATCACAACCATCTTCTGATCTCCAGGCCCTCCCTCTGGAGCAGGACCTGGCTCCCTCTGCAACGCCAATCCTCTCTCATTCCTGGTGACTCTAACATCCCCATGGAGGGGACTTCCAACACTTTGTCTCTTAGGTGCTGCACCTCCTCTTCTTAATGGCTGTACCTTCTACGCTACGTCAGACACTCACAGCCATGGACTTAATCTAGAACGTGTCACTAAGGGAACTGCAGCCTTTCCCCTAAAGTCATTTTCAATTGTCTCACTTTTTAAAAAAAATTACTGTCTAATGTTCCAGTTCACTTTAGTGTATGAGCTTCAAAAATCCTGCTGCTGCACCAGGTTCTGCAATGCATTGAACCTGCCACCATTTCCCTGTTCCTCAAGCCCTCACGGTGTGCTCTTGCCCCAGGGCATTTGCACTGGAGGCTTGCTCTTCCCCACATCCCCACAGGGTTAACTCCTCACCTCCTTTTAAAGCTTTGCTCCGGTACCATCCTTCGCAGTGAGGCTTCCCTGATCACTTTATTTAAAAGTGCCCCCCCCAATACTGTTATTCCTCATGCTCTTATGGTTAGTTTCTCTCCATTGTACTTAAATTACTACGATACTGTACAGTTTTATTTTTATTTATTCCTCTGGGATGGAAGCTTTATGAGGGCAGGAAATTTTGTTCACTGTGACCCAGGGCCTAGAACAGTGCTTGGCACCTGTGTGGTTATCAATAAGTATTTGTTGAATGACAAAAATGCGCTAGGGGTGCATTTTGAAGCCAGTTCAGCTGGACCACGAAGTTCCTCCTCCCTGCTACTCTGTGTCCTTTCAAGATGAACTTCGGTCATGAACTAGACTTCCGAAGCTAGTGAGTGAGTAGCTTTTCTGAGGATGGAGTAGGGGCGTGTGGGAAGGGAACCCTGTGAAACACCCGGATGTTAGTGATGGGCAATAGAGTACCAACTGAAGTTTTGAGAAAAGGTGAAAATTCAGATGGCTTGCTGACCTGATGGAGGCGCAGAACTGGTCTCGCTGCTGCTTTGCTCTCTCCTCACTCTGCTTTCTCTTCCCTTCCCTCCCATCGGCATCTCCCACTTTCTATATTCTATGTATCTGTTTTCTCTTCCTCCCTCCCTCCGTCTCTGCCTCTCATTTTCTTACCTCTCACTCCTTGACCCCTTTTCTCCTCCCCCTAGCTTTCACAAAGAACAAAGCAAATTATTTTTTGGAAAGAATTTTAATTTCCAAGGTGTGGGGAGAATGAAGTTGGCCCCCTTCCTGAGGCTCCCTTGAGCTTCCTGCACTTTAATGAAACACATGGCCTGGAGGGAGGCTCGGTGAGTGGAGGTTGGTTGGTGGGTCTGTCCGGACTTGGGCTCTCTCGCTCCCTCCCTCTCTGTTTGGCCTCTGCCGCCCTAGGGAGTTGGGCTGAGCCGGGCAAATTTACTCCTGGCCCCTGATCCTGTGCTCCTCCTGACATAGAAAGAAATGACAGCATAGGGATGTTGAAGAAAGTTGAAAGAGGAGGGAGGGAGAAACCCCTCTTGACAGTGAATCTTGAAGCTGGTAGGAAAACATAATCCTCTTCCTAAAGGCCGAATTTCAGTTTCCATGGATGAGTCACCCTAAGGGAGGCTAGTTTCTCTCCTTCAATGAGTTAGCCTCCAACAGTTGAAAGTGGTAGAATCAAGGGCTGTTTCTGGCGGTGGGGCACCCCGTCCCACCAGGGGAAAGAGGAGGTGACCAGGAAAGCGCATGGCACGGATTTTGGTGGTCTTCATTGGGAAGTGGGTGTAGCAGCCTAGAAAGAACAAGGACTTTGGTTTCAGGCATCCTTGAGCTCAAATCTTTACTGCTTCTTTTCTACCCCGAAACCTTGGTCATGTTCCTTACTACTTTGTGCCTTCATTTCCTCTTCTGTCGAGTGGAGATAATGAGTGCCTACCTCGCTGGGTTGTTGTAAGGACTGGAGAAGATGTGTGTTAATAGTGATAAGGACAGTGGTGAAGATTAGTGTGAATTTGGACGTTTACTCTATGCCAGAATTGTGCCAAGTGTGCACACTAGTTCACATAAGGTGCCCAGAACAGTGGTTGGCATATAGTGGGCATTCAATATATTTTAAGTGCATTACCATCCAGTGTTCTGTAGGAGAGTGAGAAAAAGGCTTTGGGAGATGTGAACATTTAAGACGTGAATATTTCAAGTCACTTCTCTGTTGCAAGGTGGAGAAGTTTCAGCTTCCCTGGAACCTTGATATAGAAAGAAATATTCATCTGGTTGGATTTGGTTATGGCTGCAGAAAGAAACTACTACAAAATCTCAGTGGCTTTACCCAGAAAAGGTGTATATCTAACTTAGACTACCTGTCAGATGGGGTCAGCCTGGGCTTCTGCTGACCATTGTCACTCAGAGCTGTTGGCTGATGGATACTCCATCTTGCAATCTATTTCCATAGTTACCAAGACAGGAAAAAAGGAAGGCTGGGATACAGAGGCAGCAGTTGAATGCTTCTGTCCAGAAGCGATATATGTCTCTTTTGTTCACATTTGTTTGGCCAAAGCAAGCCACTTAGCCACACGTAACGTGAGTGCGGTGGAGAATTGCAATCCACCATGCACATATTCTGGGAGAACTAAATTATTTGTTAACAGCTCAGTGACATGGACCCTCATGACTGCCACAGAAGGACATGGTCTGGAAGCTGGATGTTAATGATGCTGTTTCTAAAGAATGGATGACGAGAGCTGTCGTGAGCTCTACCACCTAGTATATGGCAGAGTGGGTGCCAAGGACTTTGCATTCATATTTCAGCTAATCCTCCCAAAGAGGTCTTAATGATCTCATTATTATAATATGGAAACTGAGGCTCAGGGAGGTTTCTTTACAAAATCTTCATAGATATTAAGGGTAGCATGGTCATAGTCTGCCCAGGTTTTCTGGATTTATGGGGAAGTCCTTCAAAAAGAACAGTGTACTAGGAGACGGCTGAGACTAATTTCTAGTCTCACTTCCTCATTTTTAAAGTCTGAGCACATGCCAAGATGGCAAACAGGTCTTGAGTGTCAACTTTGACAGATTTGTGTTGGCTGCTGGAGAACTGCAATGAGAAGGCTTTCCAATGGGAAAGAGTAAAGTGATTGATTAACACTGTCTGCTGTGGGCATAGGCGGGTAGAGGGGTGGGCAGGCAGCATGAGAAACAGATGTTTGCCATCTCTGGGCATTTCTCTGAATTTCTTTGGGTTTCAGTTATATCTTACAAAACCAGGTTAATAAAAACTTGTGTGAGTAAAGGTAGTAAGTAGACTGGCCAGGATGGCTTCTTGATATCTTCAAAGGACACCAAAATGTCTGTTCCTAGCTGCATGTATTCCAGCTAATTTTATGCACGTTGTTCCGTAATGTAGTCATGAAAATCCATTTGTATGTTTGGGATGGGGTTGGGGAAAGGAACTCAACAGACTGAGTCATTGCAAATTGCTCCTAAGGACAGCAGAGCTGGAGGCCTTTGCTGGGAAGGAGGAGGCATTCACTGGCAGTTAGGGAAGCCAGTCATCACCGCCCTACCACACGTCGGTGAGCTGGATGTGCTTCCTGGTCTAAGTTCCAGGGCTCTGTTTCTCAGTCTGGGGTTATATGTTGGGCAGGTATGAATCCTCAGATAAACATGCCTCGTCTTTTCAGTGGTGATGTGGGGAATATGAGCAATATATTTTTCTTAAGGTAGGCAGGGTGTGTTAGTCAGGATCCAAATGGAAAATAGATGACATACTCAAAGGGTTTAATTGAAAAGATTTTAATAAAGATTCTGTTAAAAGATATACTGAAGCATATTAACAATTATAACTGTTTATTTGAGAAAAAATCTTTTTGATTTGAGCAGTGCCAAACCAGAAGTGGTTAGGAGCCTTCCACCAACAGGAGCTAGAGCAAAGACTTTTATAGAGAAAAGACAGAAGCCGAACAAGGAAATGATTTGGTTGCGTATAGCTTAAGCACTCGCCTTATTTGGGAAAGACTAGTGGGCTGTTTATGATTGGTTGCCTTTAGATTTTGATTTTTTAATGTTGAGACATTTACCAGGCTTAGGTTTGGGTTTGCATACAGAGGCCGATAAAGTATTAGAACCAACTCAGCCTAGTATCCTCCTTGTACAGTTTGACAGTCTGTTTACAGAGGTGTGGGCAGGGTTAAAGGAACCTTCGAGGGGTGATGAGATGCTCAGGGATCGGCAGCAGCAAGAAGTTCTGACCACTTGTAGGCCCTCAGGGTGGGGGCTGGAACCCATTAAATGATCCTTTTACACTTTTTTGTTTTGTTGTGCCTGCTTTAGAAAATTTTATCTTCTTTTCTCTTTAACAAAGGAGGCCATTCAGCCCATTTATGTGACAACCTCTGCTTCCAGTGCTCTCCGTGTTGTCCTGGAAGCCCGTCCCAGCTTCCAGGCCAGAATGGGGGTTGTCCTTCTTTCTGCTTCTCTTGGTACCACTCTTCCACAAAAAGCCAAACACCCCTCGACCTCAGAGCAATGCCCCCATGAGGGCATAAGAAGAAAGGCCTGCAACTGTACTGCCAAACATGTGGCCATTTAAATTGAAAATGGAATTAATTATTCACTCATCTGTCGATGGACACTTAGGTTGCTTCCGTATCTTGGCTATTGTAAATAGTGCTGCTATGAGCATTGGGTGCTTACATCGTTTTGAAGTAGTGTTTTTTGTTTTCTTTGGATAAATACCTAGGAGTAGAATTGCAGGGTAGTATGGTAGTTCTATTTTTAATTTTTCGAGGAAACTCCATACTGTTTTCCATAGTGACTGTACCAATTTACATTCCCACCAACAGTGCACAAGGGTTCCCTTTATCCTCATCCTCGCCAGCACTTGTTATCTCCTGCCTTTTTGATGAGCGCCATTCTGACAGGTGTGAGATGATATCTCACTATGGTATATACATAGAGTGGAATATTACTCAGCCATAAAAAGAATGCTGTTTTGTCCTTTGTGAACATGGATGGACCTAGAGGGTCTAGTGAAATGAGTTAGACAGAGAAAGACAAATACTGTATGCTTTCACTTACTTATGGAATCTAAAAAATAAAACAAATGAACAAATATAACAAAGCAGAAACAGACTCACAGATACAGAGAACAAACTAGTGGTTACCAGTGGGGAGAGGGGTGGGTGGAGGGTAAAGTAAGTGATTAGGATTCAGAGGTACAAACTACTAGGTATAAAATAAATACATTAGAGGGATGCAATGTACAGCACAGGGAATATAATCTATTTTATAATAATTTTGTATAGAGTACAATCTATAAAAATATCAAATTACTGCATTGTACATCCAAAGCTAACATAATATTATAAGTCACCTATGCTAGACTAAATAAAATTTAAAATTTAGGTCCTGAGTCACAGTAGCCACATTTCAAGTGCTCAATGGCCACACATGGCTGGTGGCTATTGTATTAGACAGTGTTTCCATCATCACAGACAGTTTTGTTGGACAGACTGGTCTAGATTCTTGTGCACAGCCCTGGAAGGCTAGGGGGCTGGCAACCGGGTTCAGAAACTGTCCTCATCCCTGGAATCCTCTCTTTGATGACAGGTGGCTCTCTCTGGGCTTGTACAGTTTCCCTCTACAGCCAGCAAAATAGTCATGATGATGATGATTGCAGCCACATTTATTTAGTTCTCAGCATGTACCAAACAGCGTGCTAGGGGTTTTAAATACATTCTGTCTTTTAATTACTACCACAACCCTGGAAGACACTATTATTATCTCCCCTTTAACAGTGCAGAAACTGAGGCTCAGAGAAATTAAGTGACCACGCAACTCTTAGGTTATACCATATGAAACTGCCAGTATTCATCTGTTTTGGATGAAAGCAGCAATTTTATGTGGTTCAACCTCAGAGTGAATGGCAGTGCTGGATTTTGAACCCGGCTCCCAAGACCTGTGGCTAAGCCTCTGTAAGCGACCACCTCGAAACTGGCTTCCTAGGGCTGTTGAAGGATTGAGTGAAATAATGTTGGTTCTGTGCCTGGTGTACAGTGGGGCTCATGAAATGTTACTTCTTTTTAACTTGGTCAGTCTCACTGTCTTGGGAGGCAGAGCACAGCTGTCTGAGCGGGTGGGGCCAGTGAGACGGGGAGGAGGGGGCCACTGCCATTGACCACATCTCCTCCCAGGGTCTTGGAAAAGTTCATCTTCCTCCCCAAGACCTCCCTGACCCTTCCCTCCACTGGTCCCCACCCCTCTCTCTTGGGCAGATTCTTCTGATCGGGAGGTCACAGTCATTTTCTCTAGGCCTTGAGCAGAGGGAGGGGTGATGGACACTGGCCCTTTCTGTTCCCTGTGCCCTCAACAGCCCAGAAAGGTACATTTCATCAACAAACCCCTCCCAGGGAGACTCAGAACGAGCTAGAAGGTTAGAAGTAGGTGGGAAGGGGTGGCTGCTGCTCTGAGCGTGTCAGGTGTTTCTGTAAGCTGTGCTCCCGCCCTCCTGCACGCTGTGACTCTGTTTTCATGCTTATTCCTGGAGAGGAGCCTGATCTGAAGTTCCTCCCTCTTTTCTTGGCAAGAAGGGAGGGAGGTCCCCCTTGGCTGAGGGGCCTGATGTTTGGGTGGGGTTTTAGGACTTGGAGGTAATTTCTATCCACTTGAGGAACCTCTGTCTCTCAAAATCAATAATACTGGGTTGCCAGATTGATTTAGCAAATAAAGCTACAGGATGCCCAGTTAAATTTGAATTGCAGGTAAGCAATATATAAGTTTTTAGTAGAGGTATATACCATGCAATGTTTGGAATATACTTCTACTAAAAAATATTTGTCGTTTATCTGAAATTCAAATTTTCCTGGGCATTCTGTTTTATCTAGTGGCCTTCCAATAGTAGGGCTTCTGTCCATCCTTTAGATCCCAGGTCACTTATAATGACATAAAGGATGCTCAGGACTCGGAGGGAGGCAGATCTAGATCTAGTTTTGCCAGGTGCACCCGACTTTCATACTCACAGCTCCTGGTGGGAGGGTCAGAGTGAGTGAGTTAGACCCCTGGTCCTCCAGATGTGCTCCTTGGACCAGCGGCATCAGCATCCCCTGGCACCTGGTAGAAATACAAAGCTGTAGGCCCACCCTGGACCTCCAGAATCAGACAGTCTGGGGCTGGGGCCCGCAGTCTGCTTAACAGGCCCTCGAGTTGCTGCTGATGCAGTCTGAGAACCAGAAGTCTAGACTTCTGTCAAGAGCCGTGGGGATCAGGCAGACCTGGGCTTGAAGCCCAACCCCACCATTTCCTGGTTGTCTGAACTTGCCCGATTACTTACCTTCTCTGAGCCTGTTTCTTCCTAAATAAGAAAGGAATCTAATACCTTATTTAGGGATGGATGAAGGATCAAGTCAAGTCATAGAGCACAGCCCATCATGCCTGTCAGTGTGAGAGTGCACACAGTGACTTCTCTTACTTTTAAGACACAAGGGTAGATTCACTCATGCCCTGAGATAAATTTGGTGGTCAGAATGGCAAGCCCCTAGTTACAGGGGCAATCTCTGTTTGTTCAGTTCAAAAGTGCCTTTAATTCCCAGGACTTCAATTTCTAATAGTCCTATGGAAGGAGGAAGGAATTAAGAGGAGAAGGGGTCAGGGAGAGAAAGGACCTGTGCTCTGTAGGAATTGGTTTTCTAAACCACAGATGGTGCCCAAAGCTGAGGGCCATGTCCATTTAATTCCTTTTGCTTAGCCCAGAACAGTTGTCCAAAAGGCAGTGTCTTTTGGTTTGTTTTGTTTTTCATGAAAAAGAGAGGGACAGGAGGCTCTGAGAGGTGAAGATATGGGAGGCTCCTGTCAGGAGAGGGGAGTGAACACCCTGGGCATGTCATGTCCAAGGGCACCCATATCAAGTCTAGACCAGGGGTTCTCAACTTTGGCACTATTGACAATTGGGGTCAGATAATTCTTTGTGATAGGGCTGTCCTGTGCATGTTTAGCAGAATCCCAGGCCTCTACCTACCAGTGCCAGTAGCCCCTCTCATCCTCTGTCACAGTGGTGACAATCAAAACCATCTCTAGACATTGCCAAATGTCCTGGGGCAAGGGAAAGGGGGTGGACAAATCTCCCTGAGTTGAGAACCACCAGTCAACAATCTACCACATGATACCTACTCAAACAGTTTTAATGGCTACCATTTATTGAGCATTCACAAGTGTTATCTCCAATCCCTATGCTCATATCATAAGGAAGGCTTTTAAACTCTTCATTTATCAAGAAACTGAGGCTCAGGCAATCAAAGTAACTGGCCCCCAAATCGTACAGCTGGTAGACCTGGGCTTCTGACTGAGGTGGGTCTAACTCCAAAGCTCATACAGTTTCTGCTGCAACACTCCCTCCTTCTGGACAATTCAGAATGTTCTTTTCTTTCAATCAAAGGAATTCTTCTCAAGTCAACTCAAGTCCCAAAATATTTATTGAGAAGCCATGAGAAGCTACAAAAGAAATCTAAGAGGTTGCTCCTCTTAAGGAGTTTGCTGTATCAGTGTCACTGGGAAAGCCAGAATCGTACACAACGCCGTTGGTTAAAGAGTAATATGAGGCAGTCTGAGTTTGGGCCAAAATGAACATTTTCAGAGGTAGACCTTTGTGAACTGAATGCCTCTTGTGTGTGTGTCTCCTTCATGGGTCCTTTCACTGCCAAACCTGATAATATAAAAGGAAGGTGGATTGAAGCCTTGAAGTCCATGGCACCAACCAGCCACATGTCCTAAGAAATATTAATTATTTGGCCTTGGGGTGGGCTGTGGGTTGCTTCTAGCCAAGCACTCAGCCATCTTCTTTCTGGCTCTCTGCATGAACTCCACGTTCCCCCTTTCCCGTCGTATGGCGGTGTACTCGTATGCCTTGAGCTTGCTGTAGTAGTCGGAGAACTTGTTGTAGAGGATGGAAATGGGCATCCCATTGAGGATGATCCCGAAAGCAATGCAGAGGAAGGCAAAGAGCCTGCCCAGGTGGGTCTCGGGGTACACGTCCCCATAGCCCACGGTGGAGATGCTCACCTGTGCGGGAAGGAAGGAAGAGTGGAATTGTTAGCCTCCAGAGGGAGGAGAGGAAAGGGAGAGAACCAGGCAGGGCGGGGTCGCCTGTCTCCCAGAGGGTGAATGTGGGTCGTGTAACAGCTCCCCGTGGAGCCAGCTTTAGGAGGTACCAGAAAGTTTGCCTGCCAGACCTGTGTCATGGAAGGAACACGAGCTTTGGAGCTGAAAGACTTGGGTTTAAATCCTGACGATCACTGATCAGTTTTCTTATATACAATTCAGGGGAGAGAATCCCTGCTTTAGAGGGTTGTTGTGAGGAGCACAGACGATGACGTGTGGGAAGTTCCTGGCATAGAATAGGCTCCGTCAATGAAGATCTGTGCCTCCCTTCAGCGGGACCCACCTTTAGGACGGGGTCCCTGGGTTTGCCTACATGACGTGTGTGCTGAAGAGAGCTTGGGCTTAGAACCAGGCAGACCTGGGTTCAAGTCCTGACTCTGATCCGTCCCAGCTGAGTGACCCTGGGCAAAACATTCAGAGTCTCTAAGCCCTGGTTCCTGCAACTAAAACAGGAGGGTAATACCTAACTCTCAAGAGTCCCATGAAGACTAAGTAAGAAAATGATTATAAAGCACTTAACACAGTATGAGGCACACAAAAGGCACTACACAGGCTCTTCTGTGGTCCTTCTCTCATCCCTAAAATAGAGGCAATTGTAATACTTCCCAGAGTTGTTATGTAGTTCAAATGAGGTCTTTCATACGAAGGTGCTTTAATTGCAAATGTCTGGAGAAACACACTCATTATTTTGCGAAGGGACTTTTGTAAGACATCACCGACCAAAAATATGTTCACCCTGCATGAAATTCTTCCCATCACTGTCGTCACACTGCTTTAAATTCCACTAATTAGAGATTTATTTAGGTTAACAAGCTTCTGTTTTAAAACGCAGATACCCATGGGACTAGTTATCAGCAGTGCAGCCAGAGAAAACCTGGGAAAACCTCCTGGGGCCTGTTTTGTTTTATGCCTCATGTACTAAGACTCCCTTTGGTCCCCAGACTATTGGCAAAATTACTAGAAGCCTTTTAGACAGGGCTGTTGATCACAGTTGGAAAAAGTGTGCATTGCACAACTCCAGGGGGCAATGTTGGCTTCACTGGTTTGTGTCGTGGTTACACAATTTTCCAGCAGATGGTTATAAAATGTAGAGTCACCCTGTTGATCTGTACTGAGACAGCTTTTAACTTAGAAATGTAAATTTTTGTTTCAATGATGTAAAGGTTAGTTTGAACTTAGAGTGTGATTGATTAGTTAGAAAAAAAAGGGAGAAGTGGGCCAGCTGGGCAAATCTGGTGGAGCTGATAAGAACCAGGGCTCCACCCAGCCCATAAAGAGGGGAAGGTTGCAGTTCCTCTGGGGGCGGGAGATGCACCGCCTCTCACTGCTCCACCTCTGGGCAGAGGCCTGCTGAGGGGTGGGCTGCCCCTTCGCACGGTGGAAAAATACAAGCAAGCATCTCAGAGAGGCGGATGGGGTAGGCGAGGTTAAGGAAGCAGGTGTAGCACTAGGCCTCGTGGGTCTGAATCTACTTCCCAGCTGTGGGATCTGGGAAAGTCACCTAAATTCTCTCTGCCTGAGTTTTTAGTTTTGAAAGGTGGGAAGAATAATAGTACATACCTCATAGGGGTGTTCTGGGAATGGAAGGGGAGTGCCGGGTGCAGGGTGTGTGCAGGGTAGTGTGAAGTTCTTATGCTTCTTAGACCCATGGGCTGTAGAAAGATGCTCCTCCCTGGCTCCTGCCCAATGCTGTGTTGGGGAGGCTGGGTGGGACCCTCTGTCTCCAGTAGAGAATCTCCTTTTCCCACCTCCTGGACCACAGTGGGCTGAGAAGCAGTAATACAATGAGACTGTGGGCTAATCTAAAGAAAGGGAAAAAAAGACTGCAGTGTGTGTGTGTGTGTGTGTGTGTGTGTGTGTTTCTTGCCACTGGCCCCATTGCAAGTAAAAGAACCACAGTCAGATCTCTGTCCAGGTGTAGGAACTGAGCAACAGCTTTCATATGTCACTAACACAGTCACTCCCACTCTGGATGAACGTTCAGCCTGTCTGCTTTCCCTGAAGGAGGTTTAAAGGGAATTTGGATATAAGGGTGAGTGACCAGAAGGGGCAGTTTTAGAACAGGCAGCATCCATGAAAGGCCAAAGCAAAGGCTTTGGTGGAAACCAGCCCCTCAAGGGTCTGAGACTACAGGTGTGGGGGCAAGGTGGGAGACTGGAGGATACAGAGAAAAGAAAATAATTGAGACAAAGCACCTAATTTAAATTTAAACTTTTGCTTAGTCCCCACATCAGCTTTCTTCCCTCCCAACCCAATTTCATCTTTTTTTTTTTTTTGGCTGAACGTTGAGTGAGAAGTCAAAAGCAAAGAGAACTGGCTTAAGGAAGATTAAATATTTGATGTGCATAATATGGTCTAAATATTTTTGTATGCCTTGGATCTCTATTTTTAGAGAAAAGATCTCTTCTGCTAGGAGACTCTGTGTGACTGATTCTGAAGAGTTTGTGCAAAATGCATAGCTAATTTATGCACTGTCTATTTTGTGGATAATTTGACTCAACCAGTGATCTGCTGCTTGCTCCTTGGCTCCAGAAGAATGCAGGATTCCTTGGCTTATGGAAACTTTCTCTCCATGTTCCACAGGCCAAATCATTTCTCCCTGGATGACCATTAAAAATTGAAGGCCCCAGGATGACCCAATGGCCTCACAGAGTGAGTTCTCACATTAGCAGGAGCTGGGTTTGGAAATGTGACCAAAATGTCTGCAATCCATTTTAATATCCTGAAAAAACTGACTGGCTCAGCTACTCTATAAACTGGAAACTTACCATTCTGTTGAAAACTTACATATTTTCCCTACTTGTTGGGTCCCAAAAGCTGGAATGTAATCTTTCCCCAGCAGTTCACCCACTAATCAGCAAATCCTAGCCTGCTACACATTACAAGGAGGACAAGCATCCAGTTTTTCTCTGAAACTTTACAATAACTATGCTTGAATTTCTCCTTAAGCAAGGAATGTCTGTTTCCCACATAATGACCTAGGCCTAGATTAACTCTTAGCACCCAGCAATCCATGCAGCTAGGAATTAGGATCCCAGGGAATAAAACTGATTTTTTAAAATAATTAACATCTTTTCTTAGTTTGCCCAAAGAATTTGAGGTGGCAAAGACTAACATGTTCTGGCTAAAATTATTACAAACTTCAATGCATGTTGTCATTTAAAGGATTTAGCTTCAAAGGTTATACTTCACCTCCCATGCTGCTGTCACTACAAATATTTTAGGAACCCCTCTTTTGGATTATAATCTGCATGGACAATTCAGTGGCATGACCTTCAAACAAGTGTTCTTAGCCACCTTGAGGGTTAACTCTAGGTGCCAATCTTTAACTCAAGGGTCTTGACTCTTTAAAAATATTGAATCCGCCCTCAAAAAGGTAAAGATTTAGCACCATTACAAAGAAGCAAATGGACATGTCACAGGCTCTGAAGATAATTCCCCAGTGGAATTCCAAGAATGTTTTGATCATTGGAGGCACTGTTAGAATGAGGTCATGGGTGATCACCTTGAGGAGAACCACCAGCCTCATCTGTATGTTCAAGTTCTGACGTGTATGTAAATTTGTACAATAAGGGGCGGGTGTGCAGAAGCTAAGGAATCTACTCATCTGCCTCTAGAAAGGTACTCAATGATGATGATGCCCTCCACATCCTCAGCTTACCTGGTACTTCTCCCTTCCCCACACAGGTCTGGCACGTCCCCTTCAAGTTGGCCAACAGGAGGAGGGTAGTTTAAAGAGATAAGAGAGGACCACCCCAAAGTCAGGAGTCCCCCACACCAAAAGTCATTCAAGTGCTTAAGAGGCTTTGCCCTGTTTATGGGTCCTGTGCTATTTCTGAAGGAGCTAGGAGAATGGTAATGCCTTCTCTGTGCGACATTTAGCCGTTATCTCTCAGCCCCCAGCGCCACATCCTTCTGTGTTCTTTTCTGTAATTCAGTGGCTGGGGGGGTGGGGGGGGGTGGATGCAAACTACATTTCCCAGAATCCCTTGCCTGTCGTCTCCTGGTGATGTTCTGCCGATGAGAGACACGGTTGGGAGACTAGAAGATGGAATGAGGAAGTAAGGGTCTCTCTTCCTGCTGGTTTTTCTCATCATCCTTCAAGGACAGTGGACAGCTCAGGCATCTTTTGGCACACCCAGCACCAACCTCATGGTGCCATCTTAGGGATCTCTGCCGCAGCCTCGCAGAGGCTCCTTCTCTGTACTTCTAGCTTCCGGAAACTCTACCTTCTCCCATTTGTTCCCCAGTTCTGAGGCCAACACTGTTTCCCACAGTGACCAATCTTTCGGTTATCTCAGTTTCCCCTCATTGCTCTTCCAGCCTATGTATCTATATCCCTGTATCAAATTCCCTCTGTTTAAAATCTCATTTTGGGGGTGGGGGTGGGGTGGGGGGTATAGCTCACTGGTAGAGCATGTGCTTTGTGGTCCTGAGTTCAGTCCTCAGTGCCTCCATTAAAAAAGAAAAAAAAATCCCACTTTTTGTTTTCTGTTTTCCTGATTGCCCTTCCAAATGGGTCTTCTCAAAGCAAAGAAGCAATCGATCAAATCAAATAAATCTCAGTGATCTTGTAAGTGCCCCCTATCTGCAAGGAAATGATAAACGTTAGGAAAACAAAGACAGGAGCAAAGTCTCTGGGCCACAGTTCTCTGATGCCTCACCTGGAGATAAATTTTCTTTTTGAAGAGTGTTGGTTAGCTTTTGAAGGAATGAGTTAATGAAATAATTTCCTGTTTGGTTTCTGTAGCTTTAACTCATCCTGGAAAGCTCAGAAGGAAGTGGTCTGTTGACCAGTCCAGTTGCCCTTTTCTCCTTAAAAATACAGCCACAACAGAGGCCAACGATTACAGCTCCATCACAGAGCTAGTTGTTCTTGCTGAGCTGGCCACACATTTCCCACATCCAGGCAAGCCGGGGAGCCCCGACATGGCTGGAGCGGCTCCAGGCAGGAGGCTGTTTATCTGGACACTCAGAAGCAATCCCAGGATGGAGCAGCTGACCCTGCTGTGTGTCTCACAGTCTCTCTCTTCCTCAGCAGAGAAGGAATCACTTGTTTTATTTTCCCCCAAATGAATCTAGAAGCAAAGGTTATTGCTTCCATGTGATAAAGACTATCAACTAGTCAGATATGGTAGCTTCTATTTACTGCAGATCTAGTACAGGCTGGTGTTTTACATATGTTTCCTATTACATTAGTGCTTACAAATGACCTCCATTTGACAGACGGGTAGGACGGGTCTATCTTATATCCTAACGCATGAGCATTTGCAGACATGAGTGTCCACCAGGGGTTTGTTCTGCAGCTGTCGGAGAATTTACAATAATGAAAATTACTGTATTTGTCTTTAAAACCCTGAGTTGAATTACAGAGGAAGGTTACAGGATCCTTGGCAGATCCGGGGTTGTCTGAAAGCGCTGGAAACACATGGAGGAGTGGGTTAGAGAATCTGTCCCTAATGTGCGTGAATAGACCACAAGGGATTCAGCACTAGAGCAGGGCAAGAAAAAATCAATCCTGTTTTCCTTTACCTCATCTTTACATTTGCCATGTGTGAGTGTTTGTTTTCTGAAGTGCCTAATATATTTGAGCAGTAATATCTTATTGCAGTAGGATGACTGTATTACTGGACCCAGTTCTTTATATGTGCCTGTCTCCAAGCTCTTTGCCATATAACTGTGCAGTGCTTTCCTACAGGGAGTGGGCTAACCTGCTTTGCCCTTTGACTCTGCGTTTGGCCTTGTGACTTGCTTTGGCCAGCACGTTGTGCAGATTTCATGAACAGAAGCTTATCTGTGCTTGCATAATTGGGCTAGCACTGTCTCTCTCTCCCTCTCTCTCTCTCTCTCTCTCTCTCTCTCTCTCTCTCTCTCTCTCTCTCTCTCTCTCTCTCTCTGTCTCCCTCCCTCCCGTCCTTGGCTACTGCCATGGATATATGCCTGCTAGAGGATGAAAGATCCAGTCTCCTTCTTCATCCCAGCTGCCAGCCACCTGACCATCAGACTGTGATGTGAGTGACTGACACCAGCCCAAATGAGAAGAACCTTGTAGTTGAAACCAGCCTGAATTGCTGACCTGCAAACTCATAAGCTAAATAATTGCTTGATATTTTAAGCCACTGAGTTTTGGGGTGGTTTGCCATGCATCATTATTATGTGAATAAATACCTTAAAACTTAGGAATAACTAAATATACATTTATCATGGGTGTGTGTTCAAAAAAAAATTTTTAATGGAGGTACCAGGGATTGAAGCTGGGACCTCATGCATGCTAAACATGCACACTACCACTGAGCTATACCCACTCCCCCGAATTTTTTAAAATTATGAGGTGGATGCTTAATAAAATGCTTGGGGAACATTGGAGCAGTTACTTGTAGGATTCTCCTCAGATTCTCATGTCTGTTTAGTCATGTCTCTCTTGATGAGTTCTGTCTCATCATTCAGATTTAAAGCTCAGTGTCATCTTCTCCAAGAAGGCCTCTCTGACCAATCTATTCAAGGTAGATTCTGCCACACAGGCCTCTCTCTAACCTGTTATTCTGTACAAGACACACCAGTATCTGAAATTATTTATTATCTTCCTCCATTAGAATGTAAACTCCCTGAGGGACAGAATTTCACCCGCTCCCCAGTCACTCAGGATCCCTAGTGCTTAGGATACAACTTAACACACTGGGAGTGCTCAGCAAAATCTTACTCAGTGAATGAAGAAGATGGATTTTTGTGGGTTACACGAAGAATTGGTCCTAATACATTGCATCTGTTTAGCTTGCATCTGCATAAGGGAGCAAGATATTTTTTGTCTGGATCATTTTGACAGTGTTGTTTTCTCTTTGCTTTATTGAAAACAAGGGCCCTTAGAACACAATATGCAAAGTCATCAGAAATACACAGAAGAGTTTATTGGGTTAATAACATAGTGGTCCTGGGGAAGAGAGCCGTCCTCAGATGTTCAAGGGGAACTGCTATTTTGTTTTCATAGGTTGGTTTAGAAACGAATACAGGTTATCCGTCCTTCATCTAATCCATGATGATTTTTACATATAAATAATTCTCAGAGAATGAAATGGATGAAGGCAATCGGTAAAAGTTAAGGTTGGCAAGTCGTAGGTTGAAATGTGCAAATTTTGTTCTGTGACAGCAGCGCTTGACAGAGGTAGTGACCACAAAAGAAAACTCACGTTGGTAAAAGCAGTAACTGGTGAAATTTGTTATAGAGAAAAACTGAATGGTGGTTTAATTTTTATCGTAAAATCTAAAGAAAGCACTGATGATGAGTAAAATAATTTTAGTTAATTTAAATTACTTTATTTAATTAATACTTAGTTAATATAAAAATGGGATAATTTGAGAGTGTTAACTGTCATTATACATAAAACAGATCAAGAAATTAAAGGGGCTCAATAGGCATTCACTTCAGGAAAAATTTTTGAAAAGAAACATCCATTATTAGCAACAGAATTCTTATCAAAAATTGTATATTAATATATAAAAGGTAAAAAAAATTGTGTATTAAAAATAGAGCATCAAAGAGTCCACTAGCTCCAGTGGACACACGCTAGCCTTTGAAGATATTTGGACGCAGGGAAACTTGACTCTAAAACCAGGTGTGATGTCAGCATGTGGATTTTCTCCTTTCCCTCCCTGCTCTCCTCACCTCCAGAGCAAATGTCATTTGCTGGGGACAGATTATCCTTCATCAGCTCCATCGGTACACGTGGTTTATCTGCTATGGGGATGACCTTTCGTGGGTTGGAATATGATCAGAGGAGCAGCACGAGGCTGGCTCGTTTGGAAGAGCCTAATGTCATCCTGTCACTGAAGAAAGTTCACAAATCCTATTGTGCACAGGAGGGCTCTGCTGGCCAGGGAAGCAAGGCTCACTGAATTGTAGAACTCTCCGCCCTCCCCTTTTAGAGGTGAGGAAACTGAGGACAGGGAGTAAGGGGCTGAGGTTTCACACTTAATAATGTAGGCCCACAGTTAATTATTGGCAGATCTGGGACTAGAACCTAAATCTAAATCTTCCATCCCACTATGCCACACTATTAGTAGTGGCGCTGGCTAGCTTCGTGTCAGAACTTCGCACCAGACCGTGGGTTCTAACATACCCAGTGTTAATGTTGCAAATACCTGCTTTCTAACATGGGAAAAACAGACTGTATTTGCTTAATGCCTTTAAAGGCATTACAAATAATCTACTTTTAAAAAATAAGG
The DNA here is from genome assembly GCF_036321535.1 of Camelus dromedarius. NCBI lineage: Eukaryota > Metazoa > Chordata > Mammalia > Artiodactyla > Camelidae > Camelus > Camelus dromedarius. The sequence continues at coordinate 33,097,885 of NC_087445.1, forward strand.
AAACCACACACCCAGTTCTTTCCTCTGCACAAACGTCCGCTTATTCATTGACCTGAGAAGGCCCAGTCAGCATTTCCGGGATTCAGGGCCTTTCCAGGGATTTAGCCTAGCATATCAGAAATGCAGACATTTGAGTAAGTGACATAAATTGTTATAAACAAGCAAATACTGAAGAAAACACTGACAAAAATAACTAAAACATGAACTTCAAATTAGGTGAGGCATGCATAAAAACTGCAGCTTGAGAGAGGCAGTGCTGTAGTGTAGAAAGGGCATAGATTTTTGCAGTCGGACAGGCTTGGGTTTCAGTCCTCACTTTGGTACCTTTAGCTGTGTGTCTACACTCAAACTCTCTGCATCTCGATTCCTCTGTCTGTAAAATGGAACAATAAAGCCGGGTCCTGAAAGAATTTTAGTGACAACAGAGCAAGTTTCAGTGTTAGATGCTCAGATTCAGCTAGAAGCGGTAGGATTTCAGTTAACACTGACGCTACTGAGACAAGTCTCATTTCCTGCCCTTCAAAATTTGAAGCTACTTCTAACTTTTCCTCTTTAAAAAATTAGTGATTATAACCACCTCACATAGTTGTGATGCTGAAATAAGATAAGCTTTATAAACCACCTAGGACAATAGGTGTTCAATAACTAACAAGTAACAACAAGAATGATGATGGTGAAGATTCTCATGAAGGTGAACAAGGACTCCTCAAAATCAGCCTTTCATGGGGATTAAGATTTAATCCAGACTTGGAGATTCCTAGGACCATGTCAAATTTCTTGGACTCTGTCTTTCTTACTGGATTATGTCTTTCTAATCTTTCAACATCCAGCCCTGTTTTTGTTAGCCGAGGCCAGAGAAGGAATGGAGAAAGCAAGGGCCATTAAACAAGGCAGGGGAAGATCGGGGAACAAAGAGAAGTAGGTGGCATAACCCAGGAACGGGAGGGCCTTCTTCTTAAGGGCTGGGGAAGAGGGTGGGAAAGTCCTCGGGCAGTGGTACTCACCGCAGCCCACCACCAGGCATGGGGGATGCTGGTGAAGTTGGTGCCGCGCACGTCGTGCTCCACGGAGTACACGGCTGCAGCGAAGGTTAAGATGCCCATGGTGATGAAGAGCATGAGGCAGCCCACCTGCTGGTAGCACTGGCGCAGCGTGAAGCCGAAGGCGCGCAGGCCGGTGGAGTGGCGCGCCAGCTTCAGGATGCGGAAGATGCGCATGAGGCGCATGACGCGCAGCACCTGGCCCACCTTGCCCACGCGGCCCACGGTCTCGAGGTCGTGCTCCCGCGGCGAGCCCTTGCCCCGCAGCTGGTCCTCGCTCGTGAAGCACTCAAGCAGCAGCTGCAGGTAGAGCGGCAGGATGGCCACCAGGTCCACCAGGTTGAGGGCGCTGCGCGCGAAGCGCCGCAGATCAGGGGTGGAGGCGAGGCGCAGCAGGAACTCGAGCGTGAAGAAGGCCATGCACAGCATCTCCACGTGCTCCAGGAAGGGCCGCGGGTAGCCGCCGCCCGCGCCCTGCTCCGCGTGCTGCTGCATCTCCTCCACCGTGTTGAGCGCCAGCGCCACGACCGAGATGAGCACGAAAAGGCTGGAGGCCACCCCGATGGCCTTGGCGGCCACCGACGAGAAGGGCTTCTCCATGAGGTTCCAGAGGCGGCGCCGCTGTGGCCCGTAGAAGCGCATGTCTCGGAAGAGCTCCTCGGCCTCCTCGGCCTGGGCCTGGGCGCGCAGCTCGCGCTGGATCTTGAGCTGCTCGCTCAGCTCGTCGCGCCGCTCCTCGAAGCAGATGCGGCAGCAGCGCGGGGTGTACTTGAGCCGCACGCCCCAGTAGCCCAGTTCCTCCAGGAAGCTGCGCGGGCACAGCTCGTCGCGCACCAGCAGCACCCCGGACGCGTAGAAGTTGTAGATGAGCTGGAAGACCTCCGGGTCGCGGTCGAAGAAGTACTCGTCCGTCTGCGCCTCATAATCGTCGCATAGGCCCAGCTGGCGGCTGCGGCTGGTGGAGGTGGCCAGGCGGCCCAGGCGCGTCTTGGGGTAGCAGGCCAGCTCGGTGTAGTCCAGGTGGTAGCTGTGGCCACCCACGTTCACGTTCAGTGTGGACGACACGATCGGTGCGTCGCTGCGGCCTTCCGCTTGGTCGGTGGTGGCCTCCTCTGGCTGCTGGTCCTCCTGGGCCGGGTCGTCCTTCCACTGCTCCTCCTCCTCCCCATCCTCGTCCTCCTCGATGTAGTAGTTATAGTTGCCCTCGATCCACGGTGGGATGCTGGCCTGGGAGCCCGAGCGGGCCCCCACAGAGCAGATGCTCCTGCGGTGTTGGCTGCCCCCCTCTTGGGCTGCATCTTCACTCTCGGGGGTGTTCCAGGACCTGTACCCCCAAGACCGCCTCCTTTCGGTCTGTTTCAGCATGGCCGCAGGAGGTGGACCCCTAATTTGCCTGCTGGGTGTGATACGGTCCCTAGCCAGCTCACTGCTGCTGGGAGATGGATGGCATGCACTTCACTGGCTTGGCCTGGGTGGGTGGACCTGGGGTCCCCAGCATTGCCCTCAGAGCTGCTCCTCCTGGGGCCCTGGGCAGCCCGGGCAGCCCAGCCAGCCCAGCAGGCAGGGTCTGAAGGCAGATGCAGACGGCTGTTGACTGCTCTTAATCTTGCTGGTAGGGAAGAAGCAAGTGTTAGGAGGGATTTAGAGCCTCTTAGTCTGTTTCCTCCCCCTCTCCTTCCACTCTCTGACGCAGAGGATGATTATGTGGTCTTAAATCTGTAGATAACCAGGTGGCAGAGATTATTGCTAATAAAGATGTCAGCCAGCCCTGCCCTTAGGAAGTGCTCGGTGTCCCATGGGCTAAGATGAAATCAGCTGAATTAGCTATAGAATGGAGATACCTGTGTTGACGCTTAACTGTTGAAACTGTAGCCTCTGCCCTAGGTAAACCCACCATGAACCGGGACAGAAGTAGGAACAGGATGCTTCCAGTGGACTTCCTGACAAGTCACTTTTTGTCTTAGTGTATCTTTTTAGATCACAGAAGATCTTGAATGATGTTTTTCTTAACCAGTCACATGATCACATTTTTTCCCCACCTGTATTCTCCTTAGCAGCACTGCTCTGGAGTCCAGTCTGATCTTTGTTGGTCTCAGTTTCTCTCTCTCTCTGCCTCTGTCTCTCTCTCCCTCCTTTTTATTAAAGGATAAGACATGTTTCAAGGTAGAATCCCAGGACTGGTGGGTAGATGTTCTTAGGGTCTTGCGGCCCCGCTCAGCTGCTGTATCAGGTGGCCAGACGTCCTTCCAAGGAAAAGATCTCCGTCACTCTTCAAGACATCACTTAAAAAAGAGCCTCCCACCGTGTGTAAGGCACTGTGCTAGATGTTGGAGATGGAAGCTTGATAGAGACATAGTTGCAGCCTTCAAGTGGCTCATGGTTTTGTAGGTGAGATAAATACATATGCAAACACACAAAAAAGTGAGCACAAAATATAGGGGTAGCAGAGAAGAGGAAGAGATTTGTTTTGAGCAGGGAATTTGTTACTGAATTCAACTGATTTTGAAAAGCTGATACATGTTCATGATAAAATATTCAGAAGGTACCAAGATTCATTACAGTAGAAAGCTTGTCTGTCTCCTGACCTCAACTTCTGGATACCGGGTGGACCTCTGGGGTTTTGGTTATCCTTCCAGCAAGCAAAAACCTCTCTCCATTTGTCATCTCACTAGCTCTTTATTATTAACGCAGATCATAGTGTACTCTTCAGTTGGCTGTTTTCCAGTATTTTCATATCTGGACATCAGTATCTGCCTCATTTTGAAAATAGCCACTTAGTAACCCCACAGTGACAGAATTCGGGTTGTTTTCTGCTTTGCTATTATCAACAATGGTGCGATGAATAACCTTACACTCACACCACTCGACCTGTGTTAGGATGCATGAGGGATAAATTGCTAGAGGTGGAACTGCGAGATCACAGACCACATGTTTGTCATTTTGGTTATGCTGCCAGACTTCCTTCATGGACGCTTTACCAGTTAGTGACTCACCATCAGTGTAGGAGATGGCACTGTCACACTTCTGGAGCTCTGCCCATTTTATGGATGAAAAAGTGATGTGTGGGTTAATTTTCATTTATATGTCTCTTGTTACAAATGCAGTTGAGCGTCTTCTCATGTGACGAAGAGCTGCTGTGTTTCTTTCTCTATTTTTCCATTGAGTTGTTGATATTTTCTTACTGACTTGCAGGAGACCTTTATATATTATGAAAACAGATCCTTTGCCAATGATATGAATTACAGATATCTTTCCTGTTATTCTTTGGTGAGATTTTTTTTTCCTCCATGTAAAATATTTATTTTATGACTTCTAGCTGTTACGTCATATTAGAAAAGTCTTTGCCTCTCTGTGATTCTTGAAAAAAGTTACTTCTTAAGTTTTACTTTTCACCTGTAAGGACTTGATCCATCAGGAATTAATTTTGGCGTAAAGAGTGAAGTAGAGATGTGACTTTATTTTCCAGGTTTTTATCCAGCTGTTCTAATGTATGAATTGAAGAATCGGTCCTTCCCTCTCTGATTTGTAGCGTTCTCCTCATCAAGCAGTTCAGCTTCACTGTGCTTCAGAGGTGTCGGGACAGGTTACCGTTGCTGCAGGGTCTGCACCTGGTGGAAGAGCACTGGCTGATGGTGTTCAGTTCCCAACGGGGCTCAGATCTACGAGCTTGCAAGAAAGTCTCCAGCCAGAAGGGGAACTAGTATTATCCATACGTTATCGATGCTGTTTCTCCAGACACACACTTGGCCGTTTTCCAGTGCCATCTCTTCTTTAGATGGTGCCAAGCACTGATGCCCAGAGTCACTTTTTTCCTTCAGAATGAATTGTATGATCATAAAAGGGAACGTATCACTATTTTGAGATTTTCAGTTTCCTCTCTTTCTATTGAAATCATGCACTGCTTTTCACCTAAACCTTTAGGACTCTCACAGCTTTTGCGCTTAAAAACAGCAGAGTCAGTCATGTTTATAAGGCATCTCAGCAACAAGCCACAAACAGCACAACCGTGCAGTAGACTGAGGAGTGCTGCCTTGATGGACCACGCTTAGGTGACGGCCACTCCCCACAGGTGTGTGTTGGTGTGGCCACGTGGCTTGGATTTTGCTCTGATATATGTGTACGTAAGTGCAGTGGTAGATGAGCGTCCATGTGTGGGGACACTTCCTAACAAAGAGAACTATCCAGTCAGGTAATGGATTTGTTCTTCAGGTGGTCAGCTCCTCCTCCCTGAATGTGTTTAAGGATCTGTAGGGCATGGGCAAGGGGACACCTTCGTGGATGCGAAGGCGGACTGGCTGATCTTTGAGCCCCCGTCTGCCTTGAGAGTCCTAAGATTCTACATCTTTGCTTGTTGTCTACATTTGTCTACAATTCCCTTCTGTTCTCCTCCCCTCAAGTTCTTGTTCTAAATAAGTCAGCTCAGACATCACCTTCTCTTTCAGCATCCTTCTCTGGTGTCTCTCTATTTCCCCAGGATGGGCTAGCTGCCTCTTCTCAGTGTTCTCATTTCAGATACCACACAACTAGCACTAACTTACAAGATGAGGCACTTATTTGAACTATGAGTGATGTAAAAAACTTCCCATTATAAAAGTTGTCTAAGTGCATTAAAGAGGAATTTAAAAATGGAAACCAGAATACTAATAATCAACATATTAATAATAACATGCCCAGATACGATACTTGCATAATGTTTTTAACAACCTATCACCTGGGTGCTATTATTATCCCTATTTTACATAGGAAGCTGAGACACAGCAGAGTTAAGTGACTTACCCAAGGAGGTGCAGATAGTACATGGTGGAGCTGGGTTTTGCTCCAGACTAAACATCATGCTGTCAGATAGCATCTACAGAACACCACCTATAATGTCACTATCAAAAGGCAATCACTATCAATATTTTAACTTACCTCCTTCCATTTAATTATATGTACATTTAACATGGTTATGGTTCATATTGGATATAAAATTATGTATCCTGCCTTTTTTCATGTAACATTTTAACATAGGATTTTTTGATATTTGAAAAAAAGTATTCTGTAAATATTATTTTAAATGGCTATAAAATACTCTGTATTATAAATGTGCCCTCTATACCTTAACCTAATATCTTTTATTGAAATACATATTCTTCAGTATTCCACTGTAACAAGTAATGATGTGATGAAGGTCTTTATGTTTGGAAGGGTTTTGTGTGTGTGTGTGTGTGTGTGTGTTTGTATTCTGGGTTATACCGTGAGATAATTTTGCAAGATTTTTTAGGTCGTTCTCTTTCCATTTACAGCCTTCCCATGGGCTGTTCCTGCTGTTCAGAACTCTTTCTCCACACCACCCTGTCTCCTCTCCTCCCGGCTGACTTCTGTTTATCATTTAATAGATGGAAGGCTGTCTCTTCTCGTCCTCCCCTCCAGGGTAGCCTTCCTTAATCACCTAAGGCCGAAGTCAGCTCCCCTCACCTGTGCTCTGCCACGTCTTTTCTTTGCCTGTCACAGCACTTCTCACGAAAGCTTACCTGCCTATAAATCAGACAAGACTCTAAGTTCCAGAAGGGCTGGCCAGTGTCTACTCTGTTCACTGTTTTTCCCCAGGATCCAGACCAGTGCCTGGAATAGAGCAGGCACTCAAAAGACCCTAGCTGCAAGATGGAGCTACTTCAGGTACACTGCCAACCTGCCTTCCAGTTTGCCTCACTGTACACCCTTACCAGTAAAATACGCGAGTGTCTCTTTCAAAGTAGCTTAGCTAGGACGTCGTGACTATTATTGTCATTTGTTAATTAATAGGTGAAAATGCCATTCCATTTTTGTTTGAATGAACTCTACATTACTTATTCATTTATTTGTTCTTCCCTAGCCTTTAACATCTTTGAAGGTAAAGAAAATCTTGTCTCTGTGGTCCCAGCACCAAGTAGTGTCTGGTATGTAGCAGATCAAAAAAATGTGTGTGTATATATCTGGAAGGGATAAGCAAAATCTTTCTGTGTTACTTCTTACAACTGCATGTGAATCTAGGATTATCTCAAAAGAAAATGTTGGAAAATTGTATTGTTCTTTACTGACATAGCCTCAAGCCCTACTTTGAAGGGAAAGAAAACTAGTGAGCTCTGAGGATCAGTGGCTGGAAACAGTGGCTGGGAGTCTCATTTCCCTGGTGCCAGAGGTTTGTTGGCAGCAAGTTACTACAGGAAGAACATTGGAGTTCAAACAGACTTGATTTTGCATTCTGGTTTCAAAGCACTGGGCAAGTTACCTAACCTCTTTTCATCTCTGTTTTCTCACCTGTAAAATGGGTTGCTGGAGGACTTCCTGTTAACCTAAAAAGATAATGCCCCTTGACTTTTTCTTCCATTGGTCTGCCTTTGCCCAAAGCGTGGCATGCAGTACTCATCAAAACATAGTCATTTCTCCCTCATCCAGCCATCTCCTACCCCAGTTCCTGATTATACATCTGCAACACAAGAAATTCACTTACAGCTCCTGCAGTTTCTCAGCATAGAAATAACTGTCATATTCACAATCCACCATTAAAATGAATTTCTTTATGTTAAGGTAGCACTGACTAACGGAACTTTCTGTATTAGTAGAAATAGTATCTATGGCTCAAAACATGACTAGTGCTGCTGAAGGACAGAATTTTGAATTTTATTTAGTTTTAATTAATTTGTTTTTCAATTTAAATTGTCACTTGTGGCTAGTGGCTACAGTGTTAGACAGGGCAGTGTTAAGACATTATCTGTGTCTGAATCAGACTCTAAATATGCAGAGCCCCAAGGAGCAATGAACTTTTATGACACTAACCCCATAGTCGTAAGGAGTTTGCCAGCAGAAACTGGCCGACCACATCCAAGGCTGAAAGGAAATGAGACAGGGAGGAACTAATTTTGAGAGGAGTGACTGGAAAGATGGGATGGGGTGGAGAAGTCTGAGTCGGTGGAGGACAGGCTTGGAGGTGGGGCATTTCAGCACAGATTCAGATTCGAGGTGACTTAGGAAGAGAGTGGTTGGTACTAAAGGGAGAGACTGAGGCAAATGGTCAGAAGAGCAGGATTGCAGAATACAAACACTTCGGCAAATTTACCCAGACTTAGTCCTGAAAGGCAGAAAGAGAGAGAGGATGAGAAATTTATTATTTACTTGGGACACTGAGTTTCCTTTAAGACCTTTGAAGTCCCTGTCAGTAAATGACTAAGATTGTAATTGTCTAGTGGGAGGTTGAGATGAGGATCTGGATGATTAATACCCAAGCCAAGACAAAGAAATTACGAAAAACAACAATCTCCCCAACTTCCAATAAAGCAAAACATAACTTTGTTTTTAATGCCTCAGTAAGCCTGGTGAATTTCTTCCAATAATTGAATTATTGAGGTATTTGTTCTCTTCCTCTTTAAACGTACTTGTCTCGTCACAGGTGAAACGTGGAATGAAGGGGAACAGTGATTGATTGTAAAGTGTCTTAGTTGAAATTCTTGTTGCCCAAATTAAAGTCGTTTGTGATTTTGGAAAAAGGAAGAGTGAGTGATGGGGAGAAATCTGTAACTAAGCATTCTTTTCATCAATGTCTTGTAATCAGGCTTATATCTGGAGGGTGCACCGACTTTCCCAAAGCACATCCATCCTCTTTAATTCCCTCTTTAAAGATGAAGGACTCGGCTGATGTTAGTGAGCGGCAGGCAGAGCTGGATCTGGAATCTGGGACTCATCTCCCTGCCACGCTGGGCGCTTTCCTCTCCCCTGCAGTTCAGCAGCAGATCGTGCAGCCCTAATGACATGGCTCTTCCTTAGAAGAGCTCCACTTGGATATGTGATCTACATTTATTGTTTCTCCTAAACATACATAGACAGTCTTTCAACTTGGTTCTTTTTGTTCCTTGTGCCCCAGCAGATGCAACAGCAGATCTTGCCATCTCTTCTGCCATTTTGGAAGTGGATGCAACCCAGTTCAACATAAAGTATAAACACATGTACCGTGTATAAGCTATGCTGCTTTCAAGCTGGGAGTGACCTAGTGGTCATCTAGTCCCACTGCTCACATCAGAGATAAGAAAATAGAGGTGACAGATAAATCAGGCACTTGCCCAGGGTCTCATAGATGGGTGAGTTAGTACATGCCTGACTCCAGAACCCTGTTCTAACACCAGGCTGGTGCCCCTTCCCCCAAACGTGACACTGTTTCAATATCACTGCAGCATATATTCACTTTGAGGTTGTGTTTATGTGGAACAAGCAAATTATAGATCTGGAAGAAATGTTTTTGAATAATCTAAATCTCAGACCCTGGCAATTAATAAGTCACTTATCCAAATTAATTGCCCTCAGTGATCTTAATTCCATGGACCATTTCTCAGTCCTCCGTTTTGTTTTAAGTAAGCAGTCACAGTTGTATTTCACACATCTCCCCAAAACGATTTGTTTTCTTCTGCCCAGACCACAATGTTGTTTAATTTCCATGGCAGAGTAGACCCAGTTGAGCTTTAAAAAAAATTTAGCCTTGTATTATCTGATTCTGCATCTCGCTGTCTTTGGTTTTCCAAGGTTCTCTCTGGTTGCTGTCTCTCTGTGTCTGTTTCTGCTCCCTTTACTCTGAGCAAAGAGTCTCTCTGACCAGGTCTCCAGAAGAGCAGAAATGAGACACTGAACACTGCATTTGACACTGAGAGAAAGCATTTGTGGAAAACACTTGCACCCAAAAGATTTTTTCTCGCCACCTCAAAATTTGCATTCAGGAACTCTACCGAGGAAGGGAAATGTGCCAGAGAATATGGAACATCTGCTCTGAGGCTGGTATTACTGCAGTGCCTTGGGGCTCCCTGAAGGAGGGGTGATGGGAGCCAGATGAGGCTCCTGAGGAGATTTGCCGATTTAAAAAGTGGCATCTGTGAAGACCTATTGCCAACAGATGGCATGTGAAGACTATTGGAATAGAACCATTCTCTGAAAAGCTTTACGGATTAATAAATGTGGCAAAGGGAAGGGATTACAAGTGATTAATGATGACTCAATTATGTTATTTAAGTTGCCTAGGTAGTTTTACTGCAAACTTTTTATTTTAGAAGTGGGTCGGGAGGTACAGGTCAGTAGTTGCCAGTCATGGCAAGAATCACATAGTGTAGGGGAGGACTTTCCGTGCAGCTTTCTGCAAGACCATGCCTCTGCATTGCCAACGTCATTCATAACATCGGAACAGAAGAGTTCGACCTTAGGTGGTGACCGTGTGAGGAGTTACACTCACTGAAAAGCATAGATAACCAATGTAAATAAAAATATTTGTGGATATATTGTTCTTACGTTGATATGGATGAAGCTTTAAAGCATTGCAGCTAATTTTAGAGGACTCCACGAGGACGTCAGATCAAATTGGAACTGGATTACCAAGACACTGCCATAAAGAGTTATGGAATAAATAAAAATTACTATGGTTGCCATAGCAAATATTTGTGTATAATCCCGTGCTTGGTGCTGCTAAAGGGCTTGTGATTAATAAGTAGCTTAGTCTTTCAGGAAAGATAATGATTTTCCTTGCCCTCATAATTTCACTCTTGATTTGTTTTAAAATTAATTTGGCAAAAATCAATTTTGGCTCCTGCTCTATAGGTGCAGCTCAAACTACGCCTGAGCAAAATCAATTTAAAGAAGTTGTGTTTATTGCACACAGCTTTTAGGGGTCTGCTCACCTGCATGTCACGGAAAGCATGCTAAGTGAGGGCTTGCGTATGTAGGTATTACTTTTCTCCCATGACAAGATGCCTGAAGATTGGCAGCCCAGGGCTGGCAGAGGCCAGGTGTGTCATCTAGGACGCAGGCTCCTCCAGGTAATCTGTAAGTTTTAGGAAGGTGTATCATGTGGTCCTAAACACACATTCGCTTTTTCATTCCTTTTGCTAAGTGAGTAGGTCTTGGCTGTGATCTCTGTCTCCAAAGTCCTTGTCCTCACACTAACGTGTGTTCCAACCCGCCGGTCATGCTCTGGTAGCTGAAGTTACCCAGAACAATCTATCTTCTACATTTCATTGCTGTAAAAGAGACACTGGATCAATATAAAAAAATAGAGAAATGAACACAGAAGAAAATTATGTCCACCTCATATTTTAACAGGTAACAATTGTTGACGTCACGGTAAACATTCACCCAGAAGTTGTATCTCTGCATACTTATATGTGTTTATACACACACTATATGTAAACACAGAAATATATAGCCACTCACATAAAATCATACAGATATATAATTCTGCATACTGTATCATTTCACACACCTATATTTACATATATATATAATTTTACACATGCATATATAGGATGATGATAAATATAACATTCTATAATCTTCTTTAGTTACTTAATTATATGTCAGTCATTTTTCCATGTTTAGGTCTATTTCTAGATTTACACCATCTTTTTAACGACAGCCTCGTATTCCCTGGTTTGTAGGGCTCTGATCATTGTCAAACAAAATATTAACAGAGTTTGAGCACCATCACTAGGCCTAGATTTTCCTCAAGCCTTATGCCCCTGGTCAGGTGTATAATTGTATTAAAAATGTCTCTAAGTGCTGCATTAGACTGTGCTATGGAGGATCATCTGAAGCCCCTCAAACTGCAGTCTGAGAGGCAGTAATAGTCTGTTGAGGGAGTCAAGAGAACTAGCCCCGGCTTGTACTTACTAGCTGTGTGAACTCCAGCACATCACATGTCCTGTCTGGGCCTCTGTTTCCACGTCTGTCGAATAATGACATAGTATAGGTGACAGTCTACCAACTCTCACAATTTATTTTATAAATGCTTGTCTTTTGTTACTGTTAAATCATTGTCAGCTCCACAAGAACAAGGATCAGTCTGGATTATTAACTTGTGTGCAGCCGAGTACGGCACTTAGAAAATATCCATTAAAAATCCACTGAACAACTGAGTGACAGTGCCAGTTTGCCAACATTCTGAATTATTCTCCACATACACCAAGTTCATCACCCCCTCCTTGCTTTTAGCCCGATATAAATGTAGAAGAATTTTCCAGAATTGCTTGTCTTTCCATTTGTTATATCTGGTTATATAAATCTTGGTAAGACTTTATAGAGTTACTTATAAAAGTCTTAAGCCTGCCTTATTCACTTTCTCCTGAAATACTTTGTTCACTTTATCTGCTGTTGTAAATGAAGTTTCTCCCCCATTTCCATTTCTCGTTGCTTATTGCTAGTATAGAGAAAAGTGATTGATCTTTGTATATTTACCTTGTATTAAGCCATCTTACCAAATGATTAGTTCTAGCAATTTTTCTTTTTTTTACTAGTTTCTAGAAACAAAATCATATTAATGAATCAAAAGAATTATCTCTGCTTTTCAACGAGTATACAGATTCTATTATTTTCTCATTTTTGAATTTTCTCATGGCTCTGAGACAATACTGAATAGTAGAGGAAAACAGAATATGAATAGGAAACGTACATAGTAGCAAAAGAAATACCCAAGAAACATAAGCTGCAGCCATTTCAGCTGAACCAGGAACAAGAAAAGGATGCCAACTCTCATTTTTATATGACAAAACATGCCATAATAAAAACAAATAAAAATATTCACCTTCACTGTTGGTCATGTATCAAAGTGCAAAAAATAAAAAGGGCCATAACATTTATTGCTGGTGGGGATAAACCCTTTGAATTGCTAACGGCTTCTTTATTCCCTATTAATACCTATTAAAATGAAAAGTTCTCATATCAGCTGGTATAGCAGTCTCACTCTTGAGAACTGGGAAATGCTTTCTATTCAGGAAACTGTTTTGTTGGTTATCTGAAAGTATTTTTATCCATGGGTGGCCTGTCTTTTTCACTCTCTCCGTGGTTCTTTTTTTTTTTTTTATGTTCAGTTTTATTCATTTTAATGTAGTTAAATTTATCAGTTATTTTTATAGCTATCGTTTTTGTCTGCTTAAAGAAGCCCTTCCATATTCTAACGTCACAGAGTCATATTCGTATATTTTCTTTTGTGACTTTCAGAGTTTTGCCTTTTACGTTTCAGTTTTAAATTTACCTGGAATTCATTTATTTAGAGATATGGCCTATAATTTCATCTTTTCCCTCCACAGATAAATAGTTGTGGCAGCTTTATTTATTAAACATTATAGTGTCCCCCAGGTGATTGTCAGTGTCCCATCGGGCAGGTGCCATGTTTCTCCAGTTGTGTAGGTCTGTGTCTGGAGTCCTCACTCTGTGCTGCTGCACAGCTGGTCTGTTCCTGAGACAATCCCACAGTGTTTTAACTGCTGTTGCTATGAGCCTTTATAATAAGTTTTGATATATGTGGAACACATTCATCAGTCTTGTACTTTTTCTTCAAGAGTGTGTTTGCTATTCTCGGGCCTTCAGAAATTCCACGTGAGTTTTAGAATCTGCTTTTCAAGTTAAAAATTTTTTTTTAATTCTATTGGGGGCTTAGATCAGAAATGAATTGATGTAATATATCAATTTGAGAGAATTGCTATTGAGACTACCAGCCTATATCCCTGCATTTAGTGAGATCTTCTTCAATGTCTTTCACTCAAGTTTTAAAATTTTCTCCTTAAATTTTAAGCATCTTTCATTAGATGTATTCCTAAGTAACTTAGATTTTTCTGCTAAAAATGACATCTCTGGTGGTTTTAAAGTCTGTCCACACATTCTTTGAAATGCCTCCCTTTAGAAGGTGGAGCTTAATTGTTCTCTTATTAGGTGTGGAATGGACTTAGAGACTCTCTGCTAAGGAAAAAAAAAATAAAGCCGGACTAATTCAGAGACTAAATCGTTAAACACACTGTGGCTTCCTCCTTCCTCTTCCTCAGATCACCCTCCACGCAGGAAGGGAGCTGCCACGTCTGGAGGGTGCTTGGGTCACCTGATGGAGAGGTCCACGTGGAGAGAATGGAGACGTGCTAATATCCACAACAGCTGAGACCTGCGGCCTCCACCCACAGGAGTGGACCATCTTGGAAATGGATCCTCCAGCCCCGGCCAAGGACTCAGGCGCCTGTAGCCCCAGCACCAGGTGACTGCAATCTCCTGAGAGACAGACCCTGAGCCGGAACCACCCAGCTGAGCCATCCTGGATTCCAAAACCCCACATATAGTAAGAGACAAAAAAATGTTTGTTGTTTTAAGCCAGTAAATTTTGGGATAGTTTGTTACAGAATGATATATAACCAACAGAGCTTCTGGAAACTTACACTTTCTTTTTGTTGCTGCTATATAGAAGTGGACTTTTTTTTACATTATTCTTATAGCCTACAACCTTGCTGAGCTCTTATTCTTTTAATAATAATACATTCTGTATAGGCTCTGTTGTGCTTTGTGTAGAATATCATCTGACATGCACTTAACAGTAGCTTCATTTCATTTCTTCCGGTCCTTAATTTTTCTTCTCTTAATGTATTTGGCTTGGTGTTCAGTATGGCATTGACTAGAAACAGTGGTAGTGGGTACCCTTTTCCCATTCCTGATTTTAATGGGATTTTGTGATATTTTTCCACTTAGGAATATTGTTTCCTAGGTTCCTGATAGATATCCTTATGGGGTTGAAGGTGTTCTCGCTCAGCCCGGGTGCTTCCCTCAACACGCAGGTGCACACGCACTCACATTTGTGCTGATACACCTGTAGCTTACCTTCCCTGCTTGCAGTTTATGAATCGGAAGACATAAATATTTAAAATGCTGTTGAATATGGCCAAGTCATCCTCCGAAAAGGTGGCATTAATATGAAACCCCACAGATAGTATGTGTAAATGTCTGCTTTTCTATATGTCACCAACCCCTTTTTGCCCCGATGCAACCCCCCCAAATTTCTTAATATTAATAATAGAGCCCAACAGTTATATAGTAGTTGCTGTGTTCCAGGCACTGTTCTAAGGCTTCATGTCAATTAGGCATCATATCCTTGGAGGCAGGTGCTACTGCCATCCCCAGGGTGCAGGTGAGCAGCTGCGGCACAGACAGACTCAGTAGCCTGCCCGAGGTCATACCACTAGTGAGTGATGTGGGGTCAGGATCACGGGCAACCTGGCTCCAGAGTTCACGCACTTAAACATTGTGCTGCATTCTCTGTTACAGCTAACCGCGATGGAGTGCCTGACGTGCAGCGAGGCCTGTTATAACTCAGCTCATCATCACAGTCACCTTCTAAGGTAAGTACTGGTATCACCGCCAGTACTTTGCATATTGTAGCACATGAGACACGTTCATTTCTTATTTGTCTTTTTTTTTTTTTTTTTGGCAGGGGGAGGTAATTAAGTTTACGTATTTATTTTTGGAGGAGATGCCAGGGATTGAACCCAGAACCTCGTGCATGCTAAGCACGTGCTCTACCGCTTGAGCTACACCCTCCCCCCGAGACACGTTCATTTCTTAATGAAAGCCTTGGTTTGACGGTGGCTTGACCATGTGGTCCGTCTTGCTGTACCGTTTGTCTTCTCAAGAAGTGGTTCCTACAAGCCATCAGGATCTGACCCGGGACTGGAGCTAGATTGAGATACACTGTATGATTTGGGGGACGGCATGTGGTTGCAGTTTGAATTTAGTAAGGGTGGCATTTGTGTCTGTATTGAGCAAGAAACAGTTTGAAAGGACAAAGGCTCAGGAAAGAGAAAGGCTTGGATTTAACCTTTCCAAAGTCCATTTCCAACGCTGGGTTTTTATTTAGATTTTGACATCTTCTTTGATTATATCCAATAGCATATATTAAAGTTAGTTTGAATCTTTACCATTGTGTTTGCTTCATAAAAAATCAGCCATCCATCCATTCATCGTTTCACTTATTCATTCAACAGTATTTGTCAGGCTTTTATAAAGGCAGGATAAATGCATGAGAAGACTTGAAATCGAGAGACCTGGTTCCAAACCGTGTTTTCCCATTTCTGAGCTGTGTGACTGTGGGTAGATCACTCAGCTACTTGAGCCTCAGCCTCCTTAGGTTAAACAAGGAAATAATACCTACTTCTCCAGGTTATTCTAATGATTAGAGGAGATAGTATTGAAAGGGAAAGTGATCTGGAAACTGTAAAGTGCTGTGCAAATGTTATTGGACACAACTATTCCACAAAGAGAAGCCAGCCGGAAGCCTTTGCTTACTTAAGCAAAAACCTTGCTTGGGGAATACAAAGTGAACTTAATTGCTCACTGCCCTTTTATTGCTAACCTTAGCCAGGGTCTGAGCTTAGCTGTGGCACCACACATGCATAAAGAGAGAGGCTGGCGCCAGGATCCCACTTTCCCTGCATATGTTTCCCTACGTGTCGCTGGGGGAAATATGATAGGTTTGTCTGTCAGTAGAGTGTTGCCTCCTTGGTGGTCCAGAATGCGAATTGAAATATTACGCTACCAAATTATTAGCATTTCCT
This sequence comes from Camelus dromedarius, assembly GCF_036321535.1. Classification (NCBI taxonomy): domain Eukaryota; kingdom Metazoa; phylum Chordata; class Mammalia; order Artiodactyla; family Camelidae; genus Camelus; species Camelus dromedarius. The sequence continues at coordinate 33,114,278 of NC_087445.1, forward strand.
TACACAGAAAAGATGTTAAAAATAAACAGCTGGCTCAGGGGACTTGGGAGAAGAGGCGAATTGTACTAAAGAGCTGATGCTTTCCCACTGCGTGAGACGTCTTCAGAACCCCCAGAAGCATTTCAAACAGAAAGGAACTCTGATTTAAATTGCAGAGGACTTTGTTTTTCTGCCAGAAAGTTACCTTGTGTGCCAATGTCTGTTAATACAGCGAGTTCCCGGAGTGACTGGCTGTACTAGAATCAACTAATGATACATAAGTGAACGTCAAAGAAACACCAGTTCCCGGTCCCGCTCTGCAGGGTTTCTCATTCTTTGGATCTGACAGGAGACTTGGGAAAAGCTCGCAGGAAGATGCTAATTCACAGCTAGATATGGGAAGCCCAGCTTGGGGATGACGATGAGTATGGCATGCGGGGGATGCTCATGGCAGTGGGACTGATGAGCTTTGAGGACAAAGCTGGTTTTTGAAATGTCTCTGTGTAGGTCCTGTTCATCTTCATCATCCATAACCCTTTCCCTTTATTCTTGAAACCCTGCTTTCAGAATAGTTTTCTGGACAATTGCAACATGCCAGTTTTAAATCACTTTAATCACTGCCTTCTTTGTTAACCATTTCAAGGGAATATAGGGGAATGATTTGAGGAGATTATTTGCATAATCCTTTCAACTCATGCCCACCAGTCACGTGTGCGATTGATGTTCGATAACACTGTGTCCGTGATAAAATCTCAGGGCTCACTTCTCTACTCCTCCACTTTCTTTACTCTGTGAATGGCAAGTGCCTCTGGGTCAGGGTGTGTCCAGGCAGGAAGTCCATGCTTAGGTCCAAGAGAGAAAGACAACAGGTCACAGAAGTTTGAAGTCCTCTTCGCTCGCACTTTGGAGGCGATGGGGCGTAATGAAAGTTGTGGATGAAGGTTTGGAAGTCACTGTGTTTCCTAAGGAGCTGCTGAGTCGGGGCACACAGGCATGCCTGGGACCTGGGGATGCACGTAGGTTTGTTGGCTGGTCTGCTGCTGCAGTTAAACATAAAACAAAGGACTTCTCTGTGCTCCTATCTTGGCAAATGACTTTGTGATCGATCGGAGATGTCAATTTGAATTCTGGTTTCCAACACTAACTGTATAACCACATAGGATAGGTTGTTTAACCTCTCTGTCTTTTGTTTCCTCACCTGATAAAAGGATTTAATGATGCCCTAATTGCATGGTTGTTTTGAAGTTATGATAAGACAAGGCCTGTGAGTGTGTGGTACATAATAATAGCTCATTTCCATCCAATTTGGAGCCTGCTTCCGCCTTCTCAGTTTACACTGAGTGTGAAGTGGAGGCCGCTGCGAGGTGAGTCAGTCCTGATAGGACAGTCCATTAAGCTGAGTCGACGTGTGTCCATGTCCCTTTGTACAGAAGGTACACAGAACCTCATAAGGTACCATATGACAACACAGAAAGTAGCAGCTTGATGATCTTCAGAAGGCAACAAATGAGGTTGTCAAAATGTGCCTGTGGAAATAGCTATGAATCCAGGAGGATGTCTCGGTGGTAGCTGCATTGGTCCACCCCGGGATATTTAATACTAACTAGTCAGATGTTGGAAGGTCTCATTACCTAGTTGGCAATGTGATATCATCATGAGTGAATTCCCACTTGGAAGAGTCCAGAAGGCAAGGGTCCCTGGTTAATATATTTTGAGCTAATCAGGCACCGACCAGTCCTATTTTATGTTTGTGGTTGAAGATACAACAAACGGCTAACATTCGGTCGTATGGAGGAGAACAATCTGAGCGGCAGCTGAGAATCACTGGCTCCAGATTTGACTTTCTTGCCTTGGAAGAAGGTCAGCAGGATGAGAATAGGTGCCTGACCCAGACAAGCCCCAGGACTATGAGTTCCGTGCTGAGCACTTGGCCTCAGGCCCAGCAGTCCTTGAAAAGGACAAAACCTTAGCAAAATCACTGAGGTTTTTTATGCTCTTCAAACACTTTTCAAAGTCCTTTTCCTCTCTTTAGCCTCCCAACAACCCTGTGAGGTCAGTGTTTAAAATCCCCATTGGACCGTGGAGGAGAGAAGGCACAGAGTTGTTAGTTGGCGGGGCCAGGAGTTAGACCCTTGGGTACTGGACTCTGGGTCCAGGCTTTTCCATCAGACCATGAAATGGGCCCTGTAAGGAGTAAGGGTGGGGTCTTGATAGTATTATGGTGGCATAAAGGCCAGGGGATCAGGAATACTGAAATCCTACCCTGCCAGTGAGGTAGATGCATTGATCTTGCAGCAAAGAACAACGACAAAGAAAAGAAAATATCATTGTGCTTATTTATTATTGGTTGGGCTTTTCCTCTAAGTCCCAGTGCTGATTGGAGCGTGGGTCCTGAGTGTAAAGCCTGAGAACCCTCTATCTTCCCTTTTCACCCAAGTCTGAATCTCGTGGATCATACTAGACCGTCTGGTAACGTGGGAGAGCAGGAGGGGGAGTGAGACAGAAGCATCGTGGAGAGTCACAGAGAGACCGATGACAGGGCGTCAGGCCTGCTCCTGTAAAGGTCTGCCTACCACCTCGGCTGCTCAGGTGGAAGAGAGGGAGGATGGACAGGCGCATCTGACCAGGGCTCCCCTGCAGTGACATGGGTCCCGGCCCTTCCCTGTGGGATAGACAGACGAGAGAGGTGCACATACAGAGCCTGACCTTCGCACGCCCCCACGAGCAGACATGGGGGCCCCCAGTGCATATCCTGGAGTCAGTCCAACTCAAAGCAACACTTTGTCCTTTGGGAGAAATTGAGGGGCTTTGAGAGAAGAGCAGATAGAGCCTCGGAACCAGGTTCTTGTGGTGCGCTTCCAGACAGCGTGCTACGCAGGGTAGGTGCTGGAGTGTGATGTCAAAGGCAGGGTCGTGATACTGAAGAAGGCTGAGAATCAGGAGGGAGGACTTAGTAGGTCATATGAAAAAGCTCAGGTTGTATTCTACAGGCCGGTGCTACTTGGTGTTGTGGTCCACGGGGATGCGAGTTCTCTGGCCCTCTCCCAGGCTACTAAATCACAGGCTCGGCGTGGGGCCCAGAAATCTGTGTTTAGTACTCTCTAGGTGACTCTCATGTTGGCCAGAGTATGGGAACTGTTGGTACAGTTCATGGGGAGGGACCTAAAGAGTTTCAGGGCGGGATGGTACCTGTCGGTATCCTGGGGTGGTGACAGCCTGTCTCCCCGTCACGTGATGATGTCCACCTCCTGAGCAGGTGGCTTCGCAGCAGCTGTGCTCTCACCAGCTGCCATGGCCTGCCTGACGGGAGTTGAGGGCGCCGTGCAGAGGCACTCCACGCAAGCAGGCAGATCATCTCATCCACGTTCCCTGATTCGCAGCAAATCCAATCTGTCTCTCTCTTTTAGTTCTGCCATTTTCTTCTGCAGACATTTCTAGATGTTTCCCAGTTGCCAGAAGGGCAGCTTGCTGGCTCTTGTCTTGCAGCACTGGGGTAGCTGTTCCCCCTCGTCTGGCAGACTCCCCCTCGTTGTGGTCCATCTTGTCCTCTGGGGTTGGGGGGGCCTGGTGCTGGTGCCCTGCCAGGGCACAGTGGCTCTTCAAGGTGTGAGGGACTCTGATCTATACCTTGTTCAGCTGAGAGGCCCTCCCCCGCAGCTGCCCTGGGCTGTCACAGTTTCAGCCCTGTAGGTTCCCGGGATCCCAGCTGCTCCAGGGGGCCTGGCTCAGGATCAGGAGTGTATTGCTTGGAGTCACGTTTCTCTTCTGATCTCTGCTTGCCCTCACTCCAATCCAAGAAGTTGTTCCCCTTCTCCCCACATATGCCCATTGAACCTTACAGAACAGGAGACATTTCTTGCAGGAGAGGGAAAAAAAACCTCTATCATATTATATGCATTATATATTTCCCCACTTGGAGCTTAAGCCTGTTTGCATGGTGAGTTTTTGTCACTGTAAACAAGAGAACCTTAGCCAGGGCAATTGCGTTTGCCATTGAGACGTCACTGCCAGCAGCGTAGATCCTGGAGTAGAGGGCAGAGATCTGATGGGCAACACTTTTCCTCTCCAAGTGAGAGAGGAGAGTGGTCTGCAGAAGAGATGGAGATGGGGGAACTGATTGGTACCACATGCAGATGAGAAAATCGGCAGAAAAAGGCAACAGTGGTGAGGCTGGGAGAGGGCTCCAGGAAGCCCCGAGGTTCCCGCGTGTGGCCGAGTGAATGATGAAGCCCTTGCTGAGACAGGGAACGCAGAGACAGCAGTTGTAGGACTGTGGTCATCAGATGGCAATGCTGGAGGGTGACGGCAACATCAGGCTGTGACAAAAGTAGGTGGTTCTTTTACTTACGTCAGAACCAATGGAGAACACTTTATCTCTCTGCACTGGTGTCTCCTCCCTCTGCGGGGTTCCCATTTTCCCTGCCTCTGTCTGACCTACCCTGGACTTCTTTCTCTCCTGTCTCTCTTTTGCTCTCTTATTTCCCTTTCTGTTTCTACTCAACCTCACCTTCTTGACTTAATCAACCAGAATATAAAAAGAGAGCACTATATACTTCTAGAATTTGTATGTTTTGGGCATCACTTTATGCCTCTTGGTCTCGCTTTAAAAGCCATGTGACAAATTACGTAATTCTTGTGGTCATCCCTGGATAGACTCTATGCAGCCTTAAAAACGAAAGGTGGGCCTAGTTAACGCCTGCTCTTATCTTCCAGATTTCAGTGTAGCCCCCCACCGGGGCTTAAGCAGCTCGTGTCCCGTGCATCTGCTCCTGGGACCTCTTCCTGCCATCGTCTTTACTACGGATGGTCCCCAAAACACCAATTTCCCATTGGCTCCAGTTGTTCAAGACAGTAAAGCTGCACATCAAAAAGGCAGCTCTGAAAAATAGCCTAAATCTGGAATGAAATCAAGTGAACCACAGAGCGGCCTCAGCAACACCTAATATTCTCTGTATCCCCTGTGGGTAAGAGTCCCTGATGGTGGCTCAGGAACTGTCTTAGGACAGGACAGCGCATCCTTTCATGGTCCTCCCGTGGTTGATCCGTTCCACCCAAGTTGGTGGGACAGACATGCCGGAGGCACCTGTTAAGTGCTGGGAGCTTGCCGAGGTGTGTTCCCGCCTGCAAATTGCAGACAGGCTTCCCATCTAGTCCACGCGCTCCCCAGCTCCTCTAGCCGGGCCCAAGGAGTGTCTAAATGAAGGGGGTGTTAGTGTGGGGCAGAACGCGGGAGCAAACCAGGCTGAGCATCACAGTGTGCTTCTGGGGGGCGGGGGCCACTCTCCGTGTTACAGCTGAAGCATCACGGCAGCGTTCGAAGGCAGTGTTCCTATTCCTGTTCTACTGACGGGGAAAAGTTAAATGAATTGCAACACAGTCGTGATCACTATTTCTTCTTTTTAATTATGGAAACACATGCATACATAAAATTGACTATTTTAACCATTTTTAAGTGTACAATTCAGTGGCATTTAGCACATTCACAATGTTTTGTGCAACTGTCACTGTTATCCATTTCTAGAACTTTTTATCATCTCAAACTGAAACGCCGTACCCGTTAACCAGTAACTCCCATCCCCCTTCCTCTGGCCCTGGTAACCTCTAGCGCACTTCCTAACCACTCCTGTTTCACATGCCGCCCAGCTGGCGCCAGGGGCAGGCTGCAGAGTGCAGTGGTTACGAGTGAGGGTTCTAACACCAGGGGCCTGGGTTCAGAACTTGCCTTCTTTGAGATTATAATGTATTTTTGTAAACTTAGCGCCCTAATTGCAATTTTTTTTCCCCTTTCAAGCAAAGGAGGCAAGGTTTCAGTTGGATTTTGAAGGTCAGGAAAAACTGGGTAACTTGATATGTAGAAAGTGAATAGTTGTGTGCAGAATATGGAAGAAGACAGGAGGACCTTTCTGATGGAAGTTACCAGGACATAAATGAGTCATGCAAAGAAATAAAGATGCGAGAAGGGACCTCTTCACCCTCGGAAAGTTTCCTGAAGTGTAGTTCCTGAGTCTGGTGCTGAAAAGGAAAAAACTCAAGCTGCAAAATTCACATCCAAAGAGACAGAACCCCAGTGTGTGTGTGTGTGTGTGTGTGTACAAATACATTAAAACACTAGTACTCATTCCTCACCCACCCAAGGGGAAGGAACTCTCAGAGTTGTCAGTGAAACAACTTACAAGTCGGATTTAGCTTAACAGAACATAAGTAGAGCAGAACCTAGTGTCAGTGTGCACCCAAGCCCCTTTGAGGCACCATTAACACAGCAATGACCCAGCCTGTGTCCAAAGTCTCAACTCCACAGGACCAGCCAGTGGGGAAATCGGACGGGGCTGGGGAAATGATAGCATTCCTTGCCAGATGTCCTGGCCCGGGCCACTGAAACCTGGCTAAATCTGTCGTCTGCTAGAAGAAGCCTTGTAGAGAGAGTGAGCTGGGGGTGACAGCTGGAGCCACCCCTTACCAGCCAAGTGACCGTGGGCTAATAATTGTACCTTTCTGAACCAGGGCCATAATACCCATTGCATAGGGCAGGGATGGGGATGAAGTGAGATATCTCATGTCAGCTGTACTTGGCCACTGCTGGACACGAAGAATATGGTCAAGAAGTTTTACTTCCTTCTCTTAATGACAGTAATAACTGCCTTTTTTTTTTTAAGCATTTGCAATGTTGTCAGAAGTATCATCCATTTTCTTCTTTATAAGCTACAGAGGAAGCGTGACTATACTAAATTTTTGCAGATGAGGAAACTGAATCTCAGAGACGTTAAGTCACAGCCACGGCCCCAGCAGGTCAACGGTGGAACCTGGATTAAATGCCATTGGTGCACCATCCCTCAGCCTGCCTGCCACCAGCCAGCCTGCCTTCATCCTTCCGCCCTCCCAAAGCCAAATCTGTCCTTACACTGAGGGCCCTGAAAAATGAGGTCTGGCTGGAAGCAAGCAAGGTATTTCTTTCTCAGGAAGGGATCGAGAGAATACAGGGGAAAAGACTTCAGTTTATGTCCTGACCTGACGCACTCTTCTCTGGACAGGCCAGGTTATTGACTTTCATTTCTTACTTCAGACTTTTGGCAGTTGTTTATTCCCATCAACAAGGACAATGCCACTAAATCAGGCCACTCTGTCAGTGGAGGGAGCCAGGTGGTGATGCTGAGAAGCTGCAGTGAGAACATAAATCACGGCTGCTCGCCCCATCAGTATCAAAAGGGGGCCGGGCTGGAAAGCCAGAGCGGTTAGGGAGCTGCTCACAGGGAGGCGTGGGAGGCGCACGGCATCGGTGAGGACCGGCTTCGGCTCCACGAGCTCGCTGGTACACTTCCATGTTGCATCATACCCCAGTGCTCCTTCTAGCAGGGGTGTGGCAAGGGTCTGGCACCCAAGATTTGGAGACACGGAGTTCACCTTCAAAGCCTGGGTCCCCAACTAAAATGAAAGCAGTTTGGGCTATAAGGTCTTAAAGTTTTCTCGCCCAAGGCTTTGGTTACGTCCTCTTCTCCCAGCAGCCCTCGTCCTGCTCTCTTGGCTAACCGTCCATTTTTTCTTCTCCTTTACCTGTGGCCCTTTCTGAAGATTCTGCCCTCGTCCCCGTGGTCCTGTGTGTTTTCTCACAGCTTTGGGGAGCTCAGGAGCTGGAGGTGATCTAGCACCTGAGGCAGGGGTTGCCGTAAATGCCTCCTGACCCGCCCACCTCGCTTTTAGGCCTTTCCTGGGCGTATGTGCCGTGAATGCTGCAACCAGAAGTTTCTCACCCAGTCTTTTATTCAGTGACATCCAAGTATCCTCTGTTTCTCAGACTCAAGCCTTCTCAAGCTGGACCTGAGTCCTGCTTTTATCCATTTAATATTTGCATATTAGGAAAAATACTCAGAATAAAAATTGAGGGCCACTTCAGTCAGCTGAACTTACACAGGTATAACCTTCAGGGACGGGGGTCTGCTCATGAAATGCTGCCCGGATGGGGCCGCACAGGGAGGCAAACATCAACCTGAAGGGATTTCAGTAAAGGCAGGGGAAGAATTTACGTCCTAATCTAAAAAACCCGATATTGAAGTGGTTAAATTATAATGGCAGGAGTTATTCTTGGGGAAGGAATATTTAGTGGATAGCATAGAAAATGTCACAGGCTCTATTTCTTTCCTGCCTACTGAAGGATTCATTTGTCAGTGCTGCCCACAGCCGAAATTCCTCTTCTTAAAATGGATGTGAGAGTTCCTGCCCCTTCATAGAGCAGGCAGGAGGTTGGTGATTTTTTTCAGGAATGATATTTCTACAGAGAGAATGCTCTTTCTACAAAGCACACACGGCTGCTAAAAACCAACCAAAAGCTCAGATCAGAGAAGCAGAGCATCACACAGGCCAGCCCAGGGTTGTCTGAGATCAGGAGAAAAGCAGTCAGCATTTTTTTTCTTTTTTCAGAGAATACTGAGACTAAGCAAAGCCTCCCTTTGACAGAACTCAATGGCTGCATTTTCATTTAAAGACACTGTCTGTTAGCAAAATCTATGCATTCCTCTAGGAAGCAGTTAGAGAGGAGAGAATCGGCAGTCTCAGCCAGACAGCGTGGTGTCTGTGGAGGAGGGTGTAGGTAGGACCAGAAAATGAGCCACCCAAGTCACAGGGGCTGTGTTCTCACCACCTGCTTAGGGATGCGAGCCTCGACACAGCTGTCATGAGTCACTGCGTGTCCTGTGTCACTCACTGTGTTTCAGAATGAATCACAAATTGTCCATAGTTTTCACTATAGTCATTGTCAGTAAAATTCTTTTGTCATCTTCATTAAGCCCAAAGTTCATTTCCCCCTCTTGATGTTGTTGGATATTGAGGTATCTGGAAAAGATGGGCCCTACTTTCTGGGGGCCACGTGGGTGGGCAGCACCCCTTTGCAATGTTCGTTCTCCCCAGCTTCTTTCCGTCGGGGTGCCATACTCATAGAGACAAATTGCACCTGACATGTTGACCCTTGCTGTATTTTAGCTGCCACACGCGTTGTGTCCTCTCCTGGAGGCTATTGTAGGTACCTGTTAAGGGCTGAGTTGTGTTCCCCGCAGATTCGTATGTTTAAGTCTTAACCCTCAGTTGCTCAGAATGTGACTGTGTTTGGAGATGGGGTTTTTAAAAGATAATTAAGACACAATGAAGTTATTAGGGAGGACCCTAATCTAACATGACTGGTATCCTTGGAAGAAGAGATTGGGACGCAGACATGCACAGATTCCTCCCACCCACCGCCCACACTCTGCTGCATTTGGCTTTTAGAGGGAATCGATTTCTCCTCCAGTTTAGAACGTGCTCCCGGGTCCCCCTCCCGTCCAGCCTGCAAGGTCCAGCCGCTGCCTGGCCCTGTGGGGCGCTCACCTTCTTCTAAATGCCTTCCATGCTTTGCAGCCTGTGCCACACACACCACTTCATGCTGGGTTTCTCTCTCTCTTTCTTTACAGACCCAATTTTTTTTTTTAAAAAAGTATTTCAGGCAGCTTCCACAGGTACATAAAATGCAGCAAGATAATGCAGATTTGGCATGGAGAGAAGCGGAAACGGCAAGGGAGCCAAGGATGAAACCAACAGCAGAAAACAGACTGATCTGGCTGCAGATGTGGCTCACTTTTCAAGAAGCCCACCTGAGAAAATGGCAAGTTTATCGTTATACTATCCACACCGTATAGAAGTAAATGGAAATACACTGATTGCTCAGGAAAAGTAAAACTGCTCCTGGTAATAACTGCTTGATAGGATGAATGGCATCTTTAACACCTTGAGAGTGGCCAAGTGATGAGGTTCTGTGGAAGCCCTCCCAGGGTTGCACCAGAGGTGAACTCAGCAAAGGCAGGTCTATGAGTACCAAACTGAGATTCACTTACAAAGTTCTTTGCTGGTCTCCGAATTTCGGCATAGACTTCAGAGTTCTTAGAGAAAGAAGGGGATATCATGTACTTCCTCATCCATCCTGTTTCTCTCCAGTGAGCTTTGATAAACAGCAGAGAACAAGGAGCTATGAATTGAGTTTTTATACAATAGCAAGAACTTAGTCCGGGTTGCCAACTGAATTTTGGTGCCTTGCCCTAAAGTTGCCCCAAACCAGCAATAAACATGCAATGCCATTCGTCAGTGCCTTAAAGCCAGAGACGCCCAGGAACACGCCTGCAGCTGAACTGAGCTGGGCTTGTGGCTTACTGCATCCAGAGAGACTGCACACCTGCAGGAACTGTGGGGAGTCTTGGGAAGAAGATACTAGAAGGTTTATAGGACAGCATTTGAGCTTGTGTTAGGTGGTTTGGGAGAGAGTTTAAGGAAGAAGGGGTTTGCCTTGGATTGAGTGCTGTCAGGAGGCAGTTCTGTGATGGGGTAACTTTTTATCCGGGATGCGAGGAGGACTGGAGCAGGGACAGCACTGTGATTGGTGAGAAGTGCCAGGCTGGCTTGCCAGCTGAGAGGGAGGAAGTGCTGGTTATCCTGGTGTTGTCCACACCATGTTTTTGTCTGTGCTTGAACGTGATTATGGAGTGGGTCTATTTTCGTCTGGCTCTATCACTGTAACAGAACAACTCAGTCTGACTGCCTTCTCGCAGCACCCAGCTCCTGCTCCTGCCCCTCAGGGGCTGCTTTTGTCTTTCTCACCCTGAAGGGATCTCGAGCCTCATCAGGAGGGCAGCCCCCCGGCTCAGGGTAGGGGAAAGGAAGGCCTTCAGACAGCATTTTCCCTTAAAACTTTAGTTTGAATCTGGTCACAGGCAGTTCTGGAGTTGAGGCCTCTTTGATTCCATATAACAAGAAAATAATCTTAATCCCCACAAAGTTTTGGGGCAAAGCCCTGCCCCAGGCAGTATCAATCTTAAAAGTTAATATTGGCATATTGATACAGGACCCCAAATCATCCGGCCTAGCTGCAAGGCCCTTGCTGTGTGTGAACGTTACTTTGGCATCTACAAATTAAAACCATGATTTTTCATGGTTCTTGTTAAAAATATAACTCCCTTTTAAAAAAACTTTACATTAACTATTGCTTAATTCAAAAAGTTCTAATATCACATTATAGACAGTTTATGAAACAGAGAAGGAAAAAAACCCGTCATAATCCTGTTAATTACTTGAACCCAACCATTGTCATCTCTTTTATTCCTTCTATCTTTTTGTGTAGACTTTTACAGTTTTTTATATCATAGTGCACAAAGAATTTCATAATTTTCTCTTCTACTTTATAATGTACAGTTTTACATCTGTGTTTTTCCATGGAACTACAGAATTTTGTTTTAGCTTTTTCTTTAAAAAATTGAGATATATTTGATGTATAACCTTGTATTAGTTTCAGGTGTACAACATAATGATTCAATAAATGTAATAACTGTACAGTGACCACAGCAGTAAGTCCAGCTAATCACCATCACCACACTGACTTACACATTTTGTTCTTGTGATGAGAATTTTCTGATAAAGCTGTATTCATGGACACTGAAATTTGAACTTCATGCCTTTTTCATAGAATTATATTATTCTTCTATTAATTTTTTTCAACCATTGAAAAATGTGAAGACCATTCATAGCATACAAAAACAGGTGATGGGCTGGACTTGGCCCTCAGACCATGGTTTGATGACCCCTATTCCAGAGGCATTCCGTGCATGTTCAGTTACACATTCCTTCTGTTTCCTAGTGATTTATTTACAAGCAGGCCCATGCTATACATAATGTTCTACACTGAGCTTTTTCTGTTAAGGTTTTCTAGTGTTTATACCATATTGATTCATTGAGTTACTGCCATTTCATTGGTTGCGTGATATTCAGACACATGCTATGATGCAGGAAGAAGCACGAAGGTTGCTTCTGATTTTGCCTTCCCCAAGTAATGCTACAATAGATATCCTTGTACACTGGTGTGCCTCTGTGATTCTGCTTGTATAATAAATTCACAAAGGAGCAATCAGAACGAACAGTTCAGCATAAATATCAGTGAAGTTTCTACTCAGAGATCTGACCACTCTCATTGTGGTTCATTACAGGTCGTGCCCAGGCCACAGCAAAGCCCTGGATCTTTAACAAGGAGACACCTGTTAGCAGGGATCCTAGAGGATGTGGCCTAAATTTGTAGGTAAGGGTATATCTTAAATACTAATGTGCAGAGTAGAGGGGGAAGGAGTATGCAGTGAGCCCATCCCTCACAGGACTCCGGAGGCTTTGAACGACCCCTTATGGGTGCAGATGAGAGTCTCCCTTGCCACCCGCAGGGGCTGACTGGCCCCTCACAGAGCTGCAGAGGACCCAGAGGTTGGGTTTAGGATAGGCTATGAGAGCAAGAAATTTGAATTTCATGACTTATAAAGAGATTACCTCCAAAAAAGATTACGAACTAATTTTATCAATTAAATTTTATCCTAACGGCAGATGGGCATCACCTAAACAAATCTTTTCAAGAATCATTTCATAGCATAAGTAGTTCCCCCGAATTGATTTGTTTTATAATACATCAAACTTTAGATTAGCATATGACAACTTATATCTATACACTTAAAAAAGCTTTTGTACCCAGAATAATTGCTGCCTCAAAAAGTACAAAAAGCCGATAATCTAAACTTGGTTCAGCAAATGATTTACATCATTCCCAGCTTTTGTGTCCTCACCTCTTAAGTGAGAGGGTTGAGATATTTGCTCTCTATGGTCTCTTCCAGCTACAGGACAATACAAACTCTGGACAATCGAGACATGCCCGATAGATCAGTAGGTCCGTGAAGTCAGGGGCCGCGTCTATTTTTCCTTACTGTGGTGCTCTCCTGCTGCTTAGAACAGTGCGTGACATGCAGTGAGCACCCAGGAAACATTTATTGAATGAATGGAAAGTGAAGGTATCAAACACTTTTTTGCTTTGGCATTTGTTGGAGATTCTTGTTGTCTAACCCAACAGTCGTTCCTCCTTCCTTCTTTGGGATAGAACTCTGCTGCTGTTTAAATGTCTATCTGCCTCCACATCCATAAGTCTCTGGGAACACGGTCTCCAGAGCTGGTGCTGAAGGGTGGCGCCGGCCAGTCATAGTCATTCCATGCCTTTTGTCCGCGTGGGTTGAAGCGTGATCCCGTGGTGTAATTCTAGATGTGATGATAAGTCAGGGGAACTTAGTGCAGGGCTCTAGGAACTCTTCCTCATTGATAAGAAGGGCTCCTTGAAAAAAGCAGACCCCCCACCCCCTTGTGGTCACACCTGTCACTTGACTCCTGGACTATTATAGCCACCTTAAGAGTCATGAGGGAGCCAGTTGTGGACAAGCTGAGAAGCCCGGGGTGACAGAGCAAAAATACAGCAAGGATTTGAGTCCACGATGACAGTGTTGAAGCCCTGAGGAAACTAGCTCTGGATTTTGTATTAAGCGAAGCAATAAATTCTTTATGATTTAGACAGTCTGGTGTTCTTTTTTACGTGCCGCCAAAATGGTCCTCGTAATATGTCGCTCTTACAGTTATTATGCAGATGACCTTGGTGGGAATGAACGAGTCTTTATTGCTTGTAACTTGGAGCTTAATGGGTAGAAAATAAAGACGCATTTTTCTTGTCCTTTCTCATGCAATGAAAAATTGTAAGAAGCGAAAACTGTTAAATAGAGAAGAGTCTACCACTGATAAACAACAACAAAAAAAACATACCTGTGGCACAATTTATAAACCTCCAAGTGCTATTACAGAACCGGATAGCTTTAAAAATGATTTGTGGGGACAGATATTGTACAATATTTCCACTTTAAAATGGGTTAATATTTGCAGTTGGTTACACAGTTTTTTTTTTTTTACTTTGATTTTTCTTTCAGGTTGTAGGCAAAAGCAGTCTGTTCCATATTTTATGCAAAAGTCATGGCAAGGATAAGATGCTAGGTTTAATAACTGAATCAGTGAAATACAGGCAAAGAACCCACAGCTGTGGCCATATCTTTAAAATAGAGAAATATCAATTATTTCCTCGGTGTCCCACCCACAGCAGGAAGGTAGATGCTGAGGCAAGCTTGCTAGAAGTTCAGGCTAAGTTCATGACTAGCTGTAGTATTATGGGAGCAAATTATAGGATTAGCTGAGGATGAACTATTATTAGACCTGTCAATATTTGTTAATTGCTGAATACATCTCATCTCTGCCTCACTGCAGAATCTCTCTCTCTTTTGGGCCCAAACACACACACACACACACACACACACACAGACACAAACAGGCACGCACGCACGCACACACGCACACTTTGGGCCACAGTAAGGGGAGTCAATTATGGTAAGCCCTTGTCTCAAGGACCCTGCAAGCTTAAATTTTAGTTACACTGAATTTTTCCAGGATTCTGGTGACAGGTGTCCATAACCCTGCTCTTACGCTCTTCTTTCAGAGATAACTTTGCTTACAGAAAGCACCAGAGAGCTCTAAGCATGGAGTCCCACAGTCACACAAATGAGGTTGTTACAGAAAAACAGAGCAACTGGATGATTGCCCTGGAAGAAAGGATGTTTGAAACCTTGATTGGCAAGTTCTACCCAGAGTAGCAAAGGAGCCCTTCCATTCAGTTATGTGATCGTAACATTCTTAGTCCTGAGCTGTCACGACTGTCTTCACCTTGTAACCACTATCACTTCATCTGTTTTGCTTTCTCTTCTTCCCCTTCATGTTTCCCCCACCCATTTGCCCTCCTTCTCTCTTTCTTGTAGCTTTCAGGAGGTGAAAATTTCACCTGACAATAGCACAGAAGTGGTCTTTCCGTTTTTCACAGATATAAAGGCTCCATCAATTGTAAAGCCATCAGTTGGAGGTGTGATAAATGGCATATTGCATTCCATTAAGGTCGAGATTCCGAGGGGGCTAAGTCCACATCAGGGCTGCTTGAATGCTTCAGACCCATCCCTGAGGTTCTGTGTGGTAGAAGCAGTATGATGTGATGGAAGGAGATTGGGGCTGAGAACGAAGCAGGCCTGAGTTCACAAAGCATCTCTGTCACCCAGTCATTGTGTGACTTACACCAGCTCATTAGCTAATAAAGGCAAAGCCTCAGTTTTTCACCTGCCAAATGGGATATTAATACAGATCTTGTAAGGATTAAATGGCAGCAGCTTAGCGCTCCCTCATTCTACAGACATTTCTTGAGTACCAGTCTATGCCAGGCCCTTATAAGGACAGGAAATTCAAAATCAAATACGGCCTGACCCAGAGGAGCTTGCGGGCCACTGGGGAAGCAGGTATGTACATCAGTAATTCCAGAAAAGAAGCCCACAGGAGGCTGGAGGTAGAGGCGATAATGATGGTACGGTCGCAGAGAAGGCTTTGTACTCGTGAAGACCCCTGACATGTGTTTCTAAGGACAAGAGGAGGAGTGAGGGGAAGGGTAGGTTAGGTTGAAGGGAAAGGCAGTAAGGATACTTTTTCCAGAGCCTAAGGAATTAGCACTGGGCCTGTACGGCTGGACCGAAGGGAGTCCTGGAGGCAGGCATAGGAAATGGAACCAGAGGGTCTGTCAGGAACCCCACAGGAAAGGGCTTGGTGTGCTAACACATGTGATCGGGACTTACCCAGGCCGCTGGGTCACATGGACTCTAAGCCATAGGTAGAGCTAGGGTGAAACTCAAGGTTTCTAAATCCAAGGCCAGGAGTTCTTCTCTGCCGCTCACCGCCTCCTTTGTTATGGGACTTTAACGCAGGGGCCTCAACCTCAGCACCTGCGGGGCTCCCGCATGCAGGTGGAGCCTGGAGTCGAGACGGTGGAAGGTATAGCCTGCATCTCTCCCGGGGGTGACGAGGTACAGGTGGACTGACCGAGATGCTGGCTGGAGGGCCAGTGGCAAGCCTGGGCGAGGGTGCTGCCCTGGGTAAAGCAATAGGTGGCACGGCCCAGCGTAGGAAGACAGGAGTGAAGACCGAAGAGAGGGAAGGGAGTTCAGGACCCTCTTCACAACCAGGGCTGGGAGGCTCAAAGCCCCTTGTTACTGATTAGGCTATTCATAATCTGATAAGGTTTATAATTAGGTCTATCATTAGATTATAAATAACCTCGTGGGTAACCTCTGCCTGCAGAGGGTGTGCATGAGCTGGATGCACTCCTTGTTAAATAAACAGTTGGCACCAAGGGCGAGTCGTGACTGGCACCCAGAGCATCTGCTGTGACTGAGCTTCCCTTTGCAGCACCCGGCTCTCGTGCCCCGCTGAGGGAGCGGTCCGCTTCCTTCCTTTGGTATCTTAAGCTCGTGCTTTTCCTTCTTCTGTCCTGGGGCCCTCCAAAGGGGGGGGGTGCCATTGGAATATTTACTTTGGAACCATGTTCTTCAGGATAACCCAGGCTTTAAAATCAATTTAAGTAGTCATTTGTTGACACTCACCTGCCTGAGAAGATTATACGATTTTTGTATCCTAAAGAACATCATCGTCCCAGAAAAATCAGACCAGAGAGAATTTGCATTTAGGGAAAGTTAGATGGGGGGGAGGGCCCAAGAAAACCCCATTCCAGCTGCTTTCTGGGCTAGAAGGCCAACCCAGTACTACACGTTTTCAAGCAGTGTTATATTGGTAAATCTGTTAATGTTTGCTTTGCTGGGGTTAATTTCCAGTCAAGTTGTTTGGTTATTAGAGCATAATGCTCTGAATTTGACAGTCCTGGCTTGCTTTTTTGGTCGAGGGATTAACACTGGTATGTGTCACAGAATGTAATCAGTTCTTTATTCCTCTGCCCCTTCTTGCCCAAACTAGAGAAGCATATTTCTTCAAGATCATTTTTCAGTGTCAATATATCATCTTGTTTTTGACCTAGAATACTAAGATACACCAAATTCTAGCCAGCGCCCCGAAGAGATCCAGGATCCCCTGCACTGTATTGCCTGCAGACCAGCTGGGGCTGCTCTCATCCAAGACTTGCTTTTGGGTTGATGCCAGTTACTGAACCCTAAATTCACGCCTTGTGGGGAAAACCTAATGTTCCACTTTGCAATGGCACTGATGCTTTTCAAGTTACTTCAGAGCCAAGAAAGACATGGCGCTTTCAAAAATAGCTTGCAGATTCAGCAGCATACTATATATGGTGATGCCAGAAATTTTTTAGAAAGCTGAAAAGAAATGTACGAGGTTGTGCCTTTGTATGGAGCAGAGTTGCCAAAGTCATTTTTTCTGATTTGTTAGAAGCAGAAAACTTCTTTTAGAATCCTCAGTGGGCTCTGGGTCCAGCAGAAAACACTGCCTGCCATCTACTAACTGGTCCAGGAAAACCATTAGGGGACCTAAACTTTCAGACATCATGATGAAAGGATGCAAACACGCTCAAAGCTTGCTCCTGGAAATGGGGCTTATCACAGGGAAATATGCTAATGCTGGGATGAGAACTCATCCCCTTCCTTCTTTCTCCTTCTCCTGTTTTTCTGCTTTCATCACTTCCTTGGGGGTAGGGGGTAGTGGGGGGAGGGCAGGGAGAGTCAAGTAATCACTCTGTTCCTTCTGAAGGGGTCCACATCTTTTCAGAAGGCCCATATCTTTCATCAATTCACTCATACTTAAGAATTGCTTTCTTGAATGGCTAACATTCCTTATCCCCCTCCCCCGACCCCATCCCATAAAAACCATGCTTGTGGTTTGGAAAGGTTCTGATAAACCTGGGTCACAAACACCAGGTAGAATGGAAGTTCAATGATGGTAAAGAGCTTTGTTTTGTTAATGGTAGTATTCCAAGCCCTTAGAACAGTGTCAGGCACAGAATAAGTTGAAAATATTTGTTGAATAATTAAAGAGTGAATGAATAAAGATGCAAGTGTGTTCGTCATTAATTAAGCAAGTCCGGAGTGTACCAGTGGCTTTTGGAAAAGTAGAGTTTCCTTTCGTCTTTCCTCATGGACTGAAGAGGTTTGAAGCGTGGAATGGGGATGGAAGAATGGGTGACGAGAGGTTTGAGAAAACTTGGAACTTTCAGAGAACAAGCTGAAAGGAGACGAAAAGGCTTAAAAATGAACAAACAGTAAATACCCTAAGGAACTGAAAGCAGGGACTTGAAGGAATATTTGTACACTAACATTCACAGTAGCATTTTTGCAGTAGCCAAAAGACAGAAGCAACTCAAATGTTCATCAGCAGATGAATGGAGGAACAAAATGTGTCATGTGCATATAATTGAAAATTATTTCACCTTTACAGAATGAACTTCTGATACATGCAGTCACATAGATGAAACTTGAAAACATGCTAAGTGAAATGAACTATAAACAAAAGGATCTATTGTATGATTCCACTTATATGAGGTAGAGTAGATAAATTCATAGAGACAGAAAGCAAAAATTGAGGTTATTGGGGGCTGGGGAAGGGGAAATGGGGAGTCATTGTTAAATGAGTGCAAAGTTCCTATTTGGGATAATGAAAAACTTGCAGAAGTGGATGGTGGTGATAGTTGTACCGCATTGTCAATACACTTATTTCCACTTAATTGTATACACAGAGGTGGCTAAAATGGCAAGTTTTGTTACGTATGTGTTTCCACAATTGAAAAAATAGACAACAAAACCTGACATTTTGATATGCCAGGGAAACAAAGGAAACTCCATCTTTTTTCCCTAACTCTTACAGTCGACTTTGGCATCAGACAGAATTGGCTAAAATCCAAGCCCCACCACTCATTAGTGGTGTGGCTTTGGTCAAACTAGTTAACCTCTCAGAGTTCCAGCTTTCTCGTTGGTAAAATGGAGAAAGAAATACTGAATTATCATGATGTGAAATAAACGTTATCACATATGTAAAATGCTTTAGCACAGTGCCGGACACATGGTGGACAGGCTCTGAATGGTCAGTTCATCTCTCTCACTCTCTTCCCATCTCTATATGCTCACCACCCTCCCCAGCATCCTCTTCTATCTCTTCCATTTTTCCTTCCATGTTGCAAACTTTGGGGCCTAGATCTCTAACAGATGGTGTTCTCCCTGGCTGGGCTCAGGGCAGAGTTCCCATAGAGAAAGCAGTTCCTGATCCAGGGTGTGTTCTGAAAACTTTCTGTGCAGCTATTTCTTCTTTTTTAGTTTAATTTTTTATTGAAGTGTAGTTGATTTACAATGTTAGTTTCAAGTATACAGCAAAGCAATTCAGTTATAAAAATACATGCATATATATATATATATATGTATATTCAGATTCTGTTCCATCATATGTTATTACAGAATACTGAATATGATTCTCTGTGCCATACAGTAGGTCCTTGTTGTTTATCTCTTTTATGTCTAGTAGTGTGTATCTGTTAATCCCAGACTCCTAAATTATCCCTCCCCTGACCTGACCTTTCCTCTTTGGTAACCAGAGTTTGTTTTTTATGTCCATGAATCTATTTTTGGCTTATAATAAAATTTGTGTCTTTTTTTTTTTTTAGATTCCACATATAAATGATATCGTATGATATTTGTCTTTCTCTCTCTGACTTCACTTAGTATGATGATCTCTAGGTCCATCCGTGTTTGTGCAGCTCTTCCAACTTGAGCTCATGTGCCTTGTGCTGTGCCTCCAGCGCTGCAGACTCAGCCTCCAGGTTCCTCAGTGCATCAGGGAACTCAGAGTCCAACCTGCTTCTTGGAACATCATCTTACCTTTTTTCACCAAAGCATAAAGGAACTTCCTCGATCCAATGGATTGATGTCATTGGAGCCCTTGCTTCATTCTCTCTTACATAGTTATTTTTATTAAAAAATTATGTAGGCCTTGTTTTAAACGTCAAAAAGTCCTACAATGATTGTAATGAAAAATAGTAGTCTCCCCACTGCCCCGATCCCAGCCCCGCCCTGGCTGGTGCTGTTAACTGTTACTGCTCCTATTGCTAATCTCACTCCATTTTCTAAATAAGACTTTATTGTTATACTGTTTTTTCTTGAGTAAGATCTTATCAACTGATTTCTTACAATAAAAGAGGAAGATTTTATTCACTTAAAAATCTTTCCCAACTCTCTACCTCCATGCCCCCCCATTACACCTTTCTCTCATACAATTTTGGATTTTATTAACAGAGTTTAGATTTTTAGAATGATGTAAATCTTACTTCCAATGGTATACTTTCTATTATTTTATTTTTATTATTATTTTTCTTGTATAACTTATAGCATTTTTATTATTTTTCTTGTATATCTACTTTTTATTTCCTTGGAAATTATAATCACTTAACTTTTTATTTGTTTGGTAAATGTTTTTAAGACCTTGCATGGCTGAAAAATGTACTTATTTCACCCTCATATTTGACTAGTAGCTTGAGTATAGAATTCTAGATGAAACTAACCTTTCTTCAGCATATTAAAGTCATGATTACATGTTTTTCTTCTAGTGTCTGACATTGTTGTTGAGAAGTTCAGTGATGCTCTGATGTCTGATCTTTTATTTGTGACCTATTTTTTTTTTTTTTTGGAAAGTATTTATGAGCTTCACTTTGTCCTCAGTTTTCTGAAATGTGATATGTTGTGGGGTGGATGGGTGTGTGTGTGTGTGTGTGTGTGTGTGTATTGTGCTGGACCCTCAGTGGGCCCTTTCCACCTGGCAACTCATGTCTTTCTTTTAGTCAATATTCATGCATTATTTCTTTGATGATAGTCTTTATTTCATTTTCTCCAAACTCTCTTTCTGGAACTCTCTCTTTGAGTGTTGGATCTCCTAGACTGGTCCTCTGACCATCAGATATTTTGTCTCCTATTTTCTCCTTCGTTCTACTTTTTGGAAATTTTTTTACACCTTTATCTTTAAGTCCTTCTATGGATCTTTTTATTTTGGTTACAGTGTTTAACTTCCAAGAGCTTTTTCTTATTCTCTGAATGTTCTTTTTTATAGCATCCTGTTTTTGTTTTATGCATGCAGTATCTTTTGTCTTAAAGCTATGAATTAAAGAGATATTTTTGCGCAATTTCATCTGTTTTCTCCATTGACACTCATTCTTCTGAAGTTCTTATTTTCCTCTTTGTTTAATTTAGTTCATTTTTCATTGTGAGAGATTTTTCTAAAATGTTTTGTGATCCTTGGCTGTTTCCTCATATGTAAGAATAAGGGGATAAAATGCTGATTAAAATTCTGTGAGCTCTAGGTGGGCTTGTTGGCTGGTGGCTTCCCCCATCCATGATTTGGCCCAGTGCCTGGCCATTTTTAGACGGAGTTCCAACCATTGGCAACTAAAGATCTTCTTTCTTGGTCAAATCAAAACCTCCAAATTCCTGTGGGGTGTGTGTGTGTGTGTACACAGGATTATAGATCCGGCTGAATCATTCTGGGAACTAACACAGTTGGGGCTTTTAAAATGGATAATGTTGATTCTCAACTCTGTTGCCCTATTTTCATCCAAAGTCTTTCTGGTTTATTCATTCCAGAATGTAAACTTGCAGATTTCTAGCAGGATTAGGGAGAAAGTCATCTGGGCTATGAGAAAAATCTAAAGGGTTTCTTATTTATTGTGTGGGTGGGGAGAAGTGGAAATAGTCTTTAAAATGCCAAATTTAGAAAAATAGGATGCAAAATGGATGCCCATCAGTAGGCACAAAGTTAAGTAAATTGTGGAAAGCCATATCGTAAGATATTATATAGCCTATAAAATCATGATTTAGACAAAATATATTACATAGGGAAATTGTCATAATGTGTGGCTAAGTGAAAAAAATGCAGGCTGTAAGAGATGTGTAATATGATTGTGTTTTTATTAAGACAAAACCAAAAACTTCCTCCCTGTGTACTTTCTATCTCTATAAATATCTCAGTGGTAAGACATGGGATGTGTTAATAAAATAATCCAAGGGGTAGATCTCTTTAAAAATAAGACTAAAAAGTTGGCTTTCCAAAACATTTTGTCCCCTCTGATACAGTTGTAAGGAAACAGTTTTTCCAATTATTCTGGCTGTTTATTTTCTACTTGTAATCTTTTCATCTCTCACAGATGCTTTTGCATGGCTGTCTGGCCAAATTAGGAAGAGGGGTGCAGACTCTCTGACACCAAGTTATCCAGTCCCCACATCAACTATCTCTGGCATGAACTCAGGAAACTAAAAAAAACCCAGGGCCATGAGGCAAAAATGGAAGTGAGCAAGTTGCAAACATCTTTGGAAAAAATAGCCTTTTTGTTATATTCCTGACCTCAGAAGGAATGTTTCTAGGGTATTTCATCATTAAATGTGAAAAAAAGGCTGTTTGTTTAAGATTGCTAGATATTTTTTGTTATCATTTTAAAGAAGTATCCTTGTAATCCTGATTATCAAAAAATTTTTATTGAACATGCTTAATGAATTTTACAAAATGCCTTCTGGATTTTTTTAAATACACTTTAAAATTGAAGTATAGTCAGTTTACACTGTTGTGTCAGTTTCTGATGTACAGCATCATGTTTCAGTCATACATATACATACATATTCCTTTTTATATTCTTTTTCATTATAGGTTACTATAAGATATTGAATATAGTTCCCTGTGCTATACAGTATAAACTTGGTCATCTATTTTAGATATAGTAGTTTGTATCTGAAAATCCCAAACTGCAATTTACCCCTCCATCTCCCCTGTTTCCCTCCTGGTAACCATAAGTTTGTTTTCTATGTCTGTGAGTCTGTTTCTATTTTGTAAATAAGTTCATTTGGTTTGTTTTTTTTTTTTTTTTTAGATTCCACAAATGAGTGATATCCTATGGTATTTTTCTTTCTCTTTCTGGCTTATTTCACTTAGAATGACAATCTCCAGTTCCATCCATGTTGTTGCAAATGGCATTATTTTATTATTTTTTATGGCTGAGTAGTATTCCATTGTATAAATATACCACAGCTTCTTTATCCAGTCATCTGTCAATGGAGATTTAGGTTGTTTCCATATCTTGGCTATTGTAAATAATGCTGCTATGAACATTGGGGTACATGTATCTTTTCAAATTAAAGTTCCCTCTGGATATATGCCCAGGAGTGGGATTTCTGAATCATATGGTAAATCTATTTTTAGTTTTTTGAGGAACATCCGTTGTGTTTTCCATAGTGGCTGCAACAGTTGACATTCCCACAAACAGTGTAGGAAGTGTCCTTTTTCTCCATACCCTGTCCAGCATTTATCATTTGTGGACTTTTTAATGATGGCCATTCTGACTGGTGTGAGATGATACCTTATTGTAGTTTTGATTTGCATTTCCCTAATAATTAATGATATTGAGCATTTTTTCATGTGCTTATTGGTCTTAAACATAAGACAAGACACTATAAACCTCTTAGAAGAAAACACAGGCAAAACATTCTCTGACATAAATCTTAGCAATGTTCCCTTAGGGCAGTCTACTCAGGCAACAGAAATAAAAGCAAAAATAAACAGTTGGGATCTAATCAAACTTATAGCTTTTGCACAGCAAAGGAAACCATAAGCAAACAAAAAGACGACCTATGGAATGGGAGAAAATATTTGCAAAGGATGAGACTAACAAGAGCTTAATTTCCAGAATATATAAACAGCTCAGACAAGTTAATAGTAAAAAAGCAGACAACCCAATCCAAAAATGGGCAGAAGATCTAAACAAACAATTCTCCAATTAAGACATATAAATGGACTTTTTTTAATTTATAAGGTTTGTCTTATTTGATCCATTGATATGACATATTAGATTCCTTAATATTAAATCATTCTAACATAGCTTGAGAATAATGACTTTATCATGATATTACTAAATTTGATTTACTAGCATTTGACTTGGGATTTTTTCATTTGCATTCCTAAGTGATGATGACCTGGAGGGAAGTGAGTATGGCAGTGCGTGGATGTACACAAGTCATCATCATCAGCTGTGAAACAGGCTCATTCTAGCTAAAAGTAGAGCATCAAATACATAGACTAAAAATGATAGAAACTGCTAGAAAAAATAGACAAATCCTTAGAATAAACCCCATGTGGTCACGATGTATTAACCTTTTTATATATTGTTGGGTTTGGTCTGATAATATTTTCTCAAAAATTTTTGCGTCAATGTTGATGAGGGTTATTGGTGTTTTATTTTCTTGTAATGCCTTTGCCTGGTTATGGTATTGGAATCTTTTGAAATGAATTGGGGAAGATGCCTTCCTCTTCAATTTTCTAGAAGAGATTGGGTAGAAGTGGTATTATTTATTTCTTAAATGTTGGGTTGAATTCACCAGAAAAGGCTTGAGAGGAGGAGGACCTTGAGGGCCAGGCTCAAGAGCTTGGACTTCACGCTGAAACCTTCAGCGGCTCCAGTGGTAAAAAGATGATGTGTGAGAAGTGTGCTTTGGGAAGAGGAATCTGGCAGCTGTGGGGAGGAGATCTGTTGGCAGTGAGAGCCTTGATATAAGCAGCAAGAAAAATGTTATATTCTAATTTCTAAATTTCCTGCAGATAAATCTTTGCTCAGTTTTTTGCAGGCTTGAGGAAATTCCTTACATAAAAAGGAAACTGACTGCATTTGATGAAAACTGCAAATAGGCTGGAAGGTGTCCTTTATGGAGAGGCTATGAGGGTGGTGCAGCTGCTGTCAATGAAGAATCTCTCTTGGTGCCCAGGGTTTCTAGTTCAGCT
The DNA here is from genome assembly GCF_036321535.1 of Camelus dromedarius. Lineage (NCBI taxonomy): Eukaryota > Metazoa > Chordata > Mammalia > Artiodactyla > Camelidae > Camelus > Camelus dromedarius. The sequence goes on from NC_087445.1 coordinate 33,138,731, forward strand.
AAACAAATCCAACCTGGCTTTACATTTGCTTTATGACGTCCCCAAACCAGAGTTAGATGGCAGCATTTTTTAAGTGACTGGATTTTTTTTTTTTTTAAGGAAAAGTGATTATTTCACATTTCCTTTTCTTTACAGGTGAAAAGACTCATGAAAGAAATATGTATCTTAAGTACCTGTTCATAACACAACTCTGTAAAGTTGCTGCCTCCCTGCAACACTGGCATCTTGTCATTTTGAACAAGAACTGCCTTCAGTTCTGGGCATGATATTCTACATATTTCCTTCTACATTGCTCATTATATATATATTTTTTACAAACAATATTGCAATTTGACCATCTGATTGCAGCAGCCACTCAATGAGTTTCAGTTTGTTGCATCAGCCCTCAGGATAGGCTAGGCTGTTGCCAACCAAACAGCTTAGTAATTCAAACAGCAAAAATAACAACCTGAATTTGTTTTAAGACTGAAACCATCATATTTTACAAGCTCTTTTCAGCTCATGAGTGAAAATACTTCCACAAATATAAGGTTTATGAGAACATCTTTCAGCATTTCCTTCTGCACTGCAACTCAAACAATGCTCACAGATCAGCCAAGTCTCTAATGTAGGAAAGTGCTTCTGGGAGGGAGGCACAATTGAGCTCAATAGAAAATTCTACGAATTAGGGAATGGCTTTCATTTGGCATCAGGGTGAATGACTTGGCATTGCCTATATGGGTGGTGTTATTTTAAACACAGAACATCCTGCACAATGATACTCATTGTAAACCAAAAGTCCGTGATGTCAAGCTTCAATAAAATTTCTTTCTAGGAAGTGAACCTATGAAATGTACACTAGGCAAATGTCTTTTTTTCAAGCAACCCTGGGGGCAGAATAAGCTCACATTTGGATAGTTCACGTCTGTTATCCCATCTGGTCATTCTAACACCTACGTGAAGTGACTTAACTTTTATTATCGTTGACTCATTTTACAGATGAAGAAATGGAGGCTTGGAGATGAAACAGAATTTACCAAGATTATAAAGGACGTAAAAGGCAAAACTGAGATCAGAACTCAAACCTCTTAACCCTGCCTCCCACACTTTTATTGTTACAGCACGCTGCCTCTCTAGAGTGAAAACACAGAGACGGTGATTAAGCGATTCCTAGTTTGTACAACTCAAAGTACACACACCTGGTATTAACAGAGAGCAAACTAATATACACCTTAGTGCTGAGTATTTTGTAAATAAACCCTGAAATGTAATAGTTCCATAGAGAAAAACGGTTCTGTTTTGTTATTAAATAAGCTATTAATTCTGTCTATCAATATACTGTTTTGATGGTATCTCAAAGAGCTAATGAGGAGCATCTTAGGAAAAGGCATGCTTGACATCAATAGAAAATTCTACAAATTAGGGAATGGTGAGTGAGTTTATTTAAACACGTGAAAATGTAAGTTTATTTAAATGTGTAAACTGGAAAATGTGAGTTTATTTAAATGTATAAACCAGAATCTCCTGCCCTGTGGTATGGACTTTTTTTTTTTTTTTTTTTTTTTTTTTTTTTAGAATCCATAGCTGGGCACCAGGAGATACAGTGGTCCCTGAACTTAAATGTAAATTTTGTGAGTATGTATGCTTTTTTCTGGGCAGATCCTTTGTTTTCATCAGACTTTAAAAGAGGGGTCTGTTTCCTGAAGAGCCATTACTCTAATGGACACAAAAACATGTCCTTCTTTCCCGCATCAGCACAGCCCCGCAGATTTCTCCATCTCCTGGCTCTCAGAGAACCTACCATCTGTTTGCCACATTTATTCGGTGCACATTGAGCGCAGCTTTACCTTGTTACTTAACTGTATCTATAAATAAGAGAGACCATCTCAATCACCTGTGTTTGTTTCAGAGTTCCGGAGCTCTGCTGTGTGTGTAGTCGGGCTTCCTGAGTGTCGGCTTTCAGTTCTATGGTAACTAGGTCGAATATTATCATTGACGTCTTTCACAGATGAGGAAATGGAGGCTTGGAGCTGGAAGAGAATTTACCAGGATTATAAAGCAAGTAAGTGGCAAAACTAAGATTGGAGCTTAAATCTCGTAACTCTCATCCTAGCCTGCATGAAGGCTTGTGGGATCAAGCGTTTTGTAACCATGCTATACAAGGTATTTAGTTGGCAAATTAATTCTAAACACAAAAATGGAATATCAGATGTGGTTATCACGTTATAGGATAACTTTTGAAATAGTCCCAGCAGTATTTCCTAACCTTGATGAGTGTTACCCTGGTCAATGTAATTCCCTTGGCTGGTTATGTGTTTATTTCAGAGATGGTGCTGTTGGCTCTAAGTGTGTTCCTCATTGGAATGGCCATGGAGGGTCTTAAAATGGTATTAACCAATGTGACAAATGAGTCTGTTCCCTGACAGAACACTCGGTTTTTTGCTGTTTCAAAATATTAAGTCTGCCCTCAAGGATGTAAGATTTGCTCTAACAGTATGTAAGCAGAAGACAGTTTTGTGCTCCCTGAATGTAAATCCACAAAAGGACCTCCAACTTGCGTGGGGGGTGGGACATCATTGGAATAGATATATAACCTCTCCGGGGACCTTCTTGGATGAGACAATGCTCACCTGAAGGCATAAGCGCTGGTTTGCTTGTTTACAAAATACTGCTTGCACTTGTGGAATTTAGTTTAACAAATGGTATTTGTGCATTAAAAAGTGCCCTACTTCGTGCTGTTCATGGCGGGTGGTGCGGAGGCACAGAGACTACCAATACTGAATTCTTACATCAAAGAAGCTTTTATTTCATCCAGTTAGGAAGCTGCACACATAAAAATAGATAATCTCAATATACCCATGTTCGTGCTATTACAGAAAAATATGCTGGGTAGACAAGAGACTTGTGACTCAAATTGGAACAATAGGGAAGGCTTCCTGGAGGAGGTGACAAGAAGAGTAAGAGCCAAGTGAGGGAAGATGAGAAGAGTTCTTGAGGCGGAGGGAAGAGTCTGAACAAAGGCACAGCTTTGTAGAGGAAGCAACAGTTTGTGGGAGGGGAAGCCTACGAACAGTTGAGCATTTCCAGAGCTCCAGTGGAGCTGGGGCTGGGAGATCGCAGGAGACAGGAGAACCGAGTAGCCGGGGTCAGGGCATGGTGGTCTGGAGCCCGAGTCTAAGGACCTCAGCTTTCATTCTGTAGACAATAAGTTATTTACGGTGGGGAGTGACACAGTCACATTTGCACTTTGGCAAGATGACTGTACGATTTGAAACAGTCCAAGCCTCTACAGGTCGTTGCTGTGGTAAGTTCTGTACACTGGCTGACTAGCCAAACGTTGAGCCCACATCATCTAAAAGCCACCTGACCCCACCTCATAATGTAATAATTTGTGGCATCATCTGGAGTTCCTCTACCCCTTAAGCTCCAGATAATGTGGACTTGAACTTCCATTCCACATTCGCTAGCAAGTCCATTGTCCCAGCTAAAGAGTTCTAAGAGTCCCCAGGGTGCTGATGCTCGGAGTCTAACCTGCAGCTACTGAGTCAGGTCAGTTCAGTTCCTCGATTGTCCTGTAAGTTCCTTCCCTGTTCTGCTGCTGCGTCAACCCAGATCTAGGGCTGGGCTCCTTTCCACGGCTTTAATCAAAAGCCACTCACGCTAGTGTTAAGCGTGTGCCACACACTTTAAGAAGGACTGGAGAGGTGAAAGGGTTCACGGTGGAAGATGTCAGCAGTCCAGAACTGCATTTGCGATGCTCCTGCTGTCTGCCCGCGGGAGCCCCGAGGGCCACTGCACACCACGTTGCTCCGCCCTCTCTCCACCCCACCAACCCCCAATCTGAGGCCTCTCTTCTAGAATGCAGAGCAATTCAGCCACCTGTAGCTCACATCCCAAACCCAGCTGAGAACCTCCTTAGGCAAAACCAAAGATTCTCCTTCTCTTGCAGCAGGATGGAAACTTTCTTTCCCAGGACGTTCCCAGCCCTCCTGCCAAGGCACAAGAAGCTCCAGTTAGCTGTGGTTCTAAACCGTCTTTCTTTCTTTTTTCACCTTCATTTCCCTGGATTTCTGAGTGAACCAGAGATTCTGTGCAAACCGATGTGCCGCTTTTGGCCAATTGGCACTATTAATTAGGTCCTTTGAAATTTTATCTGAGTGGTGATGGAGACAGTTTGCAGAGGGCTGGGCACACCGTGCCTGCTGCCGGGGAGGAGAAGCCGGGAGAATGGCACGTAGTCACTAGTCTCAGCTCGTCCTCCCCGGAGGTGACCGGATCCTGAGATATGACAGGTTGGTTCTCTTCTCTGAATGGAAGCAGGTACCGGGACTAATGTCTGGGAAGAGGCTGTTTTCTGTTGCAAAGCTCTGTGTTACTATTCGGCTTCTCTTCTGTGACATGCGTGGATGACCTTCCGAGGCTCACCTCCCTTTTCAACACGCTGATAGAAATCCTTTCCTCAGATTTTGGGTCCTGGGAGGCTCTTGTCTCCCAAAACGGTGTCCTTTTTGTTTTTTTTTATTTTAAGGCTCCCAAGCTCTTGTTGGATGTTTAGGCTTAGTAGGAGAGTCCCTGGCACTCTGCGCATGACCCATGTCAGATGGTGTCTGATGAATGGGGTCTCCCTGCTGGGTCCAGATGGGCAGACGCTTTCTGCTTCCCCAGGTGGAACATGTTACCAACGCTATCAGTACCAGACTCGGTGACAGTGGGATCCTTTTCAACTCATATTTCTTGGGGAAAGTCGTTTCGATAGTTTGCCAGTGCCTCTAGAGACCAGGTGGTTAACAGGGAACATATATAGCAGTTGGAGAGATGGAAAATTCTGGATCCCGTCTAAAGCCATTGCATTGGAAAAAAATACTGTGCTACCTGTAGCAAACATGCCTACAGAGGACATTGCTCAAGAGCGAGCACAGAACTGTGGGCCAGGATGACCCTGCCAAGATGTGCATCTGGAAGGGCTTGGCCTCGAAGGTAGGAAAGGACTCCCTTTGGGTGGGTGAAACACTTGTACTTGTGCAGACCGGCATTTACGCTCCGGGCTCTTGTCTTCTTCTAGACCCAGCCTTCCTTTGCTGGGGAGGAGACGCATGGCTTTGCCCCAGCCCCCAGGCAGCCTCGTTTACTTTTTCCAGCGATGCTGCGGTTGGGCCTGTCACCACTGCCCAGTCAGGGGGTCCCCAGACTCACCCCCCGCAGGTGGAGAGCACAGCTGAGATAGGAACCAGGTAGTTTTTCCTGGATGAGGGGACCATCTGCCACGGCGCATTGTCCACTCCGGGGAGATGGCTTGTACACATCCCCCTCGCGTGACCAGCGGGGCGGGCAGAGCTTTCTTCCTTCCCCACCAGCCCGGCCCAGCCACGCCGCGTACCTGCCCTCCTGCCACGGTCTCCTAGCTTAACCCCCTCGTTCCTCCCTTGCCGCTCTGTAGCCTGTTCTCCACAAAGTAGTCACAGGGTCTTTTTAAAACGGGATGTCCCTTCACTGCCCCCAACCCCTCTTACGTTATCTTATCACTTACAATCCTAAACCTCAGCCACAGCCCTTGAAGTCTACATCACTTGGACTTTGCGGCTCCCTTCTCCCCTCTTTCTCTGCCTTAGTCACTTCCAGCTACATGGCCACTTTGCTTTGTCGTAGATGAAACAGTCATGCCCCTGCCCCAGGACTTGTGCCTCTGCTGTGTCCTCAGTGGGTCACTCCCACCCTACTTCCTCCACGTTCTCTGCCCAGGTCACCTCCTTGGAGGGCCTCCTTGACGGCTGTCTCTAGAATAGCTCATTCTAGCGTTCTCTGTCGCCTTCTCTGTTGTGTTTTTCTTGGGAGTTCTTATCATTACCTGACCTAGTAAATGTCTGTTCCATGCCTGACTCCCAGCTGGAATTCGCACCGTGAAGGATGGGGCTTTGGCCTGTCTTGTCCTCCACTGAATTCCTAGAATCCGGAATAAAGCCTGGCACGTAGGAGATATTGAACAGCTGGATGAAATAAGGACAAATCATGTGGCAGGGTGTGTGTGTGTGTGTGTGTGTGTGTGTAGGGGATGTACCTTTTGAAGAAGCTGGTTTATATACATCCTTCGTCGATTTCATTACAAGTTCAAGAAGGTTTTGCATTTTCCCCTGTTGGTCAATTTAGGATATGCCAATTATAAAACTGTCCTAGAACCTTTCAGAAACTTGTCAGTGCAAGTCCCCTGAGGCCAGAGAAGAAATGCCCATTGCTGTCTGGTTGTCTAAAACCATCCTCCAGCACTTCGAAGCCCTTCTCAGGAGATCACAGAGCTGTTCATTTGGGGCCAGGTAAAAAGGCAAATTTGCTTTTAGCTTTAAAGAACTAATCCTTAGCAAATTTCACATGGATATGGGTGAATTTAAGAAAACATAAACCACTATGGGTTTAAAATATACTCTCTGCCCTCAATCAACAGTAGCCAAAAAAAAAAAAAAAAAGCAAGCAAGCAAGCAAGCAAGCAAGCCAGCCAGCCAGCCTCTAAATTAGAGCCTAAAGCATTAGTTAAATGTTCAGACTGAAAATTTAGCATTCTTCCACATTCTTTAGATTATGGACTCGTCGCATTTGCTAAGTACGATAAATCCAAAGATCGTGTTAACCTCGCCTTCTGGAGTGGGACAAAGTTTAATGTCTTCTTCCCTCACCGAGTAGACAGACGTCTCTGTGTAACTGTGCACGAACACCAGTCACCTGCGCTGTTTCATCGACAGAGGGTCACACACACACAAGGCTTTCTGCAAAGCTTGAAGGTACAGGATGATTACTCTTGATTTCTTGAAGTACAAAAAGATCCCTGATGCTAGCATTTGAAGGGGAGCCCTAAGAAGGAGCACTTGCAAATGGGATTTACTGAGTGCAGACTAACCTCAGGTCTCCAAAATGGACACAAGTAAAGAATTTTAATTTTACTTTTTAAAAAAATGAATTGTGATTTTTTTTTTTTTTGGCACTGCAGAGGAAATAGCAGTTGTTATTTGAGTAAAGCACTTTTTGAGTGTTGCCTCTCTCTCTTATGAGAACTCTGCAGGGAGATGTTAGGATTTCCAGAGGACTGAAGTTTGGATGATAAGCAGCTTACCTGTGGCCACAGCTCATTTGGTAAACAGCAAAACTTACATTTATCTCCCTGCGAAGCTGGCATTCGCGCAACATTTCACTCATTAAGTGAACCTTAAATTCATCAAGGACTCAATGCTGTGATTTTAAAGACTTTGTTTTGACAGTTTTTCTTTCCCTCAATTTACATATTTTCTTCCTACCACTCCCTGAGTCAGTTTCAAGATTTAGCACCCGGGCAGTATGACGCAAACATTTGGGAGCCATGGCTGGGCAAGAGTTTCAGACGGAATCTCTCTGAGCCTCACAAACATTGAGCCTTACTAGAAACGAATTTCAACACAGACCACCTAAGCGCTGCTGAGGGGAAAGTATCAAAGTGATTGGACCGGCTTGTCAGGGCCTGTCTGTCCTGCCGCCCCGGGCTTCCTCCCTTTAGGGCCTGTGCTCCGTCCCCCACAGGAGGAAGGTCTGCCCTTGCATTCCTCGGTAATAGGAGCTTTGATTTTCGTTCCTCTGATGGGAGGGGTGGGAAGGCGGGGTTTGAGAGGGTGACACATTGGTTGCCTAGGGTGAGGTGCTAACTCGACTTCTCCTTATGGCCAGGAAGGGGACCGTTCTCATGCTTTCAACTTGATAAGCCCAGATCTGAGCAGCCCGAGCTGATTCTCAGAAAGGTGTGATGGAGCCACCTTTCCGTGCTCCAGCTGAGAAGAGGAGAAAGACTTGGGCAAAAGCTTAAAAAAACAAAATGAAAACTTTTCTAGAAAAAGGAAAGGCTCACAATAATGATCTTGAAAATAAGCCTTTATTTAAGGTAAATGTCCAGTTCTTTAATAAATGTTTATCCACAGGTCAGCAGGACTGGATGTGTCCCAGCATGTGCCTCTAGAATTCTGGAGATTCTGAGCGCGATAGTCGGTTGTACGCTCTGGACTCCTGAGGCATGACGTGCTCTTCAATCCCATTTTGGTATCAAGTGACATTTTTAAGAGAAAAGATAGTTGTGTCAAAGCCAGTCATTTTGTTCAAAGAATTCTCTAGCCCCCACCCCCACGCATGTGTGAAATGTGAGAAATGCTGGGTCTCCGGGGTAGATTCCAGAATCCCTAAGATCCAGCCCTAGTATTCTAGCATCATCACTCTGTGGACTCAAGTCAGTTCTCCCTGTCTTCTTGGGCATGTATCTCCTTAGGAGAGCCCGCAAATGTACCACTGGTTGTGTTACAGCTTGTTTTCCCCAATGTCTTTGTGCACAGGAATGATGTTGCCTGTCTATAAAGTCCTTTAGGGAATCTTTATCTTTTACTTTGGTCCAGTAGTGGACTACTTCACATGATGGCCAAGTTAAGTAATTCTGGAACTTCTGGCATCTTGGAGGCACATGACTAACACGGTTATCCTGCGCTGGCCTGATGTGGCTGTTAGCACTACCCGTCCAGCGTGCCGCCGTGCTGGAGGCCAGCCATTGTGGGCACGGGAGACACCTGAGACACTGCCGAAGCGTCCTAAGGTCATAGGAAAGGGACTCAGCCAACATACAATGTGACATTCAACTTAACCTTTACCCAGTACTGCCTCGTTTTCTGAGACGTGAAGCCAGGAAGCACATTGGGTTTGGAATCACACATTCTTTGTAGCCTCAGTTTTCACACCTGTAACATGGAGATGATACTTACCTATTCAGGTTGTCGGGAAGATCAAGTAAAATATGAGCACGTTGATTTGGCACATTACTAACCATATGGTGAGACGTGAAGGGAGATTCAAAGTGCTTCAGCTGCTATCCAAAGCCTGTGCAGGCCCCCAAACATTTGTGTGCGTTCTCACTTAATCCTTACCATGTCACGGCGAGGTCGTCCCCACCATCTCTGTTCATGGAGCAGCTTAGTAACTGGTGTGATGTGCCACATGCTAGACAGACACGGCAGTCAGCGCCCTTTACCTCCTTCCTGCCGACTGGGCTTTTCCCTTGAGCTCAGTGAAGAGGAAGGCTGCTGAAGATGTGCTGTAGGGGCACCTGCAGAGCGCCAGCCTGCCTGACTCCTGCCTGTGACTGCAAGACTTACGGGGGGCCGGCAGTCCGTGGTCCCACTTCATTCCTGTCTCTCAGATGAGCCAGGCTCGGAACCACTGAATCCAGGCAGGAGACACGACAGAGCGATGGGACACTACTGCAGTGTGTTTCTTACTCGCCTGTGCAGGGACCCCCACATCTCACACACAGGACCTCACTGCTGTCCCACGCGCAGCTTTTACTGTGTGAAAGTAGACAGGAATGAGGTCTTCGCAAAAGGGGCTGATCCCCCTTCACAGGAAGTCATTTTGGGCTGGAAAGTGTCCATGCTTGATTTGAGAGACATTAAGTCCGCAAAATGCCATCGTTTAATCTTCAGATTAATTTCCCCAATATTTGGAAACAAGAAAACTTTGAAGCCTTTCTCGACTTTCGTGTATCCCTAAACTTCCACAGGTCCGTGATACGGCTGAAACACGAACATACGGTTCTCATTCTTCCCAGAGTCAGGCTGAACACTTGATTATGAAACTGAGGGCTCAAGATCAGTGATAAAGACCAGCAGGTTGTGTTCTTCATTCTTGGACCTAAGTTGTCCTGGCAAAAATGTATATGCTTCTTCAGTTTCCCCACCATTAAAAACATTTTAGCTTCCATTTGAGTTCAAAAATGAACTGCTTCCCAAGGTAAGAATTCTAGGCAGTTACTCCCGGTAGGCTGCCTGACACAGGAGTGCACCCCATCAGAACCTTCTGTTTGTGTGCGAGGGTAGTTAAAAGGTAAACTTGTATTCGGGGACTCCCACTTCTAGGTATAAGCTGAAGAGTTAGTCCTTTTAATGTCCTATAGCTTTGCTATTTAGAGCCTGTCTTCTCATTTTTTAAGGGCCATCAGACTTCTAAAGATACAAGGAACAGAAGCATGTACTAAAGTTGAAGTCTCGATTTTTTTTGCCTTGTATTCATCACGATTGGAACACCACAGGCTTGGAAATGACACCAAGGCTGTGAAATAGCTAGAAGAATATTTAAGGAAGTTGGGTGAACACCTGGGACTACATCTTGCCAAACTGGTAGCTTGCAAAGGCCACTGAAAAATTTGGACTTAGAGACTTGGCTGGATTTTTTTTTTTTCACCAGAGGCCACAAATCTGTTTATTCCTCTATCATCAGTTTTTGTGGCAATTGGTAAAGTCGCAAAAGAACTTCCTTTGTGTGACTTTGTACAACAGGCTCATTTAGCTCCAAACATTCTCCTTTAGTGTTTGATAAGCTTCGTGTTTTATCTTGGTGAATTCTCACCTCCTACAATGAACTCTAGAGATACGGCAAACTTAGGCCAATAGGTTTCACATAGGATCCTTAAGTTCTTGTTCGGAGACTGAATGCACAAGGCTCCAGTCCCCCGTGATCTATTATTACTTCATGCAGAGTTGACTAGCCATATAAATATTCTAATTTCAATGGAAACAGTTTATTTCTTTAAGTGAATCTGTACCTCTTAAGTTAGAGTTTCTGTCCTTGGCTACTTACTGTGGAAGGCAAGGTCAAAGAATGAGATGCTTGACTCTTTGAAGGTTGGAAATTGGGACATAGAACCTGAAGGATCATACCAGGGACTGGAATCCAAGAGAAGATGATGGAGAACGATGCTTGATTTTGTTCTTAGAAATTATGACTTTGGGCCATATAGTTGGTTAATATTGTATAATCCTTATAATGGGGGAAAACACTGGCATCTTTAAGCTTCCTAGGAGGGAATTCTGTATTGCGCCAAATGACTATACCAATCAGTGGGTTTTGTACCACAGCACGGTCAAAGTCCCGGTCAACCCAACAGCCTTTAGAGCTTACATACAATGAATGCTAACCTACGTATCAAACAGGCACTTCAGACGCCTCACATCAGCCGGCCACATCCCGCTAGGGTCAGGACTGTTTGAAGAGGAGGCACCAGGGGGCCAGCCGAGAGTCCTAACTGCACAACTACATCCTTTTCCTCTATGTGCTTGACCTCTACACCTCCCTCCCCCACACAAAAGCTCCATGCCTATTCTTGCACTTTCATCCATTTGGCCAAAATCACAAGAGGGTATCTATTAAACAGGATGACAGAAGCCACTTCTTCATCTAGGATTCTTGATCTCTTTGCCTCGGTCACAAGCAAGATGTCAAGTGTTCTACGTATATTCTGTATGCAGGTGGAATGTGACTCATGTAAGGAGTCATGCTCAGAGCATCTTCCCGTCATCCTTTTGCTCCTGCACTGGACGCTTTAAACCCCGAGGAACTGCCACATCTGCTGCAGTGGACTGTCACATTGCTTCGGACTTAGAGCATCTTCCCAGGCTTTCCAGCTTTGTCTCTTCCCTTGCTTGTTGGCTTCCTGAGGCTTTGGAGAGAGAAATGGCTGATCTGGTGGAAAACTTAGGCAAGCGTTGTGCTACTTTTTTCTTCTATTCAAATTCCTCATCTGTTCTTCATACTAAATGTTTCAGAAATTGTCCATAGACGGGATCTGTCCTGTGCTGGCCAGGCTGAAAAATTAGATTATCTTACAGATTCTCCATGAAGTCACTTTAGAACAGTGGTTTTCAAATTTTAGTTCCTATCAGAATCAATCACATGAAGGGCTTGTAAAAACACACATTCCTAGACCTCACCCTCAGAGTTTCTGCTTCAGCAGGTCTGGAATGAGGCCTGAGAACTGGCGCATTTAACAAGTTTGCAGGTGATGCTGATGCTAACCTTAACCGCCCTGAAAACCACGGCTTTAGATTGTTCAAGAATGACACTTCTCGTTACCTGCCTAGCTCTCTTCACGGTGGACTGTCTAGACTTATAAAAGAAGGAAGTCCTTACCCATTCCTTGGAAGGCACTTGTCCTTGAACAATATACAATGAAAGGACATAGGAAACAGAGACTTAAATATAAAGAAGTAGAATTCATAGAAGTCTTAGCATATGTTCCTAGATCGGGAAACAAATTAATAAGAAAAGGAACTGTCCTCAAAGCAAGAGGAATTCTAGATACAGGCTAAGCTAGCTTCTGCTACAAAACAAGAAGTATTTAGGGAAGCAAGTATTAACTGGTACCTCATTCTTTTAGTTGTAAGAGAAATAAGCCAAATTACAGGCATATTGTACAATATTAAGATCTATAGCTCATATATTTAGAACACCTGATACTACTCAAGCTGTTTACAGAAGTTTCTCTTAAGAGGAATCGGCACAAACCACGGTTAAGCTGCTTGGTTTAATTTTTTTAGCACTTGGAAAAAAAAATGTACAGTAGTTTGAACACTTAGTCTTTGCAAACCTCCACTGAGGTCAAAGATTTCATTCATACGTACAAAATTAGTTTACAAATTTTTTTGGCAATTTCATCTTAGTAACCCGTTTTATCCTATTGCCATTGTCCCAACCATTGAAAAAAGTTTACAATAATTTACATAGAAATATTTTCAAAGTGCTTAAGAATAGTGATTGTTCTCTGGGGTATTTACAGATGCCTATACAGTGTATGTACAGGTGGTATACACTATAGCACAAGGTTCATTGCTGGAATATGGCTTTCTAGGGAAAGTGCATATTTGGCCAGAGGTGGCAATACTGTCTAGAAGTTCAAGGGTTACAGATACTCTTGGTAACCACGTCCAAAGCTGAAGTAGAATGTGGACAGGAATATTTACAAAAGTAATATAAAAAGGGTTAAGTATACAAGCTCGATCCACGCAAAGATATCTTGATGTTCTTCCAAACTGGAGGAAGAGACTTCAGCTGCTGGCTCGGTTACCATTCCGAAGTGGGGCTTTTTACTGGTTTAGACCTCAGAGGTCGTGACTTGTCTCAGAAGTCAAGCTAGATCATCGTCTGTGCTTACAACTGATATCTGTGGGAAAGAAAAAGGATGGGGGTGAGTAGGGGGATCCCTCCCTGGTAGCAACTTCAGTCTCTGAAACGAACCTTGCTTTTGAGTTGGTCATGCAGAGACCAGAGGTGCAGGAAGGGATGCCAGATCCCAAACAGTACTTAGTTGCATCACTAATGTGTTTTCACTTGAATTCAACTGTATCTTACCTGGTAGAGAGAGAAAATAGTGTGATTGATTCTGCCTGTTCCACTTAATGATCTCAAGACCTGGAGAAAACTGTGGAAAGACGCATGTGTGCCATGAACTGGCCACCATTCTGGTTGCACTAGACCTTGAGAGGGAGTGCCCAACACCTGTTTGTTCAGACTGTTCCCTAAGTGAGGGCCAAATACTCCATGTGGGTTTCACCTGAAGCAAAAGGGATGGACTCTGCTGCCAAAAGGAAAGTTGGCTCTTCTGGGCGAAGTGATCATTTCTAGTGGCTCTTCTAGGTCATTTTGGCTAAATGAATCTTGCTCAATACACTGACTTTAAGTTAAGTCAACCCCTCTTATATATGATATGCTCATTTACCTTTAAGGATCTAGTAGGCAACTGACTTAAAAGTTCAAAAAGGAGATCTTTGGTTCATGCTAATACTTACATGTAATTTCTATAACCCAAGTCTCTCAAATAGGACAGTGATGACCTTAAGTTGACTTAACTGTCATTCTGATTGGGGCAGGTATTTGTCAGCTGACGTATTTCAAACAGGCTAGACTGTCTCATCTCCAGGTAGGAGATGGAATTTTCGGTGGCTCTATGATTCGAATGGCCCTTCCTTGCCCAGGCAGCCATAGCTTGAGATGTTGTCTCCTTTCCAAAAAGTGGTACTGTGAGTCATGGTGCAGAAAGACACAAAGCTGACTTACTGCCGGGTATGTGTGTCCAACAGAAGCACTGTGTCTACCAATGTCTATTGACAGGTCCTCCTCAGTGGTCTTCAGGTACACAGGATTGTCAAAGTTCATGCTTTTCATGTTCTTGTGTTGCCAATTCCGCCACATCAAGTAGCCACCCACTGCTGCCATTGCCAGGAGCACTGAAAGAAAGTTAGAAGGTGACTAAGCTAGATCTAGTCTCAACATACAAAAAAGATCACGTTCAGGAATCCATGATTATGGACTTTAATAAAAGTTTCATGTTTTATGAAGCTGGGGTAACTAGAAGTTAGAGTATAAACAGGCCAGAAGTGTAAAACCGGTGCAGACCCTTGGCTGGGTCATTCTAGAGACTGATGCTCAGCTCGACACGCCCATCTGGGCAAGTTAGAGTCCTGGGCCTCCCCAGGCTGACTGAGTTCAAACTGTGGAAGCTTCTGGAGAGTTCTTCAACTGGTCCTCCTGGTGTGTTAGCTAAGTTTGGAATCCGGTAGCTGAGGCTAAGGAGGCCATTATAGCACACAGTGCCTTAGAATGCACGTGCCTCATGTTAGAGGGCCCTCTTCTGGGTCTGAAAATTCTTAACTGTTTTAAATTCACCCTCTACAAGTTCTATAGCTCCTCAAGGAATCGTTTAAGCATTTGTGCATCTTCTCTGTATGACGTATGACACATATCGCAAAGGGGAAGGGAAGGGTGCTCTTGACTTGAAGGGACTTAGGATGAAAGGGGATAAGCCTGCTGAACAGGTCTGCATAGAGTTCACGTAGTAGCTGAACATTCATCCCTGCCCGTCTTCATGCTAAAGATACCACTGAAGAGAAAGGTGCGGACCTCTGAGCTCAGTGTGCCGCGTTGGGGAGGGAGCAGAGGTACTTCAGTGTCACGAGTGCCGTGACGCTGCGGGGGCCGTGGAGGGGTGTCTCTAGATGAACTAGAAATACCCATCTGGACTGGAAGACTTTCACTGGGTCCAGATAGGTGGGGAGTCTACTTACAGAGGGGAAGGATGGCCCAGGCAGCAGAAGTCCCTTTTGGGGGAACACTGACCTCCGATACTGCTGTGGTCACGTTGATCCCTACAGGGGGGTAAAAGGAAGCAGTTTAGAAGGATCCGTATGCAGACCACGAAATTCGGCTGTCTGGTAGAGAGCCTTGCGTCCATCACTGACGTCCAGTGTCTGCTACAACTGTACACCAAGGACAGCCGGTCTAGAAGTATTGGAGAGTCACGTGCTGTCATGGCCATTAATGCACAGTTCTCTCACAGACATCTTAAGAAGTCAGGCCAGGCTACGATTTGCAGGTTCGAAGTCTTTGGAGTTTAAATGTAGGTTACCAACTAGGGGCATGACTAGTAGTTAAAGGCTGCATTAATTATTTAAGGAACAGATACAAAGAATGTGGCTGTTAGTTGAATTAACAATTTGCAGTACTGAACCCAGTACCTCCAGGAACTAGTCCACTAGTTGGTGAAATTTCTGTTGTGTTGGTATCTTTATTCTCATTGTAAGCCACAGTAGCTGCAGTACCTGAATTATAAAACCAAGAGCCTGGTTAAGGCCAAGGTTCCAGAGTGGCTAGCTGTTTAGTGCAGGCAGACCATGAGATAGTGTGAGTGACAAACCACTGCTAAACCAAGTTGCATGGCGGATGTGTCACAACTGAGGGAAACGGCAGTCTTCATGCAAAACCAGAGACACAGGAGTCTTCGGGCAGCATGGGAAGCTTTTGGAATTTGACAGTTCAAAAGATAAACAGCCACACTTAATGACCCCTCTAAGCAAAGTCCCAGGCTCCTGGAAGTTACAGGAAATGCTCTCAGGCATACTCGTACAAGACAGATTGTCTTGTAACTGCTTTCTCGGTAAACTGAGCTGGGACCTGTGGGGACTGGGTAATATACCAACACAGATCTCACAGTGTGAGATCCTGACTCACAGTACACACGTTTATTTGCCTCTTAATCAAAAGCTCAGAACAGAAGACTCAAATGCAAGTTTCATTTTAAGTAGGAGTTGCAGGTTATGTCACCCACTGGGGCCAGAAGGTTTCTTGTAACCATGGCCTTCTTTAAGCATAATTTCAGGCCTCTCTCTTTGGAGGAGAATGTTAAGACTTTAATTATCTGTCAGTTGGCTGGCTCAGGGCTGTTATGGGGCGAACGGGTCCAAATCACCTATGGACTCATCTAATGTTGAAATGAAGTAAGAGTTTTGAAGCAGTGACATAAACACCTGGCATGCCACGGCAGCGGGTATGTTCTCCAGTCTATTCCAAGAGCTGGTGAAAACAGAATCCTTAAAGTCCCGTTGTACAGCTAGTGCTTTCATCTATTGCCTGTTGTACATCCTGCTTGCGGTTGAAAAGCAAAAAAGCCTTACTTTGGCACCCCCGGCCGTCGTCCTCTAGACCGTGCCCACTGGGACAGGAACAGGTGTATTTTGGAGAGTGGTCACTGATCTGTGGGGCTGGCAGGCAGAGGTACTCACATCCCCCATTCTCCATGGCTTCTTCACACCAATTTTTACCTATTCAGAAATAAAAGTCCTTTAAAATGGGTATTCCAGGGCCCGCTCCATACATAAAGCTTTGTTCTAGGCGCTGAAGACAAGAGTCCTTGTCTCCAAGGAGTTTAAACTCGTCTCCTGTGTCAAACTGTAAGGTTGAACCAGTACCAAGGAGGAATAAATAAGGGTACAGGCAGCCTGCTCTAAGGGCACCACAGGCCCAAAGGAAATTCTTGGACGTAGAATTCGAGTCATGCCTTAAACAGACGAGCGACCAGGACTGGCACTCGCGGTCAATACGAAGCTTACAGCAAAGGCTCAGAGGAGGGGGAGAAGCGTATTCTTCCGCTTTGTCTAGCTTTGTTCCCACAAAGTGGCAGGAACCCTGCTCTAGGGAGGCTCACAGCTTTCACTTAAATACAGCTAGTCAAGGACTGTGGGCGGGAGGCGGCACGGTCAGACGCGTGCGAGGGTCTACACGGTTCTGCATTTGTCGTGGGGTGGGGGGGGGGCGGGAGGTAGAGCCTGCAGCCTCTAAGTGCCTTTGGAGCCTGCACGATAGTCTTCCCAGGAGGAGAGAAGGCCTAGGGCACGTGGGAAGGACAAAAATGAAAGATGGAGCACTGAAGGCTAGGAGGGAAGGTAAGAGCTGAAGTCGACGCTCTTTCCCTTGGAAGTTGGAAATAAAACACCGTGAACACCAGGTCTGAAGTGTTTGAGGGAGCGTATGGTGGGGGAGGTTCCGTTTCAGGGCAAGTTGAGTTGCTCGAGAGCTACTGACATCCAGCTGGCACCGTGTCGGGCTGCTGCCCTTAAGCAGACACGACGGGCTCTGCTGCTCCCTAATACCTGAGGGCTGGACGAGTTCATGATAGACAATGATGTCCTGGGCATCATTCAGGTTGTTCACCAGAGTGGCAAGCTCCGATCCAGTGAATTTATTGGCACCATAGACTGCTTCGTTTTCCCCGTCTATCCAGTAGACACGATCCTGAAACAGAACCCCCAAATTAGCACAAACACAAGTCAGCATCTAAGGGTCATTATTATTTACTGGCAATTGAATGGACCAAGTTTATTTAAGGCTGCTCTGGGACATCAGATGTAAAAACTCCAAGAGCAGCAAGTTTAGGTTTCTCAAAATGCTATGAGGAATCAGGGCCTCATCTGTCCCAGCTTTTAAGAGAAAGCAATTTCTCAAGTCATGCTCCTCCTTCCCCCGTGCCTGCTCCTTCTCCCCAAGGTGCTAGAGTAACTCAGATGTGTGACACACGTCTTACCTCAAATATTGTTAGCGCCAGAGGATGAGCTAGGAACTCCAGAGACTTGAGGACTATCCGGCGATCTTGGCCGTTCAGGTCCACACTGGATAACATGTGCAATTTGGAATCCAGCCAATAGAGGCGGCCCTTTATAAGGTCTAGGAGGAAAAGCATGGTCGTCGTGTAAGAAGTCAGTACTGCTCTGCTTCTGTTTAAGGTGTCTAAGGAATCCAGTGGTCCACTTTCCAGGTTCCTTCTCCAGCAGGGGTTCGTAATAGAGTCCCCTAAATCTCATGGAGCAGCATGCAGAATCTACCTGCATTCATTTGGGGGACGGCTAAAGGGGTACCTAAGATTGTCAAAGTAACTGACTTAAGAAGTGTTACTCACCTCATGAAAGTGTTAAAAGAGGCTAGGATTTTCCTGCCCCCACCCCTTATAAGCCAGAAGAAAACTGTTATGAGCCTGTAATTCAGGAAATGCTAAGGCATCTATGCCAGGAGTATTTAGGATGAGAGTTCCTGGGACCCAAGATTCACCTAATTCCTATCACACATTAGCCCCAAATGGATAGAAAAGCTAGTAATTATGAAACACGTAATTCATTAAGTCCACCATTCCACTTGTACTCTTCTGTTACTCTCATCCCAAATCTCTGTTACAGAAGGAACCAGGAGAGTTGTCAGCTATGGTCCGGAATTAACTCTGGAGATGAGTTAAGATTCTGTGAAGACAGTTGAGTCGTGGTCCAGGAAGGGAGAATGTACATACCAAGTGTGATTCCATTGGGCCACTGGATGTCTGCTGTCACCAGGGCCCGTCTATCAAATCCATTCATTCCTGCTTTTTCTATTTTAGCTGGCTCACCCCAGTCTGACCAGTAAACAAAGCTGGGAAGAATCAAATTAGAAATCAGCCTTAGTGGGTTAGAAGGAATAAAGTTGTAGCTTGAAACAGACATGTTCAAAGAGTGTGCAGAAAACTCCAGAGTATAAATGGTACTGCTTAAGGGTCTAAATTATGTGCTGGGTAAACAAAAGTTAACACAAAGAATCTACATGCTCAGTATGAACTAGATCTGTATAAATCTGATATTTAAATTTCAGCCTCAAGTCACTGCTTATATAGTTCCTTTTGAAATGGCCAATTCTTTCAAAAGAATAAAAGATGAGTATCTGTTAAGTTTTACAGTGGGGGCGGGCTGACTGTGTTCTAGTGAGGCTTCACTGGGGGCCAAGTGTGATTACTGCGGTCTTAGTCAAATTCCTAACAGCTGCCTTTCTGTATTATTTAGGGGTAACTGAGGGGACATCCTCCGTGAAATGTTTCTAGAGGTCTGTTCATTTCGATTAGACTTTCAGACGACTTGCACATTTTAGATGAGAGCCCTGCGGTAATGTGGGTACCAGAATCCTCACAACTCGCGTCTACTTAGGTTGGATCATACAGAGCTGCCCTGGTAAAGTGTACAGACAAAAATTTTAAAAATCACTTGCATAGAGGTTGCATAGAAGCTGGGTGGGCAGAAGGGTTTAGATATGGCTTTTGGTGTACATCAAATCAGAAATGTTGTCTCATAATGTTCACCAGCAGTCACCTGCTCAGGGAAGGCCATTCCAGGGTTGTTCAACCGTAGTACTGCTGACATCCTGTACTGGACAATTCTTTGTTGTGGGGAGCTGATGAGTGTTGGGATTTCAGTACTACTTGTGGCATGAGGAGAGCTCCTGACCTATGTAGATGGCATCCAAAAGGCTACGTGATGAAAAACAGAATACAAACCCCGACAGTGGGTCCACGGCTATGGAGGCAGGCTCTCGCAAGTCAGAGCTAAACAGGAACTTCCTCTTGGTTCCGTCTAGGGTAGCTACTGAAATAGTCTTAGAAGCCGCATCAGTCCAGTAGATGGTCTTGTACACCCAATCAACCGCAATGGCTGCAGGATTATAGACATTGTCGATCATTTTAACATGTCTACCAACCTTGTCATCAATTGAGGCACTGAAACAGAATAGGTCACAAGAAATTTAAGAGTTTGACACCATCAGAGCCTGGAGAATGGACTTTCTGCTCACAAAATGGTCAACAGCTTTGTTCAGAAAGAATTCTAGTAACACCGTAGCTCAGCTTACCACTCAGAGAATGGAACCATGCTGCTCACTGATTCTAAACTACTGATACTGTCGGGTATCTCGCTGTTGGGGTGTATTCTACCTGGAAGAACACCATGCTTCTAGGTGAAGCTACTGGTTTTAGTAACCGTCATCTGCGTTTCTGTGGTTCCCATTAAGAAAAAGCTACCACTACCATTTCTACTTGAAGCAACTATCAACAGCTCTCAACTAACTGCAGAGAAAGGGGAGAAAATAGGAGAAATGAAGATGGTATCTTTTATAATCTCATAGTTGTGGCCATCTGTTATTTTATAGGCAATTGTTGGTTTCTAATGAGGAACTGATAGTAATTTAATAATTAAAGAATAAGTGTTTAGATTTAATATTCCCAACTAATTAGATGCTGGACTGGAGCTAGAGACAAGAGAAATCCCTCCAAACTGTCCCAAAGGCCGGTGACAATGATTTATGCCAAAAGACACCAAGAGAGGAACTGAAAGTTACCTGAAGATGGCTTTTTGGCTCAAATCAGCCCAGAACAGTTTCTGAGCAGCAATGTCAGCATCCAGAGCCACAGTGTTTCTTAGCTGTTCAACTAGTTGGATATATTCTTTTCTCTCCAGGCCAATCTTCCTGATGTCTCTTCTATTGGTGAAGATCAGACTGGGCTCTTTGCCTGCAAGACAGGAGTCCGGTTAATTTAGTTTTGCTATAACCAGACAAGGTCCTTTCCAAGTCACCTCCTCCCAACAGAGGAGCACTTAAAAAGTGAAGGCACTGCTGAACACCTCAGGGGTACTCTTGCTGAAGGCCCATGCCCCTGGGACCTGCAAGCACTTCCTACTGTTTAAGAAAGCAGTCCTGAAGTCGCATTCAGCAAGAGGACAGCTGGTGAATAAGTTACTTATCTGAACTGCATTCAAGTTTTGGAAGCAGAGTGTAAGCGGGTATTCATGGCACCATATATGCAAAAGGAATTGACAAGGCAGGTGTCTGGGGAAATCATCTGCTATTTGACCTATGATATTGTGCCGTGAGTTTAGTAGCATTGCTCTCAAGTAGTATTTTAATTTCATATGTCGTTTGACTATCGCAATCACTTACTCATAAAGGTACCAGAGCAACACTAGTCCAAGTCCATTTACCTACTGCCTTGCACACGCCAGTGGCAAGATCCATTTGATAGCCACGACTACATTCACACTTGTAACCGCCTTTTAAGTTGATACAAATTTGACTGCAGATTCCCGGATTTTGGCATTCATCAATATCTAGGAGGGAAATTAGAATTAGTCTTGCTGGTCCTAGGTAACCTACAGAGATCTACTGACTTTTCCCATCACCCCAGGGGGCTTGGGTTCTGTTCTTTGACTCACCTCCACACGTTTTCCTATCTATCAGTTCAAACCCAGCTGCACAGTCACATTCGTAGCCTATAACTAGGTCTTTGCAGATATGGGAACATCCGCCATTATTAACCAAGCATTCATTTACATCTGAAATAAAAACGTAGTAGAGCGATTCAACACTTCTTCCAAATTGATATTCGTTCTATTTACACTTAAAATCCAGGCTATAACTCATTTAGATAGTCTGGTCAAATCCATTTTTCTAAGATCTGATAATCTGTCTTACAGTTATGCATCTCAGCCTGTATGGGGGGACAGTGAACCCAATCTCCTTGACAGGTTATCAGTTAGTTAAACAGTATTTGGCCAAGTTTCTCTATGGCTGATTGGTTACCTTTTTTTTTTTTTTTGGATCGGTTGTCTAAGGAGGTGAAATTATGAACTAGTTTGTCACCGCGTGGGCTTTTTTTTAAGTCATAAAATTTCACTCTTAAGCCCAACAACTGAACCTAGTTCATTAAAGTAGTCTTGCTCAGGGTCCAAACCACATCAGGTCTTGCTCAGGGTCCAAACCACATCAGCTCTGCTGGATCTAATGAACCTTCCCAACTCTGTACGCAAGCAGGCCCTTCACTTACGACATTCTTTCAGGGGCTCGTCACTCCAGTCCCTGCAGTCCTGCTCCTGGTTACACACTTTACTCATATCTATGCACTCCCCACTTCTGCACTTGAATTTTCCGGGGCCCAAGCACTGATTGACTGCAAAGAGAAAGCCAGAAGAGAGACTCCAATGATGGGTCTGATCAGAGCAGTCCTTGACGAATCCCCCAGCAGAAGAGACCCTCACCATTTTTGCAGTTGACTTCATCAGAACCATCGACGCAGTCTCGGATGCCGTTACACTGCCTGCTGCCATGGATGCAGCTCCCATCCTCGCACTCAAACTGGTCAGGTCGGCAGGTTCGAGAAGCTAAAGAAGGAGGGCACGGCAGGGAATGAAGGCAGATGAAGGAGATGTGTGGACAGGAACCAAACACGTCATACCGAGAAGAGAGCTACTCACGGCAGTTGACCTCGTCGCTGCCGTCCTTACAGTCAGGATCCCCGTCGCATCGCCACTTCTTGTGGATGCACTCGCCGGAGCCGCACTGGATCTCGCTGGCCGGGCACCTGGTATGGATCACCGGCTGGCGGCCACACTGCTCGAGGGACTCATCTGACTGGTCCGAGCAGTCCGCGTCATCGTCGCACACCCAGCTGATGGGGATGCAGGAGGAGGTGCTGCACTGGAACTCGTGGGGCCCGCAGGTCGGGGGGGCGCAGTCCAGCTCATCGCTGCCATCGCTACAGTCATCCTGGCCATTGCACACGAAATTCCTGGAGATGCAGCGGCCACTCGAGCACGTGAACTCATCAGGGCTGCATGTTATGTTGCCTGTTGAGAGAGAAGATGTCCCACTGAAAATGCATCAGGACTGGTCCCTTCAAGCCTCTTGTCCCCAAATCTAACACGCAGATTTTTGAGCATGAATCTCAGCTTCTGGCTTAACTGAACAGCTAAAGTCAAATGATATAGTCCGTTCCCAGAATACTAGGAAACAGTCTTACCATGGAAAAGAAGCAAGGACATTTGAGTAAGAACAGAAATAAAGGACCAAGAAAACAGTGGAAGACTAGAAATTCATCTGAGATGAGAAGCACAATGGACTCTTAGAGGCACAGTGATTAATAACACAAACTGTCACAAGAGATTTCAGTGGGGAAGGCAGACGTGAGTTATCTCTCAGTGGTTATCCTGCTCATCAGGCCAGGCCCCGTCATGAGCTGAAACTATCATGCCTCAGGTGTACAAGGAAACGTTCATTCATAATAAGCTTCATGACCCCATTACGGAAAAGAAGCCATTATGTTACCCCACCATGCACGGTTCCTTCTTTTTTGGTCCTTAAGGAGCAGGAATAACAGGTCTTAAAGACTTTCAAGTTTTAGAAAGTCACCACAAGGGCTAGAATCACAAGCTAGCAGCCAGGTGCGCTAATGATGATAAGCCAGTCAGACAGGCCGGCTTATACTTTGACTCAAAATTCCGGCCAAATTTATTAAGGGCACAGTTTGGTGGTAACTGGGGTGGAGACCACGACTCTCTTGGGAAGCAAAGTCTAGATTTAAGAGGGAACCACTTGGCAGCTCCAGAGCTCACCAATACACAAGGCTCAGTTCTAGGATTAAATGCCAAGACTCATTGGACTAGGTGCAGTGGTAATGACCTCAGGAGGTGACTTCTACATGCAAGACCGGTGTCTCAGCTGCAAGAGCCCTCAGCTCACTGTACACTTACTGCTTCAGGAGGCCCGCCCTCGTCAGTCTCGGGAGCTGCCGTTTTAGGGGCCCTATAAAAAGGGCGGTAGCTTGAAAGAACATTCAAAGCAATGTTTGTTCAACTCAGAGATTTTCCCAGGGCCTCACCTTTAACATGCAGCGTTTTATTACACACTTTCCAAGAGCAGACACATGAAAGGCTAGGAAACAGTTAGCGTCTACAGGCAGGAACTGTGATAGGAGACAGAGGTAGCACCAGTGGGGTAGAGTTTTCTTTGGGTATCTGCCAGCGAGATGTTAATTCGTCCAAGGTGAACTTTGGGAAAGGTTATGACAGAATCGAGTTTGGCGGCTGAGACGGGCTTGGGTGAGGCTCAAGTAACTTCTTATTCCGCTAAACAGATCCCACTGAGACCTAGGGATGCACCTAGTGGCCTCAGTCTCCTTCTAGTTTGATTGAGCCCAAATAAGGAAGGCCTATGACTGACTGTCCCAGCAGAGACAAAAGTGCACACACCTGCTGCTTCGCTGAGCTACTGCTCCATGGAGGTGCCTGGAATGACTTACCTTCTTATTTTTACTTGCCTAGAGGAAATGCCAAAGAAGTGGGCAGCTACCCTGCGGACTCCCCTCAGAGCTGGAGGGCCGCGAGGAAGGACCAGTAGTTGAGCAGATAGTGAAGTCACTGAAAAGCAAGTCACCTGAACTGCACCTGCACGCTCAGACCGGCTTCCCCTGCCCACCCTGCTTGGCGCAAAAGGCTCTTTCGGGACAGGCCACTCAACACTGATCTTCTTACCACAGTTTTCCTCGTCTTCTCCACTGTCACAATCACTTTCACCATCGCATCGCCAGGACACGGGGATGCACTGAGTGGAGCGGGCGCCGCAGCTGATCTCATTTATACGGCAAGTTCTCATATCTGTTGACGATATACAGTCTCAAAAGAGCCTCCGAACTCATCAGGGCAAAGCTGCTGCTCCTGTGCTGCCTGGAGGTGCTAATGTCTGTCACATCTGTAACTCGGCGGCCGGACACACCGGTGAAATTCGACTCGCCGGCAGAAGCCGGGCCAGACCCTTCGCCAGCTCCACCGCGTGGAAGCCGCGCCAGCCAGCCTGCGCTACCTGGCAGCACCCGAGAGCCCTGAGCGCGTGGTACTCCTGCAAGGTTCCGTGGCGTGCTCAGTCCCGGCTGTTGTCTGTCTTGGCGTGGTGAGGTTGACTGGCTGGCCTGCTCCCTGACCATTATTTATGTGTTGGGTAGCAAGCGACGCCCCCAGATGTTGTCACCTAACCCCAACTTCATTCAGGGCCAGGTGGTCTAACGCCTAGGAGGTCTTCCTTGGCCTCTGTGCCTTCAGCGGCCTCCTTCACCACCTCCTTTAGATCGGCATCTTGCAAAGAAGGCTATCCCCTAATTCTTGACTGACTGGGTCATCCCCCTGCTAAAACTTGGGGCTAAATCTTTATGGAACCCATCTTCACCTGGGTAGCTCACCTGCCTGGACCAATGCTCCTATTACTCCCCTGACTTGCCAAGAAAACAGAACTTAACACACTCATCTTCCTTTCCACTTGATTCTCCTGGGTCATCGTACTCCAGACCTCAACTTTGCTCCTGTTAGACTTCCACTTTTAGTGCTTTAACAGGCCTCTACTCCCTTAAAATGAACGCTGAGACTTTCTTCACCGTGACATTTAAATGATTCCAATTTATCTGTCCTATATCATCTTCCTCCATGGTCTCAAAGACTTTTTTCCTAAGTATCAGCCTAAAGACACACATACATTCGCATACCTACGAAGTTTCTCTTATTTAAGAATAAGCTGTAAGCTCCCTACCTTGATAAGTTTACGTTACATGTTTGTTAAAAATCACTGTCATCCTATTTCTAGTCCCCTTACCCCTTTAGTAATAGATGTTATCATAACATGAGAAGCTGTGCATCTACAAGTTTTTACTTGGCCCACGGGGGACCCTCACATCTTGACTTAGCTTCCAGGACCAAAGTACTATCTGCTCAGAGTCATGATTATCAAACATTTGGAATCTTTGCACCTAGTCAAGGAGTTCTTAATCAAATCTTCTGGCTTCGGTCTTAAATGTTCAATGGTGAAGCTACCCAAGAGAATGTCAGTCTTGTTAGACTAGGGAGAACATTCTTGATGTTATTAAAGATCAATTGTTAATGACTTGACTGACCTTGGAGTCAATTGGCCTAACTTTAAGGGAGGCCAAGGGAAACTAATCAAGGTTTAGACTAAACAATACTTAGAGCTGGGAGTCAGAGGACCGCCTGGGAAAGTTCAAGTCCAAAGCGAGCGTCACTCACGGCACTGTTCTGGGCTCTCATCAGAGCCGTCTTCACAGTCAGGATCCCCATCACACTGCCATCGGTTGGGAACACACTGGCCGTTGTTGCACACAAAGTCAGACTCCGCACACGTCTTCTTCACTGCGGAAGGTTATTTGCAGGTTAAAGTCGAAATCACTTACCCAAGAGCCCTACCTTACCATTGGGGGTACAACTGCATTTTGATATGCTATACTCTAATTAGCACTCAACTGCCAAGCTCCAGGAGAAACTCAGAAAAGTCTTTCTTGCTTCTTTTCCCCCAAAAGAAGGTGATCATTTGAGAGACTTGGAGGACACTGAGGTCAAGGTAAGAAAAGGTTGCCCATTATCCTACAGCTCAGGGACACCTTACAGTTACCTTCTTGCTTGTTTTATAATGCTGAGATTAAGGAATAAGTTCATACATTTCTTCCAAATCACTCAAGTACTTCTAAGTTTAACAGGCAAACACTTCATCCTATGACTGCATCACAGTGTAGCTGTTCCAGGGGCATCTCTTAACAACCTATGGCTTTAGTGCAGAGACAGAAGGCCAAGCTCCAGGACTGAATACTGTCACACCTACTGGGGCAAAGGCACCCACTGGGTAAGAAATCGAGAAAGCTTGAACCTGAGTATAAGAGAGGCCGTATTTATAATGCAGGGGTGGGCTAATAACATCAGCCAGTTAAAAGTCCTTGAAGCTGCCAATATCTGTAACTGACAACCAGAGTGAAACAGCCTAAGACAAAGTATCAGTCCTGCTACTAATTCTTGCTAGGGCAGCCTTTTCTCCTGTAATTATGGTGACCGTGCACTTTGTTGTCCAAACTGGGGCAATCTCAGTTGGAAGGGGATCCCGTTAATTATACCAGGAAGATAAGCATCCACCAGGGCTGTCCTCGGCAAACCCCGCAGCTAGATCACTCTACCCATGAGGAAGTCAGAGAGTACGAAGAACCTTGATAAGGAGCCACGGTGGGTTTCCTAGGCTCATCCTTCACTGATTATATTTTCCCTCACGGGCGTGCCTATGCTTCCTACCTGAATTTCCAGTTTAAAACATTCTTCTCTGACAGATACTCTGTAATGGCAGATCAGCTAAAAGCCAATAATTTGTGGAAAAGATGAACAGAACCACTTCAAGTCAGGGGTGTAAGCTAGGTATAACTCTGAGTTCAGAGTCTACTAAACTGGAGGGCTGGGTTAGCCTCCGATACTGTAAAGGGGGACACAGCAGTTACAACCAGTTTGTACAACTCAAGACAGGATGATGAGTTATGATGGCCTGGATCGGATGACTCATCTCCTTGAATTGTGTGGCCGAGGAAACAAGAAAGGCCATCTTAGTCCTCAGACTCACGCCTACTTCTAAACTCCCAGAAGAAGACTCCCGCCCCAGCGTTAACAGTCAGAGCGCCACCCGCGGCCCGCCTTCTCCTGGGCGTGCAGGAGGAGGCCAGAGGGTCTGCAGAGTCCCTGGCTGAGATTCACCCTGTGATGCTCTTCAGAAGTTGCAAAAGAAAGGGTAGGGAATGACTGTAAAGGGACCTCATGAATTTAAGAAGTACAAAATGTCACAGGGATAGAAAAGATTGGTTGTATGCTGAGCAAGAGACAAAGTGGGTCAGATAAATGGCTAGAGGTCCTCTCTCTCTCCATCCTTTTTTTTTTTTGGGAGACAATATTTAAAAAAAAATTTTTTTTTTTTGAGTAACAGTTATTTTACAATGTTGTGTCAAATTCTAGTGTGAGCACCATTTTTCAGTCATACATGAACATGTATTTACTCTCTCTCCATTCTGAGCATACACTGGGAGGGTCGGGGTAGGCTGTGTGAACTGGGCCTTGAGAGATGAATAGAAACTTGGATGTGCCACAGGGGAAGAGAGCTACCGGTTATGTACTTAGGGTATCCAGGTGAACGAGGAACCAGCTTGGCCTAACACTTGTAGGAGGATGAGTTACTGGGACTGACGGAACATGGCTTGTGGAATCCAAGCGAAAGCTGACTACTTATGCTAGCTGACGTGCTTGAAGGAAGAGCGCCATGCTGAAACTAACCAAGTTCTACATCAAGAGGCGGGGCAGGAAAAACGGGGAGTGGCCTTGTAAGTTCTCAGTAATGGTGTAGCTTTTCCCTTCCACGGAGGAACATCTCAAGATAAGCATTCGGAGCTTCACTGAGCAAGCCTCCCACTTTCCTTCTCTACCTTCCTACCTGGGAGACAGAGACATTCTGGGCCACAGAATATTTACTTTTTCCCACTTTTTTGGTGACCTTGATTGTATATACATCTACTGCCTCCTTACTTCTTCCAAACCTTCTGTTATGTAGCTAGAATTTATTTATGCACAGACTATTTTAGGGAATGCCAGTGATGACCCCTAAGATGACCCAGGTTGGTTTTTCCCACTGAGATAATGAGATGGTAAAGGAAGGCTTCCAAATTCAAAATGTGGAGTGAATAATTACTCTTTAAGGAAAGAAAATGGGTTTTGCCAAATATATAGTTTAGAATAGAATTGCTCCTTACGCCAAGAGAACAGTTGACAAGAGTGAGGTCCTTTAGTGAGACAGAGAATTACATTGCCTAGGTAACCCAGAATTAGCATGGAACTCAATGTCTTGCAGAGTAGATTAAACTCTTAGTGTTAGAATGCAAAGGATGTACAAGTGTCACGGGGGGAACTATTCTTGGTCTTGAGACTGGAGATAAGTTTCTTTGCTCAGATTGCAGAATGGACTTCCTCTGCTTCCAAATGAGCTCCCAATTTACATATCGTTGGGAAAGCATCCGTGCTACTGCTCTGAGTGCTCCAGCCTAGGCCAGCCTGCCAGGATGTTTATGCTACAGCATTTTAGTAATGATGCATGAAGAAGTGGGTAAGGGCATAACAACATGGCAGTCGATGACATGTACACTGAGCTTCTGTTTGTCATCTGTGTTTTTAGTTTGTATAGTGGACACCTTTATGTAATTCTTTTCAAAGGAAAATAACGCTTTTATTGACGACATTTATGCACGACCTTGTTCTGGGATTTTTACGACGTAGAACAAAGGGATAATAGAGCAAAGTTCAGCATGTGTTCAGGGTACCGAAAGGCCGTCTTGACATGTAGTTCTCAGCGGTTCTGGCTTGATGGGAGGTTGTACAGACGGCATAAAACAGGCACTGCTCACAGTGATCTTTTGACAGATGCTGAGCGGTAGGTATGATGGTATATGTTTTCTCGGGGGAAAGAGTATCTCCCATCCTGCCTAATGCTTCAGCATTAGCATCTACTGTCGACAGAGAATTAGAAACAGACTCCTTATCTTATCTTTGGTCTGAGCTGGCTTATAGTTTCTATGCCAGGAGTTAATTAATCTTTGAAACTGTAGGGGGCTTCTTACTGTCCATGGCTTGCTACTTTGGGATCAGAATCATTTGAGAATTAAAAACAGAAAGTCTCTTCTAAGCGGTCTTTTGTCTGTCTCTCCTTCTGGTCCTCTCCTTCCTTCCCCTAGCTTCCTGCACCAAATGTTTGCCTGATCTAAGATCAACCAGGTCCTGTCATTTGAAAGGAACTCCACTTTATCTTCAAAATTCCATACTCAAGTTGATAACCTCATGTCAAACATTCAAATATATTCCTCCGGACCAGGAAGTAGAGAATCTTCGGACTCTGGTTCAAAGCAGCTCTCCAGAGTAGGTGCTGTTTTCAGAGCCTCGATACATTTGCAGACACTGAGAACAGCCTCATCTTTCAGTAAAAGGCCTACGTCCTAGGGAGGTGGCAGAGAGATGGGCAGACTCGTTACTCACCACAGTTCCTCTCGTCGCTGCCGTCAGCGCAGTCCTCGTCCCCATCGCACTTCCACAACAGCGTGATACAGCGGCCATTCGTGCACTGGAATTGGGAGGGTTCACATTTGGCTTTTCTTCCTAAAATCAGGAGGGAACACTTAGCTAGGCTGGGACACAAGGATGTTAAGTTAGAGATGCTAGTTACCTGAAACCCATGGCTGAGAGTCCTCTCAGAGGGACAGCGAGCTGCCAGCTCAGCAGGCGGTAACATCCTAGGGGCCAGTGCTGGATGGGCCTTGGGGCGATGGCTGACAGTAACTTGAGTTCCTGGCTGGGCACACACCACCTCAGTGAGACTGGATTTCCTCTCTTGCAGGAGGCATAGCCATGGGACTAAGTCTTGGCTAGTGGGACGTAAGCAGAAATGGTATCTACAGCTTCTGGGAAATACCCTCAAAGGGACAGAGGCTCCAGTTTCCTTAATTTCATTCCTTTCTGGTTCCTGAAAACTGGGCACGGTGGCCAGAATGGTGATCTTGGACTGATGGAGCCAGGCAAAAATAAAGACTGTAGGTTGCCCAGGGACTGGGGAGGAGACAGGTGTGGGAGGGGGTCACCTGCTTCTGGACTCATTTCCCTCATTTGTTTAAGTCACTTGTGTTGCTGTCATCATCTTACTCCTTTCATGGCATTTCTTGTCCACATTCTATATTGTTATTCATGAATGATGCTTCCATTACAAGCAAAGTAAAGGAGATATAGAAGACGCAGCAAGAGAGAAATAGAGGTTTAATCCATGGTCCCTTGTCTTAGAATTTGAGGTCTGATTTGAAAAAGACATGTTTACAAAACGACTCCAAGATAAGATGAAAAGCATCAAGAAGGGACAGTGAAGAGGAAAAAGGAGGTCATTTTTAACTTAGTGATGGGAGAAAAGCAAAGCCAAGTAGAGCCACAGGCCTGGATTCTATCTCTCTGAACCTCAGTTTTCCTCTGCTCAGTGTCTGAATGTTGAATTCACACCATGGCATGAACTAACACTCGTAGGTAGGGCGCTGAGTTTTCTTTGCCTGGCATGGGACAGCTAACATTTAGGTGTTTCCTAGAGTTAGCAGTTCTGATCTCCTGGAGGATGTAATTTCTTTGAGATAAAAGGCAAAGAGCTGGTTGCTTAATGCACATATACTGCAAATATTCGAGAAAACCAGTACAGCCATACAATTCATGCAGATTCCTTAGGGAGGCCTTCCAAGCAGAAAGCCTTTTGACTTCCTGCACCTTTCAGCATCGGCAGCTGTGGCACGCGGGCATAAGAGCAGATGCTGCGGTGACAAGCACAGACTGGAACTCTTGTGTGCACAACGCTCTCGTTGGCCTCCCTACTGTCAGCTGCTCCCTACTGTCTAGGAGCATTCTGCGCTTTGTGGCTAATTCAGGGAGATTCAGATGTGGTCCTAGTTTACCGTACGGGTGTGTGGTTACTTTCTTAGGGACTAAATGTATTTGTTTAAAAACTATACGGACCACTCTGCCCCCAAGAGTCTCGTTCAGCTAGGACCCAGATCCAAAGGAGTATGAGTCAGTGGCTTTTCCTCCCTGTATTTCAGACTATCCATTCAGTGCCCAAATATTTTGCTGGGCCTAAGATACCAGGGATTTGAAAGGAAGAACCAGAGGAGGGTAGTGGTTGTTTCCAGGGAGCGTCAGCGGCTGGTTTTCATCCTGCTCAACCAGGTGGGAAGGACCTGGCTGCCTGCCACCCTCCGCCTGTTACCACTGTGCTCTCAGGAGGCTCGGTGCTGGGGGCTCTGTCCCAGGGCCCACAGCCTGTCGCTCTCTATTCCCGCTGCCTCGAGGCCTGCGGGAGGAGGAGGACTCCACTTTGAGTACTTTATTTGAAAAGTAGGAAAGAGCACAGTTTGAACATAAATATCCATATACTTGGAAAGAAGAGTCCTGTTGCAATTAGGATACTGTGGAGACGGAAAGGCTCTGAATTTTTTAAAGGTTTTAGTTACCAAAGGCTGTTCGGTCAGAATGAGATGAAAACATTCACGTTGAGATCTACGCTGTCCAAAGGGTAGCCATATGATCAGACGTGGACAGGGGCTTAAAAGCAGGTGTCACACGGTGGTTTTCCACGTCGGGGTTAGGTACCTGGCAGATCACTTTAAAAATGAGTCTTGAAGCTACCAGTTTTATAGACACTCCAGCTGGCCTGGGATTAAATACAGGCACACAATAGCCTAAGGCCGGTGTTTAGTCCGCTGTCACCTTCAGGAGGGTCTCTGAACATAGTTGTAACAATATAAATCGTCAACAGTCATAAATGATGCTACAATCCCAGCAGTGCTGCTTCAAGAGTCGCTGTTGAGCAGGCTCAGGACAGACACAGGCATTTTCTTAGTGTTTATTCCCATATCTTAAGACAAAAAGGAGTTTAATTTCTACCTTTCTTATCTCACTTCACCCAAGCCTCTGCCTGACCCTCGTAAGGCTGTGTTTCACCATGACACACACACGGCTCTCCGTTAAGAAGGGGAAACACTGGTGTTAGAAGTGGAGGATGCTTCTAACCAACCATCCCTGCCTGTTTAAAAGAGCGGGGTGGGACCAGGGGTGCTTAAACTAGCTGGCTTTATAAAGGGCCTTAAAAAAAAAAAGGCAAAGACAGACCATAAGCTCTTCGCTGGTCCTTGGTTTCTCACGTTGCCTAAGCACTTTGTTCTGAGAGATCGCTCCTGGGCAGAGAGGTCTCCCTAGTTCCGCCGAATTCCCTGCATCGTGCAGAGCGGGGAGAGCTCAGCCCCCTGACGGCAGCATGGCGGGTTTTCCGTCCCAGCTTCAAGACGGTTCTCCCTTTACACGTCCGGTACTCATCTGGGAACGCTGCTGTACGGAGCCCCAGGAGAAGCCGGGGCACCAAACCAGTTAAGAGGGTTTAGGTTTCTAAAGCTTTGGGGATTACACGATTGTGGGCCTGTAGTCTATTTCCATCCATGACAGTTAAGTCTCAAGTTCAGTATTATACTCTCATAAAGGGAACGGGGTGAGCCTGAAATCCTCTACTCCCAAGGTTCTTTTAATGCTTAGGCTAAGTAAGCTAAAGCCAATGAGGCCTCAAAAAATAATTTAGAAGTAGAAGCGCCACGCATCCTCCATCCCAGGGTCTAACTGCTCAGAAAGGTGAAAAGTCGAAGTAAATGAGATTCTGAGTGGGTTCCTCAAAGTCATGGGGTTCACAGGAGTGTCTCTGCGGCACAGGGGTGGCTGAAGTCAGGGGAAAGGCCATGACAGCAGGGAACCTGGGTGTTCCACCTCTGTCTCAACCAGTCTTTCTTTTCAACATTGGAGTTCTGTGCAAGAATTTGAAAAGGGTTCTAGAGCTTTCAAAAAAATCAAATGGTTGGACTGGATCTGGCTTTCCTTTCAGCTCTAATACTTGGGGTGAATCTCCCCGCCCCTTTGGGTCAGGGGGTTGGAAGTCACTAGGACCTAGTCATGTGCATGGCTGTTTACGTTCGTAATGACTGAATGCCCAGAAGTGCTGAAGCGTTCCTCGCTAATTCTGTTGCCGTCAGGCTCCGGAAAACTGACTTCAAGGCGCCCGTGTCCCAGGGGCCTTCTTACCTAAATAGTTAACGTGGCTACCCCGACATGATGGCAGTTCATTGGCTCCAAGAAACTCGGGGTTTTTAATGCATTTAGAAGTCAGCCTGCCACTCTCATCTAATTGTCCCTGCAAGGGTGAACACAGGAGAACAATACGTAAGCTTCGGTAAAAAACTGCATCGCCCTTGCAGTAGCTACCAAGCCTTCAAAGAGGGCTACACAACTGCCCTGTGGGGCCCCGAGCGGCACACCCCCAGTAAGGAGATGTTTCTGAGTATCAGGCTCAGACGCGAACCTGAAATGCACAGAGGGGCTCACGCTGCTGGGACTAGCAGGGCTCAGGGTTCAGATGTCTCCCGGCCCTCCTCTCTGCTGGAGCATATGGGTGTTATCATCTCCTGGAATTTCTTCAGTCCGTTTGTTTTGGCACTTCTAGGGCCACCAAGGGCATTTATTTTTAGTTGAGCTCACTTCTACTGCTCGTCACTTTAACGCAGATCTTTCTATTCATAGGCTAAAACTCGTTTTAGGACAAGCTGATTTCCAAGTCAGCCAAGTTTTCCTACAAGGGAAGGTTACTAGGAGGACCCAAGGAAGAGGGCCAGGGCCTTCAAGTCAGCCCCTGAAGCCCCGTGAGAACCAGGTGGGGGCCAACTCAAAACTGAAACACTGAGGTTAAACCTTCTTATTCACTAAAACTAGTGAATCCTACAGTTCAACTGTCAAACAGTTTTTCTGTTGACACTGGATTGAGATGACTTTAGGAATCATGGATATAAAATAAACAACAAGGACCTACTGTATAGCACAGGGAACTACATTCAATTTTTTGCAGTAACATATAATAGAAGACAATCTGAAAAGAAAATATGCATGTATGTATATGTATAACTGAACTGCTTTGCTCTGCACCTGAAACTAACATTCTAAATCAACCGCACTTCAATTGAAAAAAAAAAAACAGGAAAAAGAAAAGAATCAGGGATAAATAATTTCTGTTGTTGTTGTTGTTAGCCAAACACTGCTCTAAAACCTCAGTCTTTTAAGTGATTTAACTCTCAATGCTACACAGTCAGTGCTGTTTGCTTTTTACATATCAGGAGACCTGTCTGGGGAAGGGAAGGACAAAGACCACCCTGGGCAAAAATGGAATTTGCATCTGGGCAGGGTGGCTCCAGATACTGTGCAACCCAGCATGCATACCAACTTGAGCACCTGACGCAAGGCCATTTCCTTCTAGAATATTCTGTTGACTTGTGATTGGGTAGCAGCCGCAGTTTAAATTAATCCCACATTAGGTACCACCATTGGCTGGGAGGACACTATCCTGACACAGCCTTGTTGTTGAGATAGAGCCTTGCCTCCTGCCCTCATTTTGATTAAAAAAAAAAAAAATGCTGCCTCTGTATCCCTAGCAGGTCTTCTGGAAGGATGCCAGTGCTTGGTTTTCCTGTCGAGGGCACCTTGGTCAAGTTGGAGCAAAAGCCCTCCTGATAGTCTTGGGAAGTTCTTAGTTTTGTGGGTGGTCAACCGTGAGGTTCGTGGTTCCCAAGCTCCAGTTCGCACCGGAATCCCCTGAAGGGCTTGTGGAAACACAACGCTGCCCACTCTCACCAGAGATTCTGACTTAGTAGGTCTAGGCTGGGGCCCAAGTTTGCATTTCTCTTGAGTTCCCAGAGGATGTGACCTTGCTGGTCCCTGACCACACTTTGAAACCACTGCTGGGAGGTTAGGAGGCTAAGATTCTACCCACAATGAAAGTGACTGTTTCATTTTCAGGGCTGGACTATGTAGCACTCACCCCCATGAGCATCACTGGAGGGCCATGGGTGATGACTGCCAGTCTTACAACTGATATTATGACAATGACCTGAGGTAAAGCCTTTGTGCCAGTGAAGTAGAATCTATTTAGATACCTGAATAGGCACGCGCACTAAGGAGGGTCTTCTATAGTCTGTCTTCCCCTCCCCCATGCCCCGTCTCCAATTGACCCGATCGCTTCCTCTAAAGCAGCAGTCCATGAGTGAGGCCAGGTGCCTCTCCCCTAACATTCCGCTGTCGAGCCCTGGGCGTGTCCAAGCCCTCATCTCTCACTTGATCTAAATTTGCCTCCTGTTCCTCTGCCTCCAGGCTGCCACACTCTCTATCCAAATCAAGACAGGGATTTAGGCAGCCGAGAATGGCCCCACGTGCCAAGGATAGCCAAGGATAGGCTCCAGGACTGAGTCTGGTTTCCCCAACTTCTGCCTATTACTTACCACCTGCCAAGGGCTCAGGGCCACCTCGATGGGCCCTGCTCGCTTCCCCATGTCTTGTCTCCCCTCCTCACTGTCCTCTGTCTTGGTTTGTTTGCTCACGCCCCTCCGTTCAGCTATCCACCAGGAGTGGGCTCAAATGTCACTCCTGAATGAGACCCTCAGTTTCTTTCTTGACCAACGAGGTGTGGTTTCTCCGTGTCCCCATGCCTGTTACATCCTGAGAAGTGTTCACTCTACACCTGTTTCCATCTCTACAAACGGAGCTCCCGCAACGCTGGGCCTGGAATGTATCTCTGTAACCTGGGACCTGGTGCCTGACATCTAAAGATTCTTTAGGCACTGGCGACGACTCCTGGGTGCATCAGTTAGTTTGTTAGTTCACTAAAACAGCTGGTCTGAACTACAGACATTTCCCCCTCCCCAAAGCATTCTTCCCAGGTTTTCTGAACTTGAAACCACGTGTGACCAGTTGTTTCCCTAGTGAGAATACTCTGAATGACTTTGGTTACAAAGGCCACTGGTCCTTATGCCTATGAGGGCACTTCACCACATCTTCTTGCTATTTTATCATTTAAAGCCAGAGCACTTTTCTGCACTCTGTTGGAATGAGCATGTCAGTGTGGGTGTGTCGGTCTCATTTCTGAGGGAGGAGAGCGGTTCCAGCACATGGGGAAAGTTAGCAGCAGCTAACTGGTGAGCAATGTCATGGGTTTTACCTCTGACAGGTTTTAGTGCTCTTTGGTAATGCTGGCGGCCATCCATGGTGGCCTTTGTAAGATCATCTGCAGCGATAGAGCAGTTCCTGGCTTTGTCACTTTAGAGTCTAAGTTCTTGGTGATTTTCAAGAAACTTCATGAGCTGTCACCCAGGTGGTGTGGGACCTCCAGCAATCTTCAGCTGCTATCTGCCTCACTTATGATGAAGTCTTAACCACTGGATCTGCTCACTCCTCTCTAGAGCTTCTATTCCAGTCTGTCTTGGGATCACTGATTTCCTGGTCTGACTTCCCCACTAGATTAAATCCCATGAAGGAAGGGACCAAGCCTCTGGTCACGTGTCCCCTATGTCTGGTGCTATATGGCATACGTAGGCGCTCATGGAGGTCAGGCGGTTTCCAGCAGATGTATAAAGAAGGCTGGCATCGGTCTACCACCTACTTAGTAAACCTATGGATAAGTCAGTAACTCAGATCTTGGGAAGGCGTCTTAGGAAAACTAAAGATTAGAGGCAGCCTATAAAATAAGAACTTTATTTACTCATAGTATCTGGGGCAAGTATTATAACACATGAGATAACTTGCAAACATTGTGTATCACCCAGGTTTTTAATCACCTCCTTTGCTTGGCAAATTGCATGCCCCACCCGCTACCCTACTCCATCCCCTACCACACACATCACATCTAGATACAAAAAGGCAAGTAGGCATTGGGGCCAGCCCAGACCCTAGTGGGTGGCAAGATCAACTACTCCAGCCAGCAGTCCCATCTTTTTTTTTATTGAAGTACAGTCAATTACAATGTGTCAATTTCTGGTGTACCGCACAACGTCCCAGTCATGCATATACATACAGATACTCGTTTTCATATTTCCATCTTATAATTTCTGCCCACAAAGTTATCTCGGAAATAAATACAAGGCCAGGAATACCTTTCCCCTGCTCCACCTACTCATGTAGCATCTTTAAGATACAAAGTGGGCAAAGGATCTCTAAGCAAAGATTAGGCCATTTTTAGCAAAACTTCTGCATTTTCTCTCACAGTACCCAGCAGGCATTCTCTTGTTCATTTGAAGCCCCCAAATCGCCAACAGGCCCGAACTTTTCTGGGGAACTTCATGTGGAAGGCAGAGTGTGCCAACTGTAAGGTGTTACCTACTGTGTCATTGAGCCCCTGCAGTGTGTCTAGCCTATCCAACTAGGTGGTATTAATGATTAGAGTTTTTATTGCAAACCAACAGAAGAGCTTAGCAAAGAGACACCAGTTCAGACTGAAAAAAATGCAGAGTGAAACTGAGATGATGTTCACTTCCAAAACCAGATTCTCCTAGAACTAAGTCATTCTCTGTCTTTAAGTCCTACAAAAATCTATCAGTCATCAGATTTCCTACCCTAAAACTCTTCAGATGGGCCAAAAAAAAAAAAAAAAAAAAAAAAAAAAAAGCAGCCCCTGGACTACTTACTTTTGCTCAACATGTACATCTCATCCAGCATCTCTCCCCAACGTATTCCTGGATTCTGCCTCAGAAGTAGTCTCTGCTGTGGCCTAAACTGAGATTAACACAGTAGACAGGAACAAACTAAGCAACTGTGTCTCTCCACTAACCACCTGGAGAGCAGCTGACTGGCCCACCCTGAGCAGCACTTCTAAGGCAGGAGCATTCATCGTTAAGTATCATTACAGACCTTATCACAGTCCTTGGAAGCATTTAATTTTCTCTAGGCTAGTATGTGAAGGTGGCTTTCCAAAGAAAGGTCAGTATCCAAAGTATATTTAATTATGACTTGAAATCATACAGGTGACTGCCTAAATTTGATCACTCTTCCCTCTACGGAGAAGGACAACTTTATTCATGTTCTGTAAGAAATAGAAAACGGTCTAGATAGTTAAAATTCATTCTCTGTATTTCTGTGCTATGCTCCCCATCTTTTGGTCTTTGGGTCAGAACGTGAAGCCACGTGGCCGGGGACGGTTCTCCTGATCTTAGGACCATGTTCTAGGAGTTCTGGTGAAGTCTTATCCGTGTGACATTCCTCCTGGAACAGAAGGGGTTTATGACTGGTTGTCACCTCTGCTAGAGGAGTAACAAACTACTCACGTGAAATCGAGTGCATGGCGATTAAGTTTTAGAAAAGGCACTTCTTTTGAGCACGGAGGCTGCCATAATTAAAATAGGCCGTTTTGTTACACTGAAGTCTTAACATTTGGCAGCTCTACTGAACCTGGACTTTGTATGGGCTTCAGGTATCTGGGGACTTAAGCAGGACAAGCAAAGAATCAAAATGACACAGGGCAGGTACCTAGTAAATGTCATGTAAAATGGGCACCAGGGTGAGTTGGGGAGCAAGGCTGCTCCAGACCTCAAGCAGCTGTCACTGCCAGTGACGGCTTGCCTGCTGACCCTCCTTTAAAGCGTCCCTGCTCACATGCTCATTCTCCGGCCTAGACGAGGATTATGATCATTGCTACCTTCTCCTGGTGCTACCTGGGTGAGCCGGGCTTACTTTCCCCTTGCCCTCCAGTCCCAATCCCTCTAGGGACTGCCAACGTCACCAACCCACTCCCCACAAGAGGAGTTCTGTACTGTTTTGCTGGTTGCGAGCCATACCTGAATAGCTCTTGGTTCTTCTTGGCTCTGGCCTTAATGAATATATGGTACCCCAGATCCTAATCTTGACTACCTAGGCTAGAGGAAAATGTCCGAGAACTCTCAGGGATTTTTTTCTATCAGAAAAACTCCTCTTGTTAGCCTGACTTCAGTTCCTTGCCAGAGTCTTAGAGCACATGTGCCCTGTCCTGGAGTATTTTACATCAGCATCATGTGTCTGGAGCGGGAGGTGCAGGGCAGAATGTAGAAGACCAGTGCCAGAAAGTCAGCCTACATGCTTTTGGACTTTGAACTTCAGACAGGAGCCAGTCTGGGTTAGCTTAGGGTCAGTACCTGCCTCAGCCAACCCCAAATTTCCTTCATTTCCAAAAGGATGTGCCTCCTTTCCTGTGAAGACTTTAAGTCTTGCATGGGCTTCTATATTCCACTGTTCATGGCATGTCACATATTTCATTCGAGATGGACGGGAGCACACAGAATCCTTACTTACCTAAAACACGGTGAATATATGGCTTCAACTAACTCCAACAATTGAAGTGCATTCCTACCATTCTACAGGATAAAGTTAACCTCCAATGGAAACTTATAACAGATTAAATTAAAAGAATGACATTGTGCTGTGCACCAGAAATTGACACAACATCGTAAACAGACTATACTTCAAAAAAAAAAAAAAAAAAAAAAAAGAACATGCAGCAAAAAATGAATCTTCTCTCCCATCTTCCTGGACAGTTTTCAGTAGTTTCTGGTATGTCTTAACTTTTTGGAACGTTATGAAAAGTATAATGCAAGTCATAGCACTACTCTTAGAAACCATTTAATAAGCTGGTATTGCTCAGCCATTAATATTGTTAAGAGTCTGAAAACTTTCATAAGCAGGGCTTTTACAGCCTCTTAGTTTTGTCACTCATCAGAGGCCATATTCACTACACACTCGCCTTTTTCAAAGAGTCCAGGCAGGGGAAAGCATTCGAGAGAACAGTCCACTGGAGCCTGTCCGTTTTTTATGCTCCCTTAAAGATAACATTTTTCGGGCTGCTTAATTACCAGTCCGCGGAGCCATGTGACCAACCTAAACGTGATCCGGCCGCCAGCCAATCACAGGGCGCAAAAAAGACCGTCCCAGTTTCACACGCTCCGGACGGTCGGGACCTCGGGGCAGGGGAGCATTGAGAGTCTCCAGACCCCGAGTATTGCTTTGAGAGGCTGCTGGACCACACGCTTTAAAGTTCGCTCTCACTTCAGGAGACACGTGACTGCAGGCAGGCGGGCCTCCTAAGCCACCAGGAGACAGGAGCTAGAGACTCTGGAGTGGGGACTTAGGTCGGGGAGAGTCTCCCGTCCCAGTTCCCCAAGCTGGCGAGCAAGCCTCCCCTTGGTGTCAGGTGAAGATCACTTCAGGTACCCGCCTGGATTCCGACGGAATCCTCTTAGCAGGGCTTCCGGTCGCCTGCCCGGGAAAGTTGTGCGGCCCCAAGTGGGAGAGTGGCTGAGGACAGGGCTCCCAGGCCCAGTGCGGCAGACCCTGGGGACTCAACAGTAGTCTCCACCGCCCTCCCCAACAAGCCACAGTCACACGCCAGCTCCCCCAGCTCTCGCGCTACTCCCTTTGATCTATTGTTTAGAATGAAGGCTAATTACAGTCACTAGATTAGGACTCAATTCCTCTCCAGGAAATCTCACCGGGAACCAGGCTCAGCAAACTAACCTGATTAAGTCTTCGTCCCCCTTCCCCTCCCCCGTTCAGCTATCCTGGAGACCCCAGAGGGTGATAAACGCTGTTAGGACTCCCCTCTGGATGTTTCTCTCCCCCTCCTCTTTCCACTCTCCTATTTCAAACCTTACTCGTCCTCTAACCTGCACTCCAGAGACACGGCCCGGCACCCGGGGAGTCGCAGTCCCGGTGCGCAGGCTGCGCACTTCTCGCCGCTCGGAGACTCCCGGCGGCAGCCCACCGAACGGGCGCCCGCTCACCGGCGCGGGGAACCCCAGCCCAGGCCCACGTCCTCGGAGGCGCCGACCCTCATCCACCGCCCGCTCCCACCCTCCTTAAGTCGGAGGAGCGCGCCGGGGGCTGCCGCGCACGTCTCGGCCCACCCAGCCCTCTGCCTCCTTCCTAACACTCCGCCTGGCAGAGGAGACAGAACCATTGTTCAATGGCTCCGAAACCCAGATTCCCCATCCCTGACCAAGCGGGGTGAAAAACGAGGCATAGCAGTGGCTTTGGGGGAGGGAGAGTAAGGGAATGAAGACTAGTTCGGGCAAGGCTTTAGGACACCCCAAACCCCACCGTCCCCCAAGCCCGGCTCCCGGTAGCCGCGGTGCTGACAGTCAGCTCAGAGGCGCCACCAGGGTGGGGAGGGAAAGAAGGCGACAAGAGCGGAGAGGCGCCTCCTAGGAGGGGGGTGGGCAAAAGGAGACC
This sequence comes from Camelus dromedarius, assembly GCF_036321535.1. NCBI lineage: Eukaryota > Metazoa > Chordata > Mammalia > Artiodactyla > Camelidae > Camelus > Camelus dromedarius. The sequence continues at coordinate 33,179,899 of NC_087445.1, forward strand.
CGCGCCTCGGGGCCCCCTGGCGCCCCCGTTGGGTCCGGGCAGCCCGTGGAGGGGCGCGTCGTCACTCACCAGCTCCAGTGGCGCCGCTCTCCCGGGGCGCCCAGCACAGCGCGAGCAGCAGCCAGAGCGCCCAGCGCGCGGACGTGCCCATGGTGCCCGCCTGGATGGTGCCGCCGCCGCCGCCGCCGCCGCCGCCGCCGCCGCCGCTCGCTCCGCACAACAAGTTACCAGCCCTTCGGAAAGGAGGAAGGAGGTGGGGGCGGGGAGGGAGAAGGGGGAGGGGAAGGAGGGGGGAAGGAGTTCGAAGGGGGTAAAGGGAGCAGGGAAGAAGAGGGCACCCCCTCCCCTACAACTTGCACAATCTCCTCCCTACCAGACAACCCACCCACCCACCCACCTCCCCGGGCTGCAGCAGCGATGCAAACCGAGCCCGCGGGCAGAAAATAATGCAGGCGCTGCAGAGGAGGGGAGGGAAGAGGAGTGGAGAAAGGGAGAGGGGGTGGGGAGCCGAGAGCGGAGAAGAGAGGAGAGGAGCCGGCCGCGGAGCACCCACCCTGGCAGCTGCCGGAGTGCGGGGTAAGGAGCGCGGAGGGGGCAGGAGGGGGAGTGGTCAGCGGGGCGCGGGGGGGAGGGCGGGCGCGGCGGCTTCAGCCCTCCTTCCCCCCTCGACGCGCTCCTCTCATAAGCTAGGGGCAGCCGGGTGCCCGCGCCGGGGGTGTGTGAGTGCGTGTGCGAGTGCGAGCGTGAGTGGCCGTGACCGTGGCCGCTGCTGCCACCCGGTCTGCTCCTGGGGCCCAGCTGCTCCGCGCGTCCGCCCGAGGCTCACGGGGGCCCGGGGCGGCCGCTGGTTGGCTGGCGCGCCGCCCTCGCCTCCAATCCCCGGTGCCTGCCCTAATTTCCTGATCCAGGGAACCTGCCGCCGCAGCAGCTGTGCGCTCCCTACAGTCATTACTGTACCTTCCCGGCAGCCGCCAACAGTAAATGCAGCAGTAGCAGCAGTTAGCACTGATGCAACTACTGAGGCTGTTGCCACCGCCTTCCCACTAGCGGGGCTTACGGCCCCGGGGGGACTTGCAGCTTCCAGGGGCAACAGGCATCTATCTAGCACCCTCTTCTGCGCCCCAAAGACAGGCTGGCACTATGAGGCTGGTAGGTAGCTTCTTCCTCGGGCCTCCTCGCTCCACCTAAAAGTGATGAAGAGGAGTGGGTCTAAAACGTTTGGGCTACTCTGATGTGGGGTGGGGGATGCCTGGCTCAGTCACATGCTGAGATGCCATTTTGCTAAAAATTAAATGTGTCTTTAAGTGAAAGCGTGTGTGGAAGGAGAGTGCGCGCGGTTGTGGTTTGTCCTCTGTAATAGGACTGGACTAAAATAACCCAGACTGGGATGAGGAGGAGGAATATCGCTAGCGCAGCTCTACACGCTCTCATCAACAGTTATACTTAATTGCTAATTGCACAAAATGATAGTTAGAGGGTCTGTAATTAAAAGCTTAACCTTTTCTTGTTTGGGGGAGGGGAAACCCGTAGGTTTATTCTTCTTGATATAGTTGGTAACATTCAATTACAAGGCTTAAGGGAAAAAAAAGGAAGCAAAGGCAAGATTCCTGTAAAGGATTGATTCCTGTTTTATGCCTGGCAATACTGAGCCTGTAATTTGCTTTTGTGTACTTCGGTTTTCTTGCACAATTTCCCCTGGTTGAGGTGCGTTGTCTGCTGTGATCTGTAAAGCATCTAACAAGACTGGAAGGCTTACTTCACCTTAAGTAGAGGGTTTATATATTTTTTAAAAGTTGTTTTTATCTTGAATGACTGAAATTCTGCCGATTTCAATAGGAGCAGCTCTGGTGCTATTATTCCATTGGCGATATGAGAAGTAGTGGGCTGCTGCCTCGCTGTGTTCTCCTTGTCCTGCTTCTCCAGGGCATTTGCCAAAGATCGCCATCGGATGAGATGCTCATTAGGAACTTACTGTATCCGGGAGACAGGAGAGAAAAACCCCAGATCAGGATACACTTTGTTGGGGCCGGAGGATATCCAGATTGTGACCGATAAACACGAAGGGGCTTAGCTCCATGAACTGGTGAAGTCTTGCACTACAGTTGGTTTTTAGTGCTCTTTTGCTTACCCTGTAGTTACACGTTTGATACAAACTGCAACCACCCACATGTTGCATGTGAAACTGAGTTGAACTCGGTTTTATTCTATCAGGAGTGGAAATTCATGCAGGTGTTGTTCCCCTGACAGGCATTAAGGGATGATGGTAAACAGGTGTTGGGCATCTTCAGCATTCTCCAGGTTCTGAAATGTGTGTGGCTGCTAATGCGCTGGGCCGCTTTACAGGAAAGTTGGTAGAGGTGATGAGTAGATCCAGTTTGAAAAGGCACAATGTGAATAGAGTTATGTGGCTTGTTTCTAATATTATACTCAGAGATAAATACATATTTTATAAGCTTCACATTGATATGGTATAATAAGATTCATCTTTGACAAATGTGTTATACTTTCTATCTCTCCAAAGGGTATAAGTAAACTGTTGGTGAAATTAGCTGTGGCTCTATGTTCAATCCTGTAACTTAAAAAAATTTATTTTTAATTTTTTGATTTACAGTGTTGTTGGTTTCTGATGTACAGCATAGTGATTCAGTTTTATATATATGCTTTTTCCTATTTTTCATTACAGGTTACTACAAGCCATTGAATACACTGCAATACAGTAGGACCTTGTTGTTTATCTATTTTGTACATAGTAGTTTGTATCTGCCAATACAATCTTGGAACTTTTTATATTGTATTTTATTTTATTTTTAATGGAGGTACTGGGGATTGAACCCAGGACTTCTTGCATGCTAAGCCCATGCTCTACCACTGAGCTATTTCCCTCCCCTCCCAATCCTGTAACTTTTTTGTTGAATCAAAGGGAAGCATAACTTTTGGCTTAACCTCTCATTGGCTGTGTAACTTGGGAGAAACTCTGTGCTTCTCTGTGTCTGCCTTCTCACCTGCAATCTGAACACAAAAGAAATCCACGTAATGTCAGAGTACACTGTGGCCTCAAGGACCAGCTCTCTGCAAAGTGTTGATGATTAGAAGCAAAGGTTGTAAGGAGGAGTGAATTTGATGAATATAGAAAGAATAATCAAAAAGGTAAATTTACCGTGACTGGAGACAGGTGTGGTTGAACTAGGCTCAGAGAAGTTGACGCTGCTGGATTCAGAGCCTTTCAGCAAATCCCATTCCCCCAGTCCACCACACTTAGTGATTTGTTGAAGCCACGTACATTGAGCATCCCTGCGTAGCAGGTGCTGTGCTGGCCAGGGGGTATATGAAGCTGCTTGTCTGAGGAAGCTCAGACTCTGGTGGGGAGGCAGAGAAATTGGCAGCTGTAGTACCCTATGCAGAGCAGGCGCTAAGGCTCAAGGTGTTACAAGATTACAGGGGAAGAGTTGCTAATCTAGCTGGGCGATGAGGGTATTAGAAAAGGCCTTCCAGAGCAGTTGTCTCTGAGCTGAATAGAGTTACCAGTTTTACCAAGCAGTTCCAGTTCTCTTTACTGCTGGACACATGGGAGGATTGCACTTCCCGGCTCCCTTCTAGTTACATGGGCCTGAAAGACTATTTTTGGCAGATTACTTGTGAGCGGAAGTTATCGGGTGCCACTTCTGGACTGGAGCATTTAATGACTTGCATGAGAACCTCTGTTTTCGTCTCCATGGTGACTGGAAATGTTCAAGAGATGGCTGCTCCCTTAGCCTGGTCTCTGAGTGACTCGGTTGAATAGTTCTCTGCTGTCTGCATGTCTCTGGCAATGTTCACAGAAAGTAGAGGTTAGCAAATGGCCAGTGGCCCATTTTTGTATGGCCTATGAATAGGAATGGGTTTTTTTTTTTTTTTACATTTTTAAAAGGGTTATACAAGAAAAATTAGAAAGAAGACAATGCAACAGTTATCCTATGTTACTTACAAAGTGTGAAATATTTACCATCTGAGTCTTTAGGGAAAAAGCTTGCCACCTCCTGATGTTGAGTGAGAAATAAACCTTTGTCGTCTTCGTCTACTGAGCTTTGGCTACCTCAGCAGAACCTCACACTAACCTGACTGATGCTCTGGGGGAAGGGGGAAGGAAGACCTGGGGAACAGAGGGAACAAAGGCAGAGAGCATCAAGGATTGAAGGAAATGCAAGGGAAGCAGGATGGTTCCAGGGTGGGGTCCCAGTGCGCTGATGGTAGAGAATAAGGCTGAGGAAGAAAGCGAGACTGAACTGTGTGGAGATGGGAATGTCACGCCAACACTATTTTTTTTTTTTTTGCATTAAAAAAAATTGAAGTATAGGTGATTAACAATGTGTTAGTTTCAGGTGTACAGAAAAGTGACTCAGTTATACATATATATATATATTCTTTTTCAGATCCTTTTCCATTATAGGTTATTACAAGATATTGAATATAGTTCCCTGTACAATACTGTAGGTCTTTGTTGTTTATTTTATATATAGTAGTGTGTACTGGTTAATCCCAAACTCCTAACTTATCCCCCTCAACTTCATGCCAACACTTTGGATTTGATCCTGTAGGCCATGGTGAGGACTTGGGGCAGGCTTTTTTTCTCACTTAAAAAAAATCCATTAAATTATGCAATTCACTATGGAGTAATTATAAAATACAGAGGGGAAAAAAAGAATACTTTTTAAAAAGCATACTTTCAATACCCAGAGATACTGTTAACAAGTCTGTTTCTTTCCTTTTTAAAACATGTTTAATTATATCCTCAGCTCACAGAATTGCACTGACATTATTCTCATTGGCCCTCTTGATCTGTTGATTTACTTTTGCAAAAACAACAACAAATAGTATCCTTGAGCCCACTACCACCTCCAAGAAATAGAATATTGACAGTAACATGTATCTGTCTGTCTAGGTGCTTCCCCTCTACCTATCTCATAAGCCTTCCTCCTGGAGGGAACCACTATTGTGATAAATTTTGACCAGAGGCCTGACACTCAGTGTGTATTAGAAAGTTCACTCTGGCATGAAGCGGTCTGAAGGGTGACGTCTTTGGGAAGCAGAGTAGAGTAAGACTAGAGGAAGAAGAGCTAGAGGCCTGGGCAGTGGGGGAAGGCACCGAGAAAGGACAGGAAGAAGCTATTATTATGCAGTCAGAAATACTCATATAATTCCTTCATGAGATTTTTCCTTCCCAATCCTGCAGATACAGCTTTTAGAACAGCATTTTCCAAATATGCTCAATCCAGAAGCATCCCTGGCAATGTGTGTTAAAAGTGCAGTTTTCCCGGTCCCTCCCTTAGAGAGCCTGACCCCACAAGTCCAGAGTGGAACCCCAGAAGCTGTGGGTGTAACCTTACAAGGAATGTCTCTTAGGATTAGCCACAATTAAAAAACCTTCTAAGAGAGTGTCTTTTTCAGTGTGGTTTTAACTGCAAAGTAGCTTTACTTCTCTCAAACATATATATACGTGTATTTGTCCAGTTTCTCCCGGGAGGGCGGGTTAGGGCTCACAGACAGTGCGAAGGTTAATGTTGGGCATCTCTTTTTCTGCCACGCTGTGAACTAATAAATAGGGGCAGCAGAAATAATCTTCACATCGTCTTGCTAGTCCAGGGCACTGATGCCTGTGTTTTCCACGCTGTGGCCTCACGGTGGGAAGTGAGAGGTGAAGTGAACTGTCTCCTTCTGGAACATTCTCTGAAAGTACTTTTTTTTTTTACTTTATTTTTCAAATTTTTATTTATTTATTTATTATATTTAACTTTTTAATTTCTTTGCTTCTGTGTTTTTTTAAACTTTTTATTGAGTTATAGTCATTTTACAATGTGTCAAATTCCAGTGTAGAGCACAATTTTTCAGTTATACATGAACATACATACATTCATTGTCACATTCTCTTTCACTGTGAGCCACCACAAGATCCTGTATATATTTCCCTATACTACACAGTACAATCTTGTGTATCTATTCTACATTTTGAAATTCTCTGAAAGTACTTTGATGGTACCTCCTCCGGCCTCCATTACACCATTTTCTAATTGTGTGGCAGCCAGTAAGTAAATAGGATTTATTCCACCCTGGGCTCCACAGGGAGGGCCCGATGGGCTAAACTAATGGGTCCCAAATTTTTGCTTCCATCAGAATCACTTGGAAGAGTGGTTAAAACCCAGGTCTCTGGGCCCCATCCCAGAGTTTCTGATTCAGCCAGTCTGGGGTGAGGGCCGGAGAATTTGCATGTCTGACAAGTTCCCAGATGATGGTGATGTCACTGGTCAGGGAACACACTTTGAGAACCAAAGCTCTAAATCCTTCAGCATCATCTCCTCAGCCACTGTGATCAGTTCAAGGGCCTGGGTCACTCAGCCTGTGTCCTTCTTCCGGCCTCACTAAAGGGATGCTTCAGCCCTACGCATACTAGTCAAGTTGGTCCAGTTATTATGAAGTTCATGACTTTGGCTTGGTTAGAAAGGTACTCTCTTTTAAGCAACGTGGTGTCTGGATGTTAGGACTGAACTTCTGTAGCCATTGTGCCCCCAGGAAGGAGCCAATCTGGAGACCAGCCGACTCACAGAGGAGAGAAGGCTGAGAGCATCAGGGTAACAGCACCCAAACTGGCCCCTGAGCCGGGAGCACTTCTCCTGAGAGCTGCCGTTCTGTAGGACTGTCACCTGAGCCGCTCAGTTCCCTTTGTGGCTTAGCCAGTTTGGATTGAATTTTCTGTTGTTAACAAGTAGAGGGGCTCTCTTGAGGGAAGTAGTGTGCAAACTGTAAAGCACTGGGTGAAACGCCACCTGTGGACATCCAGGGTGAATAACACGCCCGCCCCTCCTGGCGGGAGTTTGGAAGAGGAACCCGACTGTCGGTGAGGACTGTCTTCAGCATCGGCCCCCTCGTGCATCTGGGCCACGTCCACTCCCACCCCACCTCGGCCCCAAATCAGGTGCTCGATGTGGACTCGTTACAAATGAACCTTTATTGAGGGTTACAATAGAATAAGAACATTTTTTTTTTGAAATCCCAAGACCAAAGACTATTTTGCAGACTGCTTTTGAACAATTTCAGAATGTAAAAATGTGGCCAAGTCTGGTGAAAACAGAATTATGTTTAAAGAGAATCTCCCAAATGGATTGAGTGTGAGGATAGACTAGTGGTTCTCACCTGGAAACAATTTTGTCCCCAGTAAATATTTTTAATTGTCGTGCCTCAGGGAGAGGCATTTAGGGGGTGGAGCCCAGGGCTGCTGTGATAGTGCTGCCGTGCAAAGGACAGCCCCCACAACAAAGAATGATCTGGTCCACGGTGTCAGTGGTACCACAGTTGAGACACACTGGGATGGACGTAGGCGAAGTCAGATGATTCTGTGATGTGTGAGCTTTTTATTCAGAACAGGGTAGGAGGACATTGTTTGGAACTTAGATGGCCCATTAGAAAGATGTTCTCTCTTTGAACAAAGAAAGCACAAACTAGGTTTTGTCCAGTCGATGACAGCTGTGAATGCAGCATCAGAGGGCAGTGTGTAGATTTACAGACCTGGGAGCTGTCAAACCGCAAGTAGATTACCTCTAAATTGAAATAGGCCAACTCGGGATAGCCACGTTCTGGCTGCGTTGTGGACTCACAGGTGTCCTTGATTTTGCACAGTTTCTATTTTGCTTGTTTTTCTGCAGGAATGAAGTGCTTGACCATTTCTCCTTTAACTCTGAGAATTAATTCCTCTGATCCTGGTCCCAAATTTGATTGTTTTCATTTGTCATAAATGCAATTTACGAGAGGTTTCAGAGTGTAGTGCTACCGTATTTAGAACACACTTATAACCAGAGTGTCTTTGGAAATGTGGGCTTTGTGGTCCCTGCTGTGCCAGTTAAGCATAAATGCTGATTAGAACAAAAGAATTTTAACCTGCAAGTTATGCAGTGGGTTTTAAAGTACGTACAATTTCACCACGATGATTCTGTTTTCAAACTTTTAGGAGTTTTGTGGAAGTGGGTGTATCTAATGTTACTTGTTACATGTATAGTTTAAGTTCCTGCTGTACTGCTGCTTGTCGTCTTTGAAGTGCTGAGTTTCTCAGTGGATATGCTTTCTTCCAACCTGGTCCTCTGAGGTTTTGTCCTGGCATCTCTAAATTGTAACTGTATCTGGAGTGCGGAAGGATATCTGGGTTTTCAAGCCTGCTTTTAGGGTCCTGTGGTGGATTCAAGGAGGTGCAAGTAATTCTCAATTGTTGGAGAGTAGGGTGGCTTAAGGTGGGAGTAGATAGCAGAGGGGTAGCTGAGTATGACTGAGGAAGGCATTTGTATGTTGTTTGGACTTGTATTCCATAAACAGTTAGTAAGCCATGGAAGGTTTTGCATCAAGGACTGATGGGATCAGATAGATGTCTTTAGAAATGATTATTTGAGAAGGTGATTCCATCAGTGGGAACCCGTGTGGTCCCTGCAAACCTGTGAGCATTGAAGGCATGCAGGGAGGCAGTGTAGTTTAATGCTTAAGAGAGAAGGTGTGGGAGCCAGTATTCCTGGGTTCAAAGCCTGGCCCAGTCACACAGGCTGTGAAATTTCAGGCAAATTATTGAACCTCTCTCTTCATCTGTTTTTTTCACCTGAAAAATGGGGATGACCAGTGCACCTACTTCTTAAGAGAATTCAGTGCACTCATACAAGTAAAGCGGTTGGGAAAGTGCCTGGTGTATAATGAATGCTCAGGAATTGCTGGCTACTATTGTTAATAATAATGACCTTTCTTGTTGCTGTTGTTGTTACCAGCAGCTCCCGTGTAAGAGAGGCAAAGGGATGACAGGTGCGGGCCCAGGACTGGAACGCTGGAAGGCAGCAGTTCTTGGTCCTGTCTGAACGTTAGAATACCCTGCAGAGCTTTTAAGAATATCATCACTGGAGTCCTGCTGTAGACCCAGCTCAACAAGTGTCTGGAAATGGGGCCTGGGTGTGAGCATTTTGAAGCTTCCCAAGTGATTTGCATTCTAATTATGATTCCCTCGGTGTCCAGCCTGACCTCTGCCCAGCCCAGGGTAGTGTAGAGGGAAAGTTGTGTGGTGAAGCTAGAATGGACTTCACCCCAAGGGAGACAGGGACGTCATGGTGGCTGCTGCAGAGGAAACAGGAGCCAGTGTTCCAGAACAGCCTCCCCATCCGTCCTCTGGCTCCTGTTTCCTGTGCATACTGCTCCCAGCCTCGCATCTCACATTCAGCCAGATTGTCAGCTGTAAGAGAGCCAAGGCCCACAGGAGGTCAGAGGCTCCATGCAGCCAGGCTGCTAGGAACCCCACTGGTGTCTACCTATCAGGGATGGATTGTGTATCACCAGTCTCGTGCCTTTATGAATCAGTCCCCCAACAAAGACTCATAGAGCATCTTCTGGGGACCAGCATTGTGTGCCAGGGGACCAGAGGGCAGCAGCCAGATAGTGATGTGGCTGCTGTTGGAGAGTGTGTTGTTATTGTTTTGTTTGCCTTTTCTACAGGAGCCAAAATTCAGGCTTGTTTAAGTGGTAATTGACAGTCCTTTCTTCTAAGGAAGTTTCTCTTGGATTTGCTGCCAACAGGAAGTGTATTATTCCTCCGAGCTCTATAGCATTCATTTATCGAGTGCCCACTCAATTATGAGGCATGACAGAGTTTGCCATCTAAAAGAGGAAAGGCCACTTAATGATTCCTAGAGTCAGAAGTCTGGCGTAAATGGAGAGGCAGATCAAAGAGTTAAGGGGATTCCATTGTAATCAGAGGCACTTTTAGCAGGAGCTGGGCCTTCTGCTGAAATCTTAAAGGAGGCTTTGAAAAAGTTGTGTGGGAGAGAAAGTATGTTTTTGAACTTTAAGGGGTGGTGAGTCTAGCTGATCATCTGATAGGATAACAAAGTGCCGATTGTGGTGGTTTTGTTAAACTTCGGTGGGAACAGACTTGAGACCTGGTAGAAACTGAAATTCTATTTTGAGATCTTCAGAATTATTTCCCCCACCGCAGGAGAAAGTAAACTCTCTCCGAGAGTGTGTTTACCACAGTCATTTTCTGGGTCTAATTGTTTTTCTGGATAGATAATTCTTACATGTGAGGGAAAATAAAGAAGCTTCACCCTTTGGGAAAGATTTTCTTCTAGAGTTGAAGAAAGATTCATGGTTACTGAGCCCAACTGAAGGACAAATGATGGTTAATGACCCAAATCAGACCATGTTCTTTGGATTTGCTTTGGGAAGAAGATAACAGAGGACCATTTGGAAGAATAGATCGGAGGTCTTGCATAGATAGAGGTGAAGTTGGGAGAGGGCTGGGATTGACATGAGGGCACTTGGGAAATGAGACATACCTGAGACTTCGTCTTTCTCCAATCCTTGCCTTTCATCCTCTTAACCGTAATACCCCGATATCACCTATACGCTTCTTTGCAATCAAAACTCACTCCTTTCCTGCCATAAGTAGTAAGCACCTGGAGGGCAAAAATTATGACTTAAATATTTGTAGGGTCTGCCATGTTTATGAAATTGAATTGGAAAACAGGAACAGATCTTTCCATCAGTTTCCCTTGGCGAACTCCAGAAGGGCACCTTTCTGTGAACAGGTGACTGAAAGGAAGATGGGTCATCGCTGAGTTTTCTCTCTTCACATTCCTTCACTCCTCTCCTTCATTTGCCAAAGACGCCAACAAAGAACAAAGAGGTGAGGGAGAGACAGTGGACTTGCTGGCACAAAGACTCTTCAAAACACTCAATGGAAAATCTCTGAAGGTCATGGAAGATCTTCTCTTCCTTTTATAGTGATTCCAGAGTGCTCGCTAGGCTCGTGGGGCTGTTTTCTAAATATGAAACAAGAAGATGATGGTTAGGTCTTACGTAGCGTGAGAAGAATGCCTTGAATTTGCGCACTGCCTTCTTCTGAGAAGGTTCAAAGTACTCTACGAGCATGACACCGTTACTGCCTGGGAGGGGACTGTGAACAGACTTTCAGGAGAATGATCCCCCTTCAGCAGTTTGGAGGAGCTCACGCAGAGGTCAGCCTCCTTACTCAGCCTAAGCAAGTGGCCCAGAGGGGCTGAGTTCTAAATCTCACATAGAGAGAAACGGCTGTTAATGCTAAACATGGCTAGATGATGTCTAAGTTGCAGTCTCCTGAGGAACTCTACGTCCCCTGCTTTAGGAAGGCACACTGTAAGGTTTTATCCTTTCTTATGGTTTTTCCCGAATGGCCATGCTTCAATCTGGCTTCCATCCTCTTTTTTTTTTTTTTTTTTTTGAGTAAGGCAAAAATCAAATGACTGAACAAAACAAGAGGCACCAAGAAGTACTTGTGTTATCATGTCCACACCAAACCGGCTCACCTCAGTAAAACCTGGAGTCTTCGAGAAGATTCCTTGAAGAAAGAAATGAAAACATCATAGTCCCCCTATAGTTTTGATGAGGCCAAGTGCAGTCGTTAGAAATTCTGTTAACTTGAAGGAAAGAAGCAAACACTGTAGTTATTATTTGTTTTTCTGTCTTGGCAAGGAAAATTTCATCACCTCCAATACATTTGCTTATTTTTCTTTCCTTCATTCCACTTCCCAACCCCTGCCTGGCCTTCTGCCTGGTTTCTCTTGAGAAATCTCCGGAGGTCCTGACCATGACTGCAATTTCACAAGCTATGAAGAGAAATGGAACAGTGCCTTGTGGATCTGATATCATTTCCTCCAATCAAGGTCCGCTTCAGGGGAAGATTCACTGGAGAAATTATTGGAAATATTGCAACAAGGATTATTGAGAAATTGAAGGCAAAAACAAGAACTGTTTATCAGGAGGTCAATCTCTCTTCAGCTTGTCTTTCTCTCCCGACAGGTGTAACACCCTGTCAGACAGAGTGACTGCTCCATTAGAATCTCTATTTTCTTAATCACTGAAGTATCCCTGGGAGGAAGTGGTGCTGGCCATTCACGTCTCGCTCAGCTCTAAATACTCGTCCTGTGTCCAGACCTGGCAGTGAGCTTGTTGGGTTTATAATCACAGCAGCAAACACTATGCCCTTTTGTGTGGTTTGCAGGATTTGGGGTGGACTCTTTGTGTTTCTCTCCCCAAATATTCCCTTATTAATTTTAAAAAAAAATTGGGGGGGTATGGTGGGGAGCCTTTGCTTTATTTGGATTGAATAAGATACTGTGATGGTTTGTGGCCTTTATTTATTCAGTTGACCCTTAAACAACTGGGGGGTTGGGTTGCCCATGCCCCCCTCCTGTCAAGAGAAAAACCTGCATATAACTCCTGTTGACCAGAAGCCTTACTGATAGCATAAACAGTCTGTTAGCACGCAGTTTGTATGTTATACGTATTACATGCTGCATTCTTACAATTAAGCGAGCTAGAGGAAAGAAAATGTTAAAAGCTTCACGAAGAGAAAATACACTTCTAGTGCTGTACTGTATTGATACTGTAAATTCACATCATCTGCTTACACGATGAATTGTCTGTTAGTACCTGCATAGATGTTGTCTAATATGATACAAAACACTGTTGGTGTTACATGTATTACTAACACTAGTGTCAAAAATGAAAAGAAATTCATTTATTTACAGGTGTCATGATTCATGCATTGATAACTAAGAAGCAGCAATCCGACTGCTTGATGGTAGCCCGGTGTAATTGGTAGGATGGCTCCACAGTAGCCCGGCCTATGCACTAATGAATGAATCATTATAAGATTTTTGTGGCATATTCATAATACAGTTTTGGAAGTGTTGCCTCATTAAAAAACAAAAACAAAAACACTTATGCTGATGATAGGCTGATGAGCGGTTTCTCCAGTTAGGAGAGAGGCACACTGTATGGTAATGTAATTCTTTGAAAGCAAAGTTATGAAACAGTAAGAAAATGAACACGTTATTAATTTTATGTTAAATATCACTCACCTTATGCCCATGTAAGGGTAGACCTGTGCTGGCATTTGGATTCAAAAACTGGGGTTGGAGTCTAGGCTCTGCTGTTCACCAGCTCTGTGTCCTTGAGTCAGCTCCTTAACTTCTTCTCTGCCTCAGTTTTTCTAACTGGGGAAAGGAGACAGTTCTTGCCCTGCCTCTCTCTCACAGCACTTGACGTATGAAGGAGGGGGTTGGGGTAAGTACATTTGCGTAAGGACTCTGGTGACCCTCCAAGGAAGGAAGGGACCAAAATTTCAGCCCTGTTTCCTAGGAATTGAAGGTTACAGAAACCTCCAGGGTGGGCTGGTGATCTAGTGCCCTGGGAGGATAAGGAGGCCTCTGTGAAAGCACTCAGGATAGAGAGACGTGTTGGGTGTGAACAGTGGTGCAGATGTTGCCTTGTTGGAGACGCAAAGGGTCTTGGCCTTGAGCAGATGGCTTGGGCGGGTGAATCTAAAGAGACGGCAGATGGGAGCCCAAGTTACATTTGACGTGGGACACCCTCAGCTGAGATGACTCTGAGTAAGGACCCCTCCTTCTTCTTACCTGAAAATCCACGTTGTGTAGGCAGGAGGTTGTGCTCTGTTTGGTGGGAGAAGAGAGTGGGTCTCAACACTGTCAGTTTCCCCTTTTAATAAGAAATATCTTGAAATATCCCTTCTCTATCTTGAAATGAAAATCATAGATAATATCACATATATACATAATTTGCAAAACTAATTAACCTAATGTCCCAAGTATAGTATAAAGGAAAAAAAGGAATGGGAATCAATGTGTAATAAAGCAGGAAGGCCCAACTATGCCGGAAGACAGAATAGAAAGCCAGGAATGACACATGTAGAGCCTCTGAGCGCAGCGGCCACGTGTGCCAGCTGATGCAGGGACAGAGGGTGGGAGACTGTCATATCGCAGTGGCTTAGCTGTAAGTGGTATGATTTTCTGAAATGGTGAGCCACAGCGGGTGGTGTTCCAAACACACACAAAAAACCCCAATAATTTACCCTTTAGTGGACATGGCGGCTGCATTCCTGGAAAATTCAGTATGTGTTAAAACCTTGCTGAGACATTCTGTGCTTATATATAAATCAGGATCCAGGCTCAGATAATTATAACAGGGGAGAAACCCTCAATGCCTGGTAGAATATTTTTGGATGTTTGACTCACGTGGGTCATTTTTCTTTTTTTTTTTTTAATTGAAGTATAGTCAGCTTACAATGTTGTGTTAATCTCTGGCATACAGCACAGTGACTCATTTATATGTATTCTTTTTCATCATAGGCCATTACAAGGTATTCACTATAGCTCAACACCTGTGCTATGTAGTGGGACCTTGTTATCTATTTTATATATAGTGGTTAGTATATAGGTCATTTTTCTTGATGAGTAAGATATGTCACTTGCTTTTTGGGATGTCTAGAGTTCCTGGCACTGCCCACTAAAAGCCACTAACACACCTTCAGTCATTGTGACAACCAAACTGTGCCCTTCTAATTCTAAAACACCCTCTAGGGGTCGTGCCATTCTCATTGAGAAGCACTAGGGCAGAGGTCCAGCTTACCTACACTGCTGTGGAGACGACTGGAAGTGACCAGGCCTTCCAGTGAGGGCGGTGATGGCCAGTGACCTTATTGAACTTCAAGGGACTCTAGGTGTGTTAGCTTGACCTGCCATAACAAAGTACCTTAAGCTGGATGGCCTAAGCACAAGGAATCTATTTTTCAAAGTTCTGGAACTGGGACGTCCAAGATAAAGGTGCCAGCTGATTTGGTTCCTGGTGAGGGCTCTCCCCCGGCTTACAGATGGCTGCCTTCTCTTTGTGTCCTCACATGGCAGAGAGAGCTCTGGTCTGTCTTCCTCTTCTTATAAGGACATTAATGCCACCATGGGGGTCCCACCCTCATGACCTCATCCAAACCTGATTATCTCCCAAAGACCTTACCTCCAGGGCTTCAACATATGAGTTTGCGAGCGATGCAAACTGTAAGTCCGTAACACCAGGTTTCTGGCCTAACTTTGTCTTCCAAAGCCACTGTCTTCTTTTGGAAGCTATTATGGTCTTCTGGGATCAAAGGAGCACATCCGAGTTCTGGTTCTAGGGGCTACCTAGGAGCAAGAAGGGTTCAGAGACCTCTTGTTTGTGAGGAAGTGCCTGGGGAGTTCTTAGATCTGTTGGGGTGGGCAGGCACTGGAAAGAGAATGTAGACTTTCTGCTCTTCTGGACCAGTAGAGTCCCAATCAGGTCATGTTTAAGAGTGTGCACTGGGAGTCCGATCTGGCTTCGGGTCCTGTTTTAGTCATCTGGGGGCTGTGTGTCCCTGGACTAGGTACTCAGTGGTCTGAGCCTCAGCGTGAGCACGGGCGTAGACCTAGCTTGAAGGTTGGTGGTGAGGAGTAGTGAGATCTTCAGTGAAAAGCTTTGCAGGGCACCAGGCCTGTGGTGAGAACTCACTCCATTTAAGTGTTTTTGCTTATGGTTCTTTGAGGACTTATTTTTGTGGGGAAGACAACAAGTCATAACTGAGGCCACATAGAACAGCCCCGTGACAGGGTACAGCTCCCTTTCAGCCAAAAGCAATGCTAGTTTTTCTAGAGAAATTTTCTAGAAATTTTTCCTCATTTAAGGGGGAAACCAAGCCAGCTCTGGATAATATTGCATGGAATGTTTTAAACATGAAAGCAAATATCTTCTCTCTGACCCTTAATAGTTACAGGGATTCCTTCTTAATACTTCATACTCAGACCCAAGGGACCTCTGAGTAACTAAGGCATTGTGACCATCACACAATAACCTTTATACACGGGAGGTCTATGCAGTGGCAGCCTTGGAATTACAAGTTTGCATACCTCATGCTGACCAATCTCCAGCTGAGCAGAGCTAGAACCTTTTACTACTGGGTGGAAAGGACCTGGAACATAAATTCATGGGATTCTGCTTTATGGATACTCTTTCCCTAAAAAGCAAATATTAATATGTGCTTTTGTTGATGCAAAACAAGCATCAAGGTACTCTCATGCACACTCATTTTCCTGGGGCAAACCACAGAGAAAAACTGAATGTCTTTAAGGAAAACATTTTGCTAGCTCAGAACTTTTTTTTTTTAGTATAAGTACAGTCAGTTACAATATGTCAGTCTCCGGTGTACAGCACAATGTCCCAGTCATGCATATGCATACATCTATTTGGCTAGCTCAGAACTTCTTAAAGAGATCCAGCTTTCTTACGGAAACAACCCAGGATTCTTAGAGAAAATACTGGAGTTTGGATAAGTCGTCTTCTTTTCCTTTATCAGTGTTGTTTTCCCAAAGAAGATGCTAGATTTTTTTTTTTTTTTTTTTTTTTTTTGCTAAAGAGTGAAAGGAAGTTCTGATCATATGCTTCCATCATTCCATGGGCACTTTTTCAAATTTTTTTCCTCTATAATATGAAGGCAAGAGCTTTCCTGATAACTCTCTTGTTTTGGAGACTTTAAGACAATTTGAAACATAAGAATACAAAATATAATGAGAACTAAGGGGAGAGAGAAATAAGGCAAGGTTGGGTGTAGAAAATGTGTGCCTGTGGGATGAAAATTTGGTTCTGGGATTCCCAGCAACCGGGGAGAAGGGGAATCTCTCATTTGGTTACATGATTTTTTAAAAATAAAGTTTCTTAAAAGGAGCTCAGTTGTCCCTGGCACTGAGAACAGAATTAAGTTTTCTCACAGGGGCTCATAAAGAGGATGTTTTGAGCTCTGATGGTTGGTTTCCTCAAATGCCCCACAGCGACTGCCACATAATGCTATAGGACTGCTTTATTGAGCATCCCTCATTGTTGGCATTTTGCCAGCACGTAGTTCTGTAAGGGGAAAGAAAGAACCTTCAGGCAATTCTCCATTTATCCTATGTATTTGCAAATGAACTTTTGCAAAATATTGAGCAGCAAAGAGTTGGAGGTCACCTCTGATGAGTAACTGGAATGCAGTTCTTTGCAGATGCGAAAGTGGCAGAGCCACAGAAAATGAAATAGTTTGATAAGCTGGAGCAGAGATGACACTGCTTTGTAAATATAAAAAGGAAAACCAGAGATAAGGGAGCCAGAAGAGAAGGCCACCTACGTCTGCCGGTTGAAGGGCAAGTTCATCAGAGAAGATGCAGACAATTTGGGGGAAGGAGAAGAAAAAAATGGATGGTAATTTTATTACCTTAAGATAACTGCTATTAACACTTTTGTCTATTTCCTCCCCCTCCATCATGGGTAATGTTAACACAATCAGAATTTGTGTATAATTTCACATCATTTTTCATTTAACTAAGCAGCATACAATAAGCTGTTGTATTTTATATTACTGCGGCATGCAGGGTGCCGTGCTATAATTCCTACCACGGTTTTAGGCCTTCCATAAAGTGTTATGTACCCACATGCCATGAGAAGGCAACATTTTGGGAAAATTAGGAAAAGAGGTTGTGTGAATGGATCTGCAATCAGTCAAGAGACCAGGGTGGTACAATTTGGCAAGTTTTTTCTCTTTTAAAGTAGCTTTTCCAGGAGCCCCTTTTTTCATGGTTAAGAATTTTTTTTTTTTTTTGGAGGGGGGACAAATGATTCAAAAACATTATTGATTATAGAGTTAGACACTGGTGTTTACATTCAAACTCGTCCCCATATACGAACACTTCCCACTAACCTCCTGCTCATTTTGTTCGATTTTGTGTTTCTCTCTCCCAGAAATAAAACATCCCTGATGCTTAAATATAGCCACAAATGCACTGAATTCGTGTCCTGGATGACCTCTGGGCTCAGATCTTCCTTTGTTGACCTCGTATAGATTTCTTTATGCCATTATTGCATTGTTTTGAAATGTGTCACTGTTTTCTCTGCTATTTTGAATTCCCATCTGTTCCAGGAAGGGAGACATAAATGCTTTTTCTTAAATTGTGATAGTTTTGTGCTAGCCAGAGGCTGGGGTAAAATCCTACCTTCTCCCGGGACTGAAGTATGACTGTCAAGTGCGGAGGCTAAGCCTTTGCATTCCTGTCCCATGTGGGTTATAGACACCAGACCCAGCGTGTGTGTGGTTGCTTTGCTCTCTGACAGCCTCACAAAGTGGGGGCAGGAAACCTGTCAGTAGCTTGTCTCGGACAATCCCTTGTGTACCATAAGACTATTTCTTCTGAGGCAATGTAACCAAATGTGACTCGGACCTTCCAAATGCTTCCCTTCCCGATGAATGAAAGTAGGCATCTGAAAAGACATAATAAAATTAGAACCTTTCAATTGATTTAATTAAGGAGCTGGGATGAATGAGAGGATGTATTTTGCCTGCAGTTATAAATCCTCCCCCATTACCAGTATTCAGTTAATGAAAGGAAACAATCAATACATGTTTGGGATTTTTTTCTTCTCTCCAACCTCAAAAATTTTATGAGCTGCTGGTTTTGGATGTTAAAGTCTTGTAAGGGGGGGAAAAAAAAACAGCTTTCTTACAGCAAAAGGGAATAGACTTTTGTGCTGCTAGCGTAGCAGGTAGGCTGTCACCAGATGGTATGCTGGCTGCCCACGCGTCTGTTTCAGGAATGCAGAGGTAGTAGAGGGCCTTCTTTATACAAAAGGTCAGTTTCCTGACAAAATGATTCTGAATTCAACTGTAAAGTGAATTCTTTTGTCTCATGGGCTGATATTCTAACGTCAGAGGAACACTGCCATTTTAGACTACACGAATGAATTCAGAACGTGTGATGAAAGGTTCAGATGGTTACCAGGTCCATGCAATTCTGAGAACATCGATGGAAATTTACCTGTTGACAATAATTCTCTTCTCTCCTTTGGAGCCTCGGGCAGCACTGTTCCTGGAAGGACTTCTCAGAGTCCTTCTGTGGATTCTAGGAATGTCTGTCTCTATATTCGTGGCTTCTAAAACTTCTTCATTCTTCCTTTGGCTTGGGTACTTGTAGGGTCCTCTGCAGAGCTGGGGTTCAGTGTCAGTTTACCACTAGGTTCACTGCTAGCCATGCAGAGCCTTCGTACATGAATGTTCCCCTGATCCACTCACTCCCATCAGCCTCCCTGCTTCCTCTCGCTTCCCTCTCGAGTCCTACCCCATCCTCTCTCTCATCGTTTTTAAAATTTTCTTTCTCTTTATTTTGATTCATTAAAAATGTTGAAAGGCACTGAGCATAATATAGCAATTTATTTCCACCATGTAAAATTTATAATTGACATTTCAAACTCTAAATTCTTTTAATAAGATAGAACATTACAGATAAAGTTCTTTTTGATGCGTCGGTCCCAGATTCTTCCTTGCCCTTCGTATAGATAACCCTTATCCAGTATGTATCCCATTGGGCAGAACACTCATCTGCTGGCCCCTCTCTGCCTGCACGGTCATGTCCACTGGAGCTTCACAGAAGGCCGTCCTCTTGCTTTTTGGGTTGTTAGTTTATCAGGCATAGATGGGGGCTGAGGGTATCCCAGAAGCAAATTTAATAAACACCCATTCCAAATCATATGGGAAGACAAGCGGATTGAGTGGCCCCTGGGGCAAACTCCTGAGGAAGAATCAAGTGTAGGAGACTTGAGCAGATGCAGCCAGGTCCTTTGAAGCCCCGGGAGATGTTCTTGTTGATTGGTGTCCCTAGTCTCCCATCTGTACAAGCAGCTAAATCTTTAATGATGGTCCCTAATTTTCCTTTTCTTCCCGGGAAACCTAACTTGATCTTCATCATTCCTGACCTCATTCTTCATTCTTGGTTCCTTATGGATTCTGATGTCAACATTTCTAATCCTGGCCTCGTGGCTGTTTCCTGATTCCCCAGCTGTGTGATGGTTTGGCTTTGATGTTCTTCAGTCTATCCCCAAGTTCTGCTTAATTTAGTTGAAGAAACTCAGCAGTGGGCTCTGGTACAGTCTCCTCATCCTGACCCACCAGAGCATGCTGGGAGTCTACCTAGCTAAGACTGGACTTTGTCCCTAGATCGGCATAGCTTTTCTCCCATTACTGCCAACTCTCAGGTCCTTGGGGGTAAGTGGGGACCCAGGCAGCAAGGCATCCAAATCTAGCAGTGTCAGGGAGCCTGAAGCCTGGAGCCTAAGCTGTCAACATCAATTCTAGTGTCTAGTGGGCAGCCTTCAACCTACCAAGACAGATCTTAGAGGGAGCGAGTAATGTTAAAACGGGCCATCGTTCCAAAGTTCTCTTCTGGGTCTCTCCTCGGTGTTGAGTCTGGGACCTGATGCCTGACCTTTCCAGCGCTCCAGGAATTGCTGGCAGGCACGTGGAGACAGACTGACAAGGCTGGGCTCCTGACAAGGAGGGGGGGGGTCCTTTCCTGCTCACTCCGCCACCTTCACTGTACGAGCAGTGGTCACACGAGTTTTTTATAAGCTTGTTGTCGAGCTTCTCCAGCCCTCCCTTCTTCCCTTGGCTTCTTCCCATTAATTTTTCCCTTCTTTTTTTGCCTTGACTTATGGGTCTGTTTGGCCTTCTCTCTCATGCTGTATCCGGTTAACTTGTCCTCTCGGCTGGTGAATTGTAGTGGCACATAAAACAGGGAAATGGAAAATATTGATCAGCCTTGTCTAAAGCCTGCCAAAATGTTCATCACCCCTTCTCACCTTCATCAAATACCAGGGAAATAATATGCTGTGTAATAGACTCCAACAGGCGTCTGAGATTCAGCTCTCATGCTGTGGATTGTATTTACTGTGGTGAAAAATTTTTTCTTTACAATCTATAGAAAATAATGCTATAGAGGAACAACTCTCTTTATTTTACATATACTATTTTTAGTGTTCTTTGGTCTTACAATGCCCTAGCGATTGAAGTTGTGGTCTGTGTGGAAGTGTAATGGACTTCTTCTCTGTGCTGTTGTACCATCTCTATTTAAGGTGGAGTTAGAGGATTTGAGGACCCTCTTAACTGTCCCTTTTTCATGCTTTTAAAGGAAAACAATACCAAATAACATCAAACATCAAACAATGCAAAACAAAATTTTCCTCATCCTTCTAGATACTGGAATATGCTCGAGATTCATATTACCAGCCAGACCTCTCAGTGAGTTCCTCTTCCTGGTAGCAGCAAGAATATTGGGTCCAAAATCAACTACACATCAGTGAGAAAACTAAATTTGAAAAATAATAATAAAAATAAATAAAATGATACAATTTAAAAAAAAAAAAGGGGGAAAGATTATTGGGTCTAATAACACTGGAGTATCTATGGCTGTCTGGAGTCTAATGCTAGTTCCAGCATTTACCAGCCGGGAGACCAGAGGAAAACCATCTAACCTCTATGAACCTCAGTTTTCTCATGTGTAAGACAGGAGTTGAGTAAACACGCCTATCTTGGGATGTTGTGGGAAGCAGAAGTGGGTGAAAGGTGCTTAGCAAAGAGGTTGGTATAGAATCA
This sequence comes from Camelus dromedarius, assembly GCF_036321535.1. NCBI lineage: Eukaryota > Metazoa > Chordata > Mammalia > Artiodactyla > Camelidae > Camelus > Camelus dromedarius. Next base: position 33,201,182 of record NC_087445.1, read on the forward strand.
GCACTCAGATGTGGCTGACTCACCTCGGCCTCCGCTGCTCCTCCCCTCTCCTCCCCCTCCTGTAGTGGTTGGCTCTGTCCTGGGGCTGCCTGGGGTTGACCTCGGATCCACCCATTCTTGTTATGTCACCAAACCTTCCACTTTACTGAGGTTGTTTCTGTATCTGGGAATTGATGGCGATGGAGATGGCCGTGGTGATACACTCAAGTTCAAGGTTTACTACAAGGCCTGGAGCATAGTAAATGTTCAATAGTTGTTTGTTATTCTAACGTGATTTTTAATATTCTTTCAAGGATCAAAGTCTTAGATCCCTGCTGAAGTTCTGGCATGCTGGCAGAATTGAGCTAGGGGAGGTGGGTAAACTTTATGAAGTTTAGAAGCATAATCAGTGACTTTTCAGAGAAGATATACTGTCTTGGTTTGTTCCTTTAAATACAAGTAAATCTCAAGGGATCTCTGAGGTCCCTTCAGTTCTCACTGCCATCCCCCTTCCCCAGAAGATGACAGAGAAATGGAGCTGCCTTAGGCTCCTTCACAGAAGCTGCTGTTGAGGGCTTGGAAGGAGGGGAGCTGCTAGGCCTGCCAGGCAGCATGTAGGGTTTCTCCCGGCCTTCTCCACACCCCTCTCCTCTCCCTCCAAAATATAAATAGATCCAAGCAGGGTTACCACTTGGGTGTTGTCAGCCAGCACTGCATTTGCTGTTTGACAGTTAGTGGGAGTTAACTGACAATTGTTTGAAAGCAAGGACAGGACCTGGGCGGGGCGGGGCGGAGCCAGCTCAGTACCTAGTGTAGAGCAGGTGGGAAGCACGCAGGTCCAACTGCCTGTTTTGTAGGTCTTCCCCAACTCCTTTGCTGGGCCTGCCTCAGTGACAACATTCAGCCCATTGTCTTTGCCCTGAGCAGACATGGGCCCTCTGACCACACCGGCTCCGGGTTCGGCGCCTTTCATGCACTGATTTGGCTGAACCTAATCCGCATGGTCGATAATATCCCTCCGTGTGTCCGGAGGTAACTGCGTGTCCCTACCCTCTAGCATAGTCAAGCCTCCTGATTTCACCAGTAGCTCCAGTCTGGCGCTCCCAAGCCGCTGAGAGAGAGCCCTTTTCCTTACCCATGGCTGCTAAGCTGATGTAACTGGTCCTCACCCGATAGTGCTAACAGCATGGCACTTCTCGGTCCACCTTCTCGGCCAACGTGGCAGCAACCATTTTTCTCTGGAGCATCGTGACTCACACCAGATTCTTGTCCATACCCAACAGAGCTTGTGCACATTTTCTGAAATGGTTTAAATTAGGGGGTTATGTAAGTCATTACCCCAAGTCATCAAAACAGCAATTAACTCAATAACCATGACATTAAGCCAGCTGTTTTTTTTTTTTTTTTCCTGCGGGAATGTGAAATTGGAAACCAGTGCTGCAGTGTCTTCGCTCAGCCATGAGCTTCCATGAAGCAAAACTAAATACTGCAAGTGTAAATATTGTAAATATTCGCGCTCAAAGGGGCAATGGGCTGCCTCTCTTTTCTGGGGAAAGGATCAGGGGGACAAAAAGAGAAGTACAGAGGAAGGAGAGAAAAAGGAGGAGTATACAGTTCTGGAGGAATGCCTTTATAAATGAATATCCACAGCTCTCCTGTGTTGTCTCTTGTATCATGGATTATCTGGTATAGTTAACACATGCAAAAACATTTCTGGTTAAATTCCTCCTAGGGGAATAATATCTTTGGCAACAGTGATATAGAAAATTGGGGCTAACTGCATTAGACATACTGACTGTATATAGTTATAGTCTCTGAAAATTACATTTTTGAAGATTAAATTATACTTTTCATGAAATAGAAGAGCTAATTTATAAAGACGCTATGAAAGCTTTCTTAAAAAAGTATTTTGAGCATTTCTCTCCAGCTTATTCGACGTGATCATTTAATGATAAAAACTTAGGTTTTTCTTCAAACCGAAAGCCCTATACTCAGTGAACATGGCAGTAATCAGACTTTTCCAACCAAGCGAAGGGCCCACGAATACTACAACTAAAGGCTTTGAAAAGTATTTTTTTCCCTGATTGTAAAATTAACATGTGTACATAGATTATCTGGAAAAAAAAGAAAAGAAAACTATAAAGAAGTGAACATTATTAATGTAATCCCATTATGAGACTATTGTTAGCACTTTTTTGAAGTTTTTCTTTGAAAACATCTTAACACAAAAGTGTCAGGCTAGTTAATTGTATGTATTACTGGATATTACTAATAATAACTAATGTTGCATTTCAATCATTTCAGTATATCAATCAACATTTGATTCTTTGCCCATTTCTTGAGGACATATTCTTAGAAAGGGAATCTGTTTAGGCATCTGGCATATTGCCAAGTTGCATTTCAGACAGATGATACTAATTTTCACTCATTAGTCAAGTTTATGTGTGTTCTGACTTCACTGTACCCTCAACACCATGGAGTATTGGTTTTTGATCCAGTTTTTCTCAACTCTGGCTTTCACTTTGAAATCAATGCAAGAGTTTTAAACAAACAAACAAATAAACACAAAACAAACCTATACCTGAGCTCTACCCCAAACCAATGAAATCAGAATTTCTGGAGAGTTGGAGGGCCGAGGCACCTGTAAACGTAAAAGCTCCCAAGTGAGTCTAGTTGATAGAAGGGGTTCAGAACCACTTTGCTAATTGAGTAAATGAGAAATATTCTACTTCACAGGCCTTTGATCCTACAGCACATTAGAATCTAGGTAGGGTATATTTGCCTCACGAGCTTGAAAAATATAGTGGGAAACTATGTTCTGGCCAAAATATTTTGCCGTAAGTGGATTTTTACATACTTGGAAAAAAATAAGGCTATTTCTGCAGCAAAATAGCTGCCCTCGCTCCACTTTTCCTTACATCTCACCAATTAGTTTTCAGAGAAGTTTTGCGGGGCCTTCTCTACTTTTCCCTGTTTCATCTCTGGACTTTTAATCTCCGAGATTCCTTTAGGAGTAGTGTAGTTTCGTTGCCTTTCTCATCACTTTTCAGTTGTTTATCAGGTATTCCATTTATGTTGGCATTTTCTCTTTTTTAAAATAAATTTTTATTGAAGTATAGTCAGTTTACAGTGTTGTGTCAGTTGCAGGTGTAATGCACAATACTTCAGTCACATAGGAACATACATGTCTTCGTTTTCATATTCTTTTTAACCATAAGTTACTACAAGATACTGAATATAGTTCCCTGTGCTCTACAATATAAACTTGTTGTTCATGTTTCAGCATTTTCAACACCAGGCCGTGCATTGTCCGTTCAAGGGTTTTTCCTGTATCTTCGTATGACATTATTTCCCCATCTTATTTGTTGTTTGGTAAATAAAAATGTTAAAGAAGATGATACATAGCCTGATCAGAATCTCAAAGAAGCCCTGTAAACAGTCTGGTCTTTCAGGTTCTGTGACGCTGCAGACGTGTTCTGGGTTGTTGGTCCAGGGAAACCTCTTGCACTCATCCTGTTAGGGTAAGTTGATGTGAAATAGTCTGGTCTTTGGTGAAATGTTTTCCTGTGTGTGAGAAATAGGGAAGGGAATGTTTCCTTTGCACTTCTAGTGATCGTAGCTGAAAACCAGATGCCAGATATTGACGTAATCTCCTTAAAGGCTCTTATTTCCTCATTTCTATCTTGCCCCTGGCCCCACACCTCACTCTTTCCCAAGAAGGAGAACTCCCTTGCCCACATCCCCAGTACTCACTTTTTCGTACTCTCTTGTAGCCAGGAGTGGCCACATGACACACTTTTGTCCAATTACATGCAAACAAAATTATTTTGGCAGCTTTGGGGAAGCGTTTCATTTTCCAGATAAAAGTACAGTCATACTGGAACCCCTTTCCCTTGCTTCTAGCCTTGAATTCAGATGTGATGCCTAGATTTTGGCAGCCATCTTGCAACCATGAGGTAACAGACCCAAGAGAAAGACTGAGAACAGCGAACAGGGCTCTGTTATTATCGAGCTGGTGAACCGACACCAACTATTGCCTGCACCCACACTGAAAGTAAACATACTCTCAATTGAGTCAATGTTAGATGGGTTTTCTGTCACTCTCAGCTGAGAATCTTCACTCAAATATTAGTCAGTGTCACATTTAGCCATCGATTGTAGTTTGCTATTTTCTCTTTCTCCCGTATAACAGCTGAATGTTAAAGGCCAAGACCGTTCCTTAGTGGGACAAGGCCTAGCTGTCTTGTTATCTCCCTTCTATTCTCTTCCCTCTTGGGCAGTGGTCAGATTTGGGCCATTCTTGGGCTAAGAATTGGAGCCAGTCACTGCTTCTTATTGTCTGCCTCTGATTATGTTTCTGCCTATGCCAATAGGTCGGCTTGCTTTAGACATAAGCTATTTAGGCTTAATTCAACTAGAAAAAAAATGGGAAGTTATTGTCTATTCCAGTGTCTTCAAGCTTTCACCTTTGACTTCGGGCCCACAAACACATATAATAATAGTTACCTGCTTCCTTTTTGCTCGTCTTTTGTGGATTTCTGTCTTACAGTCCTGGTAGTGTGGGGAGGCTGATATCTGTGGCAGGATATTGGTACCTTTTGCTCTAAACACCATCTATACTGCTCTAATTTGACACAATTTCCCTCATCCTTAATGACTGAAACGGTTTTGGTAATGAATGTAATTTGAGGTTACATCTATTTATTCTCTGCTGCCAAATGTTATGCCAGTGCTTTAATTGGTTGTGTTAGAGTGAGCTTGAAGCCGTGGATATACAAAGCAATTAAAATGTTTTGGCATTCTGCATCAATCACTGAAGCATCATAAATTTTTGATTGGCTATGTGATGTACATATTTACTGAACACAAGTGGATGTGATTTATATGCATTCAACTAGGGGATGGCAAAGAAGATTGCAAATATGTTTGAGGTTAAAGAGCGATATATCAAATGTCCAGTCATGGCTACAATAGTTAAGTGCTGAAGCAAGTGGGAAAATAAAGGTAAATTTAACCTCTTTCCTCTAATCACCACGAGCTTTATTTCAAATGTTTAGCAAAGAGATTTTTAGGTAGGTTTTGCGTTGTTTTCTAGCTGTTCACTATTTGTTTCTAATAAATGTGTTGGAGTTTATAGACCTGGTCAGTATTTTGCCACTACACTTCCATCATCTTAAGTCTGTGGAAGTACCATGGAAAGCCAGGTATTTACAGTTCTGGGTTTGAACTAAAATGCTGAAACAAAGACCTGGTTTATTTGTAACCAAGGATCACCAAGTTCATCTTTTTTCAGATGTAATGTGTACTGGACCATGAAAACAGCTATGACAAAGAGCTTTCTTTGGAGCCTAAGTCATACGTAATGCTTGCTCAATGGAGCATCCTCTTTACATAGCCTGTCACCATGATTCTAGCTCCATTTGATTGGAACAGAGACTGATCATGGGAGGAAGCGAGCCTATGCAGAATGTAACTTCCCAGCAGAGTGCCCAGGAGAAGGGTGTGGAGGAAAACCCAGGCAGGTCCTTTGCAGAGGGACACATGAGATCACTTAGTGACCTTTCCCAGAAAAGGCTCTTACTAATCTGTCTTTACTTTTCACTTATTCACATTCAGCTTCCTTTGTGGCCAGATAACCAGGTGTAAGCTTTAGCCTGACATCTTGGTTTGAAATATACAGAAGGAATTTTTGTGATCTATCCTGTACCCCAGGCTCATTGGTATATTCTCTGCATGTTTCCAGGTGAGGGCTAGATCGGGTAGTGAGTAGAGGAGAATAGGTCCCTTTTTCAACTCTTCTTGTCCTTCTAGAGATGTTCTCACTCCTTTTTATCACTCAGAGGTGGAACCAAAAAAAAAAAAAAATCAGACTTAATTCTAGAAACCAGCTGCCAAACCTTGAAATCCCCCAACCTCAGGCCAGACAGTAGTGATGGTCAGCAGCAAAGGAGCAGTGTTGTTCCCTGCCAACACTAAAGTCGTTCCTGAGTCTTCTCCATGCTCTCAGGAAGTAGACAAGTAATAGTTACCTTACTTCTTTATGGACAGAGAATTAAACCTCTCTACTTCAGGGTCTCTCATTTAGACCCCACCCCATGTTCTCATTCAGGCTCTTGGCCTTTGTTCTGTTCTTGACTGGTCACGGAGGAAACTGGCCAAATTCCAACACTCCTGGTTGGCCTGTGAGTTCTACGCCTCTGTTCCCTGTCTCTCCTTGTTAATTATCAGCACGGACAACCCCCATGTGGTAAGACTCAATAAAATTCTCTCAGGCCTCAAGCGATGAGGACAGGAACTAAAAAAAAATCTCTCTGCCGTGGAAGCTAATTGTGTATTTTTAATTAATTGCTCCAATTAGTCCCACTCTTTTCAGTTACACTGCCCTATAACAATGTCAGCCAGGATGCTTCTGCAAGTGGAAATTGCTGTAATGGGCAGGTACTCATCAATTAAAACTCTTACTAGTTGCCGTTAGCTTCTCTTCGTGTTTTCATGGTGACTCTGGGAAGTATGCGAAGCAGCATGGATGTAGCCTTACCACCTCTAGAATGAATGGCACCGATCCATTTCCATCCCTATAATTTTGATAGCTTCTGTATTTTAGAGAAAAAAGCAGTTATCAAAGATAGTACAATTAATGATGAAATAATTGAAAAAGATCCAGTCTTGTCCCTTTGTTAATTATATTTTGTAATGTAAAATTTGACAAACAAGTAATAGTAGCAGAGGACGGTGTATAGTTAAGGTTTTGGAGACAAATGACTTTCAAAGATTTAAACTAAGCACTTTGGAAGCCTGTTTAACATATTAGTGATGTGAACATTTGTGATTAGCATATTTATTTGGTCAATACAGCCTGGCTTCTTCTGGATCACAGATAAGAAAGAAGAGGTTTGGCTGGTTTTAGTTACGTATCTGGGACTCATGTAACTTTTTTATCTCAAATGTTCAGCCTTTTCCTTCTGTAGCCTGACATTGTGCTGTACATAAAGCTTGCTTTCGAATAGAGCTAGTGCAGCATGAGAGTGACTGTATGATTATTTAATAATTAGAACTCTTTCTACCACAATCTATTTTTAAACATGGGATAAACTGTTATAAACATACAGTACGGTATATGAGACATATAAATGTAAGCTCAGTGGTTAATCAGGAAGTAAATATCCACGTAAGCACAGCCAGGTCAAGAAGTGAAATATTGACAGCAGCCCAGAAATGCCCCTCATGTCTCCTCCCAGTCTCTCCCTTGTCCCCTCAAAAGGCAACTACTTTGAAGAAATTTGATTCGACATTCACTTTTATGTTTTGAGAAGAGGGCTGTTGGTCTTGTTGCTTCTTTGAAAGCATTTTTCTTTGTACACGAACTGCATTTAAAATTTCTTTGTATTTGATTTTCCCCAGTTTTCCTGTGACTTGCCTAGTAAAGTCCAAGGCAAGGACTTCTTTATTTATCCTACTTGGAGTTCCTAGGGCTTCTTGAATCCACAATTTATTGCTTGTTATCCTTTTGGAAGATTCTCAGTCACTATTTTTTAAAATGTTACTTTGGACTCATTTTTTCTTTCCTTTTTCTCTGGGATTCCAGAAGTATGTTAGAGCGTCTCCCTATTTTTCCCTACTCTCTTACCCTCTTTAAAAAGTACTTCCCAACCTTTGTCTCTTTATGCTGAGTATTTTTTCCTTTATTTGCTCGTTCTAGTTCGTGAAGTCTCTCTTCAGTTGTGTACAAATTGCTCTTAACTGATCCATTGAGGTCGTAATTTTGGTTACTGCATTTTTCAATTCTAGAATTTCGACTTCTTTTTCAGTTTGAAGTGTCCTTTAAACATAATTTCTATTCTGTGCTGAACTCACAATTTGGTCTTTTATTTCCTTGAAAGAGTAAGCATAGTTTTGTTTTTATGCTTTCTATATTTCATTGCTATTCATGACATAACAAACTTTGAAGAATGTCAAGAGATGATGGGATATTTCCCTAGACAGCGGTATTCAGTGTGCTCCTGATGTGGCGATGACAAAAGAGCCAACTAAGATTCTCTTTGGACTGGTTCATAGACTTTTTTCTTTTTATCATGAAAAATTCACAGTATATACTAATGTAGAGGGAAATATATGTGAACCCACAAGAATCCATCACCCACTTTTCACAGTTATCAACCATAGTTATCTTAAACTCATGCCTGATAAATCTAGTAACTGGACCTACTATAGATCTATTTCCATTGTATGTTAGTTCTGCCGTCTCCTGTTATGTCTTCTTGCTATTATTATATTGTCTTTCTGAAATTATATTGAAAAATTGTTTGCAGAAATAATTTGATGTCTAGGAGAATTCCTTTCTGCAGGGAAGATTTATGGGTTTTTTTGTTTTGTTTTGTTTTGCTACATGCCTGGAAGTTCTAGCATCTGGAATCATCTTAATCCAATTTCAGGGATGAAGATGATTCAAAGCTGAGCTGAAGTAGCTGTAAGAGCCAGTCTCCTTCTGGTTCACTCTGTAAGGATAACCTACGCTTTCTTACTAAGCCCAAGACTACAACATTTGTGACTTTATCTCCATGAGACTGCCAAATATGCTGCTTAGCCCTTTGGCTGCCTCTTCCTGAATTGGTAAATTCTGTCAGAAGGAAAACCCAAACACTGGACCTTTACTATCTTGTTAGCTCTCCAGTGCAGTCAAGCAGAATGTGTGTATGTATATGTATACGTGTGTGTGCCTGTGCATTGGTTATCCTCAGCGAGAGGATTAGTCCACATCTCCCGGTCTACCATTGCCAGAAGCAGAAGTGTATTCCACATATCTTAATCTCTTATCCTGTAGTCTTTTATACTAATCATTTTAAAAGCGAAAATTGAATTGTAGTGTACAATGATTGCTTCTGGATTAATTGATTTCTGTATCTACCGGTAAGAATTCATTAATCACTGTTTCTGTAAACTACTCTCAGATCCTTTTTCCCTCTGATTTGTGTCACAGATACAGGCTCTCACTCTTTGGCGTCCAAGTAGGTGCACCAAAAGAGGGCAGTGGTCACAAATTGGAGAGTGAGAGTTGGGCAGAGAAGTCAGGGTATTCTCACCTCTATTTGTCCTTCCTTTGATGGATCTGACAGTAACTGGATTGCCTTCACGGTTCCAGCTCTTACTGGAAGGCTCGGCTTCTGGGCTATGGTAATACACCTCTGACCATCCTTCCCCCACCCCTAGGAGTGGTAGAGGCGTCCTGCTATTGCTGACTTGTGGGTTGTGTACTCCTTTTGGCGTCTCAATCCTTCTATCACTGTGTAATCATTTACCATTAAATTTCCACCATGTAATAATTCCCACTGTTTTAAAGACCTAGTGTAGTTACTTGATCTGTCTATAGAGTTTTGTTACAGTACCAAGTGTATAATACACGGTCTTGATCTTCAGGGAAGGTGCAGTCTTGACAAGGAACAAAAGACGTCTGTATATGAAGAAATGCCAGATGACCATGTGCTAGGTGCCGGCCTTAATGATTTACGCAAAAAGGCCAAAGTAACTCAAGGAAGGGAGAAAGCCCTGGAATCCTCATGGCCTTTTGATAAAGATAAGCCAGGCTGTGTGGTAGACAGAACAGGAAACTCTTCAGGTGAAACTGAAGTAAGAAATTTCTGGAAAACAAAATCCTTGTTCAAAATCTCTATGGAAAAGTAGCTTTCGAAATTATTTTCCATTCAAACCAATGGCACATATGGGTAACCTGGCGATTCTCACGCATGCTTTGAAAAATCTTTAAACTTTGAAACACCTTTAAAACTGTTTGATGAGATGGCGTTTCCAGTCTCACTCTACACATTTGGTCTTGCTGGATCATAAACTTGAGCTTGACTGGAAATTACCCTGTCATTCACTGCAAATAAGCTCTGTCATTTCCGATGCTATCCACAGACAACCAATTGAAAACTGAGCAATGAGTGATAGTCTGAGCGCACTTGAACAAGTACATAGTGTTCCAGTGAATAAGGGTGCATGACGAGTGCATGATGAAATGCTCGTTCTAAGCCAGGATGTCACTGTACTTTTGTGTGGACTGAGGCATTTGAAATAAGTTGGGAGATAGAAGGTGCAGTGTGAAGCCAATCACGTGGCTGTGGATTGTCACTCTGGAGCTCATCTTTATTGTGCTGCTGGGCTGTGGTCACGCCCCCTGCTGGGGGAGGACCGTGCCTCTTGTTTGCTGTGTACTACCTCGTGCAGTCAGTGGAAAGAGCATTGAACTTGGAGTCAGATCTGAGTTGAAGACCCCCCTCTGATCCTTCTTGACTATTTGTTCTTGGGGAAAGGGTTTAACTTCTTGAGTTTTGCCTTCCTTATACGAAGAGTAATGCAATCTCGTCGGGGACTGTTGTAATCATTTAGGTGAAAGTGCTTAGTAAACTGTCACGAATGCAGCTGTTTCTTGCACAAACATTGGAGCTGCCCCACTAGGTCTAAGCTGCTGTTCTCGGCCAGGGCTGAAAATGCCCTCGGGGAGATAGTAGGCATCCAACAGCACTTCCACGTAGGACCGTGTGCTTACAGTACAGGCAAGGGAGTCACGTGATTTTCTTTCTTGCTTTTTTGATTTTTCATTTTTCAATTGCCACTCCTCAAATTCTGGCACTCAGCTTATAGAATATTTGTACTCCCTGTACGTATTTCCCTCACGATGTGCTTGGGTCTGCTCCAAAGGTGGGAGTTTGAAATAAGTAAATGACCTCTTTATTTACTTTATAACTAAGCTCTATTTTCTTTCCTCTCTTATATCCGAGAGGCCTCATAATATATACATGGCATAAAATGTACATGAAATAACAAGTCATTACTCGCAAAGTACATTTTTTTTCCCTCTCCAGGGCCTTACGAGCAGTAGACAATCTTCAAATTTCATCTCCTAAGCAGGTTCCTCGTCAAGTATTCCTTGACCCCATTCTGTTAAGCATCTTCACCACTCACTATTAAGCCATCTGCTAAAAATCAGGGGTAAAAAAAAAACAGCTCAAGAGAGCCCCCCTCCTGGCCTCCCTCCTGCAAGCTAACAGCAGCCCCCACCCAGAACAAATGCTAAATGTGGTCGGAAGTCATACTATTTACTCTCAGAATAATAGTCTTTTGCAGTTTATGCTTATCTTGTCACCTAACCACAGTAATAATATGTTTGACATGAACTGCTTACTAATTATGTTTATTATTCCAGAGGTTTTATTAGCAACATTCCTCCCTTGCCCCCAATATTCCCAAACTCCCAAACGTCTAAAAATACCACCTTAACTATATCCCTGAAGACAAAATAAATTTCAGCATACACATTTTCTATTTGCTTCTCAGCCTCACTCCCACCCTTGCCAGATCTTTCAACCATTCACACCAGAAAATGCTAGAAGTCAGAGAGACTATCATCATGGTTTCTCAAGAACACCTGTCTCTGAATTTAAGAGGCTTTACAAGTCTTCTCTTAACTCAGATGTGAGAGACAATTGAACACTTTTTCCCCCCTTCTTTAAAAAAAATTATGGTCTGTGCAGATTTTTAATTAATCAGTTTTCAGCTATAAGCAGCCTAGAAAACAAATGTAAATACTGCATGCCAAAATTTAACTTGGAATTTGAAAGGAGATAATGCAGACACTTGAGCAATCAAAATAAATGAAATAGCATCCATGGCTTACATTCAAACTTTTATTCTAAGCAAAATTGGGTCAAGCGGTTGACAGTAGAAGTAGGGAATCAGGAGATGGAGATGTGGTTGTTCCGTGAGGCAGGCAGGTCAGGCTGCCATAACAAAACACCATAGACAGGAAGGCCTAAACAAGGTGGCTATTTCTCCCAGTCCTAGAAGCTGGAAAGTCCAAGATCAAGGTGCAGGCCTGTCTGGTTCCCAGTCCTCTTGCTGGCTTGCAGGCCTTTCCTTAGAGCACGCGTACAAGGAAAGAGAAGGAGCAAACTCTCCGGTGTCCTTTCCTATAAGGGCACTAACCTCATCGTGAGGGTTCCCTCCTCACGACTTCATCTAAACCTACTTTCTTCCTAAAGGCCCCACGTCCAAAACCCACCACACTAGAGGGTTAGGGTTTCAACATATGCATTTTAAGGGGACAAAATTCAGTCCATAGCACCCTGCTAAAGTCAGACACACCAGCAGCAGCCAAAAGAGAAAGTAACCCCTTGATAGGGAGTGATCAAAGAGAAATGTTTGTAACCTTTTATTTTTAAGAGTGACCACTTGGTCCAGGAAGGTGTCACTCTGTGGAGGTCAGTGGTTCCTGAGAGCATGATGGTTACTAATGTTCATGGTAACGAGCCTGATTCATTAAGAAAAGGGTGAAATATGTTCACTGCCCTCTGTCTAAGATGCCACAGAAAAGAGTGTAATCTATTTTAGAATGATTTTTGTCAGTGTACTTAAAATATCGGTGTCTGCGGGTTATTTATGTGGAATGCTTGGTTTTCCGAAACCTGATAAATCTCATGCATTAATAAACAATAAGTATTTTATAGGGTCAGTCAGTAGGATACCATTTTCAAAGAATAATTTTCTTTGAAACTGAATTATGCAAGAGCGAACAAAATTTAGTGTTGATATTTCTACTGTTGAAAACTATCCATCAGGTGCTTCACTACTTAGCACCAAGGTTGAAAACATTTATCACGCTGCTTTTTTTATCCAAGCACGTCTATGCATGACAGGTCTCGTTGCCCTTTAATTTAAAGACAGTAATAGAGATCGGGGCTTCCGCAGACGAATGAACTTGTGTTTGACCACACTTCTTTCACTCAGGCCAAGGAGCAATGATTTCCTGACTTGTCTGCCCTTTGTCTCAATGCCTGCTCTCCTGTTAATAGCCATCTTCGGGACTCTTTTATGATTGCAATGACCAGATTTCCTTTTTTACCGCCTGCCATACTTACCTAGCAATCAGCATCCATCTCTGCAATGAGGCTCATCTTGCCAAAAGTCTAGGATACTCGAAGTCAGTTGGCTGCAATTCCCTGTATCAATCCCTGCGATAGAGACAGCCTTGCCAATGCGACCATAATGCTTGACATCACTTGGCAAGGCTCCCCATACTCTGGATGGTGTTTGGGAAGGCACAGTCATCTTCTGCCTCCATAATTCTCTTTTTATAAATGTTTTCATATATAAAAAACCTGCATTTGGCTGATAACAGCCTTTCTTTAGCTATATTAAAACCTTTGAGGTCTGGTCTTATGTTGCTGGCAGCAGTACCTGGCCATTTTGCTAAGGTGACTCTGCAGATCGTGGTTATGAGCCATCATGCCCTGGTTTTAGGGTTTTTGCCTGGGTGTAATCTTCCTCTTTGAGATCTGTGTTCTTGAGAGAAATGCCTCACTGTGGTACCCCCAAATCAACATGCGCTAAATGACAGGTGCTCTGTCTCATATCCACAGCTAGTCTATTAGCAAATCCTAGTGGCTGCACCGAAAAAATACATCCTGATTCTACTTCTCCTATCTCCACTGCTGTCAATCTAGCCCAGGCCTCTACTCTTGCCCACCCAAATGCTACCCTGCCCTCCCAGCCATTCGCTCTACTTCCATTCTTGTCTGTTGGGCTTTTTCTTTTTCTTTTTTTTAAATTCTTATGTTTTATTGAAATGTAGTCAGTTTACAATGTTAGTTTCATGTGTACAGCAAAGTGATTCAGTTTTACATATACATACATATATATGTATCTATCTTTTTCAGATTCTTTTCCATTATAGCTCATGACAAGAAATTGAATATAGTTCCCTGTGCTGTACAGTAGACCTTGTTGTTTATCTATTTTATATGCAGTAAGGTGTAGCTATTAACTGTTGGACTTTTCCACACAGCAGCCAGAGTGATCTCGTAGAACACAGATGTACTCACATCACTCTTTTGCTCAGGTTTTCCAGCTGCTTCCTCTGAGGGAATAAAGTCCAAATGCTCATTCCCTGGCTCCAAGGCCCTACCCGATACAAGTCCGCCTTCTTGGCCTCCTCTTCCAACATCTCCCCCTTGCTCGCCCCGCTTCACCTGCGGTGACCTCCATACACTTCTTCCAACACACCAAGCGTGTTCGTGCCTCCAGCCTTCTGCTCTTGCTAAACCCTCAGTGGGTGGGGGGCAGGCCTTTCTTTCCCTCTGACATGTGCACGTCTCCGTCCGTCTCTTCCTTCTGAACTCTGCGCGTATGCCCCGCCCTGCCCATCCTACCTGAGATAAACTCCTGTCCTGTGCTGTGTTACCCGTTGTCCCTCCTTGCCCTGCTTGTTTATCTGCTCATTAGATTTTTGTCCAATTCCCTCCACTAAAATATAAGCCCCACTAGGGCATGTTCGCAGCTGTGTCCCCAGATCCTAGAGCAGTGTCTGGCAACTAGTGTGCCCTCAGTAAATATTTGTTGGCTGATTGGCAGAATGATTCCTTATTACAGAACCTCCATAGCACTTCTTTTAGAGGTTAGGTGCTGGTATTCCAATTTTGTAAACATACCGAAAAAACAGGCTTAGTAACTTGCTTAGAGAATGTAGTTACTCCAGAGCTGAATTTTGAGTTTTGGTCCTCAGGACTTGGAGTCCAGTATCCAGTAGAGCACACCTTTAACCCCATCAAGTGACATGGAACTCCAGGGCCCTGTCGCAGTGAGTGCTGGGCGGTGGCATTCCACCTTGGCCATTGCTGACCGCTGGCAGGACAGAATCACTGGGCCATAGCTGATTTTACAGCGGGCGATGGAGTTTCTCAAGAAGCTAAGTTGTGGCCTACCCACATGTATATCCATCAGGACTCCTCTGTCTCAACGTGGAGGACATGGAGTTTGGTTTTCTGTTTTCTTGGCGCTCTGTTCCGAATTAACAGGTCGGAAACCTGATGACTAATCATTGTGTTGTAGTAGTTATTACTTATTTCCTCCCCCCTCCCCAAGTAACCATAACAGGAACTAGTGTATATACAGTTTGGATCCAGAGCCAGAAGACAGGAAGTTAACCAGATCAGAATCATTCATTCAAGGGTCAGGGTCAACTTATGAGCACAGATCAGGATACAGAATGTTCCACGGTACATTTCCAGGATTTGCAGCAATAGGGTGTTCTTATCGATGGATTACTGGCCCATCAAAGGAATGCCTGGTGATAGACAGGGAGGACTCGAGACAGAGTAGCCAAGTGCCCACCCTTTGCCTCTGGATGCTGCCTCTCGGGCCAGGGCAAAGGCAAGGTCAGGAGCCAGGCTGCCCTGACAGGCATGTGCCCATGGAACACTCTCCCCCAGCAACGGAAAGTCTAGGGGGCTCCGCGGCTGGCGCCCGTGTATGTGTCAGTAGGTTTATCTCTGGATGGACAATGCTCACTGTCTCCTAGGTTGATGCCATTTGGTTTATATTTTCATGCAAATAAAATTCTAAGGTCTTCTAGCCCCAAACACAGGTCTGCTGAAACTCCAGGAAATAGGTGTCTCTCCGTAAAGATGTTTTTTAAAAAGTAAGATACAATGGGCTCCACATGAGTCAGCAGAGGGGAATATTGCTTAGGGGGCAAATGTGACTCTGGAATTGGAAAACAGGAACCTAGCAGGAGGTCCTTTTTCCTGCACACATCATTTTAGCCATATATTTTTAGAACACCTATTATGTGCCAGGTAGTGTGTTATACGCTACAGCACACAGACCCAAGGCCAGCCCGTTCTCAGGAAGCTCAGGATCTAGTCACTTCACTGTGGGCCACTGCGAGACTCTTGTGCTCCTGTTTCTTTTCAGCTTTCACGAATTATAAAAGGGGACGTAAAAATTGAGATAAATGAAAAAGAAATTAATTAGTCTGAGGGTGATTTAATTATCAGTTGGAGGAATGATACAGGGAGCATACCTTGCAGTTCTTCTCCCTTCATGCTCACTGAGGGGTCTGTGCAACGGGAGAGAAGGCACTAAAATAGAATGGATGGAAAACCTTACCTTCCTGACCTTAAAGCAGTGAAAATATTCATATAACTATGTATATCTTGTATGTGTGTATGTATATATATATATACATAGCATACCTTTGTATCAAATGTTTTGCAGATAGTGCATTTTTAAAAATTTTTTCAAGGGTTCTTTTTTTTATTTAGGTATAGTCAGTTTACAATGTTGTGTCAATTTCTAGTGTACAGCACAGTGCTTCAGTCATACATGAACATACATATATTCATTTTCATATTCTTTTTTACTGTAAGCTACTGCAAGATATTGAGTATAGTTCCCTGTGCTATACAGTATAAACTTGTTTATCTATTTTATATATATTAGTCAGTATCTGCAAATCTCAAACTCCCAGTTTGTCCCTTCCCACCCTCTTCCCCCCTGGTAACCATAAATTTGTTTTCTATGTCTGTGAGTCTGTTTCTGTTTTGTAAATAAGTTCATTTGTCTTTTTTTTAGATTCCACATATAAGTGATATCATATGGTATTTTTCTTTCTTTTTCTGGCTTCACTTAGAATGACATTCTTGAGGGCCATCCATGTTGCTGGAAATGGCATTTTATCATTTTTTATGGCTGAGTAGTATTCCATTGTATAAATATACCACAACTTTATCTAGTCATCTGTTGATGGACATTTAGAATTCTTCCATGTCTTGGCCATTGTAAATACTGCTGCTATGAACATTGGGGTGCAGGTGTCTTTCTGAATTAAGGTTCTCTCTGGATATATGCCCAGTAATAGGATTGCTGGATCATATGGTAAGTCTAGCAGTTTTTAATTGTAAATTGAAAGGTTTGTGGCAACCTTGCATCGAGCAAGTCTGTTAGCACCATTTTTCCTACAACATTGGTCACTTCATGTCTCTGTGGCACATTTTAGTAATTCTTACAGTATGTCAAACTTCTTCATTATTGCGCTTATTATGATGATCTGTGAGTAGTGATATGTGATGTGACTATTGTCATTGTTTTGGGGCACCACAAACCATGCCCATATAAGATGGTGAGCTAAATTGATAAATGCTGTGTGTGTTCTGACTGTGCTACCTGACCAGCGTCCCCCCTCCCTCTCCTTGGGCCTCCCTATTCCCTGAGACACAACAGTGCTGAAATTAGGCCAGTTAATAGCCCTACAGTGACCTCTAAGTATTCAAGTGCAAGGTGGAGTCGCACATCTCTCACCTTAAATCAAAAGCTAGACATGATTAAGCTGAGTGAGAAAAGCACATGGGAAGCCGAGACAGGCTGAGAGCTAGGCCCCCTGGGCCAAACCGTTGGCCAAGGAGTAAATGCAAAAGCAAAGTTCTTGAAGGAGGTTAAAAGTGCTACTCCAGTAAACACACAAATGATAAAAAAAAAAAAAAAAAAGTGAAACATCCTTATTGCTGATATGGAGACACTTTGGACAGTCTGGAGAGAAGATCAGAGCAGACATAACATTCTTTCAAGCCAAAGCCTAATCCAGAGTGAAGCCCAAACTCTCTTCAATCATATGTAAACTGAGGTGAGGAAGCCACAGAAGAAAAGTTTGATGTTAGTAGAGTTCATGAAGTTGAAGGACAGAAGCCTCCACAACATAAAAATGCAAGGGGAAACAGCAAGTCCTGATGTAGAAGCCACCGCAGACTGTCTGGAAGATCTAGCTAAAGAAATTCATGAGGGTGGTCACACTAAACAACAGATTTTCTAGACGAAATGGCCTTACAGTGGAAGACGAGGCCTTCTAGGACTTACAGAGCTGGAGAGAAGTCAGTACCTGCTTCAAAGCTTCAAAGGCAGGCTGACTGTCTTGTTAGAGACTAATGCAGCTGGTGACTTGAAATCAAGGCTCATTTACCATTTCAAAAATTCTAGAGCCCTTAAAAAGTATGCTAAATATACTCTGTCTATGCTCTATAAGTAAACAAGAAAGCCTTGATGACCACACATCTGTTTACAACATGTTTACTGAGTACTTTAAACCCTCTCTTGAGACCTATGGCTGAGAAAAAGATCCCTTTCAAAATATTACTGCTCACTGACAATACAGCTGGTCACCCAAGAATTCTGACGGAGATGGCCAATGAGATTCATGTTGTTCTCATGCCTGCTAACACAACATCCATTCTGCAGCCCATGGATCAAAGAGTCATTTTGACTTTCAAGCCTTTCTCATTTAGGAAATACATTTCGTGTACACCGGAAATTAACACATTATAAATTAACTATACTTCAATTAAAAAAAAGAATAAAAATGTGCTAAAAAGGAAAAAAAAGAAATATTTCATAAGGCTACAGCTGTCATTGATTCCTCTGATAGATCTGGGCAAAGTCAACTGAAATCCTTCTGGAAAGGATTGACCATTCTCGATGTCATTAAGAACACTGGTGATTCATGGGAAGAGGTAGAAATATCAACATTAATCGGAGCTGAGAAGTTGAGTCCAACCCTCATGGACGACTTTGAGGGGTTTAAGATGTCAGTGGAGGAAGTAACTACAGATGGGGTGGAAACAGCAAGAGAACGAGAATTAGGAGAGGAGCCTGAAGATGTGACTGGATTGCTGCACTGTCATGACAAAACTTGAACAGATGAAGTGTTGCTTCTTAAGGTCAGACAAAGAAAGGGGTTTCTTGCAATGGAATCTACTCCTGGTCAAGATGCTGTTAAGACTGTTGAAGCGACAACAGAGGATTTAGAATATACATAAACTGAGTTGATTGAGCAGTGGCAGGGTTGACAGGATCAACCCAAATTTTGAAAGAAGTTCTACTGTGAGTAAAATGCTATCAAACAGTATAGCATGCTACAGAGGACTCATTCATGAAAGGAAGAGTCAATCAATGAGGCAAATTTTATTGTCTTATTTTAAGAAATTGCCATAGCCACCCCAACCTTCAGCAGTCACCACCCTAATCAGTCAGCAGCCATCAGTATTGGGCAAGATCCTCCTCCAGCAAAAAGATTATGAGTCACAAAATGCTCATACGATGGTTAGCATTTTTTAGCAATAAGGTATTTTTAAATTAAGGTATGCACATTATATATTTTTAAACCTAATGCCATTACATACTTAGTAGATACATACATACTATACATACTTATACATACTATAGTATAAACATAACTTCTATACGCACTGGGAAACCAAAACATTTGTGTGACTTGCTTCGTTGGGATATTTGCTTTATTGCTGTGGTCTAAAACCAAACCCAGAACATCTCTGAGGTAAGCCTGTATTTGTATTCCTCCCAAATTCATCTGTTGAAGTTCTAACCCTCAGTACCTCAGAATGTGACTATATTTGGAGACAGGGCCTTTAAAGAGGTAATTAAGTTAAATGAGGTCATCGGGTGGGGCCCGAATCCAATATGCCTGGAGATTAGGACTCAGACAGGTGCAGAGGAGAAACCACGTGAAGACACGGGGAGAAGACAGCCATCTACAAGCCAAGGAGAGAGGCCTCTGAAAAAATCAATCCTGCCAACACCTTGATCTCAAACTTTTCGCCTCCAGGGCTTTGAGGAAACACATTTTTGTTGGTTTGTTGGTTTGTTTTTTTGCTATGATGTTTTGTTACGGCAGCCCTAGCAAGAAGAATACAAATACATACGCACAAGGTAAGGGACTCCAGCCCTAGAGATTTGGGGAACTCAAAGAGACCGCGCCTATCAATCAGGGCTAATTTAGAAAGAAGATAGTCCTGGGTGCAGGGCCATGCTGGGCGGCTAAGCTCAGAGGTGGGGTGGGAAGTGATCCCAGCTGGGTACCGCAGCTCCGTGGATGTGAAGTGCTTTATGTCTCTACTAGCTCATTCACTCAATGAACATTTTTTAGGTTCCTGCTATGCACCTGGCCTTAAACTAGGTGCAGGAAATACAAGAATGACTGGCACAGAATGTGTCCTCAAGGAGCAGTTGTGAATCACCCTTGCTGCAGTGTGGGAAGTCTTGTGACAAATGTGCGAATGCAGCCCTGAACCTAACTGCGTGGCTGCTTCGTAGTCAGTAGACTACGCTTGGTCTTTTCCTTCCTTCTGTTGTAAAGTCCTCTTTTTTTTTTTTTTAATTGACCTGCTGCAGTTCTTTTCCTTCTTTTTCCAAATGACCAAGTGCTAGACAGCAACGCAGGATTTGTAGTAGTTCAGTGAGGCTCCCCGGAGGTCCTTCAGGGAACATGGTGCCGTCAGTCAGACGTCGTGTTAACTCTGCCCTGGAGTGTTGTCGTCTGTCTGACTCAGTTCCAGGAGAGAGAGCCACCTCCTGGGATGTCTTCCCCTGGATTTCAGGCCATAAATAGGTGCTGGGGCCCTGCCAAGTTGGGTCACTGTGGCTCACGCAGGACTGTCAGTTCCTCACAAACATTACACAGCTGCACAATGACTGTGTCGCCCAAGGTGACTCTTAAAATCTGCCCCTCTTAAAAAGGAATGTTAGAAATGTCACCTCCTGGCTGTCACTGTACTGCAGCTATGAGCTCCAGTTCTCAGCTGACTACCCAGAAGAGTCCTCAGAGGAACCCAGCGAGAAATCCAGGAAACCCGACTCTGATTGGCCCTAGACAAGTATTAGGGAGCAGTCACAGGAGAGCTTTTAGATGATATTTTTAATCTAGGATTGTGATAAAATAGAAATGATGTTTGATATCTGCTTGTATTTAGTCAGGGTTCTCCAGAGAAACAGAAAAAGGGTCAGAGAGAGAGAAAGAGAGAAATGGATTGATTCTAAGGAATTGGCTCATGCGATTGTGAGGTGAGGGAGTCTGAAATCCGCAGGGCAGACCCGCAGGCTGGAAACTCGGGCAGGGTTTCCACGCTGCAGTCTTGAACTTCTCTTTCATAGAAAACTTCAGTCTTTGCTCTTAACCCTCTCAACTGATTGAATGAGCCCTACCTGCGTTACAGGGAGTAAACTGCTTTACCTAAAGACTGCTTCCTGTAAGTGTGAATCACATCTGCAAAACACCTGCTCAGCAACACCTAGCCTAGTGTTTGACCAAACAACAGGGCACCATAGCCTAGCCAGGTTGGTCACGTAAAATTAACTATCACATTACTTTTAATTAAAAGCAGTAATCTGAATTTGTTTAGCATGGTACTGAATACAGCTCTTAATGAAGTTAACCAGTAGTCCCAAAGATTGACTAAACCTCTTGTCTCTCTTGGATACTTTAAGTCTTGAGGTTTGTTTGGTTTTTTTTCCCTTTCCTTACTTACTTACTTACTTACTTACTTACTTACTTACTTACTTACTTACTTACTTACTTATTTATTTATTTATTTATTTATTTATTTATTTATTTATTTATTTTTAAACTTTTTTTATTGAGTTATAGTCATTTTACAATGTTGTGTCAAATTCCAGTGTAGAGCACAATTTTTCAGTTATACATGAACATACATATATTCATTGTCACATTTTTTTTTTCACTGTGAGCTACCCCAGGATCTTGTATATATTTTCCTGTGAGATACAGTATAATCTTACTTATCTATTCTACGTTTTGAAATCTCAGTCTGACCTTTCCCACCCCCCACCCCCTTGGCAACCACAAGATTGTATTCTATGTCTGTGAGTCTGTTTCTGTTTTGTATTTATGTTCTTTTTTTAGATTCCACATATGAGTGATCTCATATGGCATTTTTCTTTCTCTTTCTGGCTTACTTCATTTAGAATGACATTCTCCAGGACATCCATGTTGCTGCGAATGGCGTTAAGTTGTTGGTTTCTATGGCTGAGTAGTATTCCATTGTATAAATATACCACATCTTCTTTGTCCAGTCATCCATTGATGGACATTTAGGCTGTCTCCATGTCTTGGCTATTGTAAATAGTGCTGCTATGAACATTGGGGTGCAGGTGTCATCCTGAAGTAGGGTTCCTTCTGGATATAAGCCCAGAAGCGGGATTCCTGGGTCGTATGGTGAGTCTCTTCCTAGTCTTTTGAGGAATCTCCATACTGTTTTCCACAGTGGCTGCACCAAACTGCATTCCCACCAGCAGTGTAGGAGGGTTCCCCTTTCTCCACAGCCTCTCCAGCATTTGTCATTCGTGGTAAATCTTGAGGTTTTGAGCCACTGCTTCACAAGGCAAAGCCATCTTTGAGTAACTCTCACAGTTGACAAGCCCTTGCCTGAATTGACTGAGTACCAATCCTGCTCCACGTAACTGTCATGCCGTAGGTGCCATTCTATCCTCAGAAACAACACTGAAGCAAGACAAAGACCATTTGGCTTAAGTCACATCTAGAGTGTGTATGCTGCTCAACATGGGGGTGGGGGAGAGAGAAAGTTCTGTGTTCAAGTAAGTTAGGGAAACATTGCTTTCAAGCTCTTCCTTTGAAAGGTTTATCATGACTCATATGAAAAGCTTTGAAATTCTGCAGCAAAGAAACCAGTTCAACTGAACTTTTAGTATTTCCTAGAAACCTGACCTTGGGAAACCCCCCTTTCTTCTTTTTAATATCATCTAGTAGAATATAAATGGACAAGTTCTGCAAGATTCTCTGATGCCATCAATGCCCAGCCTTTAGTTTAGACGCTCTGTCCCCTTGATTGCTCTGCACCACTGCTGTGTCAGAGCTGTGTTGTGGAATACCCGACCCCAGTCCTTAGTGGCTTAATGTAATAGTCGTTTATTATTTCTCCTGGGTCTGCAGTTCACCGGTTGACCCTGCTGATCTTGGCTGGTCTTGATTGATCTTAGCTGGGCTTCTCATGCCTCTGCAGTGATGAGTAGGCTGAGGGCTGGCTGGTCTAGCCTAGCCTTGCCTAGGATGACTCAGCTTTATTCCACGTGCCTCCCATAGCTTTCCAGCAGGCTAGTCTAGGATACTCTCACTGCACTGGCAGGAGTTGAGGAGAAGAAATGGAAACATGTGAGCAAACATCAAGTTGCTAAAAAACACTTGCATCAAGTTTGCTAAAACACTGTTGGTCATAGCAAGTCACTTGGGCGAGCTCAGCGTGGCAACGTACTACAAAGTTACAGGGCAAAGGGCAAGGATACGGGTAGCCAATACTTGAGGCTATTGGTTATATTCACTTAATGCAGCTGTCAAACACAAATCCGAGAAATGACACCAAGATAGCTACAGCAGCATTGCCAGTCCTCAGATCCCCACCCCTCAGAGGTGCTCATCGTTTTAAAAGCTCCTCAAGTGATACTGGTGTTGAGCCAGGTTTGGAAATCCCTGGTCTAGACCCTTCTTCTGTTTAACAAGATTAATTAAGCTCTTACAATGATAAACGCCGCAAAAGATAGAGAAAGATTTAAGATGAAGATGTTGCTTCTTCTCATTGAGCTTCCACTCTCAGGCCAATAACGCTGATTTGTGACAAGTTGCATAGCAACCGGTCAGCTTTCAATCTCATTGCTGCCATGGTTCTTCCCTGGCTTAAAACTTGACCTGGCTCTTAGGATCCCTGCAATTAGATCATTTTCTTAAACTGTAACTGACACATCTTGTTCTATGTGTGCATTGCCCTCAGTCAGGGGGTAGCTGAAGGAGAGAGACTGAGCCAAGAGTACTGCAAATTTAGCCAGACTTATAAGGATCTGGGAACAGGTGATTCCTACCCAGAAGACAGGATGCCAGGGGTGTCAACAGAGTTATTATTGTAAGAGGGTTGACTGTGGAAGTATGTTAGTACCAAATATCTACAGACTGAAAAAAACAGTATTTCCCAATATATATACAGCTTCCCCCCAAAGATATTTATATACTGTAATGATTAGTAACATATAGGCATTACTGAACTCATCAAATTATTTGTACATATATATGTATTTATATATAATCTCAGTCAACAAGTAGTGAACATTTCTTGTGGAAGTTTATATAATTTTTTACATTCAAAAGTTGGGAACTATATTACTCTGTATGATGAAAAACCACAGAGCAGGTGGCTTAAACAATGAATATTTCTCACAGTATTAGAGGCTGGAAGTCCATGATCAGGGTGCCAGCAGGACTGGTTTCTGGTGAGAGCCCTGGTCCTGACTTGTAGGCGGCCGCCTTCTTGCTGTGACTCATATGGCCTTTTCTCTGTCACTTGCAAAGAGCGTGAACTCTGGTGACTCTTCTTCTTATAAGGACACTGGGCCCATCAGATTAGGGCTCCACCCTTATGACCTCATTTAATGTTAATTACTTCCTTAAAGGCCCTGTCTCCAAATATAGTCACACTGGAGTGTATGAATTGGGGTGGGGGGAGGTGCACAATTCAGTTCATAACAGGAAGCATCGTGTTGCACTATTACTGAGCGTGATTAAAGGCCCTGTTCCTTACTGCTGCCAACGGTGATCTCCTCCCAGACATAAGTGGGGCTCAGAAGCTTCCCTAGCTTGGTCCTTTTGATTGGTGACTCAAACATTTTTGGACTCTAGCCATCCTAGGTAGCTCAAAGGATCCGTTGGTCTCCCTACTTCATGTGTTCCAGCTAGATGAAGCAGTGGGGCCTGAATTATGTGGATTATACTTTTAAAGTCATATGATATGCTTATGCATGGATTTTTACATCCTAGACCATTACAGCCTCAACCACAGACTTAACTAATAATCTTATTATGTTCATCTTGATCCTGTGTTACAAAAAAAAAAAACCCTAAATTTCCTCATATCACCAATGAATGTACAAATATTGTACATTTTGTTAATAAGGGTGTGAATGATCAGTATTTGAATTGCAACACTTTGGTGCATCTCACTATAGCTATTCGAATATTTGAGTCTCCTGATCTCATTTGTGCTCTCCGGAAGCTAGGTAGGCAAGTGTTAATGGCATTGTGGTTACAGTGAGGGCTTGAAAACAAGGTCAACAAACTATGGCCCACAGACCAAATCCTACGTGCTGCCTGTTTTTATAAATAAAGTTTTATTGGAACCCAGCCATGCCCATTTGTTTACATAGTGTCTGTGGCTGCTTTGGGGCTACGGAAGCACAGCTGAGAAGAGATGATATGACCCACAAAGCCTAAAATACTTACCACTTTTACAGAGAAAGTTTGCTGACCTCCAGTCTAGAGTAGAGAGCCTTGAGTTCAAATTCTGGCTCTGTGGTTTCCAGGTGTGTGATCTCAGGCAAGTTACCTAGCCTCTCTGTGCCTTTATTTCCTCATCTGTAAAGTGAGGGCAATAATATTACCTGCCTCAAAGGGGTCTTAAGAGCAATAAATGAGCCTGTAAAGATCTCAGCAGAGGGCTTGCACTCAAAATAGTAGTTGTTATTAACCAAACAACCCAAAACAAACTAAATTCATAATGAAGAAGCTAAACTAAGAGCAATTTGTAATTAAAAAGGAAAATTAACAGTAATTAGAAACCTGACCAGCTCAAATCTACAGTGGTGAGGGTCCTCCCTAAATATCCTTTCTAAAAATTTACAGGAATTCTATTTCTATTTGGGGCATGCCTGGTGGGAGTTTTCGAATGTTGGCAAGTGCTGCCTGGAACTGAGCCATCTTAGGAGAATATAGAACAAATCCGTAGTAAATTCTGGCAATATACTAAGTTAGTTTATTAATAACACATTTAGCAACCCTTTATGCTTCTCTTAGTAATTTACTGGTAAATAGCCTCCAGACATTCATAAAAATGAAAGCTGGTGGAATTATCCTTTGCAACTGTCTCCCCCAACCCTAACCCTTTCCTGACTGATGGACAGCCATCTAGTTCATAGAGTCAATGAAACCAAGTCATGGATTCAATCCCTAGTTCTCCTGTCAACCTGATTCTCTCCTGTGGCCATAGGCTGAACCTTTCACCATGGTCAGCAGTGGCAGATTGGTCCGTGGGGAAGACCGAGTAGTGGTAGGTGTGGTTGGGTAAGCTGTGTGAGGTCATTGGCGTGAGGTCCTTGGCATAATCATGAGGGATTAGTTTTGCAGTTGTATAGGTAATACCCTGGGAATAGCCAGTCATAAGGAAGAAACTGGACGTTTAATTAGGAGTAGAAAGTGTGAATGGAAGCTCGTTGTCTAATCTGTTGGTTGTCTGGATCCTTATTGCTGTCAGAAGTTGCTTCAGCAAATTTCAGAATGAAATACAAATAATCATTAACTTGTGATCATGACTGGAAAAGAGCCGTCTGAGAATGATTGCTCAGTGGCATGAGATTCATTCACCACAGTAGACTGTAATATTTATTTTCTTTTTTAGATATCGAGTAGATTCAAAAAATTCCCACGGATGGGATGGTTCTTGCATCAAATGCTCCACAGTAAACAGCTGGTCCTTTCCTTCTCTATTGGCAGCCTCTCTGGTCTGAGAGAATTTGGGAGGTGCTCCCTCTCTTAGTTCGTCCTCTCCTGTTTCTGTTGCTTCGAGTTTTGCCGCCACCTAGAGATCTCCTTCCTTGGCTCTCCACCCTCCCCCCATCGATGTTTCCCTTCTTCATCCCTGTCCTTGAAGACTTCTTATCTACCAGCCTAATCTTTATCAAGTGAAAGTGAGTGGTCCATCCCCAGCTTTGTTCCTGGGTCAGAAATGACTAGATAATGTGTCATTGAAAAGAAAGACGGTTGCAAAGGAATGCATGTGTGAATTTACAGTTCTTGTTCGCCTTACGTGGTTTTTAAAACAATACATGTTTCTTGATTATAGAAGAAATACTTGTCCACTGTAGGAAGTTTGGCAAAATAACACTAATAGAGGAAAACGTGATCAGCCATAATTCCACCACACAGGGTAACCATTATTAATACTTTGCTGTGTTTCTTTCCTGTCATCTTAGTCAGTATGGTAATTACATATACCTGCGTACAGTTTATCTCTTAAAAAGTTACATTATAATAATAGTTCATATTTATACTATATACTACATCTATGCCAAACACTTTATGTACATTATTTTTTTAATCTTCGTTATCCTATGAAGTATGACCTATTGTTCTCCTGTTAAATGAGGAAATATGGCTCAGAGAACGAAATGACTTGACCAAGTTAAGAAAGGATGAAAACTGGAGCAGATGGGAGCCCATAGTATTACAGATCCGTTACGCTGATCACCATTCTGCTTCACTAGTATTAGATTTCATTTTTTAAATTTATTAGTGATTAGAGGATTAATTTTTAAAAGCCAAATGAGATATTACCTTTGAGAAAAATAATTTAATGTGTATTAATGATGGTTCAAAATACATCAATTTAAATTTCTTAACACAGTACTTTTTTTTGTCTTCCGTAAAACGGGTCAGGGAATCATTGCCCATGTGAAATGCCATCAACTGAACTCCATTCTTGACATATCCCTTGTTTCTCATTCTTTCTTTACTGTTCTACACGAGCTGATGAATTTGTCAGGTGAGAAAGGGAGGAGGAGAAATCATCTCATTAACTCACAGAGGATTCACATTCAGCTGGTCCCTCCTCTCGCTCCTCTGCCACCCTGGAAGTGACCACTACACACTCACATGGATTAAATCCATTGCTTTCTTTCTCATTCCACTCGCCTTACTTCCCCAATGGTATTAATTATGAAATGGGCTGGAGCTGGCGTTCTCAGCCAGCTTGGCAACATCTGAGAAAATGATGGTTTCCCTTATAATAGAGAGTGGATTAAATGTATATAAGTGTTTTATTGTTTGTTCTGAATGTTGTATTTTATCAGTACATATTGTGTATTTCCTTCTATTAGTGATTTATGTCTTCTCAAATAATACTCTACCAGAGTATAATTAGAAGTTATACCTCAGCTCCATCTAAAAATATTTGGGAAAATGTTATCTGAAATCATTATGTGCTCATCTATAATCTGCTTTTCCACATAGTGGTTTACTGACTTACACATTTTAGAGGGCTGCATAATTCTTGATTCTTCACATATGTTTACCTAGTTTGTGGGCGTGTAAATTGTATCTGTTTTATAAATGAGCTTCAGGGAGCACTGCTGCAGAATTTCTTCAGACTGTTGCTATTTGATTCCTGGATTTCCTGTGAAATGTCACCACTACTGTTTGTTACTAAGGAAGCAGAGCAAATAAGCATCCTGAAGGATTTTCTTGCCCTATGTGATTTCAAATGCTGAGCAACAAGGTTAATTTAGAATAATAAGATTTTATTACATAACAGATATAAGCTATAAGGTAAGATTATTCATTTTAGCCCTTTTATTTTATGGCTGAAGAAACTACATTTATAGCTTACCCAAGGTCAACAGCTGGGAGTGAAATCTGCTGTCTTGGAACAACCAAGTCTTCTCTAATATCTTGAAGTAGAAGGTATTTAGTTTCTGCACTATTCCCCAAAGGTTTTTGAATTTAGAAAGACTATCTGGAAAATTGAACACATTCCTGTATGCATCGTCTCCAAAATGGAGTTGCTCTCCCCTCCCAACTCTCCCACAATTGCAGCAGCCAAGGGTATACAAGACCATCCAGTGGTCAAATTTTGAATTACTTTTAGAATTACAGAAAAATTTCAAGAACAGAACAGAGAAAGGCAAATACTATATAATATCACTTATATGTGGAATCCAAAAAAATAATAAAAATGAACACATATAGCAAAAGAGAAACAGATTCACAGATATAGGAAACAAACTAGTGGTTACCAGTGGAGGCAGGGAGGGGCACGTTAGAGGTATAGGATTAATAGATACAAGCTACTATGTATAAAATAGATAAGCAACAAGAATATGTTGTATAGTGCAGAGAATTAGAGCCAATATCTTATAATAACTTTTAATGGAGTATGGACTATAAAAACACTAAATCACTATGCTATACACCTGAAACTAATATAATACAAACCAAATATACATAGATAAAAAAATTTTTTAAAGGAAATAAAAAATTTTTTCGTATCCCTTAAACTCTATTCACCTGATTAAATCATCTTTTTAAAAAAACTTATGTAACTTTTAAATGTGCTTATTAGAGAAAAGGTTGAAATATACATATGCAAAGAAACAAAAATTAGAAATGTTCATTTCTTACTTTGCATAAATAAGTCCTGTTAAGAAGATACGTGCATTTCCAGTCTTTTTTCTGTGTGTATGTGTATGAGTACGGGAACTGTATACATAACCTTTTACAACAATCATACTAAGCATATAGGTCTAACTTTTTAAAAATTCATTTATCAACATATCCTTACATGGGACATCTTTTTAGTAGAGTTTCATTTTAAGCATATTAAGAGTAAATGGATCAATAGATTAGAAAGCAACATAGATAAGAAATGACATTTGTATCAAAATGGGATAACAGAGAGGAAGTAATACAGAATTGAAGCGAATGCCTGAGGGCATTTTAGTTCTGAAATAGACAGTGTAGCCTGGTGGTTCAGTGCTCAGACCTGGGTTTAAATTCATACTCAACATAACGATCATCCTCATGATGTAGATTATTTTGCATGGACCAGATAGTTGCACTCGAGTCAATGGTTTAAACAGTTCTTTGTGATGTAAATACAACACCAGCATCTGTATGTCCTAACTTTACCGTTCACTGACTGCACCCCTCCCAAGCTAGATTTCCTTATTGGTAAAATGGGCACGATGGATGCTAGGATCTACCCCACAGGTTTGTTGGGAGGATGAGAAAATGCCTGGCATTTGGGAAATGCTCTGTAACTGTTAGTTGTCCTGACACTACGTAGGAATTTAAAAACAGGAGATGGAAGCCTTCTCTATAAGTAGACTTTAAATCAGTGATTCTCAACCCCACCCTGTTACCCAAGGGACATTTGGCAATGGGGACATTTTTGTTGTCCCAGTTGGTGGAAGTAGGGGTGGAGGAGGTGCTCCTGCACAGAGGCCAGGGATGCTGCTCACAGCCTGCGCTGCACAGGAAGCCCCCACAGCAAGGGTCGGCCTGCCCCCAACGCCGGCAGTGCTGCGGTTGAGGAGCCCCGCTTTAAAGAAATGTATATGCTGTACTATCTAGTGTACTACGTAAGAATAGGTTAGTTCTAAAGTGTTGTCCTCAACCTTTAAATTTTTTTTTATTATTATTTCCCTACTACGGTGCCTTTTTAGATAATTTTTCTCCTTAATTGCTTTCTTCCACCATGAAATTTTAATACTGCAGATGGGCTGTATGTCTGTTTATGTAGTTGGGTAGGGTCAGGGTTTGGAGGGCCACAAACCACTGTGATAGCTGAGATTTTTCTTTTGCCCCACAAGAACCAGTTTTCATCCCGTTGCGGGGAATATCACCATCATAGAGAATGCATATTCTATGTCCAAGAGGAATGAATTCTAAAAGTAAAAAATGTTTTTTAATGATGTTTTTATTACTTATTAAACTAAAAGTAGTTGAGTATCATTTGTTCTGCGTTTTTGGATCATATTTGAGATGACAATAGAAAACTTAAAAACAATATTGTTTAAAAGGCCTCTAGCCTATATAAAACTAAAATATCCATAAGCATTTTAAACGGACAGCAGTGCTCATGCAAATGAGTGGAGATTTAGTGACATCTGAAAATGCAAAGATTCAGTCTGATCGAGGACAAAAATATGAGAAATCGAAGAGAAGAAGAAAGCTTTCTAGAGAGGCAGCTAATTTGAATGTAAGCTTATCATGAGAAGGAAACATAAAAGAAAAGTTCGAGAGGCAAGAGGATGGAAGGGAAATTGGGCTGGATAAGGAAGATGAAGGAAATAATATTAACTTTTCTTTTTGTAGGTGAACGTTGACTACAATAACTGGGTAGCTTTTTTTTCACTTTGCTTGAAAGGGAAGGATTAAGCAGAAGTAAGTCTGCACAGCAAGTGCAGCAGGGGATACTGGAAGCTCACAGCCTGTTGGTTAGCTCTCCGGTAATCAGGCCGTAGGGCTGGAAAGAACCTTGGTGTGGCCTGGCCTGTTTTTATCTATTTCTTTGTTCCTCAATCCCAGCCTGCCCCCTGGTTATAAGCCCCCAGCAGAATGTTCCCGTCTGAGGTTTCAGCCGTCCGTCTCCCCACGACACCCACACAGACCCTCTTCTCTGGTCCACTCAGCCTCCCAGCCTCCCGGCGACTCTTGTGGGTTCCAGCTTCCTTATTTTCGTTCATAACTGATCCTTCTGTTTGGACTGCCTTCTCAGTGCTTCATTTTTCACCTTCATACTCTTTCGTTTAATTCCTACTTCCCCACGCTGACGTTGATAGGGAGGTACAAGCCTCGCTTTACGGATGAAGCCCCGAGGGGTGCATCACTGTCTGCGGCCACACAGCCAGTGGGACGAGATCCCGGGTCTTCTGACTCCGAATCTGATGTGCCCCCCACTCTTGTGGTCTGGCCTGTCTAGCACTTGACTGACATGTTGTAGATCTTCAAGTAACATTTTTCTCTGGTGATGAATGTATAGACAGATACCTTTTTCCCTTAAAGATGGAGGAAGGATGGTAGATAGATACACCAAAGTTATCTGTGTTATAAATTTTGTATTTTATCTTGCTCGTTTGTTAGTATCTGACAGCACCTGGAAATAAAATTTTGAATCTTTGCTTTTCCGTCTCCAAATGTTTTGTTCTCGTGTAAGATAAGAGCTAAACGTTGACTCCACAGAATGAATGTCTTCCATGTTGGTTATATACAGGACAGCAGAGTTTTTAGGCGTGTGCTGCAGGTTAGTGGCCAGATGTGGAGGGCAAGGTGTTCACAGGCAGTGCGGGGTGTTACACTCTTTGAAGGTAGAATTTATTAACGCTTATTTTTGTATCCATGAGCCCAGCCTGGCCCTGGTACATAACTGGTGTTTAATACTTGTTTATTGAAGTAAAGGAACTATTGTTTCGCTCCTTCTCCATAATGGGTGTCTGCCAAGTTCATAACAATTCTCCCTTCTGTGGGAGCTCAGAGCTGGCATTGGCTCTCTCTTCTCCGAGCTGCTGCACCCACCCACCTCAGTCGTGGTTAACTGACCAGGCGTCACCTGACCACATCAGGGCCAAACTCCCCTCCTTGAGATCTGGAATTGAGACACTGAGGAACTGAGGGTCAGTCTCTGGTGAAACCCAGAACATAAAAAATATAGGAATTGTAACAGAGCCGCCTTGTAGATTGAAGGTTGGGGAAAGCTCGACTTCCAAGATGAGAGGTTGAAGCGAGCATATGGAGAAGAGCAGGCAGACTGTTGAGTGAAATTCCCAAGGAATTCCAGCCCAGGCTGGAATGGGCAGTCTCGGTTGCGTTTCTGCATTTGATTCTGCATTTGATCCTCGTGTTCTTATTAAAAGAAATTCCCTTTTGTATGCAGGTTGGTTTTCATTATTTATAACTAAAACTCTTTTACCACTGTATCAAAATTTCAGGTTTCTCATTTCTGTGAAGGAAATTATATTAAACAGAAAAAATATATAAGGGGGGAGAGACTAAAGTTAGTTTAAAAATCATAAGCAGAAATCAATTGGGAATTATATATATTCAAAATAGATTTGGGGGGATTGGTGGAATAACGCTGAGGGGCTCTGGACAGTGTTAGTTTTGAAGTAACAGGAATTTCTTCCTTCAAGATGAAGTAAGAGCTTGAAGAAAGAAAAATGGTAAGTGTCTTAAAAACCATAGATGGTAGTCATTGATCAGGCGAAGGACTGCATAGTTCAAATGGGATACGTAGAGACCTGAGAGTCATTGCTTGATGCTTTCTGAACAGCCCTTACACCCAGCCTATTGCCAAATCCTGTCTGTTTCCCTGCTCAGCAATCTCTTGAGTCTCTCTCCAGCCGTCGTTTCTCACGAGGACCCCCACGGTGGCCTTCTGTAGGTGGACTACTGGCGG
The DNA here is from genome assembly GCF_036321535.1 of Camelus dromedarius. Lineage (NCBI taxonomy): Eukaryota > Metazoa > Chordata > Mammalia > Artiodactyla > Camelidae > Camelus > Camelus dromedarius. Next base: position 33,233,800 of record NC_087445.1, read on the forward strand.
ACACTCTTGCCACCAGTGCTGCTCCGCACTGTGACTAGAGTGATCTTCTCAAAATGCCCAGTTGACCCCGTCACCCCTTTGAGGGGAGACTTGTAGTGGTTTCCCATTGCTCTTCTCCATGAAACTTTGTAAGGTCCACCTGCTGCCCATCATCTGGCCTCATCTGTACCCCCGCCTCCCTGTCTGTGCTACTGCCGTGGGCCTCCCTTCATTTTCTTGCCCTGCCAGGCTCCCTCCACCACGGGGCTCACGCACAATTGTCCGCTCTACTGGAACATTCTCGTCTGTCCCCTTTACCCAGCTTTCCTTGGCTTCTCTGATCGGATCAATTATTCCTAGTGGAGCACTGCATCTGTCCTTTCTACCATTTGTTAGAGTTGTGGTTTTACTTTTTTTCCTTCTCATTATTTGGCCATCTGTCTATTCTGCTAGACTGTAAGCTCCACAAGGGCAGGGAGTCTCTGCTTTAGCCTATTGTTTCAGTCCTAGCCACTAAGAGGATGCCTCATAGGGGATTAAGAAACATTAAGAAACTCAACATTTGTTGAGTGAATAATATGTAGAAAGGTAAAAGAAGTAAAAAGCAAAAGAAAATCCAGAACAAAAAAAGCAGCCTTCAACTTTCCTACCCTTTTTCAAAGACTGAGTTTATAAAATTCTGTTGTTTTAAACTCACAGTTTCTCTTAGGTACCAGGCTGTTCATGAACAACATTATTGATAATGCTAAAATCCTTTTAACAAGTAGGTATATAAGGTTATCAGTAGTGAAAATATAATTAATGTTAGCAGGACTCCTAGGAGAGCTCACAAAAGTCTGTTTAACCCATAGCGTCTTTAAAACAGTAGTTTAAAAAATTTTAAATTATTTTTATTGATTTATAACATTATATAAGTTTCATGTATACAGTATTATATTTTGACTTCTGTATATGCCACAGTGTGCTCACCACCAAAAATTTGGTTTCCATTTGTCACGATACTGTTGGTCCCCTCTGGTAACCACTACTCTCTTCTCTGTATCTATATGTTTGCACTTGTTTGTTTTATTTATTTTATGTTTCACATATGAGTGAAATTATACAGTATTTGTCTTCCTCCATCTGATTTATTTCACAGAGCATAATACCTTTAAGGTCCATTCATGTTATTTCATCTTTGTTTATGACTGAGTAGTTTTCCATTGCATACATATGCCACATCTTCTTTATTCATTGATCTGTCAGTGGGCACTTAGGTTGTTTTTATACCTTGGCTATTGTAATAATTCTGTAAAGAACATAGGGGTGCATATATCTTTTTGAATTAGTGTTTTCATATTCTTTGGATAAATACCCAGAAGTGAAGTAGCTAGATTATATGGTAGACCTCAAATAGCCAAAGCAGCCCTGAGGGAAAAGAACAAAGCTTGGCGGGATCACACGCCCCGATTTCAAATTATATTACAAAGCTATGGTAATCAAAACCGCATGGTATTGGCGGAAAAATAGACACACAGATCAACGGAACAGAATTGAGAGCCCAGAAATAAACCCACACATAAATGGACAATTAATCAATGACAAAGGAGCAAAGAGCATACAATGGAGGAAGGAGTCTCTTCAATAAATGGTGTTGGAAAAGCTGGACAGCCACATGCACAAGAATGAAAATAGACCACTATCTCACATCATACACAAAAGTCTACTCGAAATAGATTAAAGACTTAAATGTAAGACCTGAAACAATAAGACGCCTAGAATAAAACCTAGGCACAGTACTCCTTGATGTTGGTCTTAGCAATATCTTTCTGGGTCTGTCTCCTCGGGCAAGGTAAACAAAAGCAAAAATAGCAAATCATATATCTGATATATAATATCATGTATCATATCTGATAAGGGGTTAGTATATAAAATATATAAAGAACTCATACAACCCAACAACAAAAAACAAACAACCTGATTAAAAAATGGGCAGAGGAACTCAACAGACATTTTTCCAAAGAAGACATACAGCTGGCCAACAGGCACAATGAAAAGATGTTCAACATCAGTAATTGTTAGAGAAATGCAAATCAAAACCACGGTGAGATATCACCTCATGCCTGTTAGAATGGATATTTTCAAAAAGTTGAAAAATAACAAGTGTTGGAAAGAATATGGAGAAAAGGGAACCCTTGTGCATAGCTGGTGGGAATGTAAATTCCCACTATGGGAATTTACTATGGAAGACAGAATGGAGATTCCTCAAAAATGCAGCCACTATGAAAGACAGAATGGAGATTCCTCAAAAATGCAGCCACTATGAAAGACAGAATGGAGATTCCTCAAAAATTTAAGAATAAAACTAAAACAATAGCTTTAAGCTTTGAAATCCACTGAGCCCTCATGTGCCTTGAGAGGGACTCAGGTATGGAGGGAAAGAGGACTCCAATTACTAGCAACTCCCAGAACTCTGTAGAGAATGGATTCTCTGACAAGTATGTCCTAAGGTCTCCATTCTGGTAGTAAGCATGGGACTGGGCAGATGGGGATGGAGGGGTGCCTTGGGGACCATTCAAGGGAACAAGTGCCTCATAAGGCAGGACTGATAGGACTGGCTCACCCAAGTCCCTTTTCCTTTCCCTCTGGGTATGTCCCTTCTGGAAGTGTGTGCATTTAAGCAGGTGACACAGCTTACCCTGCTGGAGGAAGACCTTTCTTGCATCTAGACCATGGATGGAACTGTACTTTGGGCTAGAGTTTTCTGCATAAATATGCCACCCTAAGAGGAAGAAGAGGAAAGGGGTTTCCAAAGGTAGAAGGATTGGTATCAAAGCCCTCTGAGCAGGGGAGTGAAGTCCGTTTATGGAGGTGATGATAGACTTTGCTGGAGAGAAGGGTGAAAGGCACTCAGGGAATGAAAAGAAAGAAAAGAGAAAACAAAGGCTGCTTGCCTGAGAATGAGGAACAGGAACTTCGTGCAAGTTCAATGACCAGATTTGCTCACGGATATTCCCAGAGCCTATAGCTCAGTGGAAGGGCCAGTTACTTCAGCTAAACTTTTCTCGAAACTATCAGTTTTATCTTGGAAAGAATAATCTGGCTGCAAAGTTAAGAACGATCTGGAATCCTGAAAATACCAAATTATATCAACAGTTACACGGCTATGCGTTGTTTTCATGAAATGAGGTAGCCCACAATGCTCTGAAAAAAGCTTTTTTGTTAAAATTTCAACAAAGAGGATTGCCTGAAATTAAACCCCAGCATACTTTCCAATGAGTTTTACAAACACCATCCATGCAGTGTGAAGCATAGGAATTCTGATGAAAACACATTTTTCAAGAATTCATCACCCACTTCCCTTTCAGTCGGGAGGTGGCCTCTTATTTGTGGCTGTTGGATACAACCAGTGAACCGAATACTTGAACCAATTTGCTGCTCTGAGAAGAGGTTATTGATTCTCACAGCATGTGTATAGTTGGAGAATTTCATTGTTTAACTCTACAAGTGGATATTTCTAGCTCCACACGACTTTAAGTCAGGCAGACTGGGTGAAGTATGTGGAATCTCTTTAATTATTATTATTTTATTTGATTTGATTTTTCTATTGAAGTATAGTCAGTTTATAATATTGTATCAGTTTCTGGTGTATAGCATAATATTTCAGTCATAGATATACATGCATATATTCATCTTCATGTTCTTTTTCATTATAGGTTACCACAAGACATTGAACATAGTTCCCTGGGCTATATGGAAGAAACTTGTCATTTATCTATTTTACATATAGTAGTTAGTATCTGCAAATCTCAAACTCCCAATTCATCCCTACCCACCACCTCCCCTCCTTGGTAACCATAAGTTTATTTTCTATGTCTGTGAATCTATGTCTGTTTTGTAAATAAGTTCATTTGTGTCTTTTTTGTTTAGTCACGTATGAGTGATATCATATGGTATTTTTCTTTCTCTTTTCGGCTTACTTTACTTAGAATGAGACTCTCCAGGTCCATCCATGTTCCTGCAGATGGCTTTATTTTATTCTTTTTTTTTGGCTGAGTAATATTCCTTGTGTATATATATACCATAACTTCTTTATCCAGTCATCTGTCAGTGGACATTTAGGTTGTTTCCATGTCTTGGCTATTGTAAATAGTGCTGCTGTGAACATTGGGGTGCATTTATCTTTTTGAATTAGAGTTCCCTCCAGATATATGCCCAGGAGTGGGATTTCTGGATCATGTGGTAAATCTGTTTTTAGTGTTTTGAGGATGGAGTCTCCTTTTTTAGTGAAGTCTTCAGGGGAGTTGAAAAATGTGTAACAGTTCTGAACACTGCCTTGTGTTTAAAATACTGTATGTGCTTCTCAGAAAATGTCTGGTTAGGTGAGAGATGTTTTTTTGTAAGTATGCACTTTATTTTTTGAGGGGAAGGGGGATGTTGGGAGAGCAATTTCCTGTGCATTTTGCATGGCACCAAGAAGACAACAGAGGTGATTGACAGAACACAGCAAATTAAATAAATATATTTCAGGATCTTATTTAAAATGATCACTGCTTGAGCTGTTGGTGATTTATTGTTTTCAGAATTACAAAGCCCAATGAGTGTATTATTCATATCATACAGCATTTTTGGTCATATGACCTAAATTGGTATTCTTCAAGTAGAAAGAAGCTTCTTCTACCCCTGGTGGAAACGAGGAACAGAGGGAGTATGGTATCAGGCACACACATAATCCCTGAATAATCTTGTGCATTTGTATTATTTTTCACTAAATAGTAAAAGTTCAGTTGAATAATTAATGTTCAGCTCTTTGAGTGGATGGGAGAACTCAGCATGTCTGAGGTGGCTATCTCTTCTGGGTATTGTTTAAGAATACATGTAAGGTGGTGAGACCACATGCTGCTGAATGTTTGCCTTCAGATCCTGGAAATATTTGTTGCACCCTACCCCTCCACTTTTTCCCTAGCAATATTATTACTGGCCCAGAGAAGCTTCATTCCAGCAGGAAGGCTGCCATTTTGAACCAGTTCAAGCAGCCTTTATAACAGGAAATGATTTATATCGTTCATAAGATGACCATTATGAGCAAATTTGCGGGTAAATCCATGACCATAAGGGAGGATTTTAATTTGTGACAAGGAACATTTCTTTCTGCTTACTGGAGAGAGACATCTCTGACCCTTATCTGTGTGAGTTTATGATGGAGACAGACCCTGTGGGTATCTACTGACTTGAATTGAGGGGTCTTTCTAACACACAGTTCAGTTTCACAAATAAACCTCCTTAGGTCCTCATTTGGGGTACATAACCGGTGAAGAAAAGAATCAAGTTAACATTTGTCTCAAACATCTGCTTTTCTTTTTTAACTGACAAGTGATTTCTCTCTCAGGACCCATGGTTGATACCAAAGATCATCACAAGGACCAGAGAGGGTAACTGAAACCAAATAAGGGGCTCTCACATCTAGCCCAAGGCATGCCGCAAGGGGTGAGGAGGAGCGGAAGTCTCAACGAGCAGGGCAACAGACACGCTGTGCGGGGCCAGGTGGGAATATGAGAAATATTCCTTTCCCCGTGGTGATTCCTGGCACGTAGAGCTTACGAAGCACATCGCCCCAGTTTAGGGCTCTTGTGTTAGAATTTTTCGAAGACATCACAGCAAGCACACCAGCCAGATGATTAGCATGAATAAATTGTTATTTTTTGAAACCATTACACACCTTGGTGACGAGTAGCCTGGGTACCCAGCTGCTGAATTTCTGGAGAAAACCTCCAGAGAGTCAGAGGGAACTAAGCCTGGGGCCACTTTCAGGGTGTGAGATTCATCATTTTTTAGGTACTAGGCTTCCCTTGAGATTCAATCTGCAGCCCAGTCTGGAGCAGGTACCTGGAACTGAAATTCTTCTGAGACACAAGATTAGGGAGGAATTATTATTCTGAAGGAGGATGCAAAGTACACCTTTCTCTCTGCTCAAGGGATGAACCAGGGATAAAAGCTGCCGAGAACACTGGCAGAGGATTTTTTAACATATGAACTAATTTCCCCCTCTAGCATCTCTTGTCATGTTGACTTCTCTCCACAACCTCATTTAAGCATCATTTATTGCATCAGAAAAAAAGGAGTTTCACCAAAGAACAGGAGGAAAAAAAGTAGTAGTTTGTATCTGCAAATCCTGAACTCCTAACGTGTCCCTACACCCCAGTTCCCTCCCTAGTAACCACAGGTTTGTTTTCTATGGCTGTGTGTCTCTTTCTGTTTTGTAAGTAAGTTCATTTGTCTTTTTTTTTTTTTTCTAGATTATACATGTAAGTGATCTCATATGGTATTTTTCTTTCTCCTTCTGGCTTACTTCACTTAGAATGACATTCTCCAGGAACATCCATGTTGCTGCAAATGGCATTGTTTCCTTCTTTTTTGTGACTGAGTAGCATTCCATTGTACATATATACAACATCTTCTTTATCCAGTCATCTGTTGATGGACATTTAGGTTACTTCCATGTCTTGGCTATTGTAAATAATGCTGCTATGAAAGAAAAACTCTTTTGATTTTCAGAATTCAAGACCCAAGGGCACTTGGCATAGAAATTGTAAGCTGAGTTGGACCAAAGCTTCTCACCTGTGATAGAACATGCAGTTTTCCAGGTGTGCTGGTGAGGAGGTGGGTAGAGGGCTAGATCTAGGGGAGGGAGGAGCTCTTAGAAGCTGGTGGGTTGGTGAGGAGGGGGTGGGAGGGTAGAGGGAAGCACAGAGAGCTCTTAGAATCTGATGGCCCTTCTCTCTTCAGAGAAAGAGGCTTTGTGCCCTGCTCCTCAGAGGGAAAGGTGGTAAATACAGAAACCCAGATGGTTTGGGTTGTCATCACATCCCAAGCAGAGCCCAAGGAGACTGCAAGGCCCCAGGACAGAAATGGCTGTGTGGTGTCTGAGGTCCAGAGGGTCTGAGCCAGCCTCAAGGAGTTGAGTGCACCCAGCATGTCCCGTGAGCATTAGAATGAGTCCTTTGTGTTCAAAAGTGCCACCAGAGTCATCACAAAGGACTCAACTTTTGATTGGCTTTTAAATGGGGGTGGTCTTATGGGACTGAGCCCTTAACTTGCAGGATCTGACTCTACCTCCAGTAGAGAGTGTCAGGACTGAAGTGAATTGTAGGACACCCAGCTGGTGTTTGGAGTTTTTCCCACACCCACCAGTTCTCACACTTTGGGGGTTAGAAGTGTATTTTTGAATAAAAACATTTCAGACTTCTGATGTCTTCCCTATGTTCCAAGGCACAGTTCAGATTTCACCTGTTCCCAGGCATCTCCCCAGAGCGCTCGGTTGTCATGATTTTATCTGTCCCCTGTTCCGTTAGCACATCACACGTTCCTCATAGCCGTTTATCAGAGTCAGCCTTGAACGGCAGTTAAGTTATTGTGAGCTGCTGGGTATGAGCCCCAGAAAGGTTCTCTCTTGTTCTCCCAGTACCTACCATGAATTTAGCATCCTAGGCTGGGAGGTATTTTGGTGTTTGGTATGTAATAAAGCCCCAATACATGTTTGTCAAACTAAGTTGAATTTGAAATTCTGGAACACACAGTTAGTGAAACCTGAGATAGCTCCTTGAAAGACTCTTTCCTTGGTCGTGATTTTGATTCCCTCATGGCTTTTTTCCTCTTTCCTCAACATTTTATTTCACACTTTTTCAATACAAAACATTTTGAAGAATCTCAGAGGACACCCATATAACTACCACCTAACTTCTATAATATACATTCTATTATATGTATGTTTCTATATGTGTTTATATAGTATTACTTGTTTATCTGTCCATCTAGCCATCCCTCCATCCTTCCATCAATCCAAATTATTTTTTCCTCACTGCCTTTCACATACAACCAATGTCTGAGAAACCTTTGACTCCGAAATCAGGTCTGGGATTCATTCCTGGACTTGGCCCCTCCTCCTTGTGTGGCCTTCGGGGGCTGCTTACTCTGGCTCTGCTTCCCCCTCTGCAAAACAGGGGTGGACAGTGATGCCTGTTTACAGGTGGTGAGGAATAGAGGCGATAATGCAGATAAAGGGCCAGGCACATGGTGTGTGTGCAGTACGTAGTAGCAAGAGAAAAAGGACAACGTAATATTTATTTCAGCCATCGGCTCTGATTTGCAGTGACTGGTGCATCTTATGTTCTTGTTGCAGCCTCTGCTTTCCTTTGGCTCAGAAGGAAAGGAAATTTGCAGGAGGCAGTGAATCTCAGACTCTTCATTGGTTATGAGCAGGAAGTCTCTGGATCCAAGAGGTGAGTGAGAGGTGATCCGGGCTTTGGTGTGGAAACTGTTTTCTGAACTCTCCGGGGCAATGAAAAGGCATAGAGCCGACAGTAGACTCACTAGTTACCTGCTTTCACCCACACAAGAGGGGTGAGCTTCAGGCTTATCTGGAACTCAGAAGACCCTCTGCAAAAAGTGGAGTTGGCTTGAGAGAATGCCGGGGCTCTCCTGCACCCAGAAAACCAACTTCCTGAGCCCTCTGGTGCCAGGATTTGCATAGTTTCTGAGTGTAGGCCCTCATTGGTACAACCCTCCACTCTCTGGCTATAGGATATCCCCCAAGCAAGGAATCAGAATTAGGCCCAGATCATCTTGTTCCTGAGATGGGCCTGGAAAGCTGTAGCCAGAGAATGGAGGGCCAGGTTTCCTTCCCCATGGCCTCGGACCAGTCAGCATTTGGGATTGCTGCAAGATGGGAAAAAGAAAATCTCATCCTTCATTTCCAGCGTATGCTCGCCCCATGCCCATCCCCATGTCCAGTCTTTACAGTGTCCTTCCTACCCCTTCGTTTCTTTGTGTTGAGTACAGGCTGGTGTGAATATTATAGTTTGAATGAGTAAAATTATCTCCCATCCATATGAGTTGTTTTCTGTTGCACACTTAGATTTGGGACCTCTTGGTTTCAAGTGTGTGTTGCCGTGTGCCGCTAGAATTGCCCCTGCACGAACAGGAACTGCCTGACGCCCTCCTCCTCCTGGTGGCTGACCACCTAGATGATGTGCTCTGTTAAAAATCCAAGTGCCCGCTCACCCCTACTTCCACTCCCAACCCTGAGAGTCTGAGTGGGTGGGTCTTGGGATGGCCCCCGGGCATCTGCATTTAAAGAATCTCTACAAATTATTCTGCTTCACAGCCAGAGCTAAGAACCACCTCTCTACTGGAGGGCTGCACAGCGCTGCTTATTAAACGCAGTGAGAGATGAAGCGTGTCTTTTTTTTAGAGATACCAAATCTTGCTTGACCTCTTCATTTTTGCTTTATTTTCTACCAGTTGATGGGCATACAGTGGGAAACTAGCTGAAATGAGAAGACTGGGGATACTTCTAAAATAGACAAGGTTGGACATAAAATAGAAATAAGGACAACTCAGGAGAGCACTTGAGAAGACTCTCAGCTAAAGAAGTAAGAGCTCAGAGAGGTTATCACAGTGAACAAGGAAAGCAGGCGGGGGAATGGCAAGTTAAGTGCACAATTGAGGACAAAAAGAGCAGACAGCAAGATTGAGTCCCTGTGTGTTATCAATTCGCAAATATCCATATTCCACATTTTAACATCCCAGGCATCGGCTGGCCGGGTACCAATTAGGATGGAACTGTCCTTGCCGATGTAGAACAAATTTTGTTGCTGTTCATGGTGGCAGAACTGGACAACTTTAGTTCAGCAAAAAATTTAAGGACCATTTGGAGAAAGAATAAAATCCCGGTTGTTGTCTGAAAACTTTCGTCATTTGCTGGTTTGATCAAAAAAAGCAACAACATCAAAACCTTCAGATCAAGTGTCAGTTGCTTGAAAGAAAATTCTGTAGATAATAGTGGAATGCTTTCTAAAGATACACTGCATTCTCAATGCCCTTGGTGACCCAGTTACTAATATTACATGTGAAAAATTGGAGCAGACATGATCATTCTGAGTTGGAGCAGGAAAGTTGGAATCTAAATGTGAAGAACTTTGGGGTGAGCTAATTGGCAGCATTCTTTCTCTCTTAATGCTGTGTAATAGCGATGCAGCTGATCAGTGATAGTGTCTTAGATTCATCGTAATAGGGCATGTGCTTTGGTCTTTACGAAGAAGACTCACTGAAGAAAATTCTGTAAATAATCTCCTGTAAAAAGCATATATAAAACTGTAGAGGGGGCCCTGGGAATCACAGAGTTTGTATGTGTCTGATTTCCATAAAGAATGTTCTCTTTGAGAAAAGAGAGAAGAACCACCGTATATTTGTACAATAATAACATTTTTTAAAGTTTTGTTAAAGAAGGAATTATTCCTATCCTATTGGAATTTTTTGGAGAACTAGGGAGACACATGAACAAGAACTGATGGATGTATCCGGGTGGGCTTCCGAAGAGTCTTTTATAGCTGGAGGTCACTTGCGCATTGCCCTCCGCTTGGATGTACCCCTGAGAAACAGTCATTTTCTCTAGAGAAGCTACCTCAGAGTAGAATCGCTCAAGACTCGTGATCTTCAAGTCCCACCCCTATTTCACATGCTGCCCTTTCGAAGATCTCAGAGTAGCTTTCATATAAACCTCACTCGGCTCTTCCTCAGCCTAAACATCTCTCTTCAAAGATTTATCGTCATCTCTTTTGAGGCCTTCCCATCCTCCAGTTTCTCTTCTGAATCCCCTCCAATTTGTCTGTAGCCCTTACAGTTGGGTAACATGGATCCCAGTTTGTCCAGAAGTCTTAGTTTATGCCTACTTTCCAGGTAAAATTATCCCCTATAAACCCTTTTATTCTAAAACCTGCCCTGATGAGAATATTATCCTGTGTGGTCAACCTAGTTAGTACTGAACCGAATGCACCGCCTAAGGGTGGGCTGAGTAGTAAAAATCAGTGCAGGGCTTTCAATGCCCTCCAGCTCCACACCTGACACGTGCAGGTGAGCCACGGGCACCTGTGACGAGTCACACGTCACACCACCCCTCATGTGAAGCTTGCGGCTGCTGGCAGCCCTCAGAGCCACGCCTTCCCTGTGCAGCTCTGGTTCTGGTGGTTCTGTGGTATCTGTTTCTACTAAATTTCATGAAGCTAGAATTCAACCCATTGTCCAGCCTGTCAAGAACTTTGTCTCCCAAAGTGCTCTCTTACCCCTTCCAACGGCCAGCTGTCAGAAGATGCCATCTCGCTTTTCTGTATCATTATCTAGGTTCTAGATGTAAATATTGCATAGGATGGTGTTGTGCCACATCCCCTCTTTCCAGTTTGACGCCTTTTCGCATCCTGGGGTCATTTAATGTCACAAACTCACTTAATTGTAGTATCGCACAGGCCATATGTTTCTTCCTTTCGCACACTAATATTTTGGGAGACCTTAGCAAGTGCCTATTGAAACTTCAGATGTCTAAGATAAAATGTCTTTTCCTAATCTTTGCATCTAGGTCTTGGACCAAAAAGAAAAAAAGGGAGAGCAAAAACAGAGTAAAGTCTAATGTGACTTCTTAGTAAGTGCTTTTTGATCCCCCTGGGGCCTTGGAAATGTTGGCTGACACATAGACTAGGCTGGTTTGCCCATCGAAGCACAAGTTTTCATTGAGAAGAAAGCAGATCTTGTTCATGACTCTTACTGTGGGGGAAAAAAAAAAAAGCCTGTATCTTTACACCTGTCAAGGACATCTGCTCTGGGAAGTCCCACACACAGCTTAGGTCCACACCAGAGTATGAATTGACTATTTGCTAATCATGTAAATATTATTGCTGAAACGAAAACATGATTGAAGCTGGAAGTGTGAAGCGAATGCGCAAAGTGCCAGCTCTTTAATGTAAGCAATTAATTAAGCGTCATCTTTAAGTCTGGTGCTAGGTTCCAGGGTGTTAATCAAATCAAATACCACCAGCTGCTGAGAAAACAGGCTTTCAGGAAGCACTCCCTGCACTGAAGGGGACAGAGCAGTGGCATTGAAATGGATTTTCTGGGGCTCCAAAAAGCTAAGGACACCCAGAGAGGAATGGCGGCGAACTGCTCTAGGGGCACGTCTGTAACAGCTCAGACAAGCGCTGTCTTGAGTCGGCTGGAATGGTGGGAACAGCCCAGACCTGGAAGCCAGACAGAGCTGGGTTCAGCTCTTCATTCTGCTTCTTTTTCAGCCTTGGAAAATCATGTGATCTGCCTGAGCCTTAGTTTCTTCTGCTTTAAAATGGAGATGCCAATCCCTGTCTTGTGGGGCTTTTGTAAGGGTGAGAGGCTGCATGGATGGCGGTGCCCAGTGTGCGGGAGGATTCGGTGTGGCAGGTGGGGCGGGAGTGATGTGGTTGCTAGTGATGAAGTTCTTGTCCCTGCTCTGCTGCTGCTGGTCTCCTCTTTGACCTTGGACATACCCTTAACGTTTTACAGCTTGCTCTTCTCCGTCTCCAAAAAAGCAGAAGGGAGCTAGATGATATTCCACGGCTAAAAGCCCATCATTCTATGACAGGCAGGGGAATGGGGGCAATTTGGTGATAAGCAGAGTGAGACATGGAAAAGTGCACTGATGTGTGGGAGGGTGGGCTGGTCACCAAGGGTGATGTCCCACAGGTTGTTTATTTTCCCTACTCCAACCACCTCCTGCCCCCATAGCAGGCTGGTGGCCACTGGAAGTGAGTCCTCATCTCATCTCCAGTCCTCACCGCCACACCTGCCTGGCTGGGGCTCACGGAGGAGCATATATGTGCAGGGTAGGGACACACTCAGCTCCGTGACAAAGGGCATCTTGAAGGAAAAGGTGACTTTTGTAAAGTAGGAAAGGCCTGTCTTGAATTTTTGGGCTATTTAAAATAGCATTTCCTTTTCTTTTTTTTTGTTTTTCTTACTGCAAATTAGTACATGGTTGATGCTAGAAACAATGAATACACAGTAGTTTAAAGTTACTACCATTAACATTCTGTGTATGTCCTTCTGGTCATTTGTATGCAAAACCAAAATGACCTCACCGTGTCCCCCTATCTTGTAATATCCTTTTCTGGCTATTTTCTCCCCTTCCTCATCACTGCTGTTTTAAGTCTTGCTGATTTCTGTTCGTCACAGTGCCATGGTTATTTAGCAGAGGTCTCTAAAATGTGATGCTGGCCCTTGAGGCACATGCAAGACTGTCAGAAAGCAGGAAGAAAAATTTAGAATTCCTGTTTATACTTTTACCTCTCCTTTTTAAAATTGTGTGTGTGTGTGTGTGTGATTTATAACATGTAAAACTGTGTCTGGAGATAGATAGTGCAGAGCTGGGGTGGTGGCCCAAGGATACTACCAGGGACTGAAGCTCTTTCCTACTTTCTGTGCTTCCAGCCTCCATACAGGGCTTCACCCTTAGGCTTGCCTCATGTTGGCAAGATGGCTGCTGAACATCTACACCTTACATCCACATTCCAGAGAGGAATAATTGGAAAGAGTGAAAGGCACAGGGAAGGGTGTAGCTCAGTAATCGAGTGTCGTGCTTACTGTGCATGAAATCCTGGGTTTAATCCCCAGTACCTCCATTAAATAAATAGATAGATAAATAGACAGACCTAATTACCTCCCTTCCAAAAAAAAGTTGACTTAAAAATAAAAGAGTGAAGGGCAAATGAGTTTTTCCTAGTGAGGCTTTGCTTTTTATTCAAAAATGTTGTTTTCCTTCTCATTGGTCAAAATAAGGAAAGTTGGGAAAATGAAAATTGTAACTTTTTAGCCTCTTTGACAAAGGAAGTCAAGGACATAGGGAACTGTGAATTGTGCAAGGTAGACCGTCCATAGGGTCTGCCACAGCCCTCTCCCCAGGAAAATGCACGCACGCACACACACACAACATGCGCGCGCACACACACAGACACACCCCCCTTTGCCAGGCCATTTCAGGAGATTTCTCTAAGTGGAGGGTCGGGGTGGAAGGGGAGTCGCTCTTTAGGGCCAAACTGAGAGAGAACCGCTCAGGTGGGTTCTCAATTCAGCCCAAAGCCAGGGAGCATGAGAGAAGCCATAGGGGAAGAGGATAGAAGTCAAAAGAGAAAGTGAAAATATATGAGTGGAAGGGAGGGATGGTAAAGGTTCTAAGCAGCAGATGTTGCGCTAACAGGAACAAAGAAATGTGATGGCAAAGATGGCGGCGGGGAGGCTAAAGCAATACCACAGCAGGGAAAAGAGAAAGTCTTTTAGGAATCTGAAGGTTAAGGGAATACCCAACCCTGACGGCAGAGGTCAGCTCTCCCGGGGGGCACTGGGGGTGGCGAAGGCGGCGGTAGTGGGGGCCCCTGTTTAGTGACATGTTGGGCTAAGAGCTACTAACATCTGTAGAGTCACAGGACATTAATTAGGAATTCAAGGGTGTTCTCTAGAAGGTCTGGTGACTTGGAAATTTGGAGTCTGATAGAGAACAGTCCAGCAAGAGAAACTCAGCTGTGTAGAATGCTGCAGCATGGTGTTAAATTAGGTTTTGTAAATAATTTCTTATGGAGTTTGTGATGGGAACTGGCAGTCAGTTCCCTACTGATTTGTAGGAACTGATCACAATGTTTGGGATAATATGCATTGCCAATTACATACATACAAGATGCAAAGTAATTAGCACTGTCCCTGAAACCCTCCTGCAGGACCTATGACAAACTTCCCCTGATTGGAAAAAGCATCAGTCCCTCCGATCTCTTCAGGCCATTGCAAATTGCAGAAGCTAAAGGTTTTTAAGAACAACACAGGTGTCTGAGCACCTGTATTTTCCTCTAGGGCATCTTGGTGAGTCAGAAGAGGGTATCATGGTGGAGAATAAGTTTTTTTAAAAAAAGAAATTCATATAGCTGAAAAAGAATTCACTTCCCAGGGGAAGAAATACCTCATTTCTGAACACAGTCTATATCCTGAACAGTTTCCCAGGAGTGATGCAACTGATTAATTTTTATAAAGCACTCCAAGTGTCACACAGCAAGTTTTGATGCTTCCAAATGCCCAGAGAGGTAAGCAATTTAACAGAGTTTAAGATTTTTACCTGTATCTAATCTGAAAGGCTCACCTAGTAAAACTTTGCAAACTTCAGAGTGAAGAGTGATTTTAAGACTCAGCTTCTGGAATCAGACCACGTAGGTTGGGATCCTGGCTTCATCATTTGTCAGTTGTGTGATTTGAGAACAAGTTACTTCACTTCTCTGCCTTCATTTTCTCTTCCATTAAATAGGGATAACTACTTCATAGGATGCTTTTGAGGCTAAATGAGATAATATGTATAAAGGTCATCACAGGACGTAGCACAGTAGACATTCCAGATACTCCAGAAACACATGGATGGATGAGTAACATTTTTTTTTCCTGATTCATTCCACATTTTTTTCTTTTTAATTTTTATACAAGTACCATGAGTTTACCTAAAGATAAGAAACCATTTTTATTTTATTGTGAAACCGTTTTTCATCTCATTATGAAAAATAGCATTAATTCCTGAGAAGATGTTCACCATCTTTTTTTGCAGGCATCAGAATGATGTAATATATAGGGCTTCAGGATATGCACTTTGGGGGGACACAGTTTGGTCCATAATAATTGGTTTGTACCCATCTAACTCTAGGATCTAGCATCTGACAACCCCAGCATTGTTACTTATGATGTGATCCTAGTTCTGCAACAAAGGATAGTTACACTGCTTATGCACTAAGAAGACAAAGAAATGTGTACTCACTGTAGAAAAATGTCTATCTTTTGCAAATTATTAAGATGGACACCTCAGTGGAAAATGGGCAAAGTATGAGAGTCAAAATTCACAGGAAGAAAAAATACGAAGGCTAACAGTATGAAGAGGTGCTCAAAGTCATCAGTTGACAGAAGAATGCAAGATAAATTGAGATGTGACTTTATGTGTACTAGACTGGCAGAATTAGGATAAAGCCAAGTGTTAGCAGGGAATGTGGGACTTATGCACTGCCGATGGGAATGTAAACTGGTGTCAAAATTCTGCAGAGGACTCTGGTGGTGATAGCAAATTAGGTCATTGTATACTTTTTTTTTTAAATTTAAGAATTTTTTTATTTTAAATTTTTATGAAGTATAGTCAGTTTATAACGTTGCATCAATTTCTGGTGTACAGCATGATGTTTCAGGCATACATATACGTATATTCCTTTTCATATTTTTTTTCATTATAGTTACTACAAGACATTGAATATAGTTCACTGTCTACTTCTTAACCCAGCAAATCCACTCCTGGGTACAAATCAAGAAGGAATTTTCACAGATTTCATAAGGGTCCTATACAAGTAAGGTGACGAGGCCTTTCATCTTGCCTGGGACAATTAGAGTGTACATCTGCTGTCTCAGTGCAATTATTAATTGCACCCTTGTCATCCTTAAAAGTGTTCACCCTGTGTGTAAAGATTGTCTTCAGAGCATTTTTGTAGTGGTAGGGGTTGAGGGGCAGTGTAGGGTGTGGAGAGGCAAAATGGGTTGGGTTCATGCTGTTCAGCGGAGAGAAGTAATAGACTAGATGGACCCAGAGCAAAACAGATGGGTCTTAAAAACATAGTGCTGAATGGAAGAAGAAACAGGTTGACGTTTTCAACATAATATTTGAATACTGTTAAGATCCACGCCTGTAAAACTGTGTGCTTTGTAACAACACATACTAACAAAAGGGCACATGCATGAAGCACGTTGAAATGAGTGCCCTGGGACAGGCAGGAAACAGCAGTGGGATGAAAGGAAAAAAAGGAAAAAAAAAAAAAATGAGAAGGGTCTTCTTAGACCAGAGATGACAATGAATCATTGAGAAGTGCGGGTAACCCAGCCACAGTATCTGAGATTGAAGCGGAAGAGTGCTATCAAAACAGACAACATTGAAGAACTTTTTTAAGTATTAAAAAAATTAAACTTTAGACTTCTCGAGAAGTTGGCACTTAGTTGTTTGCTTATGTATTCTCTGCAGCTCTGAGGGAGAGTTAGGTCTACTTAAATAGGACAAAATACACATGAAAACAGCTGACTGAGGAGAGCAGAACAGAGTAGATAGAACTGAGAAAGATCAGGCAAATCAGGTGTGAGCTTAATATCTAAAACCCACACCCAAAAGGCCAATAGGTTTTCTAAAGATGGGCCTCAGCTTTGGCATGAGACTGCCCTCAGAGGGAAAAGCGCTCGCATGCGTGATCTCTGTTATCTGTGGGAACAGCCGCTGCAGAGCCACTCCAAGTGCTACAAAGCCGTTCAGCTCTTTCTCATGCTGAGATCAGAGAGAAGTTTCTCCCTTGGGCTCTCCTAAAGAGGGCACTGTGTAATGGAATAGCGACCTAGAAAACTAATTTCTACGGAAGGACTCACTCCAAAGCCGTGTCGAATACCTAAATGCTAATTTCCTTCAGCCGGGTTTGGGCCCTTTGAATTTCCGCAAAATAAGTAGGTTTCAGTTCCAGAATAGTTCCGGGAACACCCTGTGTATGCAGGAAACCTGTGGCGCCCAGACATTTGGACTCTCACTGGCTTGAGAACCCCCCACCCCCCCACCCCCAGGCCAGAAAGCCCCGATCATTCCGGCAATAGCTAATGAAAGGGAAAGAAAAGAGCTCTCCTTCCAGATTCCAGAAGTGCCGTTACCTCTATGCCCCTGAGGAGGGGGTGGGAGATTAAGAGAGAATGTTCTCCTCTTATTCTGCATCAACTTTAGCAGCAATTACATTTTTATTGACTGAAAACCTAACATAGTAATTACTGTGGAGGCTACAGGAAGTAAATCTATTATGTGCAAACAGGTGTCACCGTAAGAGTGAAACCCGCAAAAAGCAGTGCCTAATGGACAGGCTTAGTGACAGGCACCTGCAGAAAGACTCCAGCCTGAGAGAGAATCTCCAAAATGGACATGTGAGAGTGTGGGTGGGGTAGGGGAGGGAAAGAGACAACCTGGTGTTTTGGTACATTTTTGGGTTTGAAGCAAGTATAGTTCATCAGGTTCTTTTCAAGTGTGGTTGAAATAACCCCTGGGTACCATCCAATTCTATCTGATTTTGTATTGATCGCGTGACCTCTGCTTATTAATTCAGTTTCTAAGAGCCTGAGAAAAGGTGTGGAAGCTTGATGCCAAGAGAGCTGTAATGATTTCCTTTCCTGCATGTGCATGTGCTTCTGCAACTCATCCCATTACCAGGTGATTGTTTCTTCACCCCTTGAATCAGGGTTGGCTTTGGGACTTGTTTTGGCCCGTAAAATGTGGCGGCAGTGATGGTGTGCCAGCTCTAAGGCTAGGTCTCATGAGGTCTTGAATACTTCTCGCTCCCTCGCTCTCTCTAGTGCTCTCCCTCTCTCCCTCTCTCGCTCTCTCTCTCTCGCTCTCTCTCAATCTCTCGGAACCTTGCACAGCCATCAAGGGCACATACCGAGGCCACCTTGCTCAATGCTGAGAAACACGGCCCGTTGACTCATACTGCACTGGCTGGTGGCCACAAAGCGCTGGACGTCTGTGAGGTCATCTTAGCTCTGCCAGCCTGTGGCCCTACCACCAGCTCACCACCAGTGCCTGAGTGAGCCCAGGGAGCTATCCTGCTGAACTTCCATGTGTGAGCGAAAACAAATGCTGAGTCTGCGTTTTGACGTGCAGTAGCTAACTGACCCAGCAGGGGTCCCTGATACTAGTAGTATAACTGTTAAGAAATTGTATCCATTATTTTACATTAAAAATAAACAAAAAATACTGTAAGTGAAAGAGAAAACCCATATCGTTGGCATTCTAGTTTGGGTTTTAGGATCTTAAAAGTCAGCAAGCAAGAAGTCCCTGAGAACCTGAGTAGCTCTCTGAATATGTAGACAAAATAGAATTTTTGGACTTGCAAAATGGAGGCTCAGACCCTAGACAAATGACTTTCCAAACACTCCCACCTGAGGTTCAGCATGAGTGTGGGGAGACAGCTATACATCCCTCTTAGGAATAAAACCTCTAAAATTTAAGTCACCATTTCCCCATCGCGTCCTATTTTACATGATGGACAGTTGTTTTCTCGTGGAGTATCTTTATTTACTCCTCAGTTGCTGTGCAGCCTGTAAATTCTGTAAATTCCTTTCTTGGAGCAGTGTTTCCCACTCTTGGTTTATGTCTCATCACCTCTCCTCAGGGAAATGCGGGGGACATGGGCACAGAAACACCTGTCACAGGGAAGCTAGAAAACCCCAGTTTTTAATTGGGTCCTACAGGGGGTTCCGGGGCCACTTCTGACCCCTTGACATTTTCCTTTCCGTGAGTTTTGTCATCGGTTTTATTGTGACAGATTTGGTTGGGCTTAACGTTTGCAGCAAGAGGGAGAGGCACGGCCAGAGCTGGCCCTGCTCTCCTGTGAGTCAGCAGTGTCTGTTGCGCCGTGGCCCAGTCTCATTATTGCCACGACTGCTGGGCGGGCACATCTTCTGAAAGCAGGAATGGAGGGCTCTGGGATTCACTAATGACTCCCGGGGAGATACAAGTGGCGGGTTACTGTCTTGGGGAGGTCATTGTGAAAATGCACCTGTCTGCATCTTGCAAGAAATGAAAGATGATTTTCTTTCGGAGCCACTCAAGGTGGCAGTGCCAAGATTCTTAGGATATCCATACAAGAAAATGAGCAGAATTTAGGATTCAGTTTACAAAATATTTAGGAACTTTAGGGGTATTGGGGGGAAATTTAAAAATTCCTCATGCTCTTCCTCCTTTTCAGAAAGGAAAGAGTCGGAGCATTATGATACAAAGACTTTTGGGATGGGGCTGGACTGCTTGGACTTGAGGCACATTCGGCTTCCTGGTCCCGCCATGTGAACCGTATGCTTTGTGGCAAGTTGCTTGGCTTCTCTGAGACCTCAGTTCTCATCCATAAAGTGCGAATGGCATAAAACTGTCACGAGGATTAAGTAATTAAAATGTGTATAACTTCCAGCATACCTGGAGCATAAACACACTTGATAAATGCAGTTCTTTTATTTTTCCCGCTTTTCACCTTTTCTGGCCTTCAGTTACATTGTGGTTTGCTTGCTCACCGGTGTATATATTTTTTACTCTGTAGAATGAAGGATGGGTTTTGGGAAAACAGGAAGACATTTATACCAAAATCTTTAGACTGCTTGTATTTTTTACTTCGTAATCTCAGTTATGTCAAGGTGTACTGAAACAATGATCCAAACTTTTAAAAGTACAAAGCTATAGTTATAAAAAGATCCACTGTTGCTTCCAAAAAAAAAATGAACTTGATCGCTTTCTTGATTGCTTTATTTTAAAAAACCCCAGCACTTTCTTCACCTTTTTTTCATCATATGTGCCATTTATTCTCATTATTGTTTCCATGCAGTAAGTAAATACTCATCCCTTCCCCAAATAGTTTAAAAAATAGACCAGTATTAATTCCTATGGATTCTGCGTCTCACTTCCTTCTAAAAAAGATTGTCAAATAGGCTTATTTCTTTAGTCTAGTTAGCCAGTTTCCGGGAGAAGCAGAACTTTGGCCTATAACCCATATTTGCATGTTTATGCATCTATTGGGGGATATTTCATAATAATAACTCTGCCAGTCCTTCATAATGTTTGGAATAAAGTAGTCAAAGAGGGTACTATGAAAACAGTTAAGAAAGCATTTAAAGTGGAGAAAAGGGAATTCATTTTGACTGGTCAGTTCCTACATGGTCATCCCTCCATTGGGTTCTTCCAAAGAGTTGCTTTCACCAAAACCCTATCTGTACTTTTTTATTTTTTTACTGAGGTATAGTTGATTTACAATATTGTATTAGTTTCAGGTGTACAACATAGTGATTCAAAATTTGTATAGATTATACTCTATTTATAGTTATTATAAAATGTTGACTCTATTCCTTGTACTATATAATATATCCTTGTAGCTTATTTAATTATGTATTGTAGTTTGTACATCTTAATCCCATATCCCTATCTTGCCCCTCCCCGCTTCCTTCTCCCCACTGGTTACCACTAGTTTGTTCTATCTGTGAGTCTGTTTCTTTTTTTTGTTATAGTCATTAGTTTGTTTTATTCTTTAGATTCCACATATAAGTGATAACATATACAATATTTGGCTTTGTCTGTCTAACTTATTTCACCAAGCATAATACCCTCGAGGTCCATCCCTGTTATTGCAAATGGCATAATTTTATTCTTTTTTATGGCTGAGTAGTATTCCATTCTGTGTGTGTGTGTGTGTGTGTGTGTGTGTGGTGTGTATGATATATGTATGTATATATACACCACATCTTCTTTATCTAGTCATCTGCTGATGGAGACTTAGATTGCTTCCATATCTTGGCTATTGTAAATAATGGTGCTATGAACATTGAGGTGCATGTATCTTTTTGAATTAATGTTTTCATTTTCTTCAGATATATATCCAGGAGTGGAATTGCTGGATCACATGTAATTCTAATTTTAGTTTTTGAGGAATCTCCATGTTGTTTTCCCCAGTGGGTGCACCAATTTTCATTCCCACCAACAGTGTAGGAGGGTTCCCTTTTCTCCTTATCCTTGCCAACATTTGTTATTTGTGATTTTCTCTATATCTTCTTTGGAAAAAAAGTCTACTCAGGTCTTCTGCCCATTTTGTAATCAGGTTGTTTGTTTTTGATATTGAGTCATATGAACTGTTTATATATTTTAGATATTAACCTCTCATCAGCTGTATCATTTGCAAATATTTTCTCCCATTCAGTAGGTTATCTTTTCGTTCTGTCAGTAGTTTCCTTTGCTGTGCAAAAGCTTTTAGGTTTAATTAGAGCCCATTTGTTTATTTTTGCTTTTGTTTCCTTTGCCTTAGGAAACAGATACAGAAAAATATGTCAAAGAGTGTTCTGCCTATGTTGTCTTCTAGGAGTTTTATGGTTTCTGGTCTTACAGTTAGGTCTTTAATCCATTTTGAGTTTATCTTTATATATGAAGTGAGAATGTTCTAATTTCTTTTTTTTACGTATAGCTGTCCAGTTTTCCTAGCACCACTAATTGAAGAGACTGTCTTTTCTCCACTGTATATTCTTGCCTCCTTTATCATGGATAAATTCACCGTAAGTGCCTGGGCTTATTTCTGGGCTCTCTACTCTGTTCCATTGATCTTTGTGTCTGTCTTTTTGTGCCAGTGCCATCCTGTTTTGATAAATGGCTGATATTAGGACAAGGGTAAAAAATAGGCAAGATGAGCATGAAGCCTCTTCTCGTGCCAAAAAGTAAGAAAGTGCTTAAAAAACAACAGCAGCGACACAGGGATGGGGCTGTGTCCGAGGGACACAGCCCCCTGAAAGAGCCCCCCGTGGCCAAAGCTGGAACACCGGAGTAACAAAGTAAGTAAATTACGTAGGATTGAAACCCAAAGCGGAAAATAAAGGAGTCCATATGATAAGAATCAATTATTGAGTAAATAAATGAAGGAAAATAGGCAAATTTTCTGTACTAAAGAATTCTAAAAATTTTATATAGATACTATGCCCTCAAGGAAGTGGAATATGATTCCTCATTTCTTAAATGTAGGCTGAACATAGTGACTCCTTTCAAAAGATTACAGTCTGAAAAATAGGGGCAAAGAGTGACTTTATGCTGGAGAAACCTGACAACACTCTCTCAGCCAAATGATTAGGGTCACCATCCACAGTGATGTCCTGTTGATACAGATACCCTTAATCTGATGTGAAGAGAGTGGCTTTATCTCTGTGGTCTTCTTCCCCAAAGCACAGATCCCCAGTCCGATCATGAGAAAAACAGCAGACACATCCCAATTGAGGGACATTCTATGAAATATCTCATCAGTACTCCTCGAAACTGTCATGGTCACCAAAAACAAGGGAAGTCTGTGAAACTGTTACAGCCAAGACATGTCAAAGGAGACATGACGACTAAATTAAGTCCTAGATCGGATCCTGGAATACAAAAAGGAAATTAGGGGAAAACTGAGGAAATATGAAAAAATATGGACTTTAGTTAGTAATAATGTATCAATATTGGTTCATTAATTGTAACAAAGTACGATATTAATGTCAGGTGTTAATAATTGGAGAAACTGGTGTGTGTGCAGTCAGTATATGGGAAATCTCTACTATCTTCGCAATTTCCTGTGGATCTAAAACTGTTCTAAAATAAAACTTTTCCTTGAAATAATGTGCAATGCCTGAGTACTACCCTGAGATTCTGATTTAATTTGTTGGATGGTTTTTACAACCAGCTCCTCTTTCTTCTTTTCCCTTTCTAATTACCATAGATGCTCTGACCTTGTCCGTAATAAAAATAGCAGTGTGACTCAAGGATTTTGGTTGTTTGAATGCAGCGGTTCTTTAAATGTACAGCCAGCAAGAAGGAATGTAGAAGCGATATTTCCCATTCAATAAAATATCTTGTCCAAGAAGCTTAAACTGCCATAAACCGTTCAGGTAAACAGAGAGTGAAGGGAAACTATGCTAAATGTTTCGCTGGTTTAAATCTGTACACAGTAGCAATGTCTTTGATTTCTCTCCTCAGTGCTATGTCACATGTACATGGAGGTAAAATACCCACTAAGTTTTAGGTGCAAAGGTTTGGCTTTGATTAGATAGTAGGCTGAATTTCTGGTATCTGATTGTGACAAATGAGATAAAAGCATCATGTGCTGGCAAACGCAGCTGAAGGGTTCAGGACCTTGGAACTGACCCAAGCCATCTATTTCTCTCGTGCAGGGAGCCTGACAGCAGGGGTTCCTGGGAATCATGTCTGGGGCTGGAGATGACTGGCTCCACCAGTCAGTGAGGAAGGGCTCCCACTGACCCCGCACCCGGACCAGCTTTGGTGAGGAGACAGAGGCCAGGAGGCGTTGGAGCCCTGCTTCCTCGCACACAAGCAGTTATGGTACTGAATTTGGAACTGGTGAGACTGTATTTTTAGACGTGCACATTTTACTAAGAACCCTAACAGGCCAGGAAATTCCTTCATGCCCATTAAGGTACGAAAAAAGATCTATTTTCCCCATCTTTTTTCTTCCTCAGAAATAGTCATTAGTAGGAATTCCTACCTTTAAAAAAAAAACCTAGAAGAATATTAAACCAACCAGGCAAAATTGACTGATTGAGTCTTACACTATCTATGCCAGGCACTGGGGGAGATATTTAAAAAGTTAAAAAATAATAGTGGCCTTTTATTCATTCATCCAAGTAATGCTTAATTAAATATTTATCACATATCATGCACCTGCTAGGTACTAGAGATTTTTAAAAAAAAACACAAAAAAACTAAGATTGGTCTCCTTTCTAAAGTAGCCCATAGTCCAAAACCTGTCTGGATCAGTGGTTCCCAACCAGGGGTGATTTTGCCCCCAGGGGGTATCTGACAGCATCTGCAGAAATCCTTGGTTGGCACCACTGGGTAGGGTTCGAGGGATGCTCATGGCAGCCAGTGGGCAGAGATCAGGGATGCTGCTCAGCCTCTCCCAATGCACAGGACAGTCCCCACAGCACAGAATTAGAAACCCTAACATATCAATATGCTGAGGTTGAGAAACCCTGCAAGCCCACTGGCCCCTTCACTGGAAGGAGTACACAGTCTCTGGGTGTGAATTAACAGAGCCTTAGAGCCACCTCCTGCCCTCCCTTCACCAGGTGAGGCTGGAACAGGGCAAGGTCCCTAACTGAAGAGAAGGTAACCGGCACCACCACCATTCAGATGCGTTACAATGGCTCCGCTAGGGAGGAGGCTCAGGGCTTCCGCCATCAGATCCCAGCAGTTCCACCCGTAACAGCCCAGCCAGAAGGCCCGTCCAGAGTGATGGCCTGAGCTAGCTTTTTGCTGAGAGCAGCCAAGTTTCTACTGTCAATCTGGAAAGGCACAAGTCCTTTTGAGTAATATTACTAAAAGCCAGTGACGATCTTACAGTTCAGACATAGCATTTGCACCTAAGTTGAAACTACTATAAAATTTTTGTAGCATCTTCCTTATGCTTATGTATTAACTCTACGTTTAAATGTAAAAAGTGGCCTTACAACCATGAGGTTTAGTATAGCCACTAGCTGCACATGGCTACTCAAATTTATGTTAGTTGAAATTAAATAGTATTTAAAATTCACTCCTCAGTCACACTAGTCACATTTAAAGTGCTCACCACATATGCCTACTGGCTACTGAATTGGACAGTATATAGAACATTTCTATTATTACAGAAAATTCTATCAGAGAGTACTGTCTTATAAGCCATTTCTAAGGCTCCTCACCAGTAAGTATAGTTATTGCTTTAAAAAAAAAAAAAGGCTTGTTTTCTAGCAGTTGAGGCATCAGGGCACATGCTTTACCTTATCTCATTATCAGTATCTGTTAGAAAGACACAGACATGTTCTGCTGAGGGGGACCATCTCGTGTCTGACAAAATTTTGTGAAAGTTTATGTAATGGATGTTGGATAACATATCAGATGATTGAAACTGATTTTCCAGAAGGTAAGACAATGTAAAATTCAAGTAGATAACCCCTATCAGGCATTTCTGATCTAAGTCAAGTGTGTATTGTTAAATATTAATTCCATTAAGTTATATCAGCAGAGAATCAAGATATGTGACCCAAATATATATCTTTCTAGTAATTGAGTGTAACAGAGAACTGCTGTTTAGTGGATCTCAGCTGGGGATGGAGAGGGATGAAGGGAGGAGGGGAGGATCAGAATGACCTAGGCAGTTCTTGCAAAGTGCACAGAGTGTCACCACGTAAGGTTCGTCAGAATGGTGGGCTGGGCAGGTGGATGGGTAGGGAAAGTCTTGCACGTGTAGATGTTGACAAAGCTCTCCACGTAATTCCAAAGTCCCCGGTCCCAGTGAGTACTGTTTAGAGAAATGAAAAGGAAAATTAGTGTGTCTCTTCCATGGTATGATGGGTGGGCTGTGGAGGGGGCAAGTGCAGCTTAAAAAAGACACTTGGTCCCCACCTCTAGACAGGATTCCATCCACCCTGAGTGGGTCCAGCCGTCTGCTCAGTTCTCTCTCACTGCCATTCTTTCAAATGACCTCTGGCTGTTCCCGTCTTCCCTTCCCCACAAGTCATTTAGAGTGATCGACTGGGTTTAGAACAGCTGCCTTAGGCATCTCTTGCCAATATCAGGTGTCTCTAGCAAGCTTTTATAAGTGATCACAATCTGTTCTTGGATGCACTTTCTGATCAGTGCCTGAAATGATGATACTGTGTGTTTCTGATCAAAGGAGCTGTCACATGCGCCACTGGTGCACTGGCCTGAGAGGACACTCAGCTGAGGAAGTTCAGGAGCCCCCTTTTGTATTTTTCACTCAGGTTGAAGGATATCTATCGCCCTTCCACAGAAAGGTGAGCCATGGGTTTGTGACCAGGCTGAAAATATTTTCCAAAAGAGCCAGTCAAACCGTTTGATAATTGTTTAGGTTGAGAGTTTAGAGTTTGGTCATAGAGGCTGGCTCGTATCTGTTACTATTAGAAAGCCAATGCTCTAGAGAAGCCTCATAGTGTACCAGATGGACAGCTAGCTCTCCTGATGGACAGAATCTTCAGCTCTTCCTCCAACCCTCATTTTTTTCTGATTCTTTTTTATTTTACTTTTTTATTGAAGTATAGTTGATTTACAATGTTGTATTAGTTTCTGGTGTACAGCATAGTGATTCAGATATATATACACACACACACACATATCTATTCTTTTTCATTATAGGTTATTAACAGATATTGGCTGTAGCTCCCTGTACTATACATTAGAACCTTGTTTTTTATTTTATGTATAGTAGTTTGTATCTGCTAATCTCAGACTCCTAATTTATTCTCCCCTCCCCCCCACCCTTTTCCCCTTTAGTAACCAGAAGTTTGTTCTCTATGTCTGTGAGTCTCTTTCTGTTCTGTAAATAAGTTCATTTGTATCACTTTTTTAGATTCCACATGTAAGTGATATAATGTGGTATTTTCCTTTCTCTGTATGACTTATTTCACTTACTATAATAATCTCTAGGTCCATTCATGTTGCTGCAAATGGCATTATTTCATTCTTTTTTATGGCTGAGTAGTATTCCAGGGGTGTGTGTGTGTGTGTGTGTGTGTGTGTGTGTGTGTGTGTGTTCACACACGCATGTATGTATACCACATCTTCTTTATCCAGTCATCTGTCAGTGGCCATTTAGATGTCTTCCATGTCTTGACTCTTGTAAATAGTGCTGCTATGAACATTGGGGTGCATGTATCTTTTCAAATTTTCTTTGGCGTATGCCCAGGAGTGCGATTGCTGGATCATGTGGTAACTTTAATTTTAGTAATTTTAGGAATGTCTGCACTGTTTTCCATAGTGGCTGCACCAAGTTACATTCCCATCAACAGTGGAGGAGGGTTCCCTTTTCCTCCCACGCTCTCCAGCAATTACTCTTTGGCTTCCAACCGTCATTTAAACTGCAGTTTCCTACCATATTTTCAAGGCATATTAACCCTGAATGGACCTGTCTGTTTTTCTTTTTTTTTTTTTTCTGTTAATGGATTTAGAATATCCTAGTATATCCTGCATTTTCTTTGTCCCTGGTTTCAAGTTTTCTCCAGGTTGAGATTCGGTTTTCCCTGTGATATGTAAAATGCTGATCACCTTGGGATTTTTAAAAGCATAAGGTTGGATTCATATCATTGAGGAACTATCCAGAACATTATAAAGTCCTTTTGGTTGTGTGTTGTACAATATATTATATAAGCAAAAGATAGCCTACCACTGCCCGCACATATCCAGCCCTCGCTTCCTACTTCCATTTAGGGCAGCAGAATCTGTTGGTTGTGAAGGTGACAAGAAGGGATACAGCCCCGAGGAGACTGCAGCAGATTGTATATTAATGGTTCGGGTTCCACCTCTAAAAAATCCTTGTGAACGTGTCTCCTTCGAGTCTCCCTGCACTTAGGATGTCAGAGGTGTGAAGTCCCCTAAGATTCTGGAAACCAAAGTTTATCTTCTCTAGATTATCCAGCTAGAAGTGAAGGAGGATCTTAAAGCCACATATAGTTTTGGCTTTAAAAATTTAGGTTAATTGTTTAAAAATAAGGATGGGAAGGAGAAAGAACTCTAGAATGACCCACTGGAGACTGCATCATTTATTAGCAAATATGAGTGTTATGTGCCAGGCATTGTGGTACACGGGGTTAGTGTGGCATGATAAAAAATATATTTGATCTCTGTCCTGGTTCCTGGCAACCTCAAATCCTTGGAATTTCCAGTGATAGGAGTGTCTTTTGTATTCTAATGGGGTGACTAAAGACTAAGGTACTTAGAAAGCTGCAGGATGGGGGCTGGTCTTCAGAGGAACCAACCATGTGATTAGAGGAGGAGAACTATCAGTCCCACTTCCAACCACCAGGGAGGAGAGAGGGGCTGGAGATGGAGTTCGGTCACCAGTGGCCAATCATTTAGTAAAAAACATGCCTACATAATGAAGCTTCCAGATTGGTGAACACATTGCTGTGCTGGGAGGGTGATGCACTGGAAAGGGGCATGGAAGCTCTGTGTCCTCCTTACCCCTGTACCTTGCCCTGTGCATCTCTTCCATTTGGCTGTTCCTGAGTTATGTTCTTTATAATGAAACTGTAAGAGAAAGTAGAGAGCTTTGCTGAGTTGTGAGTTCCTCTACCAAATTACTGATTCTGGGTGATGGCTGCTGGAACCTTCAGATTTATAGTCGGCTAGGCAGAAGTGAGGGTCGCCTGGGGACCCCATTTGCAGCTGGTGTCTAAAGTGTGACTGAGCCCTTAACTTGTGGGGTCTGTGCTGACTCTGGGGGGTTAACATCGCATTAAATTATTGGACATACAGTTGGTGTCAGACAACTGGAAAATTGATTGTTGTTGGAATGACATAGCTGAGGATGAAATGGTGAACAAGAGGAGATGTTTTCTGCTCTTACAAAATGTATGAGTATTTCAGTGAACTGTTGGGTTTATGTAGCACTCTGCTGTATATTGTCCAGTTTCCCCTCCAGATCTGTCCACCCCGGTCTTCAGAGGCTGGCCATTACAGACCACATCCGTGACCACCCCTCTCTGTCTCTGGTTGGATTCGATCAATGGGGAGCCCCGGTAGGAAACTGAAGGGAGAGAGGTGAGGGAGGTCAGGGCATTTATACCCCTGACTCCCTCCTTGTGGGGACACCTTGGGCAGTGTCCTTAGACAGAACACCACCACTCTTTTCAAGGCTGTGTTCTCTATGAGGCTTTCTTTTTCCAGGTTCTGCCAACCACTCCTCCTCCTTGTCTCTTTGTGCCTAGGGTTGGATACTGTGGTTCAGCCCCTAACCCCAGATTATTGCCCATAATTTCTGGTTTTATTTCACCCTGAGTACGCTTTTGTAAAAAGTTCCTTAGTTAATAAGCCTTTGAATTATCCTGATTTGAGTACTCTGTCGTATCAGGACCCTTTCTAACACAAGCACTGTCCATTTATATGTGGGGTTGATGCTTGCCGAGTATGTTGATTTTTGTTTTAATGCAGTTGCTGCTACTATATTAATATGATATAGCCAGCTGCTTTTCTTAAGAAGAATGCTGTATCCTTGCTTCTTAGCAATGATAAGATCGTATCACAGAAGAGAATGCTTATCCTTGTATTTCCTCTGGCGAGGGAATATACATTCAGTAAGGTAAAGAGGAGGGGAACTAAGACGTCAGTTCTGTTTCATAGCATTTGGAATTGCAACTTCAGTTGCCAAAATGCTCTTCTTACCAGTGATGATTCTATATTCATTAGCACTGTATTCCAGGCTTTGAAGGTGCATTAATAGCCTGGGATTTGTACCAAGATGATATATGCTGATGAGAGGTTGATAAATGTTGCATTGTTCGTAAGTGTCTTATGGGTGAGATGGGATAGGTTAGCAGCACCCAGAAGTTCCGTGGTTGTGCCTGAAACAGATTTTCTTTCATGATAAACACTAGGGAGAAAGAGAGCGGGAGAGAGGACCCCCAGAAATGGGTTGTCAAGAGAGCACAAAATGTGTGCTTTATTTTTTACCTTACAGAGGTTCTGCCGTGGGGAACCAGGTTATGAAATTTACATGTTATTGATCTTTTCATCTGAACCACCCCCAGCAATTCCTTTTTCAAATGATGAATTTCTTGTAGGAAGATATAAACTGCTAAATTTGTGGCCTCTCATAGGAGTTACTTTGAGCCTCCTTTTTCCCTTATTGTGCTTCCAAAAGTTATTACTGAAATATACATTAGGATGGCCAGACAGGTTTATATAGATGGCGTTAGCCTGTCTAGAACCCATTGATCCTAGACAGGAGGGAACGCGTTTCTCAGAAGATACTGCATGCTGACATATCAGGAGAATGGGTGAGAGGCCATTTTCAGCCTTGGTCATTAACCATTAGACATAAAAGCAGTTTCAAAGGTCATTGACCCCCTAATGCTATAGATGAGGAAACTCAGACCTGGAGATACTAAAAGACTTAGCCATGAACACAGCTGTATTCGTTTGTCAGGGCTCTGTAACAAAGTACCGCAAACTGAGTGGCTTAAGCAACAGAAATGTGTTGTCTCACAGCTCTGGAGGCTGGAAGTCCAAAGGCAAGGTGTTGGCAGGGCTGGTTCGTTCCGAGGGCCGGAGGGAGGGCCTGTTCCAGGTCTTCTCTCTCCTTGGCTTGTCAGTGTTCACCTTCTCCCTGCGTGTGTTCACATCATTTCCCCACTATGTGTGTCTTGTGTCCAAATTTCCCCTTCTTAGAAGTCTACCAGCCATATGGGGTTGGGGCTCACCCTCATGATCTCATTTCAACTCAGTCACCTCCATAAAGACCCTGTCTCCAAAAGAAAGTCACCTTTAAGGTCCTGGGGGTTAGGACTCCCAACATATGAATTTGGTGGAAGGACATAATTCCACTCATAGCAGCTGTATGAAAACTGACTAGGATCTTGGTCTTCTAATACCCTTGTTAGTTTTGCCCCCATGCTGCCCCATGGACCTTTTAATATTCTTCTTCCCACTGCCACCAAGAAGACCATTTTCTTTTTCACGGAGGTAGGATGCAGGGATGTGGTTAGAACCTCAGATTTTCTCAGACACTTCAAATGATTCCATTTCAGAGAATATAAGGCCAAAGTAAACTTCAGGGAGTAAAGATCCTTATTAATAAAGTCTGAAAATGTTCATCTTGGGGATAAATATAAACAATGACGTTTTTATTACACAGCTGAAATAATGTTGAGCTTTTAGAATTAGAAAGCAAGTTCTCCTAGACGTATTCCAGAAATTGCGGTTTACATAATTACATTGTGATGATAAATGAATTTGTCCAGTTATTTTCCTCTTTGATTTGGATCTCTCTGTCCCTGGAAAAAAGGCTTCCAGGGAAGTCAGCTTTCCTTCTAGATGTCATTTGGATGAAGCTTTGGCAGAACCACTGCCAATTGTGGCATCTAATTCTCCTAAAATTGTTCTGTCATTTAATTCTCCTAAAATCATGTAAGGGATGCTTAAAGCACATAAAGGTTATGAGGCAGCCAAATGGGTGCCAGATATCTTAGGGAAATGTTTGCACATTGATAGACAAGATATTTTTGTTATGTTACACCAAGCGGTCTTTTGGAGAATGTGGATCTGAACAAGACAAATTTTTTAAAAAGCTTTTAGGTCATGTATCATGTCACCAAGGTCAGTGTGGCTTGCTCATCCTTGCATTAATGAAAATTGCTTTGATTAAATGTTGGAACTGAAGAAAAATAATAAGGTGTTGGACTCTTTGCTAACAATCACATTCTCCCTGTTCTCACATGGCCTAACGTGCTCATTTTGAAGGAAAGAAGCTTGATGAGCAGAGAAATAACATGATCAGCTCAGGAACACAACTGCACTCTCTTTAGACCAGTGTGCTTTTCACCCAGGAAAAGCGGCTGTGGTGTAGAACTCGGGAACCGCGCACTAAGGAACAATCCTAACTATCTAGTGACTTCCATTAGGGGTACACATGAGTTTGCACATGGTCTACTTAACCAGCTCACAGCCTATGCCTCTTAGTACTTAAAAGAGGTATAGTTTCTAGGTTTGCTCTCTGTGCCCCTCCCCACCAGCAGTGTTTCCCAAAGCATCTCTCTTGCATCATCACCATTCAACATACACCAAAGTAGAAAAAATTCACTGGTTAGACAAATTTGGAAGATACCACACACTGCATCCCTCTTTTAGCTATTCGTCATGCATGCTGGAATACTGAAGGCTTTGCAATATCTTGCAAGGAAGAAGCATCGAACTTCCTTTAATCAAGTGTTTCCAAAGTCATCTGATCATGGAACCACAGTTCATGTAAACCTGTAAGTTGCAAGCAACATAATACTTAGAAATCCTGCCTAAAACCTGCATTAAAGTTGAGGAGATACATACACTGAAAAAGAATTTAGATCAAGTTCATAGATGGTAGAGTAAGGGATCCACAGTGAGCTCTCTATAGATACTTGAGTGACAAGCCATGTAATCTCGACAAAATATTCTTTGTGGCTAATTAGCAGGGATGGAATACTAAGCCGGGCTGCCCAGGCTTTTCACTCATTAGGATCTTTCTTAATTGTGAGGGTGTGGTTGACTGTGTGTGTGTGTGTGTGTGTGTGTGTGTGTGTGTGAAAGGGAGAGCGGTTGAGTGTGTGTGTCTGTGTCTGTCCTGGATAATCAGATGGCTTAAAAAAGGAGAAAGCATTGGGCTCACAGTCAGCAGGCCTGCTGTGTCTTGGCGTTTGTCACTGATGTGTGGTGTGACATCGCAACAGTTCCCTTCCTCTGCTGGCTAGTGTGGGTGTTACTGCACAAGCCCCGCCCTCTGTCCTGTAGGACCCAGCAGGCCTCTCTGTGCACTTGGGACCTCAGCAAGTACTGTCTGAAGGTGGAGAGGAGGAGGTTGTCAGGCTGATGACATAATGTCTAAGCGTTTGGGTCACCTCGGGAGGAGCAGGGTGTTTGGGGCAAAGAGCCGTCGTTCCTGAGGGAGATACGAGTGGCCTGTCTGGCGCCCCACAGCGGCCATGCAGTGCAGCCTGATGGGCTGCGCAGGATGCTGGCAGTTAGACGCTCCTGTAACAAAGCCCCTTTGGTTTTAAATAACAGCAACTATTTTTGAGCTCGCGTAAGAAAGAACAGAAAACATATTGGGTGGGTGTTGGAGCATACGATGGGATTTCAACACTTGGAACAGCCAAATCTTACGACAGGTTAGAAGCATGAGGGCTCAAGGGATCTGCCTTTAACTCTCAGTTCCCGGGAGTCTCCGCTCTGATTTTGGGTCAAGTGTCCACTCTAGTCCATTTAGTTGTGATGATACCTGTTTGTTCAGGAGAGTGTGGAAATACCTTGATCTCAGTGAAGATGAGTCCTTTCTCCAGCCCCAGGGGATGAACTGGGATGCACTGTGACAGTCTAACGCGGTCATAGTAGTCTCATTTCCCTGTGTCAGGAACTGGTCTGGGGTAGCCATGTGACCCAGTACTAATGTGGGAGATGTAAGCAGCAGGGGGCTGGATATGGATTCTGGTTTCCCCAAAAAGAAGAAACAACAGATTCTCATGGCATGGCTCTTCCTCCCTTCACTTTCCGCCTTCTTTGGAATTCAGACCTGATGCCTGGTGGGGCAGCAGTCGCCTTGTGACTGTGATGTGACTGGCACCAGGTGAAAGCTGTGTGCTAGGAGGAGGGGCTTTAAAAGGGAGAGAGTGAAGAGATCTGTAGAGTGGAGCTGCCACACTGACACTGGACCAAACACCTCTTGATGTGTTCTTATTTGAGAAAAATGATAACCCATTTGTGGACATCACAGTGCACTGTAGTAGGTGGTTGTTATTGTTACCTGCAACTGAAATCATTCCTAAGTTATGAAAAAGTTATATAGTATAAATACAGTTGTCAGGATCCAGTCCCTCTGGATCAGAGTGATTCTCAGGTCTTTAATAGGGGAGAGGACAGAGGATGGCCCATGAAATGGGGAGATATTCAAAAGCATCTACGAAAGCTACCCTGGAGCTGTGAAACCTCACCACTGCTGCAGAGCATGGAGAGGGGAGCCCTCTTTTTCGCTAGGACACAGCTGTCCTTGGTAGAATTAACTCATTAACTAATCAATTAATTTTACTAAGTTTTTATTGATCTCTTATTATCTGCTAGATATTTTTCTGGGTGTTGTGAATAGATTGGGGAAGACAGAGGAGACGTTGGTTCTCATTAAATTCAGATTCTGAAGGGAAAATAGACCGTCAACCAGAAAAATAAATGAACATAACCATTTCAGATAATGCGAGGTTCTATGTGAAACAGAAAACAGAGTGTCGTGATAGTTGTGGGAGGGTGTGCGCACGGCTTGAGAAGGAGTTATCTGAAATAAAACTGGAATTGCAGAAAGGCGCCAGCTGTGTGAGACCCGGGGGCCAAGCTTTTCAGAACGGAACGGCCCTAGGCGGGGATGAGCGTGGCCTGCTGGAGACACAGAACGGGTCGTGCGTGGGTGTCAGTGCTTGGTGACTCAGGCCACCCATGCTCATCACGTTGTGACCAGTGTTCTGGCCGCTCAGCTCAGGGCATCGTGACGGATCTTGAGGCTGCTGACAAGGCTCCGGGCTATGTAGGTGACTATTCCTGTCGCCTGCTGTCACAGCCTGGGATGGGGTGGCTGGGGGAGGGTCTGTATAATAGCCTGTGATCAGCGTGATGGTCATCCCCTTTCCTTTGAGACTGGACCTGTCATTCTCAGCTGTAACACACAGGCTCCGCGGGGGGCTGGCTTCCCCTGGGATGGCTCAGCCCCGTTCTGGAAGGGCTAGCAGAGCACTTGGCAGGCACACAGCTGCTTTGGGACCACACTACAATCACTCCCTCATTTGACGGAGCTCCCTGTGGAAAGAGCAGGGCAGAGAGGCAGGAAGCCTGAGAAGGCCCCGGGCTCTGGCCCCCAGCCTGTGTGGCTGGTCATACCCAACATCACTGTCAAGTGATACTTATCAGTGAAGCAGTCACATGAGCTCACAGGGCTAGAAGCTCCCTCAAGGTCATCCTGTCTGGCATTACCCAGAACAGCGGCGCTGGAATGCCACCACCCCCACTTCTAGCAGGTTGCCTGCTAAACCAGATACCCCCTGCTTCCAGTACAGTATCCAGTTCTCTTTAACACTTGACCTTGGGGGCAGTTGATTACACCTCAGAGCTGTTGGATTTTCCCAGAGGTGCTCTGTGATTGGTGGCACCCTTGGCATGTGTTCACCTTAGGAGGGTAAGGAGGCCTGGCAGTACTCAAACCACCGTTTAAAACCCTGGTTCACTTCTTCTAGGTCTGGGACAAAATGAATCACAAAATTTCAAAGTTAGAGGAGACTTCTGTGACTAATGTCTCTCCTCATATAGCTGGAAACAGAAAAGGAAACACGCCTTGACCAAGGTTAATATTCTGTAACAATTATAGTAGGTATAATTCTAGATCCTTTTATGGGATCCGCATGGCTCTTTCCTAGATGTTTGCAGCGTCTGGTTGTAAGGTTCTGCTTTGACTTATAAACCTAAGTAAAAAACCTTCCAGGTCAACAATGTGTATAATCACGGGTCTCGGTGCCTCTGGCTGGTTTGACTCTCCCCATCCTATAGAGCAGGCATTCTTTTTCTCATTTCACAGAGGAGGAAAGTGAATCCATTTCGTTTGTAAGGGGCAACACTGAACTCAGCTTAAGCCCTCTGCCTTTTCTCTGGTGTCACGTCCAAGTGCATCTCCACTTTCACTCTCTGGGGGTGGAGGGACATAACAGACATAAGGCAGAACACGCAGGCGCCCTGAAGCAGACGCTCTCGGTTGCTAGGAGTCCTAAGGAGAGGATGCTGATTTTTAGCACACTGCCGTCATTTTTCAGTGGCGTGTGCATACCTGTCTCTTGGAGCCCCCGTGTCTGAAGCAGACGCCCCGTGGCGCCTAACCTCACTGGGTTCTGTCATCTCAATGGCTGCCTCCACTTATTTCAAATACCATCTCCCGGACAGAGTGAGGCATGTAGAAGCCCAGGCTGTGCGAACCAACTGGTTGGATTCAAGTCCTGGCTCTACCACTTGTTCTGGGTGACCGGAGGGGTGTTACCTCACCTTCTGGTATCTCGGTTTTCTTATCTACAAAATGGGGCTGGCAATAGCGCCTTCCAGAGGGTGGGGATGACTAAATGCAGTGAAGCCCATAGAAGAGTGAGTGTTTCGTCCATGTGATTGTTGCCACATTTGCTCTCGAGACAGCAAGAGGAATCCTGTCACAGATCTGAGTTCTCTCCTGCCGTCTGAAAAGACTACATTCCTAGCTCATGATACCTGCTAGGCATTCCAGGGCGAGAAGTACCTAAAAGATAGAATCATGCACAGTTTCCTGCTTGACTCTAGAGAAGGATTTGTCTTGTGAGCTCTGCTGCAAGAATTATCTTCTTTTCCCACAGCAGAAAGCTTTGGCTCACCCACCTGGAAAGATAGAGCTGACCTGGAAATTATGCTTAAAGAAGAAAAAGAGGCAAGACCCTCTTAGGTAACTCGAAGAGTATAAGGATCCAGGGATAAAAGACCACTGCCCTGAACTTTGCCAAAGCGTAATAAATCTTTCTGCATAGGATTCTCCAGTCGTTGCCAAAGTATCTTTTATCTTTTCGTTTCTGTCTTAAGATAGACTAGAAAAAAAAAAGTTAATGAACCCCCTCCCATTAGATTGTATATCTGCGCTTAAAGGCCATGAAACTGCTACTATTTCAAGTTATTTCCATCATCTAAAATAAACCCCACATGTGTTTTATGGTTCCTCAGTAATATTCTGACTCTAATTTGATTGTGGCTTGTGGATTTGTCTGTTTCCTCACCCAGAGCTGATTCCCCCCCACCCCCTTTCTGTTTCTCATTCTCTCCCTCTCTGTCTCTCTCTTTTTGCTTATACTTTTGTGTGTTGAGATCATCTCTCTACTGACCTTTCAGTGGCTCAGCATTTTGGTGCAGTGCACGAGCAGCGTTGGAAACCAGAGCCAAGGGGCAAACTGTGAAGCAGCAGCTCAGCCTTGCGGAGCGAGTGTGCTTGTTGCTATTTCTGGCCAGAGCAGATGTGGCCTTGGAGGACTGTGGGGAACAATATCTCTCAGGTAAAAATAAATTACTAAGATTAAGACCCAAATGATGCAAATCCTTCATTTGCAAACAGACCCTGAATTGGGAGCCATGTGGGAAGAAGACTGGATTGGCTATCAGTCAGAGTCCAGCCTGGGTTTCTTCCAGATGACCCCACCCGTCCGCCATCTGGTCTCAGGTGAGTGCCTGTGACTTCTAAAAAAAATTTTAAATCAACAACAACAAAAAATAGGGAGACTACAACAGAGAAACGGTGTGTTCCACCATTGAGTTCTAGGCAGTCCTAACATACGCATGAGTTTGCTTCAGACCTACTTGAGTCCTTTGTGGATTCCTCCTCAGTCCCGTTCCCCTCCTCTCACCCCAGAGATTAACACTGTCCTGAATTTGCATTCTCTCATGCTCCTTCTGTATACACAGGTATCTTTCAACAATAGGTACCCTTGCCTTGCATGTTTTAAAAGTTTCAGTATGATGTGCAGATCATTCTGCAACATACTTTTTTTGAATTTAGCATTAGATTTCAGCAGCAGATCTCTGGTCCATTCATCTTTAACTGCTGTGTAGTTAATGATTGATGAACAGGCATCTGTCTGTCTATCCCCATTCTCCTACTGATGAATAATTAGATTGTTTCTAATTTTGCACCATGATAAACAATGCTTCCATGAGTGTTCTTGTTCATTTCCTGTACTAACATACCAAAGCATCTCTAAAGTAGCATTTTTTCCAAATGTTTTCTCTACACCTACTAAGATATACTTTACATGGAATCCCATGTAAATACGTGTGCTACATTTCTGTGTGTGTGTGTGTACATATATATGTGGCATTAAAGCTTCTCAAAATAATTCTCTTACTGTCTATCCCATTATAATCCAGTTTGGGCTGGTCTATTTCACACACCAAAAAAATACGCTGTTTGCAATTTACTAAAGTGATTCCATAACCCAGTGGTGCCTCTGCACTGTTCTGGGACACGCACCTGGACATGGAATTGCTGGGTCATAGGTTAAACTCATTTTCAAATTGAGGAGTTTATACTGTTGTGAGTCCATCTGATGCATTTTAAAAGAGTATTTGCATTTAGCCAGCGTTCTAGGGACTTCTGGGAGGAGGCTTTTCAGGTTATTTAGTGTATTCTATGGCTGGAAATGGAAGTCCTCTTTTAGCTTTCTGGGCCTGTTGTTTCATCTGTAACCAGCAGCTGAAAAAAAATACTGGACTCTTCAGTGTTTTGCAGACTGCTTTCTCTTCAGCCCCAGGGTCCTGGGGAGGAGTTCAGGGTCTGCTATAATGTGTGTCAGTTGAGGGGAGAGCAAGGGTCAGGGCAGTGAAGGGAAGGGAATGAGTAGGTGGAATTCTGGGACTTCCACCCCAGTCCCTACTCGAGTCCCTATTTTAATGTTTATCCAGCACACACTGTGTTTCCAGTGTGTGCAGCTCGCAGATTCTCTTAAGCTATGGGTTTAGGTGTTCTCCAAGGCTCTTTCCAGTTCTCAGCCTGAATGAAAATAACTTTTGAGTCTCTGGACCATTTAAAATTGCAGCGAGAATTAGAGACCTTGATGGCTTAGGGCGTAGGGCTTTGGCACATAGCGTTAGTTAACCCAAGTTCTTTGTGGGTTTCGGCCACTGTAGATGCTGACTTGGAAAGGATGCCTTCAGAGTCCGGTAGAGCAGTGAGTTAGGGGCCCTCTTGGGCTGGGGCTGCTTCTGTGGGGACAGCCATTTCTACTCTGTCCCATGGGCTACATCACATGAGGCTGCTCTAAAAAATTATTTTGTTTTCTTTGTGCTTGTTTATTCTGTGAATAAGGGCCTCATATAAATCTCTTTGAGCTCCCTTACTGCCCCGCAAAGTCTTTCACATGCTCACGGTAAAGCTCATTTGCTCAGCAGGGGTACACATAGTGTTAAACCATTATATTCACGGCGATGAAATGTTATTACCATTTTAATGAAAATATTCAGCTCCTTGTGGGTTTATTTTTGCTTTCCTGAATAGTGTAAGAGTGTAAAAAGCTGGTGGTAACTTGTTAGTAAAGTGACTTCAGGGCGATGTACGTTAATTCATACAGAATCGTGGGCCCCTCTCCTAAACCCTTTGCTTGCTCTCCTGCCGTCCCCGCCTTCCTGCGCTTGGAGGACTGCCTCCTCTCAGATCCTAGTCCCTCCCTTTAATTTGTCCCGCTTGCATTTCATCTTCCTTAATCACTGTGTTCATCACATCACTCCCATGCTCAGAAACCCTCCAGGGATCTTTATTTCCCACCACATCAAATCTAGACGCGGCTGCCCGTTTTCAAGGCTCCTCCCTAATCTGTTCTTTCCTTGTGTCCCCAGCTTTATTTCCTTTGCCAGATGTGGTTCTGGTTCCTGGGGTTTAGAGATAATGGAATTTTTGTACACACTCATACACAAAAATTGAAATCTGCATCATTTTTCTTAAGCACAGTTCAGCCTAGTTCCCTTAAACAAAGCGCACATCAGTGATGATTACTTACCGCCCCCTCCTCCCCCAGGCCATGTGAGCGAGACTGAGGCGTCCTCTGGGGGCAGCGTGGGGAAGGAAAACCATTTACGCCCACCCTCAATCCATATCCCGGGAGAAGATTAGGCACTGAGAAAGATGACTGTTCGCTGGAGTGGTTTGTGAAAAGCACTGCCATTTGGACAAGACAGGCAGAATGCAAGCAACTTAGAAAGTATGAAAGGTTAGATTTCAAGCCAGGAAGGGCTGTTTCAAAAACTTGGAAGGAGGTACACCCTGTATAAGCCAAAACTCAGGAGATCACGAAGCCCCAGCAGAGATGCTGATGAGGTTGGTAAAGGAGATTCAGGAGAAGGTTTACCTCTTGGAGTAGGCTCATACATCTGTGAATATAGTTTTTTTTCAACTTTTTATTTATTATTTATATATTATGTGTTTAATTGTCATTTAGTTTGTTTTTCTGTAACTATTTCAATTAAGTCCTGGTTCTTCTACTTAGTAGCCATAAGATCTGAGGCAAGTTTCTTTTTTTTTTTTTTTTTTTAATTTTATTTTTTGTTGAAGTGTAGTTGATTCACAATGTTAGTTTCAGGTGTACAGCAAAGCAATTCAGCTATCCATATACATACATATATTTTTTTTCTTTTTGGATTCTTTTCCATTATATGTTATTACAAGAAATTGAATATAGTTCCCTGTGCTATACAGTAGGTCCTTGTTGTTTATCTATTATATATAGTATTGCATATCTGGTAATCCCAAACTCCCAATTTATCCCTGCCTCTGCCCTTTCCCTTTTGGTAACCATAGTTTGTTTTCCATGTCAGTGAGTCTGGTTTTGGTTTTAAAATAGAATTTGTGTCATTTTTTTTAGATTCCATATAAAAGTGATATATAATATTTGTCTTTCTCTATCTAACTTACTTCACTTAAGATGATAATCTCCAGGTCCATCCATGTTGCTGCAAATGGCATTATTTCATTCTTTTTATGGCTGAGTAATATTCCATCGTGCATATACACCACATCTTCTGTATCTATTCATCTGCTGACCGGCATTTAGGCTGTTTCCATGTCTTGGCTATTGTATATGGTGCTGCTGTGAACACTGGGGTGCACGTGTCTCTTCAAATTCGAGTTTTCTCTGGATATAGGCCCAGGAATGGGATTGCTAGGTCATATGGTAAGTCTATTTTTAGTTTTTTAAGGAATTCCCTTACTGTCCTCCATAGTAGTTGCACCAATTTGTGTTCCCACCAGCAGTGTAGGAGGGTTCCTTCTTCTCCACACCCTCTCCAGCATTTATTATTTATAGACTTTTTGGTGTGGCCATTCTGACTGGTGTGAGGTGATACCGCATTGTAGTTTTGATCTGCATTTCTCTAATAATTAGCGATATTGAGCATCTTTTCATGAGCCTGTTGGCCATCTGGATATCTTCTTTGAAGAAATGTCTATTTGGGTTTCTGCCCATTTTTTCATTGGGTTGTTTGTGGGGCAAGTTTCTTTCTCCATAAAGCGGAGGTAATAATGCTCCATAGTATATGGGGTTGTTACGAGAACTCAATCACACATCAGAGGGCATAGGAAAAAGTTCAGGACAAAAATGTGAGGTGTTATTCCTGTCATCTTCATTATTATAAGTACACATAAGCTGTTCTTCATTTGAGCAGCTGCTAAAATTCCACCTTCTCTCGAAATACCTTCAGGTCAGTTTAGTTCAGCAAACATTGGCTGAGTGCTCAGTGTATCCCAGGCACTGATGCAACACTGATGAAACTACAAGTAAGACATTGACCTTGCCCTTGAGAAGCTTGCCTTCCAATCGGGAAAGCAAACCCGTAAGTAGATTATTTCAGTTTCAGGCTTCGCTGTCCAACACAGCCACCACTAGCCACGAGTGGCTATTGAGCTCTTAAAATGTGGCTGGTCTGAATCGAGATGTGCTCTACATGTAGAATACACATTTGATTTTGAAGACTTGGAATGGCAAAAGAATGTAAAATATCTAATTCATAATTTTTAGTATGATATTGATTACCTATTGAAATGATAACATTCTTACTGCTCAGCCACAAGAAGAATGACATTTTGCTGTTTGCAGCAACATGGATGGGCTTGGAGGGTATTAGGCTAAGTGAAATAAGTCAGACATAGAAAGACAAATACTGTATGATATCACTTCTATGCAGAATCTAAAAAATAAAACAAACTAGTGAATATAAACAAAAAGAAACAAACTCACAGATACAGAGAACAAACCAAGTGGTTACCAGTGGGGAGGGAAAAGGGGAAAGGCAAGTTAGGAGTAGGGGATTAAGAGGTATAAACTACTATGTATAAAATAAATAAGCTACAAGAATATACTGTACAACACAGGGAATATAGCCAATATTTTAAAATAACTCTAAGTGGAATATAACCTTTAAAAAAATTGTAAATCACTACGTTGCACACCTGAAACTTGTATAATATTGTGTATCAAATATACCTCAATAAAAAAATAGGCTGTTACTCTGCATTTAAGGGAACAACAAATAAAAAGGCATTATTTGATCTAAAAAAAAAAGAAATGATAACATTCTTGAATGTGCCTGGTTAAATGAAATACATAACTAAACTTAATTTCACCTGTTAAATTTAAATGAACGTGGCTCCCGTTAGATTTCTATTGGACAGCACTGGCCTAAGAGGATACAATGGAGGTTAAAACGGGTGCAGAGGGGAGGCCTCTCATGCAGCCTGGGGTTGAAGGAAGGCTGCCTGGAGGAGCATATGCTTCCCAAGCTGAATCTTTAAAGGATGTATAGAGGTTATCCAAGCAGTGACGCATGTAAAGGGCATTCCAGGTTGAGGTAACAGGAAAGGCATGGAAAGGATGGTGTCTGTGGAGCACTGGAAGCAGTTGGTTGTTCCCCAGAGTAAAGCATTGTGAGTTGGGGACTGGAAGAAGCTGCTACTGGAGGAGTGAGGCCTTGTGTTAACGTCCAGTTGTCACTAAATGCCCTGGATCTTGTCTTATACGCAAGATCTGGTTATGTTACACCGTTTGATCGAAGGTTTGGACTATCAGCTGTTGAGAGATGGATGTTGATGTCTATACAAGAACAGGGCTGTCCTAGGGGACTAATGAACATGCACATGCTGCTTGGAAGGCAGAATGCCATTTTCTCCTCTGCAGATAGTCCTCAAGGTGGACAGGCAGCCTAAAATTGCTGCCTAGAGTGTAGGGCTAATGGATGAGAATCATACAGGAAGGTCGGAGCTTCTGATTTGTTCTGATTCATTGCGTTCAAGGACCGTATACTTGACTGCATTCACACTCATTTACCTGTCAATGGATTTCAGTAGGACTCCACCCCTGATAAATTCCTGCACTAAAAAGTAAAATCATTCATCAGATTATATTAATGTAGAAGCACATTATTCTGTCACAAATCACCCTCAGGTCTTCTGTCATTAATAACTAATTATTACATGGATATTTAGTAGGTTGTGGAAGAGTAGGTAGAAAAGGAGCAGCAAAAGGAGACTATGAAAACCCTATGCTGATGGAGAAGCTGCAGCGCTGGAAAGCATCTTCCAGGTCTGCTTCTCACTCTTTAATGTGCATATGAATTACAGGGGATCTGCATTTTCATCAGGCTCCCAGGTGATGTCAATGCCACTGGTCCACAGATCTCACTTTGAGCTGCAAGGTCTTAGAGTCTGTTTAGCACAGTCCTTTACCCAGGGCTGGAATCTCCACTGCAACAGCCCTGGTGAGCCATCAGACACCTCTGCAGGAGGACCGCTGGTGTGCCTGACCTCCTGCTCCTTTGTGGAGTGAGTCTTACTTTTGGAACAGTTTTCCCTTGTCCCTAGATGCTATCTGGGGAATTTCTGTGCATTGGTCCTCGTCCAGTTTTTGGAACCACTATGATAATGAATCTCTCTTTCTCATGACAGCCATTTGGAAATTTGAAGAGCATTTTAATCTTCTCCTAACTCTTCTTTCCAAAGGATTAAATCTCTTTAGATGTTAATCATAGAAGCCTCTGGACTCCCCCAGGAAACAGTATTCTTTAAGTGTACCTCTCCTAACTGAACACAGTGTTCTAAGCTTTGCCCAAACATCAAAATGTTAAGTGGGCTTATTATCTACCTGGCTGTGGACTCTCTGCTTCTGCCAGCGAGTCCTCAATCTTGGTTGTTTGGCAGCCACAGGAGACTTTAGGTTCAGAATAAACTTGATTGATAAGAAAAAGCCCTGTTTTTCCTCACTGGTTGCTGTTGCCTCATCTAGCAATTTCAGAGTTTATTTTTTTTTTTTAAGGAAGCTGTGATGCCTTGTTTTCTGGTCATGAAATAAATATTTGGAAATTTAGAAAATGTGAACCAGCAAAATGACCATTAACATGTTGAGATATATAAACCGATTATTTTTATGCACAGGGATACATATGTATTATCAATGGGCATTTTGCAATGGCACTGAACCATCCTCTGTAAACATGCTTCCTACAACATTTTTATTACCTACATATTTGATCATAGCAACATTTTGTCCAGTCCCCTGCTGTTGGACATTTAGGTTGTGATTTTTTTGTGTCATTATAATCAGTGCTTTAATAAACCTCTATGAACCTAAATTTTATATTCATTTTTGATTAAGGTAAATTCCTAGAAGTAAAATTACTGAGCTAAAAGATACAGTATTTAAATTTCTTTGACTTTGTATGTATATGTAATATCATCCTCTAGAAATGTTGTATTAATCTGATATATATTACCACCGACAGTAAGAGTATCAGTTTCTCTACACACCTGCACCCATAATCATAAAAAAAATCCCACAGTTTGAAGAACAAAAGCAAGTGGTATTCCATTGTTTTATTTTGCATTTTATTGACTAGTGAAAGTGAACATTCTTTCATTTGTCTGTTGCCATTGTAACTTCTCCTTTTGGGGAATTAACTTTTCACATCTATTACTCATTTTTCTATTAGCATATTTAAATTTTTCTTAATGGTTTGATGGCTTAGAATAGTTATTTTAATGCAAAGAATATTTATCCCAATTTCCCCAGTTTGTTATGTGTCTTTTCGTTTTG
Organism: Camelus dromedarius; assembly: GCF_036321535.1. NCBI lineage: Eukaryota > Metazoa > Chordata > Mammalia > Artiodactyla > Camelidae > Camelus > Camelus dromedarius. Next base: position 33,278,326 of record NC_087445.1, read on the forward strand.
TATTTCATTATACTTGGAATTGTGTTCTGGATTATATCATCTGTTGGCTTTTTCTTAATTTATAGGCAAGTTATATGTTTCCGTGTGTGTGTGTGTGTGTGTGTGTGTGTGTGTGAGATTTAACTGGTAAGCTTGTTAAACATTCATATTCATTTGCATTGATTTTTAAGTTAATTTTGAATTTCATCTCTCTTTTTTGTCTTGTTGGATAAGCTAGAAATTCAAGAACAATTCTAAATAACAGTGGTGGCAATGGGCATCCTGTTTTGTTCCTGTCTTGAAAAGAAATACCTTAATGTTTCATCGTTAAGCACGATACTGGCTTTTGGTTTGAGATATGTATCAAAGCAAATATATATTTGCTAAGTAAATATCCACTTATTCAGATTTTTTTACAATTTTAAAAAGTTAGCAGTAATTGCTGGATTTTATTAAATATTTTTTAGCATCTGTTTATATGAATGGGGTCTCTCTGGCACGAGCTCTCTGTCACTCCTGAAACAATTGTAAATCTAGAGAAAAGTTGTGAGTACAGTACAAATAACTTTTCTCCAGAACCATTTGAGAGTTTGTTGCTGACATCATGCCTGTCAACTCTGAGTACTTTTCTGTATATTTTCTACAAACAAGAAAAATTCTCTTACATCACCACAGTACAACTACCAAAACCAGGAACAGAGCACTGAATCATGACTAACATCTAATCTATAGATCCCATTCAAGTTCTGCCAAATGTTCCAGCCATGTGCCAATAATATCCAGTTCAGAATTACGTGGCGTCCATACAAAAAATTACACACAATGTTTATAGCAGCATGATTCATAATAGTCCAAAAATGGAAACAACTGAAATGTCTATCAACTGATGAAAAGGTGAATGAAATGTGATATCTCTATGCAGTGGACTGTTACTCAGCCAGAAAAAAGGAATGAAGTATTGATATGTGTTAAAACCTGGGTGAACCTTAAAAACATTATGCTAAGTGAAAGAAACCAGTCACAAAAGATGACATATTATATGATTGCGTTTATGTGAAAGGCCCAGAACAGGCAAATCCATACAATGAAAGTAGATAGTGTCACCTAGGGACTGGGAGGTCCTGGGAGAGGGAGCAGGGAGTGATTGTACTGCGCGCAGGTTTCTTTTGGGGGGGGTGAAAAATGTTTTTAAATGGTGGTAATGATTGCACATCTCTGTGAATATAGTAAAAACATTGAAATGTATACTTTGAAAGGGTGAAATGTATGCGATGTGAATTATATCTCCATAAAGCTGTTAATAAAGAAAAGACTTGATGCTGCATTTACCCATCATGTCCCTCTTGTCTCCTTCAATATGGGACAGTTGCTCAGTCTTTTCTGGGCTTTCTCGACCTTGACTCTTTTGAAAATTATGGGACAGTTCTTCCGTAGATTGTTCCTCAATTTTAGTTTACCCGATATTTCCTCATGGTTACGTTCAAGTTATGCATCTTGGCTGGAAATACCACAGAAGGGCTACTGTGTTCTGTGCATTGTATCTTACCAAGTAGTACAGGATTTTTATTTGTCACAGGACTGATGATGTTCAATTTGACCAAGTTGAATAAGGTGTTATCTGTCAGGTTTCTCTCCTGTCAAGTTATTCCTTTCCCTTTTAAATAATTTTGTGGGAAGTTACTTTGAAAGGGTATAAAAATTCCATTTTTTTAATATGTATTTTTTAATTGAAGTACAGTCAGTCTACAATGTTGTGTGTCAGTTTCTGGTGTACAGCAGAATGCTTCAGTCATACATGAACATACATATATTCATCTTCATATTCTTTTAATTCTATTCTTTATCAAAGGTGTATTCATTTATGATATCTGTGTGAACCCAGGTTTTCATACTAAATTTGCCATGTTATGATCCCTCGGTAAATATATCTTTTTGATGTCAAATTATCTCAGATTTTACCAGTGGGAGCCCCTCAAAATGGCGTCTGTGCTTTTTTAGTGCATCCCCCTCATTCTGTAAGTATTCTCTGCTCTCTGGTACAGGGAGATGCTCCGGTTCATGCCTTCCTCAGCCCTTGAATCAGCCACTTCCCCAAGAAGTCCTGGTTCCTCTTAGGAGAAAGTTTTACTTAGAAACCAAGAGTTGATCTCTAAGGTATGCTTGCCACTTTGGGGGTTTTATTGCTCCAAACCCTTTTCAGTGGACTGAGCTACAGAATATATGTCAGTTTATGTCTATATGACTTTTCTGTGTCCATCCATCCATATGTTGAAAACCATGACTTTATAGTGATACTGTTACTTCAGTTCAACTCCATAAGTTTATTCTAGTTTTCTGCCTTTCCACATTTGTAGCACCCTCCTCTGAGAGTAAGAAGTCTGACTTCTGTTATCCTTGAAAGAGTTAGCTATGTGATGACACCCTTGTGTAAAGCCAGTCTTCCATTTACCACCACTGCTCTCTCCCCTGTGTACGCCTTCTCACAGCAGTCAAGTTCTAACACACAGCCTCTTCTTTTTGGACTGAACTACTGGCTTTTGGACTGAATTGGTCAGGAAGGGGAAGGGGGCAGGGTAAGGAGGAGGAAAAAGCTGTTTTTCTCTTTGACTTTTAATTTGGTGAATTATACTAATAGGTTTTCCTAATATTGGCTCATCCTTGGACTTCTGCAATGTGCCCTGCTTTGATTTTTCTCCTCTTTCATTTAAGATTTCCTGATAAGTTAATTTATTTTGCTGACCTGAAAAATCCTTGGCATGTGAGAAATTTTCTTAGACGTTCCCTTAATTTCATTCTCTTTGATTTTTACAGGGGGAATACATGGCTTTCTCCTCGCTTCTTTGCATTTTCCCAGTGCCTTTGATCTTGGAAATGTTACCAGAATGATGGCTGCATTTTCAGTGGTGGAAATGATTGATACATCTCAGAAGCAAAGACTCATAGGACATCCACTTCCCAGGGGTGATGTATGACTCTCACAAAAGCCACACCATTATTTATAATACCCTAATGAGGTGGTTTTTTTTTTCCCCCATAGAAACAGAACAGGGATTCCTAACGTTTCCTAGAATTTTTCTCCCCAAAAAAGAAAGAAAAAAAGAATTCATCTAAATGTCCATTTGTTAGCCTCGCATTGGAAGGGACGAGCCTTAGAGAATAACTTATGAGTAAACCAAAACCATCCTTCATCTCCTTCACATCAGCCTGACCCCGAAGAGTTTCCTGGAGCTCACAGGAAGGTTTATTGAAAAGATAAATCTGCTTTGGAGGGCATTTATATTTCAAGGAGAGATGGAATTTGGGGAAGTGCCACATAGATATCTGTCATTCTACAAATCATATTTATTGTCAGTGACCTGAAGTCTGGAGCATGTTGTGATGGTTAAATAATGTCCATAGTTTTGCTCTCCAGGAATGCTTTTGTCCCCCACCTTATCATTACTACTCTGTGCTGGGTCTTTCAGGCCTCCAGCAGATAAGCTGCTTATATTTATCTGAGTAGTTGGTTAATTTTGGAGGCAATCGCCTTGCAGGTATAATTTTCTTCCTTTGACAGAGAACAAAGCCTGGATTCCTATCCTTTTTGTTTCCTTATTCAAGCTTTGTTTCCCACCAGGCTCTTACCAGTTCTGTTTAATTAAAGAAAATATGATTGATTACGTATGTAGATTCCTCCAAAAAGATCTCCATATGCCTGTGTGTGCTCATGTACATACACATATCCCCACAGTACATGTATACTTCTGTATATGTTTTTTTTTTTTTGACTAGGTCTTTCCTGAAAAAACATTTGAGTATGATAAAAGCTGCCCAAGAAGAGGAAGGAAGAAGGGGTGGTACTTCTGGGTTATGAGGTTTGAATTTATTTTTCCATGAACAGTAGACCACTGGGGAACTGTGCCTTCCTGTGAGTTGCATGCTTCGCCTGTGCCATTGGCTCTGGTGACCCACAGGGAGGGTAATCTAATGATCCAGGAAAGGAAATCTCAGAAAACAAAGACTAAATTGAAGTCGCATTTTGGAAGCATGCTCATTCATAAAACTGGGAGGCCACATTCACGTCAGAAGTCCATCAACCAGAATATTGTCTGAGCCTGTGATTAAAACATTCGTTCATTTAACAAATATTCATTGAGACTCTTCCATGTGCTAGACCCCATCCCAGGTGCTGGAGGTGTGTTAATAAGCAAAGACAAACATGGTCCTTACTGGGAAATTTAGCAACTGGTTTTCTAGAAACCAAACCCTGATTTTTTTGTATGTGCCAATTTCAAGCTATCCATGTTCTGCATCATCTGGCACAGGGTAAGAACTCAAAAAACGGCAAGCATCATCATCATCTTCATATCTTGATCATAATTGTCGTCAATAGGCTTGCTTTAACAACATACTGAAGAGAAACTCCTGATCTTTGCGCAGGGTGGAGGACATCTAACATACGTGCTGAGGAGTGTATGTGTTTAAAGGTACAGAGAAGGAGAGACAGGTCTGAAATGATACACACTGGATTTGGTATGATTACCTCAGAAAGATGTGAGATTCAGGGGAAGATAGCTAACAAAGTGGGACTTTCTTTTATCTTTCTAAACTAAAAATTTTATAATTTTTAAAGAAAGGATTCACGTTGTCCAGGGAGCACGCGCAGAGCTCTGACGCGATGCCAGTCCAACAGCGACCAAACGCGCAGTGGATGAAAGATGGTATTATTACAGGAGCGTCAGATAGCACAATATATGAATCACTGTGGTTGGAATCGTTGTTAAATGATTGCTAAATTATTTTCCTGGTGGAAGCAACTTAAACTGTTGAAAGAAGATGAAGTAGAATCAAGACACTTGGTAAGTAGTCCAGTTGCAGCAGAACAAACCACCCCTAAACCGCAACTTAAAACAACGACAGTGTTTATTTTGCTCACAGGTTTGCAGTTTGGGTGTGGTGGGGACATTCTGTCTCTTCTCTACTTGGCATAAGGTGTGGTGGCTGGAAGGCTGAAGAGTGGAGTCATCTGAAGGGCCCTCATTCATGTGCCTGGCGGTGGATGTTGACTGTTGGCTGGCACCAGCATGGGGCTGGGGCTGGAACACCCACGTGTGGCCCCTCCACGTAGCTGCTTATCTTCCCCACAATATGGCAGCTGGGTTCCAGAAGTGAGTGTCCCAGGGGAGAGCCAGGTGGGAGCTCTTTATCAACTTTTACGACCTAACCTTGAAAGTCATACGGCATCACTTTCTCCACAGTCTGAGTCAAGACAGTCGCAAAGCATTGCCCTGGTGCAAGGAGAGAGAAAGTAGACTCCATCTCTTGACGGTCAAGTAGCAAGTTTTGCAAGAACAGATGAGACTGGAAATACTAATGTGGCCATTTCAGGGAGATACAGCCTGCCCCAGTAAGTCCTCTCCTTTCTGCCATTGTACCACATATGAGCAGAGCAAATGTGGACAATTACCCAGATCCTCTTGGCTTCCCATATGAATGTGAGTATTGCAACTTCACCTTTACTCCAAAAACTATATTCATGCGTTGTGAAAGCTGTAAGTTCTTATGTGGGGAAACCAACAGAATTTCAGTGCTATAGTCTTACATTTCCCATGCTTAGCACAGTCATGGTTTTTGAATCAGTTTCCCTGTGTACTGTCAAATTTATCTTAACTTAAAAGGCAGATGGACACGTTACAGGGATGGTGGAAGTCTACCTTTATTGGTTTGACTCAGGAAGCTGGGGGGTTTGTATTATGTTTGTCTCTAAGCTTGCTTCTCAAATATAACAAAAGACAGAGCCCAGAAAGGAGATGCATGAAAAGGAATGGTTTGCAATGGAATTTCCAATATTCTTCTTAAATGCACACTGGTGTCCTTATTACCTGCCAGCTACACTTTATACGAGGCTATGTTAAGTTTAATGTGTTGTTTGAGAGTCAGATGCATTTCTCATTTTTTTAATTAAGGTTTGAGTCAACTCATTCATTTGTATCCCCGAAGTACTTGGTTCCCACTGGGGCTGACATGCATAGAGCATATTAACAGTAGACTGATCACCAGGTATATATGAATTACCCATAGGGTAGCACTTAGAGAATTGTCAGAAAATAGCCAATTAATGGAATCCACTAGATTCAAATCTCCTTTTATTTTATGGTATGAAATATTAGATCCAAATCAGCTATAAATTAGATCCGCAGGGATTCTAATTTTTGAAAACAGTATTAGTGTTAATTTTTGTTTCTTTGAACATAACCAGCTTCTTTCCTCATTTAATAAGATGTGATCCTCGCATAACCAAAAAACTAAGCTCTTTTGGTGATTGACATGTGAAACAAGAGGTAAAGAAAAAAAACCCAGACATTCGCACTGCCTTTTAAAGTGTGAAAAACAGCTTTTACTCTCAGTTGGATAAATCAGTCAAATAGAATTTTAACAAAGTTTTGCCCCCAAATATTTTCTTCTTTAGACTGATGACAACCATGAGATATTTCTTTTAAGCTAAGTCAACATTTTGTTCTTCAGCAGTTTGTTAAAGACTTGAAACCTCTGCCAGTCCTTTTTCTCCCATCCCCACAATGCCAAATAGCACAAGGGGCAAATTCAGTGCCTGTATCTTCCCTGAAACTGACAACATAAATGGAATTCAAATACCGTGAGCCCAAATGTTGATGTTCATCGATGAACCCTTATAAAGAACATTTACTGATAAGCCCAGCTCAGACGGTTATTAAAACCATCAGTTAAGACAGTCAACCAGGTGGTTCTTCAGCTCACCAAGGGGAGCTTTTATAAAATACTCAGTCTTGGGTCCCACTCCTCAAAGATGCTGACTCCCACGCCAAGTATGAGGCCAAGGAATATACAGTCTTCAAAAGCTCCCCTTAGGATTCTGGGTGTCAGCCAGAGTGGGAATGACTGAATGAGAATATTTGCTCACTCTTAAAGTAATTTTTGTGAGGTAAGATGTTTTGCCTTGATAGAGTTTTTATAGCTCAGGACAAAGTAATGTTATGTTTGAATTTCTATCCTCATTATATTTGACAGTAAGAATCCCTGTTTACCCTAAACTTTTATGTACTGACTCACCGTGTCAATGCTTCTATGTATAGTAGAAGCTACAGCTTTATAAAAAAAAAAAATGGGGGAAGTAGTTCCAGTTAATAAATCTCATCATTATGTCCCTCTTTAGCTTTATATTTGGGCTGAAATATATTTTATATATGTTATAGTAATAATGATAATGATCATCATTATTTGGTAGAATTTTTTTTTAGATCCTTCAGGCACCTCTGGCTGGAACTCATGAACTAAATGAACTACAATTAATTATGGTTACACGAAATGAATGTGCCATCCCTCACATAAGTGGAAATATTTGTATGGAGCTGCAAAGGATGTGTAAGATTTCTACAGGCAGAGGAAACAGAACAAACAAAGGCCCAGATGCTTGAAGTTGCCTGGCACATTCAAGGATAGGTGAGTAGCTCTGTGTAGCCAGGGTTCAAAATGTATGGGAGATATCCATGGCTTAAAATCTTCAGTCTTCAGGGATGAGGGCAAAGAATTCTATCTGGTTTCTATTCCCAATTGTCTGGAGAGGCCTTTTGAAGAAATGTGTTAAAATGGATTCTGAAGGTGCATCTGGCTCTGAGCTTGATTGGGGGCAGCCATGGGCAGAAAAGGGGGCAAGAGAGTACAGGTGTGTTCTGTCCCCAGTGCACATGATGTAAGTTTTGTGCAGGTATTCTTGATTTTAGCGTTTTCTTTTATACCGTCTCTTAATTTGGTATATACATTCAATGTCTTTGTCCTGCTTTTGATTCTCATTGTGGTATCTTACATTATACATTGAGATCTTTGACGTATTCATGAAATGCGGATCCTTTGTTTTGTTTTGGCTGCCATTCTAACCCTATGGATGGGCACTGTGGCTGGACTTTGCTGGAACCTTTTGATGTGGTAAGAACCCGATGCGTAGAACCCAGTGTTCACTTCTGAGTTTCTAAATCAACGATCAAGTCAAAGCAATGACTGATTAACTGTTAATCTGATTTGCTGCATTTATGGATTTCCATTTAAAAGCTGATGAGGCACAGACATATTTTACTCCAGAAGAAAAAGAGCTAATACAGAAATTAGATCCTATTTCAGTTTTTACTAAGAAAGTTCACACTGAGTGTCAAAGCACCAGTATTATTATACATATAAATATTGATTGGTCTAATAATTTTTCTTTTTTTAATTGAAGTATAGTGGATGTACAATGTGTTAATTTCAGGTGTACAGCAAAGTGATTCAGTTATACATGCACATATGTATATTCTTCTTCAGATACTTTTCCATTATAGGTTATTACAAGACATTGAATATAGTTCCCTGTACCATACAGTACGTCCTTGTTTATCTATTTAAGTGTGTGTATGTTCATTTCAAACTCCTACTTTATCCCTCCCCATCTTTCCCCTTTGGTAACCATAAGTTTGTTTTCTATATCTATAAGTCTATTTCTGTTTTGTAAATAAGTTCATTTGTATCATTTTTTAGATTCCACATAAAAGTGATTCATGCTATTTGTCTTTCTCTGTCTCACTTCACTTAATGTGATGATCTCCAGGTCATCCACGTTGCTGCAAGTGGCCCTATTTCATTCTTTTTTATGACTGAGTAGTACTCCATTATATATACAAACATATATATATAAACTTTTTCTTTAATCTATTTTTTATATATAGTGGCTAACATTTGTAAATCTCAAACTCCCAAATTTATCCCTTCCCACCCTCTTTCCCCAGTAACCAGAAGATTGCTTACTATGTCTGTGAGTCTGTTTCTGTTCTGTAGTTGAGTTCACAGGGTCCTTTTTTCTTTTCTTTTTTTTTTTTTCAAATTCCATGTATGAGTGATACCATATGGTATTTTTCTTTCTCTTTCTGGCTTACTTCACTTAGAATGACATTCTCCAGGTCCATCCATGTTGCTGCAAATTGCATTTTATTCTTTTGCATGGCTGAGTAGTATTCCATTGTATAAATATACCACAGCTTCTTTATCCAGTCAACTGTCGATGGACATTTAGGTTGTTTCCATGTCTTAGCTATTGTAAATAGCGCTGCTATGAACCTTGGGGTTCAGGCGTCTTTTTGAATTAGGGTTCCTTCTGGATATAGGCCCAGAAGTGGGATTGCTGGATCATATAGTAAGACTATTTTTACTTTTTTGAGGACTCTCCATACTGTTTTCCATAACAGCTGCACCAAACTACATTCCCATCAGCAGTGTAGGAGGGTTCCCTTTTCTCCACACTCTCCAGCATTTATCGTTTGTGGACTTTTGAATGATGGGCATTCTGACTGGTGTGAGGTGATACTCATTGTAGTTTTGATTTCCATTTCTCTGATAATTAACGATACTGAGCATTTTTTCTTGTGCCTATTGGCCATTTGTATGTCTTCATTGGAGAATTGCTTGTTTAGGTCCTCTGCCCATTTTTAGATTGGGTTGTTTGTTTTTTTGTTCTTAAGTTGTATGAGCTGTTTATATATTCTGGAAATTAAGCCTTTGTCACCTGCATCATTTGCAGATATTTTCTCCCATTCTGTAAGTTGTCCTTTTGTTTTACTTATGGTTTCCTTTGCTGTGCAAAAGCTTTTGAATTTAATTAGGTCCCATTTGTTTATTTTTGCTCTTATTTTCATTGCCTGGGTAGACTGCCCTCTATTTTTATTTTTTTAAGGAATCTCCATACTGTCCTCCATAGTGACTGCACCAATTTACGTTCCCACCAACAGTGTAGGAGGGTTCCTTTTTCTCCACATCCTCTGCAGCATTTGTTTGTAGACTTTTTGATGACCAGTGTAAGGTGCTACCTCTTTGCAGTTTTGATTTGCATTTGTCTAATAATTGGCGATATTGAGCATCTTCTCATGTCCCTCTTGGCTATCTGTATGTCCTTGGAGAAGTATGTATTTAGGTCTTCTGTTCATTTTTTGAATGGGTTTTTTGTTTTTTTGATACTGAACTGTATGAGCTGTTTGTGTATTTTGGGAATTAATCCTTTGTTGGCCTCATCGTTTGCAAATATTTTCTCCCACTCAGCAGGTTGTCTTTTCGTGTTATTTGTGGTTTCCTTTGCTATGCAAAAGCGTATAAGTTTAATTAGGTCCCATTTATTTATTTATTGTTTTTATTTCCATTACTCTAGGTGATGGATCCAAAAAATAGTGCTGTGATTTATGTCAAATAGTGTTCTGTCTATGTTTTCCTAAGAGTTTTATAGTATATGGTCTTAAATTTAGGTCTTTAATCCATTTTGAGTTTATTTGTATATGGTGTTAGAGAATGTTCTAATTTCATTCTTTTATATGTAGCCGTCCAGTTTCCCCAGCACCACTTACTGAAGAGACTATCTTTTTTCCATTGTATATTCTTGCCTCCTTTGTCATAGATTAATTGACCATAAGTATGTGAGTTTATTTCTGGGCTTTCTGTCCTGTTCCATTGATCTAAGTGTCTGTTTTTGTGCCAGTACCATACTGTTCTGATTATTGTAGCTTTGCAGTCTGCAGTCAGGGAGCTTGATTCCTCCAGCTCCATTCTTCTTTCTCAAAATTGTTTTGGTTCTTCAGGATTGTTTTTCCATATAAATTAAAAAATTTTTTGTCCTAGTGCTGTGAAACATGCCATTGGTAATTTTATAGGGATCACATTGAATCTGTAGCTTGCCTTGGGTAGTCATTTTAACAATATTGATTCTTCCAATACAAGAATACGGTGTATCTTTCCATCTGTTTATGTCATCGTCAGTTTCTTTGATCGGTGTCTTGTAGTTTTCAGAGTACAGGTCTTTTGTCTCCTTAGCTAGGTTTATTCCTAGGTATTTTATTCTTTTTGATGTGATGGTAAGTGGGGTTGTTCTCTTAATTTCTCTTTCTGATATTTCATTGTCAGTGTATAGAAATGCAACTGACTTCTGTATGTGAATTTTGTTATCCTGCAACTTTACCAGATTCAGTGCTGAGCTCTAGTAGTTTTCTGGTAGCATCTTTAGGATATTCTATGCATAGTGTTGTGCCACCTGGAAACAGTGACAGTTTTATTTCATTTTTTATAATTTGGATTCCTTTTATTGATTTTCCTTCTCTTACTGCTGTCTCTAGGGCTTCCAAAACTATGTTGAATAGAAGTGGCGAGAGTGGCCATCCTTGTCTTCTTGTTCCTGATCTCAGAGGAAAGGCTTTCAGCTTTTCAACACTGAGTATGATGTTAGCTGTGGGTTTGTCATATACGGCCTTCATTATGTTTAGGTATGCTCCCTCTATGCCCACTTCCTGGAAAGTTTTTATTATAAATAGATGTTGAATTTTATCAAAAGTTTTTTCTGCATCTCTTGATATGATCGTGTGGTTTTTAGTCTTTGATTTTTTAATGTGGTGTATTACACTGATTGATTTGCAGATACTGAAAAATCGTTGCACCCCTGGGATAAATCCCAGTTGATCATGGTGTATGATCCTTTTTTACGTATCATTGGAGTCAGTTTGCTAGTATTTTGTTGACGATTTTTGGACCTATGTTCAACAGTGATATTGGCCTGAAATTTTCCTTGTGATATTTGTCACAAATCAGGTATCACAAAAAAAAAAGATACATGATTTGTCTGGTTTTGGTATGAGGGTGATGATGGCCTAATAAAATGAGTTCAGAAGTGTTCTTCCTCTGCAATTTTTTAGAATAGTTTCAAGAGGATAGATGTTAACTCTTCCCTAAATGTTTGGTAGAATTCACCTGTGAAGCCATCTGGTCCTGGACTTTTGTTTTGGGGGAGTTTTAAAATAGCTGATTGAATTTCAGTACTGGTAATTGGTCTGTTCATATTTTCTATTTCTTCCTGGTTCAGTCTTGGGAGATCTTACCTTTCTAAGAGTTTGTCTATTTCTTCTAGGTTCTCCATTTTATTGGCGTGTAGTTGCTCATAGTAGCCTCTTATGTTCCCTTGTATTTCTGTGATGTAAGTTGTAACTTCTCCTTTTTCATTTCTGCTTTTATTGATTTGGGCCCTCTTCCTTTTTTTCTTGATGAGTCTGACTAAAGGCTTATCAAATTTTGTTTATCTTTTCAAAGAACCAGCTTTTAGTTTCATTGATCTTTTCTTTTTCTTTTTTTTTTTTGTCTCTATTTCTGTTCTGGTCCTTATGATTTCTTCCCTTCTACTAACTTTGGGTCTTGTTTGTTCTTTTTCTAGTTGCTTTAGGTGTAAGGTTAGGTTGTTTATTTGAGATTTTTTTTCTTGTCCCTGAGGTAAGCTTGTATTGCTATAAACTTCCCTCTTAGAACTGCTTTTGCTGTGTCCCATAGGTTTTGTATTACCATGTTTTTGTTTTCATTTGTCTCTAGGTATTTTTTGTCTTTGATTTCTTCAGTGATTCATTAGTTGTTTAGTAGCATATTGTTTAGCTTCCACATGTTCGTGGGTTTTGTAGTTTTTTTTCTTGTAGTTGATTTCTAATTTCATAATGGTTGGAAAATGTGCTTGATAGTAAAGTTACTTTCACAGGCTTGCTTTCTGGCCCAGTATGTGATCTATCCTGGAGAATGTTCTGTGCATCTGCTGCTCTTGGATGGAATGCTCTATAAATATCAAGTCCATCTAGTCTAATGTGTCATTTAAGGTCTGTGTTTCCTTATTCATTTTCTGTCTGGATGATCTGTCCATTGATGTAAGTGGGGTGTTAAAGTTCCTTTTACTAAATATTTGCCTTATGTATTGAGGTGCTCCTGTGTTGGGTACATATATATTTATAATTGTTGTATCTTCTTCTTGGATTGATTTCTTGATTCTGTAGTGTCCTTTGTTTATTGTCTATTTTTTGTCTGATATAAGTACTCCAACCCCACCTTTCTTTTGATTTCCAGTTGTCTGGAATACCTTTTCCATCCCCTCACTTTGTCTGTATGTGTCTCTAGGTCTGAAGTGGGTCTCTTGTAGGCAGCATATATATGGGTCTTGTCTTTGTATACACTCAGCTAGTCTATGTCTTCAGGTTGGAGCATTTAGTCCATTTACATTTAAGGTAATTGACATATATGTTTTTATTGCTATTTTGTTAATTGTTTTGGATTTGTTTCTACAGGTCTTCATCTTCCCTTCTTTTATTCTCTTCTCTTGTGATTTGTTGACTATTTTTAGTGATATATTTGGATTCCTTTTTCTTTTTTGTATGTATATCTATTATAGATTTTTCGTTTGCAGTTACCATGAAGTTTTGGTATAGCAGCCTATATACATGATGGTTTAAGATGTTTATCTCTTAATTTCAAATGCATTGTAAATATCTTGCATTTATACTCTCCTCTCCTCATGATTAGTGATTTTGATATCATATTTAACATCTAGTTGTTCTGTGTATCCCTTACCTGTTCATTGTGAATACAGAGAATTGTTTTGTCTTTTAACCTCCCTACTAGTTTGTGTGTGGATGATTTCCTACCTTTACTGTATGTTTGCATTTAATGGTGAGCTTTTCCATTTCATAATTTTCTTGTTTCTAGTTGTGGCTTTTTCTTTCTCCCTAGAGAAGTTCCTTTAGCATTTGTTGTAAAGCTGGTTTGGTGCTGCTGAATTCTTCTAGCTTTTGCTTGTCTGTAAAGCTTTTGATTTCTCCATCAAATCTGAATGAGAGCCTTGCTGGTTAGAGTATTCTTGGTTGCAGGCTTTTTCCTTTCATCACTTTAGATATCTCTTGCCACTCCCTTCTGGTCTGTATAGTTTCTACTGAAAAATCAGCTGATAGCCGTATGGAAATGCCCTTGTATGTTTCCCTTACTGCTTTAGTATTTTCTCTTTAATTTTTGTCATTTTGGTTACAGTATGCTTGATGTGTTCCTCTTTGGGTTAATCCTGTGTAGTACTCTCTGTGCTTCCTGGACTTGGGTGACTGTTTCCTTTCCCAGGTTGGGGAATTTTTCAGCTATTATCTCTTCAAATATTTGCTCAGGCCCTTTCTCTCTCTTCGCTTTTTGGGACCCCTATAATGAGAACATGAATGTGCCTGATACTGTCTGAGCTCTCTTAAACTGTTCTCATTTCTTCTCATTTTTCCTCCTGTTCTGCAGCAGCGATATCCAGTACTCTGTCTCCTAGCCCACTGATCCGTTCTTCTGCATTATTTATTCGACTACTGATTCCTTCTAGTGTATCTTTCATTTCAGTTAATGTATTTTTCAACTGTTTGATTGTTTTTTATATTTTCTCTTTATTAAAAGCTTCTTCCTCTGTGCATTCATTCTTCTCCCAAGTTCTTTGATCACTTCACGATTATCACTCTGAACTCTTTCTCAGATAGACTGCCTATCTCCACATCGCTTAGTTCTTCTTCTGAGGTTTTTATCTTGTTCCTTCATCTGGGAGATATTCCTCTGCCACCTTATTGTGTCGAAATTTCTATTTGTATTTTTGTGTGGGTTAGTTTACATTTCTTGACCTTGGAGAAGTGGCCTGTAGGAGACATCCTGTGTGTCCCAGCAGTGCACTCCCCTCTCCTCACCCAAGGCCAGGCCCAGCTGGTGCCGGGGTGGGGTCTGCCCTGCCTCTGCAGGCTCAGTTCCACAGGTTGCAGGAATCTCAGTTTTTTTTCTTCCAGTGTCTGCCCTCTAGTGGGTGAGGCTGGTCTAGAGGCTCAGGCGGGATTCCTGGAGGGAGGGGCTGGTGCCTGCCCATTGGTGAGTGGAGCTGGATCCGGGCCCTCTGGTGGGCAGGGGCAGGTCTAGAGGCAGCTCAGGAAGGCTTGGGCAGCTTGTCTGCTGACGGCTGGGGTTGTGTCCTCGCCCAGTTGGTTGACTGACCTGAGGCTCCCCAGCACTGGGACCTGTAGGCTATTGGGTGCGGCCAGGTCTTGGGGCTAATGAGCCAAGATATTTGCCACCAGAGAGATCACGCAAAGGGATATGTCTAACCCAGGGTGAGCCACAGTCACCCCATCCCTCCTCAGGAGACCCTCCAGGACCAGAGGGTAGAAGAGCCTATGAAGTTACTGCTTTTGCCCTTGGTCCCAATGATGAGATTTTGTGTGCGCCCTTTAAAGTCTCTGTTTGCCTCAGTCTCGTGGGACTCCTGCAATTAAGTCCCACTGGCCTTCAAAGCCAAATGCTCTTGGGGCTCCCCTTTCTGGTGCTGGACCCCCAGCTGGGGAGCCTGACCTGGGGCTCAGAACGCTCCCTGCTGTGGGAGAGCCTCTGCAGTATAATTACTGTGCAGTCTTCCAGAGTGCTGGGGTGTATGGAGGGTGAATAAATCCCGAGTGTGCCGCTCCTACCATGTCATTGTGGTTCCTTCTTTATGTCTTTTATTGTGGAAGATCTTTTCTGGTAAGTTCCAGTCTTCTTCATCAAGAGTTGCTCTTTAGTTAGTTGATGTGCTTACGAGAGGAGGTGAGCTCAAGGTCCTTCCACTCTGCCATCTTGGCACGTCTTCCTAATAATTTTTCAATTTACTAGTTTTCAGAAAGAAATCCAAACACTTTACATGCTTCAAGGAAATTTTGAAATGCATATTTACCTCTTCAAAATTGTAATTTATGTGAAAACTCTTTTTGTTGTTCCCACTATGTTTTAGTTATGTCTAGCAACCTCATTTGGACAAAATATATAGATTCTTCATTAATACTAGATTTTACATTTAATTAGCATGTGTTTTCAATTCTAAGACTATCTTGGGGGCCACATTTTAGCCACTCTAAAGTCGGGCTGTGTACATTGTAGTATCTGTGAACATTTCATGTAGTATTTTCCTGTCTTTTTCATCTTCTACCTCCCCCTACCAAAAAGCTATTATTAAATCTATGCTGCTTCTTGGCATTTTAGAATTGAGGAAATGTGGAAAGTGCATGCATGGAGGATGGATGACTGCCTTTGATTTTGCCAAAAGGAAAGAAAGAGAAATGATAAATAAGGCAGAAGAGGAATTGCTTCGACTAAAGATTTGCAAACCTTCTCTCCCTCTTCCCTTACATTTTGAGTGTGGCTTCATGTATGTCTGACAGCTGGGAGTTTGGAATGACTTTTTCTGCAGTGTCTAAAGGAGAATAAAAAAAAAAAAGATTTAATTTCACTTTAATTCCAATATTTTTAAATTGCTTTGGTTTAGTAAGTTAATGAGGTCAGTTAGTTGCTGGAGCCAGAGAGAACACTTTTACCTAGAGATTAAGTTAAAAACCTTAGAAAGTTAAATCTAGGGGGCAATTTTAAAGGTTGTCCAGTCCAGCCAAAGCTTTGGCTATGGGACCTTGTCCTCTAAGAACCTTCTTTCAGCTTTAGTTCTAGAGTTCTCCTTGATTCTCTCTTAGCCTGATGATTATGGGATGTTCTTAGATATTTCCTGCCCTATTACTTTTGATCTTAAAATAGCAACCTCTAAGGCAAGTTAAATTTTCTGGTTGCTGTAGACATATAAGTTGCTTAATGCTCAGCAAAGTGTAGGAAAGATTTAGGGGTCAAACAGACTGTAGTTCAAGCCTCAGTTCTGCCACGTCTTGGATGTGTGACTAGTCAAGTTACTCAGCATCTCTAAACCTTATTTATTCAAGTCATTCAAAACATCATCAGTGTCAGTGAGGCTTGCATAACTAGAATGTGCCAGCTCTAGCCTAACAAAACAGACATAGCTTAGCTCATGAGGATACATGGGAATGAGTTGCCAGTGACAATCTGGAGGACAAGTTCTCTGATACGGATAGCCCTGGCTTGGAAATGGGGCACACTGCAGCAAACCTTTTGGAGAAATTGCATCAATCTGAGATGTGAAGAATGACTAGGGATAGTCAGATGGTTAGGAAAAATCACAAGTGCCTTGCCTATAAAATGAGGACACACCTATGTTGTTGGGTTATAGTGAGAAACAGACAGTGAATATAATACACCAGGACTGTGCCTGACAGGTCAGTATTGGTCCAGGAAACAGGGTCTGAATGGGTACCATTCTAGGCAATGGGGATGCAAAAATGAGTAGGATGCTGTCTGTGTCCTACCAGGTCTTAGAAGCTCGAGGTCTGCTTCGAGCTTCCTAGGCTGCCTCTGCTACTGCTCTTGTTTCATTGCGCTGTGCTTCCCTGTTCAGGCGTCTGAATCCTGAGACCACCAGCTTAGCGAGGCCAGGAAGGCTTCTCTCTTATCCACGGCTGTATCTTCAATGCTTAGTAGTCCTAGTGGACCTTTGCTATTCATCTTAGCCCCGGTTGCAGACGCGGTCACTTCCCTGACAAATCATCTGTCCCTTACCTTTTCAGCTTACACCTGCCCAACTTTCAGCTACTTCCCTGCTGAATTTGCTTGCCTGAAGGTTTCCTCTGTCTGGTGCTCACTCTGCTCACACATCAGGGAGGAAAGCTAGGAGTGCAGGCGAATTAAGGGGCATTAAGCCACACTCACGCTGCTCTCAGTTAGTGGATAAATACCTCAGCTCCTGGGCGCAGGGATGAGTCTGAGGCATGTCTTGTACACTGGCTCCAAGTCCCCCCTAGAGGATTTAGTTCTCCTCACCTCACAGGGATAACTCGATGCCCAGAATTAATTCTGTGGACAGATGGTAGCAGAGACAACAATTTGAATGGTAGCATCCAGGACCCAGTGCTGGCGGCCCATGTGATAAAACCCAGGGCATGCAGCATGGCTTCACCCAAACAGTTCCACTTGGGGATTTTTGAGCACTGCTCCTCGTTAGCCTCCAAACCTGTTTCATAGGTCCTCTCACAGATTCTTTGATCTCTACAGTATCTTTTGTGATAAATACCTTTCCTGCCACTGTGTCAAGGTTGATTTTTGTAGCTTACAACTAAGAATGTGGTCTGTGTCAGTCAGGATAGAGCCAGGAAAACAGTCCTCTGAGTCTTTCAAGTAGACGGGATTTTAATACAGATGTCGTTTAAAGGGGTGATGGAAAAGCTGGAAAGCCAGACAGGGAGAAATGAGGCAACTCACAGGTCAGTAATAGCTGGAAGCTGCCATCACCCTAGGGCTGGAGGAAGAGAGTCGGTCATGTGACAGGAGCTAGAATCATCTGGGGGCTTCCTGGAGGGGTGTCCAGTGGGATCCAGGACCTGAAGCTCACAGGAAGGAGGGGAGGTTTTTAATCCCACACCTCCTGTTAGTTCTAAGTAACCAGAAGCTAGAGGGCACAGGAGCCCATAATACAGAGCAGAAGAGGGAAGAGCCAGAAAATAGACGTGCAAGTCAACAGGCAGTTGACATGCATGCGCAGTAGGAGCTCAGATACTTTATGGCTGAATGAGTGAAGAGAAAAACCAGGGAGAGAGCGGGGACCAGAATCCTGTGTTTATGTCAACTCTGAAAAGAAGAGGGAGATAAGAGGACCCCCCTAAGAAGCACAGCAGTCGGAGAGATGGGAGGGAAATGAGGCAAGAGAAGTGTCTCGGGTGTCCCGGCCCTGGGGCAGTCATGTCTGCCAGCCTTGAAACCAGACTTGCACCAGACGGACCTCTGAATTATTCATCGGGTCTAGACAGGAGGCTCGGAGCGCTTATCCATGAGCTTTGGGTATCATAGCTTCTAATCCAGGCTATTCCCTGGGTAACTTGGGTTATTAAGTGAGGATAACAGTACATGCCAACTTTCACTGGGCAAGGTGAGGAGCAGCAAAGAAAAGATTTTTAAATACTTGGCAAAACAGAGAAATGTGTCGCAGCAAGAATCTTAATTGATGACCTAGAGACATGTGCATTCATTCTCACGGTCTGAATTTATGGGACTGTCCTCTATGACTTCCACGAATAAATGGAATGTAATCTGTTTGTTGGAGGCAGTGCCTCAGAGAAAACAAAAGTGTGTGTTTGGATTTGTGAGAAGGGACATGGTGTAATAGAAGAGCATAAATTTAAGATTCGGGGAACCTCGTTTTAATCTGAGCTCTGCTGCTCATGAGCCTTGTGATTTTAGACATATTTTAAACTGAGCTTCAGTTTCTTCATGTTTAAAATTGGCATCATCATCATAATTCCTGGCTTCAAATTAAGATAATGTTTTTATGATTGTGTGGGCAAGCCCCATGCCAGCACGGATGGGCACTTTGTAAGTATTTGTTCTCTTCCTTGGTCTCCCTTCTTTTATCATTGCTCCAACCCAGAGGGAAAAAAGTGAGAAAGTAAAATGTTTTCAAAAAAAAAAAAAAGGCTACTGTGAATTGTTTTCATAGGAAAATGCTTAAAGGAATTCAAACCCCAAACTCAGTGTTCCTGCTCATTCTTGAAAGCACCGAAGTCCACAAGCACTGTAAAGCCAGGGCCGTTTACTCAGGATTTCAGATGTTCCATTAAAAAATTCACCTGCACTTATTTTATGTCTTCAAAAATCCTCACTTCCCATGGCTGAGTAAAACGATTTCTTCCTCGGGCGGTGTCTTGCTGTTTCTGGGACCCAGGCAAGGAGTCCCTGTGCCTTTAAGCACGCTGTTTCTTCTGGACGCAGCTGGAATGTGATCGCTTCAAGGCTCACTGCAAAGGCGCTGGGCCTGGGCCTGGGCCAGCCCCCGAGGAGGGTTGCCAAGATACGACACCAGACACAAGACCCCTCCGTCTCCCTCTGGGTTTCTGGAGCAGCTGTCTCTAGCTCTGCTGTTGAAATCACAGTTCCTTCATTACAATCCAAACACATCTGTCCCCCAGACAAGAAAATGCTTAATAAAGGGACTTCCTCCACGCTGGCTAGTCTTGTGGTCTTATCCAGCCCTTAAAGACAATGCCCAGGCTGAGTACCACAAGGGAGCCTGTCCAGGGATGGAGGCCACCCCTGGGATGTGTCCCCGGGGAGGCAGAGTGCCAGCTAGCATTGATACCTGGGGCTGCTGTCAGGGTACTCACCACTTGGCTTGGCTTTGAAACATCATTGGGAGCTCAGACAAGATCAGTTCTCACTGAAGCTTCATTTGTGCATCGACAGGTACCTGTAAATATAAATTTTGTCATGACTTTCTGTGTCAGAAAATACAATTTCAAAGCAAAATGTATTCTTTATTCAAAGAAGTGGTGGTAGTGTCAACCCAAACTTAAGCCGTGTCCTAGGTAGTGGAGGTCAAAAAGGAAAGTTCTCCGCCACGGATTTTTAGGATTTGCTTGCCCCTGCAGGGCCCTTTTCCAGGCGGGAAAAGAAGCTTCCCAGGAGAGGGGAGACCCATGTTCTGGGTCTGCGGGATGGAATGCTCAAGGAAGGCACTGATCCCTTCCCAGCACTGGCCCCTGGAGGTGCCAACCCCATGGTGGACCCCTAGCCCCGGGGCCCCTCTTGGAGGTTGGTGCTCTGGGATTGCAGCAGTAGCAGCTGGTCCTCCCCTCACCCCATGTCTGTCTCACTCAGTCATTTATTTTGGTAACCAAATGGCCACAGTTACCCATGTCCTGTTCTTTCAGAACTATTTTAAGCCTATTTAGTCATTTGTATTAATATTTAATTCCATATTCTAAATAGAATGCTACCTCTAGTCGCTTCCTATTATGGTAAAGATTTATCTCACGTCCCTTTACCCTTCCTCCGTGCTTCCAGTTTGTTACACTCCAGTTCTCGCTGTTCCCATTATCTGACAATGGCGCGTTCACCTGTGAGCCGAGGAGCCTGTGATCACTATGGTTCTTTTCTTTTTTGGGGTATTTTTTCCTAGAGCCTGTCGATTATTTTATTTTTTTAAGATGTACTCTGTTTTCTCCATACGTGTTAAGTTTCCCCAGCCCCTTCAAGAGCCTGTAGCATCCAAGGCACTATTTTTAGCACATTAAGTAACGTATTTAACTTTTTAAATACCACTGTGAGGTAGGTGGAATCCAATCCCCATTTTACAGATGGGGACACGAAGCACAGAGGGGCCGACTGGCTGGTGTAGGATCCTAAGTGGCAGAGGCAGGATTCGAGCCCAGCCAGTCTGGCTTCTGCATGCACATTCCCAAACTCAAGCAGCACAGCCTTAGCTCTAACTTTCTACACAAGCAAGTCTACCAGATAAGCAACGAGGTATCATTTGTTTAAACAGAGCTCTCTCTCCGGTGTGCCCCCCGCCTGTGCTCTTGTGTCCCGCACCTGTGCCCGCTGCCGTCCTCGGACTTCTGCTCACTCCTGTCCGGGGAATTTCCGACACCTCCCTCCTGTACTGACTCCTTGTTTCCCGGGTATCACGTCTTCTTTCTTGGTTCACCTCCTTGCTTTAGGGGGAGCCGTCCTGTAGAAGACTTCTTGAGAAAAGGTGCATGGGACACAAATACTTTTTAGACCTTAAATGGCAGGAAGTGTTTCTATTCTACCTTGATAGCGTGGAGTCGAGTGTTCACTGCCATTCTCATTCTTGACGGTTTATGTGTGACCTGTTTCTCCCCTTCCTTGAAACGTTCACCGTCTTCCTGGCATTCTGGAGTTTGACAGCAGTGGCGGGTCTTTTCTCATTTATCGTGCTGGGTGCTCAGCAGGCCTTTTTAAGTCTGGACCCTCGTGTTCTGCACGCCCAGAAAATGTTCTTGTAATGGTTCTCTTGACATTTTTCTCTTCTGGATCCTTACGGTACCATGTTGGCTTCCTGGATTCGCCCCCTAGTTTCACCTCTTTTTCTCTCCTATTTTTTAAAAGGTTTTGAGATATTTCCTTATTTTCCAAATATATGTATGTAATATACATACAAATTTATATTTATACATATAATTTTACCTCTTATGTTTGAATTTCTAAGAACGCTTTCTTATCCAAATAATAATCTCTGCTTACTCCTTTTTCTTTTTCTTAATAGCATCCAGACCTCATTTTAACAATAGTGTGTATCCTCTCAGGTCATCCAATATAATTTCATTAAATTTTTCTTCTTTTTAATGTGTATCTTTGGCTTTTGTTTCTTTCTTTCTTTCTTTTTTTTTTTTTTTTTAATGAGTTTTCTTCCTTCCTTGCCTCTGTTTTGGTGTCTTTAGCTTTTATCTTAGAGGCTTTCTTCAACTGTCAAGCAGTCATCGGCTTTCTTTTCATATTTTAAAAGTTAGGTTAAAACAAAGGCTGATTGGAAGCTCTGTGTGCTTGGACTTGGCTCGTCAGCTGTAAAGTGCACTGTAGAATAATTGGCTGAGACATTGGCTTTTTAACTGGGAGATTCCTCAGTGTGAGGACCTATAGGGTTTTGTCTAGGCACGTGAGGTAGTTATTTGTGCAAAAACGTGTTGAAGTTTTGAGACGATTGAGACCATTTCTGTTACAGCAGCACAAACATCTTAACAATTTCGTGTGAGACGTGTGAGTTCCTAAAACTCTCTCTGCTATTTCTTCAACTTGGACCTTGTCTCCCCACATATTGCTTAGCATGGTCTTCTCTCTCCACTACCAAACTCTTATTCATTTTATGCAGAGCTGTTTGGTTCATGCTGATGTACGTCCTCAGAGGTCTCTGCCCCTAATCAGCTTTACAAATTATTTTCCTAAATGAAGACAGTTCCAGCCAAAAGAAGAACCATTGTCCCGTTTGTGCCGCATACCCAAACATCCATTGTTGAGTTAAAAACTCTGCTAGTTATATGACAGCTATTGATAAACTTGACTTCTGAACTGGTGCCAACTTACATATAGCCCTGGTTTCCTTATAATATGTGATTACGGCATGCAGATCCATTCTACTCACTAAGATAATTACGTCTATCTTGAAGTACATCAATCTGCTTGTTTCAGTGACTCTGCTGAAACCTCTTGTTTATTTATCCCCTTGGTGAGTGTGCTTGAGATTTTTCTACATATTGGAACAGTCACACTACAGCGTCCTGTCTATTGACTTTCCATTTAACACTGTAGACCTCCTGGCAAACGTATTGTTAAGAGCTCCTCCCCAAGCCCTAAAGTGCTATAGAATCAAGGTAGTTAAAGCTAGATCCTTTAACTTGATTTCCCTTCTGTGGAATCAAATACTCGGTTTTCTGGTATGATCGTAGCTAGACCTCCTAGCAGCATTTAATATACTGGATTGAAGCTTCATACTCCTCCTTGAAGCTTCCCTGGACACCACATTCTCCTCATTTTTGTCTCCTGTCGCGTTGGCACTCTTTTCTGTTCTCCCTTGTTGGCTCCATCTCCTCAATGTGACCTCTGATCTAAGAGTGCTTCAGGGTCCGGTTCTCACCTCTGCTGTCTACCAGGTCTCTTGAGTGATTCCATCTGCTCCATATTTTTATGCTGACGACTCCCAGAACTTTATTTTTAATTACGTTGTATGCCCAGGACTCCTGACTCGAGTTGCCTACTTGACATCTTCACACAGATGTTCAGTAGACACCTAATGCTTCCCATGACCAATACAGAACTCTTGAGTCAGTGCCATCTGTACGTGTCCTGACTACCCCAGATGCCTCTTTCTTCCCATTTTGGAAAATAATGCCAATGTCCAGCCACTTGCTCAAGCCCCAGATCTGACAATTACCCTTGAATCTTCTCTTTCATTTATCCCACAAAAGCTATTTATCTACCAACACGATTGGTTCTACTCCCATAAATTCCTTGAATCTGTCCAGTTCTCCACATTTTCATGATTCTAACCTTAGACAAAGACATCACAATGTTTCCTCTCAGCTGCTGCAAGAGCTTCTTCCCTGGGAGCCCTGCTTCCAGGCTTGCACGTAGCAACCACAAGAAGCTTTTAGAAGCATAAATCACATTGTGCCGCTGCTTAAAGTCCTCCAAAAGTCTTGATGATTTTCAGAACCGTACTCGTTCTAGCTCTTGCCTGTCAGCCCTGCGTTGGGCTCCCCACAACACCAAGCTCACTTCTCTCCTAGAGCCTTTGAAGCCAGCTCTTCCTCTGCCTAGAATGAGCTTCTCATTCTCACGTGCATGGCACATTCTATGTTCTCAACTTCCCTAAAAAGTCACCTCTTCAGAGGATCCTTCTCTGGGTATCCACCTAGAAGACCTGTTCAGTCATTTTCTTTACCACCTGCCTATTTAAATTCTGTGGATAACACTTACCACTATCATATTTTTCTTATTTACTTGTTTATTGCCTGTCTAGCCTCTGCCCCTCCTTGAGAGAGGTGACCAGTCTCATTCAGCTAGTATCATCAATGTTCAACACTTAAAAAAAAAAAAGCACTCAATGCCTATTTACTGAATGAAGGGATGAATATATGGAAGAAAAGCACCTGGGAGGCCATGTAGTCAGAATAATTCATTTTTAGAGGTGAGAAAACCAGAGGGAAAGGCGACTTGCCAAAGATAGTGTAGTTATCAGGCTTTTTGGCCTATTATTTTAAGTTTGTTCATTATTACAGTGACCTCAACTACATCCCAAAGCAACTACCTTCAATTATATGCTTGGCTCCACCGGTTTCATCAGTTCATCGTCTCACCCCGGGGTCCTGTCTGATCAACATTACCCCAGCCAAGGGTGCTATGGACAGAAGCCAACTATATGTTCTGTTGTGTCAGCTGCCGCCCACGCTGGCCGTGTTTATCCTGGGGTAGTTACAAGCTTTCTTTGTAAACTGGGAGAACTGACTTTTTGGCTCTTCTCCCCTGTTGACCCACTACAAACTCACCTTTTTACCAAACCAGATACTGGATAGTGGTCATGTACAGGGTAGAATTATTCATCTATTTTGTTACCATGTTACTGGCCCAGTTTACCAGATAATTATGGTGTTGTAGAAAGAGCTTCGCCTTGGGAAACCTGGCTTTTCATCCATTTCTTTTACTCAGAAGCGGCTGCCTGATCTTAAGCGAGCCTTTAATACTCTAAGCTTCAATTTTGCAGCCCGCCCAGCATTGCCATGGGCAGGGAAAACCACCACCCCCAAACTAAAAAAACCAACAACCAGCTCTCTCTCTCTGACTCCATCTCTCTCTTCCCTTCTTTATGTGGAAAAATACAAAAAATCACTTCACAGGGATGAACTGAACTCATTAATAATCCAGTTAGTTGCATGAAATGAACTCATGAATGTGAAAACATCTTGGTAACTGTGAAACGCATTACAGATATAAGGGATTGCTCGCATTCATCAGTTTCTCACATATTAAATATACAGCCATCAGTAATTGTGATTTTTGTTAAGTCCCTGTTATATGTCAAACTTGCAAAACAGCTGTCTTCTTATCCAGTGTACTTTTGGATAATGATTTTAATTATTCTTTTCAATAAAAGTATTATGTTCACTGTAACTAATCCAAATGGTATGAAATGTAAATGGAAAGGTTTACCCATTCACCTCAAACCCCATAAGTATAACCCCCAGACATAAGCAGTTAGCATTAGCTTACTGTTTTTAGTTACTACTACTGCTCATAATAGTTAGCATAACATAATAGCTACCATAATAGTTGAGTACTTGACTGTGAGTCTGATGTTAGAAGCACTTTATGGATTAACTCATTCAGTAACCCTACAGCTCAAGTATTACTGTTACCCTCATTTTATTTTTAATGGAGGTAGTGGGGATTGAACCTAGGACCTTGGGCATGCTGCACTCTACCACTGAGCTATGCCCTCGCCACACCATCCTCATTTTATATGTGAGCAAAGTAAGGCACAGAGTTGGGAAGCCACTTGCCCAGTGACACACAGGCATTTTAGCTGAGGCAGACTGGCTTAGTCGCTAGAAACAACGTATCTTAGACACCTTTACGTTCAACCGTATACAGAGCTACTGTATAATTTTAGTACCTACAGAACACTCCACTGTATGATGTATCTTATATATTGGCTCAAAATTGATGACAGTTTTTATTCTTGTCTACATTTTTCATTATTAGGAATAAACTGCAAAACATTAAAAATTAAACTGCCATGACAACCTAGAACGTTCGTGTGTCTCTGTGGCATACATTTCTGTCAGTGAGTAGCTGAAACAAAGGACATAGACACTAAACTTTTTGAGAGACACTGCCTTCCACAAGGAACAGTAATTTTCACCTGGAGTCTATAAACCACCAGAGTCACTGTGAGAACCAGTTTTTTAAATGTGCTTCTGTTTGTTTGTTTGTTTGTTTCCTCTAATTGTGTTTTAAATCTGATTGCTCTGTTGTTTGACAAGGAATTTTACCGCCTGGTAAGCACAGCATTGTGGGAAAGCTCCTCATATCCCTGTAAGGTGATGCCTCTGCTCCCGGGCAGGGGGTGAGCGTGCATCCAGTGACCTCTCTGCCTGTGCCGCCTGGTACCCTGAGGCTCTGGAAAAATTACTGTGCGACTGTTCGCCTTGGCTCAGCCTGAGATCTACTATGACAGATTTATTGGCTCTGAAACATTTATCCAAGCAGAACCTCTAGACCAATATACGTTTTCACTCACATGCACTCCAGGGAGAGCGAGAGATGAGAACCATCAGGAGTAAAACTCCACAGAGATGTGAGTCCACCTCTCACTCCACCCTGGAAAATTTCTTAAGAAGTGAAATTCATCATTTCTTCCAACATCACATCTCTCTTTTTTTAACCAGTTTTTCTCAGTTGGTACTGAAGGAGTAGATCAATGAAAGGAAAAAATTAACAAGGTCCCTCAATCAACTACCATTTCATTCATTATTTGTTCTGTAAGGGAAAATACTAAATAATCTATGGTTCTTGCCTCCAAGAAACTTGCAGTTTTCTCCAACCTTTGTAGGAATGGAGGATGGAGAAAAAGACTTGAATTTAAATAGAGATGTATTTAGAGCAATAAGGGAGGATGTATAAGGAGAATCAATAATAACATTATCCCCATTTTCTTGACGAGAAAAATAAAGCTTGGAGAGGTTAAGGGGCTTAGCCTAGCTTGCTAAAATAGAAAGTAGTGAAGTCAAATAGTTCAAACTCTGGTTCCAGTTTCAAAGGTCATGTGTTCTCTGTTGCACTCGGTAGTGGTCTCCACACCTGCTTGATGTAGGTTTCCAGTTCTATTTAGCATACTGACGTCCTCCTGGGTACTACAGGCACACAGAAATCCTAGATAAAATCTAGCAAAACTATTTTACGTACATATCCAAGGATGAAAGGAAGGGAGGGAGGAAGAGAGAAAAAGATAAAAAGAAAGGAAATTTTTAAATGCCAAAAATAAAGAAGAAATTCATGGCCAATATGGTAAATGCATCAGCTGATGCCAGAACAGAACAGAGGGCATCAGACATGGCTATAGGACCTAACAGGCAGAGGTCGTGGTTTTTAACACGTGTCTAGAATAAAAGACTTGCCCTTGGGCCTGTGAGAGGTGAAGAGTTAGAACTGAAATTCACACATAAAGCTTAGGACCAAGGAAGAGCTGCTTCCACCATATAAGGGGACTGTGAAGCATCATTCATTTACCACAAACACACCTGACAAAATGATCACGGATTAGGTATCTGTGTGGGAAAAATTTCCCCACAGTAAATGAAAATTTTAAAAATAAATGTTATGCATAGGTGTAGAATCCAAATTTTAGACAGAGGAACACCAAAAAGAGGTATTTATGTAGTTACTGTAAATATTTCAGGCCAGTGAAACTCCTGAAATTCCCAGAAGAATCAAATGCAAGACTTCTCTGGATGGTTGCTAGCAAATCTTAGAGTACACAGGAATCCCACAGAGAAATATGTCCTAGCTGAAAGTATGCTCACAATTAAAAAGTACAAAATAAACAAGGATGTGGTCCACAGCACGGGAGAGTCAGCTTGCACGCGTGGGAGGAAGCACCACAAGAACCTCCGATAAAATGATCCACAGCTATCTATACATTAAGCTTGTGTATAATCGTTAAAGAGAGAAAGGGAGAAATAAAAATCCTTGTCAAAAACCAGGGCACTAAAAAAGAACAGGCAGATATGAGAAACAACCCAATAGGGCAAATCAGGACAAAGTTATGAGTAAAATTAAACACAGTGGCCAGCTGTAAGAGCAGATTGGCACAATTAGAGAGAATTGATGATATGAAACATGACATATAAATGTTATATATAGATGTCAGGCAAATATTTGGGGGTACGAGTGATGACAGGTGGGAGTAGCATGATGGGGGGACCAGAACAAGCACACTCCAGACTGAAGGAAAAAACACGGGCTGTGTGGAGCTGGCTGGCACTCTCTGGAGTCGTAAAACCTGGGCTCTCTGTGTGCCTGGAGCCATTGACACACTCCCCCTGCAGGGCCCTTCGCATACCTGCATTTCTGCAAGATAAAAAACATCATCTCTTGATGTGTGTTTACCTCAGGAGACGGCCTGTCTCACAATACCCTAGGTGGCCTCTTATCAAAGTCATAAAACCTATTGTTCAGAGGAGTCCAACAGATCTCACAAGCAGTCAGGTGCCTGTGCACAAGCTGATCATGCAGCCCCTGCCTTGTGCGCACAGGCCCCTGCCCCCAGTAAAAGACCCTGCACACCCACCCTCGGGGCTCCCGCACACAGGCACCTCCTACGCGTGTGGCCCGTTGTTGTCCGTGGCAGCGTAACCTAATAGCTCCTTTCCTGAACTCTTCTGGGCCTCTGGTAAATTCTTTTACCAACCCCAGTCACTGGCCTGTCGCCCGAGTGGTGTCCTACAGCGGTCTGCCATGTGCCTTAGCAACTCAAACTCCCCTGTAGTCAGAGAGGGGAAAAGAAAGTATAGGAAGCCACTCTAAACATAGTGATCAATGAGTGAACTTGAGTTCCTGTAGGACGCTGGGTGAAACTGTGCAAAGCACAAGAGCATCATTCTGAGGGTTTTCATGCTTACTAGTGAAATACCAGTAAAGGCTACGGGGGCAGAAACACAGTCAAGTGATTTGGGGCTGAAAACAATTTCTGGCAAAGGGAAACTTAATTAACAGGGCGCTGGTGTTTCTCACTTCCAAACCTTGGGCAACTGGACAGAGTCTGATGTGCTCAGGGAAGGCTCAACGGTGCTGAAAGTCAGGTACCAGGTTTCCCCAAACCAGGCTGTTTGAACCCTCTACCTTGGTGGCCGGCCTTGGCAACTTTAATTAAAAAATCAATTCCGATGACTCTCCTGTGAATGAAAACAACTGCCTGCCATATCAGTAAACAAAGGATGCTGCGGCCATCTGCTGCCACCGCTGTCACCTCTGATGGTAAGCCGGAGGGAGCTCTGGGTGGAGTGAAGCAGGCTGCCCACTGACAAGTCCTCAGCCTCTGCAGCCACCCCTAAAGGTGCCCCACCCCAAGGAGACTCAGGATGGGAGCACAGGATACTGGCCCTAGATGGCTAAGATGCATATCAAAGGAATGACTTCAGTGAGCCCAGACTTTTGCGCCTTCCCACATATAGAAAAGCACTAAATCCCTCAGCCTGGGATATCTGGTTTCCTTTATTAACAGTGATCTTTTGATGTTCAGACTACCTGCTCTTTGTTGCCAAAAAAAAAAAAAAAGAAAAAAGAAAAAAAATCCTGTATATCTTGGCTCCTCCCCTGCTTATTCAGAGCAATCTGAGAGGCCATTATCCTGGGCTTGAAGTCCTCAGAAATGTCCACTGAATAAAACATCACTGTCAACTTTTAGGGTACGCTTTTTCTCTGCCCAGTCAACACTCCCATGCTCAAGAAAAGCAATCACAGACTCTAATGACTTTCAAATGCCTTGCCACTCCTACTCCAGTCAGGGCCAACATGAAAATGCAGAGGTAAATTGCGTTGCCTGTTAGAATATCAGGTAGACTGGAACCCACTGGTGGAAACGAGCCCGCAGCGGACTTCGATGGCTCTAGTGCTGGGAAGAGAACGTGGAATGATTCCTGGAGAGCCCAGGCGTGGCCTCTGCAGGTAGCCCAGCAGGCAGTCTACCACCCTTTAGGCTGAGCCCTGTCCTGGTTTAGGGTTGTGTTTTCAAGTGGTTTGTTCTTAAAACAATTGCAGATGGTGCTCAGAACCGGGGCTGAGCAGTCATTTAAACTATTAACCAACCACCCAACAGAAGCTCATTGAGCCGCTCCCGTGTGTCTTTAGGGTAAGAGCCCAAGGATGGAATGGGAGAGAGGGAGAGGGACAACCAGGAGCTGGAATGTAGAATTGTAGACAGACAACCTCTTGATGGGAGGCAATGTGACAAGGTGGCTAGGGTAAGGCCCTGGAGGCATAAAGGCTGGGTTTGAATCCACCTTATTACACCCAAGCTGGAAGGCTTTGGTCCCTGTACCTCAGTTTCCAGTTCTGTAAAATGGGATAAATACTCTCTTATTCATCAAGTGGTTAAGATTAAATGAGAAAGGATTAAAAGAGATAAGGATGAAGCGCTTAGCTCAGAGAAAGTTGCCTATCATTGAAGGAGGAATGGTAAAATGGCCGCACTTGGGCTAACTGACTCTTGACCTGCTGCTTGCCCTTAGAACGGTCAGCAAACTTGACCGACCAGTCACCGCCCCCAGCCCCAGGCCCGTTGTTAAAGCTGAAGTCATTGATCTTGTTGCCTTTCACTTTATTGTAGCAATTAAAATTTATAATCATGTTTGGCTTCTGAGTCCTCCAGGAAGAAGGTCATGGAACTGTAGTCCTCCAAAATAGCCTGATTTGTCAAAAGGAGAAATATGCCGCAGGTGTTTACAAGATGAAAAGACTGGAAAAGTTGCAACTGCCAGTTTCCATGGAACTGTTGCCTGGGGACGTCCAGTCACCACAACATCTTGTGACCAGATAAATGATTCTGTTGATTGTTGTTTCTTTTTAAGCTATGGCTATGTTAACCACCCTGCCCCATCCCCAAGGTGGGTTCACAGTTTTGAAGGCACCAGCCTGCTGTGAGTCCCCTTTGCCCGGCAAAGCAATAAACCTGCCTCTTCTAAGCTCCAAGACCCTGTCTCTGAGTTATTTGGCTTGTAAGGGATGGGGGCCGATCTTTTGGCAACAAATTCATGGTGCCCACGCGAGGCATGAACCACCCTCTTTTCTAAGAGGGGCTTCAGGTTCCACCTCGCTGCCAGGCCAGCAAGGCTCGAACAACTGCCACTCCAGGTCGATGGGAGGGACAGCGGAGAACGGGGCCCAGCGGCTACCAGGGCCTCTTTGCTCTGGGGATCCTTTCATCCCTTGCCCTTCCACCCATCAGCAGACCACAGTAGCCTAAACCGATTTCTTGGAGGAAGAAAAGATGGCTCTGTTTCTTCTGAAGTGTCGCATCTGATCGGCAGGCCGAGGGTAAGTTCCTGGGGATGACCAAGGCCCCTTGATCTCACGTTGAGAGTTCTCTAATTAGACAGACGGGGGTCTCTCATTTGTATTTGAAATGGGCACCCATTTGTAACAGAGGTCTTGGGCTGAGAGGACTTGGAAGTGAAAATATGTGTAAGTTTGGAATTTGAATTTGTTTTAGCCTGTCGTTTGTAAGTTTGTGCCTCCATTTACCCGTAAAAACCTGGTATTGCAATTTGAACTCTGTATTTGTATTTTGTACTTTGTATTTGAAATAAGTTATGGGAGGCACGCCGTCTATTCCATCCAATAGCCCAGTGGGTAAGATCTCAAATGACTGGTCCAATTATAGTTAACTAAGAAAGATAATGGCTTTAGAGGCCACTCAGGAGGAAGCCCAGCACCTAATACAAGGGACCCCGCAGGTGCTCGCTGTGGATGGGGTGCCCTAGCTGGGCTTGGAAAGGGCTTGCCAAAATGCACTCGCTCTGACAAGGTGCAAGCCCTAAAACCAGATTAAAAGTAGCCAGAAACCCCGGGAAATTATTGGAAATTGTCTTTCAGTTTTATAACTCTAGAGAAGACAGAAACAGAAAGCCAGAGTTAACAGTATAATAGTAACTCGCCTGGGGGCCTTTAGTAAACAAAAGCCCAGGGGCCAAAAGGAAGATAAGAGAAAGCCAGCTATTAATGCCTGTTAATCAGTGTGTCTATTGCAAAGTGGAGGGGCACTGGAGAAAGGGCTGCTCAAAACTAAAACTAGGATGAAAAAGGAAGAGCAAACACTTTCCAATGTCAAGGTCACCCAAGAGCCTCAGGCACAGCTGACAGCGGGGTCTCAACTAGTGGACTTTCTAGCTAACTTCTAAACTTCTATCCCAGTACCAATGACTCAACTGCTATTGCCACCTCTGGAATGCAAATTTTGAGAAAGGAAGTAAATAATTTGGAAACAGATAGAAATCTTAAATGTCTTCTATAGAATCTAGACAGACAACTTCGATTTGTTCCATCTGCCAGAAACCCAATTTGAATCCAACCTCTTATAACTGATGAGTCTGTGTTTGTGTGTTTGTACGTACCTGTACGTGTGTTGTAGATATGTGGCATTGCCAAAATTAATTTGTAAAAGAGCTCTATTTAATTGGCTTAAAGAAAATTAAATGCTTATATAAATACTCAGAAATATAAAAGAAACTGGCCAGAATGAAAATCGGGTTCATGAGATCTAAAAAGTATTCAGTTCTGAATCAATACCTGGTATTTGAAGCTAGCTTAAGCTTATTGATTTAATTAATATAGACATGTCTCAAGATTTATTCATGTTAAGCATTAAGATTTTATTGTACTTAGGCTTAATAGAAGTCCAATAAGACCTTGTCATGTCTGTTACAAATTTGTCAGCAAGAAAAATAACTTGGTATAATAGTCTTGCAAGTAACTTAAATGCAAATGAAAAAGAGCTTGTGGGTAAACTTTTTAGGAATGATTATTTCAGGAATGCCTACTCACTCAAATGAGCTCCCCAGATATTTGGTAACTTGAAATTTTAGAGTTGTGCTAGATTAAGTTAAATGATGGAAGTTTATTAAATAGCTAGGTCGTTTTCAAATAAAATAAGGTATCAAAACATTAATTGCTGAATATTGACTTCCTCTTACAGAGAAACTAAAGGTGTTTAGAAATATTAATAAATGTTTGGTGCCACCCTGAAACATTCTTTCCTATTAAGGGAAACATCTCAGTATGCTAGGAAAGTAAAATGAGTGCGTGAAAGAAGGTATGAGAAAGGGAATTATATTTTGTTAATGAAAAAAGAGTGACTTTATTCTGAAGCTGTTTACTTCTGAATGGAAAAGAAAATAAGGGACAAAATAATATGGATACAGAAAGTTGTGGAAGGTTTGTGAAAGAGGAACCCTGAGAAAAGAGTTTTGTATATAATTGGGATTGACTAAGTTTAGAATAAATTTAGTCAAAGTAAATGAATCTTAGAAGTAAGCTGGTACAAGGCTAGATTTGGTTTTCTGTATGTTAAGAGGACAAAGTTTCCTTAAAATGTTAATCTGCCTTTAGCAACAGATTGTAAAGTTTCTTTTTTTTAATTTTATTTTAACATTTTTTATTTTTTGAAATCCCAGTCTATCCCTTCCCACCCCCCGCCCCCTTGGCAACCACAAGTTTGTATTCTATGTCTATGAGTCTATTTCTGTTTTGTATTTATGCTTTGCTTGTGTTTTGTTTTTTGTTTGTTTTTTTAGATTCCACATATGAGCGATCTCATATGGTATTTTTCTTTCTCTTTCTGGCTTACTTCACTTAGAATGACATTCTCCAGGAGCATCCATGTTGCTGCAAATGGTGTTATGTTGTTGGTTTTTATGGCTGAATAGTATTCCACTGTATAAATATACCACTTCTTCTTTATCCAGTCATCTGTTGATGGACATTTAGGCTGTCTCCATGTCTTGGCTGTTGTAAATAGTGCTGCTATGAACATTGGGGTGCAGGTGTCATCCTGAAGTAGGGTTCCTTCTGGATATATGCCCAGGAGTGGGATTCCTGGGTCATATGGTAAGTCTATTCCTAGTCTTTTGAGGAATCTCCATACTGTTTTCCACAGTGGCTGCACCAAACTACATTCCCACGAGCAGTGTAGGAGGGTTCCCCTTTCTCCACAGCCTCTCCAGCATTTGTCATTTGTGAATTTTTGAATGATGGCCATTCTGACTGGTATGAGGTAATACCTTATTGTAGTTTTGATTTGTATTTCTCTGATAATTAGTGATACTGAGCATTTTTTCATGTGCCTGTTGATCATTTGTATGTCTTCCTTGGAGAATTGCTTGTTGGTCTTTTGCCCATTTTTGGATTGGGTTGTTTGGTTGTTTCTTATTAAGTCGTATGAGCTGCTTATATATTCTGGAGATCAAGCCTTTGTCGGTTTCATTTGCAAAAATTTTCTCCCATTCCGTAGGTTGTCTTTTTGTTTTACTAATTGTAAAGTTTCTTTTACCCCTTAAGTGATCTGTTCTGTATTTACCTTTGAAATAATTTATTATTAATGAATAAGTATTGTTTCACAGTGATCTATGCTTTTATCTGACCAAGTGTTTTAAAACTTTTTAGCAAGCTTCCCAGATATCAAATTTTAATCAGAATTCTTTTGACCTCCAGCTAAACTTGGGATGCTTCAGAGGGCTCCTGAAACATCCCAAAGAGAGATTTTAAATTAGTAAGATTCATTTGGTATGTTAAATTACATGGGAAATATTGTCAAATGAATAATAAATCTTCTTAGGTTACATTGTATGAGAAAGTAATATTAATATATACATATAAAAATTAAATGGAATTCCTAAAAATCTAGTATGTCTGAAATGTTACCAGTCATAATTCTGGTTATTGTAACCAGGTTTCTTTATCGATTACAGTGTAACTACGTGTTTAACCATGCTTTTAAGACTTTTGTCATTTATAGACAGTTACTGTTTTATTCTGATGCCTTTGCAAAACGCTTTCTCTTCAAGGAGATTTACTGATTTCTGATAAGTTTCAGATTATAGCACTGAACTGAACTGGGTAAGATATTTTAAAAGTCTGATGGAAACTCTGATTTCATAAAACTGTAACAACAACAAAAAAAGGATTAGTTACATGAGACTGAGTAAACTGATGAATATGGTTATAATTTTTGGTTTTGCCTGAAATATTACTGGCTTTTATTCTGTGTTTCCCAGATATAAAGAAATGCTTCTCCTTAAGCTAATTATGACTCACAGCAGTTTGATAAATTATACCTATGTAAGCAGACTTGGAACAGTTATCTTTTCTCACTATCTGATCCCTCCAGAGACTGGAAACTCTTAGGTCCCCAGTGGCTCTATCAGATAAATTAGGAAGGTCACCACCTAACAGGTATAGGAATCTTAAGGCATTTTGAGGACCTTGAAAAGAAAAGAATGCACCTAAATCTGTAAGGCAAAATCTGTGACAAACCTTTAACATGGCTTTCCTGGCCTTAGGAGACCTTATTAAAATTTCAGCTTGAGACTCCTTGTAAAAAGTTCCAGCACAGCTAATGTAAAAGTGCCTGTATGATCAAATAATCAGACTTAACTTGCAGACAAATTACTCTTGATTTGCCTGTATTTGATAAAAGTGAGGGTAAACTTAGAGAAAAGAATTATATTTCAGTGAATATTAAATTCAAGTTTTGTTAATTGAGGTCTGTATTTACCAAGACTCATTTCCCAGATCGTTCCTTGCTGTTATATTACATTACTGCAAAGTTTAATTGCATTATTAAAAGGACACTCTAGGTTTGTTTCTGAAGCTCAGTAATCTATCCTTGGATGAAGATCCGATGCCCCATGACCTGCAACCTGGGGATTGTACATACTGGAACAGGCATGATTTAAAGAACTATCTTCAGCCTGGATGGAGGGACCCTTTATCAGATACTCTTAACTAGACCATGCACAGCAAAAGCTGAAGGAAACTGACTTTTGGATTAATTTCCAGTCAGAAAGAGCTTCTGCACTGGACTGGCCTATAGAGGACTGCTCACCTTAAAAACAATGCTCAAATGGAGAAGAAGCTACCAGACCAGGATGGGAAGAAGACGATATCTGAGGTAGACAGCTGACCCAAGACACCGGACCAGGCCTGTACACCAAATACTTTGATAATGGCTATGAACTAATCCAACTGTTAGGTTTATGATCAATTACCTATATCTAGCACTTCTGTGTTATGTTGGTGGGTTTCCCTATTCCAAGGCTCTGACTAGATAGCCCTTAGAAAATTTACTCCAAAGAAAAATAAAATTATAGTTCTATATAGGCCACTATTGACATTACAAGGTGGGAGCCCTCACCTGGCCAATTAATAATACCTGCTCTGAGCCTGAGCATAAATATGAGTTTTCTTATAAGATCACTCAAGCTCAATCAATGCAACAAGCAAAATTTCAGCTAAAAAATATAACCTCCCTCAATTATGGAAAGGACTTACATGATTAACACCAGGGTATGGACATTTAAGGTTAAAGGCTCCCTTATGTTAAAAAAAAATTAAACTATGCTAAGGATGATTAACCTAATAACATTATGAAATCTGGCTGGATGTCTTATGAACAGTGCCTGTATAACATTTTCCTCAAAGACAAGGATCATTACAGAACAGACTAAGTCAGACAACCCGAGGATACACTGAGCCACACCTAATGGCAAGTTCTTGGCTTAAATTCTTTCTTATGACCTTACTAATACTGCTAACTATATTATTTGTATTTTGCCTGTTTTACAAAATTGTTTCTTGCATTACCAAATGTGTGACTGAGCCTCTGATAAAATAATGACTAGGCAAC
Source organism: Camelus dromedarius (assembly GCF_036321535.1). Taxonomy (NCBI): domain Eukaryota; kingdom Metazoa; phylum Chordata; class Mammalia; order Artiodactyla; family Camelidae; genus Camelus; species Camelus dromedarius. The sequence goes on from NC_087445.1 coordinate 33,314,741, forward strand.
TTGAAACAGTAGACCAGATATATATACTTGTGTATGAGCCCAATGATTGTAATAGCGCAACTCTGGGTACGGGAAGCAGCAACAAGAGGGGATATTTTCCTGAACCACAACAGACTAGTAAAACAGGTGGTCCAGAGACTTTTTGCTACTGTTAATAAGGCCTAGCCCTGTAATGGCACATTAAGCGGCCTATCAATGAAATACTTGCCTGGCCTAGGAATAAGCATTCCTAGCACCGTGGGACGAAGTGGTCATGCCAAGCCACGGTCAAATTTATGGTCATGAGGGCACTCGCCATCTGCCTTTATAAGGACTGGATCACGTTGGCACTTGCCATCTATCTCTGCTTGGATTAAATCACAAGCCACTGTAGCCGCTGACCTCCAGCACACCCTGAAAGGAGTTCAGGGTGGAGATCAGGAATGAGGCACTCTGTGCTCTGGGAAAACTGGCTGAACAGGTCTTCAGATAGCTAGATTTTTTCAGGAGAAGATTTATGAGCCCAAATTCTTGCATCTCCTCATACCTAGAAAAGCACTGAAATCATTAATGGTGACATCTGCTTTGGCCACTAAGGAGAGAAATGCATTTGAAAGTCAAAATGGAATGACTGTAGTTCAGACATCCAAGGTAACCAGTGTAGATGTGATTTCAGACAAGTTTCTGTCTTACTGAGGACTTGAGTTTTCTGAGCTGTGTCAAATTGGAACGCCACCAGCCATTCTCATAGCAGTGTCTGCTGGCAACTTGTAGCTGCAACTTTATGAGTTGAAGTTCTCCTCTTGTAATTATTAAGTTTCTAGATCCATACTGCCTGCTGTATTTCCATACTAGATGAATCCAGGAACATCACAACTGCCCTGGAGGACATGAAACAGCAAATACATAATATAGGGGATTCAAATGCTTATGCATAAAAAGTTACATCTCAATGTGAAGGAAAAGCCGGTCTGGACTAGCAAGATAACTCCTAAATCTAAGTGTAATAAGTGACGGTTTACTGACCTAAGTTCTGCTGGGCTAACTTGTAAATCTGAAGTTTAGTGTCAGTTTACTGGGCTAACAAGCTAACTTGTAAATCCAAGCTCAACAAGTGTCAGTAATGTGATCTGTTCCTAATAGATAAGTTCCAGTGTACTGATTCCTCGGCTCTGCTGTTTGAGCCTTATTGGCTAATAGTCCCAAGCTTGTAATTAACCCTATAAAACCCCATGCACACATCTCAGAGGTGCTCAGAGCTTCGGAGCAGAAGCCCCTCTGAGCCCGCCAGCGTAATAAATCTGAGTACTCCAACCTTCCGAGTGGTGCTTGTTTCTTGGCTGGCCTGTCGTTTCCATAACATCAATACTTGGTTCTCTGGCCTCTTTTCATGGATACCCCAAGGTCTCAGATCTATCCTTATGGGGATCCTGCAGTTTTATTATCACTGGAATAGGTATATATATGATCGTTAGACTGACAGTCTTCTATTGCCTAATGTGTGAAAAGCATACTGCTAAGACTCTTCTGAGACCCCCTGCCATGTGGCAAGATCAGGTTCGCTCATTCCATCTCAGAAACCCCCATTCGATGCCCCCTTTCAGGAGGGAGCAGCCAGACGAACAGGACGGCCATCTCCCTATTTCCATAGAAATGGAATGAGTAAAACTGACAGTGGGGAATTTGAAGGAGGAATGGTAAAATGGCTGCACTTGGGCTAACTGACCCTTGGCCTGCTGCTTCCTGCTTGCTGCTGCTGCTTGCCCTTAGAATGGTCAGCAAACCTGACCAACCGGTCACCGCCCCCAGCGCCAGGCCCATCGTTAAAGCTGAAGTCATTGATTTTGTTGCTTTTCACTTTATTGTAGCAATTAAAATTTATAATCATGTTTGGCTTCTGAGTCCTTCTCCAGGAATTAGGTCATGGAACTGTAGTCCTCCAAAATAGCCTAATTTGTCAAAAGGAGAAATATGCCGCAGGTGTTTACAAGATGAAAAGACTGGAAAAGTTGCAACTGCCAGTTTCCATGGAACTGTTGCCTGGGGACGTCCAGTCACCACAACATCTTGTGACCAGATAAACGATTCTGTTGATTGTTGTTTCTTTTTAAGCTATGGCTATGTAACCACCCCGCCCCATCCCCAAGGTGGGTTCACAGTTTTGAAGGCACCAGCCTGCTGTGAGTCCCCTTTGCCTGGCAAAGCAATAAACCTGCCTCTTTACTTCTAAGCTCCAAGACCCTGTCTCTGGGTTATTCGGCTTGTCAGGGTCTGGGCTGATCTTTCGGCAACATCGTTACCAGGGCAAAGAGGTAGACCACTGTGTATCTTTTTATAAGTGCGACCTGGGGAAACAGGCATTTGTAAAATGAGGGCTGTGAAAATTCTAGTTACGTAGACCTCCGGAGGACAATGCCTCATATGCACATGAATTTGGGGTTCCTTTGTTTCTATATTGCTCAATTATACTGGATGAGAACTTGGATTTTTCAAGCTTTTAAGTTATGGAAATCACCCTTTGTGGAAACAAAGTAAAAAAAAAAACAAAAAAACCAGAGTCTGAAAAACAGATACATTCTATTTGGGATGTAAATTAAACCTTTTAAGAGGCTTTAGGAGGTAGCTTTTCCAGGATAATTGCACCGTGAGGACTCTAGGCCAATCACTCTTTAGCCCCAGGGTCACCTAACTGTGGATACAAAGGGGTCATATCCAAATCGATGCCATAATTACAACGCCTCTCAATCTAACAGATGCTGAAGCAAATCTTCAGTGCCCCTTGCCCTGGTTATTGCTGGCAGGCTCTGAGGGGTGTCTCCATGTGTTCATGCAGACTGGACACAAGGATTGCACCCCCCCTCCCTGTTTGTCTCTCCCGCCCCACCCCACCTGCCCTGGTAGTTTGCCCATAAAGGAAACTCACTGGTGCCCTGCAGTTGCTACCACCCATCATGGGATGCCAGTGTCTGTGCCCAAGGGTGCGGTCTACCGTGACCCCTAAGCTGTCAGCTCTCGGGGAGCCAAAGTAGCTATGGTGGGATGAGTGTGTCCCCCAACCCTGGAACCATGCATTGTGGTCTGGTCCCAGCAGCCACCCTGTGGGGTCAGAGTCCCACAAAGTCTCTCGTGAAATCACTTTGGTCACCTGGCTTTGGTTAGCAACACTGCTGAGGCACATAGCTGAACTGGCAGAGCAGAGACCTGGCCGTCCCCTGCAAGGTGCTCATCTCCCTTCTCCTCCGCTGCCCCAGCTCCAGACACTGCTCCCTACTCCCCAGGTTCTAAAAAGAGCCTCAAGCACATCTTCAAACAGATCCAAGGTGGAGGAAAGCTGCCTGGCCAGCCGGGAACAGACATCAGCTTCATCAGCCGAAGACCTGTGATGCTGCTGCTGGGGCATCGGAAGTCACTTGCTTGGTAGGAGTGGCCTATAAACCTTATAAACCTTACAAAATAAGGTTTTAATTAACCTGTGACAAAAAAAAAAAAAAAACCTCAAATAGCACCCTGATTTTATTCCAAGTTTGCATCATAGTTGTCCCTCCCTATAGGACCTGGTTAAGAGGACTGAGGCCTAAAAACGATGAATGATGTAAAAGTGATGAAAGACATAAATACACCAAATGGGAAGTGCAGGAGATGGTTTACTACAAGTAAATTCATATAAACATCCATTATAAGCTGATGCAAAATAGCACGCTATCAGAGTAACAATTCCTTCAAAGGACTAGTTGGTGAGGGCTGTGATACATTGGTTGTGTATTTCTCGGTTACCTAAGGACATTATTAACCTTCTTCATTTCTGCCCCAAATTAACTTCTTCCACTTTGGTAAATTCATCAGAGAGAACTTATTAGAATGAATTCATTTATTCCTTCACTGCATGATACCGCATTTCTACCTTGTACCAGGCACTGTTTTGCGGGAAGGACACGTAATTGACCAAGTAGACCAGGCAGGCCCTGACTTCATGGGTTTTCTTTTTATACTTGAAGTTTTGGGGGGTTTTGTGGGGTTTTGGGGGGGGCCCTTTTTGGCGGGGGAAGGTAATTAGGTCTATTTGTTAGAGGAGGTACTGGGGATGCTGAGCATGCACTCTACCACTTGAGCTATACCCTCCCCCAACTCCTTTTGTAATTAAGAGACAAACAGCAAACAAACAAAAAAGAAATACTTAACATAAAGTCAGGGAGTGATGTGTTGTGAAGATCAGCAGAGGAACTCTAGGTGATAGGGATACTTTAGACTTGATGCAGGCACTCTCTCTACAGAGGTGACATCTGAGCAGCTATAGGACTGAAGTGGGGCAGCAACCCACAGGGGTATCTGCAGCCGAGCATGTCCAGTAGGGGAAACCGCAAGTGCAAAAGCCCTGAGGTGCTCAACACATTTGAAGTGCAGAAATTAGCGGGGAGAGGAGTGAGAGCTTGGGAGGTGATGCCAAAAAGTGGTGTCAGGTGTGCACAGGAGGTAGGTCATGGGGAGGGGCTTGGGTTTTCCTCAGTGCCTTTGATCATTGCTGATCACTTCTAACAGAATCTTATTGAGTGGAGACTTTGCTGAACCACCCAGACACCCCCATCTCTCTTCAGGACCTACATACCCACGCCCCTCAGCTACAGGGAGCGTAGACCGCAGAAGGCTCAGGCCAAATCCCTCTCCGGGAGCTGCGGGTTTAAGGGAGCTGCCGCCCCTAAGCTTACGCTCCTCCCACCCAGTGGCAGCCAATGGCTGGTCAGCGTGGGCGCGTGGTGGCCCCGCCCCCTGACGTCCACGGGAATGACGCTAAGGGTCGGCCTAGCTCCGGAGGCTTCCGTAGGATCCGCTGCGGCCTGTGTGGGGACTGGACGGTGGTCCAGCATCCCCCTCTGTCCAAGCCTGCCTGCCTCGCGCCGCACAGGTGCTGAGCCTACCCAGCAAATCTGCAGCACACACATCTCAAAATCTGGAGATTCTGAGATAAGGACAGTTCTGAACCACGAACTGCATTATACAGGTCGCCATCCCTAGCCGGAGAAGTGAAGGATGACGATAGATGTATTCCGACTCGCTGCCAGAGCCGGTGAGCTAATTTTTTAAATTAAACTTCTGATTTGGGTGGCCAATTTTCGTCATTTGTCCCTTTCCCCTAAAAGTGGAATACTGTTAAGAAAGCGGGGGTGGGGTGGGGTGGGGTGGGGGAGAAGTGGAGAGTATTTTGACGAGTTGGAATCTGGTTTTCATTTATTTCATTCTTGTGAGCCAGTCAGTTCATTCAGGGATATGGAAAGCATATTAACAATATTTAATTAAGTGTGAAAAGATGTCCAAAAGTAACTCATAGAAGTTTCTGTCAGTTTGGCTACCCACTTCTCTAACTTTTGAAAAATCTGAAGGCTTTAAAGTAGAAGTAATGCTGCTTATCTTTAAAATTTCCTGTTCCTGATAATCTCATAAATGTCTGCACTCAGCTGGACTGAATGTTGTACAGAGGTATGGTCCCTACAGGTGTGTGACATTACTGCTGCTCAGTACAAAATTGCAATTTGTAGATAATCATTTACCCTCTGAAACAATTTGTTTGACCGCCATCATGCTGGATCAAAACAGTCATCCAAATGTGTCCAGCCCTGAAGCTTAAGTGATGTTTTTCTCCTGCTAGTTACCCCCTGGTATTTATTGCCCCTTCTCTTTCCAACAGAATCTGCATGTCGTTGGGAGTGGCGATGTAGCCAGCTGAAACCTACATTCCCCAGGCTCCCTTGCTGTTTGGAGGTGGGAGGAAGGGGCTGTTGGGGAGGTTAGGCGTGAAGGGAGAAGTAGCCAGAAGTCATTTGGTGGGGCTTCTGGGAAACCTCCTCATCAGGACCTGAGTCAGCTGATGGGCAGGCATCTTTCTACCTTACCCCCTCTTCTTTGCTTCTTGGAGTGCGGCTGCCAAACTTGAGGGTGTATCAGAATCACCTGAAGGGCTTGTCACAAGGCTAGTTGCTGGGCCCCATTACCGCCTGTGGAGTTGCTGCGGCAGCTGGTCAGGGGTGAGCCCTCCAACTTGCAGTTCTAACAAGCTCCCAGGTGGTGCTGATCTGGAGATCACATGTCGAGAAGCACTGCCTTGCAGCTGCAGCCACAAGGACCATTTTGTGAACAAAAGATGATGCTGAGGTTAGAAGCCAAGTCCTAAGGACTACGGAACATGAAGATAAAAGGAATCTGGGTGTCTGACATTAGCTTTGTGCTATTATGGTTTAATAAGAAATATATATTTGGTCTTCGTCCTGTTTCTAGCACAGAGCTTCTGAAACCCTTGGAATTTCCTGAGGGGTGAGAGAGATTAATGTGTCTTTTGTTATGCTAATGAAGTAACTTTTGGGAAGCTCCTGGGTCTCCAAAGGATGGGAGCTGGTTGCCAGGGAAACCAACCCTGTGTTTGGGGGTTGAGACTTTGCTTCCCACCCCTTGACCTCTGGGGAGAAGAGGGAGGATGTTGAACTGATCACCAATGGTCAATGATTTAATCAATCGTCCTATGTAATGAAGCCACCATAAAGACCCTTTAAAAAAAAAGAGTCTGGAGAGCTTACAGGTTGGCGAACACATGGAGATGTGGGGAGAGTGGTGAGCCTGGAGAGGGCATGGGAGCCCTGTACCGTCCCCAGTGGGTCTCTGCATCAGGCTGTTGATTGTGCTCCTTTATTAACCTTTGTAATAAAGCAACGACCTAATAAGTAAAATGTGAGTTTTGTGAGCCGCTCCAGAAAATTAATTGAGCACAAGAAGAAGTTGTTGGAACCTCAAATCTATAGCTGGTCAGTCAGAAGCACTTTGGGTTGTGACTGGCGTCTGAAGTAGGGGGTTGGGGAGCAGGTCTTGTAGAATCAAGCTCTCAACCTGTGGAATTAGAAGCTATCTACAGGTAGAGTGTCAGAACTGAGTTAATTTAGGATACCCAGCTGGTATCCAAGCATTTGTCGGCATGGGGTTGGGTGTAGGACTCTTAACTTCGAGTCATCCTACCTGCCCATATTTCCTTTTCCTGAGAGAAGAATAAAACTCATCTTGTTAAACCATGGCTCTTTGGATTTTCTACTGAATGCAGCTGAACCTACTCATATTTGTATAGAGACCTCAGGCCATATCTAATACTTCCTTTCTCCAACTTTTTAGAAAATCCCAGGGTCTCACCTTTTTTTCCTCCCATGTGAATAGATAGAAAATTGGAATGTGGCTTTGGTATTTGAACTCTAGCAATTAAAACCTTGAATCCTTACATTAAATTTGGCTGAATGGCTTAAGACTATGAGTGAATCAGTACTTACCCTGATTATTTTGGGAGAGGTACACCTTGGCCCCTGGGTGCAGAGGTGGCAAAATAGTGGCTCCTTTAGCACTAAATGAACTGTCATTGGGATGGACGTTACAGGGATCCCTGAATCTTATGCTCCTGACACCTGCATGTAAGTTTACTCTCCCAGTGGAAGCAGTGGGAATCAACAGTGACTTTTGTCTCTTATTTATAAGTGAGGAGTGACAAGGCTATTAGCTCTTTCCAGGTGTTCCCCTGCCTGCCTGGTTCAGGAAGGAAAACCGTGCAGGATTCAAAGTTCCTGTGATGAACGTTTCTTTTGGATAATTATACTATTCCTGAAATTTATTTTTTTTAACTTTAATATATTTTTATTGGAGTATAGTCAGTTTACAATGTTGTGTCAATTTCTGTTGTACAGCACAGTGCTTCAGTCATATGGGAACATACATATATTCATTTTCATATTCTTTTTAACCATAAGTTGCTACAAGATATTGAATATAGTTCCCTGTGCTATACATTATGAACTTGTTTATTTTATATATAGCAGTTAATATCTGCAAATCTTTAACTCCCAATTTATCCCTTCCCACTCCTTTCCCCCTCTGATAACCGTAAGTTTGTTTTCTATGTCTGTGAGTCATTTTATGTTTTGTATTTATGTTCTTTTTTTTTTTTTTTAGATTCCACATATGAGTGACCTCATATAGTATTTTTCTTTCTCTTATTGGCTTACTTCACTTAGAATGACATTCTCCAGGTCCATCCATGTTGCTGCAAATGGCGTTGTTTTATTCTTTTTTATGGCTGAGTAGTATTCCATTGTATAAATATTCTTTATCCAGTCATCTGTCAATGGACATTTAGGTTGTTTCCATATCTTGGCTATTGTAAATAGTGCTGCTATGAACATTGGGGTGCATGTTTTTTTTAAATTTTTTTTGTTGAGTTATAGTCAGTTTACAGTATTGTGTCAATTTCCAGTGTAGAACACAATTTTTCAGTTATACGTGAACACACATATATTCATTGTCACATTCTTTTTTGCTGTGAGCTACCACAAGATCTTGTATATATTTCCCTGTGCTGTGCAGTATAATCTTGTTTATCTATTCTACATATGCCTGTCAGTATCTGCAGATTTCAAACTCCCAGTCTGTCCCTTCCCATCCCTCTCACCCCTGGCAACCACAAACCACAAGTTTGTATTCTATGTCTGTGAGTCTGTTTCTGTTTTGTATTTATATTCTTTTTTTTTTTTTTTTGATTCCACATACGAGCTATCTCATATGGTATTTTTCTTTCTCTTTCTGGCTTACTTCACTTAAAATGACATTCTCCAGGAGCATCCATGTTGCTGCAAATGGCATTATGTTGTTTTTTTTTTATAGCTGAATAGTATTCCATTGTGTTAATATACCACATCTTCTTTATCCAGTCATCTGTTGATGGACATTTAGGCTGTTTCCATATCTTGGCTCTTGTAAATAGTGCTGCTATGAACATTGGGGTGCAAGTGTCTTTTTGAAGTAGGGTTACTTCTGTATATGTGCCCAGGAGCAGGATTGCTGGATCGTGTGGTAGGTGTATTTTTAGTTTTTTGAGGAATCTTCACACTGTTTTCCATAATGGCTGCACCAAACTGCATTCCCACCAGCAGTGAAGGAGGGCTCCCTATTCACACCCTTTCCAGCGTTCATGGCTTTTGAATGACGGCCATTCTGACTGATATGAGGTGATACCTCATTGTAATTTTGATTTGCATTCTCTGATATTTAGCGATATTGAGCATTTGTTCATGTGCCTATTGGCCATTCATATGTCTTCCTTGGAGAATTGCTTGTTTAGGTCCTCTACCCATTTTTGGATTGGGTTGTTTGTTTTTTTTGTTATTAAATTGTGTGAACTGTTTATATATTCTGGAGATTAAGCCCTTGTCACTCTCATCTTTTGCAAATATTTTCTCCCATCTGTAGGTTGTCCTTCTGTTTTGCCTATGGTTTTCTCTGTTAAAACACTCTGAGAATTTTTATGTGCTTGCTCTTTGAAATATGTTTTTATCAAAGATTAAGAAAAAGCATGACTATCAGTCTCAAGATAACAGATGCTTGTGATTGGCTGTTGCCATGGGTCCATACTTTCTGCTCTGGTTGAAATAATTAGAGGGGTCAAAACATTGATTCCTCACCCACACGTTCTCAGTTGCCTGGTGATACTTGTGGAAGAGGGTAGGTGCTGCTTTTTCTGTCTCATTACAGCAGGTACATTAGCTCCAAGGCAAGTCGCTGTTTGGACAGGTGACAAATTCCACGTGTGGGCTGATGGTAGTGCAGGTAACATCAGGCATTGGAAATGTTTCCTGGTCTCAGACTGCACTCAGCAGAAGGCTGCATCTGCAGGTGAGCCCATACCCCAGGTGCTGTTAAAAGGCAGATTGTCTAGGAGGAAATCAAACAATCTCATGAACCCTGATCTTATAAACCTAAACCTAAACCTAAAAATGGTTGTCAAGTTTTGCTGTAAAAAAAAAAAAAGGACTTTTCTGATTTCCTAGTTTATAGCCTCTTTCCCCACTTTCAGACTAGCCTACAGAAAAATAAATCATGGATCCTGTCACGTTCTAAGATGCTCTAAGCCAGCTAGGGATCTCAGCCAACTGAGTCTCCCCCAAAGCACACATTTCACTCCAGAGTGTCCAGAACCCCGGCTCATGTGACTCCTCAGTCTTGTCTCCCTCTGCCAACAGACTGAAGCCTAAGGCAGAAGTGAGGTAACGTGGATATAGGATGGTGAGCTGAGAGAAGGCTCAAGGAGTGTGACGGGTGTGTGGTTGCCACATGCTTTGTTTAATGCAAGCAGAATTAAATCCCTCCCGAACAGAATGGGCAGGTGGGGCAAGTCACAGTCTGACAGTCTAGGGTATGTCTTGTTGTCGTGTTGTCACTGTGCTAACATGGGTCGCATTAACTCCTGACCCTTCTGTGTGGTGCCATGAGCTTTAGACAAGTGGAGATGAGGCAGAGTTTCCCTCTATTCCCGATTCGTCCCATGCACACGGGGCCCCTCTCCTTTTCTTTGCTTCATACTTACGCTGCAAAGTTGGGTGTGGGGGGGTGGTTAATGTCCACAGGGGATAAATTAGGAGGATGCCAGCAAACGTCACAGGCACAGACAGGGGCAGTCCTGCTATGAAATCTCATGTGTGGTACTGGATGTTACTGAAATGAAGTCCTTCATTAGATAGTTCCTGGGCACAGGCAGCAGGGCCAACATGTTCATGTATCCGTTCTTGCAAAAGTGAAGTGAGGGGAGTAGTGATTCAGCACCCAAGGAGCTTTGGAATGTTCCGGTGGCTCCCCTCGGTGGGGGGCCCACTGAAGGCCCACCCAGCCCGCACTGTTTAAGGACATCCCCAATTCCCTGAGGCACTTCCTCCTTTGAATATCCCCCTCCTTACCTCATCTTCAAAACCCCTTCTTTTTTCCATGCTAGATGTTGATGGCCCAGTAGGCATGGAACCCCAAAGAATGGGAACCCTTACCTTGAAGGCCAGGAGGGCTTAATTTTTCTAGGGTAGCACGGAAAAGGAGAGACAATTTACTCTCCACAGTAGCATTTCCTAACCTTTCACATGTGCAGCCATCGCTGTAGATACACTGAGGACTCCAGGCAGGGCCCTTTCAGTGAGCCCGGCAGCACCCACGCACACTGAGGACCGTAGACGTTAAATAACAAGAAAACAATCAAGTCACTTGGGATGTGCTCAGTGGGTGTTCATTCCTGGCAGTCGTTATTGGCATCTGAAGTTGTGGGTTGAGGAATTAGAACCAACAGATTTTTTTTTCCATTTCATTTTGTACAACACAGTGGGAATATATGTGTGTGTGTGTGTGTGTGTGTGTAATTTTCTGCTGGCTTTCAGTGACAGGCAACATCTCACAAGTACGCATTAGAGATGCTAGCCAAGGTGCCTACCTTCAGATATCCCTATAGGAGGTATGGTGAGGTTCTGGAATTGATAAAGCTTTTTCAGTCTGCAGCCATTTGACCTCTGGCATGTCTGTCCGTCCTATCTTGTAAAAACTGAAGTTTCAAGGGGGCAAGATGAAGAGCCCACGTCAGGATAAGTCATTTCACAAGGATGCATAATGCTGCCTAGAAAATAACCCCCGCCTCTTTTAGGCAATTGATGTTCTCCCAATGGTCCATGAGTGCAGATAACTCCAGATACTGATGATTCAACAGAATAAATCAGAAAACCTTCCAACTCTCCCTGTTATGATAAGGATATGACTTGTGAACTAACAAAGCGTATCATTTTCATTTTATTTCCTCATGAAAGAGCTTGGACCAAACATCCCTCCAGCCCAGCTCCAAATGCAAAGTAGTTTCAGTTTGCTCACCTGCAGAATCGATTTCTTTTTTCCTGACAGCTTCCATTCCTTGATTAAATCCTGAAACTTCATTTAATATGTTAAATCAGAACCAGAGTCCCTGGAAACAAACCAGATTAGTAATGCAATCCATTGTGTCCAAGGCTGTTTCTTTCACTGTTTGCTGCAAAGGAGCATGAAAGATGAGAGACAGACCAAATAAATAAATAACAACAGAACAATAGGAGAAATGGATGAAAGGGAAAAGGGAGATGATAAATATGGTAAAGAGATTGGGAAACAGATGTGCATCAAGTGAAAGGCTTTCCAGTTCTTTTCTCAATTAAAAAGTATCCTCATCACCCCTCATTTCTTTATTAAGTTCTTATCTCTTTTTTTTTTTCCTGCTTCTCTAATTGCACAGAGAGCATTGTAGATGCATCTCAGCAGTAGCACTATTAGCTCAGAAAATACACTGCTTCAGATCTTCTGGTGAAAGATTTCTCAAAATTGTGACAAACTTTGGTGGTTTGGGAAACAGTGGTAACATGTAAGTTGTAATACAGCCACGCTTTTAGCATCGTGATCGTCTTTACTGCCTGCGTCATTGCTGCCATTATCATCGGTGGTGTTGTTAGCAACCCTGAAACATGTGGGCTTTAATCTCGAAGGCAAACAGGAGTTTGCATTAGGTTTAAATTATGGTCTCTGGTTTGGATTTCATGCTTTTTCTGGTGGTGTAGAAAAACTTTGACCTTTAGCAAATGAGTTCATTTCTCTGCTTTAAAAATGCTTGATTAGCAAACACTGGGCAACAGGAATGAGTAGGCAGCTTCCACCGAGAGGCCAAGGACTGAAAAGTTGTGACATTCCCAACACTGGAGAAGTCCCTGAACGGAATATAAAGATTTTTCTTTTTCCTACTTTGGTCTTGTTAAAAGCAGTATAAACTAAACATCTTTGCACTTTCAGAGGCTCCCTCTGTCCTCCAGGTCTTGATCGTGGTGGGCAAGAAGACCAGCAGCATTGGGCCTCGATAATGTTAGCTGAATCCAAATCTGAACAAGTAGACCAGATGGCTCAGGGAACACCACTTACACCATAGTTCCTGCCTCACCAGCACACTCTCAAAAAACCTCTCTCCTATAATCTTACCCTTAGGAAAGCATTCCTTTGATTGAACAAGCTTGTATTTGAAAAGTGAGAAGTCCTGGGGAAGGTTAAAGTGGTAAACAGTAATGAGATCTTGTTGAGGGGCTGGGCGAAGGGTGGGAAAGATGTATATTGTCCATGTCTCCTTCTCCGAGCCAAGTTAGAAGAGGGGGGAGTGTAAAAGAGTGGCGTAGGCCCACACTAGGGAGTCAGGAAGGCCTACGTTTTAAATCCTAGCTCTGCCCCTTGCTGGCTGTGTGACCTTAGGCAAATGACTTAACTTCTGTGAATTTCAACAGCCTCATTTTTTTTTCTTTTTCTTTTTTGAAGTATAGACAGTTTACAATGTTGTGTCCATTTCTGGTGTACAGCACAGTGCTTCAGTCATATAGGAACATACATACATTCGTTTTCATATCCTCTTTCACCATAAGTTACTTAAAGACATTGAACTTGTTTCCCTGTGCTATACAGTATGAAATTATTGATTATCTGTTTTGTACATACTAGTCAATATCCAAAAATCTCGAACTCCCAGTCTATCCCTTCCCACCTACCTCCCCCCGGTAACCATAAGTATGTTTTCTATGTGTGTGAGTCTGTTTCTGTTTTGTAAATAAGTTTGTTTGTCTTTCTTTTATATTCCACATATAAGTGATATCATACGGTATTTTTCTTTGTCTTTCTGGCTTACTTCACTTAGAATGACATTCTCCAGGTCCATCCGTGTTGCTGCAAATGGCATTATTTTATTATTTTTTGTGGCTGAGTAGTATTCTATTGTATAAATATACCACAGCTTCTTTATCCAGTCATCTGTCAGTGGACATTTGGCTATTGTAAATAGTACTGCTATGAACATTGGGGTGCATGCATCTTTTTGAATTAAGTTTCCCTCTAGATATATGCCCAGGAGTGGGATTGCTGGATCATATGGTAAGTCTATTCCTAGTCTTTTGAGGAATCTCCATACTGTTTTCCACAGTGGCTGCACCAAACTGCATTCCCACCAGCAGTGTAGGAGGGTTCCCCTTTCTCCACAGCCTCTCCAGCATTTGTCATTTGTGGGCTTTTGAAGGATGGCCATTCTGACTGGTGTGAGGTGATACCTCGTTGTAGTTTCGATTTATATTTCTCTCAACAGCTTCATCTTTAAAAAAGGAAAAATAATCATACTTCCCAGGATGATCTGGGGACTCAGATGGGTCACAATGTCTGTATCAATCCGATCTAAGCAAAGTAGGATGTGTGGAATAATAGTTACTGCCTCATTATCTGATGTGCCTTGCCGGTGTTCAGATGTGACAGTGATCAATGGTTTACAGTGTAGCCCAGGATCTGCCCCAGCATAAGGACCCTACCAGAGAGATCTTAATGTGGCCTGAGTGGATTGTATGGTAAAGAGATCACCTTTGGTGTCCTTCCCCTCTGATGTAAGCAGAGCTGCCGTTCTACGGGCAGGAGGGATACCCTTCAATCCAGGTCTTTAGGTTTAAAATAAAGAAATAGATTAAAGCCTTCTCTTTGGGTGAAAGGCTAATCAGCTAACTCCCTCTGCCTATAGTGCACACTTCCTTTTGGCTGCAATTTCTGAACTCATCACTTATTCTAGTCACTGTCGGCTCCGATCAACAGCCTTGTTGCTGGCGTCTCTCCCCATGAGCTCCTGTAGCATTAATATTTCATGAGGAACAATAGGGTAGGACTGTACACCGGCTTCTGGAAAAGAAGAAAGCATGGGAAAGAATAAAATCAAATGGCCTGAATAGTTGGAGGGAAATGTGATAAACCCAGAGCCCGTTTCCTCAGCGGTGTTTTACAGAAAGGGATTTATTGCACAACAATGAGCTTTTATTTATTCTTCTTTCTGTGAGCATTTTTGCATTATTATTCATTCGGCAATTCAGCTGGGTATTCAGAAGTGACAGCTTGCCAATTTTTTTCACAAGCATTTTGGACCTTAACATCTTAATCTGAAATCATTGCAGTGATTACAGAGGGGTAGTGGGTGGGAGGATGTGGGAAAGGTAGCAGCATTTTCAGAATGCTTGTACCAGAAGGAATTGTGCTAAACAGATAGCTCTGACAGCCGCAGATGGAACGTTGGAGTCTCTGCTTGCTGATGGGTAGCAGGAACGGGGTTATATAGGATGTTGAAATACTTGCCCGCTCTGAGGTTTTCCCCCATTTTAGCAAATGATCACACCTGTGCCAGCCAAGGTACCATTCCCCTCTTTCACCTTCTCTTTGAGAGCAGCAGTCACTGAAGCTATAGAAAGGCCATATCTAATCAATCGATTAATCAGTACTTATTAGGTGTCTAATCTGCCTACTGAACTCTCTAATCCTTTATCCTGCTTTATTTTCTTCCTAGTATTTGCTATTAATCATGCTACATTTCAGCTTATTTATTTGGTTTATTATCTGGTTACCCAGTTAGAATGTAAGTTGCCTGGGAACAGGAAACTTGTTGGGTCTTATTCGAGGCTGCATCCCCATCACGGAGAACAGAGCCCCAGCAAACAGCAGAGACATAATATTTATTGGACTAATGAGTGAATGAATGCAGGAATGCCAAATGCTGAGGAAAATTAAGGAGTGGTGAGACATTTTCCCCTTATCTTGCTGTGTAATCTAGCTTGAAAGCAAGCTGTGTGAATGCTCAGAGCCTGCAAAGTAAGGCAGGGCATCAGAAGCTCTTGGCTTTTCTTTGAAGGGTCTTCCCTACAGGTGATGACTATGAGCTTCTTGTGTAGAAGAAAAAACTGTGTTGCCACCCCCCTTTAAATACTAACCAGTAAGAATAAACTGATCACCCTTGGACCTGCTTTTCCAAGTCCTGCCCACACGCTCTGCCTTACTCTCTATTCGTGTGACCCCCTTTCCTTTTGATCTCACAGCTGAGGTCCAGAGGCACCCCCACCTGCCAGTGATACCAGCTGGTTTGCCCTCTTCTTACCCCCGCTAACTATATTCAGAGGGTGGCTTGGTTCAAATGCACCCCTGAAAGAGATCTCTTCAGCCATGTTCCTCAGCTTGTGTTGCAAAAAAAATCTTGTGGCTATTAATAGAAGTCTTTTGGGCAAACATTTCTGTAGCCAAATGGGTGCAGGGAATACAGAGTTAATTGAAGCCATTCCCATAGTTGTCTGGAAGCCTTCGGTGCACTAGTGTGCACTTAAATCTCTGAGACAGGGACGTGGTACACAGTGAGAGTTTCCCTCAGATTTATTTCACCATGGAATCTTTCTCTCCTAAAATACTTGTTACATCTTGCTGTCACTGAAACATAATCTAGGTAATATTGGTCTACAAGCTTCGCAGGAGGAGGATGTGCAGAGGCGGCCTGAGCTGGACCTTTGGGGGTTTGCAGATTGGCTGATTGTTCATCACCAATTGATTGGGGGTTACCATGATGTGCAAGTTCATAGAACCAGGACCATAACATTCAGAAGATGGAGAACCAAGGTTTCATGAAAGCAGTGGGATGGAGCTGGGCTTCAAGTGGTAAACAGGGTTTAAACAGAGAAGAGGAAATTTCAAGTGTGTGCAAAAAGAATAGACAGCTGTATAATGCTGAGTGTTTTTATTTTCAAAATTTAATTTCCTCAGATTTCTGAAAATTCAGTGAGACTTTGATGAATGGTTTCAATATCCAGTCCTATTTTTTTCTTATTAATTTAGTGTATTAGTTTGCATCCTCTGAGGCAGATACTAAAACAATTCAGTGTACAAGGATTTTATTAAGGAAAATGCCTGTGTGATAGAAAATAGGGAGAACCCAGGGCTATCAGACCATTACACAAGTCCGACCCCAAGTGAAGGAGGAAGGGAAGGAAAGTTGGGTAGAAGTGTTCTCAGCTGCTCTGAAGTCTCAAGAAGGGTTAGTAATACTGTCAGGGAGTTCTGTGTCAAAGTCAGGCATCAGAAGAGTCCAATTTTTCCCAGGACTAACTGTCCAAATATTCCCACCGCACTGAGGTACCAGCTGGGGGCAGCCCATGGGAAACGTGGCCTTGGTCCAAATACGGTGATGAGTGTCAGAGCTCAGCTGCTGGCCCCTTGATTGGTTAAGCTCCCTGTATTGGAATTCTGCAAGACACATTCTCATGACCACCACACTCTAGAAACAGAGCTTTATAAAAAGTGAACTAACCTGTTTATGAGGAACACACTGCCCCCAAACCCAAAGTCACACATGTGAAATGAGGGGTAAAGGCAAGGCAGTGTCTGCTGCGAATGACCGTAGACTTAGCCTGGGAATTAGAGACTCTTGTTATTTCTCGTTTTATAAATTTCCAGATAAGAATATTTTATTTTCTCCAGGGAGTAGATTCAGTTTCTGTGGGATCTCAGCTTATAAAATTGGATGTTGAGAATGAGGACTATTATTAAGAAAAAGAATGTAAATTACAAATACAAAATTGCCAGGGCTCCTCCTCGAAGCCTTGGAAAGGGGCCCTGCAAGTAAGAGGCCAGCTCCAGCCTCAGTTACTGAAATGATAAATCCACCCCTGCCCATCTGCAAATCATGGGTAAGAAACTTGGAGTACATTGCATGAGCATATTTAAAAATAATTCACTGTTGATTGATTCATGAAAATGTAAAATGCCTCACAAGTGTTTAATTATCTGAACTGTGTGTGCTTTCAATGGCAAAGAAATAGCAGATGAGAGATGGAGAGGGTGAGCCTTGGAGGTTAATGCACAGAGAATGACCCTGGTGTGCGCTCTCTGGCAGAGCTGAGCTGCTGACGCAGATCCAGAAGGATCCGTTCTCAGAATCCAACTCAGTCACAGTCCTTGGAGGGGAGCACAGTGTGACTTTGGGTCTCCTATTTCCCGTCTCTGTAGGGACACAAAATAAGGAAAACAAGAAGCATAGAGCATGCACGCGCGTGCACAGACACACACACACACACACACACACACACACACACACACACACACACACACACACACACACAAACTGTGCTTGTAGCTCAGCCCCACAGTGCAGTGCAAGGGGCAGTAAACTCCCGAGGGCTGCAACTAACACACCTGTGTTGGTTAGTCAAGCTCCAAGGATGACAAGATGTTTCCCCAAATTCGTTTTTGCAGAGGATTCCAAACTACTCGGATGGAGAGGCTTCTAATGAGAGAAATAAAGCAAAACAAAAATGAAAATGAGGGAGGAATAAGGAAGAAAAAGGAAAGAGGAAGTGAGGACAGATAGCCAAGGGAGAGGAACAGGAGACAGTGTGGAAGAGAAAGGGAAGGGTGGGGGGAGGAGCAGAGGCCCAGTTGCTTCTGGATCTTTTATTGTCATTTGAAAACAGAATCTGACCCAAAGTATTAGACTCATGCAAATCCAGTCAGAGGAAGCTCTGATCCTGGACATGCCTTTGCTGGGCTCTGATAATCCCAAGGTCACCATCCCTATGGCTTTCTAGTTTGGTTTTCAGTCCATCTGAATATTCTACTGGTGGGATGGTCTTCCTTACACATGACAACACTGTGACCCTCCCCAGCTCAGCACAGGGTGAAACTCGACAGCTTGCTGCGCAAGCCCAGCCTCTCCCCAAGCAGAGTCGTGGATCACTCATTTGCTCCAGCTCACCTCATTTCTTGCTGTTGCGCTCTCTCTAACATTTTAACAGCCCTGTTTCTCATTTTTTGTATTGTTCTCCACCTAGATCTGTTTTTCTAACTGAACAGATCCTAGTCTGATTAG
The DNA here is from genome assembly GCF_036321535.1 of Camelus dromedarius. Lineage (NCBI taxonomy): Eukaryota > Metazoa > Chordata > Mammalia > Artiodactyla > Camelidae > Camelus > Camelus dromedarius. Next base: position 33,333,246 of record NC_087445.1, read on the forward strand.
CTTAATCATAATACATTGAAATTTCCTCCTTATCTTTGTATTTCCCGTATCGTACAAGCTCCAAGAAGTATGTTGTTCCACCAGTAGCCCCCATCCCAATGGACGGCAGATAGCAGGATCATGATAAATATTTCTTGAAAGAAATGAATGAGTGTAAAAGATATTTATATGCATACACACTTCCCTTTACTTATGAGTCCTATGACTTTTGCTCAATTATCTCCTTTTGTTTAAAACACCCCTTGAAGTTTGTCATTTCCAGAAGAATGTACCAAAATAGTCATTTTATGCACACGCACACACTCCTGGTGCTTTATTTACATTGGAAGGTCCTAGGTGCTGCTTTGCTTTGCGTTTGTTTTCCTATGATGAAGTAGTTTGTAGCAGACCAATGATTCAGGAAAACTTGTTTTTAAAAAAAATTGTTTTTACACCTGAAGGCATCAGAGAGCAACTAAGAAAATCAGATTTGAGGGGCCAAGATCCCAGGAAGAAAGGGAGCTCATTGATGTAACCCCAACATTCTACACTGCATTTCTCTTAAGGGTATATACCAATTTTTGGACATGGTTTGAGAGGCTGAGGATCCAGGCAAAGGGTGACATCTAAGAGGTCGAGAAGCTAGCTGAGCTTTTGGCAATCCTCTGTAACTAGGGAGAAAAAAACATTAAGTTCAGGGCTGCCAATGCATGAGAATGTGTAAGTCCAGAGCTCTGAAAGAAAGGAGAAACAGAGAAGGGGGCCCAACACTTGGAAGAGTTTTCCTCCTCAAGGTGTCTGATGATTGAATTGAAGACTTAAAAGCCAAGTTAATACCATCAAAAAATCAAGAGTGGAGTTTTTAGCATCTCTTAGTCCTGGGGAGACAAAAATTGGATTTCAGGATAAGCTGTATTAAACACCTCAGCATCTCGAGTACCCTAAAGGACTATTCCCTAGCAGCAGGTAAAAATCAGAAGTAAACTGAGGCTTATTTAGTTTCTAGTGGGGTTGAGGGAAATTGCCCCTAATCTAGCTGCCTGCAGAGGACAGGGTACGTTCTCTCTGATATGAGAGAACAGTATGCAAACTGTCGAGTTTTTCATACACAGTGCATGTAGCAAGCAATCAAAATTTGCTAAGGATACAGAAAAAGAGATGAAAACAGAAAAGAGAAACAGATCTGTGGGTGGATCAGATACAGAAATTATCAAACGTTGGCTGGACCACATGCAAGAAAAGAGATAACAAGATGAAGAATTGATTTTAAAAATGATCAAATGAGAATTCTGTAACTGATACTAAGATAACAGTGAGAATTCTGTAACTGATACTAAGATAACAGTAAGTGGATTTAATAGATTATTGATACAGCTAAAGCTTAGTCAACTGAAAGTCAGCAGGAAATAGCAAAGCTTATAATCACAGACAGAAAAAAGAATGTGGAATACAGAAAAGCATAAGATAAAACCCAGGGAGGAGGCCTAACATACTTACCAAGAAGGAGGTGAGCAAATAGAAAAGAAGCAATACTTGAAGAGGAAATGATAATTTTTCGAAAGTGTTGAGAGATACTAAGCCACAGATTCAAGAAGTTCTGTAAACTAAGTACAAGTGGGTTAAATACAAAGAAAACTACACCTTGATGTGTCATCGTAAGACCACCAATTACTAAGGACAAAAGGAAATCTTAAAAGCTGCCAGACCAAAAGACAAATTACCTTCACAGGAGCAAAAAGCAGAAGACTTCCTCAAAAAACAACAGACATTAAAGAAGAAAGAATGACATCTTTTAAAGCGTGGAGAGAAAAATCCTGCCACTCTCAAATCTATAACCAGGAAAAATAGCCTTCAAAAATAAAAGTACAAAAGGCTTTTCCAGTCAAACAAAAACTGAGAATTCCCTCTCTTGCAGAGCTGCTCTGACAAAAGGGAAGGAGGAAAGGGGAAAAAGGAAGAGAGGATTCTTCAGGAAGATGAAAGAGGAGCTCAAGAGGAATTACAGAAATGCAGGCCAGAATAGAAAACAATGGAAAGAGAAAAACATTTGGATAATTTAAAGTTGATATAGACTGAATAAAACAAAGTAATGGTGGTGGGATTGAAAACCCACATGGAATTAAAGTGCAAGACAATGGAAAAAGACTAAATTTAATTTGTTAACAAAGAATTTTATTTCATCTTGTCCGTCTCAATATCATCAGCGCCTGTCACAGTGGAGGGTATACAGTTAGTGCCATACAGGTGTTGGTTGAATGCTGCTTGAAAACCCTCCTTTTACAGATGGAGAAAAGGAAAGTCCAGAGACATCAATTTCCTGTCGGAGCTGTGCCCAGCACCCAGGTCTTTTTCACTGCCCAGCGTTCTTTCGGTGCTGACTTCAGTCTGGCTTTGCCCTCGGCTCACTTCAAGACAGGTGGCATTTTAGACAACGTTCCATAGGTGCGCCTGCTTACAAAACCTTACACCCCATTCCAGGAGCCTGAGCCCAGGGCAAATCTCTCCCTGGTGCATCTGCTCTCCTCCAGGGGACCCAAGTCCAATCTGGGACCTGGTGTCTAACCACTTTCCTAGCCTCTTTCCTAAATACCCAATTCTCTAAGTGACAAAGCATTGAGAAGCCCAGAGTAATCTCTGAGGCCTGGGTTTAGGTCATGGATATTTATGTTGGCTCAAGCCCCCTTTTCCTCCAACTGCTGAGGCCTTGTTCTGGAAGAATGCAAGTTAGATGGAGGAGAACAGCGCAGCAGCCTGTTGTCTGCAATGCCGTCAGAGTTCATTTTCCAAGCGATTCTTCCGAAGGTCTTAGGATGACAAACTTCTTCTGCCTTGTCGGTGATTCTGTTTTTTAAAGGGGAAGCCCTGGAGGCCACAGGGAGTTGCTGAAGGGGAGGGAGTAAGATGAGAGCCTTAGCTTCCCTACCACCTTCCTCCCACTGCTTCTAACAGGACCAAAAAGAGCTGGCGTGGAATGTGCACTCAGACTGTGCAGTGACTGGGTGACACTGTAATATTTTAATACAATCAGTGTTTAGTTAATGTACGAAGCAGTCAGGTCGGTGGCTGGGCAGAGTAGGAGGACCAGGGTTTTGCAGTCCCATAGCTTGACTTTAGTCTCTGTTCTGCCTCATAGATCATAGACCGATCACTAAACCTCTCTGAGCCTCTCCATCTGTGAGTGGGAAACATCCTAATCCTACCCCACCTGCTTTCCTGCTTTACACGATTTTAGAGGGAGGTGGAATGAAATAACGTGTATAAATATGTTTTCGAAATGGAAGAGTCCTGAGAACCATCTCCATTTTTTATTTGCCTTAAGAACACTGCAGATACTGCAAACTGTGACAACCAACCAGTAATGCATGGCAAAAAAAAAAAAAAAAAAAAGCCAAGATTGTTTAGAACTGGATGAATGCTTAGGGACCTTCTAGCCTAACGCACTCATTTTTCTGCTGAGAAAACTGAGTGGAAGCCAAAGAAGTGAAGTTACTTCCCCAAAGGAATGAAATCAGAAAAAGGCGGGGAAAGAACAGCCTGCACATCTGTTCCAAATCCTGCATGGAGTCTCCCGGAGCAGGGGAGTCAGGACTACCAGGTCCTAGTGTTGACTGTTGCTTTTTTTTTTTTTTTTTTTGATGTACACAGAGAGTCCTGATCTGAGCAAGGAGATGAGCAGATGATCAAAGAGAGATGTTAAAAGTTATAAGCATCCATCTGATGTTTTCTTCCTGGCTATCATGATATGAAGAATTACAAAAGCACGGGGAGACTTCTATAAAGAATGTGGGCAACTTACCTGAAGAATGTTATGTCAATAAAATTGTTTTCAGTGAAGGTGCTGACATCCGTCCTCAGGATGAGAGGGTGTGCCAGACACCACTTCAGGACCATTTCTGAGACTTCTGTGGCTCACTTGCAGCTGCTCAAACGTCAGAGAGAAAAACATGGATTTCTAGTGGATCTGACATCATCTCAAGCGCAGCCAGAGGGAAGAAATGAGGACGCCTTGATGTGTGAGGGTGCATCTCTGGTGTGCGTGCCAGATCTTTGAACACATGCTCCCCACGACCTCTCTGAGGTTGGCAGCGTAAACTCCTCCACTGAGTGCTCAGACAGCTTCTGATGTGGGGTTGGAGTTTCTCCAACAGCACAGTTTTTAGGGGTCTACACAGAGAAGGGAAGCCCCCCGTCCACTTGGTACAGGACTTAGCAAAGTTACTTGAGCCCTAGATCAAATGACTATGAAAATAGCACTCCCTACCTCCGTCCCCTTCAGTGCTGCGAGGCCTCAGGAGCCTTTGAAGATGAAGTGGCCATTTGATCCTGAACTTCGTACCGCCACCACCGCATGAATCAAGGCTCTCCAGCAAGTCTTTTGCTCCCCCTGTTCAAAGGTTAGACATCAAAGAGCCCCAGCTCGCTGTGGATCCCAGAATGCTAAGTTTCCCCAGCCACGTATTGGCACTGGGTCAACACCATTGTCGGGACTTGGGTGTTCCCAAGGTCACATGAATCCTGAAGCGGTGTTTTCCTCTGAAGAGGCAAGCCCCAGCGCCTGCCCCGCATCTTGAGATTTATTGATTTCATGTCATCAGGGACTGAACAGAATACCTGTAGTTCAACAAAAATAACTGTCACTGACTCAGAAACAAGAAACTGCCTGTCCCCGAGGGGCCAAGGCACCAGGCAGGAGGGCCCTCCCCAAAGCCTGGCCTGGCCCCTTTGTTCCGTGCCGATCAGCCCTGGCCTCACACTGTGTTGTTGTCGTGATTTATCCCTTTCTTTCCATGCCGGGTGACTCAGAGGGGGCGACGTGCTACGGAAAGCCCTGCTACATTCAACTGATGAAATACAGCCAGCCCCTGCCAAGCCGGAGGGGGCAGATGGGTAGTCCACGGGCGCACTGGAGGAGAACGCTCAGCCGCGTGACGAGTGGCTGTGGACAGGCTTCGCTGGCCTCCCGCCATTTGGAGCAAAAGCATCAGAAGCCCAAGAGGACACAGAGGCAGAGCCACAAACACTGATATGACCCATGCATGCCAGCCAGGGGCACCAAGCAGAGGCAGGCCACAGTGAATTATTTGAGTCAGCTGTTAAATGTATGCTAAGTCCTGCCCGGTGTGGGACGAGCGCTGTGGTGCATCTGTAGGTTCTACAGAGAGGAGCAGGCTGCTGTCTGCACCCAGCAAGCTGGACCCAATTAGGGGGGAGAAGAGGGCACACAGCTTGACACTCATTTTGAGCAATAACTGAAGAATATCTGTTTTTATGTTTTAAAATTTGTGTTTAATGTATGTTTATGTATTGTGTGTATAGGTATATACACACAAAATAGACAAAATAGAATATATTATAAAATGTATATTATATATACAATATATTCTATATTGTCTGTTTTGTGTATATATGCATATATACATAAGTATAAATACATAAATATGTACACATATGCATCTGTTTTTTTCAAAAACCACCCATCTGTTGCCCTCCCCCATCTGCATGTTGGCTGAACCTATTCAAAGGCAGAAAAACTCATGATCATTGGGTTTAAAACCAAAAATTACTATTTAAAAACACCTTTTAAAAAACTGTGCAGGCCATGTACAAATATAGTGGACTTCAGGTTGACCAGGACTCATAAAGACAGAGAATTGAAACTGTTTTTTAAATATTTGAATGGGGTTAGAGTATAGCTTGTCTTGATTGGCTCCGCTGGAATCTGAACTCCCTGTTGGAGACTCCAAGGCAGTGGTTCTGTGCAGTGGCTGACCAAGAGAAGTTGCTTCGCCGTCAGGAGGCCTGGCCACCAGAAGTCTCACACGCAGGCAGTGGTGACGTGTATGCCTGGAGGCTGAGGTGCCATCCTGTTGAACCTGCTTGCCAGCCTCTGTAGATGAGTGTAAATGCCAAATAAGTAGATGTTTTACAGGAGAGGTGATGTTTCACGAAGATAATGCCAGTGGTGAGATAAAGGATGGCTTAGAGCTGGGGCGGGGTGGGAGGTCGAACAGCTAGGAAGCTGTGGTCCTGGGTACCTAACACAGCATGGTGGGGGGAATGGAGAATCCAGAGGTGTAGGACTGGCAGAACTGACTTGGGAACGGAGGGCACACAGAGACGGGGCTTACGTGCCAAAGAGAAAAGGGTCTGCTATTTACATGCCCGGCCTCGAGCTAAAATGGTGAGTTTAATTTCCAGCACATGCTGCAGTAACGGACACCCTCCACATCTCAGTGGCTTAACGTAGTAAATGCTTCTTTATCCGAAGACCAGAAGTCTCCATGGGTATGAGTGGACACAGATCGTTATGGCGGGGGAAAGATAACTAGTTCCACTTGCCAGAAGCACTTGGGGCCTGCCAAGATAACAGATACAGAAATATGGGTGTTTCACAGAAAAGACCAGCTGATTTCCATTGCTGAAAACGGCATGGGGAAGAGAATGATGCGCAAAGCCAGGCAGTCCAGAACATGGTGCCTGACGCTTATTATGTGAAGTGTGTTTCGTGGACTTCGGAGTCTGCAGAGCCCACTTTTAATTTTTCGTGCATGTCACCCCTGGTTTTCTTCCATCATCAGGGGTCACTTCTATCATTGGCCACTCTGATGTGAAAACAGAGTAACAGTATAACAAAATAACAAAGATAAGTGAAAACATATGTGTAGTGTTTGGTTGGTTGGTTGAAAGAGGTCCAAAAGGATCACAGAGGAGCTGCAGTCCGTGGCATTGAAGTGGGAAGTAGACCCAAGTTTGCTGTCGTCCTGCACGTCCCCGGGGAAGTGTCCGGGGGAGGCGGGCTTATTGCTGCCACTTCTCTTTTCTAAAGGAAGAAAACAGAAGGTTCAAGTTGAGGCAGTTTAAAGTTTACCTCGTCCACCTGTCCCATTTTTGTGGAAAGGGAAACTGAGACACAAATGGCTTAAATCCCCCAAATTACAGAGCTGCCAAAACCCCCATGACAGTAAAATACCCAGTTCTCATCACTCCTCCTGGCTCCACTGTAAAAATCTCCCCTTCCTCCCCCGCTTCCCCCTCCCTCTCTCCTCCTTCCTCTTCCCCTATCTCCTCTCCTCCTCCTCTCCCTCATTAAAATCATCTAAAGAAAACACGTATGAATAAAATAAGCAATAGAGAGAGTAGTTAGTCCTTCAGTAAGATTAAGGTCCTGTCTGCGGGTCTTAGTATTCATCTGCAGACAGGTGCTCCGGGGGATTGTCAGCACGCCTGAAAATGGCAGAGGCTTGCTGACGGTAGAAGATTTTTCAGTCCAGTGCACCCTCAGAGAAAACAGCCACGGCATCGCGTTTCTTTGTCATTATTCGTAATTGTGCTCTCAAAGCATTAAAGGAAAACAATGTATGGTGTCTCTGGGCCACTTGATCAGCAGACTTGCTGAAGGATCAAGATGTAAGAGCGTCGACAGGGAACTGACAGCACAGGACGCTGCTCCGGCACATCTCCCTGTTGTATGTGGGTCCTTAACGTCTTACTCAGAGCGAGGTGCTGTCCTTCTTACTGAGTGATGAAGCATTGGACATACACCATTAGAGAATGTGCTTTGACATTTTTTTCCTCCAGAAGTGATGGGGTGTGAGATGATCCAGGGTTAAAAGCAGTGCATAGACATAATTAAGACAAGGAGCTAGTCACTTAACCTCTCTGACTTTTGTTTGGGTTTTGTTTCCACCCACCTCCCCCCCCCCATTTATAAAGTGGAGGAATTGAATCAGATGACCTCTGAGACCCTTTCTAGCTTGGATATTTCAAATCTATCAACACAAAGCCACCTGCCTCACATCAGGTTTCAACTCATAATTTTGCCTCATTTGCAATCTGTCCTCAGCCCAGAGAAAAGGAGAGAACAGAGCTTTTATCTGAGGTGTAGGTGCTAGGAAAACCCAGATTCCTGACTTGAATCCCCTTTCTAAGAAAAGACTTTCACTTTGCCATGTGGCCACAGATCCCCGTGCTCCTCCCTTGCTGTCTACTGATAATTCATTTTGAATCAAATGAAAAATAGATGAGCCGGTTCTGGATTAGATCCCCATGCTAGGACTGAACCCACAACTGTTTACAAACATTCTTGGTTGTGAGTGAGAAAGAATCATTAAATTCATCTACACACCCCAGTTACTAAGACTCCTAGAAGAGATGTGATAGGAAATCTTGTTTTGAAAATGAAACATCGCCATCTCCTTAAGAAGATGAAAGCTATAAATTGAAGTTTTTAATTGGAGCCCTTCTTTTGTGTACATAATAGGTGTTTGTGGTAGATAATGTTTATGGTTAATCAAGTCTGGCGTTTTATACAGGAAAGATGTTAGTTGGCTGATCCTTAAAAAAAAAACTTTTTTTTAAGTTAAGGGCATAGAAGTCTGTGTAGAGAGGCATCATCTTTGTGTGAAAGAAGATGCTGTCCCAGAGCTACTGGAAGTGGCAGCTGTGCAGAACACGAGTTGTCCTGGAGGGTTCCTTCATTCATTTCTTCCACCGCAGATTTTTTGGGGGGAGTTTATAGGTTTGTTTGTTGTTTGTTTTAATGGGGATTGAACGTGCCAAGGATGCACTCCGCCACTGAGCTATACCCTCCGCCCACGCCCACCACAGATTTCTGAGTGCAAAAATGCTCAAGCATTAGATACAAATACTGTAAATACAGAAATAATGTGTGTGTGCTCAAGGGACTTGTTATCTAGTAGGGAGACTCTCATGCCCTGGGTGTGCACCACCCACAATGCAGACGCCAGCGGTGGGGAAGACTCGGGGCCAGAAGTAACAGCAGGCGCGTGTGGGAGCTGGGGTGGGAGGTGGTCACCAAGAAGTAACGGGGGAGCTTCGTCAAGGTGGACGGTAGGAATTTGCAGCAGGGATGTCAGGAATGGGCTTCCAGACATCCTGGATTCTTCCGTTTGCCCCTCCTGGTCTCATCCTTTTCTCCTTTGCCCTCTGCTGGGGTTACAGGACCAGCTGACCTGGGTGAACCCTACTGTCAGGCTTCCTGCCCTTTGGCTTCACGTTGTGACCAGTCAATGGGTAGCCCCAGCAGGAACTTGGAGAAGCGGGGTGAGGTCAGCGTGTTTTAGTTCCAGATTACCTTCCTGAGGCTAGCTGTTTCTCAGGCTGAAGCTGACCCAGAGTTCTCTGCTCCACTCGACGTGGCTTCTATGGAACCCTCTCCTTTTGAGTCCCAGTAAGCACTCTCCCTTAGAGGAGACCAGCTTAGGAGTGTGTGTTTGCACTGTGACTGACCCAGTGTTACGCATTTGCCCTTGAACTTCTCTTCCCTTGCACTCTGCTTCCTGTGCCACCTTCCCTTTGCACACCAGTTTGAGTGTGCATTCTCTTCCCTGACTGACACAGCAGCCACAGCCCAGCGGACAGACTGAGCAAAGACAAAAGGAGTGCCAAACTCTCGTATGTTTGGAAGTCGTCGTATAGATCAGAGACAGAATAGAAGGGGCACTCGGGGCAGGGGGATGAGGGGAGGATGGGAGAGGCACCAAAGGTTTGTAAACTAGGATGTTAGGACCGGACAGGATTCGCTCTGGGTCTATGAAGATCAACCTGGCAGTGGCATAGAGAATGAACTAGAAAAAAGGCTTTAGAGACCGGTGGCAGTAGCTGTCGTTCCCCTGTGGCTCTGGCCGCCTCCAGGCAGCATTGCTGTGATTCCAGCTTTCGTCAGCCCCTGGGCTCCTGGAACAGGACCCCTTGCCTCTGGTTCTCCATCCTGCTCTTGCTACCCCGTGTTTGGCTCTCAACTTCTCCATCCCCTGAGCAACCAAGCCCTGTAGTCAGTTCCATCTTTTATAAACATTTGGAGTGTTTTCTGTTTTTTTCTGGTTGGATCCAGACAAATGCAAGCATCTAATAAGCCCAGGAAGTGAGGCGGCCAGTTGTGACATGTTTTAAGGGGCCTGGCTTGCTGGCAAAAGGTCACAGTCTCCCCTCAAGCCAGAAAGCCGTTACTGTCTTCCATGAGGGGTGGTTCGGGGGAATGTTCTTACATGGACTCCAGAGCAGCCCGTGTGGGCTGCCTCGGTGATTCCATGCAAGTCTCTTGATCTTCGCGTGCCTTGTTTCTTCATAGGTAAAATGAAGATAATAGTACCTCCCTTATGAGGTTGTTGTAAGCATTAAATGAGCTCATATGATTTGTGTAAAATGTTCTTAAAAGTTTAACTGCCATGTAAATACTAGCTATTAGGTTTTGCCTGGGCACTTTGGGCTGGAGCGTGAAAGGCTAAGGTCTCCCTTCCTCTCCACACACCAGGTCGTCCCCGTATTAGGATAGTCGATTTTGGCCTCCATATCCTAAGGACGACAGCTTTAGAGGTTGGAGGAAGCATGTACTGATTGACAAGGATGCTGTAAGGAGACATAGTTTTCCAGGGGCAAGCAGTAGTTGTCATGTTTTCCAACTGGCAGAAATTCCAAGGGCTGTTCCTTAAAAATATTTCAGGGCTGTGAGCAGGGTGCTTCTTCTCAGCTCCTAACCATCTCCTCTGCAGCAGAGTGGGTTGCTCCAGAAGGGAGCCCTGTTCTCAGGCAGTGCCGCCAGAGAGAAAAATCTGAATGAGTAGAAATCAGAAGATACAGCCATCCCTTCCTTCACTGACTCTGAAGGCAACTAGGGCTGATTTTCCAGGGGAGCCAGAAAGGGAAGTGTCACCTGCAGAAATGAAATTTTCATAACCACAGGGGGTAGTAAAACATTTTATTAAAAGACTCAGGTCTGCGATGATAAAGCTCACTGAGGACAGTTTATACTTATTTGAAATTTTCGGTTGTCTCTGAGTGATTTACGTTTACTTCCCTGGAAATTCAAGTCCTGGGGCGCCAGGGAACTCCCAGTGCACAAAGTGTGAGTAAAAGCCCACAGCTCAGCTCACCACCCAGCTCAACTCCAGCCTGCCTCCCAGTCCGTGTGTTTCATCTGGAAATCCATGCTCAGTCCTTTGGAATTAAACTCGTCTGACAGCCCAGCTGCAGTATTGATTAAATGTTTTCTTCTATAGAGTGGCTCACGTTGTTTCGGGGAAGCCTCTCCCAGAGGCCAGGGATTGCTTCCGGGGCCTGTTCTCCAGGGGAGTGGTCTCTCAGGCAACTCAGGGAGTGTGGGCCAGTCCAGGGCAGCCCCATTAGCTGGGCACTGAAAGTGGAAAGTGTGTTCATCACGGGCAGGTTGGGGAGTCAGTGTAAAGACTCTGAACAATGCAAGTCTCTCCACTGTGAAGGGACTCTGTCTAACTGAGTAAAATACCAAACAGACAAACAAAACCCCAAAAAACAAAATAAAAACCCCTCTATTACTTATTAACAACTCAGAAAGTACCACTTCACGTTGACCAGTTATTTAAACACTTTTGAAAATGCTTTTAAAAGGCAACCTAATGTTATTTCCCTACTTATGCAGCATAAAACCCTTCTTACTCTAGGGAAGCTGGGGTCTTGCCATCTATTTACAAACCTGCATTAGAGATTTAAGGGGAAAAAAGATTGTGGTTAGGATTTGTATTTTATTTTTTAATATTTTAAAGTATATATATTTAATTTTTTTATATTATGATTATTTATAAATTATTGAAGTATAGTCAGTTTACAATGTTGTATCAACTTCTGGTGTACAGCACAGTGCTTCAGTCACACATGAACATACATATATTTGTTTTCATATTCTTTTTCACCATAAATTACTACAAGATATTGAATAGTTCCCTGTGCTATACAGTATGAACTTGTTGTTTATTTTATATATAGTAGTTAGTATCTGTAAATCTCAAATCCCCAATTTATCCCTTCCCACCTGCTTCCCCTCCTGGTAGCCATGAGTTTGCTTTTTATGTCTGAGTCTGTTTCTGCTTTGTCAATAAATTCGATTGTCTTTTTTTTTTTTTTTTTTTAGATTCCACATATGAGTGATATATGGTATTTTTCTTTCTCTTTCTGGCTTACTTCACTTAGAATGACATTTTGTAGGCCCATCCATGTTGCTGGAAATGGTATTATTTTATTATTGTTTATGGCCGAGTAGTAGTATTCCATTGTATAACTATACTACAGCTCCTTTATCCAGTCATCTGCCGATGGACGTTTAGGCTGTTTCCATGTCTTGGCTATTGTAAATAGTGCTGCTATGAACGTTGGGGTGCAGGTATCTTTTTGAATTAAGGTTCCCTCTGGATATACGATACGCCCAGGAGTGGGACTGCTGGATCATATGGTAAGTCTAGTTTTAGTCTTTTGAGGAATCTCCATACTGTTTTCCATAATGGCTGCCCCAAACTACATTCCCACCAGCAGTGTGGGAGGGTTCCCTTTTCTCCACACCCTCTCTAGCATTTATTATTTGTGGACTTTTGAAGGATGGCCATTCTGACTGGTGTAAGGTGATACCTCATTGCAGTTTTGATTTGCATTTCTCTGATAATTAGCGATATTGAGCATTTTTTCATGTGCCTATTGGCCATTTGTATGTCTTCATTGGAGAACTGCTTGTTTAGGTCTTCTGCCCATTTTTGGATTGGGTTGTTTGCTTTTTGTTATTAAGTTGTATGAGCTGTTTATATATTCTGGAGATTAAGCCCTTGGCAGTAGCCTCCTCAGGTTGGGAATTCTCCAAAGAGCTCCTGGTGGGACTTCTCCCAGAACAAGAATGCTTGGGAATCTTGAGATCTCCCAGTCATCCAGACTCAATTACGCAGGAAGGGATAATTTTCTTGAGCTGTAGACACTTAGCAGGCTTCTCTGCATCCTCACATTCATTCAGCAGACATCTGTGTCTTTCCACACAGAGCCCGTGCTGTTCAGTGAGTCCAGTGTCCTTAGTGAGCCAGGACCACAGTGCAGACCCTTCTTGGGTGTGTTCTGCATCCAGCCCAGGCCAGCAGGCTCACAGGACATTTTTCCCTGGACCTCATCTTCCCCATGGTTTGAGTGTACAAACCCTCGACCCACAACAACTGGGATGACCCTTATAGGCCCTCACCTCTCCCCAGTAGAGACATGTTGCCTGGCTTTTCCCAGTTGCCTGGTTCCGCCCTCCCTCACAAAATCCATCCTCCAGGAACAAAGCTTCCCAAACTATCATGGTGCTCTCAGCTCCTCCCCCCCCTTCCCTCCTCCTCTCTTCCCCTGCTCCATCTCTCCCTTTCCCTGAAAGGCTTGAATCTTAGACTCTTTGCCTAAGGAGGGGTGGCGGGGTGGGGAGGACTCCCAAGGAAAAGGGGAAAAGTGGTGGAAGGTTTTAAAAATGGAGTCATTTCCAGACCTGCCTGCTCAGCTGCCTGCTGGGTAATTCATCAGTATGAAACATCCCAGCACATTCTCTTGGGGGATGGCTCTGAAACCATTTACTTCTGCTCTCCAGCATCCCAGCGCAGCCCCTGAAAGAGGCTTCGGCTTGGGGGTCAGCAGCTGAGGGGTCAGCTAGGCTAAGCATAGCTTCCAGGAGGCTTGACACAACAACGGCAAGAGGAGGGTTGCGGCTGCCGGAGCTTACCCGGCTCTTGTCTTTACCCTGCTCCCCACACCTCAAAGCCCCAGTGACATCCAACATCTGTGGCTACCTCCAGGAACCGAGTCAGCCTCCAAACCCGAAGACAGCCACAGAAAGGGAAGAAAAGCACTAACCCGGTTCCTCATAGGGTTAACACAGGCAGGCAGGCTCACACAAAGGATGGATGAGGGCGAGGCGAAAGGAGAAATTGGGTGCACCGAGTGGAAAAAAACACCTTCCACCCTTTCTTTTGGCACCAAGAGGGACATTTACATTTCAGAGTAAGCCCGGCTACAAATGAGGATAGCTGGGAGCGTGTCCTTCCTAAGGCAGCTGATGAAAGGCCCTCCCACCGCCTTTGATGCTGGATGCACACTCGAGCACGTTTTTAAACGTGCATCTGTGGTGAGTTCAGCCCGGGAACCCCAGCGGAGCAGTGGTGCCGGTGGGTGAGAGGGGAAATCTTGCCTGGAACAAGCAGGCCTGGAATGGGCCTCCGGAGCAGCACCGACAAGACCCGGAATGGATTTCGCAAACCGAAGCGGACACCGCTTGGCGCAGAGATACCCGATCCCTGTCCTACACAAACTCATGGCCAGGCGCTGAGAGGTCCGCCGTTTGAGCACAGCACCCACGAGGGCTCGACAGCGGTGGGAACCTGGGAGGGACCGAACATGCTGTTTGGAATAATTGAGGAGGGGGAATATTCTTCCTGCTTGGTAGTGTGAAATCACTTATTTATGGCTCCATTCAGGCCCGGGTTTGCAGATAATCCCCCTTTCTAAGCAGTCGAACTCATGAATGTTGATCTTGCAAATCAAGCTGACACTAGCAGCTTTTGTCCACCGGGGCACACATCAGGGCCTGCCTTCTCCCCAGCACGTTTTCCCCGCTCATCGGAATGCAGGGCCCAGCCTCCCGGATTCCTGAAAGGCGCGCCCCGCCCCAAAGCGACCTGAGGTCTCCAGCAACAATCGAGGGGCTTGTCTGCCAAGTGCTCGGGCCCAACTTAGAGAGTCCTATTCAGGGCCCCAAGAGAAGCGCTCAAGAAAAGTGGCCCCGACAGGAGGAGGTCACCGTTGAGGGGCTCCGGGAGCATTAAACCCTCGCTACGCGGCCTTGATATTGGTCCTTAAACACACATGCCAAGCCAAGCCCGGACAATACCCGGCTCCCAGAAAGGAAGCAAAGAAACAATTGCATTTCTGTGGCCGGAGGACTGAGGACAACAGAGAGGAGGCAAAGCCAGCCAGGATGTATGGACCTGAAATAATGAGATCAGATGGGGGAGGGCGAACGTCAGCCCTATTCAAGGAAGCCATCAATAAAAGATGCTTTGCGCGAGGCAGATCGGTGGGTTTTACAGCGGACCAAGTGGTAGTTCTGGAGCATGGTGTGATAGATCTTGTTTTTTTTTTTAATGCTAATGAGCTAATGTTTAGAAAGGACTCCAGGCTCCAGAGGAATAGATACTAACTGTGGACTAAATAGGTATTTGAGTGTTTTGTGATGAATGTGACTGATGAATGAAATAGGAATACAGGCACCCACACCTTCACTCGAGGCTCACGAACAAAGGTATTCGTGTTGAATTTACATTTTATTATGACGCACTTTCCTAGTCACATACTGCTCTCTATAACGGAGGCAACTCATTCTGCTTACTCATGCAGTGTACCCGTGTAGTTCCTTGTTATCTGGATCAGAGACTTGCAGTGTTCGGGTAAGGGTGAAGGATTTGTTAACACACGTAAGTGTATTTTTTTTTTTAAATACCTTGGTTGCTTGCTTGATACAGAATCCTGGAAGTGGGCAGAATTCCTGCTGGCACGGTAATATTTCCCACCTTCCTGCCCTGCTCACTCCCCCAGTTTACAGTACACCTGCCCCTACTCCGTGAAATGAAGCCAAGGAGGAGTTGAAGACCTGTAAGTGACCAGAGTCCTCTGCCTCGAGGTCCCAGCAAGCAGGAGCACTGAATCTTAGTATTTCTTACCCGATTTTCACCTCTTTCCCATGGCTCTGACTTCCACGGAGCTTACTAAAGAGGAATCATAAAGGAGAAAAGAAGACAGGTTTTCTGAGGAGGAGGGGTGATCTGGTGACCATTTTTGGTTCACACACGTTTCTCAGAGAGAAAGGATGTGGTAGTTAGGGCACTGTCCGTGGGAAGAAACTTGTCTGTGCACTGTTTGCCATTTTCACATCACTGATGCTCTCCAGTCTTGGAGTCCAGTGGTCCATGGGATGAAGCAAACTTTTGTTGGGTGAAACCTTCAGAACAAGTCTATTATCATCAAAGAAACTAATCCATCTTGTCTTTGCTTGTGATTCTTGTCCGCACACCTTCTTGGATCTTGGTGTTTTCTATTTATAGGCTTTGACCATGTCCAGCTGGTGGTGGGTGTAGGTGGTTGTCATCTGCACAGTCTCCTTCCTCTCTGCCTCGCTGACTCCACATGGCTCTGCTCAGGCAGGTCACATGACCACTGGGGCACATGACCAGGCCAATTATATTCTGTCTTTCAGGAGCTGGGATCTTCAGGGGAGATGGAGAGCAGAGGACATTGATCAAGGTGTCTAATGAGCATATGCTATGGAAAGGCTCCCTCGGAGCATGATCCCTGAAGCTGTCCTATGGCTGGTACCTGCCAATGCCTGTTGTTCAGGTCTCCTCCATTCTGGGGCTGCTCCATTTCCCCTTCAAAACCTTTTTTTAGTTGCTTAACTTAAATACATTGTTTCATAAGTCATACAGAAGACAACAGTTTAGGAACTAATTTTTTTATGAAATAGAACACAGATCCAGAAAAGTGCATAAGAATGTATTACAAATAATTATAAAGTGAGTATATGTACATGGTTACCACCTGTGTGAGAAAGGAGAATATTACCAGTGTGCCTAGAAGCCCTCACCTCTCCCACTGGGTGACCCTCCTTAATGATGACAACCATCTCGCTCTCCCCTAATCACTAGACTGACCTGCTAGCATTATATATATATACATATATTCCTTTTTCATTATAGGGTATTACAAGGTATTGAATATAGTTCCCTGTTCTATACAGGACCTTGTTGTTTATCTGTTTTATATATAGTAGTTTATATCTGCTAATCCCAAACTCCTAGTTTAGCCTTCTGCACCTCCTTTCCACCCTGGTAACCATAAGTTTGTTTTCTTCATCTATGAGTCTTGTTTTATAAATAAGTTTATTCGTGTCATTTTTTTAGATTCCATGTATAACTGATATCATGTGGTATTTTTCTTTCTCTGTCTGACTGACTTCACTTAGTATGACAATTTCCAGGTCCAACTGTGTTGCAGCAAATAGCAATATTTTATTTTTTATGGCTGAGTAGTATTCCATTGTATATATATTACAACTACTTATCCAGTCATCTGTCAGTGGACATTTAGGTTGCTTCCATGACATGCTGCAGCTTCTTGATAATCATTTGCTTGCTTCATTTTATGGTTTTATCATCTATATATGCACCCCTACATGTTATTGTTTAATTTTGTCTGTTTTTGAAATTTATGTGAGAGGAGTCTTTTTGTCTGCTCACTGTTTTGTTGGTGAAAGTCATGCCTGTTAAGATGTATAGAGATAGTTGATCAGTTTCACTGCCGTACAGCAGTACCTTTGTGAACATACCTCAGTTGTCGGTTCCATCCCAGATGAACATTTGCATTCTTTGCACTGGGGCTTTACAAACAGTGCTGCTATGAGCATCCTTATAAATGTCTCCCAATGTCTCTCTAGTGAAAATCCCTAGGAGTGGAATTGCTGGGGCATAGCATATGTATGTCTTCATCTTTACTAGACAGTGTTACACTGTTTTTCCAGTCATTAAGCCAGTTTTGCATTTCCTACGAGCACCAGATGAGAGATCTTTTTATTTTCCAGACTTCGTATTTCCAGCTTCTTTAAACTTTTGCCCATCTGGTGGCTTAATTTGATTGTAATTCCCTGATGACTAATGAGGCATGCACCTTTCCAAATCTTTATTGGCCATTTTGTTTCTGAAAATTAATTACCATGTCTCATGTGCATGTGTGTATTTGAATAGTTTAGATTCCTTGAAGTGATCAAAATATCAAGTTTTATGTTTCTATTCAACCGTCAAATTCAAGAAAAATTGTCATTTTTCTGGTGTTCAAATTTCTGTTGCGTTTGTTGTTTATATTTACCTCAACAGACAGCATTTTTTTAATTTGAGGAGCTAGTTATAAATTCTTATTCTTGAAATTATTTCATTTGACTTTCACTAGAAGAGCTAACTTCATTAAAACCTGATATTAATCCCTGATCTTGGTAATGACAATGCACATCTTGATGCCTACTAAATGGCATTTTACCCACAGATGCTAGCCTAAAACTGAGCAGCTAGCCTCCAAAAGAGGCCTGCAGCACAGTGAATTGGGATTCTTCCTTGATGTGGTGGATTTGTTTGTTTACATCCAAGAGGCAATTTGCCTCTTTTATTTTATAACAAATATAGAGTATCAGCCAGCAACATTTACACAACTATATTTCAGTACTCACCAAACTTCTTCTCTCTCCTCACTCACCACCAGTTTCTTTTTTTTTTTGGAAATACAGTCAGTTACAATGTGTCAATCTCTGGTGTACAGCACAATGTCCCAGTCATGCAAATACATACATGTATTCATTTTCTTTTTTTTTCCATTAAAGGTTATTGTAAGATATTGAACATAGTTCCCTGTGCTATACAAAAGAAACTTTAAAACCTATTTTTATGCATAGTGGTGGCCATTTGTAAATCTCAAACTTCAAATTTATCCTCTCCTACCCTCTTTCCCCAGTAACCATAAGACTGTTTACTATGTCTGCGAGTCTGTTTGTGTTTTGTAGATGAGTTCATAGTGTCTTTTTTTTTTTAGATTCCACATATGAATGATATCATGTGGTATATTTCTTTCTCTTTCTGGCTTACTTCACTTAGAATGACATCCTCCAGGTCCATCCATGTTGCTGCAAATGGCATTATTTTATTCTTTTTTATGGCAGAGTGGTATTCCTTTGTGTAAATATACCACAACTTCTTAATCCAGTCATGTGTTGATGGACATTTAGGTTGCTTCCATGTCTTGGAATTTTGGTTCTCTCCTCTCCCTTGGCTTAATGGATAAAAGGATAATGAGGGAGTATAAGACATAATTACAATAAGGAACTTCTGGATGCTGAAACTTTGGGCTATGGTTGGATTCTTTTCTAGCCTGGGCGGGGTGGACCATCTAGAACAGAGATGGCAAACAGGTTTCATTTCACACGTCGACTCCAAATGACGGCAGTACTGCGTGGAAACTGACCAAAGCCATGCCTGGGCTCTGTGGGGAACAGAGTCATGATGAATTAGTCACATCTGCCATAGCTTGGGCTGGAAAGTTGCAGGACTTAGGTCACCTGCAGTCTAGAGCAGTGATTCTGCAGCTCACCTTTGGACTCATCCGGGGAATTCTTACAGGGACCAAGTCCAGGTTCCAACCCAAACCAATTACATCAGCAACTCTGGGAGTGGTCAAGGTATCAGTATTTCTGAGACTCCAGGGAGATTCCATTGTGCAGTTAGGTTCAAGAGCCGTAGATGGAGAGCAGTGTCTCTCAACCTTTTTTTCATCATCGCGCTCTACAGAGGAACCTTTTTAAGATGTATCCTTTTCCTAACTCCCACTCCCCGGCCCCTGGCAATTTTCATACCAAAAATATGCTGTATATATGTTTGTGTACTGTGTGCAGATCTATGCTTTATACATAAAGAGGGTAAGATTTTGTCATTCTTCCCACCCCAAGAATCGATTTTTGCCCCCGTGGAGGCAATATCAGCTCTGTTGAGGATGCGTGCTCTGGAGAATAAGAATCACATTTAGAGAACTGTTCATAATGACAAAAATATGACTTGGTAGCATTTGAGATTCAGGAGTGTTTTTATTTATTTCTTTCTATTGAAGTTAGGTCAGTTACAATGGGTCAGTCCCTGGTGTACAGTACAATGTCCCAGTCATGCATATATATGTACATATATATTCATTTTCATAGTTTTTTTCCATTAAAGGTTAGGGAGTGTTAATTTACTCAATGAAGGCAAAATACCTCCGTAACACAATAGTGGTGGTATAAAATTAAGTGCTGTGGCCACTGATCCACTTGGTTATGTGGTTAATAGTTTTGAGAAATAATTAAGGGATACTGTTAATTGAGCAGAGGGCTCTAGCAGATGTGATGATCCCCTGCTGCTAGATAAGTACTGAAGGGAAGTGGGAATGTTTACATTTCTAGCAAAACAAACTGCTTCTATCATAAATAATTCCTCATTTCACAGTGAATATTTCTATTTTCCAGTATTAACAAAATCGGTATTTTTTTTTTCTGATGGAGTTTTGTGCTTTATGATAGTGTTTGATTGTTTTTCTGTTACTCACCAGGGATTTTTTAAAAATATTTTTATTTTATTTTATTTCTAATAAAGATACTGGAGATTGAACCCAGGACCTCCTGCATGCTAAGTAAGCATGTGCTTTACCACTGAGCTCTACCCACCCCTTCCCCTACTCACCAGTTTAATAAAAGTCTTAGCGTGATTTTTAATGGAGAGAGGGCATTTACTCATCTGTTACCTACAGTGGTCTTTATCATTATATATTTTCATCTTTACAACTGAAAAAACTTGGTATTTCTTGAGATGCTCTGAATCAATACCAATTTAAAGGGTTATAAGTAAGTGAAGGGACACACATTAGGGCCTGGGAGGTCTCATTGTTCTCTCTGTTCCCTTAAGTGCCTCCTCCCGTCTTCCGTGGCGGGTTCACCCTGACACTCCCTTGCCCTGTCACCTTGAGCAAGTCATTTAACCCATCTGTGCCTTGATTTCATCTTTCTTCTGAAAAATTGAAAAATATTTTCTCTGCCACACAGGTTTCCAGGAAGAATCAATATGGAGGGCTGTTTGGTGAAAGTCGAAAGGTGTGCACAACTGAAAGGTAGGAGTGAGACAATACCATTTAGCAAGTATTTATTCGTTGCCCACATTTCTGTCATTAACCTTGGCCTCTGGAGCCCCCAGATGAATGAGACACCAGCTCTTCCCTCCCTGAGCTCACACTGACAGCCTCCTGCTGACAAGTCTTAGCTGGCAGTTTTCACTACATGTGCATTCTTGTCCCCACAAAAGAGAAGAGGTGGGCAAGCCATCAGATGGGAGCCAAGTAAGAAATAGTCAGGCACACTGAGTATTGTACATAGTTGAGGAATTGCAATTACAAAAAGTTTTTTTGGGGGGAGAAGGTAATTGGGTTTGTTTATTTTTATTGGAGGTACTGGGGATTGAACCCAGAACCTTGTATTTGCTAAGCATGTGCTCTACCACTGAGCTATACACTCCCCAGCAAGGAACTGCAGTTTAGAACTGTCTTTTTGGTTTTTTGAATCACTGACATTCTCAGTGTTAAAAGAAATGATCACAGAGCAGCTCTGTCACCACTGGGCTCTTTATTCGTCTACCAACACTGTGTTGATCAGTACTGGGTTCTTGATTCTAATGTAAGCCCATTGAAGGCAGGCACCTATGGGCTCCTTAGTGGGCCTCTTGGTCCCCAGATCTCTGCTCCCAGTCACGCGCCCCTGGAGGAAAGCAATGCTAGGAGATGGATATTGCACAGTTGGTGAGGCAGACGGATGAGTGGAGTGACATGTCTTATAAATGTCAATGTCATTCTTTAAGAACTGTGTCATCTTAAGCTCTCATCTGAAATGGCCAGTTCCCATTTCCCTCTCTGGTTCGTCTCGAGCAAATCCTGCCATGATCTGGAGGAGCAGGGCTGACACTCTTCTTTCTAACATCCCAGTATTTCTTTGCCCTCCTGCCCTCACCTCTTTCTTCTTCCCTCTGAAGCTCTGTGGCAGTGGCTTTTAGGACTCCCCTTTAGTGACCCAGAGAAGTGAAATGATAGTTCTTTAAGCTGAAGCTGCTGTCAGAACACCAGAGAGCTGAGGATTCGTAGGACAATCTGCCATGAAGCCCCGGTCAGAGCAGCCCTATTGCGGAGGGGAGAGAAGCCAGTCAGTGCCCAGCCTGGGCTCAGCGGTCGCAGTCTTGAGAGTGCATCTGGGAGCCTGAGAAAAGCCAGCCAGACACAGGGAGGGGGCAGCTGAAGGAGTGGCGTAACCAAGAGCCCCTTGGTCACCTCAGCCCGGGGCGACATGCAGTTTGCCGCCAGAGGCCCCCTTGGTCGGGTCTCCCAGGAGGCCTTGAAGACCTTTCCAGTTCTCGCAATTTAAAAGCACCATCTTTCTGTCCCACACTCTCAAAAATGCAAGCAAAGCATTTCAGCCAGTCTAAGTGGCAGGGCTCCCAGGCCCGAGCCCATCTGTGGTGGAGTGTTTCAAACCCTGTCCTAATGGAGAGAGGACACACAGGCCAGCTGGTCAGCGCTGGGGCCTGGGGACGCGGGGTGAGGCAGGCGGTCCCAGCTTTGCTGCTGGCAAGAAGACCCACAGGCTGACATTTTAATGATGGTCTCTTCCCCTCCGAGGGGCCTGTTTTCTCCTCTCGTGGCCTCCTTAGAGTTCAGCATGTCTTAATTGGGTCAGATAGCCGACCCACACAGGACAGACCAAGAAGCTCATGGGTTGTCACAGCTGTAATTTATTTCAGGTTCTTAAGAGCGTTCAGCAAATCACACACAACCTCAGGGAAAGTGCACTGACGGGGCACTTTCAAAGTGCACTCCAAATTCGAGTCACTGGCCAAAGGGTCCTCCGCATTTCATTTTGTCAGAGATTGCATTGGGTGCTCTTTGATAAAGGGCAGCCACTTCCTCTCCTGATTGAATCGTCAGTTTCACATTTTAATAACTTAGGTAAATCTGCTATCATTTTTGCTGCACTTAAGGTTGGCTGTTGACCTAGAACACGCTAATAATTTGGGGAGAGGGAGATAAAGCCTCCTAGAGATGTAGCCAGTTCCTACAGCAGGTCTCAGGAGAGCAGGTGAGCTGCTCCCTCTGCCCGGTGAGGCACTGCCGTCCCCTCCCTGCTCCTGTGCCAAGTGTCACCTGCTCCCACTAACTTCCTTCCATGTTCTCAGAACTAGGCTTTCCCCCTCTCCTCCCACTAAGGACAAGGACGTTCTCGCCATGTCCCCAAACCCTACCCTGGCCTCAAAGGACAGCAGAGTGTAGTCTGATTAGCACCTTAGTATTGAAATGTTGACCTCCTCTGGCTGAAAAGTCATTTTCTAAATTGTTGCCAAAATAGAACCTTAACCGTCATTTGTGAACATATTGAAATAAATGGAGCTAGCCAGCTAATCATGACAGCTCTTGTCCTGTCATTCAGGGTAACAGTTGGACATCTTTGAGCACACTTGTGCATCAGAGTATGGAACCTGTGGGTAGGATGAAGCTCCAGAGAAAAGCTTCCCAGCCTGCATTCTGCAGAGTGTTAGAGTATTTAATACGTGTTAGCAGGAGTTCCTTGAAATAAAGTGTTTCATAGACCAATAGGTTTGGGAACCACTGAATACAGATGTCCCTCTTGGAGATTGTCAGTGCAAATTTCTGTACTTCAGACTCTGAGGAGCCACACAGAAAAGAAAACTTTCTTTTTACCTAGCATTTTCCAATGGCCCCAGAACCTTGTACCCAGATACCCTGGGAAAACGCAATTGTGGGGGAGGAAGGAATAGGACATTCTGACTAAGAAGATGTTAATAATTGAGGATGGATGCGAGTGAACCTTGTTAAGTGGAGCTCAGCTATGAGTATACAGGGCCATCTTGGACTTGAACGTAAAGGGTTGCCTGCCTAGCATTTTCTGGGTTTACATGTTCCGTGCACTGTGCTAAGTTCTTTACTTACGCCGAATCTCATTTATTTTATTTTAAATCCTTACTGTTTATTTTTAAAACTATTTCATAATAAGTATCCAAAAGATTTCATAATTAAAGAGAAAAATATCTGAGCCTAGCATATCTTCTTTTAACTTCTTTTTTTGTATATATATATATTTTTATTGAAGTATAGTCAGTTTACAATGTTGTGTCAATTTCTGGTGTACAGCATAATGCTTCAGTCATACATGAACATACATATATTCATTTTCATATTCTTTTTCATCATAAGTTACTACAGGATATTGACTATAGTTCCCTGTGCTATACAGCATGAACTTGTTGTTTATCTATTTTATGTGTATCAGTATCTACAAATCTCGAACTCCTAATTTATCCCTTCCCACTCCCTTCCCCCTAGGTAACCATAAGTTTGTTTTCTATGTCTGTGAGTCAGTTTCTGTTTTGTAAATAAGTTCATTTGTCTTTTTTTTTTTTTTTTCGATTCCACATATAAGTGATGTCATACGGTATTTTTCTTTCTCTTTCTGGCTTTCTTTCTCTCTGTTTCATCACTTAGAATGACAATCTCCAGGTCCATCCATGTTGCTGTAAATGGCATTATTTTATTATTTTTTATGGCTGAGTAGTATTCCATTGTATAAATAATTGATAAATAACTTCTTTATCCAGTCATCTGTTGATGGATATTTACGTTGTTTCCATGTCTTGGCTATTGTAAATAGTGCTGCTATGAACGTTGGAGCTCATGTTTATTTTAGTCATTACAACAACCCCACAGACAGGTCCTTTGCACACCCAATTTTATAACTAAGGAAGAGAGAGATAAAGTAACTTTGCCAAGGTCACATAGTCTTTAAATGAGTGGACAAGTGAGTACTAGAGTTCAGGTCTGCCTGTCACCGAGGTTTGTGTCCTTAACTTCATATCCTTGGGCTGCCCTGGCAACGATTTGAATAAAGAGTAGTGCCTTTGATCATCTTGATCCAAGTAGACAAACATTCTCCCAAGGGGGCTCTGGAATTAAGAAGGCAGTGGCCTTTCCTGCTCTCACCCCACCCATTCCAGCCATTGTGACCTGCTTGGAATCAGTGTCCACTAAAGTGGCAGATCTGATTTGGTCAGTATCTCCAGTGACAGGAGCCAAGTGGAGAATTCGGGCCTGTTGTTCTTGTAATTCTGTTCTTGAATTTACTCTGCACTTCACACACTGGGAACAGAAGCAGAATCCCTAGCTGTGAGCCTCAGAATGAAGACTTACAATCACTCACAGCATTGTTACTTGACAGGAACTGAGGCATCATCCAGTCCTGTGTTACCCTAAGTGTGGTCCCCAGCCTAGCCACATCCGCATCACATGGGTATTTGATAGAAAGCCAGATGCTTGGGCCCTACTTCATACCTGCTGAATCAGAATCTCTGGGGAGGGAGTCCAAGAAACTGTGTTTTAACAAGGCCTTCAGAGCATTCTTATATGTACCCTAGCCCAGGTCTCTCGTTTTATAGATGAGGAAACTGTCCTGCAGAGTTCAAGTGATTTACCAAGTTCCTACAGAGCAAGCAGTGGGAGAACCAGGTGGAATGGATAACTGTTGGGTTTTATCTGCCCAACCTCCATAAACCTTTCAGATTTTAGTAACCGTCCCCAGATTCTCCTTGGGGCATCCTCCCTCCTCTTCTTTCTGCTCACGTGGTTTGGGTAGGGCTCACCCCATGCTCCCAGATTTCAAGGTGGGTGCATGACCCAGGCTGGTCATTACTGATTTGACATCACTCTGACACCAAGCTGGCCTCAGAGGTGTGGTTCAGGGACCGGCCTATGGCTCCAGCCAGGCCCATGAGAGTGGGTTATGGGAATTTTCTGGACTCTGGGGAAAGAGGATCTTTCTTTCCAGTGAGATTGATCTTGGCGAGGGTGAGGGGGGGGCGTGACCTGGGTACTGTGAAGCCCACACAAAGAGAAGTCGTCATGCACCTCATGCCTCTGGCCTTGTGTTCCCCACTTTGAGCTCCCAAACCTTGGTTTGCACTGTAGCTAGACTTTGGTTAGTCCAGGTACCTACTTCAGTAGCACCCAGGGGAGACTGTTAACTCAGCACTTTATGGTGGCAGACTTGATAACATGACCCCCTCCCTCTGGCTTGAGAATTACATGCGCTTGACTAAACATGGTAATATTCATTGAGTGCTAAAAGCCGAAACACAGGCTCTGATGGGAATCCTCCAGTCCTTCTTACCAAGGACGTCGTCATAATTCTTCACCAACATGGCCAAGGTGCCAGTGCTAGTGTGGACTCCCCTGCTAAACAGAAGGACAGTTGCCAGATATTGCTGTGGAATTCCCTTAAACACACTCTTGAAAGGAGATTCTAGGATTTTCTGGTAATCACTATTTGTCTGATACTATGTCCATTATAAAATACTTTAAAATATCCTCACTTTGAAATAACAATCTTCAGTACTGTTTCCCCCCGATCAGTAAATGGTCTGGACTCCAGAAAGCCTTTGTCTCACCCTTCCTATAAAAGCCTAAGAACACACTTGCTGGGCATGACGCGCCAGGTGCTGTGCTGAACCTTTGGTAGGTCTCGTCTCATAATCCTCGAAAGAGCCCTTTGAGGGAGCAGTGATGTTAGCTAGCATCCTGTGAGCACATAGCCAGACACTATTGTAAGCACTCAAAGCACATTAACTCAATTTGTTTTCCCATCCTCTTATGAGGGTTCCATAATTAGCAAGCAGCATCAGAGAGTAGCTTCAGACCTCGGCCACCTAACACAGATTATTTACTTAACCACTGTAGAGTATTGCCTGCAAGGTTCTGGAGCAGCAAAGCTGGCAGGAGGTGAGACCAAGGACCCACCTCCTTTCCATGTCCTCTCCAGGCTAGTGAACTAAATACATTTCAGGTTAGAATCCTCAGTAGTAAAACAGGGGCAAAAAATCGGTGATTTTTTAAGTTTCTTTTGAATCTATTCTAAATAGATGGAATATAGAATTTTTTTTTTTTCCCCACTGCCTCTAGAGCAATGAGGCACCTGGAATTTCCTAAGTTTTCAGAAGTGGCAACCTGGTCGGAAGATGAAATTAGGACACCTGAAACTCCACTTAATATAGCCAGCATGCTGTATTTATTTGGATTACAGGCTTATTCGGAGTAGATTTTAGAAGCTGGAAGTTAATAGATGTCGTAAGAATGCCCTCTCCCAGAATCTACCCCTGGTGTCTCCAAGATACAGGCTGTTGTTTTGAGGGTGTGGGAAAGGAAGAAACTCCTGCTCGTGGAGATCCTGCTTTGGATTTGGTTTGGTATTAAAGGACTTGGCTCTTGCTAAATTTTAGAGGTTATCTCATCCTCCAGGTAAGCCCAGCAGACTCTGACAGCAAGTGTGTACATTACAGAGAAAGTACCAGTGCGCAGCCCTGAATCTAAATCATTTAGCTAAAGGCCTTTTCCACTTGTAATAAGATTTTGGACTTTATTTTAATCAGCAGGCTCTTCCTTTGAGCAAAATCTCAAATCTCTTAGGAAGGTCATGCTACCTTTGCCTTGCCAGTCTTGGGAGAGAAAGTGGAGTTCTCTGGAAAAAGCAGCCACTTAAGAAGCAGTTGATTGACTATTGCTCTGGATTTGGTTCACTCAGCTGAGCATCTGCGGATGCTCAGTAGATCAGATCTACTCGCTACATGATGTGCAGGGAGTATGAGAAAGCAAAGATAGGTGGTTTTTCAAATTTAGTGGGTTCAACACGGTGGAGGTGGTCTAGCAGGGTAGCAGTGGTCTTCACTCTGCCTTTTTGGTATTAATGTTCACAAACCACAGAATACACAAAGACGGCAGTGACTACATGCCTTTCTCCTTGGGGTAAATTGTTTCAGTATCTGCAGACCCACCATCTTCATCGTACCCTAGTGGCTCAAAGTAACCCTTGGGTTATGACGTCAGTCCCTAATAGACTTTCCAGTTCTTCTTTCTGCCATTTCCCTAATATCCATGGTATTGGGGCTCCTTGAGCTCATCCTTGAAATTGAGTTTTCCTAGATAAATGAGGGAAACTGGAAGAACTGGGCGAGGAAATGACAAACATCATTGAGATCAGTGTTTAGTGAAGAGAACATTGGCCTGAGGGCTCATGACATCTGCTGTCATTGGGTCTTTCAAACTTAGATAAGTTACTTTCCCGTGCTTCTGTAAAAGGGGAAATTCCACCTGCCCTATGTCCTGTGCAGGGATGTTGGAAGGACCAGTTACAATTCTCTGAGCACTCCGAAATAATAGTTTTTCCATCAGAGGTCTGCGAAAGGACTATCATCTACTCCTGCATAAGCCACTTGGGGTTAGTTTGTGTGCTTTCCAGTAACAGGTTTCCCTAGAAAATTTCAGTTGAAAGGATTGGCCCAAAGGGAAACTGGAATCTCCCTGGTGTATCACCAGAGAGACCTTCATGCAGTTGAGTCCCCTAAGCTGTGACTGGCAACAGTCCGTTCTAGATCCAAGTCTACTTGTCAAGGTCTCATTGGCTTAGGCATTCATAGATCTCCACACTGACATTCTAACGTAAATGAAAATCAGCTATTCCCTGATTCTCTACTTTTCATACCATGATTTCTCACTTCTGCTTCTGTGATGTTTCTTTATCTCCCTCTGTCTCCATTAGAACTTTCAACTCTTAATGTTCTCATTACTCACAACATAGGCTCATTCCAAAGCTCATTCATGATCCCCACTCACTCTCACGACCTTTCAGCTTCTGCTCTCCTCTGGTTCTTCCCATACTTTTAAAATTCAACTTCATGAAAGAGAGAGCATTTAATTGGCCCACCTCATTCCTGTGTGGGGAGAGCTTCTTTGTCCAGACCACCTCACAGGCTCTTGTACAAGGTACTGCGCATACATTGATCTTGGATCAGTTGCCAACTCCAAGTTCAACCGAATTAGTCCAGGTTGGGGCATGGGGAGAGCAGGCCTCAGATGGAACAGAATATGCTTTCTAGGTCTATCCCTTACCTGGGGCTTCACCCTGGCCTCACCCTGACAGCTTGAGGTATCAGTGTAGAGGAAACTGCAAAGCAGGGGGTCTAGTTCCGTGAGGAACACATTTGGAGGACACAGAGGTGCCTCAAAGCAGAGCCCCTCCGTGTCATCAAGTATGCGTCAGGCACTGGGAATAAAGGAATAATACTCGGTCCTCTTCTCTTGGAGCGAGTCACATCTCAGGAGGTCAACAAGTAAGACGATGATGATGAGAAACTGGAGGTGATGATTGCAAACTGCTCTCTTCCAGAAGTTTCATGGCGATTGCAGTGTTCGGAGGCTAAATTTCGAGTTGTATTTGTGAGGAAAGGGCTGCCTGAGCATGTTAGTGGATGATAGAGCCGAATTGAAGGTGAGGGGAAAATGACCATGTCTTCTGAGGGGCGTCTCCCCACGACATCGGTTCATGCACGCACACACTGACTTGTTGGTGTAGTCACACTCCCTTACTATGTGCTAGGCTCGGTGCTGGGCTCTGGAACAATATAATTTAAAAAAAAAAAAAAATCCCCTCTCCCTTTCCTGAACTTCCCCCCTAAACCCCTCAAGGTGTTCGGCCTTATGCTCACCTTCACTCAAAGCCTGGTCTTTCCAGCTCCCTCAGTTACTTTGTTTGGTGGAAAGGTCAGAGGAATTGCGTAAGTATCAAGTTTCCTGCCTTGGGCAAAGCCCACAGGAGCCTGGTGATTTGGCGCCCCCCAGGGGTACCCAGTTCTGCTCTGTGATGGAGAAGGGGCCCTGAGGAGCAGAGTGAGGCTGGTCGTTAGTGCGCAGCCTGAGTGACAGACTTGACCATGTGTCCTGGACGGTTCTCATAATAAAGGGTCAGGGGAAGGGGAGGCTGCAGCCCCCGGTAACTCTCCTTGGTGTCGCTGACATCGTGAGGCTTAGCATCCTGCGTCATGAGTTGAAACCTAATTCTGTTCTGCCCTAGTCCTGTGACATTGGACAAGTGACTTAAAATTTCCTCTTGGAAAGGATGAATAACATGGGGCCAAGGATATCTGATTTGAATGCTTCTGTTAGAATGAAATTCGGCAGTAACTTACAGTTGAGCTTGAAATGGCCCACGAACTACAGAACTCATAAGGAAGGACCTGTGTTCTCAGCCCCCAAAGCCTGGAGGGTCCTCGGAGTCTCAGGGAGTGAGGAGGGTCGGAAATAAGCCAGACCCACTCCCAGGGAGTCATGCTTCATCCTGAGAACTTGAGCAGCCCCAGACTTGCTGGAATGACTCTGAATGGGGGGCCCTTGGATTCCCAGATGCCCAGCAGCCTAGGTATGCAATCTGGAGTTCTCGTGGTGTGTCAATCCCCAGTGCGTGCTGCCTGGCCAACCTTATCTGCAGACTGTGGGTTCAGTTCCCATGGACCTCGTTCCAGCCTGATATAATCATACAAGGATGTAGAACTCTTACTGTTTTGCTTTTCTCTTAGTCCTAAATCATCAAGTGGGAGTCAAAAACTTGCTGCCTTGGCAAGAAACCCCTGGCTTTGCACCCAGTCCTTCCCTAAAAATCAGGTCGTCATGTCCCAAAAGACGATTTTCTAAAGACACTTTTTAATAAGATGCCCCAACTTGCTGGTATTCTCACAAGGATATTATTGATCACCCTAGTCAACCCTCCTGAAGAACTGTTTGCCCGCTTTCTGCTGCTATTTGCGGTCTGTCTTATGGAAGTGTAGGGTTGGGGTGGGACCGACCTGTGTAATGAAGAAACCAAACAGGGTTTCAGAAGCGTTCAGCCTCCCTTGGGGACATTAAATCATTGCTGGGACTTAGGGCTGTCTATAGAGAGATGAGCTGTCTACTTTTAAGCGTAGGTTACCTTCATAATGTTAGAGCTAAAAAGGAACACTAGAATTTTTGTCAGTTCAGCCCCTTCCTTTGACAAATGTGGAAACTTAGGCCCAGACAGGCGGAGCAATTTGACCAGGGTCAGCCAGAAAGTGAAAACATTACGACTTGAACCCGTGTCTTCTGACCTCCAAGCACAAAGCCCTTTCCACCACATTGGCCTCACTAGCTAATTCCAGGGGTTGTGTTGAGCTTTGCAGGATGAAGGCAGAAGCCCTCACACAGCAGGCCTGGGCTGGGGGGCCTGGGCCCAGGGGAAGTGGGTGGAGAGCATGGGGAAGTCAGGGAAAGGCCCCTTAGCTGGCCCAGGGCAGGTGTGTCAGTCAGCAGGGAAGAGCTCTCTGAGGTGTGGGCTGTCTCTGAGAGGAAGGACAGGGACTGCGGCTTTAGAACATCACTTCTGGGAGGGTTTAAGACAGATTGTGGCAGCTACACTGTATTAGCTGGAGGAGAGCGGGGACAGTGAAACTGTCTGTCTTCTTATCTCTGGCGGCCCCAGCAACGGGCACAACCCTTCACACACTCACCACATTTATGGCGTGTACACTGTGTGCCGGGTCTGCACCAGGTCCTGGGGAGAAAGCGAGGACCAGATACTGCCATTGGCTTAGTCGTTGTGGAAGTGAAAGTTCAGTGGCAGAAATGGAAAATTAAATTGTCACACAGATGTGAAATTGTGGCGTGATGACAAAATGAAACTATACATTTCCACACGTACATCATTTACGTGTCTACATGTGTCCAAAAAGGGGTAAGAGGACACGTACCAAGCTCACTGTGGGAAGAGACCCGGGGGGCCTCATGCCTGATGTGAATTACAGGAATTTTTAAAAACTAAACTGCACTTAGGTGTTATAAATCAAAACAGTCGCTACCCTTGGGGAGGTATAATCACTGGAAAGGAGGGGCTTCTAGGATGCTGGGAATGATGTTTCTTGACCTTGAACACATACGGATGTATGCATTGTGTGAAAAACCATGAAGCTGAATTTTCAAGTGTGGCTTTGTGTTAGGTTTATTCAAAGCAATTTCATGTGTTACTTTGACATGAGTAAGTAAAAATTTAAAAATTGCTACTGTGTGAAATGCCACAAAGAAGGTGTGCAGTCCTGTGAGTATGTGTCGTGGGTCAGCAGGGGTGTCTCACTTTGTCAGGTGAGTTGGGGAAGGCTTTCTGAGAATGTGAGTTTTGAACTGACATCTCAAGGTTGAGCAGGAGGTTCTGCTTAAAGAGGGGAGGGCTAGCCCTGTAAACAAATGGAGCAGCATGTGCAAATGCCCTGTGGCGGGGGTGGGGGGAATATGGCATAAACCAGGAATGGAAACAGTATAAGTCAGACAGGAATCTAGGAAATGAGAGAAATGGTACTCTTGGATTGGAAGAATTAATGTTGTTAAAATGGCCATACTGCCCAAAGCAATCTACAGATTTAATGCGATCCCTATCAAATTACCCAGGACATTTTTCACAAAACTAGAACAAATAATCCTAAAATTTATGTAGAATCCCAGAAGATCCAGAAATGCCAAAACAATACTGAAGAAAAAGAAATGAATCTGGAGGAATAACCCTCCCAGACTTCAGACAATACTACAGAGCTACAATAATCAAAACAACGTGGTATTGGCCCCAAAACAGACATAGAGATCAATGGAACAGCATGGAGAGCCCAGAAATAAACCTAAACATGTGAATGTATAGGCAGATGAAAAACGTGGAGGCTCCATTTGCGTGCAGCTATCTGATGATTCAGCCGTAGTTCACGTCTCGGCAGGTGTGTGTGACGGATGAAAAGGCGGTTTCTGTGTCTGATGTGTAGTGCATTGCTAGGAATAGTCCTGTTAGCATTTGTATAATTAAACAGATTCCTAGTAAAGAGACGAAATTCCATCGGGATGAGATGTTTTATGGGGCAGGGAGGTCAATGAATGCGCTGTTAATAATTTTGAATAGTGGGTGCGATTTTCGGACGTTGATCATTAGTGTTCTTGTAGTTGAATTACAACGATGATATTTCATGTCATTGGCCATGATTGACCTCCATATAAGAATAATGATAACATACATTGTGTTTATTTTAAGTATCATTTTTGTAATTAGTTTTGTTGGTTTTTCTTCAAAACCTTCTCCTATTTATGGTGAGCTTGGTTTGATTGCGAGTGGTAAGGTTGGTTGTAGTATTGTGTTGAGTTTTGGTGGATCATTTTTAGGCTTAATGGTGTTTTTGATTTATTTGGGTGGGATGTTGGTGGTATTTGGCTGTACAAAGGCTATGGCTACGGAGCAATATCCTGAAGTTTGAGTTTCTGGTAAGACTTTGTGCTAGGGGTGTTTCTTTTAGGTTTAATGATGGAATTGATTATATTCTTTTCCGTATTAAAGGACGAGGAAGTGGAGTGTGTTTTTAAGTTGAATGGTCTGGGGAGTTGAGTTATGTGTGATAAAGGTGATTCTGGACTTTCTAGTGAGGCAGCGATAGGAATCGCTGTGCTATGTAGTTAGGGGACTTGATTAGTAATTGTTACTGGTTGGTCTTTGCTTCTTGGCGTAGCTGTTATTATGGAGATTTCTCCTGGTAATTAAATAGAGCCGTACTTGGGACAAGAGTAACGAGGAAAGAGAGGAAATACAGTTTAATTCAGCCTTTTTGGTCTGATGCTGACATAGGGAATTTCATGTGCACTCGGGCAGAAGATTTTGGTGGGATATTTTCAAGTCAGATTGTATCTATTAGTAGGGGTGCTGACTTTTGACTTGCTGAAAGATTTAACTATGGTAGAAGTGGAGTATAATAGTGGGGAAATATCCTAAGAGGTTAGAAAACTTAAATAATTTTGAAGGATAATTGAATTTTAGATTTTGTGTCATAAGATTTATTTCTTTTGCTAAGATGAAGCCTAGAACGGTCGCTGCTGGAGCGGTTAGGTTTAGATAGTGGGGTACAGTTATTTGTAGGATTGTTGTTGGGGGAATGCTGTTTGAGATAAGGAACCCAGCAAAGGTGCTTCCAATTAATAAATATTTAATGGAGTTAATGAGGAGGGGGTTGTTTTCATTAATAAAAATGAATGTGGAAAAGCGAGGTTGTCCTAGGAGCGTGTAGAAGATAACGTGGGTACTACAGACAGCTGTAAGAGATGTGGCTGTAAGAGTAATAAGTCGGGCTCAGGCGTTGGTGTGCGACATATTAGCAGCTTCAGTAGGAAGGTCTTTGGACGAAAAGCCCATAAGAAATGGGATTCCCGTTAGGGCTGTGCTGCCAACAATAAAGGATGTTGGATTTTTTTTTTTTTTTAGTAGACTTTATTCTTTTAGAGCAGTTTCAGGTTCACAACAGAATTGAGAAGAAAATACAGAGTTCGCACACAGCCCTCCCCACCCACACATATATACTCTTCTACCCTCAACATCCCTCATCAGTGTGGCATATTTGGTACAAACGATGAACCAACATCGGTACACGATTATCAACCAAAGTCCATGGTTTACATTAGGGTTCACTCTTGATGTTGTACATTCTATGGGTTTTGACAAATGCATAATGACGTGTAGCCACCACTATAGTATCATACAGAATAATTTCATTATAAAGGGCATGGATTTAAAGAGACCTCCTATTTTTCGAATGTCTTGTTCATCATTTAAGCTGTTGGAGATTCGTAAATACTAACTACTATATATAAAATAGATGAACAACAAATTTCTTCTGTATAGCACAGGAAACTATATTCAATATTTTGTAGTGCCCTATAATGAAAACAAATATATGTATGTATTTATGTGGCTAAAGCATTATGCTGTACACCAGAAATTGACACGTAAAGTATTTCAAGTTAAAAAAATGAGATACCACTCTATACCTATTAGAATGGCCAAAATTTAGACCACTGACAACACCACAAGCTGGCAAGGATGTGAAGCAGCAGGAATTCTGCTTCATTACTGGGTAAGAATGCAAAATGGAACAGACACTTTGGAAGACAGTTTAGCATTTTCTTATGAAATTAAACAGACTTACCATCTGATCCAGCAATTGTACTCGTTGGTTTTTACCCAAAAGAGTCAAAAACTTAGATCCACACAAAACTTTCACGTGGATATTTTTAGCCACTTATACTAACTTTATTCATAAGCAACTAAGATGTCCTTCAGTAGATGAATGGATAAACTGTGGGACATCCAAACAAAGGAATAGTATTCAGTGCTAAAACTAAATGAGCTATCGAGCTATGAAAGACATTGAGGAAACTCAGATGCATATTACTAAGTGAAAGAAGCCAATCTGAAAATGCTACCTACTGTATGGTTCCAACTTACGACATTCTGAAAAAGGCAAAACTATGGAGACAGTAAAAATATTGGTGGTTGCCAGGGGTTAAGAAGGGGGGAGGGAAGAATAGGCAAACATAGAAAAGTTTTAGGGCAGTTAAGTTATTATGTGTGATGGTAGATACATGTCATTTTATGTTTGTCAAAACCCATAGAATGTATAACACCAGGAATGAACCCTGATGTAAATTATGGACTTTGGGTGATAATGATGTGCCAGTGTAGGTCATCAGTTACAGGATATGTCCCACTCTGGTGGGGGATGTTGATAATGGGGTAGGCAGTGTGTGTGTGGGGCGGAGAGCACATGGAAAATCTCTGTACCGTCTCAGTTTTGCTGTGAATCTAAAAGTGCTGTAAAACATACTGTATTTTTTAAGTGAAGGAAGAGTATTTCAGTTCTGCAGTTCTGCCACAGACAGAATTTTCCAGTATGATGTGGAGAGGACATTGACCTCCTCCCAGTCTCAAACTGCACTGGTTTTAGCTCTATAAAGACAGAAAGGCTCAAAAGCCATCTTCCCCATCCCTTCCATTCCCTCACCAAAATCACCACAGGCCCCCAGAGGTGAATTCAAGATTTGGCTTCCAGAAAAAGAGGGAACTTGCTTCAAGTTTGAATATTGTGGTTTCTCACCCACTTCTGGCTGTCAACCTATTCAAAAATGATGGATGGACTGGCTTAGCTAGAGCGTCCTGTTCCCCAGCTTGGGAGCCACGACTGGAAGCCTGGAGGCTGGCCGGAGCAAGGTGAGGTGGAAGGCACCGGAGCCTCTGCCTCCAGGCGTCTTCTCTGCGGGAAGACTGTCTGGATGACTCTCGAGTCTCTGTTGGCTCGGGAGCCTCACCTCAGGACAAGGCCAGAAGCAGAGGGGCAGTCTTCTTACCCTACGGGTTCAGGTTGTCCGTGCTAAGCTTTGGGCACTGGAGCCTTCCATATCTGGATCATCGCTGTAATATGTGATGCTTGCCTCTTCTAAAATGATGTAAAGGGTTGAACTGGTGACACCCAGCATGACAGAGCAAAACTGTCAGGATCAGTGGAGCTCAGTTAGTACCACAGACAGAGGACGTGACGCATCTAAGGTCACCCACGTAACTAGAGGCAGAGTGTTTCTGGCTCCTAAGTTTCTGCCTAGCCCTTTATCTGCTGCTAGCTTCTGTGCTCTGTATGCACTGTTCCCACGGTACTCTGAGGTCCATCTCAATCCACAGATTCTTGAAAATTTTACTTAAGTGAATTAAAATAGTGTAAGACAATTGTTTTCCAAAAGATGTCATAGAGGAGTTTTTTTTTTTTTTTAGCATTATTCATTTTTGCTACAATTGAAATTCCCTAGGCGGGAAGACTAGCGCGTGTCATTCACTCATTCAGCCAGACAACAAATACATTGTTAGGCCCCTTGGCTCCAAACAGTGGGCCACGCCCTGGTAATTCTTAGCCTTCACTCTGCATGGTCTTGAGTTATGTCGTTATTCTATAACTTATAAAAATCTTTAGTTTGATCCTACAGTTGGGTTAACGTGCGTCTTTGATAACACATAGCAGTGTTAAGTGATGACTCACATTGTCGCGGCAAGTGACGCTGAGGTAGGATTATAAATTATTGACACTTGAGCCTTGCCCTTTTGAGTCAGTTCCACTTTTCAGTCTGGGAAAATGGACTATTTTTCTCCCTGACTTTGATCCCTCTTGCTGTTTTTTTAGAGTAAACATTAAGCGACTTTGCGTATCACATGTCTGGCCATCTCTGTCTGGTTTCGCGCTGCCATTAATTCTTAGTGTGGGAGGTGGATGGCCTGTGCAGCTCTCCTAATTCATGACACAGAACTGCCACCGGCCTGTAAAGAATTCATGCAAGGAGGCTTTGCTGCTGAAGGAAACTGTCAGGTCCATTAGATTTAGGTCCAATTGCAGTTCCCTTCCTGTAACTTTTTATTAAAATTTTTACAATGTAGAATCAACTTTCAGTAATGTAATAAAGCAACACTAATTCAGACAGTGGGGGCTTGGGAGAGGGGAGGCCAATTAGAATGCATGAAAGACATGTTTTTTGAAGTGCAGATTTATTTCTTTAAAGAAACATCATGAGTTAAACTCAGCTACCAAAGGCTTTCCTAGTGGAACCATCTTAGCGGGAGACTTCTTGGTTGCAAAAAAAGGGACTCACTCTAGCTTAAATAAAGAGGCGTGGCTGAGTATGACAGATGCTCTCGGTGCCCTTCCCACATCCCGCAGCCCTCACTGATCCCTCCGTGCTGATGGTTTCTTACTGCAAGTCCATCTGAGGGCTTTCTCTGGCTGCAGAACAGTGTTGAGAAGGTGACGATTTCTGCAGAGGAGCCTCAAACGACGTCAGGCAAGAGTTGGTGGGTAAATACCTCAGCTCCTCGCTCTTCTGATAGGACAACTCCGAGGTGTGTTTGGCGTCATCTCCTAGAGGTTCCCCATTGGGATTGCACCCCAGGGGCCCATAGCAGTCACCTGCTCACTAATACACATCGTACTGACTTTCTTCCCTTCTTTGCTGCGTTCCCACTCTCCTGCCAGTGCTTCTTGGGATTCCCTCCCAGACTGCTTGTACTCAGATCTTCGTCTCAGGTCTACTTCTGGGAGAACGCAAACGATGATCGCAAGGAACTTAATGGAGAACTGCAAGAGCTGATCTTACTGAACGTGTTAGGACTAATAACCAAGGTAGGGAAAGAAACTGAACCATCTGTCACAAGTCTGTGCTCCATGTCAGTAGAGAAAGAAGTAAAAACTCTCAACAAAATGAAAGATCTATAATATATTAATGCAGCTGTTGCAATAGCCCTTTTTAAATGTGCTAACTTGTCACCTCAAGTCCTGCCTTCCCCGTCCAAGCAGAGTAACCTAAGTTCTCCCCTCTACCTGAGCACTTCTAAGACCTTTGTCCCTCCTGACCACGTGATAATCTGAGAATAGTTCCCTGCTTTCTTTGGGCAATGCAATTCATATAATTAACTAAGTGGGTTTTTTTTAAAGCTATGAACCTGAGGTCTTTGTGTCCTCACACAGGTCACATAGGTACTGAAACTATGAAGTTAGGGATTCTGAGGGTCTCCAGAGTCTGTCTGATCGCTCGTCCCTGAACCTCCATGGGCATCTGCTCCTTCTCTTACTTCAGATTCTCTGTTTTCTCATTTTTTGGTTCTGTTATTAGCCCAACTCCAGGAATACTTATATGTGGTCGTTTTGTTTCTACTTCAAATTCCCAAGGGAAGGAGAATTAAATTGGCTCTGCTGAGTCTATGTGTCGATCCAGTTGGCCATGGCCAGAGGGATGGCCGCTCTGGGGGTGTGAGGTAAAAGGGAAGTTCCCGATAAAGAGGGATGGACTGGCCAGATACCCAAAAATATAGCAGACATAGTATTTTTTCCTCTTTTTTATTGAAGTATAGTTGGCTTACAATATTTTGTCAGTTTCAGGTATACAGCAAAGTGATTCAGTTATGCATATATAAGTATACGTCTGTACCTTTCAATTCTTTTCCATTATAGCTTATTACAAACTATTGAATATAGTTGTCTATGCTATACAGTAAAGCCTTGTTGTTTATCTGTTTTATATGTAGTAGTGTGTATCTGTTAATCCTATACACTCAATTTATCCCTCCCCTGCCATCTTCCCCTTTGGTAACCGTAAGTGTGTTTTCTACGTCTGTGAGTCAGTTTCTGTTTCGTAAATAAGTTCATTTGTATTTTTTTAGATTCCACATATAAGCGATATATGTCTTTCTTTGTCTGACTTACTTCATTTAGTATGATAATCTGTAGGTCCATCCATGTTGCTGCAAATGGCATTATTTCATTTTTATGGCTGAGTAATATTCCATTTTATACACACACCATATCTTCTTTATCCATTCATCTATTGATGGGCACCTAGGAGCAACCATAATATTTTAACATTGTTTAATTGAGTTATAGTCATTTTACAATGTTGTGTCAAATTCCAGTGTAGAGCATAATTTTTCAGTTATACATGAAAATACATATATTCATTGTCACATTTTTTTTCAATGTGAGCTACCACAAGATCTTGTATATATTTCCCTGTGCTATGCAGTATAATCTTGTTTATCTATTCTACATATGCCTGTCAGTATCTACAAATTTTGAACTCCCAGTCTGTCCCTTCCCAGCCCTAGCCCCCTTGGCAACCACAAG
Organism: Camelus dromedarius; assembly: GCF_036321535.1. NCBI lineage: Eukaryota > Metazoa > Chordata > Mammalia > Artiodactyla > Camelidae > Camelus > Camelus dromedarius. The sequence goes on from NC_087445.1 coordinate 33,372,014, forward strand.
TTTGTATTTTACATCTATGAGTCTGTTTCTGTTTTGTATTTATGTTCTTTTTGTAGATTCCACATATGAGCTATCTCATATGGAGCAACCATAATATTAATATTGAATACCATTAATAACCAAGATGTCTGTTACTATGTTTAAATGATGCTTCTAAAGTGCTTAAGGCTACTTGAAGGTTATTTTCTTAAACAGAATAAACTTCCCCTTCAATTTCTTCGATACTTGCTGTGCTGAACTGAACCAAAAAATATAGCAAGATAGAGATATTTAATTTTATTCCATTTATTGTGTTGGGTGTAGTAATTATCATAGGTTTCTCAGTATTTTGGACATAGTCATATTTCCTATTTATTTTTGCTTCCTCCATGTGTAATCATGCCTTACACAATACTCTGTTCATATCAGGGGCAAAATAATTCTTGTTGAAGAAATGATAATACGTGGGACCACGTGATTCAGGGAAGTCTGGCTTCTTTTGAGGCTCATTTGTGGAAGTGTATGCATCTGGTGAAAGGAGGGACACGTTGACAGCTACAGGCCAATTAATTTATTGTATCACTGAGGATCTGTAATTACTCTGAAATAGTAGTTCCCCAGGATAAATTTTAATTAGTCTCTAAAGTTGATAATAAGTGAGCTTCGGTGTTTTCTGTGCTTCTGTTGATTCTAGCCTGATTAATAATGTCTTAGATCTGCGTTCTGTGCACTTAATAAAGGAGGACATGTGCATGTTGGCAGGCGGCCTTGCAGAGGGATTACCAACAGGGTAGGGCTCGGGCACCACGCTATCGGCGTGAGTCCTGGCTCTGCCGCTTCCCGAGTGACCTTGGGTGAGTTGTTTAACCCTCCGTGCCTGCTGTCCTCACATGAAAAATAGAAAGCATAATACGCTGCCTGGTAGGCTCATTTCGAGGTCATTCTAGAACAACACTTGGACTTGTGCCTAGTTACAGAGTAAGCGAAAATAAAGTAGGCGGGTATTGTCATTTGGTGAAAAATGGGTGAAAAGCTTAAAAAACAATACATTACTAACTAGTAAACGTGGCTTGTCTTTTCCATGTGCCTTTATATATTGTCAAGAAAGATTATTCTTGCACCTTGTAGTGAAAATGGAAGACATTTATCAGTAAGGTTTGCCATTGGACAGAGAGGTTGGGGATGTGGTGGTGAGAAAACTAATACTCATTGGGTGTCACCCACGGGCCAGGCACCTGGAGTGCATCCCCCACGTCCCCACACAGTTCCCTGAGAAGCAGTCATGTCTGTGTGGCTCCAGATCTCGCCACGCCACTCTCTCTTCCAAGTAAAATAAAATCCCTGCCCGTCTTTATCCAGTGAACCCAGTCAGAAGGTGGGACAGTGCGTTTGAGGTCACTCACTCGTTTTATGACCTTGGGTGACCTCTGTGACCCTGTCTCCTCCTGTTTTGTACCTTAGCTTTCTTTACTTTCTTGGTGGGCAAGCTCTCCTAAGGTCAGTTCCAGGCAGTGCAAGCCCTTTGATGTCCTGGTCCTGTTTCTCCAAATCCCCAGACCGTGTTTACTGCTGGCCTCCACCCTCTTGGCCATGGCTGCTTTGACTGCCAGACCTATTGTGAGGCAGCTAAACCAGTGCTTGAACTTGGATGAACAGGGAGCCGAGGCCCGGGGTGTTCCCAGAGCTGTGTACTTCCTCTTGCATTTGCTTTGTTTTCATTCCATGGATCAGAGAGAAGACTGTATTTATACCGCAGCTGCAAAGGCAAGACACTGAAACGTCAGTACCGCTTTAGGTGTCCTGCTGTTTCAGAATCTTTCCTGTGTTCACAAAGTTCAGCAAAGCAACTCTCTTTCCCACTTTTAAAAAATTTTTATTTATTTATGTATTTATTTATTTAATGGAGGTAATAGGGATTGAATGCAGGAGCTGGTGCAAGCTAAGCATGTGCTCTCCCACTGAGCTGTACCCAACCCTCGATGGACCCTTACCCATCACAGATCAGACTGAGGTTTCTTACGTCCACAGGCTGGCTTCTTGGAGAGTCATTCTGGTGTGTGTGGGCGTAACTCCATCTCCGTAAGGTGTCACTGGATACCACTTGGTTTATAGCCATGTTAAGTGAAATGCCAGTGGTCAGGGACGTGAAGTAGGGGCTTTCCTACCGATTTTCCATCTACCTGCTTCTTTCATGCTTTTCACACTGGCACGTTGCAGGCCTCAAAGTGGTGTTAGGAGTTTGCAGTGAGAACTTGACTGCCAGGTTTTTTCCCTTCTACACACATGCAGCATAAACAGACCATGGTTATGACTAGTCACAGTAGCTTTGACCTGTTTTCATCTCATTGCTTGACCCTGTACACTGCTTCAAAGCAAATATCCTCACTGACAAATAGGTGTTAAGTAAACCGGGAAGGATGCGAATTCTGGTCGTGCTCGTTAGCAGGCTTCCCTGACAGCAGAGCGCCTCTTCCAAGGATTTAATAAATGGACAAAGTGTATCAGCATGTTCCTCCTGCTGCTTTCACCTGGTCAGGACTAATGAGGTACCACCTATTTAATGATATGCATTGCCTGTTTCTACTGCATCTGGGAACCTAGTCATGCACTCTTCCTTCTTTAATTATCTGACTCCAAAGAACATTTCAAGAACTTCTGAAGTCATTATTTCACTTTTGAACGTAAGAGTTACTCTTCCCCTCCAGACACATAATCTCTAATCATTTTCTTCATATAAAATTGACAATTCATTTGTCTCCTAAGCAGTAAGACATGACTGCCTCTGTGCATAATGAAGAATTGCGAAGCCTGAATTTATTGTGAAGCACATAGCAAAGCTAATTGCTTTTAAGCACAGAAGTCTAATCAGCATAAAGGATTAGAATTTAGACACTCATTGAAAGCTAGTGGCAGAAAAGACTTTAGAGATCATTTACTATCCACTTAGTTTACAGATGAGAAAACCCAGGTCCGTAAAGTTAAGAAACTTCTGAAGGTTGCAGGCTAGCTCTTGGTGAAGCCAAGTCTAAAATCCTGCTCTTCGGGGTCTTCATACTTTTTTATCTTAAGTGAACCTACTTTTTCATATCTTACACATTTTGAAAAAGAGGTTGAAGTGTATTTTATTTAAATGTATTTTTAAATGTACTTGAGAGGAAATAGGATTTGTTGAAGAACATAGATCTTTTAAATCTTAATGCAAGATCAGGTCACATGTGACCTACGGCGGGCAAGATTTCCAGATCTCACCCCAAGCTGGAAGAACTTTTTCCCTCGTAATTCTTATATGACATTCTCCACCTGTCAAATGACACTTGTCCTGTCATATGTCACATTTATTTGTGTCCATGACTTATCTTCTCTACTCAATGATGGATTCTTTAAGGATGGAATTTCTACCTTTTATATCTGTGGCTTCCTAAACGCCCAGTGCACTGGCTGGTGCGAATATGGAATAACTACCTCTCTCCTCTTTCTTGTCTCTCCTGTAAACTTTTAGTGTCAGATTTCAGGAGTCGCTAAAACAATACTGGCTTTTTAATCTGATGAAGGAATTTTCTGTTTGTTTTAAACCAGTGAAATGCTGACACACTGCAGCTGATACACAGGACAGGTGGTAAGCTGAGCAGGAGCCTGGAAGTTGGTAATGTCATTGTGTTGTGTTTCATCTCATTATTTCTGACTGTCCGTACTGAGCAGGGTGAAATAAAGCTCAGGCTAGTGGAGCATTTTAAGTAATTAAGGAGTTAGAATTTACTTTTCTTTTTGCACTGCAGTTTTAAGAGAAAACTGATTAAAATGTACAATTTGCTTTTTTGTGCTCGCTACGTCTAGAATGGGAATAAAGCTAAGATACCACTGCACCCACATCTAGGGGAAAGTCAAAGGCCGGGAAGTATTATTCTGAAGACCATTTGTTTCCTGTCTGCGTTCATTCAACGGATATTTACTGAACGCCAGCTGTGTGCCATCTGATACTGGACTAGGCACTATGCAGACAGTGGTGAATAAGAAAGAAATGGATTCCTTCCCTCAGAAAACTCGTAGGATGATGGGCAAGGCAGGTAAGCTAGTGGGAAATGACAGTACTCTGTGCCTGTTCTGATGGGAGAAGCAAGGCTTCTCCGAGGGCACACAGAAGAGGACACTGAGTCTTGGGGAGAGCAGAGCAGGCTTTCTGGAGAGAGTGGCATCTCGGCTGAGGCCTGCAGGGTAAGGGAACTTAGCCAGGTTGGCGCGGTGGTGTTGGTAAGGGTGCTCCAGGCAGAGAGACCCACTTGTACGAAGTCACAGAGGCAGGGGGAGCTCGGTGCACCTAGGTACCGGGACAGGTCCAGGAGGTCTGGGGGTGGGGGTGCCAGCTCCGCTGCGGCAGCGCCTCCGGGCTGTGAGGGAGTGACGCGGCCCTGCACGACCTCTCAGGAGCGGGGCCTTGTGATTTGGCTCCTGCGGCTTATTGCCGGGCAGAAATACAGCCCTGTGTAATCATAGATAGAAATTTTTCAACAGAAGTTTGGAGTCTAGATATTTATGAGAAATCTAGCTATTTTTTTGATGTTGGTAATTACTTAGTTTTTTTTCTAAAATACTGTGTGATCCAAATAAAATGGTCTTCCAGCTGGCTGCAGCCTGTGGCTACCAGTTTATCATCTCTGATCTAGAATAGTCGTTCTCAAAGTGCGGTCCAGAGGCCAGCATCAGCATCGCCTGTGAACCCGCCAGAAACGCAGACTCGCAGGCTCACCCCAGATGTAATGAATAAAACACTCCGGCGGGCAGAGGCAGCGGTCTGGGGTTTAACAGGCCCTGCTGGTGATTCTGATGCAGCTGGAGTCTGAGAACCGGAGTTCAGAGCTGTGCCGTCCGATATGGTCGCCGCACGTGACCAAGGAGCTCTTGAAATGGGGCTGGTCTGCACTGAGATGTGCTCCACGTGTAACATGCATACTGCTTTTTGAAGACTTTTGTATAAAAAAAAATCAATTTTTGAAATATGAATTACATGTTGAAATATTTTGCAATATATTCGGTTAAGTCAAATGTATCATTAAATTCATCTTTCTTTTCAAGGTTTAAAATAAAGCAACTAGAATATTTAAAATTATGCATGTGTTCTATTTCTATTGCTCTGTGCTAGAGTACAGTTTGTGGGGCAGGGAGTGTGGGTCAGTGAGGCTGAGGCAGTTGTGCAGAGATGAGCCTTACAGGACTCTGTCAGCTGTGTTAAGGACCTGTCCTTTGCCCCTAGGAAAACTTGAAATGATCTGAGCTAATGAGAAGTGTGATCAGATTGGTGTCTTGGATGAACACTGACTGCAGAGTGACTCATGCAATGGGAGTGCTGCATCGTGCACACAGATATCACGTGGAATACGCCAGTGGGGACCTTCTGGTCTACCGTTGACATTATATGTGTTCTATTTAATATATTTATGCAGTGCATTTTACTTGGCTGGGTGGAAGAGGAGGGCTTACCGAAAGATGAATAATATAATTTTGTCCAGTCCAGAAAAGAGACACTGAGAGGCAGGCTGGGGTTGTAACTGGAGTACTAGTTAGGAACAAAGACTCTGGGAGCTGATCGGCCAAGAGATTGGATCCCAGCTCCACTGCTCACTAGATGAGTGACCCTGGGCAGGTCACCTCTCTAAGCCTTTGTTTTCTCATCTGTAAAATAGGACTAATAATAGTGCCTACCTCATTAAGTTATTGCAAAGGTTTAAATGAGCCTTTCTCTTTCTTTCTTTCTTTCTTTCTTTCTTTCTTTCTTTCTTTCTTTCTTTCTTTCTTTCTTTCTTTCTTTCTTTCTTTCTTTCTTTCTCTCTCTCTCTCTCTCTCTCTCTCTCTCTCTCTCTCTCTTTCTTTCTGTCTATCTGTCTATCTACGAGCTTAGAGTAGTGCACATTATGAGCAATTCCAATGATTACCACCACTCAAGGTGGACTGGGATGGGAAAGAAGGAGCTGGGTTAAGGAACGAGGCAGCCTCCATTCTGAACTGGAATGCTGGTGTTATGGTACTGTTTTCAAATCCTGGTTCTCCCAAGACTGCATACTGCAGCATAGTATGGATAGAATTTCTTAAACTTGGGGCCACTGTGATTTTACTTTGCTCATGTTGTTAGTTTCTTTCACCCTGGTCTGCATTCTACAGCCTTCATGCTTTCACTTCTCTCCAGGAACGCATGTTTCTATGTTTGTACATTTCTCAGTCTTATCTAAATCATCATCATGATCAAACGGTTAAAGACCTTCAATATCTCCTCTTGCAGATCTATTTCCATCAGCCATATGTCAGCCTGAGGAAGGAAGTGAGTAATGACTATTTCTAATGTCCTGTCAGGGCAGTGAAATGGGCATTAATCTTCTCTGATTACTAAGTGGGTTCTAGGAAGTAGAAGAAACTCCAGGGCAGACATTTCTTGTGAATTGTGTGAAATCTGCACGTTCTAAGCGTGCTCGTCCCATGGAAGATGGCGAGTGGCTTTCCCATGGCGTACCCAGATGAAAACCCTAGGAGCAGTCTAACCTGTCCCAGGTCTCGCCCTCCCTTCAGTCTCAAACCTGATTTCACGTCTTCCACGCAGCCTTCATGTTTTCTCAGTAGCTGTTGGCTCCCACCCTTCTCATAGCATTCATCATTTTTGGCAACAATAAATGAATAGAAACCAGAAACCACCAGAATGTTCCATCAATATGGAACTGCTTAGATAAATTATAACAACGTAATGAAATACATGCCGTGGTTGGAAAGAAGGAGGCAGCTCTTTCTGCACTGATATGGATGTTCTTCAAGATAAACTAAGTGAAAAAGATGTGACAGAGTTTATATAACTTTGCTGCATACAATGTCTGTTAAGAAAAAATACACAATATTTTATTGACTTTAAGACACCACTGAATGTAAATGCATTATTATCTTATTTATCAGTAAGAAAAATTGTTGCCAGTCAAAATTATGACATCCTAGATTAAAAGACTTTGATGTGTCTTTCAAAGATGGAAAAACTGTCAGTCTTAGAATGGCTAAAATATGGCTGGTTTGTGTTTGTGTGTACGTGGAATATCTCTAGTTACCATCACACTCTACAGGGACTTAGGGGACTGGAGCGGCTCCGCTCCGTGGGCTCCTCTCTCGGTGTAGGCTGTGTTGACCAAAGACCTTTGGCTATACGTCTGTGAGGCGCTGAGGGAGGCCACAGAGTGCTGTGTTCACGTGGTGGTGTCTTTATCTGGTGTGTTGATTTACGAGTCTCTTTATCTGGTCTACATCCGTTGCACTGATGGCTTGCTGGTTTGGGAGTAAACAGTGGAAGAGCTTAGAACCAACTCTGAGCTGTGATGACTAGTCATCCTGGAAATAAGAAGAGACGCTGTGTTTTATCACTTGCTCAGCTTTGTAAAGGAGGCCAGAGAGTTTGGCACTCGGTGGGTGACGAGACACCGCCACAGGAGTGTTAAGCTGGGTTGTGTTGTTTTAATAAGATCCTGGCCTTGGAGGAAGGAGGTGGGGTGGTGGAGTGGGCAGGGAGGCTCCTGGCTTCTAGGGGAGATGCGAACAGGTGCTGGGGTTTCCTCTCCTTGAGGTTTTCCCCTGCACTGAGCACAGGCCTCGGCAGAAAATAGCCTCAATATGTTGTGTATGAAAGAAAGTCATCGAAGGAGAGTTACAGGCTGGAAAGTGGGAAGAGACTGAAAGCAGTGGAAACTGCAGGGAAAGTCTCCCTGTTTGGGCTGCTTAGTAAGGACTCAGACTCTCAGGAAATGTTCCTGCGAAGTATTCTGTAGGGTCATGTGGGATGATTCAAACTGAAGGAGAGTGTGCTCAGAATTGGACATTGCAAGTACATCATGCCCTGCAAATACGGTACAGTCCCTCCCTGACACAGTTTCAGGGCAAGGAACCCACAGTGTGCGTGTGTCCTGGGCCAGTCCTTTTCCGGAGTCCAGATCTCCCTCAGCTTACAATGGGGTGATGATGTCCTGATAAATGCATTGTAAGCTGAAAATATCACATGTTGAAAATGCATTTACTACACCGGATGTACCCCACCTTGTGGCTTAGCCTAGCCTGCCTTAAATGTGCTCAGAGCCCTTACGTGAGCCTACAGTTGCCTACAGTTGGGCAAAATCATCTAACACAAAACCTATTTTATAATAAAGTGTTGAATAGCTCATGTAATTCATTGAATGCTGTACTAAGTGTGAAAAACAGACTGGTCGTGTGGGCATAGGATGGTTGTTTCATGTATGGATTGTTCACCCTCATGATGGGGTCGGAGGTGCCACTCGCTGACCAGAATCACGAGAGAATCACACCACACATCACTAGCGCAGGAAAAGATAAAATTTGAAGTCTGCTTTTTACTGAATGCATATCAATTTCACAGCATTGTAGAGTTGAAAAAAAATGTGTGTGTGTATATTTTTATTGAAGTATAGTTGACAATGTTGTGTGTGTCAGTTTCTGGTGTACAGCATAATACCTCAGTCATACATGAACATACATATATTCATTTTCATATTTTTCACCATAAGTTTCTACAAGATATTAAATATAGTTTCTTGTGCTATACAGTATGAACTTGTTGTTTATCTATTTTATATATATTAGTATCTGTGAATCTCGAACTCCCAATTTATCTTTTCCTGCTCCCTCCCCCAACCCCTGTAACTGTAAGTTTGTTTTCTATGTCTGAGTCTGTTTCTGTTTTGTAAATAAGTTCATTTGTTCTTTTTTTTTTTTTTTTTAATTTCCACATCTGAGTGATGTCATGTGGTATTTTTCTTTCTCCTTCTGGCTTACTTCACTTAGAATGATGATCTCCAGGTCCATCTATGTTGCTGCAGATGGCATTATTTTATTATTTTTTTTACAGGTGAGTTGTATTCCATTGTATAAATATACCACAGCTTCTTTATCCAGTCATCTGTCGATGGACATTTAGGTTGTTTCCATGTCTTGGCTGTTGTATATAGTGCTGCTATGAACATTGTGGTGTGTGTATCTTTTTGAATTAGAGTTCCCTCCAGATATAGAAAATATTTTCAAATGTGTTTAATTTCTGTTGACTTGGAGGAAAATAAGGCAAGTTGCAGAGAATAGTATGGTACTTACAAAGAAACATCTAATTATTTTGTCCCCCACTACAGCTTACTATCTACATTAATGTGACTTTACAATTCCATTGTCATCATTAGCACAACTTAATTATTCCAGAAGAGTCTTGCCCAGCAAATAACTGTTGTTCATTGTATGAACTTTCTGTGAAACATCAACTCTTCACTAGGAAGCACCAAAATTGATAGTTACACCCTAGGACTCTTTGATCCCCCTTTCAAAATCCTTGCCTTACTACTTCTACCAATCCTGGACTATTCTATCATGATCTTTGCCCAGCCCTAGTCAAACTCCCACATTGAAAGACACTTTGAATCAAATTTCAATAAAATCCATCTTTGACTTTCTTTCTCAAATAAACTACCAAAGCTCCATCAAGGTGGTGGTCTCCTTTACCATAGTGAGCAACAGATTCAGCTTCCTCCCGTTAACAGGTTACACTGGTGAGAGCCCGGGAGCCGGCATCTGACAGGGTGTATGCTTCTGTGTGCTTTTCCTGTGAGCAGGAAGAAACAGGCAGGAGTAACCACATCAGGCTCTTAAAGCTAATTGCCTGGTAGGGGTGAATTCTTAATTTTCTTTGCATTATTTCACTGGTTGTGGTGGACACGTGTCCATTTTATAATCCTGGAAGAGGAATTTAATTAAAGTTTTTACAAGAGAATCAAAACTGTGTATATTTGCTTAAGGGACCATGAGTCTGTTCTCTTTGAGGTTTGTAATCCCACAATTAGTGCTTCATAACAGCCCTTGAGTTCACAAAGATGCCTCTTTCTAGTATGCATGTTTTTAAAAAGTGTTTATAAACAGGAAACTGGTTTCCCTGTAGTCTTGACTTTGTTTTATTCAAGTTGGAAAACCCCTTTGGAAAATCCTCACTGAAACTTGATGCAGAATCTGGATACCTTCTTGCATAAAGAGCTCAGTCATTTGGAACATGTCACTTCCACTGTCTGTTAATGTCAGTGTCCTAAACCACATGAATGACAAATGCAGCTGCCCTGGACATAGATCTAGCATTTCTAGACCTGTCAGCCCTTGTTTTTCACCCTGCACTCCAGTTTTGATGATCTCTCCCCAAGTACAGCAGAGATCAAAACCCTGAGGTTCATACACTATATGACAGTAGATATGAAGGACAGAAATTTTACTTTGTCTGGTTTGCTGCAGCTCTTAGTAAATTTTAGGAAGAGGAACACACTAGGCCGTTGTTCTAAGGTATCTGTATAGTGAGATTGGCTGTTAATATAAACTTCTCATGGGAACTACATTCACTCCTAAGAGGAGACTATGTCTCTGCCCTTCTGCTAAACAGACCAAAAATACGTCCCCCAAATATTGTACCTCTCAGTCTGAATGAGGTTCAAGTCAAGCACAAATGAAGCTTGCTTCCTGGTAACATCTGTGACAGGAAAGCTGTGTCAGAGAGAGTAAAAGTACTCAGGCTTTTCAGTTGTTCCCATTTATGTTGGTTTTACTGGAATGATAGTAGTGTGATGGGGGTGTATGCTTGCACTAGTGATCCAAGTCAACATCAGGATGAACGTGGCCTCCTGCTGTTCTCCAGGAATGAAATAATGGAGAGAATCTGATGGCTTTAGCGATGCTTCTTCATCTCGAGTGTGCGTTAGAACCAGCTGGAGGGCATCCGTGCTCTCCAAGTCAGTTGGATCTCAGTAGCCTTTAGGGTCTACTTGCACCTGGGGTGCAAAGGACAGATCCTTGTCACTAAGAAGGAAGAGCCAGGGTAGCAGAAGAGCCCAGGCAGAAAAACTGGATCTTCAAGGAACGTTCCATTCCCAGCCACAGAAACCACAGACCTATGCCAAGACTCCTTCATAAGCCTGGTAATGGCAGCAGGGGCCAAGCAAATGGGTGCCTGGGGCTTATCAATAAGATCAGGTCCAGGCGTCACCCACTGGCGAGATTGGGAAGCTGCATCAGGTGTGGACTTTGGAGGCAAACAAATCTTACTTTTGAATTCCGCTTTGGTGCACTGGCCACAGCTGTTCAGTCTCTTACATGCATTATCCCTATCTGTAAAAAGGGGATAAGAACTCTGCCTTCCTTACCTGTTTTTTTTCTTCATAATTTTATTTTATTTATTTATTTTTTTTTACCATTTTTTATTGATTTATAATCATTTTACAATGTTGTGTCAAATTCCAGTGTTCGGCACAATTTTTCAGTGATTCATGGACATATACACATTCATTGTCACATTTTTTTCTCTGTGAGTTATCATAACATTTTGTGTCTATTTTCCTGTGCTATACCGTGTAATCTTGTTTATCTATTCTACAATTTTGAAATTCCAGTCTATCCCTTCCCACCCTCCACCCCCCTGGCAACCACAAGTCTGTATTCTCTGTCTATGAGTCTATTTCTGTCCTGTATTTACGCTTTGTTTTTGTTTGTTTGTTTGTTTTTGTTTTTGATTTTTACATTCCACATATGAGTGATCTCATATGGTATTTTTCTTTCTCTTTCTGGCTTACTTCACTTAGAATGACATTCTCCAGGAGCATCCATGTTGCTGCAAATGGCATTATGTTGTCGGTTTTTATGGCTGAGTAGTATTCCATTGTATAAATATACCACACCTTCTTTATCCAGTCACCTGTTGATGGACATTTAGGTTGTTTCCATGTTTTGGCTATTGTAAATAGTGCTGCTATGAACATTGGGGTGCAGGTGTCATCCTGAAGTAGGGTTCCTTCTGGATACAAGCCCAGGAGTGGGATTCCTGGGTCATATGGTAAGTCTATTCCTAGTCTTTTGAGGAATCTCCACACTGTTTTCCATAGTGGCTGCACCAAACTGCATTCCCACCAGCAGTGTAGGAGGGTTCCCCTTTCTCCACAGCCTCTCCAGCATTTGTCATTTGTGAATTTTTGAATGATGGCCATTCTGACTGGTGTGAGGTGATACCTCACTGTAGTTTTGATTTGCATTTCTCTGAGAATTAGTGATATTGAGCATTTTTTCATGTGCCTTTTGATCATTTGTATGTCTTCCTTGGAGAATTGCTTGTTTAGGTCTTCTGCCCATTTTTGGATTGGGTTGTTTATTTTTTTCTTATTGAGTTGTATGAGCTGCTTATATATTCTGGAGACCAAGCCTTTGTCGGTTTCACTTGCAAAAATTTTCTCCCATTCCGTAGGTTTTCTTCTTGTTTTACTTATGGTTTCCTTTGCTGTGCAGAAGCTTGCAAGTTTCATTAGGTCCCATTTGTTTATTCTTGCTTTTATTTCTTTTAGGAGAAAATTTTTGAAATGTATGTCAGGTAATGTTTTGCCTGTGTTTTCCTCTAGGAGGTTTATTGTATCTTGTCTTATGTTTAAGTCTTTGATCCATTTTGAGTTGATTTTTGTATATGGTGTAAGGAAGTGTTCTAGCTTCATTGTTTTACATGCTGCTGACCAGTTTTCCCAACACCATTTGCTGAAGAGACTGTCTTTATTCCATTGTATATTCTTGCCTCCTTTGTGGAAGATGAGTTGACCAAAAGTTTGTGGGTTCATTTCTGGGATCTCTATTTTGTTCCATTGGTCTATATGTCTGTTTTGGTACCAATACCATGCTGTCTTGATGACTGTAGCTCTATAGTATTGTCTGAAGTCTGGGAGAGTTATTCCTCCAGCCTCTTTCTTTCTCTTCAGTGATGCTTTGGCAATTCTAGGTCTTTGATGGTTCCATATAAATTTTATTATGATTTGTTCTAGTTCTGTGAAATATGTCCTGGGTAATTGGATAGGGATTGCATTAAATCTGTAGATTGCCTTGGGCAGTGTGGCCATTTTAACAGTATTGATTCTTCCAATCTAAGAGCATGGGATATCTTTCCATTTTCCTTACCCGGTTTTTGTAATTTAAGAATTCTATTGCCAAATACTCTTAGCTTCCTTCTTTGGTTGGTCGAAAACTTGCTCTTGGGAAGAACTAAGCCTCTCAGTGGTGGGAGCTGCACTAGGTGGCTGCACAAGGTGGCTGCGAGGACCAGGGTGAAAACAGGCAGGTGCGCGGGTGCCGGAGCCCAGCCTCGCTCACCCAGCATCACCCTCCGGGCCAGCTCATTGCTGCTGTACCAGCTGCCTTCCTGACTCCCGTCTACTCTAGCCCGGGAGAACAACATACCGAAGGCAGCAGAAGAGAAGCTAGGGAGCATTCTTCACACACTAGAAATCCGACAGCAGAAAGACAGTGGTTTGGACGGCTTCGGAAGAGCAATGCCCCTAAGGCTGAGAAGAGATTCCAAGGAGCACCTGAAGTCTAGGAAATACAGAAACAGAAGCCGTGAAAGAAGACTGTATTTTTTTTAATTGAAGTATAATCAGTTTACAGTGTATCAGTTTCTGCCGTACAGCATCCTGTTTCAGTCACACATATACATACATGTGTTTGTTTTCATATTCTTTTTCATTATAGGTTACTCTAAGATATGGAATATAGTTCCCTGTGCTATACAGAAGAAACTTCTTGTGTATCTATTTTACATACAGTAGTTAATATTTGCAAATCTCAAGCTCTCAATTTATCCCTTCCTACCCGCTTTCCCCTCTGGTAACTGTAAGTTTGTTTACTGTGTGAGTCTGTTTCTGTTTTGTAAATAAATTCATTTCTGTCTTCCTTCATCTTTCTTTTTAGATTCCACATCTGAGTGATATCATATGGTATTTTTCTTTCTCCTTCTGGCTTCACTTAGAATGATGATCTCCAGGTCCATCTATGTTGCTGCAAATGGGATTATTTGATTCTTTTTTACAGGTGAGTAGTATTCTGTTGTATAAATATACCACAACTTTATCTAGTCATCATCTGTCGATGGACATTTAGGCTGTTTCCATGCCTTGGCTGTTGTAAATAGTGCTGCTGTGAACACTGGGGTGCATGCATCTTTTTGAATTAAAGTTCCCTGTGGATACATGCCCAGGAGTGGGATTGCTGGATCATACGATAAGTCTATTTTCAGTTTTTTGAGGAATCCCCACACTGTTTTCCATAATGGCCGCACCAAACTGCATTCCCACCAGCAGTGTAGGAGGGTTCCCTTTTCTCCTCACCCTCTCCAGCATTTATCAGTTGTGCACTTTTGAATGATGGCCATTCTGACTGGTGTGAGGTGAGGTGATACCTCTTCATAGTTTTGATTTGCATTTCTTTGATAATTAGTGATACTGAGCATTTTTTCATGTGCTTATTGGCCATTTGTACGTCTTTATTGGAGAATTGCTTGTTTAGGTCTGTCCATTTTTGGATTGCATTTTTTTTTCTTATTAATTTGTAGTAGCTGTTTATATATTCTGGAAGTTAGGCCTTTGTCTGTGTCATCTTTGGCAAATAATTTCTCCCATTCTGTAGGTTGTCTTTTTGTTTAGCTTATGGTTCCCTTTGCTATGTAAAAAGTTATAAGTTTAATTAGGTCCCACTTGTTTATTTTTGGTTTTATTTGTATTGCCTGGGTAGACTGCCCTAGGAGAACATAAGCCTGTGTCTTTGAACTGATATCAGATCATCTCAATAAGAAAAGCTAATGTGGTTTGACTGTTTCATGGGAGTCTGCAGTCCTATTCTGGTCAGCAAACTAAGCAAACCAAGAAGGGAGACTCAGCACACGCTGTGAAGTTCAGACTGACTGGAAATTCAGACATGCGTGGACATTTAGAGGGACCAAAGTTTCTCAGGACTGCATTTTGTGTGGGTCCAGTTTCCTTCAAGACCCCAAGAGAGATGCTTTGGCAATTCCTCGTATTGTGAAAGCAAGAATCCTGGCGTTCTCCTTAGACAATTTAAGGAATGGAGTTTCCACCAACCTGTTAGAGGTAAGAGGAAAGTCTTCCACGTGGGCCTTTGTCATCGTTAGTTCTGTAAGAAAGAACATGCCACGCTTTGGCTAGCCTTCTTTGAAAACTTCTAAAAACAAACAAATGCAAGACAGTTTCAAGACAACTAGGGAAGTGTGACTATGGACTGTGTATGAGGTACTAGGGAACGACCGTTGACTCTCTTTGGTATGAAAGTAGGATTGTGGTCGGCCAGGAGTTGCCTTTATTCTTAGATGTATGCTGAAGCATTTAGAGGGTAAAGACTTATGATGGTTGTGACTGACTGACTTTCAGATGGTTTGGTTAAAAAAAGAGGTGGAGCGGGGAAGGTTAATCACTGTTGGGTCTGGGAGGATGTATGAGTGTTCAGTGACCTAGTCCTTCCACGGAGCACTTTTGAAATCTTTCTAAATCAGTGTGAATATAGATTAATTACACACTAAACTACAGTGTAAATGTGTGGTACCCTACACAGGCATAGCTCATTCTACTGCACACTGCTCTAGTGTGCTTTGTAGATACCGTGCTTCTCACAAACTGAAGGTTTGTGGCAGCCGTGCGTCGAGCGAGTCCATCGGCACCACGTTCCAGTTTGCTCACTTCATGTTTCTGTGTCACGTTCTGGTGATCTCTGCGATAGTTCAGACTTTTCCATTACTGTGTTTGTCTCGGTGATCTGTGGTCTGTGTTACTACCATGGTTTGCTAAAGGCTCAGCTCGTGGTTAGCTTTTCTCCTGTCCGCAATAAGGTCTGTTCTAATGGAGGTATGGAGGTTGTTTCTTTAGACATAAAGCTATTGCACACTCAGGAGACTACAGTAAAGTGTAAACCTAACTCTGTCCGCACCAGGAGACCAGAAAAGCCACGTGGCTCCCTCTGCTGTGATGCTTGCTGTACGCGGTGGTCCAGGACAGAACCTGCAGTGCCTCGGAGGTGTGCCTGCAGCTTTTCTGGCAAGTAAATGGAACTGAAGCCACTAGAAAAGGTTGAGCCAGAGGCTCAGTGTGGCTGGGTCCATGGCAACTTCTCTCCTGTTATTTAAGTTTAAAGTCACAGAAGCAACAGACTCCTCTCTCTTGTGACACACCTGGTTCATTTCAGGGGGTTCTCTCAGCCTTTAAAAACTTTTTTCCCCACTAAGTGTTCTGCAGCAGGAGCTTGCCCAGGCCGCTGCAGGAGACTGTTACTCGGGCACCAGGACTTCAATCCCCTAGAACTCAAGAACAAGAGGCAATGTTCATCAGGCTAAGTTATCTCTTTATTAGGAAAGCACCACCACCACAGTCTTGGAAATTACTGGAATTTTATTTGCCTCAGGCTTATGACTTGCAACCAAAGACATTGTGCAAAGAAAGCAAAGATTAAGTACACTTTAGGGAGAAGGAGACGATACACGTTGGTAACACAGGAGACCAGGTCGACAAAAGAAGCCATCCATTACACTATATAGATTGCAGTATTCAGTAGCGGTTTCAACAAAACATTTTTTTTAAATCAAGAGCGAAAAAATTAAGCAATGTTTACAGTAGACTTAAATCTTATACAATTCAAAAAAGCATTTTTTTCAGATCATATAGAGCATAAAATGGAAAAATGCCTATGTAGGTGAAGTCTAACTACTGTACATTTATCACCTATTGAAGTTGCTTATATGTACCACAGTGTAAAAAAAAAAATACCGAACAAATAAAAACCTTGAAAATTGCCTGATGAAAAATAAAATAACCAGTGGCTTTTAATGGCTTCTCCTGGTTATCAGTGCTACAAAAAGACAAAACTCTTCTCATCTGAATGGGTGATAAAACCAGGCACAATGAACTGTTACCAAATCAGCCCCACCTGTAGAAATATACTGTCCACCCACGTATCTTCCATCAAAAGCTTTTGTTTGTTTTAATCTTTGAATCTTTGAGGCCCATTTGGTCACAATATGTTACAATATGTGTGTGTGTGTGTGTGTGTGTGTGTGTGTGTTTTTACACCATGATATCATATGTTTGTCTGGCACTACCCTAAAGCTAGTTTATAGATGATGATGATATAGAAACAACCCAGTGCCCACGTGACAAATGAACTCACTGGGTAGGGACGAGAAGGGGGGAGGAAGGAACTCAGTTTTACCAAGAGAAAAATGTCTGCACTGATCACTCATCGTCAGTCCCACTCGCTTCTGACTGTTCCTGAAAGTAAAAATGAGATAAAACGGAATTAAGTTACATGCAAGAAGAGGAGGACAGTAAGCCAGAGGCAACGCAGAAAAGCAACGACAGGAATCAGTGAACCCTCCCGGTAAGGGGGCATCGGCAGCCCCAGTCCTGAAAAGCGGGGCGCCTCCTCAGAAACCGCAAAGCGATGCCCGCCTCCTCTGCCGGTCGGCTCATGGCTGATGACTTCTGTTTTCAGCACTGTGTTCACAGGAGAAAAAGTGCCATGCACGCGATTTCCAGCCCCGCTGAGTGTACTTAAAACAAAGGATTGTCAATGTATTTTAAAATGCTGTGTCAAGGGCTGGGTGGGGTGGAATAAGAATTCTGAATCCTTGTCGTCAGACCCAAGTGGCAATGTATCGAAAAGAAATCAGACCAGCATCCATGCGAGCATGGAAAATGAACTTCCCAGAAATAAAAAGGGGAGTGGGTGTAGACGCGGAGGGCACCTGAAAAGGCAGGGTATTAGAAGCACGAGCCAGCGCGGCTACCCTGCCGCCCGGCCGGACGGACTTAGGCCCTGGGGGTCGGGATTCAGCGTGCGCTACCGATTTACACGACCTGCAGCAGAACACGCACCGCCTAGGCGCTGGTTTCTGTGATACGCTGAGCGTGACATCCGTCTTATGACACTAATGTAAGGACTGAAGGTGGTACCATAGAGGGAGGAACTTAATTCTGGGCCTGGCTCTACAAAGGCTCCCTGAATTTTTTAAATATTAAAAACAGCAGCTAATTCATCTGGGTTTCTTGCAGGGCACTGTGAGTAGCAACTCAAACCAAAGACTGACATGATAACATGTTTTCTCAGTTTTCCATCAAATCATCATTTCCTCTCTATACCGCTGTGTGCTAGGCACCATGCTCGGTGTTATGGATATAAAATATTAACGGGTCATGGAGAAAACCATTTGCCAGTAGGCACTGAGAAGATAAGAAAGGGGGAAAGGGAGCTTCACTTAGTAGGTTTTCATTTTTGAAGACTTAAAAAGGCAGTAAACAAAGCCCCATACTCTTTGCTCTAAATCACGCGGCGCAGCTCACATCCCTCACTGAGGAGGCGCCTTTCCTTCCTGGGGAACAACGCGGCGGGCTGGACGGGGCGGCCACTTACGTTCTCATCCTGCTCCTCGTCGCTGTCGAAGTCGCTCACTACGGGCTTGGCTTTTCCTCGATTTGGCCTTTTCTTGCCTTTTCCTTTGTCCCGGCCTTTCTCGTCTTTTTTATTGAGCTTGATTTTCACTTTAACAGATTTTGCTACAACAAATCAAAACGCACAGCAGTGAAGACTCACAGGGCAGTGTTTTTCCCCGTAAGTGAAATGATGGCCTACCTGCAGGTGACAGCGCCAGCGCCTCGGGCGCCCAGAGCGCGCGCGCTGTGAACCTGTTCTCCGCCCTGCGCCCCTAGGGAGCGTCCGCACCCCCTTTCCCGCGCACTCACGGCTCAGTCTGCATAGGAAGGTACACACTCACCCTAAAAAGGTGACAAGAAGGAACGTGGTCCCATAGAGAGAAGCTGGCCTGGGGCCTCTCCCTGTCTCTTACTGGCTAAACGGGGCTCCTCCAAACCAGGGTAGGGAGGATAGAGTGTAAAGGATTAAAACAAAAGCCAGTGATTTTAGTGTAAAGATAACTCCAGTTGACCTACAAAGAAAACTCAAATAGTTGAATAATATTTCAATAATATTTTTAGCAGCACAGAAAGGTACAAAATAGAAAATGGAAACAAATGAATTTGAAAGCTTTCTTTCCCCATCTCTGCTTTCTCCCCCTACTATTTTTTATCTGGTGATTATTTCCAGAAAAAATTTATGTCCAGGGTGGGAAGCTATAGGTTGGTGGGAGAGCACATGCTTAGCACACCCGAGGTCCTGGGTTCACTCCCCAGTACCTCTGTTAATAGATAAACCTGAACACTGCCCCTGAAAAAAAAAAGCAACAAATGTATACACCCATAGTGCAAATCATACACATCTACTAGGAGGAGAGAGAGCGAGAGAGAGAGGGGAGGGGAGGGGAGAAGAAGAAAAGGGGAGGGGAGAGAGAGCGAGAGAGAGAGGGGAGGGGAGGGGAGAAGAAGAAAAGGGGAGGGGAGAGAGAGCGAGAGAGAGAGGGGAGGGGAGGGGAGAAGAAGAAAAGGGGAGGGGAGAGAGAGCGAGAGAGAGAGGGGAGGGGAGGGGAGAAGAAGAAAAGGGGAGGGGAGAGAGAGCGAGAGAGAGAGGGGAGGGGAGGGGAGAAGAAGAAAAGGGGAGGGGAGAGAGAGCGAGAGAGAGAGGGGAGGGGAGGGGAGAAGAAGAAAAGGGGAGGGGAGAGAGAGCGAGAGAGAGAGGGGAGGGGAGGGGAGAAGAAGAAAAGGGGAGGGGAGAGAGAGCGAGAGAGAGAGGGGAGGGGAGGGGAGAAGAAGAAAAGGGGAGGGGAGAGAGAGCGAGAGAGAGAGGGGAGGGGAGGGGAGAAGAAGAAAAGGGGAGGGGAGAGAGAGCGAGAGAGAGAGGGGAGGGGAGGGGAGAAGAAGAAAAGGGGAGGGGAGAGAGAGCGAGAGAGAGAGGGGAGGGGAGGGGAGAAGAAGAAAAGGGGAGGGGAGAGAGAGCGAGAGAGAGAGGGGAGGGGAGGGGAGAAGAAGAAAAGGGGAGGGGAGAGAGAGCGAGAGAGAGAGGGGAGGGGAGGGGAGAAGAAGAAAAGGGGAGGGGAGAGAGAGCGAGAGAGAGAGGGGAGGGGAGGGGAGAAGAAGAAAAGGGGAGGGGAGAGAGAGCGAGAGAGAGAGGGGAGGGGAGGGGAGAAGAAGAAAAGGGGAGGGGAGAGAGAGCGAGAGAGAGAGGGGAGGGGAGGGGAGAAGAAGAAAAGGGGAGGGGAGAGAGAGCGAGAGAGAGAGGGGAGGGGAGGGGAGAAGAAGAAAAGGGGAGGGGAGAGAGAGCGAGAGAGAGAGGGGAGGGGAGGGGAGAAGAAGAAAAGGGGAGGGGAGAGAGAGCGAGAGAGAGAGGGGAGGGGAGGGGAGAAGAAGAAAAGGGGAGGGGAGAGAGAGCGAGAGAGAGAGGGGAGGGGAGGGGAGAAGAAGAAAAGGGGAGGGGAGAGAGAGCGAGAGAGAGAGGGGAGGGGAGGGGAGAAGAAGAAAAGGGGAGGGGAGAGAGAGCGAGAGAGAGAGGGGAGGGGAGGGGAGAAGAAGAAAAGGGTGCCTCTCTGCCTCTCTGCCTCTCTGCCTCTCTGCCTCTCTGCCTCTCTGCCTCTCTGCCTCTCTGCCTCTCTGCCTCTCTGCCTCTCTGCCTCTCTGCCTCTCTGCCTCTCTGCCTCTCTGCCTCTCTGCCTCTCTGCCTCTCTGCCTCTCTGCCTCTCTGCCTCTCTGCCTCTCTGCCTCTCTGCCTCTCTGCCTCTCTGCCTCTCTGCCTCTCTGCCTCTCTGCCTCTCTGCCTCTCTGCCTCTCTGCCTCTCTGCCTCTCTGCCTCTCTGCCTCTCTGCCTCTCTGCCTCTCTGCCTCTCTGCCTCTCTGCCTCTCTGCCTCTCTGCCTCTCTGCCTCTCTGCCTCTCTGCCTCTCTGCCTCTCTGCCTCTCTGCCTCTCTGCCTCTCTGCCTCTCTGCCTCTCTGCCTCTCTGCCTCTCTGCCTCTCTGCCTCTCTGCCTCTCTGCCTCTCTGCCTCTCTGCCTCTCTGCCTCTCTGCCTCTCTGCCTCTCTGCCTCTCTGCCTCTCTGCCTCTCTGCCTCTCTGCCTCTCTGCCTCTCTGCCTCTCTGCCTCTCTGCCTCTCTGCCTCTCTGCCTCTCTGCCTCTCTGCCTCTCTGCCTCTCTGCCTCTCTGCCTCTCTGCCTCTCTGCCTCTCTGCCTCTCTGCCTCTCTGCCTCTCTGCCTCTCTGCCTCTCTGCCTCTCTGCCTCTCTGCCTCTCTGCCTCTCTGCCTCTCTGCCTCTCTGCCTCTCTGCCTCTCTGCCTCTCTGCCTCTCTGCCTCTCTGCCTCTCTGCCTCTCTGCCTCTCTGCCTCTCTGCCTCTCTGCCTCTCTGCCTCTCTGCCTCTCTGCCTCTCTGCCTCTCTGCCTCTCTGCCTCTCTGCCTCTCTGCCTCTCTGCCTCTCTGCCTCTCTGCCTCTCTGCCTCTCTGCCTCTCTGCCTCTCTGCCTCTCTGCCTCTCTGCCTCTCTGCCTCTCTGCCTCTCTGCCTCTCTGCCTCTCTGCCTCTCTGCCTCTCTGCCTCTCTGCCTCTCTGCCTCTCTGCCTCTCTGCCTCTCTGCCTCTCTGCCTCTCTGCCTCTCTGCCTCTCTGCCTCTCTGCCTCTCTGCCTCTCTGCCTCTCTGCCTCTCTGCCTCTCTGCCTCTCTGCCTCTCTGCCTCTCTGCCTCTCTGCCTCTCTGCCTCTCTGCCTCTCTGCCTCTCTGCCTCTCTGCCTCTCTGCCTCTCTGCCTCTCTGCCTCTCTGCCTCTCTGCCTCTCTGCCTCTCTGCCTCTCTGCCTCTCTGCCTCTCTGCCTCTCTGCCTCTCTGCCTCTCTGCCTCTCTGCCTCTCTGCCTCTCTGCCTCTCTGCCTCTCTGCCTCTCTGCCTCTCTGCCTCTCTGCCTCTCTGCCTCTCTGCCTCTCTGCCTCTCTGCCTCTCTGCCTCTCTGCCTCTCTGCCTCTCTGCCTCTCTGCCTCTCTGCCTCTCTGCCTCTCTGCCTCTCTGCCTCTCTGCCTCTCTGCCTCTCTGCCTCTCTGCCTCTCTGCCTCTCTGCCTCTCTGCCTCTCTGCCTCTCTGCCTCTCTGCCTCTCTGCCTCTCTGCCTCTCTGCCTCTCTGCCTCTCTGCCTCTCTGCCTCTCTGCCTCTCTGCCTCTCTGCCTCTCTGCCTCTCTGCCTCTCTGCCTCTCTGCCTCTCTGCCTCTCTGCCTCTCTGCCTCTCTGCCTCTCTGCCTCTCTGCCTCTCTGCCTCTCTGCCTCTCTGCCTCTCTGCCTCTCTGCCTCTCTGCCTCTCTGCCTCTCTGCCTCTCTGCCTCTCTGCCTCTCTGCCTCTCTGCCTCTCTGCCTCTCTGCCTCTCTGCCTCTCTGCCTCTCTGCCTCTCTGCCTCTCTGCCTCTCTGCCTCTCTGCCTCTCTGCCTCTCTGCCTCTCTGCCTCTCTGCCTCTCTGCCTCTCTGCCTCTCTGCCTCTCTGCCTCTCTGCCTCTCTGCCTCTCTGCCTCTCTGCCTCTCTGCCTCTCTGCCTCTCTGCCTCTCTGCCTCTCTGCCTCTCTGCCTCTCTGCCTCTCTGCCTCTCTGCCTCTCTGCCTCTCTGCCTCTCTGCCTCTCTGCCTCTCTGCCTCTCTGCCTCTCTGCCTCTCTGCCTCTCTGCCTCTCTGCCTCTCTGCCTCTCTGCCTCTCTGCCTCTCTGCCTCTCTGCCTCTCTGCCTCTCTGCCTCTCTGCCTCTCTGCCTCTCTGCCTCTCTGCCTCTCTGCCTCTCTGCCTCTCTGCCTCTCTGCCTCTCTGCCTCTCTGCCTCTCTGCCTCTCTGCCTCTCTGCCTCTCTGCCTCTCTGCCTCTCTGCCTCTCTGCCTCTCTGCCTCTCTGCCTCTCTGCCTCTCTGCCTCTCTGCCTCTCTGCCTCTCTGCCTCTCTGCCTCTCTGCCTCTCTGCCTCTCTGCCTCTCTGCCTCTCTGCCTCTCTGCCTCTCTGCCTCTCTGCCTCTCTGCCTCTCTGCCTCTCTGCCTCTCTGCCTCTCTGCCTCTCTGCCTCTCTGCCTCTCTGCCTCTCTGCCTCTCTGCCTCTCTGCCTCTCTGCCTCTCTGCCTCTCTGCCTCTCTGCCTCTCTGCCTCTCTGCCTCTCTGCCTCTCTGCCTCTCTGCCTCTCTGCCTCTCTGCCTCTCTGCCTCTCTGCCTGCCTTAGGGCTTGAACCTACAACCTCCTGCTTGCTAGCCCTAGCTCTCTACCTCTGACCTACAGCCTCTCGCTAGCTACCTTAGTTTCCCTTCACTCACCTTTATCTCCTCAACTGACGAACGATGCTGAATCGCTGCTGCCTCAGCCTGGGTTGCAGCTGAGGAACCAGGGACCCAGCATCCTCCCTCAGCTGGGGGAGAGAAACCTGACTTGACTTGGGGAAACTGAGATAGCTAGCAAGAGCCTGTAGCTCAGGGGCAGAGAGCAGGGCTAGCAAGCAGTAGGTCCTGGGTTCAAGCCCTGGGGAAGGACAGAGGAGAGTTTTTGCTGGAAGCAGAAAGCAAATTTCATTTTTACATGAGCGCAGTAAGTCCTACATACCTTCCTAAGTTGCTGTCTATACGTATGAACTTTCCCAAAAAGTCTCAATTAACTTCTGGGCCTGATTTCCCCAACAGACTTCTCTGGACTTGACGGACACTGATCCACTCTTAGCATCAGAAGTTACATCTCACCCATCCTTTTGCTCAGTCACAATGACCACAGGTGGACGGTTGGTGAATGCGTAATTCTGGCCACCGTTTGCCTTGCCATAATGCCACGTAGACCAGAACAGCCATCTGCTAGGTGTTGAGGTGGTAATTCCACCCGTGGGTGCAGAGGTATGCCCAATAGTAAAACACTTATTTCACCTCTTCCCCCTTGAGTTTAAGGGTTATCACTCATCATAAAGTTATTGCAAGTCTTTAAAAAAACCCACTTCATTTCAGGGACATCCTTCACACAGACCACTTTTCCATGTAACTTAAATGTGGTTCAACGACATCCATTAATTTGGAAGTGTGGCTCTCACTCATTCACATGAGTTCATTGCACTGAGCCATGTAGATGAATGATAAAAAATCAGGCCCGGCAGACGCTAGTCATTCTTGCTAAACTCAAATCCAGTTTTTTCGTTTGTACGTTTACTACTTTGGCACACATTTGATCCTACTTAAATTGAGCATGTAATAATACATCCATGATAAGTGGAACTGTTCAAGTGTGGACTCATGAACCTGCCTTTCAAAAAGCCTGATTTGTTCCAGCATACCTTTCCCACTACGCTTGTCCGCAGACGATGCCCTCCACCAGGACCACGCCACCCTGCAAACACACCCTGTACTTCACATACAGAGGGAAAAGGCTCCCTGATGGCTTTTAAGATTTCATCTTTCCATTTGGCAAAGATACAACATTTAGACTGTGAGCACACTTTTTGATCAGCAAGAATAGACACAGGAGACAATAAACTAACAATGCAGGTTTCTAAACCCTGCTAAACTATCGCTCAAGAGTGAGGATACAGACAATCTGGGAAAACTGTGATGGAAGATAACGTCTACAGTTATCTCATCATCACCGCCTGAAAACAAAATGACTAGGAGAACAGAACCAAAACCTACAAACAAGATCTACCGAAAAACAAAAACAAGACACTAGGTGGTAAGCTATCTTGAGCCCTAGCATACTGACGGTACAAAAAACCAATGGCGCTCAGAGGAACATGCTTTAGATGGTCAACTGATTATGCAGCAGGACCAATGGCAGCCAGCGGGCAAAAGTGGCTCAAAGAAAATAACTCTCAATATAGAACTCGATACTCAGGAAACTTCATTTCACTTATTCACATATATTTTTGTTGAAGTACAGTTTACAGTGCTGTCCAGTTTCTGGTGTACAGCGTGAGGGGTGGGGGGGCAGTGGCTTGCCCATGTCTAGACCGGAGGTCTTCTGTTCTCAAGGTCTCTAGCCTGCCAGGATGGTCTGTGATGGCTTTCTCCCCTCCCCCACCCCCTTCACAGTCTATAAGGGAAACTCATTTTTAACTCATCTGTCTCTACCTTTAAAGCACACCTCTTATAGACAGTATATCGTTAGGTCTTATTTTTCCTTATACATTCTGATAGTCCCTGACTTTTATTGGAGTGTACAGTCTTTCAGGGGTATGGAGGAGGCGGCCCCAGAACTGAAACTCATACAGGCACTCAAGTCTCTGTTGAATGGATGCGACTCGGCTCCATAAATGGATCAGTCCATTCATCTTTGCCTCCTTTCAGTCTGCCGCCTTTCTTTTCCTGATCTCTTTACTCCCAAGGTAAAGGCTACCTAATACCCAGCTCAAGTTCCACTTCCTCCATTGAGCCATTCACTCAGGGCTCAGGGGGTCATTCATTCACGGAGCACTGAGTGATTAGGGGCCGCCCATGCGGTACTCACTCAGGTAGTAGTATGTGCTCTGATGAAATACAACGGGGATATGAGAGCGAACAAGGCTACGGACAGCAAGGCACGGAAGAAACGGCAGTAGGGACCGAATGACCAGAAAGGCCTGCGGTTCTCAACTAGGCATCAGGGACAGCGCTGACCCCAACCTCTAGCCCAGTGTGGCATCTGGACTAGCTGGTTACCGAAGTTGCTTCCTCCTATTCTTGAGCACAGATGCAGCGGGACTACGTTTCCCAGCCCGCCTCGCAGCTGGGCGTGGCCAGGTGTTGTGGTCTAACAGTAGCCTGTGAACTTCCAGCACAGCCCATAAAAATCTCCCACACGTTCTTCACATTCTTGAGACCTGAGAAGTCATAGACCAAAGATGGTAGAGTCACCGGATAAAAAGAACCTGGATCCCTGAACTCTGGCTAGGAGACGAGCTACCCACCAATGAAGAAAAACCCATTTTGGACATGATTATGCAAGTGAAGGAAAAACTGGACTTGCATTAAGCCACTGTGATACTGGGGGTTGTCAGGACAGCTCACATTGCACTGACTGGCCGAAGTCGCTGTGTCATCGCCACGGCTACTCCTTTGGCCCTCTCTCAGCCTAGGACACGGCCTTACCGCGCCCCCGTTTACCTTTGCACTTCCAGGTTTCCTTTCCTTCCTACAGGTCCCACCCCATCCACTGGGATGGCAGCAGGGCAGAGGCGCGTCCTTCTAAGGTGAGCGCTGTGACGTGCTGTCTGCCCTCACCGCTGCAGCACGGCGGCGGAAGCGCCCGGGCCCTGGACGGGCGCTTGTACCTTTAGGCGGAGGAACGACGAAGGCTTTCTCTTTTAGTTTGCTTAGAACACGTGCTTTCTAGACTCCCACAAGTGCAGTCTTTGCCTCAGTCCTTCCCCAAGTTACGACCGCGTCTGACCTGGCGGGGCTGGGGGAGTGTGCCAGCT
This sequence comes from Camelus dromedarius, assembly GCF_036321535.1. Taxonomy (NCBI): domain Eukaryota; kingdom Metazoa; phylum Chordata; class Mammalia; order Artiodactyla; family Camelidae; genus Camelus; species Camelus dromedarius. The sequence continues at coordinate 33,398,153 of NC_087445.1, forward strand.
CACGCTTTCTAGGACAAGCAGTATTTCTTGTGCCCCAGGCACGCTATCGGGCACAGAGTCGGTGCTCCACGACTGCTTGCTGAACGAACGGACAGGGCCACTCAGTGCTCTCAAACACACTGGGATGCTATGGAAATAACCTGCAGACGTTTCTGCTCTTCAGAAAACATCTTCAAAGCCACCCCCTCAATTTACGGTCAGCCGTGACAAAAGCTCTTCCTTGAAAACCAGATGCGTAGAAGTCAGGCTAAATTACGAGTCGCTTCGGGGCATCCAGAGAAATAAGGATGGTGCAAGAGGGCACGCTAAGGAGGACCCTGCTTTCCTGCTGCTCTGCTGAGCGCTGTTTTTTATCCCCTCCTTTGCTCTTTCTTCCCAAACTCTACAAGTTTACAAAGTCACTCTTTATTCTGACACATACCTCCCTAAGTCGCCTGCCCAGTAAAAGCTGCAAGCATCCACTGTACTCGGTTTCTCCCCAAGGCCAATGCCCAGGCAAGGCCCCTGCGGCCACCCAGGCTGAGAGGCCTTGTCAGTGCTCTCAGAGCAAGGTGCCCAGCCCCACACAGGCTCACGCCTTCACAGTGCCCTCCTGCTCCAGACAGCAACTTTCTTTGAGAGTCACAACACAGAGCTTCTCTGGTCAGAGACACCAAGGCCAGACCAAGTTGGCACTCAGGAAAAGCATGGGCTATACCATAACCTTGAAGAATAAAGACATTCTTTTATAGTTTTTCTTTTATAGCCTCAGACCCATGTGGTGCTAGGAATCAAGATTAAAACACAAATGCCACCAACCTGCAAACCAAATGGCATGAGTCAGTAACATCAGCCTGATACCTGTTTTGAGCCCAAGCAGCCATCCAGGTTGCACACGTCACTTTGTTCGTTGCAACAACAGAGCAACCTTAGGAAGAGGTATTTTGGACAGGAGTTTCACTCACTACAAAAACAGCTGGCTAATCTTTTTCCCAGTAATACGTGAGAGTCATTTATTTCATTTTTTTTTAAAGACATTAATTAATATTCCCTTTATTTGATGCCGGTGCCACAATTAAACTGAACCTGCTTTAATTCATTTAATTTTCCTTAAAATGCTAGCCATGCTCTCTACCACTGAGCTATAGCCTCTTTCTTGCTACCTTAGTTTCGCCAAACTCACCTTTATCTCCTCACCTCAGGGAGAATGCTGGGTTCCACGTGCCTCAAGAAAGAAAGTCAAATTTCATTTCTAGGTACTTGCACTCAGAGTGCTGCATACCTTTCTGTGATAAAAATGATAAAAGTCAGGCCCAGCAGACACTAGTCACTCTTGCTCAAGTCCAGTCGTGTTTTCTGTTTGTTACGTTGACTAGTTCGGCACAGATGTCATCCTACTGAAATGGGGCATATAATAATAACGGTGTTGCGGAGACTGGACAGCCACACGCCAAGGACTGAGACTCGACCACTATCTTACACCGTCCACAAAAATTCTCTCACAACAGAACCAGGCCTGAAACCGCACAGCTTAGAAAGCTTGTGTGCAGCAACAGAAACTGTCAAGAAAATGAAAAGGCAACCTGCAGACTTAGACCAACTACTGGCAAATCCTGTGTCTGAGACGGGGTTGGTAGGCAGGCACCTTATGAAATTGAGAAGGTCACATTAATAAAATGCTGAGTCACTAAAAATAACACTGAGAGCTGATGCAGGTGTGGGAAATAGACACCTATGTACACGGCTGACAAGGAAACTCCCTGCTGTGTGGCATTCTGTACGCATCAGGTATTTTTAAAAATGTGTGCAATGACTTATGGGTAAGAACCTTCAGGACAGCATTATATAGGGTGAGACTAATGCATTTTGGTTCACTCTTTAATGGACGCTCATCCACACTGCTGTATAAAAACACTGTTGCGGGAAGATGTTCCTAACAGAAAATCGTGCAAGAAAACTTGTACTTTTGTAAACAAAACATTTATGCATGCAGATAAAACTGGAAGACGACTTCTTGAAATATTCCGTGTATACTGGGTTATGGAATTAATACAGATTTTTCCTTTCTTAAAAAATATTTTCCAAGTTGTCTGCACTGAGCATGTAATTAGGAACAAATCTAATAAAACTCTTGGAAGCATATTTGTACTTTTTCTGTAGCAGACTATACACTACTAGGGAACTGTCTATTATACTGCGTTCCAAGGGCAGCGCATAGTGTCTGCTGTGAGCCTGGCCATGTGCTAAGCTCTCTGCGTGGCTGGGATGCGTTTTTAGCACCTCAGTTTCCCAGAGGAGGAAACTGAGCTTGAGCAGGGTTAAGTGCCCCGCCTGGGGTTACCCAGCAAGGACACGAAAGACCAAGGTCTGGCATTCGGATGTGTCCGTGTCTAATGGCTGCTCTGTTAGTATCTGTGGAAACATCGGTGCAGGTGGCCGGCGGCAGCGAGGTGGGGGAACCACATGCCTGGACTCATTACCCTCTGACTCCGACTCCTCTTCATCTTCCTCCTCCTCCTCTTCATTGCTTTCGTCCTCACTCTCTTCCTCTTTGGCAATTTTCTGCCGAGCACTCTTAAACACTGACTGTAAGACAATGGAGTCTTCGTAGATCTGAGGGGTCAAAGTGGCACCTGTTAAAAATGGCAAGGTGAAGGGCCCAAGACCCACGATCCCAGCACGCTTCTATTCCTTACGCAGCACACCAGTTTCCTTTCACGTGAATTTCCATAAGACGCATCAATGTTAGCATCTATGCCTTCAGGAAAATGCCAAACTCAAATCTACCTACATCTTCATTTGGGAAAAAGTCCACATGCAGTTGAAATAATTTGTGTGTGTGTGTGTGTGCGTGTGCACATGTACATACTTGGGAGAGAAAGGTGGCCTTCCACAAGACACCCTCTCATTTTTGACAGCAAGAGTAGGATTTTTAAAACTATATTTCTTATTTGAAGTGTTCTAGCAAATACTGTTGGGTAAAGCAACCTTTTAAAAAGTGCAATTAAGGGAGGGGATGGGAATAGCTCAGTAGCAGAGGGCAGGCTTAGCATGCGTAAGGTCCTGGGTTCATTCCCCCGTAATTTATTTTTTTTTATTTATATTATTTATTATTTAATTTAATTTAATTTTATTGTATGGGGGTATGTAATTAGGTTTATCTATTTGTTACTTTTGGTGGAGGTATCGGAGATTGAACCCAGGACCCCGCGCACGCCGGGCATGCACTCTACCTACTGCTGAGCTATACCCTCCCCCACCCTCCATTTTTAAAAAAATGCAATTCTCTTAACGCAAGGGAATTCTTCATTACTGAGTTTATCAGTACCAGCCAATACTGTTTGCAATCAGTGCATTATTTTCAGTGTATGCACATATCTGAGCATAGCCCTGTGTAGTTGCTGAGAGATGTAGAGTTCAACAACGGTCCTTTCTCTCAAAAAAACTACAAATAGAAATACTATATGATTCACTCATCCCACTTCTAGATAAGTATCCAAAGCAACTGAAAACAGTTTACAGCAGCACCATGCACAGTAGCCAAGAGGTGGAAGCAAACCACAGCCATCGACAGAGGGATGGATTAACAAAGTGAGGTATGTCCATTTCCACTGGACTACCACCCAGCCTGAAGAAGGAAAGATACCCTATCCCAAGCTACGCTGCATGGATGCTAAGTGAAATAATAAGCCGCTCACAAAAAGACAGATACTGTGTGATTCACTTCTACGGGCTGTCTATAGAGTGAACTCACTCATAGAAACAGACAGTAGAATGGTGGTTGGCAGGCGGAGGGAAAAAGAGGAGTTGTTACTAAGTAGAGTTATTAGAGTTGCAGTTTTATGCGATGCGAGCGTTCTAGAGATCTGTCGCACATCAGTGAAAACATACCTAACACTACGGAACTGCGTACTGAACAAGTGGTGAAGATGATACACTGGGATGGGGCCACTGGGGTAGAATTTGTCACAGACACTAGAGTTGAGCTGGATCTTAAAGGTGAGAAGGATTCCATCAGGGGTGAGAAAGCAGAGGGACTTTTTAGGAAAAGAGAGCAAGTGAGAAAGGTGGGAGGCAAGAATAAAAAAGATGCATTGGGAAAGGCGGTATTGACAACTGCCTGCATACGATACGGGACTGCGTCATGTTAGTATCTCGTGACGATGTAAATGCTCTTGTTTTCCTACCACTGCACGTGCATCTGGGGAAGCAGGTGTCCATGAAGCTGTCTTACTGGACCACGAACTGTTTACACTGAGGAGCCGCAGGAAATGAGGCTGAAGCATTAGCATTTGGGTTTAGAAAGCAGTCCATGGAGATTAAATTCACTCTAGAGTTAAACAGTGCAGGGGGAACTCAAAGCCTGGTGGTTAGTAGATGGACAGGATAAAAAGGTGGTTAGAGAAAGATAAACCGGTAGCCAGGAGGGCCTGGGAGGGAAGCTAGTCAGGGGGCTGTTTCTCACCCCAGTTCAGGTATGAGGCAGTGAGTGTGGGCAGGCGGGGGGGCTGTGGGGCACGGGGGCGCGCGCCACGCTGCCGAAGCCGTGCAAAGAACCCCCAGACCCTTCAGCTCAAATGAAACTTCCCTATTCTGAAAAACCCCCCAAAAACCAACCATAACCCCCCCCCAAAACCTATCCACACACATTCACAAAGGACTTCCTTGTTGACGCTTGTGGTTATTACTCTCTGTGTCCTACTTTTCATCTTAAATTTCTTTGAAGACTGCCTTGAAAACAGAAGGCTTGCTTCCAAGACCTGTTGTTTGGTCAAAGTAACACTCCTGTTAACTTCTAAGAAATGGAAATACATGGTCTGTTCAAGGCACATTCTGCGGAGTCCCATGTTCTCCAATTTAGTGACTGGAATTCACATGAAGATAAGGAAGCAGGATCAGGAAAGAGGCTTAAGGAATCTCATGGTGGCTTGAGACTGCGCCGGTCAGGGACACACTGACCTCTTTTCTTCTTCCTTCAACTTCGTGGGTATGAGCATTAGGAAGGAAGAGGGGTGTTCCTACCAACGCTGAGTGCAACTGAGGTGTAATTAAAGTGGAAGTATCCTCTGCCTGTTTTAATAGTGTCACTGACTTACATACTCTTACACTTGCTGTCTGTCGCAGCTGACGTGATGAAAAGCCTTTCTTTTGTAAGCAATGAGATGGAATTTTTTTTTTTACATATATGTTTGTTTTAAATCACAGCCAGTTTCAGCTCCTGATGCAAAGTTACAAGCAGAAAAACCAAGGTAAGTAGAATCAAATGCACAACCTCTCTCAAAGCAAAAGCTGGGCCGCTAGCCTTTAAGCACCACTTTCATTGATTCCTTTAAATTCTTCCTCTGATTGATTAGAAGCCAAGCCTTGAAGGCAAGCCTGGGTAAGCAGCAGCCCAGCTGTGGCACAGAGGAGCCGCCGTGGGTCTGAAAATGCCGCAGCCTCGGTTTACTTACACAGGGAGCACAGAATATAGGCTTTTATTTTCCCTTTTCTTCTGCCAGGATAGTAGCAATGGTAGCAAATGAAACAATTTCTTTACAGTAACACAAGCGTGTTCAAGGTCACGCATTTTTCACCTGGGAGCCCTCCAAGTTGAAGGTCTGAGCGTTGTGACACAGCAGCATGACGTCTTTCTCCAGGTCACCCAGGCTCCGGTACTTATGATTACGAATCCTTTCCTGATGGAAATTTTGGATAAAACAGAAGAAAGAAGGAGGGTGGGGTTGGAAATGCAACAGTCATTACTTGGTTCACAAAGCCTGATCCTCCCTCTGTCTTCCCGGCAGACGGCCCTGCCAGGGAGGTGGGACTACACAGCTCCCGGGGGTGTCACCCTCAGAGGCCACCCTCCCACCATTCGTACTTCTAAGGGGGAGGACGGAGCGGATGATGGGAACCAGGGGGCACAGTGGCATAGTGGGAGGAGTCCGAAACTTCTTAAATAGAATGCAGGATAATCAATATGAACTCCCCGTGTAATGATTACACATCATCCATGGAAAGGCCCAAGGACATCCCAGCCTTTTTAGAGCCAAGCCCTGAATGGGCACCATTACCGGTCAGGTGGGTTGCCACGGTCAAGTACTGTCATCATTTCAAGGAGTTTATTTTTTAAAGTAAATAAAGTAGAAGTGTAAAGTTTGTAAACAAAAGATCTACCTTTATTTTTTTGAAATCCACCGGTTTCCTAATTAATTCATAGTATTCTGGTAATTCTTTTCTTGAAGGTAACTGAATGAAGACTTCGCTGAGCTGTCGTCCTGAACTGTAGGGTGGGGGGAACAAAAGCATTATAGGTCATGCACCATTGAGAAAAACTTGTACTTTATTTCAGACAACGCCCCCCAAAGCAAATTACATCCCACTCAGATAAACATGGGGCTCTTTAAATCAAGGAAAATCCTACAACCATACTGGAGATGAATGCCCTGGAACTAACTTCAAAAGCACATAAAAATACCACTAGGCCCCCACTTCTGCCGTACGTATGGGAAGTCCACTGTGGATTTCTCCTTCAGAGTGGATCTCTCCATTTTGATACAAATATTTAAAATACCCCATTCCACCAAAAATTCCATTTTCAAAGGAGTAATAATTGAGTCGGTTTGAAAAAAAAACAAAAAAACCCTCACCCTGACTTTATTTCCATACTCCTTTGTTCTCAAATTCACCTTACATTCAGCAAATACTGTGTTAGAACACCCTGGAAACCCGACTGAAAAGCTGCTGTGTGTACTAGTGACTGTCTAGCTCTTCCGTCTTACTCCCTTTAGAGCACTTTTATATACTGTGAACCTCACACACTTCATTATTTTTTGCCGGAGGAACTCCCTTCTCATCTAACTGCACTTGTGTGTATACGGAATAATTTGTGCAGAAAACAATACACAAATTTACCAAGTGTGGCTACCTCACGTCCCTGGGATCAGTGCTATACCCTCCCCAAACTCATGGCAGCTTTATTTGAAAGCACATTTAGAAGCAACAAACGCTTAGCATTTTGTAATTTTGAAAAACAGACCACAAAGCAATATAAGCTTTTAACGTCACTTAATGTTAGAAGCAGACATGGTCAAAGGAAAAAGATACTCATAATTCAGGTTCGGGACCCTACTATCTGACTCAGCCTATCCAGATCAGTGATAGCTCAGGGGATACGGTATAGTCATTTTTTTTTCACGAAAACCTCACTTCCCTTATGATGCCATCTCTACTTCCTTTGTGAAGCCAGAAAGATTAAAAAAAAAAAACAAAAAAAAACACCAAACCATAAATCACTGCCATGTAAATTTTGGAAGGTGATTCTCGGAGTGTGTGAGAATGCTGGAAGCAGCAGCGAAGAATGAGTGACAATATGCTGTTTTAATCCAGAGTCCCAGTCGTATAATTAAAAAATAATCATAATGACAGTTATCATAAAAAAAGGCATGCGCAGTAACTCAAACGGTTGCCTAGCAACTAGTGGGGAAAATGCTGAAGTGCAAAGGGGCCTGCATAAATTAACCGAAAATCCTGTCAAAGGGATGGGCGAGTTCTTCTGTGAGACTGTGTCAGTGTTTTGTTTTATTTGATTTTTGTCAATGCATATATGGGGCTCATGAATACTTACACCAGGGGCCAATGCGAGAGGTTTAAGAGGCCTGTAGTTTCATAGGAAAGTGGATTTTACGATCACTGTAGCAAGAACCAAGGTGTTCTCTCACCCTCACAGCCATCCCTACCCACCCCTCCTTCCAGGTTGAGAAATGCGTTTGTACCACCATAAATTCAAGCCCACATAGAACATGGCAAAAGCTATTTCATTTGCTATCACTTTCTCCGTAGGGCCGCAATCTTTTTATTCTCCCGTTCTGAGACTCAAATACACAAACATTTTTACCAGTTTGAAATGAATGTCTGAAAGGCAATGAGGGGAACTTATATTCATTTTTCTATTTCTATCAGTGACTTCTTACTAATTAGCATTCTTTACACCCTAGCAATCATCAAAGAGTCAGCCCTCTTTGTAATCCTGGATTTAGCACCTGACCCTCAATGACATCTTCGGCGTCATTTTCTGCATTGCCAACAGATGGTGTCATTTTTCTATTGACGGATTACAAGTACATCGTTGCTTTGTATGCCCGTGATGGACGTAGTCGTTATTTCATCGGTGCTACTGGTGAAATGAGAACTAAGCAGTTTATACTGAGACTGTGATAAAGCGCTTTCTAACAGGGGCAAAATGGCTAAAACAATCTTGGTCTGATGTCCTGTTCTTAGGAGAGAAATTCTAGAAAAATTCTAGATCCCTTAAAGAGACAAGTTCAGAGCTACCTGTGCTCACAAAGGAGAGAGTGGAATGTTCTGAGACTCAGGGCCAATAGTATAAAAGCAGATGAATTTATTCTGTTTCAAAAATAAAGGTTCACGTGGCTTAATGTTTCGATCCTACCTCCTTTATTTCCCCTCCCAAGAACAGAGGGCATGAGCTGAAGGAGGACCTGGAAGCCATCAAACGAAGTCTCCCTGTGGCTACACTGGAATCATCTTTACTCAAACACCTCAGTCTGGCTTTTGAAGCCCACCTCAGCGCCTTCTCTGCAAACCCAGTTTGTACTGCCGACTTGACTCTTCTGGTCAGAATAGCCTCCCTCCTGTGTACCCCAAGTACCGTGGCCAGTGCCCCCTTTACAACTAATTCCGTCTCCAGGCTTGGCCCACCTCTCACTCCATGGCTAGAAGGTCCTCTATGGTCTTTTCCCTTCAAATATTCCATTATCCATCCAGGATCAAGAATACTTCCTCCATAAAAATGGAAGAAATTTTCCTCAGTATTAAACCAAGTCTTGGCACCTCACTGCTCAGAGCTTCATTCTGTGATGTTGGTTTTTTCCCTCCTCCACAGAGGGTGGGAACACTTCACCTGCAGTCAAAACCCTTCCCCACCTCTATCAGAGGCAGCGTTTCCCAGGGCAGGTCTGCACAGGAAATGGCAGGTGGTCCTGGAGGACACCCAGCTTTTACATCACCTACAGAATGCGCTGAGGACGGAGGACTGCTCACTAATGATCGCTATGGTAACTTAGTTTTCCCTAAATTAAAGGTTTAAAAAAAAAAAAGAAAAGGAAATTTAAAAAGTGAAGCAGCCTGATAGAGTTTTGAACTCTTGGCATTTCTTTCTCCAACTTACGCTGAATAAAGGCTTCTTCAATACACCTTTTCAAAAACTTTTTTTCCCAGTGCCAGAAAGTTTTTTTTTTTAAAGTACAGAACAATGGACTAATTGTACAATGGTTTGCAGAAGGTGTTCTGTTTCTGTTGAAATGCTTATCCTGCCCCCAAGGTATTTTCCATTATGTCATTTTACACAATTTTAAGGGTTAACTATAAATTGTTATCTCTACGTGTGCTGCGTCCTGTGACAAAAGTGATACCTGTCCTCCTCCTCCAAAATGGTCTGTGCTTTCAGACCTACTTTGTACAACGATCTACCACAGAATAGGAAATGCGACCCTGATAATAAGACATATGGTGGGTGAGGGAGGAGAATAACCTAAAGCACAAATATAAAGGAACCCACTGCACTTGATAGAGTTTGTAGGTGCTGGTGGGCAAACATACTGTCTCTCCACAGAGGGCAAAGGGCAAAGGGGCATATGGCTATGCTGTTGTGCATGAGATGGGAAAGCACTACGTGCCACTATGTAAATGAGGGTTTGCAAACCCTGCATGCATATATTGGGGGGAGAGAGAGACAGACACAGACACACACACACACACACACACAGACACAGACACACACACACAGACACACACACACACACACACACACACACACGATAATGCTTTGCTGTGCTTCATCTGGGGACTAATTTTTCTCCCATTAGTACCCATCTGTACTACTATGGCTTCTTGACATGGTGACTACAGACATTAGAAACATCACGTCAGAATCCGCTTTCCCTTTGATTACAGTTTACGTGAAGCTGGAAGAGTGCACAAGACTGAAACACTAGCTAAGAAACCTGCTCCTTTAAAACGCTGGCTGTTACGTCTTTCCAACAAGCCCCAACCAAGAAGATAAGATGTTTGGTGATGTTAGAGCAGGCAGATAGCTAGCTATGAGCAGAGAAAGGGGGTGCAGACCAAATGGCAGGAATTGGGCAGAAAGGAGGGGCACAGGCCAAATGCAGGAAACCACACATATAAGCACCAGGGGTCCCTGGGCAGAGAAGGAAAAGCGGGGACCTCTGGACTAAGTGGTCACACCTTCAGGGGGAAGCGGCACAGCCTGGAGGCTAAATGACAGACATCCCTTCTCCCTTCGGGAAGATGGAGTTGGGATGAAAATCAAGGAATATGACTCCAAACCCTTCCTTCCCCAATGAATATTCCACCCACTCATTTTTACACCCTATGTAACCAACTTGCCAAAGACATTTGGGTCAGACTCTCACCTGAGCCTTGAGAGCCTCCCCTTGAGAGCGTACTATCCATCCCTTAAAAATCCCTGCTTCACTTTCTTAACCTCTGAGTCTTGTCTCTGAATTCTTTCTGGGATGGGACAAGAACCTGGACACCGGTTACATCCACCAGCAACAGTGAGAGTCTTTTTTTCGTTGCTTTATGATTTTTCTTTTTACCTGCCAAAGCTGATTTGCTGACAAGAATTCCTCATGGATATTTCTGAACAAGTGATCTTTAGCTAAAGCTGAAATAATAGGTTTTGTTTATATTAATTACCGAATATAAAACGTGGTTCTTTTGAACGATGTCATGATTTAGAATACCCACTTGGAGTTGGAAGGGTTTTACAGGAAAGTTATGATAGTCTGAGAGGAATCAAACTAGGAAATCATTTGGGAAGAAAACTATAAAAATTGGGTCAGCATTGGAGGGCAGTAGGTGAAAACATGCTGTTTTTTTCCCCAGGGTCAGATTCCTGTAAGGTTTAACACATTACCATTTAAAAAGGAACTCAGACCAGAGTAGCACCCTACTTAGCCAGAGAGTCCCCAGAAACCTGAGCCAGTCACAAAACAGGTGTCAGAGAACTCGCACTCTGCATTCTGTCTGAACTCTCGCATCTGAGTCTTCCTGACGGTAATTCCTAGCAAGCGTGGAGATCTGACTTCCCAGCCTCGTGACATACATCTGAGGTCTGAGCAAGACAGAATGGGATACGAGTAGACTTGCTTTGGGGAGTGGACTGGACAGCTGTTAAAAATCACGCCAAGGGTCGTGTTAAGGGCTGTGAATATCTAATGTGCCTGACTTATCAACAAAAATGAAGCTACATCAAGTTAATGCTACGTAGATATCTGGATGTTAGGAGACAATGGTTCACTTAACTCAGTAAGAAAAGCCCCAGGGCTTTACCAAGAGTCTTCTATGTAACCACATTCTGACGTATGGCTTTGCTGTTGGTAATCTACTGTAAGCTGAAAACGGATTATTTGTATACATATATACATGTGAAGATGTTCATCACAGCATTATTTAAAATAATTTAAAGCAGCCAATATCTCAAACAAGTGGGGAAAAATGTGTAATGGAATGCTGGAGAATCTAAAATCATGTATTTTCTAATTATGTGCCTTAAAAAAATGGACACATGCTTATGACATTCAATGGGAAAAAAAACCAGGTATCAAAGTGTAAATGCAATACAACTTCAACTAGGCTTTTAAAAAGGCATAAACTAAGAACCAGGACCAAAAGGAGAAATGCCAGAGCATAAATAAACAATAATACTATACTCTGGTTCAACAAAATGCAGATTTACAATCCAATGTAATTTGGAACCAAATTATGATCAATAAATAAAGTAGGTCTCAAACACTTTTATGAGTTGCCTTCTTTGAAAACATGCTGTAAGTCAAAAATCTAATTTGATTTTTCCAAGAGAAATGTCATCTGAGGGGCATATGACCAACCTTTATTTATATCACCATAAATCGCACAGTTCATCAACTGGGACCTTTTAACTCTCCATATAAAGCCAAATAAATAGAAGAGAATAATAGAACAGAAAAAATCCCATACAGTTTTCATTAAATATACTACAACCAATGGAATCTACTGTATGAAGTTCCTATTTAATTCTCTCACTGAACTTACTACTGCAAATCAGAGGTGATCACTAGGACGTACGATTCAGAGAGAATTTATTTGTTTATTTAGACCAGCATTCTGAGGAGACGTTTGAGAAGATCTATCATCTATCACTTGACTTCTTAGAAATACTGACTCGGGACATCTAGTCCCTTCTTTTTCTCACTTCTCAGCAGGTGGAGGTACAGAACTCTAACCGTCCATCTGTCTCAATGTGACGCTCCTTCCTCGCTCAGCTGTTTCACCAGCTTTTGTCACCTCATCCTGAAGGCGTGGAGGTGACACGGAGGTGACACCTTTCAAAAGGTAAGGACCCCCCCTTCCCTTCCACTGAATATTCTGTCCTTTGATCTCTTCCTGTGTCTCCACTTCGTAATGGTAAAGACGCTTCAAAGCTTTTGGCTGAATTGCAATCAAACTCAAGAGTACAAAGCCTTTGCAGGCAAACAAAATCAAATACCTCTCTGCCTGAGCTGTAAATCCCAAATGTCACTTTGTCAAACGGGTGGGTCGTAGCAGGCGCCCTGAGCGCTGCTTTTCCCCATAATGGTCATTTTAGGAAATTCTTAAGGAAGACACGTGAGGTATGATTGTAAAGGAATGAGGCAGATAGATCTTTTCCCCATGAACATATACAGGAACCTTTATGCCCAAATACCTGCCCTCTTTCAGAGCTATCCATTTTTTATCACAAGACATACAGAGTGTTTCTGATGACAGTTTATAGCCTGGTAAGAAAATCAGTTTTGTTATTTCCTGCTGGGGCTGCTTCCGCTCCCTCAGAGACGAGTCATTTATGCTGGCTGTCCTGAAGCTTTGTGAGGCAGACCCTGGGCTCCTGGGCCAGGCTGATGCTGGAGGCCTTCTGTGCCTCAGAGAGCAGACGGACCAAGTTTATTTGTGGGCTGCCCACCTGCTGTATGTGCGTATAATTGGCTGAGCATCAAAAACAAGAGTCAGGTCACCAGGAGTCAAAGCAGCCTATTCCGGTAAACATCTCAAAGTACCAATCCTGGTAAGGAGGGCAAAATACAGTGCTGGAATCCACATTTCCCCGAGGCTGATTCTCTCTGGACTAAATGCAACTCCTGAGCGCTAAGCGGGCATTTCCCAGTATGTGCTCCAAGGAACACAAGCTTAATGGATTATTAATAGTGTTCCCGAAAAAGGGGGCTTCATTGGTCCAGATGACTTGACAGCAAAACTTCCCAGAGCCCCTGACTACACTGGGGATTCTACAAGAAGCTACGGGACTGGAGTTTGCGTCTGTCTAGAGTTCCACTCTCCGGGGAAGCAACACTCCGGATATCACATGAGACTCTGACTCCCCAGGCCGCTGCTACACAAGAGGAACTGTCAACCCTGCCGCTGAGCCCCAAGCATCCAAACAGAGAATAAATGAAGAAAGGCTCTTCACCCAGAACTAAGATTCCCTAAGTGTATCCACTTGGTCACACTTCTATTTCATGGCAATTTCTCTGTCATCTAATTAAATGCAAAGGGCCTTGAGCCTGAGATGTTGACACAGCCTCCCTCCCCCACTTAAAGAAATACAAAACGTCTGGTGAAGACACTGCTAAAAATAAATTTTGTCTAAAAGAGCTTCTTGGCTGGTCCTGGAGGGATAGTCAATGCTAACGACGTAATCACAACATTAAGGGCTGTTAACAGCCACGGAGAGAATTCTGGTTTCCTGGGATGGAGCACGTGGGCTGGGTACCACCTGCCACCTTTCCTTTCAGCTGTATTTCTGTAAGTGGCACCACATTCACTTACCATCGGGGCAGAGATTCAGGAGTTATCTCTGTCAAGTTCTCCTCCACCTCTCACATCCAGCCCGCCCCTAAGTCCCACCAATCAGACCCCTGACTGTTTGTCCTCCTGTCTTCACTCACTGCCATGTCCCGTGCTTGACCCCTCTTCCCTTGTACCGATGGCCCCGTCATACTGAGACACACGTGGTCCCTAGAGGGGGGTCCTGCTTTTCCACACCTCCTCCGTGAACGCCTGCATACCCGGGCCTGAGCACCCCAGCCTCCCCTCTGTCCCCCCGTCCACCTGGGGGACTCCTCCTCCGCCCACAAGCCACCGGCTGCCTCTGCTCTCCCCCTCCCACCCGACACGTACTCTTCATCCCTACTGTGTGTCTGTGTTACTCCTTCACGTAGCTCTTTCCAGCTATGCTTTAAGGCATTCCATTTTACTCATCTTTCCCCCCCATTCTCAATATTTGCACAGACTGACACATAGAAAATGCTCAGTGCTTCTGAACACAGGAAGGGATTTTAAAAAAGAATTTTAAAAAACTTAATCATAACGCAACCTTCAAACAACGTCTTGAACTCGGGCTTCTGGGGAGAGGAAGCATATGTGACAGGACGGGACAAGACAGACCCCCAAAGAGCCCCGAAGAAGCAAATGTCCAGCCCCGTCTGTGTCCCTGGAAATGACAGTTTAAACATGTCTCCAGTAAAAGGACTTCTGTGGGTCCTACCTACGTACGGCCGTATCATGTCCTCAGACAGCGCAGGCATGACGTGGGGGCTCTTAACAGCTCTTAAGGTTATGAATCCACTTTCCATGGTCACATGACTGTTTCGATGGTGGGAGGGAAGGGGGGTGAAGGAGCTGATGCCTGCTCTTGCTCACCGCACTGGGCGTGTGGCCCATGTCTTGCCTTTTAGACCACGAAGCCTCCTTCTCCATCGTAGGGGTGGGACGGCTCACCACGATGGCTCATTATGTCCAGCCCCAAATAATCAAGCCCAGAGCTGCTTATTTCAATTCTGAAACTTCAATCCAGATTGCATTCTCTCTCATAATGGCAAAAAGGAAACACAATTCTTGATGCCTCTTAGTACACACTATGCTTTGTGCGTCTGGCTTCCAGGAGTGGTAACTGTTTACTGAAGATCAGTAAGAAATACCAAAAATTGACAGTCTTACCCAACAATTTCAACTCCACACAGATACGGGGGAAGTACAAATCTCCCCCGTTTTTTATCTCCTTACATGGAGGGGAATGCCACCACTGCCGATGGCACCTGTTCTGAAATACAGGACACAACTTCAATTCTTCTTCCTCCTGGGCCTAGATTGGATCCTATACTAGTGGCAAAAAAAAGTGCTGCAGGGGACGCTGTCGAGTCAATTGACAAAAGTGGAATATGGATGGCAAAGTACTGTATCGACATTTTTTAAAAGTACAGGCTGACTGAAAGGGGGAAAGACATGTTAATTTTCGTATATTAATAACAACTGCTAACCCTGGCAAATCACGCACAGCCCTCTCTCCCATCCAGATAACTTCTCATGCTCACAAGATCTCTAGGAAAAAAAAGGCATTTCTGCTTTCCACCAGACAGAAGCAGAGGCACACAAAGGTTAAGCAGACTGCCCTAGGATGCTGAAGACCACACACGGGACAGGTAAGCCCAGAAGTCACGCCCTGAACCCAGCTGGTGTGGGAAGCCTCCGGGCACCGTGACTAACTCCGGAACGTCTCACATGTGCACGCTGCTCACAGGCTTCCAGAGAGCCAGCACCACAGTGCTTTTCGTTAAGCTTCCAAATCAAGACAGCACAGAGTTAAGAGGCCCGCGGGATGTAAGACAGAAGCTGCGCTGGAAAGGAGGGGAAGCCTCGGAGACCCATCTCCAAGCGATGCAGGTGGGACATGCCCGGGTACCGTGGTAACAGGTGCATTTACGAGATGGACACCAAATGAAAACACAGCACAAGCAACTTCAGAAGCCAGGAGGGTGCTTTAGAATCGCTGTGCCTCCGCCTCCACCTCCCCCTCCTAGGAAGAGGGATCAGGAGGCCACTGGAGAAACCGGCTTCCAAAGGCCAGGTCTTTAGGAATCGGTCTGTTTGGTGGACGGAGGGATACCTGTAGTTAGAGACACGGGAATACAAGACAGATCCTGACCTGTTTCCTTCTATTTCCAACTGAGAATTACTGGGCACCTTCTCCGCGTTACACCTGCGGTAGAGTAGAAAGAATACTAGAGTCAGAAGACCTGGGTCCGCATCCCAGCCCAGCTCCTTCCTCCGAGGTTGGGCGACCTGCGGTAATTCATCTCACACTCCGAGCCGCAGTCTCTGCACCCACCTGCCTTGCCCACCTCTGGGGGTTGTTGGAAAAAAATCACACAGGGTTATGTTTGGAACATCATTCTGAAAAAACAGAGTTCTCCAGAAATGGAGGGAAGAAAAAAAGATTTCCTCAGCTCTCTGGGGACGTTTGCTGCTTCTCCCAAACATGTAAGTGCCCGTTCCTCCAGCCCCGTTTCCCTCACACGTGCTCCATCCATTGTCCTGGGAGCAGCGGGAGGCGGGCGGCACTGGCAGGCGGGGCGGGGCGGGGCGGGGCGCGGTCGCAGGAGGGCAGCTGTAGCCTGTCCACGTCCGGGGCCTCCGTTCTAACGTGGGGTGATACTTACCTCAGAAAACCGCTGTGAAAATTAAACAGGATACTGCACTTGGTTACAGCAGCCAGCAGCCTAACCTGGTTCCTGAACACCATCCAGGGGGCCGGCTCTGCTCCCCCGAGCCCTGCTCCTTGCCAGCCGACCGCCGAGTTAACGGCCTTCAGCTGGGAACGGTGCCAACCACTACGTGAGGTCTCCGGCCCCTCCACGGGCCTCGAGGGACGCTCCTTCAGCTGAGGATTTTGAAACCGCTCCACTGGTGTCCCTTTGTGTGGTGGCAGAGAAGGGGCTGGGAGGTGCCACGAGCCCCGGGAAGCCCCTCCGTCCCCTCTAGAGCTCACCCGACGCAGACTCGGCGCCTCTGGCACACACAGCCTGTGTCTGGCCACGGGCTGATGCCTCCTCAGAGCCACTGCAGAGAGGACAAAGCGTAACCCCAGGGTGGCAGGGCGGAAGTGCAGGCTATATTGGCAATGTAGAGAATTTGCTGGAAGGACTGAAACAGTTGCACGTTGGGAAAAGAAGTTGGGCAGGTCCCAGGGCCAGGTTGTGGAAGGCTGTCTTTCCCCGGCAGAAGTCTGATCACCGCCGGGCAGGCAGTGAGAAGCTGCTGACAGTTCTGAAGTAACCACGGGACTGATGAGGTACCGGCCTCCGAGAACAGATGGGGAGGAGCAGACAGCAGGCCCCCGCCAGCAAAGACGGTGGGGCTGGGCGAGGCCAGTGTGTAGGGACATGGAAGCAGTGTGGCGCCCGGGAGAGACGCCGGTCAGGATGCTGAGGAGCCTCTGTCCGTAAGGGCACATGCGGAACAAGGCACAGACGTAGGAACAGTGTTTTCGCTACATTTTCGCTACATGTTTGGGACCTTGGGGTGGTGATAGTATAAACCAAGGAGATACAGAAGCTGAAACAGACCGTGTTGTCTCACAATGCATCCTGGTGCAGGAAGAACCACTGGGACTGACCAGTTCGACGGCAGACATTTTACAGAATGTACCGCGAGTGACTTGGAGAAAGGTGGGCACGGTTCTATGATCTAAGACTGACTGAGAGGACAGTCCATCGGGGATGTGAGGCTCTGAAAAAAGGCAATTCGAGCAGAATAATTTCAAGTGATTCTGAGGAGTATGTGGGGACAGATCTATGTGGGTCAGCAATCTGACTGGCTCAGAAGGAAAACAGTACAAACAAAAAAGCGTATTAATTACTGGTATGGTGAGGGATAAACTGGGAAGTTCGGGATTAGCAGATACAGACGACTCTATACAGAACAGATAAACAACAAAGTCCTACTGCAGAGCACAGGGAACTAGATTCAACAGCTTCTAATAACCTATAATGAAAAAAAGTATGAAAAAGAATATATATAACTGAGTCACTATGCTGTACACCAGACGCTAACACAAACATTGTAAATCAACTATCCTTCAATAAAAAAAGAAAAAAATTAAAAATGGTATGGACCTGGCTTAAACCATGTACGTTACTAGACAGCATGAACACTGGTGTGATTAGTCCACCTGGGGTGGACATCTCAGGATGATGGTGATTGAGGGAAAGCCTTCAGCCAAGTAAGTACCTAGATACACTTCAGGTAAAGCACTTTGGAGAGAAAATCTTGGAAAAAGAAAAGGCACCTTTTTAAAATAGGAGTCCATGTCTTATCGAATATTGGGCCTTCTATGTGGGCCTTCAAAACAGTAGCTTAGCCTTAGTCAAAATGAGGGAAGTGAGACAAATGACTTTTAATTTGTATACAGGAATTTGTGCGTAGGAATTACACAGGTGCACTTAGTCCTTAGGTTTGAGGTATCCCAAGTTCTTGGAAAGGAAGTATAAGATAATAGGGTGAAATCCTGGCGCTCTTTTCCCAGGCAAATGTAGTGATTATGATGTATTTTTTTCCCCTAAAAGGGACTGTAACCACAAGATGTCATCATATCTTTATCTAAATGGCTCCCGCGACCCCCCCACCCCAGCCCGAGCCTGGCTGCCTGCCTGCTCAGGGCTCTCGGGAATGTCCTTCCTGGACTGTCTCCTCCACCTCGTGGCAACTGAGTGGAGGCAAGTACCTTCAGCTTTTTTTCCCTCTGGTCCTCAGGAGTGAAAATAAGGAGGGAACGCCATCAATATTGCCAGGATCAATGAATGATTTCCTACAATGTGGGGAAAGCTAAGATGCAGAACAAGCCTGGGCTTTCCACCATTCTCAGAGATGTCATCAGGGTTTATTAAATTGAGGGCTAAGAAGATGACAGTCTAGACTCGGGGAAGAGAGCAGGGCCTGAAGACCATTGGGGAGGAAGGAGCTGTGTGGTGGCCGCCCCAGCACCCCACTGTGTGCCAGGGCCAGACAGCACCTCCCACCTCCCCCGGGTCAGTCTGGACCTCCAGTCCAGGCCCTCTGCAGACAGCGAGGCCCATCCGCATGGAAGGCTCCTGCTACAGTCTTCAAACAACTGTGAGAGGGGGCCGAGGTGGCCACAATCTCCTCATATTGTGTTTCTAGATTCTTCAGGAATGTGAACAATGCTCAGATTTGAAAAGCAAGACATAATAAATGTTGGCTAAAAGCTACAGATAGGAGAGTCGATAGAGCGTATCAAGACATGTCAAATGAGTTCAAGTGTCCAGTTGCAAACTAATTACATCCTGAAAGAATGTGTAGATTGCTTCTGCTAATAATGTTTAAGAAATCACAGAGAACAGAAATGGAATCAGAAGACCAGAGGTAAGCAAATGTCCTACTTTCAAAGGGAGAAAGGAAACTTCAGAGGGCGATGCTTGATGTGGACCATCGGTAAAAAAGTAGAAGAAATTATTCAGATGCCACGGGGCTATTTAGAGAAGATAAATAACATCATTAAGTGCCAGTAGGAGGTCTCTTAGAAAAAGCCATGGCAAGCTAACCTCATTTCATTCTTTCAGCAGGGCATCTAGGAATTGATGGATTGGAGGGGCCAAAAAGATGGTCTATCTTGGTTTTAGCTTTTCTTGATAACCTTGAGAAAGGACAGATGAATGTGGGTGACAGGATAGCGTGGTTGTGTGAGTTCACGGACGGTTAGTCAGCTTTAAAGCTTAGTGGTGAGTAAATTCATGTCAACCTGAAGTGATTTTCAGGGGCATGTCACAGAGGACCTGTCCTTTGCCCTTTAGAAGGTTCTCAGCAATAGCTTATAGCAAATCTTCAGATGACAAAAACTCACGAAGACAACTAAATGTGTGTGTATTCTTTTTTAAAGGCATGAAAATTTACTGTATGTCACTAGATGAGAATGATGCGACCAAAATCAGATGGAATTAGACAGAACAAGAATCAGTAGCTCTAGGACCCTGGCAGCATTCCTGGGAGAAAAGGGCTGTATGTATATTCGGGGAGAGGGAGATTTTCAACAAGTCACACATCCAACGTGACTTCACTCTGAGTCTAGAGTGGTGGAAAAAGTTAACACACTCTTGAATTTTGGAAACAGAATTTTGGCTAACCACCTTGCAATCAGCCATCAGAATACCTTTGGAGTTCTGGGTGCCATGTTTTCAATGGGACACTAAGAAAGTAAAATGTGCCTAAGGAAGGCGACCAGGATGCTGAAAGTCCAGGAGTCACTCAGATAGCAAAGCGAGGTGTCTCAACCTGCAGGAGAAGGTCCTGAGTCAGCTACGTGTACAAATATTTGGAAGGACATTTCTTGGATTGAGAATGTACCGACTCTCTGAAGCTCAACTAGAACAAACAGCTACAAGTCAGAGGGCTGAGTTCACTTTAATATAGGAAACGCCTGTTGTGTTAAGAGCTGTCCTTTGGTGTTGTGAACTGCTTCCTAACACGGCGAGCTAGAGCTGGGCGTGGCTACACGGGGTTAGATGACGGTCTGTGGGAGGCGGTGCCGGGGGGGGGTACCCCTGGGCTCTAGGAAACTGGGCCAGGTAGAGCCAAAACCCGTCTAACACTAAGGACCCCCCCTAGCAGTCTCTCTCCTCACCCAGGCGACTGCGAGCCACGTCTCCAGTCTCGGAGTAGCTCCGCCAGACCCTGCTCCTGACCGTCTCGTCCTACCTCTCATCCCAGGGGCAGTTGTAAAGGGTGCAGAGCAAATCAGGATGAATCCCTTTGCAAAGAAATAGAGACTCTCAGGTCAAATATTACGTACACTGGAGGAGGTAATTTTAAAGGCTTTCTACACAAGCATATAAGTAAATACTGCCAATACTGCTTGACGTCAGGTTTTCTACTTGGGGAAATAAAATGGTGGGGGTGCTAACAGCAGACCAGTGCTACCTCTAGTTGTGACTGCTGCAGAAGGAGCTTGCATCTGGGGGCCTCACAGAGTTGCTGACTCGCTAGGGTCATATTTTTAAAAAGTATCCCCCTTAAAAAAATGAGGCCTGTGGGGAGGGGTTTAGCTCAGCGGTAGAGCGCCCTGCTTAGCATGCATGAGGTCCTGGGTTCAATCCCCAGTACCTCCATTAAAAATGAATAAACAAACAAACCTAATTCCCCCCCCCCCCAAAATAAGATAATCTTAAAAAAAATTAAAAAAAAAATTTTTTTTAAATGAGGCCTGGCACGGAACACCAAGACAACAAATAGATGCTTAAATTACCCTAGTTCTTTATAAAAAATAAAGGTACATCTGTCCCAGAATCATGCAAGAACTCTGAACAACAACAAAAATGTCTCATGAGAGCTAATTAATTCTCATATATCAGTTAAATACAGATGTCAGTTCTTATTTAATACGCTGCGAATCTACACGACTGTCAGAGTCCCAACATTTGACTGAGGTGATGGGAGGAAGGCTGGCCCAGGTGGTATTTCTTTCATAGGTAGGTTGACTTACTATATTAGTAGCTGACTTTACTGGTGCAAAAATCTCAACACATGGAGAATACACTTCCCAGCAGCATTTTCTAAAACTAACCAAAAATATGATGATGTATCTAATTAAGGCCCTCCTAATTTGAGTGCCTCCTACTTGAGCACCAAATGTGGCAAGAGACAAAAAAAACATAAATAGATGAAGTGCTTTTTCTGGAGGATCACGAACATGAAATATACATGAAACATGCAGCGGAGGAGAATTTAGAACCTACCCCCTAAAACGGACCCAAGTGTGAGAGCTGATAGCCTGTGGGGCCTTATCAGGGTCCCTTTCAAGGAAAAGCGAAATCAATAAAGAGAACCAGAGAGAGGGTTGGGGGGGTGGGGGAGGAAGCTAGTCAATGTCTGCATGTTGAAATATTTAAATATCCTCTCCCTATAGTACAACCAAAGATGTGCTCAGTCATCAGTCCCCGTGAAAATGCATTTTCTGTTTTTGGAAATAAAAAGAAGACAACCATACGAGCCAGGACATTTTCTTTACAGGGCTCGGAGCTCCATTCACCCACCTGATTTGCTATAAATAGTCTGAAAGGCTGATTATTAATAATTTAACTGTTCAAAGAGCTGGATTAACTCATCGAATCCTCCTAACGCCTCTAGAGACAGGTAGAGTAATCATTCCATTTTGTGGATGAGGAAACTGAGGGTCAGGGAGTTTAAGCAAACTGCCCAGCTGCCCCACGGGTAGCAAACTGCTGGAGTTAGGATTCAAATGCAGGTAGTTAAACCGAGAGAAGAACGTGTGCTCTCAACGACTGTGCTGTGCTTAGCTGAGGTTTAAGGGATGCAACTTCATACTACTCTGCATTTGGAGGTGGTTTCTAGACTGAGTCGTCAGCCTGCAGCTGCATACATCAGGCAATCACAAACCTAAAAGGCTATGGAGCCAGCAGGTATTTGCAGGAGTGAGATGGGCCAGGTGTGAAAAACAGGATGACGAATGGCAGCTGACCCTCCAAACTGGAGGGAAGAGAACGTGCCATGGGGACAGTGGCCACCTAGAGCAGGACAACCCACTGGGGGGGCCCCTTCGACACTCCTATCGACTATTACCTTAAGGAAAGCTGGGTAGGGTGCTGCCAGATTTTTAGGTTTTTCCAAAAAAGGAGGGGGGAAGGGAAAAAACCCTGATGTTTTACAGGAAATCTCTCCAGGTTTATGTGTTTGCCTTAAAAAAAAAAAAAAAGAAAGAAAAAGAAACATGAAATAAAACAACCTGTTGGCAGTATGTGGTCCTCCGGCTGGTGACTTCTTTTACACCATTAAAGGAGGAGATAGCCATCACCTGGATTAAAAGGCCTCGCTTCTAAACCTCCAAGGACTTTCTTGGCTCTTCTCGGTGTGACAGTGGCCCTAGACTCACTCAGCAGGTAATGAACACAGAGCCTGTTACATATCAAGGCACACCTGGTCAAAGCAACGGACGATTCTCTCTCCTGAGACACAGGCAGAAAAAGTTAAGAGTTATGTGCAGAGTGATACTCTCTGCTGATTTTTCTTTACACCAGGGGCTCATAAACTAAGGTATAATTGTCCAAGCTGGCTTCCTGGAAACTACCCCTGCCTCCAGCAAATCCACCAGCATGGCTGGGGAGGAACAGAAACTCGACAGAATTACGATTCTTGGTTTACAGGAAGTTTGCACATTCATCTCGGCAAAGAATGACTTCATGGCCAAATTTTCTTTCCTGGATTACTGTCACTCCCCTGTGTCAATGAATAGCTTATCCACACCTGATGTAGGGCTAGGCTACCCTTTGTGGCCACTACAGAGTTCTCAAAGAGGTGCACTTAAAAAAAAAAAAAAAAAAGGAAAACAGTGAAAATCGTAAGCAGAGAACCTAAGAGACATGGTAGGTAAAGAGGAGTAAGAAATTCTGACTCTCTCACACACAGATGCTCCAGGGTCCCTGTTTCACTATTTCTGAAAACTCCTTATAGAAAATATAAGAAAGATTTATCAATAAAACCCCATGGTTTAAAGCCTCTTGCTTTTTATACTACTTAATCTTTATAATGAGGTTTGCTTCCTCATATAAAACAAGCAGTAAAGTTACAATGAAAAACTAAAACCACAACTTAAGTAATTCATTGTAAAGAACGCCAGGTACAATACCAGCTAACGTCAAAAACTGGGGGTAACTCAAAACTGATTCATACGACTTTGTAATTTACAGAAATAAAACGTGCTTTTTCTATCAATTTTCAATTGAAATGAGATGTCATCTTCTTACTATTAAAACTGCATCCCATGATTACTGAGTAGAAACCAAATCAACTGACCAAAACGTAGCCTAACCAGTTTATCTACTCTGGACGGCTGTCTGACACCCTAAAACATCTCTACTTTGGTTTTCCAAGAATTGTTCATTGTTTACCATGGTCTGGGGATAGTGTCGGGTACCGATTTCTCAGAGATCACGTTCGAAGTCCCGCGCACAGGAGGCGCAGCTGCTGCACCGCCCTCGGTCTATGAAGGGTTATCGGGGAGAAGGAGGGGCTCCAACCGGTGCTCACAAAGGCAGTGCCCCGGGAGGGAAGAAGGGACGGTATTCTTGATGGAAGCGTCTGTTTGTTTTAAAACTAAGTCGTAGCATGAAATATTTACCTTGAATATGCTAGGACCCTTTTCCCCCTCTAACAACTCAACCCAAAAGTGTTATTTCATTCTCTCACTCCAATCCTTCCAAATAAATGATGGTATTTCACAAATCCTAAAGAATCCTTCTCCAACTGGATTTTTTTTTAAATTTTGTCATCTAAACTCCTATTCCAAATAGCTTAAATGACACCTCATAAAACATTCCACAAAACAGCAAGAACAGCCTCTCTGAACGCAGTAAAAGTTTACTGGCACCTTTGGAGCAAAAACCCATGAAACAGGAAGTAGAAAGGGTCTGCGCACCCCACGCACACCTTAATAAATCTTGCCCTGTAGACGGGGTCGCCTGCAGGCTTGGTGAAGAGGCTGGAGGTGAAGGAATGAAGCACTCACCTGTCTTTGTAGTTTATCACAGTATCGATGATGGCGTTCATCTGCTTTGTCAGTTTGGGGGGATTTGGTGATAGTTTCTCAGCTGGAGGGCGACCTCTCCTCTTCTTAGCCTTTTCCACATCTTCTTTTGCAGGGTCTTTATCCACATTTCTTCGTCTTTTTCGCTTCTTAAGCCGTACTTCCTCTTCCATTTCTTCCAAATTGCCGTCTTCAATGGCCTGTTCATAGGGAACAAAGGCGAAAAATTCAGGACAAGAGAATATACATATTATATATATATATATATATATAAAAACCCAAACAATTTGGATAATTAGACTAAAATGAAACTAACAACAACAACAACAAAAAGCAAAAGTTAAGGGTAATCAGTGGAGTACAAAGAAAAATAGAAGACCACCATATCAGATCAATGCATCTTTAACCCAAGTCTATTTCATGAGCAAAACACCTTGAAGGCCCAAAACACCTATAGCAAAGCATATGACAAATATGAAAATATCTATACATTTAAGTGCCTGAAGATAACTAAAACCAAATGAAATTTTAGCTCAATATAAGGAAAAGACTTTTATTGTCTGACTACTGAAAGAAGAGTAAAAGGTAAACCAAAAAAAGGGGTGAGGGATGAAAAAAATTTCCCTAAGACTATATCCTTACAATCAAAAAAGCTTTGACCTTTTCTTCTGTGAGGTTTTACATCAATTTATTCATGATTCACAACATAAATCAAAATCCCAACCAGATTTCGTTCTAACGGAGCAATTAGTAAACAAGGAAATGGGAAGTACAGAGCCCCATTCCTGGGTAAACGCACTTCAATCACCCGATAAAGAACACACAGGCACTCACAAACAAAAAACACTTTTTTCCAATTACCTGCAAATGCTTGCTTTAAACCAGAGCCAGCAGCACTAATGCAGAGAGATAATAAAATAGCTATAAAAACAACCCGATATAAAAAGAAACCTGTTCACAAATGGCTAAACGATCCCTGTGACAGACCCAGAAGTTTAAACTTTTTCCCCCCTAATCTCAAAACTTAAGAAAAAGAAAGGGAAAAACAAAACTGCAAAGAAAAGAAAAGAAAGCAACACAATAGTTAAGAGAAAATGTGACCATGGAAAAGAAAAAAAAAATTTTTTTTAACCTGTAAATTACATTTCAAGATCGGTTTCTCACACAAAATAACTGATGTTGTTATTTGTCCCTGCTGCCTCTCAATATTGCCTCCAGTATGCAGATGCTAATCAATCCTTTCTCGAAGCTCAAAGAGCTCTAATCATACGGCAATTACCTTCATTTCTCCACAGCACCAAACATGGCTAATATTTATGATCATGTGAGTATAACAATCAATATAAAGAGTGATTACAGCTCAGACATAATTTCTTTCACTTGGGTACAATGCCTCCTGAAAAAGAAAGGTTTTGTGAAGAAAACCTGGTGCAGAACACAGAACAACCTGGCATGTTAAAAATGCCAGTGGGATTAAAAGAAAAATATGTTTTCTATGCATCTTCCAATGTGCAAACCCACAGAAGCAACATGCACACACACAGAATCCTCAGGGACAGTCTGAGCCTAGGCCTTAATAATCAAAAGACAATTTCCATCACGATCCTACTGTGTTCAGATAACCACTATGAAGGAGGCGAGGTCTGATGAGTTATGAGGAAAAAGAAGAAGAAGAAAAAAAAAAGCTCCACATTATTTCATTAATATTCATTTGCCTAAAAAGCAGGACACCCACTATACAGCTAAACACACTGCAGCTAAAGCGAAGGTTAAGAAAAGGAAATTGTCCCGCAAATCTTGGAGGCAGAACATGCTAATAATAAATACAGCATGCAAGGCTGTCAACAGTTAATGGTATTGCTCTCCTCAAGCACCCAGTACACACAGAAATACGGAGAACACCGGCTTCTGATGTGTTACACACCTACACATGCCTGGGATGTAGTGCTACTGAATCTTCAAGACGGCAACGAAAAAGGATATTTACCTTACCACTATCAGCAGGCCGGCTATCGGAAACCACAGTTAGTGGGGATAAAATTAACAAGCCAGCAAAGCAGCGAGCTGCTAGTCTCTTCATCAGCTGATCAGGAAAAAAAAGAGAGCTGGGGAAAGGCTATGTTTTCATATACAAGTAATTTTATTTTACTGAAAATTTAATACTGAAAGGATTGTGGATACTCAAATCTGCTGTTTCATTCTACCTACTACAAGGCCCGAAGCCTTCCTCCTTCAGCCTGTTTTAATATTGACAACTACTTATCATATTTTTTCCCCCCTTATTATTCCAGGCAGCAGAATTAGAGATTTTAGCTCAGGTGGTTCCTGATTCTTACTCGCATTTTAACAATTAAGCCAATAAGAAAACAAATTAATATTCAAATTTCCTGTAAAATCGTAAAACAAGGTATGCTTCTTTTTTGTATTTTAAAGCTCATTTGAGTGCTTTAAAAAAAAAAAGTCTGCATGGTTCTGGAGCAGCCTAAGATGATTTTTGTTTTTTGAATAGAATTTTGTTTTCATTAAATGCATGTAAGCAAAAGCAATGTGCATGTTCCCAAGTTCAAATATTTTAATACGATATGTTATTCTCTTTAAACAAAATCCCGAACAACTGTGACACTTCACTTTCAGTTTCATGCTGTAAAATTTTTCACTGTTTTTCTTTTCTGTGGGGTAAATGAAGAGGGGGGAAGTTGTGAAAAGGTATTTCTACTCTTCCCCCCTCCTTAATTTTGCAACAAAAGGAACAAAGCATAAGCTTGTGATATTTGGACTTTTAAATCTCTAAATCTGTGAGTGCCTAAGGAGTGAAAACAGATTCAACAGCAAAAAGAACTAGTGAAACAATTTTTATTCCACTGCTAATACGTGCAGATTCTTATTAAATTTAGGTTTTGGAATGACGAGGAAAACACCAAGTACTGACCATTATTCCCCTTAAATTAAGGTTTTATGCAGGAATGCAGAGAGCTACAAAACGTCTCCCCTCCTCCCCAAAGACCCCCAAACACATCCATATGCAGTGCTTTATGGTCAGGGATTTCTAAGGGTCTTTTTCTAATGGAAATCAATTCACTAAATATTTCCCAGTGCTTTTCCCACTTAGACGGGGGGAGTAAGATTACTCCTGCCTGCAAGGAAAATTATTCACGGAAAATTTAAAACTGTTCGGCTCTTTAAAAAATTATTTATTAAACTGGCTTCACTGATACCACTCAGGGCTAGGGGCGAGTGATACACGCACAAAACTTGCTACACAATGCTCAAGTACTACCCCAAAAAGAATTCCCTTCCAAACCTTTTACCAGCACAATAATGAAATAAATCACAGAAGCAAACCCCCAGTTTCCGATTGGTGACGTGTTGCGCAAGAGTGCGAACCCTAATTCAACATACAGACGGCTCCCATGCTGAACTGCCTCTAGATTTAATGAAGTGAATAGGAAGGAAGTCGGGGGGAAAAAAAGTGTACAAATAAGAAATTAACACTTTCCTTCCCTACCCAAACGGTGAGACAACTACAGTGAAGTTTGGTGAGGCACTTCTTTCCTTAAAGGCACACTGCACCCGTTTGGCTCCCGATGTCACTAAAAAAACAAAACAAAACAAAACCCAAACCCAAACCCAAAACCCTTCTGGTGGCAAAAATTCCCAGCCAAGTTAAAACAGTTAAGCATATTTCAGCCTGCGTTTTTCCTGAATGAAGCTGGGAATTACTCCTTCCTCCACTGGATGGCAACCTTCTCCCCCCCCCACCTTCTTTCTCTTTCCTTTTTTTTTTTTTTTTAAAAGAATACATGATCATGGCACAGGATGTGCAAGAATGAGATGCAGAGTGGCTCTTTCCCCAGTTCGTAAAGAAAGCAGCATGTTGATTCTGATAACAAAAGGCAGGAGAGGGTCCTGCAGGATTAGCTGTTTTCAAGGAAACACTTTGCAGCTTGCGAAGCACATGGCAGACCCAGGGATCAGCTGCACGTGGGTCCAGCCGTGCCCCTCTCTGTCATCCTGACACAAGCTATGGCTTTCAGTGGAAGACGGGCAGTCCAGGAACCGGGCATTATCTTGCTCTTCTCAGCCCGTGGTGCAGTGAGGTGCTACTATATGCATAATTTCACAACAGCACGCAGCAGCGGCAGCGGCAGCAGCAGCAGCAGCAGCAGCAGCAGCAGCAGCAAGGATCCATGACGATGAATAGGTAAACAGGAACCAGCAAACAAAAGCCACAGCCAACTCCAGGCACATTGTTTCGCTGCGGTTGTCTTTTCCACTCAGCATCTCCAAGTCCCCCAAGCAGGGTGGCACAGCCCTTACAGTGGAACAGACCATCTTAAGAAAAACTGAAAGGAGCAATTCAAAAGGAGTCTAGACAACGCAGGGGAAATTTCTTGGATATGAAATGGGAAATCCAGCATTTTAATATTTAAGGCTGATGTTTAAATATCACGTTTCTGCCCCCTGGCAAGGTCTCACACTCTCTTTCTCTGGGGTCCTCCTCCCTTAAGACTGTAATTGGATTCCAGAAGAGGACCTTAGGATGCACCTAGGGGTGGGGGTGAGGAGTTACAGAATTGAGGGCTAAGCAGGAAGCAGTGAGGGTTGCTGACAATTACATGTCAGTTCTAGTGTTTCCTGGGGACCACTTACAAGTCACTCAACTTGATTTCAAATATTCAGGGAGACTAAACTTCGCTCAAGCCCTGATAAGTCCTGGATGCAAACAATGTAGGTCATGATCCCCAAAACAAGAGCAGTAGCAGCAGCAGCAGCAGCAAAAAAAAAAAAAAAAAAAAAAGGAAATTTTGTAAGAAAATTTAAGGCTTCATGTAAGAGAAACTGTCTCATAAAAGGAATATTTAACAACAAAAACTGAACATGGAGCTCTTGCTCAAAATGCCACTTCATTTTAGTCAGTTGGTTTAATAAAGACTGCAGCCCTCTTACATACAGAATTCAGACCCCGGGCTGAAACTGGACAATGCTAACTTTTTGGTTATTATGTGAAAGCTAATACAAGGGAAGCATCATGAAAACAGAGTCAGGAGGCCAGAAAGGGGAGCTCTCTTAGAGCACCACTCCACGCCAATTACAGGAGGAACTGTCAGTTACAGACCCCAACAGAGGACCTCAACAGGCAAGAATCACCAGTTACAGGGCCCAGCAGGAACAGATGCACGGATGACCCTTGAACAACATGGGTTTGAACTGCGTCGGTCCACTTACACACAGATTCTTTTCAATAGTAAACACTATAGCATTACACGATTTGCAGTTGGGTGCATCTCAAGTTGGGTGCAGGAGACCCGCAGGTGCAGAGGGCCAACTATAAGGTACACACAGGTTTTTTTGACTGCAGGGAGGATCAGCACTCCTAACCCCGATGCTGCTCAAGGGTCAACTGTACATAGCATCTCCTATAAGAAATCCACTACCCACAGCAACTCAGCCAGTGAGAAACCATTACCACCCTGAACTCTCCCTTCCCTATAATAAAACTGGACTTTTATTATAAACCA
The DNA here is from genome assembly GCF_036321535.1 of Camelus dromedarius. Lineage (NCBI taxonomy): Eukaryota > Metazoa > Chordata > Mammalia > Artiodactyla > Camelidae > Camelus > Camelus dromedarius. The sequence goes on from NC_087445.1 coordinate 33,428,084, forward strand.
CCCCTCCCAAATAGACTTAAACATATGATCCAGCATTAATCCCCCTCTTGGACATATATCTGGAGTGAACTCTAATTTGAAAAGGTACACACACCCCAATGTTCATAGCAGCACTATATACAATAGCCAAGACATGGAAGCCACCTAAATATCCATCAACAGATGATTGGATAAAGAAGTTATGGTATATTTCTACAATGGAATACTACTCAGCCATAAAAAAGAATAAAATAATGCCATTTGCAGCAACATGGATGGACCTAGAGACTGTCATTCTAAGTGAAGCCACCAGAAAGAGAAAGTAAAATACCATATGATATCACTTATATGTGGAATCTAAAAAAAAAAAAGTTTAAAAAAAAAAGGCCACTATGAGCTCATCTACAAAACAGAAACAGACTCGCAGACATAGTAAACAATCTTATGGTTACTGGGGAAAGGTAGTGGGAAGGGATAAATTTGGGAGTTTGAGACTTACAAATGTTAGCCACTATATATAAAAATAGATTAAAGAAAAAAAAGTTTCTGCTGTATAGTACAGGGAACTATGTTCAATATCTTGTAACAATCTTTGATAAAAAATATGAAAACGAATACATCTGTGTATATGCATGACTGGAATATTGTGCTGGATACCAGAAATTGATACGTTGTAACTGATGGAACTTCAATTAAAAAAAAAAAACCCACCCCTCCCAGCTTCCTCTTTTTCTCTATAAAATAATGTTCCTCTCCTTTGTTTGTTAGACTTGTCTTTAGTTTTTGTTACAGCATGCTTGTCCCAAATTGCAGTTCTCAACTATTCCCAAACAAACGCATTTTTTGCTGGTAAAATAACTTTTCTTTTTGACGTCAACGACTATCCCCCTCACCCAAAGCAACCTATTAGACAGGTATGCATAAAATTACATTCCCAGGGGTGAAATGAGCAGGACACAAAAAGACAAATATTATATGATTCCACTTACATGAGAAAGAACAGTGGTTACCAGGGGTGGAGTGGACAGGGATATGGGGAGCCACTGGTTAATGAGGACAGAATTTCGGTTTGAGACAATGAAAAAGTTCTGGTGTAGAGAAAGGTGACAGCTGTACAACAATGTGCTGAAATGTGCACTTAGAATGGTTAAGATAGTACATTTTATGTTATGTGTTTTATCACAATAAAAAAAAGTTCTCTACATATTCAGGAAATACCCCCAACAGCTGCAGGTTCATACGTGTTCCTGACCCCTCAACACACAATGCCAGTGAAATCCTGCTCGCTTCCCTTCCAAACGCAAACCTTACAGTATTTCAACAAGGAGCACGCTCAGTCCTGTCCTGGCCAATGACGAGAAGCCTTTTCAAAAATCCTCGATTATTCATTCAGCGTTATTAACGAACTATCCACAATGGAAGAAAATACCTGTAGACAGGACATACCTATCCACAAACTATATACTTCTGTTAACAAATGCCTCGAACACTCAAGAAAAGAAACAAGTTAGACTGAAGGCTAAGGATATTAGCATAGTTTTTTTTTTGTTGTTGTTTTTTTTAAATTTTTTCTCTGGGGTGCAATTAGCTGATGACATTAACAGACCCTCATTTCTTGTTTTACTCATTTGTCGGGCAACTCGGATGCCAGCTGCATTCCCAGCTCTCCCTGAGCTGGGGGCTGAAATGTCCAATGCTGGCCATGAAGGGAAAGCAAATGGCGCTTCAGTGTAACTGAATTTCTGCTGCCGAGAGCTTTTCAGTTTCTTGTTTGACAGCTTTAGATCACTGCTGCAAAAATGAACCAAGCTCTGTCTTTTCCCCTCCCTAGTGGCATAAGGAAGCTACACAGGGACACCTGGAGGAGGAGGGAAAGTGGGGAGCCACAGCTTACACTACTGAGACAAGATAAATCAGCACACTATTTTAGGTAAAAGCAATTTGAGGTTGGGAAGAGGAAAAAGTACAGGAACTATAAAAATTATTTCAGCCACAGATCAACTATGTATGTTTTGGGCAGTTTTAATCGTAATACTCTATTCAGAGAATGACCTTTCGGTTTAGTGGAAGGTGGCCCCCAAAAGCTCTGGACTCTCCCACATTACAAACAATGTATTAACACCTTTGTTCTTGTAAGTTAGGCACGCACTTTGCTCCAGCTCCCTTGGATGGAATCAAAGAACCTGCGAGAACTTGGGAGCCTTCGAGAGGCTTACAGAAACAATGGAGAATTAAAAGAATTACATTTCTGCCTTCTTATCAAGACCATTTATCCAGTTTCCATCAATTCATAACAGCCAGAACTCCACCTGCTCATCTCTAGAGCAGGGCTTCTCCCAGGGGGCCTGGGCCACCTGTGTACTTTAAGGTTCTCAGGATACTAAAAAAATGAAGACATGCCAAAAGGAGGTAACAGACTGCGGTATCATTTCAATGCTTCCAAAGCGTCACTTAATGCTTTTGAGATCGGCAGGTAAAACACAATAATTGGGAGTATAACTTCATTTGGAGATGATGACAAATTCGAATTGTAGGTGCTCAAGCCAAATAAATGGTGCTCTTCTGGGCTTCCCTGCGACAGGCTGTCCAGGAGGATCAGAGCCCTCACCCAGGCTTATGCATCACCACCCCAAGGCCAATTCTCTGGTCTGTAAACCCACTGTAGTTCAAGGGAGGAGCACACACAGTAAAGAAATCAAGAGCACAGTAGTTTGAGGCCACGTCAAAGAGGAAGGAGAGAGCCTCAGTTTCATTACATCTTAGATACACAGCATCATGAATACCACTGCTGTTCCGTCTACTTCTACTACGCCCACCATCCCCTCCACCAGCGGGAGCATCAACTAACACACATGGTTCACCGCGGTGCCAGGCTCTCAGGGCTTGCCACACACCTGCTCATTTAATCCTCACAACAACTCTATGGGGGTGCTGTTATCCTCCCCATTTTGCAGATGAGAAACTGAGGCACAGAGAGTGGGAGCATACAGGATTAAGAGAGACAAACTGTATACAATAGGTAAGTGACAAGGAGACACTGCATAGCACAGGGTATTAGAACCATTATCTTGTAATAATTTTTAATGGAGTACCATCTGTAAAAACACTGAATCACTATGCTATATACCTGAAATTAATGTAAGATTGTAAATCAACTCTACTTCAATTAAAAAAAAAAAAAAAAAAAAAAGAAGTCGCAGACCCGGGATGTGAACTCTGGAAGTTTGGCTGCATAAACTACACCCTGAACTGGGATGTTATTCCACTTTACAGCACAAATGATGACCCTGAGCCATCAGGAGAAGGTTAAATTATGCTTAGGCTTAGGTGTATAACACATGTTAAAAAAACAACATGGTACATCTCAGGAAGACTCCCAGCAAAGACACACATCTGCACACACGCGCGTGTGTGCGCACACACACACACACACGCACAGTCCTTGCTTTGCACAGAAATGAAGGACCGTAAAAGTGACCATGCAAGTGAAACTGAACAGTCACTTTGACAATCCAAGGGAAAATCATGACATTTACAAATTTATGTCAAAACATTAAAACTCTTATTGTGGGTTATGCATGGACAGAGAAATGGAAAACAGTAAAATGAGTATTTAGCAAACTAATTTAAAACCTTAGAAATATGGCATTAACATTTTTTTCTGGTAAAAAAATGTATCAAGAATATTGGGACAGCACTTGCCTTCTCCTTCTTCCCATCAAATAGCCGAGGACACAGAGCAAGTGCCTTTTCTATGCCTTGGCAAAATTCCAACATTTTATCCTCTGCCCTTTCAGTGTTGTGAAATCTCTCATAGTTCCTACAATGTGAAGTTCTTTTTCTTTGCTGGTATCGCTTCCTCTAAGACATCTTCATCCTTGTCTTCACAACCGTTTTCTTCATTATGTCGGTAAGTTCGCCTTCACTAACTGCCTCTGGCTGTAAATCTAGAGTCCACTCCCTTTTGGCCACTCTGTGATGCTACATCGTTCTTCACTGAATCTCTTGATATGGTTGTCTTCCAAAAAAAGATCTGTCTCATCAGCAGAAAATATTTGCAATCATCATAACCTCCTGTTAACTTAACTCATCTTTGGAACCTGGGTGCAGATTTCACAGCCCTGCCCTGATCTGCCCTGGCAGCACCGCCAAGCCCACTCAACAATCATCAACTCACGCCAATTTCTGAAATGATGAAACCAGCCTTTCCTGGCAGTAAAAGGTTCTTCTCCAGTTTCCTCATAGTTATCATTTTCTTCCCAATGCACCAACTAACTTCAACACTTTGGTCTCAACTCTAGGCAAATCGATTGGGATTTCTTTTTTTATTATAGTCTTCAATTCAAATAAACACTCAAATTCAGCCATAAGCGGCCTCACATTCCTAGTGCAGTTGAAACTAAAACAGGTTGAGGTGACTGCAGCTTGTTTTTTATATTTGTCAAGCCTTTTCCATGTGGTTTATTTTGTGGTCTCATGCAGGATGTTGCCCCTTTCAAATCTTCTAAACACATCCAATTTCACTTCCTGTGTTGTTATTTTTTGTTTCTTTGCTACACTTTCATCTTTGGTGGCTAATTTCCTCTCCTGATTATTTTTGTAGTATGTTGTGTGGGTTTATCACTGGGAGACAAGGAGGCATCACAACCATGCGCTTTGCTGTCTGTAAATGGGACAAAAGATGCCCAGTGACCAATTACCAACACACTTTGAAGGAAGCAATGTGATTGGCCACTGATCATACTATGCATGTGTTATTTACATAGTGATTTGTGGGCTGAAGAGCTAGCAGCAAAGTCTGTACTTTGTGCGATGATTCACAGCTAGTATATAGCATGGTGTTACAGGCCAAATGGTGGCCCCTGCAAAAGTCTCGCATTGAGGTCCTAACCTCTGGCATCCAGTACCTCAGAATGTGACTGTATTTGGAGACAGGGCCTTTAAAGAGGTTAGTTAAGGTAAAATGGGGTCATTAGGGTGGACCCTAATCTAACAGGACTGATGTTCTTGTGAGATGAGGACACAGACACATAACCCTACCAATACCTTGGCCTCAGACTTCCAGCCTCCAGAACTGTGAGAAAATACATTTCTGTTATTTAAGCCACCCAGTCTGTGGTGTCCTGTTATGGCAGCCCTAGAAATCTAACACTGAAGTCTGTTACTGGGGGACTAATGTTGTTTCACTGTGTCGTGGTAATGGTAATTTGTACGTATCACAAAGGCACACAGCAAAGACTGCCTGTGTGTATAGAAAACATCCTTTTGAGTAAGTGGTGGCAGCCTTTATCCTTCATGCCACCCTCGAGTGCAGGGAAACCACCACGCCCACAGCACGTCCTGCCTGGCAGCTCTGTTATAGATCAGGCAACATCTCCCTGCCGTGGTCTCGCTGGTGGGTCTAGGAGTGGGTCCCAGTTCTCAGGATGGCCTGTCTCTGGGTTTGTGCAGGGCCTGGCCTGAGGGTCTCATCAGCAGAAGTGGGAGTGACAGTCTGAGTTCGTCCACTTCTCTTAGGAATTTGAACTGCAAGTGGGAAAGACTATGTCCCTGTTGGTGTGGGAGCTGAAGCTGAGTGAAGGTCATAAGGTAGCATGTAAGCCAGAGATGTTATGAGCACAAACCATGAACAGATGGAGGAAACGAGACACACAGAGAATGCTGTGTCAAGGAGGAAGAGCAGCTGGTCCCAGGGAGGCTGTAATTCCACATACACAACACACAAGTATCTGGTTAGGCTTATCAGTCCACACACATGAACACACATACATATATGTACACACATGCATATATACACACATACACATTACTAGAGTGTCAGGAGAGGAATGCCTGGCTCCAGTTACAGTGGAGAAGCCAACCGGGAAATGTACAGAAATTTCTGGTTTAGATTCACCCACGTTATATCTATATGGTGCTTCTAAGCAGACATCAGCTTATTCGTCAAATAGGACTGTCCTGCTTTATTGGATGCCAAGTCAATAAAGCTAAAAATTCTCAATGAAATTTTGAGCCCTGATTAGCTAGGTGCTGTACCCTATGTTGCAAACACAATTTGCAATGCAATGAACTTCAAGATGAATCTCTAATTTTAAAGCCCCCCAAACGAGAACAGAGGTACCTGTGACCAGCTTTTACTAGTAAACACACTTAGCACTCTTCTGGCCTTGCATGGTTTCCATGGCTTCTTGGTACCCTAAGCCGAAGACTGGCAGTTTTGCTTGGAATCCCTAGTTGAAATCAACCCAGGCAAGGTCAACAGAGACAGGCCAGCAATCTGCATGAGGCAGACAAACATGCGGACTGGCTCTAACAGGCAGTGGCATTCCTATGTAGAAAACGCCCCCTAAAACGCATTCCAGAAACAAGAGCCTCTAGGGGAAATTTTAGACGGCACACACCTGACTAAATCTGAAGGAAGCCACAGGTTCCCTCAGTCAGCCTCCGCTTGAGACTCTGCCCCCAGGGTGACCTTCTGCTCTTTCCGCCTGGCTCTGTCCCAGCAGTCCCTCGTGCTGCCCAGCATCTCGATGCCGGTTATGCTTGTGATTGGAACTACATAATTCAATTAGGTATGACATCCAATTAAGTATAATTGTGGAAAGAAAGAGTTCTTATTTCTGCAAATAGTACAATGTAAAAGCCCATAAACGTTGAGTTGCTTAAGAAGAAAATAAAACACTGTTGAATTTGGCAGGGGCTAGACTCCTATAATTTGGGAGGAGTCTGCCCTCAGTGTGTTGTTAGAATCAGGATTCTCCCGGGAGGAGGGTCCAGCTCAGTGGTAGAGTGTGTACTTAGCATGTGCAAGGTGCTGGGTTCGATCCCCAACACCGCCATTAAATAAATAAAACTAATTACTCCCCTCCTCCAACCAAAAAAAAAAAACAAAAAAAACCAAAAAGGATTCTCCTTCAGGTGATGGATGAGTTAGTTAGCTAGTTGCGGGGAGCCCTTTCACAATGTATACATGTATCACAGCAACACAATGTACACTTCAAATCTTACACCGTTGTCAACTATACCTCAATAAAGCTAAAAAAAAAAAAAAAAAGATTCTCACTTTAAAAAAATACCAAAACTGGAAATCCTAAGTGATACATAGTGGATGTCACTTACGCAAGACAGACAACAGAAGGGGGAGGGTAGCTCCGTGGCAGAGCGCATGCTTAGCATGCCCGAGGTCCTGTGTTCAACCCCCAGTGCCTCCTCTAAAAACAAGTAAACCGAATCCCTCTCCCGTGGCCGGGGGGGGGGGGGTGTTTAAAAAAAAAGGACAGAGGACGGTGTTCTAGTGAGCCGGCTCGGAGAAACCCAGCCTTACATCAGAGCTGTGGCAAACAGAGAGCCCTTTTGTTTTTCATTTAAGTTTTCACCTGCATACAAGGGATGTGTCATTTCCTCACTTGAACGAATATTTTCATCGGCGGACCTGCTGCTCGTTATGATTATTTCGGTTAAGGTGTCTTCTGCAGAAGAGGGTCACAAGGGAAGTCGCTGGCTCGTTCCGTTCCGTCACCCAGTCCTTTTCTCCCCCTGCAGTTAGGCTTCCCGGCTGCAGCCCGCGTCCTCTCAGCCACGCCGCACTGGTCAGATTCTCTTCCCCTCTGTGCATCAGCTCATGTCTCCTCTGGAGTCTAGGGAGCTCCATGACCTGCTCTTCCTCCTTCTAACTTGCCTTACTTCCTGGTAGACTGCGAACCCGCCGAGGACACCAGGGTCCCAAGCCCGGGGCTCCGCGGAGCACGCCTCACGTGCTCCTGCCTTCGTGAGCGCTCACGCTCCCCTCGCCCGGGGTGTCTCTCCCACACCCTTGTGCCTGTGCTTGTCTCACGTTTCAGTCACCCCTCCACTCAGAATCGTCCCCAGTCGTCACAGGTCATTTCTTTCTTTTTTTTTCTGACAGAGACCATGCCTCATTTTTCTCAGTTTCCCTACAATATTGAGCACAGTATTCGGGTGGGGGCAAGCTAGGGAGTATGAATACAACTGAATACAAATTCAGCTTCTAGACAGAGCTCCCTCGGAAAACTCCCCTTAGGTATACGCCTGTTCACTGAATGCTAGCACTGCGTTCAAGTGTATTTACTCGCGATCTTCCCTACATCGCCCTCTAGTGTTCATCCCGCTTCTCACCGTCCCTTCCCACGGATACACGTGACTCTGCATCCTGACCACACAGTACAGTTTCCTTAGCAACCAGGACACATATTTTTTAAGTTGCCCAAAGCTGGGGGTATAGCTTAGTGGTAGAGTGCATGCTTAGCATGCACACGGTCCTGAGTTCAATCCCCAATACTGCCACCTAAAAAAAAAAAAAACCAGTTATCTCCTGACCCCCGCCAAATAAAAGCTGCTCAAAGCTTCCTATATCCCATATCCATTAATCTCTTCTAAAACCTACTTTCTCTACTTCTTCCGTGGCTCCTTATTTAAAATCTCTCCTTCCTATTAACACTATGGTCTTGGGATTTCCTGCCTTTCGCCCTACATTTTCCTTCCCTTAAGTAAAGATCCCCCAAGTTTTTCTTAGGCCCTCTTCTTTTTCATTCTCACCGATTTGAAAACATACTATCAATTTCAGTCAATTGCCCCTTCTGAGTACACAGCAGGCATCACTAATCAGCCTGACGTCCAGATCAGCAACAGGTGAGATGACTCTTACTGAGCCCAGGAGGACTTGCTGCCGGGGAACTGCAAAACCACTTTCCTCAAGGGCACGTGAGACATACCCCAGGGAAGGCTATGAGCCCCACCACTCCTAGACGGGGTTCCTTCTGCCACGCGGCCTGGACACAGCCTCAACACCCTCTGTGTGCTCGCTAAGCGGCCCCTAACTATTGATGGCCGTTACCTGTGAGGGGTCCCATCCCCTATTCTGCATGTAGAATGTTCCACAGAGATCTAAATTGCCCCAGCTTCAAGTGTGACCTCTATGCACCCAGTTTCAGATAGTCTCGCTGTTGCCTGGCCTTCTCTTTGGAGTTACCAATCAGGATTTCATAGCCTTCCAAATGTCCCAAATTAAATTTGCTGTTTTTCTCCCAACAGAACGAATATTTCTCTTCTGGACCCTTCTATTTCATCTAAAGGCAGCATCACCCCGCACCCCGACTCCGCCCCCAATCATCCAGGCTAGAAACCTTTAAAATCATCCATTTCCCTTCTTACATTTCATGTCCTGTCAGCCACCGCGGTTTACCTCTAAAATGGTTCGTCACCAATCTGTCCCCTTGCCCCTCAGGTCTCCACTTCACAGGGTCAGATACAGCGGCCTCCCTTAGGGGTCTCCCTTGCCCTCTCTCTGGAGGCCCCTAAATTCATCCTTTATAATGCAAATGGTTGTCTTCTCTCCACTTAAAACGAAGGACACATCATTCATTCTCAGATTTCAAAAATGTTCAGGCTCTCCATTCTTCCCAGAGAAGAGAATACAGCCCAGATTCTTTGGTGACGCACAGCCTCCAGGGCGTGGCTCCACCCTGGTCTTTCTTCTCCACTGTGGTCCCTATAAAAACGCTAGGCTCCCAGCACACAGGGTCACAGTCGCAGGAGTCACGTTTCCATGCCTCCCAGTGGTCTCCTCGGACCGGCGTCCCGCTCCTCCTGCTCCCTCTTTCCTGGCCAAATCATGCTCATCTTCTAAGAGATGGCTACAGTGCCATTCCATTCCTAATGCTGTACCCGAGCCCTCTGTCCCCTGTACCTTCACCGTTTATTAAAGGTACCCTTATTCACTGGTTTACTTCATTCTGCTTGGTATGAGTTTTGGCTTTGTCTTAGAGTATGTCTGAATCTCCTATCTGTCTACAATCTCTTTTGGAATTAAAAAAAAAATCATTTTAATGAAAACAGCCTCCCAAGGCATTTAGATTGATGCCTTGCTCACCAGTGGGACCCCGAAATCTTGCTCAAATCAAATGAGGTCTTTATTGTTTACTCCTTCGTTCTCTCAAAATGACAGGGTTTACCGAGGAAGTACATTCTAAGGTCTGGCTTAAAAGATTATCGTTCGAGGGAGGGCTACAGGATTATGCAGTGAATTAAACTAAACCAGGTGACTGGGGAGAAATGAAGATTTCTGGGTTTTGTTTGCCCTGCTCCAGCCCACCTCTTTCAACTGCCTCTATTTTATCTGGTAATTATACAACCTTCTGTCTTGCTCCAGCTTTGGGAGTTCTTTTTTAAAGTTAAAAAAAGGAGAAAGATTTAAATAAGATATTCAACCCCACTGGCAGAGAGGACCCTCTAACCTAGACGAGCCATGAAAATCAACACCCCGTACTAAGCTCAGAGGCAGAGCCAGGCGAACCCCTCAAGTGAGCAGGTAGGGAGGAGCAAGGGAGGGGCCCCGGCCTCCCTAGAAGCAAGGCAGTAAGAAGGGTGGCGAGACTGACCTGCTTCCCCCAAAGCCCCCGGAGCCGGCTGCTCCGCAGAATTCAGCCCACAAAGGAGGCCTCTCTCTAAGCGTGGCAGGCCTCACAGTCTTCCTGAGGTGCGTCGGGGCCATCCTGAAGTTCTCGAGCGGCAAGCCCTGCCAGGGTCATCCGCAGATTCCCCTGCTGCGGCTTTCACCTGCGCTCCCGCACCTTTTCAAGAAGCGGCCAAATTCACAAGCCGGGGGAGGTCAGCTCAGTGGGCAGAGGGGCTGTGAACTGGGAGGTGATTCATTTGTCTTTTACCAAAGCCCATAGTGCCCCAGACTTGCACTAAAGTGCATTTTCAAAATCTAAGGACAATACATTGAACATTCAGTTATTTTAAAAATATACCTGCCATGTATTAAATGCGAAATCCAAAAACCACCCTCCAGGCCTGTGAGGCTTAGTTCCTCATCTGGAAAATGGGAGAAGTAACATCTATTCCAAGGTTTTGAGGGGATGAAAATCTGATGTGTGTGTACAATACCCAGCCTAGCGCTGTCTGCTACAGAGAAAGGAGAGGTTAGTATGGGACTTGCGAGAAAGGGTCTGACTTGGCTCAAGAAAAGTCCTGAACCAACTTAATGACATTTTAAAAAGCACCAACTATATAACAGGAGCAAAGTGAAAAGCCATCTTTATTTTTTAAATATTTTTTATTGGAGTGTAACTGACATATAACAAATTGGTTTCAAGGTCTTACATGCTGCCCATTTGTTAGATGGCTTGGGGTATTTCTGCTTTTTCTTTCTTCATAAGTTCTTTATATATTTTGGATACTGACCAGTATATTTTGGATCTGACATATAATTTGTGTGCAACATGATTCAACATATTTATACATTCCAAAATGATCATCACAATAAGTCCTTTTACCATCCATCACCATACAGAGTGAACTTTTAGGATTTGTTCTCTTGGCAACTTTCAGATATGCTCTATACAATCACTGACTGCAGTCACCATGCTTACAGTCCATCCCCAGGACTTAGTTATTTTATAACTGCAAGTCTGTACCTCTTGACTCCCTTCACCCATTTTGCCCACTTCCCAACTCCCCTTCCCTCTGGCAATCATTCTGTTCTCTGTCTCTATGATTTTGGTTTTGCTTTGTTTGTTCATTTATTTTGTTTTTAAATTCCACATATAAGTGAAACCATATGGTGTGTCTCTCTCTGTTGGATTTATTTCATTTAGCATCACGCCCGCAAGGTCCATCCATGTTGCTGCAAATGGCAAGATTTCATTCTTTTTTTATAGCTAAGTAGTATTCCATTGTGTATATCCACCACATTTTCTTTATCCATTCATCCACTGACAGACACACTTAGGTTGTTTCTGTATCTTGGCTATTGTAAATAATGCTACAATGAACACGGGGATGAATGTATCTTTTTGAGATAGTGATTTTGTTTCCTTCAGATAAATACTCAGAAGTAGAATGGCTAGATCATATGGTAGTTCTAGTTTTAATTTTCTGAGAAATTTCCATACTGTTTTCCATAGTGGTTGCACCAATTTACATTCCCACCAACAGTGTAGGACAGTCCCTTTTTCTCCACATCCTCACCAACACTTATTTCTTGTCTTTTTGAGAATAGTCATTCTCACAAGTAGAGGTGATCTCTTTGTGATCTTGATTTGCATTTACTTTATGATTAATGATGCTAAGCATCTTTTCATGTCCTGTTAGCCATGTGTATGTCGTTTGGAAAAATATCTGTTCAGATCTTCTGCCCATTTCTTAATCGAACAGTGTGTTTTTTTTTTTTCTGTCTATTTTTTATAAGTTCTTTATATATTTTGGATATTGATCCCTTATCTGATGTATGTATTTACAAATATTTTCTCCCACTCAGTGGGTTGTCTTTTCATTCTGTTGATGCTTTCCTTTGCTGTGCAGAAGCATCTTAATTGGATGTAGTCCCAGTTGTTTATTTTTGTTTTTGTTGCCTTTGCTTTTGAAGTCAGACTGAAGATTCATCACCAAGACCGATGTCAAGCACTTCTACTGCCTGTTCTCTTCTAGGAGTTTTATGGTTTCAGATGTTTACATTCAAGTCTTGGATGTATTTTGAGTTCATCTGTGTTTATGGTATAAGACAGTGATTTTGTTTTATTCTTCTGTTGTCCAGTTGTCCCAACACCATTTATTGAAGAGACCTTCCTTTCCTCACTGCATATTCTTGTCTCTTGTGTTGTAAATTAATCGACCGTGTATGCATGGGATTATTTCTGGGTCCTCTATTTTGTCTCATTGATCTGTGTATCTGTTTTTATACCAGTATCATAATGTTTCGATTACTGTAGCTTTGTGACAGTTAAAAGCCAGGGACAGCGATGCCTCCAGATTTGCGCTCCTTTCTCAAGGTTGCTCTGGCTATTCAGGGTCCTCTGTGGTTCCATAAAAATCTCAGGGCTGTTTGTTCTCTTTCTGTGAAAAATGTCATTGGTATTGATAAGAATTGTATTAAAGCTGTGCATTTCTTTGGGTAATATGGGAATTCTAGCATCATTAATTCTTCCAATCCATGAGAATAAAACACCTTTGTGTCTTCTTCAATTTCTCTCCCCAGTGACATACAGTTTTCAGTGTACAGATCTTTACCCTCTTTGGTAATTTATTCCCAGATATTTTATTGTTTTCGATACAGCTGTAAAGGGGGTTGCTTTCTTAATTTCTCTTCCCGATAGTTTCCCATGAGTCTACAGAAGCACAACTGACTTTTGTATACTGAGTTTTATACCCTGCCCCCTTACTGAATTCACTTCTTACTGAGTTCTAACAGGTTTTCGGCAGATTCCAAAAGCCACCATTAAAAGAGAGGGAAAACCACCTGTGAAACTTGAAGTGGAGACATAAGAGCCCTGTTTACATGAAGAAGCAAAATCACTCTTCCAGTGCAGGAAGGCATGCCCCCACATGTCCCCTAATGTCCCTACAAAAAAAGCCAGGCCTTTGGCAGTGGGTGTCTGGGAACACAGGGTGTTCTTAAGACTGAATGGAAGGACATGCAAATACTACCAACAGGCTGGGGCCTGATGGGCACCGCGGGTTGGGATTTACCGAAACTGCTACAGAAGAGCCAAGCCTCACAACCGGTTAAAAATAATTCTGAACGTAATGGCACCAAAGTAATCCCTGTCTGTGATTTTATTCGGCTCCGTCCGCAGCCCAGGGATGTGGAGGTCAGGGAGGTTGCAGGTGATCCTGTTATCTCCCCCTCACTCTTCCATGTTTCTCACTGAGCTTCTATGGTGGGGAAAATCCCTCCAAATCAACTTTATTCTTTTTAAAAAAATATTAAGCCCCAGGTGTTTTGGGTGTTGACTATAAAAATGCAGAAATAGGAAGGAGGGTACAGCTCAGAGGTAGGGCTCATGCTCAGCACGCACGAGGTCCTGCGTTCAGTTCCCCAGCACCTCCACTAAAAGAAAGAAATAAATACTTTCATAGATAAACTGCTTACCCTGGCAAAAGTCAAAAATAGAGCAAAAAATGCAGAAAGGTACAATTAATAAAACTAATAATAAACAGTCATTCATGGGATTTGTGTAACAAGATAAGATGGCAGCAAATAAAACCTCTAAACTGGCTGTGTTAATTCTCTTGCAAAACAGACGCCCCGGCCAGGGCCTCCCCTGGCATGCTGACAGTGCCGTCTGCTGGGCTCCTCAGTGTCCTTCCCAGGCCTTCCAATAATATCCCATGGCATGAGCGGATTTTTTTTAATTAAAGTGAATGCAAACAGATTTGGTCTTGATCATTTGAGGGGAGACTTGGTATGTTTCAATTAACAAAATGGATTCATTTAGCAGCTGTTATGTACTCTGTGTGGGACAAGGGATTACAAAAAATGATGGGGTGGGTAGTTCCTTCTTGATGACTAAGAGCTACAAATTTCTCAGTCTTGGTCGGTACAGAACTGCTGAAAGCAGCTCCCTGTGGCAGGCAGGTATTCCCTTCACTGGTGCTACCAAGCTGGCGTCCTGCCCATCATACATTCTCAGGACACAGGACTCAGCTCCTCAACTGTCCAAATCTGACCAACGACCGGTTAATGCCACACACTGGACCATCTGCTGAGTCCACCGACATGCTACAGAACCCCTGTCAACCTGTAGTTTTGAGAGAAAGCCTGGCTGAGAACAAGGAGAAAAATCTCTCTGGCTTTTAGTTCCTGAAAGCTGAGTCTCACAGTTGGCGCCGGACTAGGGCAAACCCACAGAGTTCTTTCCAGGGCCACCAAAGACAAAGTCAAAGAAGGACAGGCAGGAGACAGGCCATGCTCGAATTCACCCCCATCCCTCACTTCAGGACTCCAATGTGCAGACAAGGAAACAGGCCCGGGGAGATCAAGTGACCTATCCAAGATATCACACAACAAAACAACAACAGATCTGGAACCAGAGCCCTGATGTCCTGATGCCGGGGTCCCGTCCTTCCCCTGAGTGATGACAGGCAACCACGGAAGAGAGGAACCACTGGCAGCCTCGATAAAGCCGAAGTTTTGAGGTTATCATTTTAAATTATGGAAAATATTCTACAAGGTCCAAGGGAAAGATATTTTTTAAAAACGGTGTCATGCATTAGGAATGTACTTTTTATGAAGGATTATGAGCACAGTGACCTTAAATATTGTATCTCAGTAGGAGCAGCAGAACAAGGGTGAGTCAAGCTATGCCTAGAGCAGTTTCATGGTCCCATCAACAATGTATCATGATTCTGACAAAGTAACATTCTTTAATAGAAAATAAGACAGGAAGCCATCTAAAAGATATACGGCCTTATGCTTAAAATCAGCATTCTCTATTGGGGACTTCCTTGTACAAAAGTAGCAATGAAAACCATATTAATGCAGTACTTTCTTTTTTGCCTTTTCATTTTGTGCTAGATTAGATAGATTGAGCTGATTTTTGCTGAAAAAGAAATAAGAGGTCAAAAAACTACAAATAGACTTGCCATATGATCCAGCAATCCCACTCCTGGGCATATATCCAGAGGGAATTTTAATTTGAAAGGATTCATGCACCCCAATGTTCATAGAAACAATATATACAATAGCCAAGACATGGAAACAACCTAAATGTCCATCGACAGTTGACTGGATAAAGAAGCTGTGGTATATTTATATAATGGAATACTACTCAGCCATAAAAAGAATAAAATAATGCCATTTTTTGCAGCAACAATGGATGGACCTGGAGATCCTCATTCTAAGTGAAGCCAGCCAGAAAGAGAAAGAAAAATACCATATGATATCACTTATATGTGGAATCTAAATAAGACAAATGAATTTATTTACAAAAAGGAAACAGACTCACATCATTGAAAACAATCTTATGGTTACCAGAAGGGGAAGGAGGTGGGGGTGAGAAGAGATAAACTGAGAGTTTGAGATCTGCAGATACTAACTTGTATATATAAACTAGATAAACAACAAGTTTATACTGTGTAGCACAGGGAACTACACTCAATACCTTGTAGTGACCTATAAAGAAAAAGAATATGAAAACAAATACATGTATGTTCATGTATGACTGAAGCATTGTGCTGTACACCAGAAATTGACACAACACTGTAAACTGACTCTACTTGAATGAAAAAGAAATAAGAGGGTTTAAGCTAGAAAACAGCTGTAAAATCTATGAGAATTTCCAAGGAATAGCTGGGGTGAAGCAATGGTTGTATTTTTTGGTGACTATTTAAATAATCTTCTTCAATGTATTCTGAAATTAGAACAGGGCCTTCAAAATCCTGAAAAGCTCAAGAGCACTTATGTCAAAACTGCATGCTTTTAGAATTCTTTTAAGTAAGAAGTCTTTCCATGAAGACACAGATCATGAATCTAACAGGGAAGAACGCCAATCATTTCTATCGTGATCAGTATTGGTTTAAAAAAAAAAACCTCACCAACCCAGGAATCTAATGGCAGTGGACTAGACAGGGGAGCGCCCTGGCTTTCTTGGAGCTTAATACTAATGGAAGAAGCCAACGAGGTAACCCTGAGATGGTGGCAAGGGCCATGAAGAAAATTAACACAGGTCACGTGACAATTATTGGCAGGCCTGGCTCTTTCCGCTGGGGTCCTTAGGAAGGGTCTGTCTGGAAAGAGACCAGTAGGACCAGGAGACAGCCAGGTGACAATCCAGGAAGGAGCCTTCCTGGAAGTACAAAGGACCAGAAAGACAGCCCCATGTGGCAGCCACCCAGACAGCACGAGGGGAAGATGAGACTCGAGGGCCAGGCAGAGGCCAGATGGCCATGGCCTCAGACACCCTGTTCAAGTGCTTGGATTCAGTTACACCTGCAGTGGGAGGCTGCTGGTGGGTTTTCTGTAGGGAGCGGGTCTAGGGGAGGGGTGATCGGAGCCATATTTGCTCTGGGAAGTGTCCTCTGACCTTTCTGAGTAGCCACCTGAACTGTCGTGAACAAAGAGGAAAGCTATTCTCTAAAACACGGGCCATCTGCAAAAAAGTCACATGCTTCATCCAGCTCGTTGTTTTCGTACCTAAATCCCCGATTCTCTTTTTCTTGTGTCAGAGGTGTGTGAGGGGTGGGCTGTATTTTCCTCCAATGGGGTCCAAGCAGGGTCGATAGAAACCCCGAGGAACACAGGTGTGGCTGTTAGGCCTGGGGCTCCCAGAAGCAGCCAGAAGCTGAACATCGTCACCAACTGTGTCAGGAGGCCATGCCCTGTGCCAAAGAGGCAGCTGCCCTCCTATCCTCCAGAGTCTAGGGACACGGAGAGGGAAAAGTCATACAGAACGTCCCCGCAGAAAGGACACTGAGAGTCCAGCATGAAGTCGGATGCATGTTGTTTAAACTCTGCTGATTTCCTGAACTATTAAAAGCCCTACAAGTTAGAGCACCTCACAACCTATTTTAATCTCTGTTAATTCCCATCTGTGTACACTTGGAGACCCGCTCTCGACAAGCTCTTTAAGGTGGCTAAGTGTGCAGCATTATCTCTAATAGCATCTCTCAAATCTGGCTCTTAATTGCACTAATAAGGTGGGCCCGCAGCGGTGAGGAACACAGCTCGACAATTAGCCACCGCTCTCCAGGTCCCGGCACCGTGTGGCTCCACCTACTTGACTCTCAGTAAATGGGCGTGGAACTGAATGTGGTTTTTAACAGCCTCTACCAGTGGACCCACTGATCAGAAAGCAGGGGGTGAGCATTACTAAAAGCACAGTAAAAAGTCAAAGTCAAGCAGCTTCAAGCGATGTTAGAGTTGGTCTTCAGATAGGTGGGAGGCACCCTGCCAGTCAAAGAGAATGCAGCTCCGCCCAGAGCAAGGGGCCTGTCTGAGATCACACGCCAGGCAGGCAGCAGGACAGCAGGCAGGCAGCAGGACGGCCCGCAGGCCAGCCCCCTGGCTGCCAGCCCCTGCGCTTCCCGCAGCCGTGCAGGGCGACGCAGAAAACCAGGGTCAGAGAGCTGACGGCTGAGTGAGTATAGGGTGGGGGCCTTGAGCGGAATAAGCATGTGGGCGTGTCCCGTAACGTTCTCAGCAAGGAGACGTACTGTCCTCCTCAATTCCAGTCATGAGTGAGGACGGGGCCCTCTTTCTCCACCCCTTTTACCTTTCTGCAAACCTTGCATTCAAGACACACAACAGAAGTATTTTCTTTCTTCGTTTCCTATCACTTATTAGGTTTTCTCTGAAATAATTTTTTTCCTTAATAGCTCATTTTTTGGTAATTATATACCAGGTTCTACAGTACACATATTGAAACTGCAGAAAACTCTATGAAGAACGTGCTTTAATTTCCCCCATTCCACAACGAAGCTACGAGCGGGTTCCCTAGGCCCCCAGGGTCAGGGCAAAACAGGTGGGGCTGGGATTGGAGCCCTGGTTCATCAGATTCCAAAGTTTAGGCTCTTAACCACGATCCTGGACTCCCCTGAGAAGTAGCCATCAAAGTTACAGTTCTGATACCCACCCAGACACGAGCACAGTGACAGTGAAGTCCCCAGCCCTGTCTTTAACTTCCCCCAAAAACTGTACTCTCCCTAACCCTCACTAGGAGAATGAAGTCATTTCACAATGTATACCTGTATCAAAGCATCATCACGTCATGTACCTTAAATACATGCGCCTTTTATTTGTCAAAAAGAAATAAATGAATTTTAGAAAAGATTTCTTCTTGCAGCTTGCTTTATTGATTAAAAAAAAAGAAAAGTAAAAAATTGCAGGGCAAAAACCAAATCATGATTCAGAAAAGAAGACATGTTTCTAAAACCATCTATTTCTAAGCAGTGGTTGGCTCCAGGTAAAGATACTGTGAACTTCTTTGGGCTCGTTAGTATCTGTAAGCCAGATCCAATTTCCTACGGTCACCTTCAACGCCTGTTAGATTTCAGCGCTGAATCCCGATTTCAAAGGATAAAAACGAGAGACTAGAGTTTCCAGGCGTCACAGTTTTAGAAACCAATTGAAACAAGCCCCCTCGCTTCTCAGCGTGCACCATTTAGCATTTTAGTTGGCCCTCTGAGAATACTTTCTTCTACTAAACTGATCCTACTGAGTTTTGACCAAAGGGAACATACCCAGTCTCTGTGAAAACAGCCTGGCCAACAAATTTAAGAATAAAGAAAAACTTATAGAAAGTTATCAAAATTCTGTTACGTTTGTTAAATGCTTCCCCTAAACAATTCGCAACTCCGACCACCACTCATTAGTTCAGTGCGTCCTTCCCAAAGTGCTGAAGAACCTGGAATTTGGCAAAACCCACATCTATTTTCTAGGGCCTTAGCTCTCCCTTGTGTATAAAAACGGAAATGCAGCTTGCTAGACATTTTGCCCCAGTAAACCGGATGACCCAATTTTAAAAGCTAAAAATGCTATTTGGTAAGAGGAAAAAAAAATGAATTATTATGTCTTTTAACAAAAAACAAGGAAAGATGATACAAAGTGACACAACAAAAGAGAAGCAGCAAAATACTCATGGTATTATGCACATTATGCTTTATATAAAGGATTCCTAAACAGCCCTGCCAGTATAAAACACTGGTCTGTTAGGAGAGAAGGACATCTTGCAGGATCACTGATGCTCTCAGCTGCGACTACAGCTGGGCAATCCCAGCCCCATCTGATTTCAGGCTGGACTGTATCATACTTAATCCAGCCCAAACAAAGGAGACATTATCCTGTTTCGAAATTTCTAGAAAGAGAGAAATCCTCTTCATAGAGATGGGGAAATAGTTTATTATTTCTCGTTGTGCATTTCAACAGTTTCAGATATTTTATTTGAAATCCCAACTTCTTGGCACTTTTTCCAGTTCTTTGCGACTCCACGGGTTTCTCTGCCTTCTTCCTGTGCTGCGTTTAGCATGGGCTGGTCGTAATGGAAACCCAGCTCAGGGATCTCATCCTGTACTTGTACCCTGGTGTTATGTAGCATTTTGAGACACACAGGTAAACTCCATTGAGAGGTGTCACATTTTGCTTTACCGATTGGTTTAAGAGCGTCTTATTCTGTTGTCTCCACTCTGAGCTGTGAGAAGGGAAAACTCTCAAAATCTGCTTAGTGGCCAGTAGACCTAACCATGGAGATGTCATTCAGTTAAGGAATCACAGGAAACTCAAGCTCCTATCTGGTGACAGACTGGTTGAGGGAAGAAAAGGTGTTCTGTGCTGCCTTTCCTCAAGGTCCCTCTGGAAACCCTAGAGCTTCTGAAACTAGCTGTCTCTACCATGAGATTTAAAGACCTGAGGAAGTGAGTCTTATCCCCAGCATTTACATAACACAATTTGGTGTCCAATGGTACAGGCACTGCAGAAACAATGAGCTTATATCATCACCCAGAGCTAATGCAGTACACCAAAAGAAGCATCCTCACACTCATGGTAAGGACCACAGCGAGAGACAACAGCCAACAAGAAGAACCTTTGCAAATTACAGTTTCGAGACGTCAGATCCATCGTGAAACAAAAGCATACTCTCCTAAAGTTCATTTCCTCCATCAGGCTGGCAATTAAATATTATACAGAGCACATAATTTAGATTGCATTCCAATTATCTTCAAGTGCTGTAGGGCACAAATCACTCACTTGGCAATTAAATAAATTCTGGGATGTCACTAAATGTTTTCAGGAAGGGAAGGATTCTGAGGTTGGCAAAAGGATCAAAGGAACAGGAAGCATAGAAAAACCAGGCATTCCAGACTTCACCCTCCGCCCACCGTTCATAGCTTTATAGTCACCCCAATCTTATGGAGCTCCCATCTCAATGATTACAATACCAGAAACATCACAGCCCCTGCACACATGGCTGAAGTTACATCAAACAGTTCTGGCCCACTGGGCTCATCAGATGTCTGCTAATTTAGGCAGACAAGTGCCTGGCCTCACACATAAATAAATGTTTTCCCAAGAAATTATCAACATGAGCCAATTACTGTGCATGTGCCAACACACACACACATACGCACACACACAAATACATAATAGAGCACCGTTACCACCTTGGGTACCCCAAGAAAAAGCTATAAAATGATCATGGATATAATACTTTTAGAACCACAATAATGTTCTCTTCCAAACTTTGTAAAGGGGCCGCTCCCGGTTCAGGGGAGTCACCCGTTGCCTTGAGGAGGCTTAGGACACAGTTGGTATGCAACATCAAAATGGACAAAATGACTTCCAAAACAGGATGTGCGCGCCCACCATCGGACAGCAGTCTACATCAGGCTTCCTCGATGGAGAGGAGCTCCCTAGTGACTCAGGAGTTAAGCCCTGGCAGGCGGGGACCCCCAGAACTGCTCTAGAAGCCAGTGAAGAGCACAACGGCCAGACCATGTGTGCATGAGACGTTGCTACAAGACAGGGACGTAGGACAGAGGGCCGTCTAGACAGAGAAGGGAGTAAAGTGGAAGAGAGGTCAGTCCTGAGGCTGCCGCTGCTTGTTTTATAATAAAGAATCTGTCTGGTCTTTGCCCTGGGTTCTTGGCTTGGAGCTTCTGAAACGCTCGGAACTTCCTGAGTGAGAGCAGCATCTTTGTTATGCTGATGAGGTGCTCCAGGATGGGGGCTGGTCACCAGAAAGACTAACCCTGTGATTAGAGGGTTGAGCCACTTAGCCAGCCCCACCAACAGGGAAGAGCAGGGGCTGGAGACTGAGATTAATCACGTGGCCAACAATTTACTCATTCCTGCCTGTGTGATGAGGCCCCAAGAAAAACTCTGCACACTGAGCTCAGCAGAGCGTCCCAGTTGGTGACCACACTGATGTGCCAGGAGGGTGATGCCCCCTGAGTCCATGAGAGGGCAAGGAAACTGTCCCCTTCCAGACGTCACCCTATGACCTCTTCATTTTACTGACCCTCCTGATTTGTAGCCTTTATCATAAAACTAATCACAAGTAGTGTTTTCCTGAATTTGTGAGTCATTATAAGCAAATTACTGAACCTGAAGGGGTCGTGAGAACCCCTGAATTCACAGCCAGCCAGTCAGTCATGCAGGTGGCCCAGGGACCCCCGTTGCATGGCATCTGAAGCAGGCCTGTCTTGTTGGGGACGGAGCCCTTTAACTCGTGGGGTCTGCGATACTCTGGATAGCTCGTGCCAGGATTCAATTGTAGTACACTTGTTGGGGCTGAAATGGAATACCTCCCCTTCAGGCTCCAAACCTGGTGTATCTGGCGGGTGGGTGCAGGGAGCAAGAGGAAGGAGGCCATACAAATGCCCACGGGCAGACTCACGATGAAGGTAACAAGGTGTGAGCTTCAGGACTCGCACTTTACCAGCTCCTTCCAAGGCTTTGAGAGGGTCCCTCACTGTGTATTTCTACAATGAGACACTTTTACAGAATTTGAAACATTGAAACATTTTTGTACGGCTTGTTTTAAAGAGCTCCCTGACCCAGCCAACCGTCAGATTCTAGAAGCTTCACGTTCGGCGGTGACTTAGCAAATGCTGAGAAAAGGGGCCAGACTATCCTGGGTGTTCTCGCACAGTGGGAAGAAAGCAGCCAAGAGCTTGGAGATTCCCAAATAGGGCACAAAAGTGCTGAGAGCACTATGAGACCAGAGAGGCTGGGAGTCCTCACGAGACGTCACACTGCGGGCAAGCTGCCCCCTGGAGACTCCGGCCAGAACCCCAGACTTCAGCAGCGCATGTCGCGCTTGGTGGTAGCTCGAGTAGTTAGCGCGCCTGAGGCCTTGGGTTCAATGCCCAGCACCTCATTAACAAACAAACAAAAAAAACCAAACCTAATCACCCTCCCTGACCCCACCAAAAAAACCCCAAGCAACGGATTAAAAAAAAAAAAGTCTACAAAAGAATAAGGTGGGACAGGCTGCATGTCAAGACCTCCAGGACAGGACAGGTCAGCAGTCCCCGCACTGAGCAGGAATCCACAGGACAGCAGGAGAACTAGGGCGCCTGGCTCCAACGCCATGACAAAACACTGACTTTCGCCTTTATCCAGATGCCATCTTGAGAAGGAAGATGGGATAGGAGCCCCCAGGAGAAGAGAGAAACAGCCCACAGGATGCATGAGTCTTGAACGAACTATTCCCAAAAGATCAAGTTCACTTGAGCCTGGCGAACACCAAAGAAATCAAGGTTTCCTCAATGAAAACAGGGATTTCAAAACAACTTAAAACCCTTTAAAAAAAAAAAAAAAACACCACCAAAAAAACTAAACTGTGTTTGAAATCGTCATCCTCCTCATTTAAAATAACATGAATGCAGAAAAATGTTCAAAACCTTCCAACTAAACAGATTGTCTAAAGGACACTGGGAATTTTTAGCATACTATGATTATAAAATACAACCTGTTTGTGATGGAGTCATAATAAAATTTGCAAAGACAGTGGCCATATCACTTAAATTTAACCTCAGTGTTCTTGGGCAGAGACTGCTACCTAGTCACCCAAATCTTACCTCCTTGGGCTCACGGCCAGGCCACGTTTCCCAGTCTCCCTTGCAGCCAACGTGGCCGCATGACTGAGGTCTAGCCAATGGGAGGTGAGCACAAGTGACACTCACGCTCCATGCTGCTTCCCTGCTTCCAGCTCACCGGGTTGGGGCTGACCCAGGCTGGTAGAGGCTCTTCAGCCTGGATCCCTGAATGGCCAGGTGGAGAACGGCTGCTCCCACTGATCAGAGACACCCACCGTGGACTTTTATGTGAGAAAGAAATTTGAACTTACTTTTTTGGATAGGCCCGTGAAGGGGGCATGTTTAGGTCTATCCGCTGCAGGAGTGAACGTGACCCGAGGCTATCCTCTTATACAGCAGTCTGGTGTTATTTCTATTTGGCCATCAATGGGCACTTACTATTTGCACATGGAAGTCTAAATTCTAACAAGATCCAGGGTATCAAGGCTTCAGGAGGTGGGCATCTCAGTGACTACCAAGAATACTAGGAAACTGGCTTTGAGCTGTGACCAGGAAGAGGCTAAGAAAATGCGAAAGCACAGAGGAAAGTGCAATTAGTATTTACTTGTGACGGCATCACAGGAAGGGTGGCGGTTGAGTAGGGCCTGGAAGGATGAGGAACGTTTAAAAGAAAGAGGAGGGTAGGGAAGTTCATTCTAGACTGAACATGAGTCCTCAAACATACCCAGTTGGAGGTGATGCTAAAGACAGAAAAAACACTGTTCTGTTCAGCCCAGGGAATAGGCTCAAGACCAGTGAGGAGCATCTACAAAGAAAGAGGATTCCATTCAAAGGGAGGGAGCACGAGCAGTTGGGGATGACCACTGGAGGGCTGTGCAGACAAAAGGCAGAGTGTTTCTTCTCCGGATGGCCAGCCTCTTGGCGCAGGTACTGTGGAGAACGTGATTTAAGCATGGGATGGGTAGCGATTCCATTCAGCTGCCTTCCAACTCCAAGATTCTATGTATCTTTGAGGCCTCTGCCAAGCAGACTTTGTATAACATTGCCAGGAGAAAGAATTATTTTAGCCCTGTGACAGCATTTCTTACACAACAGCCCTTGCCAAATTCCCTTTCAAGGCTCTGCTGGCCGGGTTCGCTCAATGTGCTCAGTCATCAGCGATGGAGAACACCTCTGCACATCCAGGCCCGTGAGAACCCCCTGAATAAAAATTTATTATCAAAAAGGCTTAACAGACTGATATGAAACAGGATTGCTGCTGGTGAACAAGAAAACAAATGGCAGTAAGCATCTCTACTGAATGCTTAGGCCATGAGGTATTCTGTATTAATCGCACGGCCCGGTTAACAGCAAGTTAACAGCTCATACCTAATATGGACACACAGTTTCCAGAAGACTGGACTACAGACAGGTATAGTATAATCAGGCTGAACTGAGGAGGGCCGGGTCCTGCTTGGGGAACTCGGTATCTTGCAAGGCACCTTAAGGTGACAATGATGAACATCAATTCCACAGTGTGGTTTTGTAAAACAACCTATTTTTCCACTTTTAGATGTGCACGTTATAGACAAAAGGACGTGAATCCAGCGAAGAAACACCAGAAGGAAAAAAAAGGAAGTCTACTAGATACACTAAAAAGAGCAATACTACGCTACCGTTACTGATAAACTAGTAACTTTGCGCTTTCCTCCTGTGAGGGCATCACTGCCCTTTCACAAGCACTCACAGAGGCTTTACAGGCCGCTGGCTCTGTGCCAATCAATCAGGCGTGACAACGAAGTGAGTGAAAGCGGGGCGGGTGCGGCTCAGCGGCGGAGCGCGTGCCTAGCATGCACAAGGTCCTGGGTTCAGTCCCCACACCTCCCTTAAAAATAAGTAATAAATAAATGCACCTAATTACCTCCCCCAAACAAACCAAAAAAGGCTAAAAAAAAAAAAAGTGAATGAAGAAGAGGAAAAAAATGACATATTCTAAACTTGAAAACTTCCTAAGATTCATAATATTATTTTTTTAAGACCATTTTCCACTGACTATAAAAAAAGGATAAAGTTAGCTATATTCTTGCCCAATAAACAAGGTTATTTTGCTCGTAGTGTCTGAAGATTATACAAATATAAAAATTGACTTTAAAATGTTGGCCTAGATTGTTGCCTCATTTCCTGTAATAATATTCCAGGTACTTAATTTATTGCTTAAATAAAAGAGAAAGGGAAAAGCATTTTCTCGAGTTCAGAAATGAATATTAAACAAAAACTCTTCCCACTGTAGACTAAATCTTAATTATACAACTACAACCTCACAATAGTGTAACACAAGAAATCCATAAAACATATTCCGAGGCCACTGGAATACGTAGATGTTGACAGTAAAACAACCACACAAAAGTTATATTTCGTACTACTCAGCCATAAAAAGAATAAAATAATGCCATTTGCAGCAACATGGATGGACTTAGAGATTATCATACTAAGTGAAGTAGGTCAGAGACAAGTATCATTATGTTATCATTTAAATGTGGAATCTAAAATAAAAAATGATACAACTGAACTTATTTACAAAGAGAAACAGACTCACAGGCATAAAAACAAACTCATGCTTACCAAAGGGAAAAGAGTTGGGGGAGGGATAAATTAGGAGTTTGGGATGAGCAGATACAAACTACTATATATAAAATAGATAAACAACAAGGTCCTATTGTATAGCACAGGGAACTATATTCAGTATCTTGTAATAAACTGTAATGAAAAATAATATATATACATATACATATACACACACACATAACTGAATCACCATGCTGTACACCAGAAACTAACACAACATTGGAAATCAACTACACTTCAATAAAAAAAAGTTATATGATATTGTTCAACCACAAATATGAGCAATGCTTTCATAGTCTCCTTCTTTTCAGAATATGACAGTCTTCAATCTTTTCGAAATTCAGCTCATGTCTCTCTCATCATTCAACATCCTGAGTAAATCACATCTCAGGTGGTGCCAAGCCCTGCCTGCCTTTGATATCCAATCTCAAAATACTTCCTCCATTGCCTTTCGACTCACCTACCTACTGACGGCCTGGGTCCCAAAATCCCTGTTTTAGAAAGCTTGGGGATTATATTCCCTTTCGATAAAATGAACAGCTCACAAAAACAGCTTCTATTTTGTTTGGTTTTCACCCAACCGCACTTATATTTCCAGCGCACATGTACCGGCCCTGCCTGGAATGCATGTCCCAGATTGTTCCGTCTATCTAGGTACTAAGTCTGCTCCCAGCAACGGAAAGTACAGCTAAACCTTCAGAGGGAAGACCACACTGGCCTCGGCACTCACACATGTGGCTCCTAGGAACACTTTGATATTTCTGTGGTCCAACAGTCGGAGATGTCATTCCTTAGTCAAAATGAGAAATCGACATTTTCCAAAGCAGAAAACAAACAAACAAACAAAAACAAACTACAGAATACCATTTCCAAGTGTCAGTGACCCATCCCATAGTTTGCAATGGATGGATCAGATTAAGCCGAAATCGAGCCCTACAATCCATCAGCACACACTGATTCTATTATTTCTAGCCAGCTGTGTGATCCTGCAGAATCACTTAACCTCTCTGGGCCTCAACTGCTTCATCGGTAAAACGTAGAGCATACAAAGGCACTTTCTTGCACTAGTGTTCTATGGGTCTAGGAAATAACAATGCAGTTAGAAGATGCTGCAGTCCTAAACTAATGTCTGCAAGACTTGCAAGAGCGAAACTCTGACTAAAGACCATGAAATGAGGGGGAACCATTAAAAAGACCTCTAAGGCCCCCTTCCACATTTTGATTCTGACTCCAAGAGAGTGAGGCGTGACCAGGCAATCGGTCATAAAACATGAGCGGGTCTCACAGCTCTAATGCGCTTCCAATGGCCAATTCTGCTCTCCTAGAATAATTCTTCATTACATTTCAAGGCTGTGAGAATGGCTTCACTGCAACAGCAGAATGACTGTCTCTACGTTCAAGAGCCACTTCTCCTTTTATTGGCAACTGGTCCCCCTTAAAAAGATCCAGCCTCAGGTTCCTGATTTCTCCAAGCCAGCAATGCCCCACGCAGTAAGGACAGTTAAGAAAGCCACACCTACCCTCAGCCACTGCTTCTCCGTGAGGGCGTCGCTGTAGTCCACGTCCCGGCGCTGGCGAGAACCCCTACCGAAAATTTTCTCCTCCTCTTCTTCACACGTCAGCCTCTCTACCTCCGCGTCATCTTTAATAATCCAGGAGGGCAGCTCATCTTCCTCCATCAAGCGAGGCTTGCGTTTCGGATTCCGGGCATCCTCCCTCCGCCGGTCCATGTCCATACGCTGGAGGGATGAACAAAAGTTTCACCAAAGGGAAAGGGGATTCTGTCCAGTGCAGACTTGACAGCACATAAGACTTTCACAAGTTACCTCCTACGGCTGCAAGGTCCCTCTCAGCTGCTCCCATGAAGCCTCCGTATCCTGGCTGATTTGTTCTAGCTCATCCCTAAAGCAAAAAAAAATCTCTTCCCTTTCCCTGTACCCATCTTCGAAATTTAGTTATGCATTTAAAAAGATACTCTTTAAAAAATTCCTTTTCTTAGTCTATGTGGGTGCAAAAGCTTCCCCTTAAGTAATAGTGAGAAAATTCAAATTGGGGATGTATTTCAAATATATGAGCCCTGGTGATACAAGCCATTGCTGCACTGGCATAAAAGTATTTTTCAAGCATATAAAAGAGAAAGCTCATTAAGAAAATTTCCTTTACCTCAACAGGGCTCATACTTTAAATTAAACAATCAGAAAAAAAAAAAAAAATCAGCCACCCAAGCGTCACCAGAGTAGCCACCCTCGCTCGGCTAGATGCAGACATGGAGGCACATAACTGGTTTATTCGTCAATCGCCCGCAAGTGTATTGAATTTTCAGTGCACCGCGGGCTCGGTGAGAGGAATGTCCCTCAATTCTCTAGCTTTTAAAAAGCTTAGCTCTTACGAAAATATTATGTCACAGAGACAGACCTAAAAGGTAATCTCATCTCAGCTGATATGAGTGAGATGGCTTCCTTTCACAGCCTTCAAAATTTCTATTTTCCTGCTTTCTTTTCTTAAAAACCCAGTGCACTAGTAAATAAATTAAGTGACAGATACTTGGCTTTATCTTAAAACTAAAGGATCTGACAGCTTAAAAAAAGCAAACAAAACGTCCACTGCATTGCTATGTACATTAGTTATAGATATACATATATACATCACTAGCTAGACCAGTTCTACAATGAATAGACCATTAACCATTAAATGATTTACCTTTTCCCTCTTTCTTCCTGCAGGTTCTACTGTACTGAAACAGAGATTCAATATAATTTTTTCTCAAGAGCTAAAACTGCTAATAAAATGTAAATGAAATTTCTATTCAAATCCGTATTTGACCTCTAGAATCTACTTAAAAAGTAAAGTTCAAAGTTCCTTAAACTCTGCTTAAACATTTTTGGAAATCATTATATTCCCCAGATGGGGTAGGCTTGGAGCATGGTGGAGTCCCATTGGTAGATAAATGTGGCCATGCTGTTCCGTCATGTGCTATAGTTAGCTGGAGAGGCTGTTCTTAATCCTGCCTTCTAATGCTCTGGTGTCAGAAATGGGATCCAGCCTTCATAATTAGCACACAGAGGATGCCTTGTTAACAGTGCCATCTAAGATAAACAACAAGTTTATACTGTACAGCACAGGGAACCATATTCAGTATCTTGTGGTGACCTATAATGAAAAAGAATATGACAACTAATATATGTATGTATATGACTGAACTATGTGCTGTGCACCAGAAATTGACACAACATTGTAAACTGACTCTACTTCAATAAAAACAAACAAAAAACAGTGCAATCTAAAGGGGGACTTCTCACGATCATCTCCTAATACGTATTAGACAGCTAATAAAAACAATCATTTTATGTTAATGCACTACAGTGAGGTGACAGAATATTGCCACTTCAATTTTTAGTTATATTTATTACAATTTCCTATATCAAGACCTGTAAAATGACTTACGACATGCATTAGTCCACAAGTGAGGAACTGAGGAAATAAAACTCTTTGATTATGAAAGAAAATAAACTGCCCTTGCTTTTTTTTTTTTTTCTTTCTTTTAGGAAGGGTTGATGCAATTCTCAATGAGTTTAAAGTTCTGATGATAGTATCTCCTCCCAGAGATTTTTACTTGAACACATGTACCAAATCTGAAGATGACATTCAAGTAAGTCTAACTGACTATTCAGATACTAAATGAACATGTTTGTCTTAAGGGCCAGTAATCTTATGCTAACAAGTACAATCATTTTTAAAAGCGCGTGTTGTCTCTGTA
Source organism: Camelus dromedarius (assembly GCF_036321535.1). Taxonomy (NCBI): domain Eukaryota; kingdom Metazoa; phylum Chordata; class Mammalia; order Artiodactyla; family Camelidae; genus Camelus; species Camelus dromedarius. The sequence goes on from NC_087445.1 coordinate 33,457,698, forward strand.
GAAAACAGAGCAGCTAAAAGCTTCATGTTTGTATGTCAGCAAAAGATACGTATCCTCACCCGTCAAAGATCCTTTTAAGTAAAACTCATAGATAATCAGTATAAGAGATAATTTCCAAAGTCACATTTTTAAAAGGAGAAAACAAGAAAAAGGTACAAAAGAAAGGTTTTACTTTCAAGAGACTATCTGCTTAATGTGTGTTATTTAACTATAGTGTCTATGATATAAAATCAAATAATACATGTGTTTTAATTTTATATGGAGAACTAACCTTTTTTTTTTTAATAACAGTGGATCAAGAGTTTAAATATTTGGATTCCAAATCTAGCTCACATTCCATTCTTGTTTCTCACTCAAGTTTTTAATCTGAGTGAACTGGCAAGGATTCAATTTGATTCCCTGCCCCCTGGTGGAAGTGCTAATGAATAGTGAAATGGCCAAAGGCTGTTAGCTGATTGGAAGATTTTTAAAAACCAACACAAACCAAACCACACCAAACATCTGCACCATCCAAAAATGAGAAGTCAACCTTTAAGAAACAAGACCAACATTCACAAAATCAAAATACCTCCAGAGAAATATTCCTTAACCAGCTTCGCCTGTTCCAAGCCTGTTCTTTGCATGATAAGATATTCCCAAATTAAAGGAAGGCTGTGCCTTGGCCAGATTCTCCATTTTTCCCTCCTCTGAGGCTTTCCATGTCTACAAATACCCAGCCCAAAAGTAAGAGAAGAGAAGTACTCTTTTCTGCTTATTTCGAGGCTGCTGACTGAAATTTCCATCTCTGGGCCTCATCTAATTTGTGTAACGGCAGACAGTTTATCTTCTTAGGGTCTCAAGAGACGCTGAGGCTTTAGCAGGGCCGAATTACTGCCCATCAGTGAGCAGCCAGGGGAGCTGAGGGCCTCCTGCCCCGGGGTCCCCAGGGATCTACATTTTAGTAAGTTCCTCAAGGAGAGAAAAGACATCTATTTACTACATGTATCTCTGATCTCCCCCAAATAGAGAACAATCTATAAGGGCGGTGATCAGAAGCATGAGTCAAGACATTTAGGTTTTCTGAACACTATGTTGACCCTGCCGGTAAAGTTTTTTCTGCATCATTTCTCTACAAAATGGCCTTACCCGGGTAGGATGATTCCTTTAGGAGGGGAAAAAAATTGCACATCCCAAGGTAGGAGTTACTCCCATGGCGATCTAAAAGTTTCCTGAGAAGGAATTAAATGTCCTTTATCCTGAATCATTGTGTGTGAACACAGTCATTGTTCCCAAGACAAAAATCACAAAATCACAAAAATAACGTAAGCCTCCACACAGCTGGGGCTCCCTTCCCAGACTGTCTAGGCTAAAAAGGTGGAAATTGCAAATCCTGTGGGTCATATTTGGCCCAGAGCCATATTTTGTTTGGCTGGAAGTGTTAAATAATCATAAAAAACTGAATTTAGTTGCAAACATTTTGAAATCCAGAGATTGATTATAAAAACCTGGCTTTCTAGCTTCTCTTGAAAATTTGGAATTTCTGGCTACATGGGGCTTGTAACTCTGTCCCCCTCTCCTCACTGACCGCCCCCCACCCACCTCTGTCCACCTGCTTCACTCATGCAAATTACTTGTTTGAGACCTGGGGGCATTCAAATTTGGAGCCTCTGATTTGGGGGCTTCGTGGCATCTGACCACCAGAGTGAGTTACAGCTTACCCCTGATTCACTCACTTCACAATCAGGCTGAATGCTTGAAAGACCATAATGATAGAAGGTACTCAGGGGAGCCCTGCAACTTGATACATCCTGAATCTTGCTGACATTCTCGTGAGGCCTGAAGTTTTGCAAACGCCACCATTCACTCAGTAAATATTTATTAAGCAACTACTGTGTGCCAGAAACTGTTCTGAGCATTGAGGATACAGAGGTAAATAAAAGAGCTATGGGGGCAGCAGGGTATAGCTCAATGGTAGAGTGTGTCTTTAGCACGCACGAGGTCCTGGGTTCAATCCCTGGTATCTCCATTAAAAGAAATAAATAAAAATAAACCTAATTACCTCCTCCTCCTATAAAAACATACATACACACGTACTTAAAGAGCTACAGCAAACGCCTTAAGAACACAGTCAAATACGACTTCTGAGGGCCTCCCTCACTAGCCAAGGGGCTTGCTCCCCTCCATTCCAACCTTATGGCCTTGTGGCAGGCCACACACACTAAAACAAATTCGGGTTTCAGCAAAATCACAGATGACTGTCCTGGAACGTCAAGGCTGAAACCAAGAACGCTGCATCCTCAAATGTCAAGGATCTTTTGCATCTACTCTGTACCAGTGAAATCCAACCCATTTTGATCTTTAAGTGAAGGCAAGGCCGTGCTGCACATCTGGAAGGCTGCTTTAGCAGACGCTTGTCAGTACTGAGAAGGGGCGGGACTAGGTCACCCTAGTGGCTGTCTGCCCATCCCCACACAGAGCGTATTGGTTCTGATCTCTAAGGAGACAGCTCGCGAACGGCTGTGAACTCTGCCTGCAGGAGCAGGGCAGGTTTCCTCCAGGACGCTGGCCAGGGATTCAGAATGAGCTGGAAGCGGGGGTGTGTCTGTGCTAAGCCGGAGACCACGTGGCCTGACCTGAGGGCGCAGCTGCTCCCCAGCCCTGGCCAAGCGCTTCCATATAGAGATGTGGGCCCGGTATTCTTGCCCAAGCTCATTTTTCAAGAGAAGCCAGAAATCAGGATTCTTTTAACATTGGCAGCAGATTCAAAATTTTAAAAAAACATGGCATGGGCCAAATAAAATATGTTGGCAGGCTAAATCCGGCCAGTTTGCAGCCTCTGAACTGAAGGCAAGGCCCAGGCTTCACAAATGAAATTCTGCCAGGGCATGCAGGCCCCAGACATCTCGCATTTAGTAGGAAAAGGGGGCAGAGGAATGAGGCATTTCTTTCTGTGATTTTCTGTAACATTACCATAAAAAGATCAAATTCCTCCTCTCGTCGGGCAATCATTTGGTTCAGAGTCTCATCGTCTGGTACTTCATCTTCTTCCTGAGATTAAGAAGAGAAGGATTTAACAGGCTTCCCGAGACAGGCTGGACAACTAGGGTGAGGTACAAATGAGTAAGTCAATCTGTCCTCCAGATCACAGGGATCCTATTTCTCAAGCCAGAAAGGAACAGAAGGTCACTGGGTATAGTACTTGACATTATTATTTTACAAGCAATTCAAACCATCTTCCCAGAGCAAAATCTGTTTAGAGTAGAAATGTGATGCACTGTAAGAAATACTAGTTCTCTTTGGTGGTGTGTATCTTGATTCTCTTACTTTTAAAACAAGTTACTTAATGTCTCTGCACCTCAGTGACCTCATCTGTAAAATGGGTGACATTTACTCCCCAGAAAAGATATAGGATTTAAATAAGGAATTCACCATGAGAAAGGGCCTAACATTAATTCCTTTAATTCTATTAACCTTATCTCCAATATATTTATTTTTAAAGCCTTACAAAGAACATGAGAATGTGAAACTTGGTGACTGGGCACAGAGCAAGACCATAAAGATCATAAATATATGTGTCAAATATATAGTCTTTAAAATATGTTTAATTAGGGTATTTCATTGGTCACTATTACGCTAACGTTAGAGCTGTGGATGTGACAACTCAAAAGGTATCAGTAACAAAACCTGACTTAATGAAAACAGTTTAAATGAAGTACAGACAGCAACCACATAAGGCTTAACATTTTCATTTTTATTAGACCAAGGCACATCTCCGAATTCCTCAGAAACCAACAGTTCTCAAATTTTAAAGAAATGTTATGCTCTGATTTTCACACTTGAAAAAAATAATCTGAAAAGTTGGGCAGCTACTACAGAACTTACCTTCCAAAACTATTTTTATCATACGTTGTGCGAGCTTGTTAAAAATCAAACGGGGAGTTTCAGTGTATCAGCAGAGGGAAGAAAGGAAAGCCTAGAATTTCCAACATCCAACTGCCCAAATCATACATTCAAAACAAGGCAACTTGTTCTAGAAAGAGTATGAGTGTGTGAGCAGCTTAAATGAGATGCCTCTGTCAGTTCCCAAGATAACGTCTTGCAAACGGTGTTAGAAATGAAGCATTTCATATGTATGTATACGTATGACTAAACTATTACGCTGTACACCAGAAATTGACACAACATTGTAAACTGACTATATTTCAGTAAAATAAGAAAAAAAAAAAGAAATGAAGCAATTCAATGAAGTAAAAACTGATGACTCAAGATAATAATTATTTGTGAAAAACCTTCTATATGAGTTCATCTCCAGACTGAAGGCAATTTGTCTCAATATCATATTTCATCTAACAAAGACAGAGACTAGCTGGGACTGGGCTGAGACTTCAGGGTACAAGGAACCTGGTTAAGGTGTCCTCTGGTGGAAGGATGTCCTGCTTAGCCCACCTTATTGCTAGGACCACATGTTACCCCTTCATCGCCTATACAGTGGTGGGGTTGGACTCCCCCGAAGCCTAAGATGAAAAGATTCTCTTGTAAACTGGCAAGAAGCCTGCCCACAGTGGCCTGGCCTTCACAGAGAACAAGCTGGCTGGGAAGTGGGCAATAAGCCTTCCTGGCTTCTTTGTGCCCTCGTGTCCCACGGTCCATCAACCACAGGGATGGCTGCCTCAGATATTCAGGACCTGAGCCCTTGACTGCAGGCTACTGGCCTCCCCAGACATCTTTACATCAGGACACAGGCCATCCAGAAAATGGTAACATCTGTCTGCTACTGATAGCCTGGAAGAGGTGTGGAGGCCAGCAAGGCTGCTCACGGCCAGAAGCAACTGGCACCAGATTCCACTGCAGGCCCCACCTGGTGGCCCTCGGGGTTAGCAGACCCTTGTTCCTGTCCAAAATGTCCGTAAGACATTTGGTCCATGCCAAAAGATTCTTGAAATTTGGTCCTACCCAAAATGTCTGCGATCATATTTGGTCCATGCCAAGTGGTTCTGGAGAGGACCAAATATCAAGGACATCTTGGTGTGGACCCAATGTCTTAGGGGTCAAATGTGTTACAGATGCTCTGGATAGGACCAAATGTCCTGCAAGGGCCTTCAGGACTCGGAGAGATCAATATCTCCCTGAGGCTTTGGAAGGCTGGAAAGCTCCAGGCAATCCTACATGCCATCCAAAACAGGTCAGGTACTGTTCTCACAGAGCCTATACAAAACAAAACAAGCCAAAATGTCATGGAGACTCCTGGCTGAGTACCAGTTCTGCCCACACCTGCTGTGTAACAGTATATATCACTCACCCTATTATTTTATTTTTAAAATTTCCATGTGTGTGAAACAACAACAATAAAAAAAAATCACCGGACAATCTGACTTTAAATCAGTATCAAATATTCAATTGCTAGAATCAGATATGGCCAAATATTTGAGATCGAAATTTTTAAAATATGTGTGAAGGTATGAATATATGTGCATATGCATTTTTCATCATTTTAATGAAACCTAATAGATAACTAATCAAATATATAAGACCGACAAGCCAGGAGGCATAACAGAAAAGGGCTCTTCAGTTGGGAAAAAGATTCATTTCAGGATTCCTTTAAATATCAAGATCTACTTCACATTCAGACTCATTTCAGAAAAAAAAAAAGTACATGAGACTTATTTTCAAAGAATTTGGTTTATAATTTATAGGAAATTTCAAAAACATCCTGCTTAAGGCAAAATCAAACTACGGCTGACCCTTGAACATCCAGGTGTTAATCCTTGTATATCGTATATCTCACAGTTGGACTCCTTTATCTGTAATTCCTCTACATCCGCAGATTCAACCAACCTTGGACGCTGCAGTACTGTACTATTTACTGCTGAAAAACAGCCGTGAATGTATGGACTCACACGGTTCAAACTGTGTTGTTTAGGGGTCAACTGTATATCTAATATATGCAATGAAAACAGTATTCCACACGAACATGTCAGACGAACCCACTGTTCCATTTACAAACATGGGCACACCAAACCAGGTCTGTCCACCCAGAGCCAATTTTTTGATAAGGACTGGCACTGGTATATTGCACAGTTTTCTAGACTATGTTAAGAACCATATCTTTTCATCTATTTCATATCTATTTGGGGATACAAATTTAGTATAGAGTTACTAAGATCAGCAATCTAAAAAAAAACAACTTCCCAAAGATCCCCTAAGAGAAATATAATCAATGCATTGTCTGAACAATGTTGGCAAGTAAAAAGAGATTTTTTTTTAGCTAGGGATTTTCTCAGCCTTTGGTCAGCTCTTACAGGAGAATTTGGAGTGGAGGTCAAGGTCACTCTTTTCCAGTAAAAGTATGACTCAAAGAGCTGAAGACCGCTGTGAGGGCTTATCCTACAAATATACTGAAGTACTGTGATCCCTGATCAAAAAGCAAGAGAGACAGAGGGCTCTGAAGGATGGAGAAAGAAAAGGCAAGGAGGGACCCTTCCAGCTTTGTCTTGTCTCATCTAGCAATTCTGTCCCTGCAAGTGGCCTTCCTGCGGTTCTGCCGATGCCCTGCAGAGGGCAGCACTCACAGTACAATCAAGCATATGGGCTGCACCTCCTGGGGAAGCATCTGAAAGCCAACTCTTCAGGTCCCTCTCACAACTGGATTTTAAGACCCTCGTTTGGGTAATTTTCACAGGCTTCCTGTGCTTGGACTATAAGAGAGCAGCTAATTTACTCACTTTAATTCACACCAGCCCAGGAAATTCTTTAAAGAACAAAGATGTCCCCAATCCCTGTGACTCCGGCTCACTGTCGGGCCTCGCAGGCTGGGCTGTCTAGCATACCTCGTTTTCCTCCTCGTGCTCCAGGATGGCCTGCAGGAACGCCCTCCGCTCGTGGCTTGAAGACTTCTGATCAAACATGCCCGCCTGAATCACTTTCTGATCCACGTTCAGCTTGTACTTCGCGGCTGCGAGGATCTTCTCCTCCACACTGTTCACGGTGCAGAGTCTCAGCACCCGGACCTCGTTCTGCTGGCCGATGCGGTGAGCGCGGTCCTGGGCCTGCAGGTCCTGTGGGAGGGAACACACACGCTTGAAGGCGGTTGGGCCTGGGTTAGCCTAGCAGAGCCATCGCCTACCCGAGAGGGGACCGAGGAAGCATTACTCAACCCAACTTTACTAGTGTGAGACTCTGTCTACATTTGAAAAATATGCAAGCTACCTTCTTTGGAAAAATTCAAGGACATCCTAATTGTAGGAACCTGGGTTCCAATTAGCCAAGCCAACTGAAATACATCTCAGGTTTTGAAATTCAGGTCTCAAGATTTTTTCTTTTTTTTTTTTTTTTAAATCTGTCCCTAGGTTCACCATCAGAATTGCCCCTGACTGAAAATAAATAAATAAATAAATAAATAAATAGAAATGAATCTGAGGTCAGAATTGTCACTTGGATAATAACTTATAGCTAACCTTACGTTGTAAGGTTAAAGGAAGGTGTTGAAAGATGATTTTTCAGACACCGCTGATTTATACACACCTAAATTATACACTGCTCATACAATGATTTTCCATGTAGCAAATTTCTTAGGATCTAATTCCATCAAAGACTCAATCTTTCGTTTGGAGAATGAAAAAGATTGCCAGTGTAGTAGTAAACTGGTCAACTTTTGGGGGACAGAAGTTTGGCAGTATGTATCAAAAGTGTTAAAATTGGGTATGGCCTCTGACTCAGAAATTTCACTTCTGGGTGTGTATCCTAAGGCAACACCATAGACATGCACAAAGGTTTACAATAAGGCTGCACCTCTCAGCATTACGTATCATTTACCATTTTTTTTTTAAAAGCAGAATTAAGTAAGCATTCAACCGTAACAGCTTGGTTAAATAAATTACAGTCTTCTGCTCTATGCGTGTACCAACACAGTACATTTATGATACTGCATAAGACTTAATGACACAAAGCTATAGAAAGTGAAAACTACAAGTTATATATGAGTACGTACATTATGATCTTGTATGCATATATTTATCTACCCCAGAAAAAAGGCAGGAAGGACAAATACCAAGAAGCCAATGTTTTTATCCCCAGGTAATAAGATTATAGGTGTTATTAAATTTTCTTCATTTAACTTTCATGTGGTTTGGTAACTTTTTTTCTGCTCTGAATATATATTACTCTTTTAATAAAAAAATCAGGTTTTAATGAAATCTTTCAATAAAAAGCTCCATAAGCTATGAAGCAGAATTAAGTAGTTTTAAGGCTATGCAATAAAAACATCTTGGTGTGTCACTTTTGTTCATTCTGGTCCAGGTGATGGTCTCTGGACCAGCGCTAAGTAGGTGTTCCCATGCGTCCTCCATCAGACCCGTACACATTTGGAGAGCGAAGCTCTGCCCCTGCATCCGGCACCGCTGGCAGCCTACCCTGCACAGAGCTGGTGCTCCACAGCCGCAAGCCCGTGTCTTGACCAGCTGAGTTTCCCAGTCACCCAGGCCGCACAGGGACACAACAGGCCCAGTCTGCCCACGAGACCTGTCTCTGTGGCAGAGACCTCTACGATTAAATGACTAATTAGGCAAAAGTTTCTCCTCAGAAGATACTTGAATAAGTGATCATAAATATGGGAGATCTAAACCGTGAACACAGCTGGGACTCATCCAAATTAGATTATTTTCCGAAGAGAAGAAAGTGAGCTGAATAATTAAAAATCCAAAGGAGCGGGCGTGGAGGGGAGAAACCTTAAATTTCATTGCCAAGGCCTGAGTTCAGTCGTCTCTCTCAGCTCGTCTTCACCAGAGTGGCTAAGCAGCAGCCAGGCTGGCAAGGTCTGTGCCATCACGTCTTGATCATTTCCTAGAACAGGCGTCACGCACCGTCTCCATGGTGGGCCTGTGGTGACTATTCTGGGCTGTCTGGGCCACTGAGCAACTGCTCTTACCAAAAGGCTGGTACTCACTTTTTTTTTTTCTTATTCAATTTTACATTTTACACTTAAAAATATGAGAACCGTTCTTGGCTTGCAAGCGGTATCAAGTCAGGCGGCGGGCCAGACTCAGCTGTGGGTCGTAGTTGCTAGGACCCCTGTCCTTAGAAGATGCTGACAAACCACGCAACACTAGGCGCGGCAGCAGAATAAGACACACGAGGAGGCGCAGGGCCTGGACCAGCTACAAACAGGTGACAAGTTCTGGGGCTCCTGGGAACTTGCTGCAATCAGTTTTTGTGGTCTTTTTTTGGAGGTGATGGTGGTGGTGTTTCTTTTGGTGTGTTTATTAAGACGATCTATCTAATTGGAGAAGAGCAAAAATTACTGTTTCTAGGCTGAAGTTTACGCAAGGTAAGCCTGTGGGCCCCTAAGCCAGGCATGGGGGAGAGGGAGGAATTATGACACAGAAGTAAGTGCAGTCATCAGTGAGTGGATTATTCGGCGTTTCTGAGGTCTGAAACCTCATCACACTGATTGGGGGTGGGGGGTGGTGGTTAAATCTGAAGATAAGAGCACAGCCTGAGAAAAGGGCCTCTGAGGGGTAACTGGGTGGCTGATCGTTCTGTAACAACAACACAGCTCCAGCTCCACGGGTTAAAATAACTAAAATAAATAAAAGTACCAATGCGTGTTTCTCGTAACAGTCTGGAAATCAGAGTCCTGGTAACACTGATGGGTTTTAGTGCTGATTCCACGTTCATACGTGCTATCTTTGCCCTTAGCGATGGCCTCCAATTAGCAACTTTAAGCCCTCATCTACATCAAATAAAGCTCATTATCAAATAAAACCCCATTTCATCAATACACCTTAATTTTGTTTCATTACGGAAAATTATAGAATCATAGAAAAAAATTTTTTTCAGTGCATGCTGAAACCAAAATGTTTAAAAGAACTCTGTAACTCTCATTTTGGGGGCCAGGCCACATTTATGCAGGGGTCCTAGAGCCCAAAGTTAGGATTCAAACCCGAACTCAGACAGACGTGGGTGTGACTCTTGGCTGTGCTTCTGGGCAACCTAGTACCAACAAGTTTCCTTACATGTCAGATAGTTTGAGGAGGACCTGAAATGAGGTAAGCAAAGTGTCTCACAGTATCTATTACTTAATAAAAGTTAGTTCTCCTACCTTGTAAATGAGAAATCAGTACTCATCTGTATCACTCTTAAGATCACTGAGTTCCAAAAATGAAAAAAAAAAAAGTTTGCTCAAATTAATGGCCATGTCAAAGTGACAGACATGAAAAATCTGGCCAGTCTAGCTGACCAAATCAGGTGGAAGTAAATCCACCGATGGCAGATAGACAAGTACCTGCAGAAATATATGGCCCCGCGTGAGGAACCTGCGGTAAATCAGACCAGAGGAAATGTGGGGTTCTCTGTTTTGCTGCCTAAGTTTTAGTTCACACGCAGTTAAAAACGAGCTGTTGGGTACACATGTAACTTACTTTGATTCTAGAGTTTCACTTTTAGCTCATCATAAAAGTGTGTGTGTGTGTGTGTGTGAGCGAGAGGGAGAGACAGAGACAGAAAGAGAGAGACAGAGAGATGCGGGGATGTCCCGACATCCTTTCTCATGATAAACTAGCATTTCCAGAAACAGTGACTTCCTTGGACTCTTAGCATGACCACCGAGCCAACGAAGGGGGACAACTGAGATGCCATAGATATGTTTACCTTGGAAGATAAAATCTAGTGAACTCTCCCTTCATCTATACACAGGTTATTTTTTCTCAGTGAAGATTTAGGCAGTGGCAAGTAGAGTAATGTAAACATCCAAACACACTGAGCGTCCCGGGAGGGGAGGAATCCCATACGCCCTCCGCTAGACACGCAGCCTAGCTCAGGGCCTGAGGCAGCACAGCCCTCAGTACCCGCCTGCGAAACAGACACCGAACCACAGTGGGAAAAGGAAACCACAGGTCTCACACGTGATCACGAATTCTAGCTGTGCTGTGGAGTGCAGTGTGGGCTATAAAAATATATAAGATAAATATATAAATATTTCCTGAAGGCTTGGCACTAATATGCTTTATGCTGGTTGCCTGCAACCCTTTCCAAGGTCAGAAAATTTCAACAGTAACTCTAATGTCTTCGCCGAGAGAGGACTGGGGGGGGCGCGTGCAGTGGTCCAACGCTGGTGGCCGGCCAAAGGTTTGGAACCACCGGGTTATTTTTTAAATCGGCGCTCCCCAGCTGTGCGAGAACGCCTGTGCCTGGATCCCGTGGGAGCATGTACACAGAGACGTGTACGGCGTCTACACAGCTGGGCAGACTCAACGAAATTAAGGGCGGGATGGCAGGAAATGAGAAATGGGCAGGGATTTTCTTTTTGAAGTTTCCTCATAATTCAATTGTACCCCTGAACCCTCCTCCAGCTAAAAACAACTTCGGGAAGCCTCCTCCACCCCATCTTCACGGCAACCTAGTGAGACAGTACCATTCTGTGTACTTATCATCCAGGAGACTGAGACACAGCGAGGAGCCCAGGGACAGCCAACGCAGAATTTACATTCCCACGCGAGCGCTGTGACCTTCCCTTTCAGTATTTTGAATCTACATTTGTCCCAAGATGAATCATGTCCTCAAGAATATCATTCCGCCAGTATCTTACAGGCAGGTGCCCCCACTTCCCACAGTAATTTAAGGACACCTGCACCACAGAGGACCTATTTTATTTGTTTTGTTTTGTTTTTAAATAATCGAAGTACTCCTTTAAAAGGATAAAGTCTACGACTTACCTGCCTAAGAGAACTTAGTAGTAGATACTCCATAGAATATTTTTTATGGTAATTTTAAACAAAATGCACAGCATAAAAGACTAACGTGTATGAATGGTTTGACCTCAGGGAAGTTACTTAAAGCTTCCTGGGACTCACTTTCCCTGACTGTAAAGAGACAAACGGTAACATGAACAACCTCACGGGGCTGCTGTGCAACCTGAATGAGGCACTGCCCAAAAAGCGGCTGGCACTGAGGGAGGGTCCAACAGATGTTGGTTGTTGTTTTTATCTTGGAACATTTTTGATTTATCCTTACTTTACCAAACAGACACTGCTCAGCGGCAATCCCAGGAGCTAGGGGAGGGGGTTGGTTTAGAACGAAGCAGAAACTGAGTTTTTGGCCCTGAAATTTGAGCTCTTCAAAGGTACTTCAAAAGCATGTGTAAGACATCTCAATATCTATGCCCCGAGGGAGAGAAGAGCCGTAAGAATGTGCTAGGCTATCTCCCTTTGGAGAAATGGTCCGCTCGTGTAGAAATCCGCTCTGCCCCGTAAACGTGCACTACAGGACCGCGAGCCCCCCAGTCCCTCCCCAGCAGGGAGGCCGGGGCACCGAAGGCAGAGACATGCAGACCTGATGAGGATTCCAGTCGCTGTCAAAGATGACCACGGTATCAGCGGCCTGCAGGTTTAAGCCCAGGCCGCCGGCTCTGGTGCTCAGCAAGAAAATGAAGTACTGGGACCCAGGTTCGTTGAATTTCTTCAGCAAAGCAGCCCGATCTTCAGACTTGGTGGTGCCTGAGGGGATAAGAAAAATAAATTTGCCAATTAACTCCTGTCTGAAAATGGCACAGGGCTAGACAAAAAGGCCTGCTTCCTTGAGAAATACACTCAGACTCCTCTTAGTATTGGTAAGGAAATCCCCCAAGGTTTCTGCACTTTGGAAAGGAATTCTGAACATTCTGCAATTAAAAAAAAAGGTAGTAAGAGACTTTTCTCAAATCAAGAAGGAATACTTTGTCTACCGCCCATTGTTCCAAAATGTTGAAAACATTCTGACTGGGCACCTGAGAAACTTCGCAAATCCTACAACATTCTTATGCTAACCTAAACTGTGGTGAAAACATTTTGTGGGTTTATTTTTATGCTTTAAAACACCAAATAATTAACACACACACACAACATACATGCCTACAAGGATTATTATAATGGCTCAGAGCTACTTTGCTGATAGGCATTGGAGTGGGGACTTCTTTATGCCAAGACAATGGAAACAGAAGGAAACAGATTTCTACTTTATTTTACCATTCAGATGGCTACTGAGCATGATCTGGGTGGCAGAGACATAAAACGTGTGTGGAATATTTTTATCCTTGTTAACAAGACTTGAAGCCAAAAAAATTCAAAAAAAAAATCTCTCAGTTGGTTTTTCATGCTGACATTCTGCTCTGTTGGGTTCAAAGGACATAAACTAAAACCAAACACAGCACACGTAACACACCTACCCCCTGGTGTCTGATGAGACTCCGAAATAGCAAACAAGCAGAGAGTCCCAGACCCCAGACGATGGCACTCACTTTTAGGGCACAAAGGGTCCCATAATGGCATCCCAAACCAGCCCCTCAATCACACACCACATGTTTGTAATGTATCTACCTGGCCATCTCACGAACTGCATTGTGGAAAGAGGGGGGAAAAACTACCAAATTCTATCTGAACATATTTCACCAGAAAAGTATAGCTACAGAGTTTTGAAAAAGGCCACAGGCTGTTGGGAAATATGTATGTACGTTACATGATAGTCCCTAACTGCCTGCTATACAAATATTATTTCTACATGGTATTCTTTTTTTAAGGATGAAAATATACTAGTAATTTATTTCAGAGGATTAAAACATTTAAGTGACTACAGCTAATGGAATCAAGTTACTGTCAGGGTTCAGGTTCCCAAACACTTGGGGGATCTGTCTTTCATATTAACAAAAATAATAAGTTCCCTCTTGAGGAGGGAAAAAGAAAACTTCAGAATACAGCAAATGGGAATCAGAAACAAGAGGATTTGGGATTTCTCCTTGTTCGTGTTCTTTAGAGCTCGTTCTACTTTCCAAATCAGATTTCAGGGTTAGCAAAACCTGGTCAAATCCTACAATGATGAATTTTAAGAAGTTAGCTTTTGGGGGAGGGACACAAAATATGTTTTGTTAAATGAGGTTTCAAACACGTGGTACCCTTTTTTCTGGGGTTTTCAGAATTGGCTTTCTGAGATCATGGTGCACTATCTGTTCACAATGCTTGTGGAAGACCTGTTCCGTCCTATTGTGAGCCCTTTTTGCTACACCATCTGTCCAGGTGCAGTGATTTTGTGATTACTGGTTCACATTTTATCCTCCGCCTTAAACTAAAGGACAAGCCACAGAAACCTCAAAAAAAAAAAAAAAAAAAAAAAAAAAAAAGAAGAAGAAAAAGAAAAAGACTTCTAAAATGGGGAAAGAAGTTCCCAGAGAAAATGGTAGTCAGCCCTTTATATCTACAGGTTGTCCATCTAGGGATTCAATCAACAGTGGATCAAAAGTATTTGGAAAAAAAAATTCCAAAAAGCATAATTGGACTTTGCTGAGCACAGGCAACTATTCACAGAGCACTTGCATTGTATTAAGTATCGTAAGTGATCTAGAGACGACGGAAAGTGTATGGGAGGATGTGCACAGGTTACATGCAAATACAACACTGCTTTACATCAGGGACTCGAGCATCTGTGGAGTCTGTCTGGTACTTGTGGGGGTCTTGGAATCAATCCCCCTCTTGGATACCAAGTGACAAGGGGCCTACTATATCTGTTTTCTGGCATCAGGGTACAAAAGCTATGCATCTATATACTATGAGGATAGAAGTTCACTTTTAATCCACTGAACGGAAAAATAATCACTTAACAATCACATGCATTAAGATACAAATAAAACTAATTAGTGGATATGCCTACTTGCGGTGAAATAACCCTAAATGCGAAATAAAGCACTGGAGGAAAAAAAAAAAAAAAAAACAAAGAAACAAACGGAAACAAAATTATCCGGTCAAAGGCGTTTTCAGGCCTTATGCTAGATACGGCAAGGAGACCGACTGACCACGTATCTGGTGTGTATTTAAACTGTATACATATCTTGCAACTTGACAAATTATAAAGCTAGAGGGGAAAAATATGATGAAATCACTTTCCACACAAAGCTATGGTCTTTCTTATTACAAGGTTCAGAATTTGCTGGATTAACTATTTCCATTAGTCAAAGGCCCCCTAGCCAAGATCTTTGCTGATCACCAGCAATCTTTGGAATACTGCTCAGGGAGGTTCAAACTACCGTGTCAGGCTTTACCCCTAGGAAAATAAACGCTATCCGTAGGTGGCACAGGATTTCAAGTGTATGGAGTCCATGTTCTTTTCGACTTTGATTGAGAACATGACCCAGAGTACAATTAATAATAAGGGCAATTGTGTTGAAAATTGCAGAATTTGCCGGAAGGAACACACGGCCAGGCTTTCACGATGACTCATTTCAACTTCGCTTCAGCTGCTTTTGGAAAACGTCGTCTCCTGGGATGTAACTTCACCACTTGCTCTCACTCAGAAGTCATTTCCAGTGAAAACAAAGACTATAATGGAATAGTAGTTAAATCTATTCATGCAACCATAATCTTTGCAGAAAAAAATCTACTTAGCTGTCATCAAATTTTTTTTTCCCCCGAGGTCGAAAATCTGGGACATCAAATTCAGCAGTGAAAAATCTGAAGTCTTTGGAACAGCTGGGTTAAGGGGGGTATGTCCAGGGGGCAGTACAGTTGGACGTGCGTGTGCTGATTTATCCACTGGTATTTGCCCATCACTTCTTCCTAGCTCCAGGATAAACGGCTGCTGCTTCCTTCAGGTAGAGGACCCTGCAACCTTCTCAGTGCCGTTGGTGTCACCTAATGGAACTTGCTTTCTTGCCTCCTCCAATCTAACAGGAAGGCCTTGGATGGTGGGAAGGGCTCATTCTCCTGAAATGGTTATTTTCAATTAATCAATTTTAAAATGTTGAAATAAGTTCAAAATTATTCTTAAAATGCTGCCCCTAGGGAAGCAGCCTGCATTTTCAGAGATGGGATATACCTGGCTGGATCTGCTAAAACTGATCTAACCTGATCTGGAGTCAGATCTAAGGCAGGACCTGGTTTCACCATTTGCTTCATGTGTAACCTCTGGCACATGAACTCATCTCTCTAAACCTTTGTTTTCTCACCTGTTAAGTGCGGATCGTGTTCCTACCTTGGTAAAAGGGGACAAGAGGAGCTTGCTTGTGTGTTGAGAAAATTAAATTAATAACGTACGTGCAGTGCTTGGCCTGGAATCCGGCACGTAGTAGGCATTCCACAAACGCTAGCTTTTATGACTATTGTGATTAAGAACAGTAAGGACCACAACCAACGGGCTACTAAAGGTACTCACTCTCTCAAGCTGGCGAGAAAACATCAGAGTTTTGTTTCAAGGAAATCACTTCTTGCCAGTTTCAAAGACTCAAAACAGTCCAAGGCTGCAGTCCCCAGAGAGCTGAGATTCCCACAAGAAATGCCACAAAGCAGTGAACGGCAGTTCAGCAGGACACCTGTGGGGGCCGATATGTGCAGGGGAAAACAGAGCCCTCACCCGAGCGGCAGTGAAGGCGGCCTTGCCTTTCAAAGGAAGGATGCTGAAGGAGGACTGACCTCTCCCCTCACAGACAAGGTGGGACCAATGGATCAGGTCAAAGGACAAGACATGGCAGATTTGCCAGAAACATACCGTGGATGGTAATAACGGCCATGAATTCAGAATTAACGTTTACTTAACCATTCATCTGTTTTAAGTGACTTTACAGGGGAGAGGTTAAAAGATTTTTTAAAAAATCAAGTCTGTCAGCAGCTATAATTCACTTAAAAGTTAATAATGCCCTTAAGAGGTAGACCCTCTGGAGAATTCACTTATAAACTCAAGTAAGACAGCATACGGCAGGTCTGAGATTGATGTGCACCCAGTTACATCCAATTCATGACAAAAGGGGGACAAAATGTTGGACTGAAAAGAAAACAAAATCTTTTAATGGAACATAAACTTTAAATGTCTGATTTAACAATGACTTGAATATTGCATTGGATGAAAACTGCTATTTATAACACACTATGCAGCATTCAACACCATTCTGGCTGTAAATTAGCTCCCACTCCTACTTACCACTCTGAAAACGTTATCCCTTGCCACAGTGTGAAAATTTTGATATCTTTAATCTCTAAAATATTAGGGCCACCATCCAAAAACAAACAGCAACTTAGGAAGTATCGCTAAGTTCATTTTTTCCTTCCTTTTACATTTTCATACTAACTTTTTTTAGGACATGGTATTTAAATTTGCCTATGTTTATGGCAAATATATTCCATAGTTTGCAAAATCCAGGAAACCATCAAGTCCTTTCTGTTAAGGTAGAATGTAGATGTGTTTTACTTAGACAAAGAGAGAAGCTTTAATGATAGAATCTTAAGTAAACTACTACAGTGTTACCAAAGAGAGGAGACATAGCCTTCATTCCCTTAAAATATGCCTTCGCAGGAAAAGCTGAAGACTTACCGAAATATTCTGTATGGTACGCAGGTAAGACAAGCCTATGGGCAAGATGGGCTTTTTAAATCTTAGTTTAGTTTAGTTTAATTGTGGTTCTTATAAATGATTCTAAGTCTACTGGTTTTGGCTTGTATGTGGGATAAAAAGCTGTGCAAATGATCTCAGCTTATTTGAAAGTGGAAGATACAGAAACCGCTATCGAGAGAAGCTGCACCCACCCTGCCAGTTAATTCTTCAACACTCTGACCCCCTCTCTGGGCTGACATGCGAGCCGAGTGCCCGTGATCCCTGCGCCCTGAGGGCGTGGCTCCCGAGCCTAACTCCTTACACACTCACCATCAAGGCGCAGGTAAAGGAAGTTCCGAAAAGCAAAGTAATCCTCCATGATGGTCATGAGAGACGTCATCTGGCAGAAAAGCAGCACGCGGTGATTAGTCGCTCTCAGTTTTGGCAGAATACGATCAAGTAGCTCAAACTTTCCTGAGGCCCGATACAGCTCGGCCCTGAACCCAGAAATGCAAAACAAGAAGACAGTATTACTGCTGTCTTCTTGAAGGATCCAGAACACCTCTGCTCTTCATATGCACCTCGTACATCGTAAACATTCAATGAACAACTGCGGAATGAATGAACGAATGGATAGCCACTCCAGAACAACTCAGGGTATTTCACGGAAAAAGAAAATGTATTTCTACCAAACCCATCATATATGCTAGATATGACAGCAGATTCCAGAGAGGAAAAGAAACCTTTTCATGTTCCTAATACCTTCACTGTTTCTCTCCACTCTCTCTCCCTGTTTCTCTCCCTCTCAAACACATGCATACATGTATGTGTTGTTATTTCCTTATATCCCCACTTACTCAGTGTATAAAACGATTAATTTAGGGCACATAAGACTCATTCAAATACCCTTTGAGCACCTACTGTGCACCGAGCACATGCTGGGCGTGTATATAAGCAGAACAGAACCCCTGCCTCCAAAGGGGTAATTAACAACTTGTGATAAGTATGACAAAGAAAAATAGCAGGTTGTTCTGAGAACTCAGAGCAACACGTGGTATCTTCTTTAGCCGAGAACTGAGTTCGGCAAATGTCGGCCCTGGACTGCTGCCTGTTTTTGTAAATAAAGTTTTATTGGAACACAGCCACGCTCCCTCGTCTCGGCCTAGGCTGCTTTCACGCTACCATGGCCAAGCTGAGCAGGTGCAGAGACTTTCTGGCCAGCCAAGGCGAAAATATTTGAGATCTGGCCCTTTGCACACAAAAAAATTTGGCAGCTACTGGTTTAGAGTGTCAAGGGGCGACCCTGCTGCAGAGAGCACAGTTTAGCTAAAACCTGAAATAAAGGGCAAAAGGCAGCCAGGAAAGGAGGGGCTTGAGAGTGGACAGGAGGAAATGCCAGGAAGTGGGAAAAGTATGTGCAAAGGCCCTGAGGAGTAAAAGAGGCTGGTGAGTCTGAGGAATTGAAAAAATGGTGTGTGTGGCTTAAGCACAAGTGACAGGGTGGGAGACACTGGGAGATGCCAGCAGAGACGAAGAGGGTGGAAGTGGGGACAGATCCTGGAGGGCTCTGAGCTTTAGTTCTAAACACAGCGGAAAGCCACTGATGGGTTCTAAATAGGGAGCTAATGAGAGCTGACATTTTTAAAAAAGATTACCATGTTCACTGCAAAGAATGGATTAGGGAGGGGACAGAGTCCTGGGTTACATAGAATTTCAAGTAAAAAATACGATGGTAGAGTGTTGTTGGATGGAGAAGAATGTCAATGAGCTAAAGTAGGATTTTTTTTTCCTCCATAAGAAACCACTTTTCTCTTTTATCAACAGAGATGTGTTACATTATTTAAGCTTGGTTGTAGGGTTGGGGAAACTCACCAGTGCACATGCAGTCCAGTCTGTAACACTGAAATGTATCACTGGTGGCAGATTTTATGACACATTTAACAGACACATTTTCAAGTGCATGTCTTCCCAACGTCCATCCCCTGCTCTGAGAACTGTCCTCCAAACACTCCCTGAGGCCATGTTTTCAATATGCAACCCTAGCCAACCTGACGTGAACATAGGACCCAGAGAAAAGGGAGAAAAGGAGAGACAGGAGAGCCTGATGCCATTGGCTCTGGATGGCTTCCAGTTCCCGGTTCTTAGTCCAGTGACAGTCTGCCCTTGGGACCCAAGAATGACCCCTTTATCCTAATAATAAATTCTCTCTGGTGCCAAACAAGCAAAAGAGAGACTTGCTGTTAATGCAGGGTTCTTTTCTGCTGGTGTTGCAGACATGATGCTCTTCGACGTCCAGGGCTAATGGAAAACATTTCTTACACAGACCATACTCTAACAAATTACGACAACAAATTCCTATACGTGTGTAACAGATGAGACCTTTCCTCTCATGCACGTTAATGTTAAATATCAACTTGAAATTTAATATGATAAATTCTCTTTGCACCCAAGCTACACTATTGGTTATAAGCAACAACCATTTGAAGCTCTGACGTTTTTAGAACACTAGGACACTATTAAGTCTATTAAAGGAAATCTATGTCCTTTGAACAGCCACTTACTCAAGGCATGTAGTAATTTATGCCAGTCAAGTAAAAAAGAATGCTGATAACAACTTCTGTATCCCCCACTGAGGAGAGAGGAGGGCTGAGGAGGCTGGCAGTATGTACATGTGCGATAAGAAGCAGTAGAGAGAAAAGTTTAGGTAGGACCAGTAAACTATTTTTTGGAAGAAAAAAAATATAAGATTTACCCATTGATGACCCCATTTGAATAGCCCAGGTGTTCAGCAAAGGATTCCTTTAAAGAAAAAAAAAAAGGAGAAAAGAATTTTAAAAAATAGATATGTAATTATTTCCTTAATGATTATTTTATAGTGAACTCATCCTATCTATTTCTAGAGCACAGTTAAACAAAATAATGAATAAGCAAGAAAATACTTGTTACAGGATGAACCAGAAACTCTGTCTTTGAATTCAGACTATAGTCCTGCCAGAAATGTATCCTATAAGTTTCTGCATTTCTAGACTCTCATACTGAGATGATCAGGTTAGTTCACTCATCAGACAGCGGTTAAGGGTTCCCTGGCCAAGAGCTGAGCGAGGGAGGTACTGGGGATCCAGAGATAAATGAAGCAGTCAGGAGCTTAGAGTCTAGACTAGAGGAAGAGCTGCACAGAAGCAAACCAAGATTAATGTGACACAGAAATCTGCTGCTGAAATACTTAACAGTAAAAGTAACAACGATTACACACGTACTACGTATTACACACCTCAGTTTAGTGAAATCCTAACGTCCCGTCCACACTGTGCTTTTCTGTATTGTCAGTAAGGCCCTAAATGCACACCACCTCTCAGGCGACCGGCTTTCGCTTTTAAAATACAGAACTTAATCACATCCTTCCCTCCTCACTGATCCTGTGGAAGAGATAGATGCCTGCTCTCCATGTGATTTTCACATTCCTACTTTATGGAAAGGGAGACCATCTGCCAAAAGGAGGGCATGTCACACCTTCACATTAGCCACCAGCTGGCTCCCTGTTCTGCTCCCCTTCCTTCCCTGATCACCGAAGCTTTCCTCCAAGGGGACCAGATCTCTCCCTCTGGGCTCTGCTCCCAAACATGCTCGTCATTTATGGTAAGGCCCAGCCCCTCAAGATGTGGCCCTGCAGCAAAATTAACACCAATGGACCAGGGCCAAAGCCCCTACCCTGACTCCAAGAACCGTGCCTGCCCTCTCTGCAGGTGGCCATTCCTTCCTTTTCTTTAGGTTCCACTCCCGTCTCTAAGATGGTTTGTGTCACTGGACGGTAACAAGGTCAGGTATCAGCAGCATTTTAAAAACACTGTTTGTATTTCTCTGGTTTGAAGATCCCTAGGGAGGCAGCGAGCCCATCTGAGCGACTGGGTTCCCGACATGATGTGGTAAGAACAAAGGACGTGCAAACAAACAAAGCGAAGACAAAAGCAAAACGCACACACCATCTCTGGTTCACCACTGCGATACCTTTGCCAATGACTGTGGGTCTCATTTCCAGGAATATGCTCCTGAAAGTTTTGCACGTTAAAAAAAAATTGCAAATCAAACCCTGTCTTTCTATTGACTGCTACTTCAAATGTAAATATGCAGGCATTGGAGGACACGTTATGTTGCTTAAACTTAGCTTCTTTGATGCCCACCCCCCAGCCCCAACTCTTCCCAGGTGCTCCTGATGGAAGCTTGAGGATGGAAGGTGTCGTCCCCTTTCCTGACGCGGCCCAGCGTGTTTCAAAGGATCCTTTTTGTCCGATAACCAAAATGAGGTACGAATGACATAATTTTCATAATTTCTAAGTCCTAAAACCCCTCTATACAGTAAGTATCTTTAAACTCTTTTTAGGAACAATAAGATGGTGGGTGACAGGTTAACCTGACATGACCCCAATCATTTTCATCATTAGACCTTTTTGTTTGGCTCCCCCAACCCAACAGCACTCCCCACAAATTGATCCCTTCCATCCCGTTTATCACATTACTGGTTTATCTGACGCTTCAAAACTTTTTCCTTCTGCCAGTCCTATAATCTATTACCATCTGATGACAGGTCAAGTCCGCTATAGCTTGGAGATGCCGAGTGACTTACACCAGGTGACAGGTAAAAGGGACCTGGGGTGTGGACGCACCACCATACACTGGATTCTCCTTCTCCTACGTGTCGAAATAAGTTTGTTGGTGGGACTTTCTTTCCTTCCTTCCTTGCTTCCTTCCTTCTTTCCACCCTTCCCTCCCTTTTACCATGTTGGTATAGCCAATTATACTTAGATCGAGGACTTTCTACTCTATAAAAGGTGCTGCCCTCAAGGAATTAAAGGCAACAGCAGTGTCAGGAGTCTTTCTAATTTCCCACCGCAGCTGGGACAGGATTCTAGGACAGGGAGAGGGTGTGCAATAAATACTCTTACCTAACAAGCACGGTTACCAAAGACAAGGGAGAAAAAAAAAGAATCTTTAAAGTCAAGAACATTTCAAAGTCCCAGTTCCAAGAATATGATCCTGAAGGATGAATTCCTAGAACCTTCTGTTTATTTTTTTTAATAAACCAGTGCAGACGTGGAGCCTGCAGTGCCCGGCCCCATGCCTCCCGCTCACCTGCAGTGGAAACAAGCACGACACTGGCAAATAACTGCCCTGGGCGCCACCCGCATCCGCAGCGACACTGAAAAGTGGAGACTACAATTGTCGCTCCGTTTCCTTCCTGCTCAAGTCAATTATTCCTACTGGGGTAAAACTCTGTCCACTTAGGAAACCCATTTCCATGTAGTGAACAGGGCAGGAAATGTCCTCGCCCCTAAAAATCGCTTCCTAGAGACCAGAGCATCAGGATAAAAGCCTGGATTTACATCGTCATGATAGAAGCCAGGAAGGAAAGATAAATCTCAGTAACAGACTAAAGTCAGCGACTTTTACAGAGAAAATCTTTCAAGAACATCCTTCTCTTCCACAGGTAAATACATTAATATTTTTCACAGCATCCTTCTGAGGAAGCTGGATGTAGTCATCATTATCTTCAATTTCAGAGCTCCTAGCATAACAAGGCAATTCACAGCACTTACCCAAACCCACATAATGAGCTGTAGCTTACAACATTTTCGCGCTACTTTAAACCTCAGGTTATAAAATTCCAGATGCTCAAGGGCGCGATGCCAATGAGAAGCCATAACTAGAAACTTCATGTTTGTTAATTCTGCTCGTCAGGCTATCAGACTGTGCTGTTTCAACTTCAACACGCATTTTAACCGTTTTATTTATTAATTTATTTAGGAAGAAATTTTTGCTTTACGTAGTATTAGGAGGACTAGTACCATCAGGATCAGGGTCACAGCAGAGAATGCAGACTCACCTCGATGTGCTGAAACATATATGGGTGATTACAGATTTTTCTCAACTGCATGATAGTGTTCATCAGTGTCTTAGCACCTCCTTTCCCCTAAGAACAAGCAGAGAGAGTCAAAACAGAAGTTATGAACTGGATCACGTATCTCCCATTTTTAAAGAGTCGGCTTCCACAGAACGAGCAAAGAGCCACAGGTCTTCTCAACAACCTCCACCTCTTGTGGTCCGAAGTTCCCGATACTCACACATAGAAGTTTCTGAATTAGATACAACACCTTCCTTGTGACTACCTCATCCTATAAGAGAGAATTAGGTCCGGATGATGGTTTTGGGAAATAACTGTCTATTCCCTAGGCTTCTGGGAAGACAGAAGCATGAACAGATAGATGCCCAGGAAATGAAATTGGATTTTAAAACCTTCTAAAATGCTACCCCATCCTCAGGCACATATATTTTGTGCAGAATTGACCTGAGCAGAGCTAACTGTTTTGGAGATACAAACACTAAAATGGTGTTTATTTCTAACTGCCCCGATGCAGTGTGCAGTTAAAGGCTAAGAGATTCCCTTCGGCAGCAACAACAGCTACAAAAAAGGCCCAGCAATTTCTCTCCACAAATCAGCAGCCGCCGCGATGCTTGCTGGGAGCGTCCGGTGTCACAGCCATAGAAGATGCACGGTGGCAGCCTGAGTAGCATCATCTTCCGCAACGCACCTTCTTATCCTTCTCAGAACCATCTGTGAGGAGGATCCCTTTGGCTTGCATGTGACGATACAGAATCTTCTGCAGAGCCGACATGTCGCACTTGATCACATATTCAACCTGGGGGAAAAGAAAAGTAAGCAGGTAAGAGCAGGAGAGAGAAGGTGCCTGTTCTAAGACTGTTGAGACAGGGCTGTTGGTGGCGCTCCTGGAACCGCGAAGCTCTCTCTCTTTCCCCTTCTCATGAAGTGCGGGGTGGGATGTGGTGGTGACGGAGGGGACTACAGCCATCCGTGCTAAAGGTACCGTTATGACAAAGGGATCTTAGAAAGGTTATACGTAATAGAGGCTATGAAACTTCTTGACTTATTCCATATTTTAGAGAGAGACAGAGACCGAGAGAGACAGAGAACTGGCTTGCAAACTGTTCAAATTCAAAGATGTTCAATACAGAGTTCTGTTTTGTTTTGTTTTTCAGTATTTCCTCTGCTTCTCAACTATACCCCCTTTCATATGAACATAATAGTTTTAGGAAAAACAGTGCCTGGCCAATAACCTATGATTTTCTTTGTAAAACATTTTTTAGATGGTCATATGTGGCTACCTCCCAATGCTGATCCTAAAAGGAGATTTAGAAGAGCCCTAGGTTGACTAAACATAATTAACCTCTGCTTTTGAAAGATGAGAGGATACTGTCCAGTGAGGATACCAGGGGAGGGAAAGGAATTAATCCACAATCAGATGCAACTTTATGACCATCTTTTTTAGAGCAAGGCCTTGTGCGTGTCCATTTGCAATCACAGGAAAACCCAATTTAAAACAGTTAAAGGGAGTTCACGTGCTGGTGGTCTCCCACATACATGCATGCTCCTAATGCATAAGATCTGCCTTGATTATTTCCTATCATTGTTTTTCTTTATTAAAAAAATCCCCAGAATACAAATGCACAATTTTCACAATAAACGTCAAATAAATGCCTAGAAATCTGCAGAAAGTGATTAAAAACAAATCAGCAAGCTGCCTAATGTTTAACAAACTGATGAAAAATGACCAGGTTATTTTCGGCTCCGAAGGCCAGGATGAGAAGGTCACAGATGAAGAGAAGTTGAATATTCATTCAATTGTTGCTTTAGAAGGACCCTGCCAGGCCAGATGGAACCGCAATTAATAGCCTTTTGCCACCAGTTTTGATGCACCAGATCAGATTCGAGAAAGGTTGGCTCTTTTGCAGAAAAGTTAAGAAAAGCAAGCGACCTGCCATAAACTTGTTTTAGTTTTTAACAACCTTCATGGCCAGCGAGGGGAAAAAAAATCTCCAAGTTTAATGAATAAGGATGCACTTAGCACAGGCTTGGTGTTTCACATACCTGATCATGTCATATTTTTAAAGTACTTTGACTTTTTCAAGAGCTATTGGTGCTCAATGAAACGTGATCACGGCGAAGAAAAATGTTAAACTTCAGACGTTAACAAGTATAATGATAAAAATAAGATTTAAGGCGAATATTATTGAGCTCTTTCTATGGACCAGGCCCCGTGCAAACAAGCTCTATGTGCCTTTTCTCATTTTACCACACAAGAGCTGTAGGAGAGAGCCACAGTTAGTGGGGTGTGGATTTTCTAAATGAGGTACCCACGCATCAGACTGGGTTGAACTGATGCCGCTACGTAACAGTGCACTTAGCACTGAACCACACTCCACTTTCTTAAGTTCTAGGCTGGGGATGACCAAGGAGACGTTCAGGCTTCCCAGGTCCGCCCTGATGTTCACCTTCGCCTGGGCCTCCCTGCCAGCCAGCTTCCGCACACCTTCCTGAGCGTGGGAAGGACGTCTGAGGCTTCCCCGTAAGTGCGGTCAGAGATGCAGATCCACCATGAGGGACCCTCAGCCCCTTCCCGTCAGTCAGCTGCTGCTGAGAGCTGGCGGAAAGGGAGTCTGGGAAGCAGGACGCATGCATATTGAGGCCACGCAGACAGGGATGTCAAACATCCCCACAGCGGCCAGGTCAGCAGAGAGGCGAGCTCATCCCTAGAATCTGATGGCTGCTGTGACCAGTCACCCCATAATCCTTATAAACTGCAGAAGTTTGGATTTTTATATAACGGATTTTCCTAAAACAGGGCATATTTTCAACTTGCAATGTGTGTGTGTGTGTTTTTAAAAAGCCTGTCTCTATTAGCCAGTTCTAGACATAAGTAAACAAGATGAAGAAGTTTTACGGAATGAATAAATGAAGAACTTCAGTTAATTGCCTTTTATAGCTCTTCTAAAGTAACAAACGGGGGTATGGGACAAATGAAAACCTTTAACACTCCAGCTCTGCAACTTGTAGGACCACAGCTACAGTACGCTGGGAGGTTGTTCAAGGCAGTCACATGACCGCTGTGCCCATTCTCCAGCTGATTCAGTAACTCAGGTCCACGCTGAACAGAAAGAGGGTTATCCAGAGATGCCAAGACCACAGGAAGTTAAAGAAATATCAACAGCATCCAGTCTCCAAGACGCATTCACTAGCAAAATACAATACCTGAGTATTTAGGCTTTTGCTGGGATAAGCGTGGTGTAAGAACCTTGTCAATATGTAATGTTTTCAGACTGTTAATGAACAGGGGGTTATGGAACAAATCTCTCTCACAGCAAACTGATCAACTTTGCACACTATCTTGCCAACTCCCACTTAAAAATGAACAGGATGAACCAAATCTGTCCAAAAAACGGAGTTATTACACAGAAAAACACAATGATGCAAAACACACATTTCAGAATTGGCTCGTCTAAAGAGAAAAGTCACATCAAACTATCTCATACAACAAATAGTGTACAATGCCAAATGATCTATGTTTAAGAGAACAAAAGTTAGAACTCCCAATATGTGTGGTTCCAAAATACAATCAGAAACATATTAAACAAATACCCAAATCTAACCAAAAAAATGTAGAGCTAAGGGGCTCAAAAGACATTCTAAGGCACTGAAAAGTTAGTGTCCAAAAAGTAATCTGAAAAACATTTGCTGGAAATGTTCACAGGAACTTAGACGATGTGTCTGTCTGTAATTTGCAGGAACTCCATTTTTCACTTACTATCAGAACAGTGCTATCACAAGCATCAAATATTAAACAAACACATGTCCGGGAAACCTGGCAAATGTGTATGAGGCCCTTTGATAACAATGCAAGTCCCCAAGCTCATAACCTTATTTGGCTCACAAGCAGAACACTTCTATGGAGCCGGTAAGAGTGAACTCAGTGAGGTTAGTGAAAAAAGGCTAAAGTTAAAATACAAGGCTAATGGATGTAATGTTACATTAATGTAAGTTAAAACTAAATGTGGTGAGACACAATTGACTCTGGTAATTTTATAAAAGCTGCCCCCATTGCTCGCTTTTGGAAACCAAGATGAAATGCTGAAATTCCCCTTCTCTCTCTATCCTACATTCTCTACTTCTATCTAACAAAAAAAAAGTACTTCATGGTGTTTCCCAGACTCCTCGAACTGAAAATACAAGCCTGCAGTTTCAGAAACACAATTTCAGGGGCAGATACTTCAAATACGTTGGCAGGGGAAGGAGCCACAACGGCTGAACTTGCAAAACCTACTTTTTCTGGAAGCTGGGATTCCACTTCTTTCTTCAGTCTCCTCAGTAAAAATGGTCTCAACACCTTATGCAGACGTCTGATGATCAATATAGTTTCTTCTTCATTTAAGTCCACCTACAAGAAAACCTTAGATGAATTTGATCTTTTTGTTTTTTAAAAAAGGATGTTTCATGTAATAACTCTTTGTGCTACATTTATTATTGGTTTCAATACATGATTGAAATTTTATGTGCATTAAGGCCGGGTTTATACCCGTCATGTACACATCAGAATTCTGTTCCCACCTGCCTACCAGGTGGTAATAAAACAGCCTCTAAATGGGTGTCTTTGTCTTACTGCTGAGTTCTGGGGAAAAGGGCCCAGAGCCACCAATTTTAAATCAGTAGTGTTAACAGCTCAGAATTTTATGGGATATGATTGCCATAAAGGTTGGCTGAAGACTGGGGTAGGACACGGGCAATAGGGCAACAGTGAATGTGTTTGTTCTTCCTTAAAATTGAAGCATTAAGTTAGGCTCTTAACTTCGTCTGTCTCAGATGCAGAAACGTACCAAGGGAGCAAGGCTTGAACACAAAAAGCAGAACAGGGTAGATCCAGTTTATGCTGGTGGGTTTCTAAGCCCCTCTACTTCACTCTTCCTTTGCTCAGCTCTCATCTTGTTCAAGTTCAGTCCTATTTATGAAGCCTCTGCTTTCTCTTTCACCTTCCTCTATTAGCCTCTAGGGGGCAGAGCTGGTTGACATTACTTCCTACAAATGGGCAAGCCAATGAATTACTGACAAAAGGCCACAGTACCTATAACATACCTCAGAATTAAAGGGCCAAATCGCTCCGACATAAATTTCCCTAAGGCATTTTAAGTGGCTTTTCATTCCAATAGTTAAGAAACCCCTAATCAAAAGGACAGGTACCTATTTCTTTTCTGGCAACGGCCCATGTTTCCTTCCACAAATGAGCTCTAAGAGAAGACAGTGGAAGGAATGGTAGTAAGAAATTTGAAAATGGGAACTCCAGGATTTGAGGAGTATTTATATACCCACAAAACAGGCTCACCCTAACATCTGAAAACAATGTGTAAAGAAAATTAGTGTAAATTCATTTGGTTTTACACACCAACCATTTATGTGGAAACGGTTTAAAGGGAAGTCCAAATTTATAACAAGAACTTATTTTTTCTAAGGTTTGTGTTCAGTAGGTTGAGTTGTGGTTAAATTGAGTCAACAAACATCTCTGTGTTTATACCCCGGTGGCCCAGAGCAGTTACGCATTCCACCAGTCAGGAACACCCTCTGTTGGCCTGGTTGATACACTGGCAAAAAGACGAAGGGATGATGACACCCTGGATCCTAGGGTCACAGATCCATCACTAGGTCCATTTTCTTAGGACAGAAAAATAACCCTGGAATGGGAACACATCCGTCCACTGACTGGCTTCCTAGTACTGTAAAACCACTCTCTGGGTTTTCTGTGGCTCTCCTGTTCTCAGCGTTAGCGCTTTTCATTTCATTCCACGGTCATGCAGTGGGAAAAGAAAAGTTAGACCAATACCCTCTCTCCAGTCATGGCAAACGGAGCATTAAACCACTGTTCAAATGTGCTGCAGCTCTTAAAAATTGTGGGGAGGAGGAAGTTGAGGAGGGCCCAGAGTTCTGGGAGCTTATTCTGCAGCGGGGTCCCGGTCAAGAGGATCCTTCTGGGGGCCACGTAGTGAGTGTTCAAGACCTGAGTCAGCTTGCAGTGGTGATTCTTCATTCGGTGGCCTTCGTCCACGATCATGTATTTCCACCGAATCTACAACGAAAGAGGGAGGGCCGACACGTGGTGAGCACGGGAAAACACAGCTACTTCCGACAGGCAAGTGGTGGTGCGGAAAACCAAAGAGCCCGTGCCTGGTACGTGACACGGCACGGTGCGCCTTAGGATAAAAGACTCTTAACAGTCTGCTTCCCACACCTGACAGATCACGTCAAACACCGTGCAACGATGAAATCACTCTTCTGCAGAGAAGGGAACTTGGGCCCAGAATGAAATGGTGCGGCCAGGACTAGCTCCTGTGTCTCCCCATCCACTACTCCTTCTGATAACGCCGTTTGTCAGGACAGCTATCCCAGATTTAATGGCCGTGTTACCTCTGCTCATAGTAAGTACAGAATACAGCGTCCCTCTTGAAGCACAAGTTGATGACTGGCTCCTCCAAGATGGTATCAGCAGGTACCTGCAGCTTCATGCCTTTTTCTCTATTACCTGAGCTGCCTACTACCTTGGCTTGTGTTCTTTCATTATTTTTTAATTTGAACTAGTTGCTAACATTTAAAAGTTGGAATATTTCACATAAAAATCTGGACAGCTGGCTTCTTTTTAAAAAATTGTAAAATGTGGCAACCTGGATCTCTTATTTCACACATCTTACTTACCTGCCAGGTCTTGGACCCTTATTTCAAGATGTCTGACCGTGAAATGCTATACTTACTGGCAGAGAGGGCAGTGCTAACATATCATTCCTCTGTTTACGCCAAAACTTCAGAATTAAACACAATATATTCCCCCAGCATGACGATCACTTCAAAGATAAAGAATGACCAATATGACATGACCTTCCTTCCTAAGTCTACACACAGTCCCTTTCCTCTCATAGCTGACCCTGCAGCCCTCTTCAAGGTCATTGTTTCTTAAAGTGAGAACAATGAGGAATATTCCACTAAGCCTATTCATTCTCTGTAAAACAGCAGCCATGGCCAAGAAAAGCATCTGGTGCTCAGATGTCCCTGGATGCCGCTGCAAAGCTCCGAGAGAGAGGAGGGAGCCAGCAGAGCTTTCTGCAGCGTCCTCGCCGCCCTCATTAGGAGCACCAGGGAAGTCAGGGGGAAGGAAAGAAGATCACCAGTCAGGCTGCGATGTTCGGGTGAAAGAAACCACCTGAGTTCTGATTCTTCCCTCCTCGACCCCCTCTAAGAAAATTGTTTAAGAATAATTAAAGTGGTACGATCAGTTGTCCCAGGCTGACCAAGAGCGTGAAAAGAGGCCAGGAGATGACAAATGCACTGAAACAAAGGGAGGGTACAGCTCAGTGGTAGAGCACATGCTCAGCATGTGTGAGGTCCTGGGTTCAATCCCCAGGACCTCCGTTTAAAAAAACTAGTAAATAAATAAACGTAATCACCCCTTCACAAAATGCATTTAAACAAACATTCTAAGTCTACTTTCCTGCCTAATTTAGCTTATGAAATAACAGACAAGGAATCAGAGGCCTAAGATTTTGCAACTGGGTCTACTGCTAATTAGGTCTTCCACTCGGGAAAAAGTCACTACCCCTTTCCAGAACTTCATTTCTCCGGCAACAAATAAAAGTGATACGTCTCGTTAACAGGCTTCTCCGATGAATTTGGAAATACATATGCAGAAGACACAATATGAATTTTTTTAAAGGGTCTCAATCGTACAGACACATTCCCACAGTTATACTGAAAACATGTCATTTCTGACACTGCCAAATTCATCTCGGAGTTTGAAGAACAGGAACACAGCATTGTTGCTGGTGCCATATTAATTACTAAACCTCCCCTGGGAACCCATCTCCTGTATGTTACTTCCTAGATGCCTGGGACCTTCCGTTCCCAGAGCAAAGGTTTAATGCAGAGATAGAACAGACCCCAGAAACAGGGATTCTGTTCAATTCTAGCCATAACTTAGTTTCAGATTATAGTGCTTTCAAAACACCACAGGATGGAAGAAATTACTAAAAGGGAAAAAAACAAGTTTTCATACGTGCTACATGACAGACAGTACTTCCATCACTCTATACGAGTGTATTAGGAGGCAAGATGATGTAAGTGGAAGAGAAATTTCTACTTTTTGGCTAAAGGACAACTTAGGACATACAAATCAGCAGACATGTAGGTGACAGGTAGAAAACAACTCTTTCCCAGTTCCCAATAAACAGTCACAGAAACAGCCCAGAGGAGTTCAAACGATAATAGCCCAATATTTCCCTGAGAAAATCCTGAAACAGGGATAGTACAAAAGCTGCCGCTTGGGTAAGTGTTCATATGGAGAAGACCATATGGACAGATGCCTACTCATCTTTGGAGAGACAAAGGCACAAGAGGAATGAAATGACGCTACTGACAATATCCCAGGGCAACAAAAACAATTATTTCTTCCACAAGCATGATGTTCTGGGCTGTTGGAGAGAAAAAGAGTTGCAGAAGGAACCCAGGTAAATTTTTTAAGAGATGTAAACTCATTAACTATGAGAGGCTAGGAAAGAATCTCCGGATCAATGACACACTAAAAGAAAAAAAAAAAAGCATGCATAAAATTAAAAACCCATGACCAAAATACATCCAACTCGTTGAAAAAAAAAGAGAGAGAGGGAGAAAGATAAGCCATCTAATGATCAAATTATACTAGTGGGTATAATTTGGGGAATACTTTACACGCCAGTGCAATGGTCCGTAATCAGAGCTAAAAGAATTTTTTTAAAAATACCTTTGCAAGGATGTGCTTGTCTTTTATAATGTACTCATAAGTAGTCAGGAGGACGTTGAATTTGCCACTCCGGAGCTGGGGGACGAGAGAGCGACGCATGGCAGGGGTGCCCTGAATGGGAAGAAAAAAATAGATGTCTCTCACGCGATGGAAGTGCATGTGCCTTGTCCCTCACTATTCATGGCTTAATGGAGCCCAGACACGTGACTAAGGACGGCACATACATGCAATTATCATACACGGTCCATTATCTGGGAAGAAAGTGCTTGGCAAAATTGCACACGCGTCTGGACACTTTTCAGACCCTTATGGAGAGGCTTTCCCGCTGAAGACCGAGGGAAGGCAGGGAGAGGAAAGGAAATTACGGTGACCTCACGGCAGCAGAGAACCCGCCGCTCTGCTGAAAGGCTCCGTTTCCGCGGGAGCGGACAGCAGGCACCTGGGGAACTGCCGAACTTTGCAGGGACAGCGGGCACGGCGGCGGCAGCACGCGGGATTGTGATATTTGTCATTTGTATTACTCTCATCAGAAACCTCGCAATATGATAATTAACAATTTTCTTCTGCATTTCACTATCTGAAAGTAATTATGGTTTATTACAGTAATCTTCTTGGGATGATTAACTCTCACTGTTTAGTACATGATGTACATGACAAAACTTTACAACCAAATACAGTTCACAGATGTGCATATGGGATGAAGAAAATAGGGTCTATTTTTCGCTTTTCCACATTTATGTATAAATACAGCATTCCAAACCTTGTAAGAAATTTTCACCACAGAAGGAGCCCATTTGTCAAATTCATATGTCCAGTTAGATAGAGTCCTATAGAACAAAAGAGACATTCGTATAAAACACAGACATTTGTATAAAAATCAGTGGTCAAAAAGATGATCTTACTTACTTTCAGGCCTCACCTTAAAAGGGGCTAGAGAATATAAAACATCTCAACTACGTATTTATTTCAAAGGTGTGGAAATAAGAGATGTTAGAAATAAACTGCCACAAAGCATGACAAATTTGTTTGTGGGTTCATAAGAAAAAAATTAAAGAATGCACAAACATAAAGGGCAAAAAAAAAAATCCTTAATTTTAATACTGAAAAATAGCAATTACCACAGTGATTTCGGAACTCTAGAAACAGCCATATCAAGTTCAGAGAAAAGCTGAGTCCAGAAAAACAAAGTATAAAAGCACATCAAGGTATTAAATAAATCTGTCAAGAGGGAGCGGGGGAAAAATACTGAATGCCTTTTTTTAAGATCTGAAAGCATCAATGTTATATGTGAATCAGAACATGCAAAATATAGATAAAAAAGCAAAATATATGTTCAAAATGTAGATAACATAGAAAGAATGTCTAAATATCACGGATTCAAAAAATACAAATTAAAGAGGCCTGCAAATAATTCTCATTTAGACAAAATTTGAAGGAAATACTAAAACAGAGTATTTTTTCTCAAGGCCCAAGTCTGCAATCACTGTAGATCTCAGTGAACAGTACTGCAACCTCACACCCATAGCCAGAGACACCACCCTCCAGGGAGGGCAGTTTTCAACAGGTATTCCTTCTCTCAGGAGTGTCTGCTAAACACCCACCAGGAGCCTGCAGGGGGCGAGGCACTGGGAATTTAATGGAGAACAGCGCAGATCGGTCCTTATGAAACAACAAAATCACTGCAGATAAACTGCACGAACTGAGGGCGGTTTAATGCAGAATTCACAGCAATGATTTTGACTTAGATTCCACTTTAAAAGAGACACCAAAGGACAATTTAAGAATATATAATTTTTGAATGTGTGTAACCTTTGGGAAATGGAGCAAGAAAAAAAAACAAAGAAATCTTTAAAAAAAAAAAATCAAAAGCTTCTGGGTTTTTCAGCCACTTTAGGGGCGACAATGAGTAAGACACACTGTGCAGTGTGCAATGCTAAGGGCTGGTCGGATCACTCCATCCTGTGCTCAACTAGCCAATCAAAGAGGCTGGGGTGGGGGCGGGGCGGGGAATGAAAACCTAACGCCAGATTGCAGGCTGTCAGTGATCCCACTGCGGGCTACAATTCTGCCCTAAACAAGACACAAGGGCAAACTGTGAACAGGGCAGGCTGCCGCATAAAGACAGAGAATCGCAGAACGAAGGGCTCTACTCACGAAAGGGGCACAATGATGAGATAGGGGCCGTTGAGTCTTTTGTGCTCCATCAGGTAAGTGATGAGTGCGATGGTCTGAATGGTCTTTCCCAGCCCCATTTCATCAGCTAAGATCCCGTTCAAATTGTTATTATACAGAGAAACCATCCATTCCAGGCCCTGGAGCTGCAATGAAGAGTAATTGCTTCAATTATCCAAGATCTGCACAGGTAATTAATACTAATACAACTCAAGTGAGGCTGTGACTTCTTAACTCCGTGGTGCCGCACGTTGGATTTCCCACTGTAGGGAAGCGGGGGAAGAAGCACCAACACAAAACGAATTTCGAATACGAGCCTGTAATCATCTCTGCTGCTTGGCAGGTGCTGAGTGCTAATCAGATTTAGAAATGATGGGCTGGAGCGGACTGGGGGGATCTTAAGCAGCTTTGCTGTTCACCCCTACTTAGCATTTCACAGCGTATGACATTCTCGAATTATTATCAATGAAGAAAACCCAAACTAAAGTTCATCCCCACCACTCCAAAAGCAAAAAGCCAACGGGAGGATTAAACAAAAACAAACCAGAAGGCAGCTTTGGCATAGGGATCACAGGTCATTATAAACGGCCTTCTTGGTAACGAAGAGACTCCCCCCGGTGTGGGATCCCCTCAAGTGAGGAGGCGGAGTGACCAGGGAGCCAGGGCCACCTGCTGGACCCACAGGAGGGCACTTCCTGGGGGAGAAAGCTCCCAGGCATCACGTGGAAACTCTGCAATGGAGGTGCTGCTCCCCAAGGGCAGCTGACTGTCAGGAAACGTGCTCAGCATATTTATAAAGTACAAAAGCACAGCACCAGAGGCACAGCTTGGATTTCCCATGTTAAGCACAAGGAAGACTGGGTGAAAACACAAAACTGTTCAACTCCCGTCTCCCAACCACCAGTCCCCTTCCACCACCACATCACAAATGACAGGATCAACTCTCACTCCCTCCCTCTCTCTCATTTAGCTTGCTAATGAACTTACGCTTAGGGAAATGTTAATTTTCATTTGTTTTATGTAAAAACAGAGCTAGTCATTCTTTTATTTTAAATATTTATGAAATGGTTATTCTGTGCAAAGGACCGTGCAAGGAGCTAAAGCAGGTGGGTACCTCGGTGTGTGAAATGCACACCTCCCTCCAGAAGGCTGCGGTCAAAGAGGAGGCAATAAGCCATCCGTGTACCAAGAAGCAGTTGGCAATGCCAACGCCACACATATGAAAGTTTCTTTTACGAAGAGCACTGCCATGGTTTGAAGAAATTACTTGGATAAGCCCCTGGGGGTGCCACTTGTACCACGCAAGACCCGAATCAGCCTAAAGGTTTCTGCAGAACAACGGCAACACTGCAAGATGAGAGGGGTCAGTGCCAGGGCGCCCATGTGACTGGTTGGCACGGGACAGTCCTGGGTTGCACCTATTATCAGTAATAAGGGCCCCTGTTTGTTCTCATGGGGATCCAGACTTGGAACAGTAAACTATACGTTACCCCTAGTCACATCTGAGAGTATTTTCTGTATTTATTTAACCACAGAACCTGTTTTCCCCTTTCTTTTGGAGGCATATCTCATGGGACAGGTGTCCCAAGGAACACACTTTAGGAAACACTACAAAGTGGCAGGAGGTAGAAGACAGGGGCGGACCTCACCCCAGACAGGGCACATGAAACACCCCTCATGTTTACAGTCTGGCTTCATCAAAGCACAGGCGCTCACCACTTTACTGTGCCTTAAAAAAAAACAACGAAAAAATACCCGTAAACGTAGTAGATAGCGACTCTCAGGTGGCTGAGCCCACAGTGTTCAACTTCAGCCATCACCAGAAACTTTGAAGACAGACATACTTCATTTACTTCAAAAAAAAAAAAAAAAAAAAAGGCACAGATTTTTCCCTCCACTCATAGAACGTGCCTCGGTTTTTCCATTTTGAAGGGATCCATGATAAAATGGTTCCAAATGTTAAGCCAGGGTTGCCAAAAAGACGATTCACCCCAAAACCATAAAAGAGAAAGCAGGGGTGCCCGGGTGAAGACGGTAAACGGCACGCTCTACCGCGAGAACTCCAGGCGCAGTGGGGAGACCGGCCATCGTAGAAGCAGGTGACCCCAAACGTCGCACCACCATCAAAGCTCTTAAGCAACCGGCATGAGCACCACACACCGCTACTAAAATCGGGTAAAAGATAGTGGCTTACGGACAAAACACAAACCCTGCCAGTTACCTGGTAATGCTTCAGGGTCCCGTTAATGAGAAGGGCAGACTGCTTCTCCACCCTCTCCGAGATGGCGTGCGCCACCGTGTAGTAGGACTGGGAGCCCCTGGCGCTGTACTGCATGCTGTACTCGTCGTCCACGTCCTGTTTAGCCGTCCTGAGGCAGAGGAAGCCGAGTCAACCGCGAGAACCAAGAACCTAAAAAAGCTGCAGTAAGCCTACATCTATTTATCACCTACTCATGGCTGGTGGTTCAAACACATTATCTGTGACCCTTGCAAAACAGTAAGCAAGGCAGACATTATCATGATGATCCTTGTTTTATGCAGGTGCAGAACTGCCGGCTCAGAGAGGTGCGTGAATTTGCCCGGGTCACGAGGAAGGTGGTGGCGTCAGGATGGGACTACAGGCCAGATGCACCTCCAGTGACCGCTCTGAGCAGCAACCCCACACCTGCAGAGTCACACCTTGCCAGTGAAGCTGTCCTAGGCCCTTAAAGTACAAAGATTAAATCCTACCCACAGAGCACTGCCTCAAGCCTGGAAGACAGGTGAGAGGGGGCCGAAGGTGATGCTAAACAGCCGGGAAGGAGGGAAGGTAGTCTTCCATTTTCTACGCCCTGTTAAGGAACTAGTGGGTTATTCTACAGGCAATGAATGAGGAGCCCTCCAGGGGTCCTTAAGACCTTCAGTGAAGAAGGCGGGGCCGACAGGTAAAACAAAGGTTCCTGAAGGGGGCGTTCAGCCCTGGAATAAAATGAGAACAAATTCATATTCGAATGTCTATTTCTGCTGTTTTTTAATCTCATCACTCAAAAATGTTTTATTTTGCATATTATTTCACCCCAACTTTCTTTTAATACTAGAACTGTTCAAGCAAAGAGCTGTGTGGACCGCTGATGGAGACGACCACCAGGGTGAGGTGTGGAACTGGGCGCTCAAGAGAGGGGAAGGAGAGGTCCTGAGGGCTCCAGGGTGATACAGAGACTGGGCAGGGGGGCTCGGTGGCTGACGAGCGACAGCAGAGAGGACAGTGGAGGGAGGGGCGTTTCTCACTTGGGATTCTGGGTGAGCGTTGGTGCCATTAAGGGAGGTAGGAAAGGAAGTGAGGCAGCTGTCTGGAGGGGCAAACTCCACCTGGGGCACAAGTGCAAAAGACAGGTGGGGAGGCCAAGAGAGAGGGTTTGGGAAGGAGCCGAGCAGTAGGACAGCCACTGGGGCCTGGGGGCCGGGAGCTCAGTGGGAACTTCTGATGTCAGCGTTTCCAGTGGCATGCGGCCATGACGCCGGCTTCCTTCCTTGGACAAAGTTCTCTAAAAGGTAATTCATAAAGCATAACCCTCCTGAAATGCATCTGCAAGAGAGAAAGCTCTGAGAGGCACCTACTCAATGATCTGCTTGGCGTCCTTCTCAGAAACCTCTTCACTGTTTGGATCCAGGAGTATTTTCTCTTCAGTTTCCTGCCTACTGGACTCTTCCTCCTCATCCTGGGAAAGGAACAAAGATATGAGGGAGAACCCTTCTCACCAAGGGACTCTCTCTGGCATTTTCTCAAAAGAGAGTAAATAGTATTCAACCTCCCAAGTGAAGTGAATACAACTGAAGGAGGAAGTAAATTTAACACCTACGTAACCGAGATACCGAACACTCCATCACTATTTAAATCACTGAATGAAAGAACCAAAGGAACCCCCTGAGGGTCCTCTGGGACCCCTGCTCCCAAGAGTAAATATGTAAAAATCATGCTGTGAGTATTTGTCATTGTTTGGTCATCAGAGTCCCGTGGACCATACCTGCTCTTGCTCACTTAGCAACATCCTACACGGTTCTCTGCAAAGCCAACTGAAGAGATCTTAGTATTGTCCTTCTCATAAAAATGCTCCCAGTGGGCCCTGGATGGTCCCACACGCATCCACGGTGGAGGGACTGGAGCTTGTGAGCACGGCCTTCTGTGTGTGCTTTCTGTGGCTACTTTACAGCACACATTTCTGGATATTTCGATTAAGACTGCCAATGACTTGGCAAAGGATTCATTACCCCCCCACCTTTCAACTGTGCACTACGTTCTGCTGGCCCATTTGAAAGCTTCACGAAATACCCATAATGTCCACTACTACCTATGGTGTTGAATCTTTCCAGATAACTGAGGAGAATTTCCTTTAAAAGGAGGCTTAGAGAGAACAATAATTTTCCATTACTCTTTTTTTTAATTAAGAAAAGAATTTTTTTTTTAAATGGAGGTTCCAGGGATTGAACCCACGGCCTTGTGCATGCTAAGCACACGCTGTATCACTGAGCTATACCCTCCCTGCTTCCATCATTCTTGAATGAAACAATACACACTGACACGATGGTAATGCTGAAAATCAAATCTATGATCACAGACCACTGAGCCCCAAGGGGTAAACTGAGGAGTCGGCATAGCTCCCTCACGGCCCGATGAACACTGAGAGGGGACGGTGACTCGCTAGGTGACAAGGACCGGGTGTTCGAACCCTCAGGTCAGAGTTCACTCCATTCCCAGCTGTCTGGGGTGGTCTGCACTTGTCAGCCTCGGGATGGCACCTGTGGGTTGAGTCGCCTTCTCTCCCTCTTCTGTCCCTCCCTGGCTCTCCGGCTCAATGAGAAGTTCCTTCCAGTGGATCATTTACAGGCCCATTCATCCAAGTAAGCATACGGCACTTTTAAAATTGATTTTGTAAGCTTCAAGTATCTCAGAGAGTAGCCTACAAAAAAATAGCATGCCTCCAGAAGTATTTCCTTGTTAACAGTATGCTTTTTATTAATAAAAAATATGTAACTTTTATTATCTTTCCTCTTTGCAAAAGCAATGTGTCCATGGTAGATTGATTCAGAAAACACAGGGCTACAGAACAGAAGGAAATAACAACTGTCTTAAAATCCTGGTGAGCTGTTATTGGTAAGGCTGCTCTGATTGGTCCAAGGCATCTGTGCCGGGACCTTCTCTGACCCCAGATTCCACCACACTGGTGAACATCAGATTTAATGACTACATGCTAACAATGATCTACTAAAGGAGATAAAAATCTCCTTTCAACCTTTCTATCTGTAGTTGGTAAGCATTTTAAAGTTGATCTAAAAAATAACTTTATTATGCTTTAATTTCCACTAAACATATCCAAGATTACCATTTTAGGTTCTGGCTATATTAACTATTCCACCCAAGAGACTGAGAAATGTAGTTATCTTTGGGTAACAAGTAAATCCAGAGAATTCAAACTAGAATCACCGTTAAAGAAAAACCAAGAGGATCAATAAACTCATTAAGCCAAGTACATGTTGCCCTTTTTGTCCAAGTTTCCAGACTTACAACTTCGAACAGGCCCAAGCACTAAAGGACTTCAGACATTTTTAGGCCGTTAACCCTCAGTGTAAACCACTCGGAGGGGTGGAATTGCCTTTCCCAAAGTAATCTGTCTTCAGTTCTCCTCAAAAGACCACTCCTCATCTCCAATTTGATGCCAGCTTCTCTATTCTTGGTTTCAAATAAATTTAGAATCCAACCAGTTTCCCCGTTGGCCAGTAACTCCCAAGAAGTCACTGTACCACTAGGCAGGCGCCATCAAAGCTTTGGCAAAACCCCAGCCC
Organism: Camelus dromedarius; assembly: GCF_036321535.1. Classification (NCBI taxonomy): domain Eukaryota; kingdom Metazoa; phylum Chordata; class Mammalia; order Artiodactyla; family Camelidae; genus Camelus; species Camelus dromedarius. The sequence continues at coordinate 33,497,645 of NC_087445.1, forward strand.
CAGCGGTCACCCCGATGGCCAGCACTGGAGGAAGAAGGGCTAGAGGGACATGGGGGCTTCCCCATGAACTTGCAAACCAGCGAGCTCCCAACACAGACATTTACGTACCTCCTCCTCATAGTCAGAGTCACTCTCCTCACTGTCCGATCTAGGGGCAACTTCATAACTACAAGAAAAGGAGTGGGGAGGAAGAGGAGGCTTAGTTCTGTAAATCATAATAAATATACAGATAGAGAGAGAGAGAGAGAGGACAGAGAGATAAAGCAGCACATTCTATGTACAAATGACAAAGGCAGGTAATAACTTTAACAAAGTTCAGTAAAGATCATGCTTCTTTAGTTCCAAGATTTTGCAAGGACCACAAAAACCTAAAAAGCCAAAGAACATAAATAATTCTGCTTTAAGGCCTACCCAGGATTCATTTCCAACCAGGCGTCCAGCTGACTTGCTTTGGGTGCTTCTGGGCCAAACAGGACCTTGCCGGTTTCTGTGTGAGTCACTTTGACAGGGAGGTCGCTCATCTGACTGCTCTCATCTATCGGCTAGAAAGGGGAGAACACAGCACCGCTCAGGGTTGAGGCAACGCCAGCCTCCCTTGCAGTTAAGGTAACAAGACCCAAGTTCCACCAACTGGGTGCATGCACCAAGGCTCTGATTAGTACCTAGAAGGGGGTGGGAACCAAGAGGCACACTGTCGAGAGGGCACACAGTAGAAGCAGCAGCGCCGGCGCCATAGCACCTGCTGTGCCGAGCCCCTGCCTGCCCTCAAGGCCACCACGGCCTCACCAAGCAGCCGCAGAGTACCACGGTAACATGTAACTGAAGTAACAGTGTAGCTCTGGGAAAGGTTCTCCAGTCTTCCGGAGAGCTGGTGAGCCACCCAGCATCCTATTAAGACGTTCCCCTCTTACTTATATTGGGCAGAGTTGATTTTTGTTATTTGCACTAAGAACCCCCCCCCCAAAAAAAAACTCCAGATAAGGACAACTGCAAAGTCACAGTTCCAGAGAGAATAATGGGAAGGGAAATGGAATTATAACTTGCATCATCTCATCATGCCTGGTTTGGCTCCTGCAGAAACTATGTCACTTAACCAAAACCACAGGGTACCTAGCCCAACCATGGGAAACTGTGAATGTGATAAAGCAAAGGGCTCTGCTCTGCTCATTGGCAAATGGACCAAGTCTGAGCTGACGTCCATTATTAGGCTCTCAGTGAAAACTGGCTTGCTCAGAAAATGAAGAAAACAAGCAAAATTGCAAAGGCTGTGTTTAACCTACTTTAGAGAACAAATTGTTTAAAGGGCCCCAAAATGGAGTAATCCTATGCAAATGAATGCTTCTGTTAAAGGGTGACTGCCCTTCTAGGAGCAGACCCCCGGGCAAGGCGTTTGTATGGAAACGCTTGATTTGTGAGGAGTTCAATTCATCTATTCCCTTCAAAGTAATAAAATTCAATGTTTACACAATTCATTAATTTCAAAGAATTTTTCCTAAATTATTCTTATTTGGAGTTAAATAAAAATGATAGGAAAAGTAGTATACTGTTAGTTATCTTCCGTGTCTTATAGGAAATGACCCCCCCCTTCAAAAAATTGGTTCCTTCCCCCTTCTCCCTCAACAAAGCACTGTCAGAATAAGAAACAATATATTAGCAATTATCCAGAAAAATAACCTTTAAAAAAAAGGAAAGTCTGACTCCAGACTGTCTTTTTTTTCTTTCATGTGTGCTGAAGCCATGGCTGTGACACTGTGACTCCGCACATCACGACGGCACCTCTTCCTCATTGAGGGAGAAGGTCATCTAGATGCTCATGCGATAAAGCAGGAAATACACCGCTCGCTATCGCCTCCCTTGGAAAAATCATATTCCATTATCTTGAACTATTACAATACAGCTTGTTTTATTGCTTATGCCCTGCCTCAAAGAAAGCTGGGGCTCACTGTAGCCGGGATTCGAACTTTGGCAAAAACACGGAATGAGCACAGCGGAGTGTGATCAAAACGTTATTTCCAAACAAACCGGGCAAGATGTCCACTTTGCCCACTTGAGCAAACGGAACATACACGTGTTAAGATTAAAACAATAAATAAAGGTGTATGTCACAGGCCTGAGATCAGTAGCTAGTTTTCCCAAGAGATAATAGGAGAGAAGAGGGCAATCACACTAACACGTTAAATCTCTCCCTGTGTGCTTGTTAATTACAGACTGATGTGAGGCATGCTTTACCTAAGGCTGGGCTTTTACAAATTAGAGTTGTTTCTTAGTGCTCTAACATATAGTATTCTTCCGCCATAACAGCCCACTGAGTGTTTCTTATGCATTAGACGTTTATTCGGGTCCTTTCTTTCCCTGTGATGACTTACAGTGGTTAAGCAACATTTATTGTTCAAGAGGTCTCTGCACAGGATAGTGGTTTCAGCCTTCTTCCTGCCACCAGGCTGTTCACACTCACAATACGTCATGGACGCACAGTGATTCTAGAATGGGAAGAGGCACCCCTCCACCCACCCTAGTCCTTCATCTGTGAGAGGAGAAGGCGGTTTGGTTTGAAACAAACTCCCTTCCCATCCTGCTCTGGGGGGATGCCTGCTGGCATGAACCACGGGCACAGAACTGTGAGTTTTCAGAGAAAAAGACATCCACTACATCAATCATTGCATTCTTGTGATTCAGAAGAATACTAAAAATACTAGGAGAGAAAATTTAGAAATATGCTGATGAATCTACAGAGGCTACAGGGTAAGCTTATAGAAAATGTCAAAAAAAAAAGTCACCAAGATACATAAATCGTTTGGCTTCGGGAGTTTTGAAATTTCAAACTGGAAACAGACTAAGGAAACTGGGTCATGTTTTATGCTTTTGTATTATTTACGGGGAAAACGTAACTAGAGAATCACAAGATTTTTTATACATTCGGTATATTCATAAGCACATGCCTATATGTGCACAGAAAATTCTGGAATGGTACACATGAAACTTAATATGAGTTGATTGGCAGTCTGGGCTGGAAGATGACTTTTCAGTGTATCCCTCTTATGCTCTTCTAATTTTGTACTATGCTAATGTACTACTATTTTTACTTAAAAATGAATAGCTGAGTAAAAATAAAATTAGTACACACAGAGAATGGTGCACCTCATTCAGCAGAGCACAGTAGAAATGGAAGCAAAAGCCCTTACCTCTCCATCTGGTCCCAGGGCGGACTCTCCTCCCTCCGCATTCTCTTCAGCCTTCTGCAAAACAATGCCAAACGTTACGTGTAAACCAAGAAGGTGGGTACAGGAAGGACCTCGTGGTAACTCTGTGATATGTGACTGCATTTCATTTCTACTCATCATCACCTAACAAAGCTTAAGCATGAATGCCTTTTATTTGTGTTTCTCTTCACTCCCTGAGACAAAGTGTGTATTTTATTGGCAAAATGAGCTTTCCTCCCCTGGGCCCTTTTATTTGATTGAAAGCTAGCTGTGATTCAGGCTGGCCCACTCCAGGTTGGTGGACGGCGTCTTCTAGGACCCAAAGAGCTCAAGCTGTGATAGCATCAAGACAGAGGTCAGAATCTACAGTGTCCCCCGAGTGAAGACTAATCTTGATGCAATCAGTGAGACTTTCCCACCCCCTTAGCACGTTTTCTAAAAATGTCCACTCATTTCAGAATGAACTGTGAACTGCTCTTGGGTCATTATACAAAATCATACAAAATTCTGTGAGTTCTCTGAATGTTTTTCATTCTCCCTACTTGGCTTTCATAATTTACAGTATTGCCACAGTAGGCATGTGGGGGAATTCGATGCAGGCACTGTGATCTCCTGAAAAATTCTGTCATCTTCCATTTCTTAAATATTCCAATAACTTAGCGCATTAACCTCTATGTGCCTCAAAGACAACCTAAAGGACAAGCTACGATGATGTCATATTTTGTGCATGCCTGAGAGAGCCTTGTCTGCAATAAACACAAAATAGTCTGAAATTTCTCACATTTACAACCATCTTTTTGATAAGTGAGATCTTTAACATCACCTTTACAGAATCCTTATTTTAAAGTTATTCTGTGTAGTGCAATGAAGGAAAAAAAAAAACCAAACTTTACTCATTTCCTTTATCAAGACATTTAAGAAAATGAGCTTTCCTCCCCTGGGCCCTTTAGTTAATTAAAAATATACATAATGATACAGAATCGATATTAACTCCACTTTGTTTACTTGAAGCATTGATTGTGTAATACATTTTTGCTTCCCACGAAAATAACTCAATTGTTTCTTGACAAAATAGCTTTTACGGAATACATTTAGTATTGAAAATCCAGCCTTTTGTCCATACTGAAGAAGGGCACAGTTCCTGTACATGTTTGAAATTTCTGAAGTTCTTTTATAATTTTTCTGCAAAATAGCCATGTATTCATGTACGCCAAAGCGCAAGGCGTTAAAAATACACCACTTCCACCAAAAAGTAGGAAATGAAATGCTCCCTCTGGTTATGCTTTCCCAAGAACTGGATTTTCTATTTATGCCACCCCAAAGTGAAAATATTTACAAGCTCAAAAGGAATGGCCAGCATCGAAAAGCACCAGGCCCTCTGTTTAGGCTAGGGATACAGAGAACACCACACAAAGGCTCAGAGAAGGACCCATCCCTACTACCAGCCCCTCTGAGTATTCCGCTTTTGGAACTCGCAGGCACTATATTCCAGCAACACTTTTAATTAATGGGAGAAAGTCAATTAATACCACTATTCTTTCCATACAAATCAGAAATAAGCCACTGATTTGGCCAACAAAGAAAATTGAATGAGACAATGAATAAGCCAATTTCCAATATCTAGCTAGTGGAACTGGATCACCAGTTCAATGAATAGTACATTAAAAAGCTTCAAGGACCATAAACAATAAAACCGAAATTATTCTAAAGGATACTCTTCTATAAATATGCTGTAGACTAGCTAGAGTGTTATCTACAAACCGCCTCATAATCAGACCCTTCCATTACTTACAATCCTCTAAACTAGTTTTTAAAATTCCGTTCAGTATTACAGTTGAAAGGCAATGTAATATTAGATTTAAGAAACTTGGTTCTGGAATTATCTGTGTGATCTTGAGCAAATCTTCTCTGTGTCCTGGTTCCCTCTTCTGTAAAATAGGGAAAGTAATAGTCCCTACCTGATCCGGCTGCTGCAGGACCGAGTCACTCTTTCAATATGTACAACCCACTGTGACGTGTAATATACACTGCCACTGTCAATTTCCACAATGTAAAAGAATCAGTGGTAGTCCAAGGGCTCTTCTTCCATGTCTACCTGAGGCTGACTATAGTGCAGTCTGATGACTGCTACATAAGGTCACCACATGAGGGATTTCTGTCTGATTTGCTCACTCAGGTATTCCCATACCTACAAGGGGTCCTGGTGTTTAAAAGACACTAAATAAATATTTGATGGATGAATGAATGAATGAAAGCACCAAGAACAATGCCTTCCACTTACCATACACTCAATGAATTATCATTATTGTAATTAAGTGCCAATATATGTGTAAATCATAAAATAGTTAAGAACATACACGCACTCCTCACTGAGCTGGCACTCTGCGACTTCTCTTGCATGCCCTGGATTTACACCCAGTTTGGCAATGTTATTATATGAGGCGGAAGCCAGGTGGCAGTCTGTTCTCTGGCAAGAGATGTCAAGCTCTCCCGTCATGCTTTGAATTCCTTCAGTTTGGGGAAAATCTCTGGTTGGTATGCTTTCATAAATCCACATCCTCACATCAGATTGGTGCTTAACATTCAATTTCCCTCCCTGCCCCCCCCCCCAACTTCTCTTTTTTTTTGTTCACAATCAGTGCCAGATTGTGACTGGTGCTACCACTGGAGATGACCTTGGACAGACTAAGCCCCTGGTGAAACGACCTGGTGCTGATTGCGGTAGCAGCTACCTGAGGAAGTTTTATAGGCAGTGAATCTGTATCGTGTGACTGCAAATTTTAACATCCTATCAATACCACCAGCTGATTCCTGAGCTTATTTCTGTTGATTTAAACAAAACAAAACAAAAAAGCCCCCTGCAGTTCATCCGTAACTGGAACTAAAGGAACTCTGTAGTGGCTTCTTCCTACCTGCAAAAAGTTGGAAACTAATTATGCTTATGGAGGGAGAAAGGAACGTAATTTGGAAGCGGACACAAAACAAATTACTCCGAACGAAAGACTATTTGCCTTCCTGATTTCCTAGACCAGTGTCAATTCCTACCTTCCCTTTAGGAAGGTTCAAGCACAAAGCTATGTGCAGCTACCCAGCTTCCTTGCAGAGGCCACATAAAACAATCAGAGATGGGTGAGGTGGGAAAGGAATCCCCAAACACAAAAATCCCATGCAATGTGAACTCAAGAGAACGGGCTTCATTGGGTACCTTATGCAGACTACCACAACACAGGCCACAAATAGCCTCACTCCGTAAAGAAATAGTTCTGTACCAAGTATTTTACAATCTACATGATAAAGTGACCACATTTTATCCCCAACAGGTGTTGTTATAATATGCTGAAACGCCATTCAAATGCGCTGGCATCTTAAAGACCCGTTCTGCTTCGAGGAAAACCTAAGATTTTCAGAAACCACCACTTGGGTTATTTTCACTGTCACTTAAGTGGACCTTTGAGCATTAAGATAAGTGATCAGGCAATAAAAAATGCCCAAGAATATCAAATTCACAGGCAATTGCACGCTACTTAGGTTGTGCCTTGCAGAGAAAACCAATTCCAACATTTTGACTCGAGCAACTGGTCAATCCAGTTAAGCAAGGCTTTGATCCAAACTCCTGGTTTCACTCATTTTGACTTATCAAATAAATCTAATTATCATGGCATTGTGTTCTACTGCCTTTACAATAGTCACTATACTCAAATACCCAGAACTGCCTTAGAATCTTTCTTTCACCTACAAAAATCTCCTTGTAACTGTGGTTACCAGAGGGGGAAGCGGGGGAGGAATAGATTAGGAGTTTGGGATTAACAGACACACGTCACTATATATAAAACAGATAAACAACAAGGACCTGCTGTACAGCACAGGGAACTATATTCAATTTCTTGTAATGAGCTGTAATGGAAAAGAATCTGAAAAAAAATATGCATAACTGAATTGCTTTGCTGTACATCTGAAACTAATGCTGTAAATCAACTATACTTCAATAAAAATAAGAATTAAAAAATAAAATGAACTACAAGAAAAAATCTCCTTATAGAGGAAAACTGCAGTAAACTAATCATCTTTGGCGAAAAGACATGAAAGAATTGAGAAGGCCTGGAGAGTAACCTGAATTTAAAACAAAGGTCCCAACAACATCCCTACTTTCCATTTGATGCTCTTCTCACCGAAAATCATACCAAGAGGTCTTTCTAACTTTTTGATATTGAAAGAAAAATAAAAACACATTTCTTACCACTACATTGATCAACACACTAGACCAGAAAGGATCCCCCCCCAAAACATCACAGACCTGAGATTCACTTATAACAGCGTCTGATGAGAGAGAAAGAGATTAAAACACATTTCGGAAAGAAAACCAGAGACCACGATGAAAACGAGGTCTGGCCTGGCATTCCCCGTGGATTCTGAGAATGCTCCCACTGGCATCATGGGTTTCCAAGAAACGGCACAATAAATAACGACAGCGTGGTTCTGCTGGTATACCCCCATTGAAAGACTTGGGAGAGGCAATGAAATATTTATTTTTGGCCTGAAGTCAACAGCCAGGGAAGTTGAATCCCTGAAAGGACCTGACTCTTAAGCAGTAAGTTTAGGGGCAGGGGGCTGGCATGGGCTCCCAACCACAGCTTTAAGGGAAAATACACCCTAAATCTCTGTAAGAAATACCTTATTATCACTAGGAATCACTGGATATTAGAGGCCAATAATTAGAAAAGACTCTTTGCAGGAGCTGGGGAGGGAGAGGTAAGCAGAGTCCACCAAAAATAATAAATCCTCATACCCCACTGCGGCCTCAAGAGTCAAGGAGCCTGGCATGGTCCTGAAAGACATCATACCTAAATAATTAACTGATCCTCACCTAGAGAAAAATGGTGGCCATTCATTTTCTCAACATCACAGAGAATATACAGTAAGGGGAAAAAGAAGATTTTATTTTCAAAAAAACCCCCTATAACCACATTTCAACTATCACGATCCTATATTTATACCACGAACTGCTTGATCAAATAACAAATATTCACTGAGGACATACTGTTTCCCAAGGAGCATTCTGAGCACTTCACATCAACTCTCCTATGTAACCCTCACAGCAAATCTAGGATGTGGGTACTGTTCCTATCACCTTCTTGCAGATCAAAAGACGGAAGCCCTGGGTAAATAGATGGGTAATTAAATGTTTCTAATGCAAAAGATTGCGTACTAATGCGATTTAGACAGTGGTCCAGTTTCATCAGTTAGCGTGTTCAGCCCTATTTGTACACTCCCGGTGGCCTTCCCAAGTCCCACCCCCTTTTCCCACCTGTAGTTCCCCGGTAGAGAACGCTATGGCAGAGAACAGAGACCTCCAGGTGATGCTAAGTGCACGTAAGTGTGTTCATCCTGTCACACAGCAGACACTGTGCCGCATAATGAGATACTTCAACACTTTAAAAATTATTCCTCCTCCTTAAGTAGATACGCAGAGTTTACTTCTTTTTCTTCCACTTCAAGAGCATTAATGGAAGGCCAGCCTGAGAACGAGAAGCCTCAGAGTGATTTATAAATGTACACTTCACAGAAGCGGCGCCCACGGCGAGAAGACAAGGCGCAGCAAGGTGAGGAGAGGTTGAGGGAAGCCCGCTCCACACTTCACTAACACCAAGTAAACACGACCCACTCCCCAAGAGAGGAAAAGACCTTCTCTCACAGTGCGGCAGTTCTTTCAACATTGTACACTAGTTTCACACAAAGTAAAAAGTAACCCCTTTCCCATTAAATGACAAGGTCCGCCACACCCGTCTCCAACAGCACAGTTCTTCGAGCAACTTGTATCTTAGTTGTCCCACAAGTGTTGCTACCAGCTCAATGCTATGAGTTCACTAGATAGAGAAGTTTTCTCAGAACAAAGATTTAGTGATGCCTTAACTTAGTTTAAAAGCAAAACAAAACAAACGCTGCAGATGGGTACAGCATGACAATGCATTTCTAGGGGCAATGCTGAAAGGGGCAGCTCGGAATCTGTACGCACCCGCGATTTCCCTCCGCAACAGAGAAGCCGGAGCCAGCAGCTCTCAGTCACTCACTCTAATGGAGGGGAGAACTACAGATAATCCAAAGTGTCAGATAATCAGCTTTTGAAAGCATCCATTTTCTTTGCCCTTGAATTAAAGTACATCTGGAATTGGGTAACTCACTTTGAACTAAGTCTTCAAACCCTGTGAGGCAGTTTTCAGAAAGGACGAGGAAGGAGCCCAGTGTCTGTCTGTCCGTCTTTATCCCATTTCGCCCAGCATGATGGCCCAGGACCTTCCAACACAGCCTGATCTCCTCGGTCCTGCTGAGGGCAGGGAGGGCTCAGATGCTAGGCATCCTGACAGCATGCCAGGGAAGAGGGAGAGGGCTGGTAATAAAGTCGTAATTCTGCACATGCGATCACGTGAGATCATCAACGGGAGCTGCCCAGAGACGGCCACCAGGCAGACCGCAGTCGCTTTGGCACCTGTTATTTGTTTGCCAGGAAATCAGGCCCCAGTGTGACTCCCTGCTTCCTTCACAGCATTCGTTACAGGTTATATTTATGTATTCAGGTGAGTATTTGATTAATGTCTGTCTGTCTTTCTCTCTGATTACATTAAGAGGGCAAGAGTGCTTTTCCTCACCACTGCACCCTCCCCCCAGCATCTAGGACACTAGACATAGTGTTCAGTTAATATTTGCTCAGCAAATGCATAAAACACAAGGAGAAAGCGTTATGAGCAAACCTGAACGCAAGAGTTAGCAGGTAGAGAGCCAGCCTATAGGTGATGTGCACTTGGCAGCACCATGAAGAATACTGTGACAGGTTCCTGCTCTGCACAGACTAACAGAAAAATAAAAGCACAGTCACGACCACCCAATTATGTATCTTTCTTTGCCTAAGACGACACAACAATCTAACGTTAGGGCCAGAATCCATTAATCAAAACCCCGAAGCTCCAATCTGGGCCACTAGCTTTAAATCACAAAGAAATGCAGAATACGCATGTTAGTACTAAAAACATTAACCGTGACCTTTTCATGACAGCATCCACAGGATACACCTCAGGACTGGGGCAACGAACACTGCCATTTCCTGCGGTCCACCTACAGAACGTTATAGGATCTGTCTGCCACGTGCTCTTCACAAAGGCAACCTGAAAATCTCTGAAACGTCTTTCTAAGTCAGAAACTGGGAGCTGGAATTCTGCAAAGTCTGTGATGCTACTTTGACAAGAAAATGAGGTATTCCTCACCAAGGAAATGTCAAAACGGAAGCCCTGAGTCACCCCTCATTCACCTGCACAACAAGGGAAGCTATCTTATGCTAAAGAAATGAGGTGGAGGAGGCTCCTTCTCCGTCATTTATTCCTCCCCCTTAATTATGAAACAGGTATGAGAATTCAGGAGCCATAAAGTTAATTATTTTTTGAAAGACACTTTGTTCAATCATTCAGTGCAGAGAAGGAGTGATTAAATGCTACCCATCCTCAACCTTCACAGTTTTAACCAAGACTTTCCGTTGACGTTCATACCCGGGCCAATCAGAACTGAATATGAAAACAAAACATCAACCGAAAGCAACATTACCAGACTACGTGAGCTTCACAGATGATCTGTACTCACAGGTCTATACAGGGAAGGTTGCCGGTGAATGGAGACACAATATCCGCAGGGCAGAGATTCGAAACCTTACCCTTTGCCTCTCATGATAATTAGCATATAATTTAGTAAGACTGTTTATTGTTTTCTGTAATTCATCTAAAACCCTGACCTGCACATTTCCCTTAGTGTGACCACAGGGCAGCTGAACCAAATGAACAATCGCGCCATCGCTCTCCGTCCAAATAATCAGGCTGGAATACGTTCTCAAAGTTCCCTAAAGCTACCTCTTACGTCTTCCTCTGGCTCCTTTCAATCTGTACACTGCATTTTCATCTTCATCTTCATTCCAGTTTCTTAGCTCAGCAGTCCCCTGCCTCACTGGCATTGCATTTGAGCCAACACTTCCCTGTGTCCATGTTTTTCCTTTTCCTATTGACAGTGTATACTTAATCTTTGAGTACTGTGTGCAGTGGTGGAAATAAACATATGAACTGAATATACATTCTGTCCACGATGTGCTGCCAAGTACACCTCACCGACTCTTTCACGCCATGGCCACTTATATCAGTAATGACTACAATACAACCATTGAAGTCTCCCATTAATGTAGTCTGGAGTGCATATTAACTTAGAAGACGTGCTCAAGCTGGTTCCTGACCACACGTCCCCAACTCAGCTGCAGCCACCCCGGCGCTCACCTTCTTCTTCCTTCTCCTCTTCTTCTTCTCTTTGGCTGCTTGGGCTTGCTTGTGCTCCCAAACCAGGTTGGTCAGGTTGGCCACATACTCATCAGTCTGCTGCAGGAGGTAAGCTAAACGCCTGTCTTTCTTTTGATCAATCAGCTTTCTGTAGCCCTCTTCATCTTCTGCCTATTAAGGAAAGGAGAGCGTGATCAGAACATCATAAAAGTCTGCAGACAACGCCTTTCTCCACTCGTCCCTCTCCCCGACGATCTGAACTTTGGTGGTGCGCGCAGCAAGCCTGATTCAGACTGCTCATGTTCTCACACCCTGTCTGGGACTGGAAAACACATGGAGGTGCAATGCCTGCATCCCCGGACACTGGATTCACGGCAAAGTCAGCACACATAACCACACTATTTACGTGATGTGATCAAGCCCTTTGAGCCAGCCCTTTGTTCTTCTGGGTTTAACTGCACAAAAAAAAATGTTAAAATCTGACAATCCACCGTCTGAATCTTACTCTGAACTTTGTATTTTGGTGGTGGGGTGAGTCTAGCTCAGCGGCAGAGCACATGCTTAGCATGCATGAGGTCCTGGGTTCAACCCCCAGAACCTCCACTAACACACACACAAAACCCCAAAAAACTTGACTCCTGCTCCACTGCTGCTCTTCCCCCAGCTCCTCTCTAGAAATCCCAAATTGGATTGTCTTGAAGCAACTCCCGGACGTTCATTCTTAAGTATTTCATTCATAAGTATTTCAATCAGTACTTCCAGAGGCAAAGGATCGAATACGATTTGACCAAATAACTTCTGATACTTAAAAGTATTACAAACACTGCAGCTGATAGGAAAGGTTAAACTAGGGGGATTCTGGTCACAGCTTGGCACTGCCTGATGGGCCCAGGCGACTGCAGACTAGTCATTCAGCACCTGAAGCCTGATACTGCTGAGCAACAAACCAGATGCAGGACTTCCACCTCCACCCCCCATTAAGCAGCACTGTGAGGTTAAACAGCATAAAAACTCTGATGTACTCCAAGCCATTTCAAGAGAAATCTGTTTTTACACATCCTGATAAAAGAACATCTCAAAAATATTTTCCCCAAGGGATGCAGGATAAAAGGAACGCGCCGCAAAATCTTCAAGCGGCAGCTCGATTACAGAGAGACTTAGGCTCTTCAGTCCAGGGGTGTCACTCCAGCCTTTGCCCAAGTGACAGTAGCTCCGTCACTCTGTCGAGCTGCCGTCCGCCCCACAGATGAGCATGAACTTCCAATGTTATTATAACTCTAATTGCTTTTGGTTCTGGTTGATCTCACTTGAAGAAAGAGCGATAAAAAAAACCTTCAGTTTCTCTTTTATCTGTATATTCCATCATTTAATTGCAAAAATTAATGATTTGCAAATGCCTAATCATTAGTGTCAAACCAATCTGGTACTGAAGTTCTAATACAGCTTCACTTCAGTCGAATCAGACAAATTTGACAGCTTACTGCTCAAATTACTACAAAATGGTCTCCCCGGCTAGTTAGCAATCTCTTAGATAGCTGTCCCCCTCCAAAAAAAAAGGAGGAGGCAGGAGAAAATGGTAAGATTCAGTAACACCTGGAATCAGAGCCTTTTAAAGGCTGAAATCAAAAAAAAAAAAAAATTAATGATAAAATGCAAACCACAGTATCAGCAAGGATGAGTATGTCCCTTGGAATTTTCCAGCGACGTAATTATGGGCTGAGGCTAATGATTTTATCTTCACCAATACTCAAGCATTACATCCCAGATAGAATTTACATGTCTCCTATCAATATATATACCACAAACACTTTTCTAAATCCATGGCTCTGAGGTCCAATTCTGAAAATAAACAGTCAACAGAACCCAATACACAGGCCAGTGATAGAAACCAATTCGTTCTGTACTTGGATATGCAATAAAAAAAGTAACAGTGGAAATAAAATGATCCATGAGCCTTTGATAATAACATGGCTATAACCAAAAAGAGCAACATTTCAAAATTAACTTAAAAATCACTTTTTGAGGGGAGGGTATAGCTCAGTAGTAGAGTGTGCGCTCTGGGTTCAACCCCCAGCACCCCCATTGAAATAAATAAGTAAACAAACCTAATTACCCAGCCCCCTCCCCCAAAAAAGAAAAGAAAATCACTTTTTTACACTGTTAAAGAAAAAGTTCTGCCATTAACAAAAGATAAGCAGCAGAGGCTTCAAAACAAGAGAACTTCCTAGATTCTAAGACATGACTTAATGAGATACTCATTCAAAACAACTTGAGTCATTAGCCTCAAAGGGGCAATACTTTAAAAAGAATGTACTTCCACCCTTCCAGATCTAGTTATTAAAACTCTTGCAAAATATAGTACCTGCCTTTATGCGAGAAGCTACCATCTGAACAGCAGTGCCACCCTAGGACATGGGAACACCATACTCATCAGGGGGACCCCTAGATTTGTGGCACAGCATTGTCTAGGGAAGAGAAGATATTTTTACTCCACCCCTGTGAAGTTCAAAGGAGCAGATTAATATATTTGATAAGCAGACTTCACTTTCTCCCTCTGCTATGGCATGTTCAACATTCTCAGTACAGATGGATGTGAGGGGAGCATCCTGGCTTCCTTGAGGCAAGGCCCTTACCATCAATCTTCGCATTCTCTCCTTTTCAATCCTCTCTGTCTCTTTCTTCTGCTCCCTCTCAGTGTTGGCGTGCCAAGTTGCCACCGCTTTGGAAAGCTTCTGGATCTTCCCGGCCACGGACCGATGGTACTCCTTAAAATCTTTTGCATGTTGCAAAATACTGTTCAGGTATTCCTAAAGGATCCAAACCGGGGAGAAGAGAAGGCTTGAAATTCAGTTCCCAACATGATGTGAGGTTTCAACACAGTCCAAGAACACTCTCAGTGAGTACTGAGTAGCAATGCAAGACTAGAATCTATTTTGGGATAGGTGCCCTGGTGTGTCTCCAGAGCCGAGCTGTGGGCTACGGGGCGGTGGGAAAGATAACCTCTCAAAGTTTGTTTTGGTGCCAGCGTGTGGAAGAGAAGCCTCTCAGACCTTGAGGGTATGGTCACATGAAAACGCAAAGATCAAAGAGTGAGAGAGACCTCCAAGATGGAAAGCCAGTCCCTCTCAAATAAACCCGAGGGAGGTGGGTATTTCCAGTGAGAATCACATTATAAAAGCAGTATTTCCTCTGCTCTAACTTAAATACCTTAGAATTATGACTCAAAATAAGTTTAAAAGAAGCTAAAATCCTTGTACATGATTTGTACCCACTTTATAAATAAAGGAGGGGAAATGTGTATCTTTATTTACACTAAAATCCAACAAAACAAAACTAAGTAAGGCACTAAATTAAGTACAAACAAAATTTATAGGCTTATGACACACAATCAGATCCTACCTCAAGTATTTCCAAATCCCTAGAAAGGAATGTTTTAAAATATCTGCCCCTGTGAACCCTCCAACCGGGCCCTTGAAAAGCCCAGGATACTATATTTATATTTGTTATAAAAATAACTGTTTGTCCTCTTCTTTCCTTCTCCAAGTTCCCTCTTCCCTAGGATCTTGCTCTAGGAAACCCACCTTTGCCCGCCCAGTCAGCAGCATCCCACAGGGTTAGGATATGACACCTGATTGGGATTCAGAAAGCAGCTTCCTCCCCTCTTATCCCACTAGGGACCATTTGTGTGACCTCGGGCAGGTCACCCACGTCCCTGCCTGGGCCTGTTCCCTCATCCATGAAGTGGGGTGGTCGGTCTGTGTAAGCTCCCAGGATCCTTTCTGTGATGCCCCCACCGCCCACAGTGGTCCATTTCTCAGTGGTTCTGACTCCGCCCGGTTACCTCGCTGGGCACCTCTGTCAACGCGAGGGCACCCAGGGCCCAGGCCCAGATACCTGGTGCTTCTGCCGCCGCTTCCTCTCCTGCTCGATCTTCTGCTGCTTCTCCAGCTTCTCCGTCATGCGGGCTTCCCTCAGGGTCTGGCGCTTGCTCCGCTTGTAGGCTTTGGAGTTGAGCGCGGTCTCCAGGGTCGTGTCGCGACGCATGCAGGCCACCACCTCCTGCCTCAGCTGTCAAGAGGGGAGCAGTCAGCTACCTCCTCACGTGGAGGCCGGACCCCTGTGCCCCGCCCCGTGCCCTGCTTCCACTGAGTGGAGCAGAATGGGGACTCCACTCCCCGAGCTTCCCAATCATGGTTGGCCTTTTAGTAAATGAAGGGACTAAACGGTGCCAGTATTGTCCAGGCTGGTCTAAGTGTCCTTTCTGGACAATTCAGATAAAAAGCAAGGACAGCACTATAAACAGTGAGTAAGTAAATAAATAAATGAATAAGTAAAAAGTGGGGGTTGTCTTGGTTTTTAAATAAACCAATTCATTCTATTTAATTATTCTAATGGTATTGATTAGTTAATAAGCTTTTGAAATTTTTTTGCTTCATTTTAAGTGCCCTGTTCACGTTCTCTCTGTGTTTAATGATTAACATTAAAGAGGCTGTGCAGAAAGAATGGTAGAATTACTTCCTGTTCATGGGCGGTAGCGGCAGGTACTCAAACAATGTTCTTTCATCATCTCATATAAAAGACAGGAAATACTCGTTTGGACTTCCTCCCACTCCTAACAGTGGTATTCTCTGCAAGATACTCATATTTTTCACTATATCATGGACTTTTCCTAGATTATCATGAGTATAATATCTCATGTATATTGTACGCTGTGTGGCTGCAGAGGGTGGGGGATTGGAAACGTGCATTAAAGTAAGAGTTCGGTTGAATCTGGACATATACTTGATTAATATTCATTTAACAAAATGCTTCTTACTAATCACTTTATCAAGGCGTTTTATGAAGTTACCTATAAGAAAGAAGCAAATGGGATGCAGAAAGTTTTTTCTTTTTCTTTTCCTTTTTTTTTTTTTTCGTTTTTAATTTAAGCTCTAATCTACTCTCACAAATTTATGGCCAAATAAGTAGCCCCTAACCACCACTATGCCCTCTCGTGATATTATAACCAATAAGGCAGATGTATTCCCAAGTTCATATGACAACAGCAAAAGGAGTGGCCTTGTGATTTCAGTCACATCCTCCAACAGACCAAGTCACGCAATCCAATACTTCCAAACTACTTGCATTCATTAATAATTCATTTTGCCCGCCCCGAGATCATCACCAAACAAGCCCATCTGACTGGCAAGGAAATGTTCCTTTTCCCCTCTGGCTAACTGAGGCCATTTGATGACGAGGGGACCTGCAGCTTTGGGGTTCAGAAGGCAAAACTCTCCAAAGTGCCAATTAGCTCTACTTCATTTCACTGGTCTCCTACTGATTTAGCAATTATAAACCAGACCACTATGCTGGCCTTTATTAATCAGTGACTGCCAAGGCCGAGCAAGAACAATAGATACTAATTTACTGATTAGTCATTTTGGGGTCTGATGGGATCAAAGGCTCCAAACGCAGGTTCCAATGAATAACCAACAGTTACAAAACACAGTTTTACGTATTTCTATAAATGATGGGCTATTAATTTAGTAGAGTGCCTTTCATATTTGTTAAAGTGATTTTCATATTCATGGCTAGGATGTTACATCTCTGTTTACAGAGAAGCTCTGATCTATCACTGTCTTGTTTTTCTTTGAAATCACAAAGGCAAACGAGCTATCCCATTTGCTCTCAAGGTTTCATCCACAGTAACAAAAGGCTGTAACTCTGACTTTGGAAACCATAATACGGGAGAAAAAAAATATCTCTGGTACAGAGAAGAGAAAAATAGAATAATAAGCAGTTCATCTTCATTACTTTTAGCTCTACGCTACCAGTCTAAAGGATACACTCTTTTACTAAGTTTATGTCTTTATAACAATATTGAACAGACTTAAGGAAACACACAGATCACACCCTGGAACAATTACGTTTATTTCCTACATCTCAGATGCACCGGGGAAAAGATATTACCTGACGCTGGAAATTGAGTAACCGAAGTGCTTTCAGTTCCACGGTTGCTTTGGTTCGTAAATCTGGTGGCAAAGAGCCAGGCAGATTTTCCAATTCCTGTATCCTATGGGCTATGCGAGCCTGGAGCCTAAAGGAGATAAGAAAATGGGGGAGGCGGGAGGTGGAAATATACATTACAATCGAGTCTTAAATGATAGACAACAATCCTAAATTTAAGTTCATGGCAAAACATATTCCAGATACTGATGGCCGATTTCTGGTGCCCAACTAGATTATCTGATGTTAAACAGAGAAAAGCTACCTTTGCATCAATGCAGACAGGTGCTCTATGTTACTTAACACTCTGGCTTTCTTCACAACCTCGCTCTAACGCCCAGGAAGGACAGCTCAGGGTACATCTAGGAGGAAAGCCAAGCCCCGTGGCTCCCTCCGAAGAGAGAGAGAGGAAATGAGAGCCAGGAGAATCTGACTTGCTCCCAGACACCCGGCCAGCAAGAGTGCAGAGTGGAGACAACGGAGCCTTCTTTCTGACTTTGAGTCTTTCCTAAGGCAACGGGGCCATCTACCCTCTTTGCCAAGATGCTGCTGATGACAGCCGTTAAAACAGAGTGAACAAGAGCAGTTCTCGGTGCTGAGGCCACAGAAATCAGCCAGCCCAAAACATTCAGAGAGAGAGAGAGGGAGCCCTGCCAACCACAACCACTTCCTCTGCGAGCAGTGCTTGCTTGAGAAAAGAAAAGGCAAATTAGGCATTTTTAAAAATCAGGTTTGGGGCAGCAGGAAGTAGTAAAGTGAACGGTATTTAAAAACTAAGAGTTCTAGAAAAGGATTATGGGTTCTCATTCTGGTCATCATCAAAAAAACAGAACTGTAAGTACATCCCCCCCAGTAAGGGCAGAATAGAACATAAAAGACACCCCACTTCATTCATTTGGAATACTATTCCTGTTAGCCATAGAAACTGGTTTTATAGTTCACCTGGATCCCATTCTTACAAATAATTATATGCCATTTAAATCTATTTTTAGAATGATCCTCCCCCCCTCCACGTCCCAATTTGAGGCAAAACTATCTTGGAATAGATTTCAACAAAGGAAGAACAGTAAAAGGTAGTGAGTTAAACTAAAATAATATTAACTGCACTAAGTTAGGTGCATTTAAAGCACAATTTAATTCTCTCTCTCTCACGCATGCACACACACAAACACACACACCCCACTACAAGGTAAATGCAATAGTGGTCCCACTTTATTGATGAGAAAACTGAAGCTCAAAGATAAGAAATGTGGACTTCACGAAGCCAGTAAAGCAAAGAGCCAAGGATGGAACCTTCATTTGCCCGACACCAACCCCGTTACAACGATACTGCACATAATTAAAATACTTTCTAACTGCAAACTCTCTTGGACCTCAACTATAAAAGCCAATAATTAAAGATTCTATTCAAAATTAGTATTATGGTTTTGTCAATCTTTATGATGCTATATACTAATACGAAAAAGTAAAGCTTTCTGTGACTTAGATGCCTGCAAAATATCTTAATATTTCATACAGCCCAAATAGCAAAATGAGTGCTTTTTAAAAAACATACAGTGTTTTGCTTTGGTAGAGAAAGAAAATGTCATCTTTTTCAAAACTTTAAAAGTGATAGTAAGGGAAATGCATCATTTTTCATTAATTTGACTAAAAATAATATTATGACCGATTCCTGTTTTATTTGGTATATACATGCTATTAATTCTGATTTACTGAATGATTTATCATCATAATGTGTCATTATTAGGATTATCATTGTTATTGTGTGTTATTTCAACTATGTATGCCAACACAAACAACAGAGTTTTTAAATGGTTTAACCATGCAACAAACTAAAAACATGTTAGTTTAAGCAACAACAATAAACTTTCATCAATTTACTCTCTTGGTCAAATGGTCCAAACTACCCCAGCTTTCTTCCATATTCCTTTTTACTTTTGATACTCATGGGGTTCTTACCGTGGTTTTTCAGTTCTCCCTGCATGAAACAAACCTCTACCTCATTTATCCAATTCAGTTTCTTAAATATGCACATAGCCCTTAATCCCCAAATACAGTGACAGATGATGTCCCTTAAAAAAGGATATTAAGAGAAAAAGCTATTATAGATTTTTTTTCAAATATATAATTTAAAGGGGAAAAAAACCTAAACTGAAACAATGTTACTTTTGTAGAGTTAAGGCCATACTAAAGGAAATTTTAATATTATAGCAGGGTGAGATAGGGGCCAATGATATGGTTATTCCACTTTCTTGGTTCTAGATTTATTGCAGACCTGTCTCATTTGAATACCCCAGAGCTCAGACTATCCCTTGCTGTTGCGTTTTCCTCTCTTTGACAAAGTGGGTCAGGGGCTACATTAGAGGAATAGCTGCTTCTTCAATTTTCTAAAGGGCTATGGAACCAGGACTAAATAAGTAATCTTAGGAGAGCTGGGCTGACTGTGTAGATTAAATCACACCGAACTGGATGGGTGGGAGTTGGGGAGCAGAAGGGGGAGGAGGACAGAGAGGCGGGAGGTGGGGACAGGGACAGGTGGCGCAGAGTTGGGTGACTTGGGCGTGGGAGTGGGTGGGGAGCTGGGGAGCTGTACACCTCTTCCTGAAATGACTGCTTCTCCAGAGGGCTTAGCAATTTGTCAGTGAATCTCAGGCTCCCCAGCACAAAAGCAGCTTTCTTTCATGCAAAGGAGGAGAGCAGTACAAAGCACAAACATACAAACTATAGGAGAGAGGAAAGGTAGATCCCAAGTAAAATCCTACGCGTTCCACTCAGCGCGTGGGGAGTCGGGGTAGCAAAGGTGCAGGGTGGGGGGGGGGCGCTTTTTTTACATAGAGAATTTTATCTTTTTGTGATGGTGGTGGTGGTGGTGGTTGTTAATAGGAATCTTCATCTTAAATAATGCTCCTCTCCAGACAATTTCATCTTCCCATCAATGGGATTCAGCGGGTAGTCCGATAAAGAGATACAGTCTAAACTTCCTGAAACAACAACAGATGTAATACTGCATAACTGCAGGAGACTCATTTAGTGTCCTCACGAGAACAGAAAATTGAAGCAGAATTAGGTCACTCAGGTTTTTCATACAGATTGAACAGTAAATCAAGAGGGGTTACGGTTCTGGCAAGAAAAAGAGTTCCATTAAAGGCGACAGATATTTGTTCAGGTCCAGAGGAGAAGTTTATGATTCCTGTAGGAGAGTTATTTGAACAGAAAATGACACCGGTACATTTTGTTCCTTCAAGGAGCTGAGTGACACTTTTAAAAGAGAGAGAGGGAGGCTGACTTTTGGTAACTCTGCTGATAAAGCAGCGCTCGGTAATTTTTGAGAAGGAATTTTCAGGGTTGTAACGGAGCCGAGGGCAGGACAAAAAACACAGGAAGCGGACTATGCTTGCTTCCTGAAGCAAGGAGGCTATACTGCTGTTTTCACACTAAATTCTGACTTGCTACCAAAGACGGCTCACCTAAGTCAAAGACGCTCTTCTCAAATAAACGCCTTTGGATAGGAAATTATTTATTTTTCATGCAAACATGTGTAGAATTAATTTACATGCCAACGTGATAATTCCTAGAGCACTTCTGACCAACCCTCCGACTTCAGATGGAAGAACTGAAGCGTTTCGTGTACCGACAGGGCAAAGAACGTGTGCCTCGGCACCAAAACACTGCGCGTGCACGAGCACACACGCGCACACAGGCACTGACACTCACTACAGAGAAAAGTCAAGTTCCGTCAGAAGGAAAAGATGGCCTACAGGAAAGGATCCAATTTAAATGAGAACAAAATGTTTTTAACCGAAGAGCGGGTGCACATCTGAGGCAAAGCGTTCATATTGCAGAAACGTATTTATGCTACTACTAAATAAAGGTCAATTTGTCAAAATTCTGGTTTTATGAAAAGGTGACTTAAAAGTAAAAAAAAGTAAGATTCTGACAATTTCCTTTCAATTTTCATAGGCAAAGGAAATTAGACTACAACAGTCAAGGGAACGAACATGTGTGAAAGAATTTCTGACAGGTGATTTTTGCTCAAACCAAGTTGATGATATTAAATAGATTTTTTTTTTAAAGACCTTGCTCAAAATCCTCAATCAAGAGAGACAGATACACTGGACCCTTCCAGTTAACAGTGCTAAAGGTTAGTAAGCCAGCTTCTCAAAGAGGGGCAAGAAGGAAGAGAGTTTTTTAACTGTCTTTTACAAATGCCTAAAGGCCTTCATCTAACCCTTTTTAAGGGATACATTTAACTAATCTCTGTGGTTGGACAATTTATCTTCATATAGGCAGAAGTTAGCCATTGCACTATAACTAAAGAACATAAGAAGGCCCATGCAAAACCCTGCCAGGGCAAGCTTAAGCTTCTTCCAAAGACAGCCATGAGAAAACTCAGGCCAGAAGACCCACCAGCTTTTTGGACCCGGAGTTGCCAGATCAATCACTTCAGAAGCCAGGCAGCTTTACAAAAGAGGAGACGTTTATCAAGTAATAATAATATGAAGAAGAGCCATTCCACCACACTCTGCGATGCTTATAACTGAAAAGATACGGACATTCATTTTTTTTTTTTAATTGATACAGGTGTGGAGTACAAAAGCTTCACACTACATACTTTGGGAGACCAGCCATGAAGATCATTTTCCAAAAGGGGACTAAAATGAGCTCATTACAAGAAAGGCCTGCAAATAAAATTCTCATCAAAATGATAAAATTTAGGAGTCAGTAAGACACACAAACACACACACAATGCAATACAGGCTTAAGAAAGAAAAAAAAAATTCAGATGTATTTCTAGACATAGAGAAGGTCTACATTATGAGGGTAGTTCACTGATTTAACAAAGGGACTGGTAACTGTGTACCTTTAAGGCAGGAAAAAAATGTTAGCTCTTAGGAAGTCAGAATTTTTAGAGTAACCAGGTGATACCCACCCCTCTGTCCCATTTATTGTCTTTTAAAAAAATCCTCCTGACTTTTTTTATTCAATAGCAACATAAAGGACTGTATATGAATAGATTTTTTGTCCTAAATGAGTACCTAGGGCTAATATTTGACTTCATACCACACAGCAATTATTCCCCCAAAAGAATCTGCCTATCAACACTGAAATATCAATTGATGATGGGTATCAAGCTCTCCAGGGATACATGAAAAGCTGGCAACAGCAACATAAAAGCTCTTAATTGAGGATTAGTAATAGCAGTGAGAGTCAAGTTATATTCTTCATCCAAAAAGCTACACACACTTAATGGTAAGTTACTGTGATTTCTCTCAGAGTATTTCTCAAAGCTGATAACTTAGTATTTTAATATAATAACAGATGAGTCATGTGTTTTCCAAGATTAAGGTAATTTTTGTAAAGGGTTCCTAGACATTCTTTACTAACATTCCCTATAATTTTTAACCTCTAATTTTCTTTTAAATTAAACCATACTTTGGAAATAATAATAATCGCTAACGTGTATTGGAAGTCTTTGTATCACGTTCTTTTCCCCCTACAAGAGCCACTATAATACCTTCTTTTAACATATGAAGAAACTGAGTCACAGAAACAGAAAAGAGAGTTAACTGGAGGAAGGCAACAGAGCTAGCTAGCGGTAGAGCCTACTTACTGGCTAACTCTCGAAACCTCGGTCTTAGCTCTGTTTTATCCTGACTCGGTTCTTACCGGACTCTCCTTTTGGTTGACGTTAACCACTTACACCAGGGATCTGCTGACTACGGCCAGCAGGCCAGACCCTGCCTGCAGCCTGTTCTCACAGTTTCCCTGGAACACAGCCAGCCCACTATCCTCTGTGCCTGCGCTCACACTGGGAGGGCAGAGCTGAGTAGTTATGACAGAGACTCTGTGGCCCTTTACAGAAAAGGTTTGCTAATCCCTGACTTAGATAAATGTGCCTAATCAGGTGCAAATGAACATTTCTGGAGTAAGAGTTTAAATAAGGACCCCATATGAAGACACTCACATAGGGCCTACTCCAAAAGTTGGACCAAGCCACAGACCAACAAATGTATGAACTAACAAGTCAAAGAATACGTTATACAGTATCATGAGATGTGTTGTTCCTGAAAGTCAGGCCAACAGATGCGCTCAACATCTGAGCCACTCATAGTCACCAGTCAGGGACAAATGGACAAACCAGGACAAAACACTGTATAATCTCAGTGCCGGATGCCTGCTTTCTTGCATCTCTATTAACTCTGGGCTGGGCTTTTGATCTTGGCATGCTATAGGGGTGGATAAAACTTTTTTGACTGAATAAGTGAAAGTTACAGTTCTGCCAACCTGGAACCCCCCAGAGGGCCCTCATTCCTCAACCCAGTGGCAAACAAACTCTTTCCTGTGACTTGGTTCTAAAACCACCCTCAAGCCTGAGTATTCTGCCTCTGCAATTCTCCTGAGGCCTTTCCCCGGTCCCCTAGAAAAGAATGACCGCACCACCAGGAGACACGGGACCCCCGAAGCTTGGTGGTGCCTGCAAGGGCATGGCAGCGAGACCTGCCCATCCCCACCGCGGGGCGGGGTGCGTTACCTATACTCCCGCTCCTGCAGGATCTCCACGGGGTCCAGGCCTTGCGGTTTCTGAATGGGGCTGATGCGGCTCTGCTTCTGCTGCAGCTGCAGGATGGGCGAGGGCTGCCCCGGGGCCGGCTGCGGCACGGAGGGTCCTGGCACGGCGGCCGCAGGGGGCGGTGCTGCTGCAGGGGGCGCGGGCGAGGGCCGGCCGCTGGGCGCGGGCACCGGCAGCTTCTGCGGGGGGCTCGGGCCGCTCAGCTCTGGCCCCGGGCCTGCGGGACAAGAGTGACATGGGCAGCTCTGGAGGGAAGGCAAGCCAGGCCCCCACCTGGCCTGCCTGCTGCCCCCCCCCCCATGGCCCGGCGATGGGGACAACTAAACATCTCAAGAGAAGGGAAAAGGAGGCTAGGAAGGAGGATGATGGGGGGGGGGGGAGAAAGAAAGGAGAAAGAAAGAAAAAGAGAACCTGGCATCCCTCCCAGGGGAAATGGCATTCACCGACGAACACCGGCCAAACGGCCCAAAACTGACACTTAGGTAACAAACTGATCGTGGAATGGGCCGCCAGCTTTTAACATAGGCCTCAGTGGGTTTTTAAAAAGGATGGCAGGTGCATTCAGAGTTCTGGAAAAGTAAGGGAGACACCCAACCATCAGATGCCATTTGGGTGTGATCCCAAAACCACATTTTGCAGACTGCACAAGCCCCTTGCCTCCCAATCAGGAATAGCCCTGCTGTTAGACTCGTGCTTCACAAATACAGACAGCAGCTCGCCGGGTCCCTGATGTGAACTGAAAGGGGCACACCTTCTTTAACGACCTAGAAAGTATATTTCAGGCTTAATCAGTGCATCAAGGAAACAAACTTTTTACTACATGTTAGAAAGTATTTCTCAAAACATTCAGTGTGGGGGGTGGGGGGAAATCTGCTTATTCCACCTAATAAAAACTATCAAAGATTTAAGAGAGCATTTTTCTCATGTTATCAGAAGAAAGGAATATGCAATCATTAAGGATATCAAAATGCACTTGGTAAGTTAATTTAAAGCAATTTTCTACATTAAACTTCATACATTTAAACTGATTGCTAGGTCTGGACCTAAAATAAATATTCCATCTCTCCTCCAGGTGAATGTTTACTTATTTCAAAATTATAAATAAGATTAGTGATGCCACCAGAGGACTTAGTAAATTAAAAAAAAAAAATCTCAGTAAGCAGATGCTAAAACCTTGCATAGGCATCCTTGCAAGTATTTTCTCTGTCCGTTCTGTGAAAAATTAAAATTATTAAATGGTAACAAAAATAATCATCTCTATACTTCAGAGCGACTAATAATTAACCATACAAAGACATACATTATGAAAAATTAAGACATATTTATTCAATTTCCAGCAAATACCATTCAGAAACGGGCTCAAATAACAATGCAAGGATGGCCATGAGCAAACATTTTGACAGGAAGAATGTGAAGAATTAGAACAAACTGCTTAGGAAACTACTGTGTGTGTGGGGGGGGGGAGGGGTGTAGCTTTACTGGTCTAAAAAACCCACTACCTTTAATGAAAAGAAAATCCAGGTCTTACCAAGGTAATATTGTACTAATTACCTTAAATTCAGTTCTCAACGTGTTTGTCCTCCTTTCAAAGTTTAAATAAGTCATCAATAAAATCCATAACAGAGCAATAGTACACATTTCACTTACTCCGGGCACCTTCTTCTTTAGCATTATGGCTTGTATATGTCCACGTAGAAGTCTATGCCGACTCCTTGAGGTATACCTATTCATTCAAGTCACTATTTCTAAAACCACACAGTCAAAGGAAGTTATCCAGAGCATGTCTGATATCCCTGGTTCCGAATCTAGTAATTTTCAGCTTATGACTCCAAACTAGACCCAATACATACACGGCTAGCCTTCTTTAATCCATAAATACAGAGACATTCTTATCTGGTTGAAGAACCCTTAAAATTGAGGAGCAGAGAGAGACCCAAACATGGACCTAGGTGGTCCAACCTCCAATCTAAAACAACTTGCTGTGAACTAAACAGGTACATTTAAAGCAACCTGTATCTTTTCCAAAAGAACTGGTAAGTTGCACCTCTGGTGCCCTGTGAGCCTGAGAAAGTTCCTTAACCTCTGGTGCCTCAGTTTCCACTTCAGGAGAATAGGGACAGTAACAGTGCCCACCCCAGAGAGAGGCAGTAAGGATTCAAGGAGACAATGGGGCTATGTGCTCAACCCTCAGCTCTGGTCATCACTGTCACCAAGGACACAAAGGTAAAGAAGTTAACTATTCAGCCTTTCAGAAAAACTCCATGGCCAAAGAAAGGCTTTCCAGGAAATTTGGTTACCGTATTAGCTGGCCACTTTGAAAGTATGCTGTTCTAGAGCAAATTCCAAAAGGCTTCTATGTTTTAATAAAATTCAGCACAAATACTCATATAGGTCGGCTTTCCAAGTGCTTCCTGCTAAATTTCTATCAGAATCACTTACAAGCAAACTCTTTTCTAACTCAACACTGCAAGTTCCTTTACTGCGTGGGTCTGTTTTCTCCTCTCCAACAGATTATATAAAAACTTCTATTTAGAGAGGCTGGGGAACTGAATGCACCTCACTGCAATTACACATGCCCGGAACGCAACTGTCTATCCACTAGGTGTTATGCCTGCCCCCGGGGTGCTGAGCTGCCTGACTGGATTTGCTCTCTATCAACACAAAGCATCTTGACAACAGACGCTCGTGGTTGGCCTGACGATAAGAACTTGCCCCGACATCTTCAGATAGAAGACAAATTACATTCTTTAGCTTATCTCCGACTCCCTCTCTGACATAAACAATTTAGGTTTAATTGTCAGAGGTATGAAATGTTTCTGTTTTCCCCTCAGCCCTTGCCTTAGAAGTCAAGGTAGATCTATGCCCTGACACTCCTGAGGGGCGTCCCCCTGCGGTTAAGGAGGGGCTGGGACTGTGGAGGTGTCTTTATTAGATGCCTGCTTTTAAGAGACAGGTAAACAAGCTCATTAAGTCTCACATGTACAGAATTTCTGCATCGAGCTCCCACTTCACCTTCTGGCACACAAGGATACTTATGCAAATAACAGTCTGTGCGTTAAATCTAAGAATCTGAGTGGCTGCCAGAGGTTGAAAAAGTAAATGTAACACTGAAGTGTATTTAAACTGAGCAGACTAGAGACATTAGATAACTTGGGAAAAAAGGTGGGGGGTGGGCGGAGCAGGAGAGGGACAAGCACTGAAAAACGTCAGCAATAAAACTTACTTTCTACCATAAAGTCCTTCCCACCCACCGCAAAGAAAAACCTGAAACTTTTTCAGTTCCTATTTTGAATTTGGCTTTGGCCTCTAAAAAGAAAAATGGATTGAAATTGAAAGAAAACGATGGGTTTGATTTGAGCGGAGCCCACGGCGGGGAAGAACTGAGGAGTCATTTGTTCAGGGAGCACTTCCTCCAGTCAGACTGGAATTCTCTGGTTGGCGGCTATGATGGTGTCACTTTGGGTGAATTGTAACTTTGGAGTAGGTTTGAGGCAGATCACTCCAGCCAAGAAAGATTCTCTGCACATGAATAACAGCAGCAAATGGGACAAATGAAAAATGGAATCACCGCTACCTCCAGAGAAGTAGGCAGACTTAAACTGATTTTTTCCTTAAATATCAGCAGAGGTATTTATAAGCAATTATGCTTCTTTATGGGGTGGGGGATACACAATGATTAATAAAAGTAACATTCATTCAGAAAAATTATTGTGCCTTCTTTTGACTTGGTCTAAATGCCAATCCAAAAAAAAAAAAAAAAAAGTCTTTGTCAAATCAGGTCATTGACTCCCTGTGAAATCGGACATTTGGGGACAAATTTAGCCACGAGTCAGATACAATCTCCCTCCCAGAGCCAGGAATGGGTCTGCTCTACTGGAAGACAGTATCCTCTTCCCTCCTTATTCACAACGTCCTTGCCCACTCCAGCACTATCTGCCCAAATATTTTCATTTCTAATGAAGCCTGACTGCTGAAAATCCAAAAGACACGGGCAAAGAGTAATAGAATAAATTCCTCCAAATGACAGGAGCCTGGAAAGGACAACTGGAGCTGGGCAAAAAAAAAAATGGAGCCCTCTTTTCTGGAGACAATCCCGAAAATGCACTGAGGATTGTGCTGATTCTGAGAATGCGAAAGTTTTGTTATGTCCAAGTGTCCAGAGGGCTAAAACTTCATCCTTTAAGCTTGACTACTTATCTGGTCTCATTATTTTGACTCTGTGTGAAAATGTTTCTCAAACAAATCATTCAGCTTCCCGCCTTCTTAAACAACACCTTGGAATCTTCCCCTGCTGCATCTGTGTCATTTTTAAAAACACCAGTGCTCATGGAGGTCTGTGACAAGGGGATGTCCCAGGACAGGCTACAATGCACAGGCAAGTATGATTGTGTGACGAGGTCCCTCCCCACTACCTTTTGGGAGGGACTGACTTTGCTCCCTCCTGCTTAAACTACCAACTATCCGATTGTTACCATTCAGTCTCTACTGGGAACTCTTTGAGTTACTGCTCCTCATGTACTGAGACACAGCATTACAACACCACCAGCATTGCTGACACTGGGTCTAGAGCATGTGTTAAAAGGCTCACAGGAAGGAGCTGAGATAATTTTCCTTCGTACACACAGGAGTGAAAGGCCTGCGACTGGTACACAGACCTTGGGACAGAGTCTTGCCCTGATCAAGAGCCTTCTGGTCATGAAGGAGCCAGCATGGGGAAGGGGTTAAGGACATGGGCTGTCCAGGCAGACCACTGGCGTCTGAATCCTGACTCTCCCCACTCTAGATGTACCACGTGTGCAAGGTACTCATCCCTGAGCAAGGTGCACGAGGTAGGCTGGTAGGCATTCAGTAAGTATAAGCCACACACCTACACAGACATACATGCTTTTTCTTCTCTCTGGCTGCATTCCTGAGAGCTGGAGTTTCTGCACTGAGCATCCAAACGACCATCTTATGCATGGTTTTCTTGTACAGCTTTTTCAGTCCCTGATGTCTGGTCCCCTGTGCTCCTCCACCTACCAGAGCACAGCAGTCCACAGACAGAAATCTGCAGATGACATGATACTTTCTTGCTCTTTAAAAACCTATTCCTAAGGCTACATCCACAATTAACAAGATGAGTTTATCCTTCAAGTGGGTAATTCTAAGAGCTTCCTCTACCAGAAAAGAAATATTTACATACTCAAAGGTAGAATATTTTAAAAAATACAAATAATAATATTTAAAAAATACAAATAATATTGTATTTTAAAAAATACAAATAAAATTACAAATAATTGGAATAGTCCCCAATTCTAGGAAGAGGACCAATATTCCAAACTAATGGCAACGATCAGCTGTCAGGGCTTGCCCAGATGAGAGTGAACTATTCCCAGGAAAGGGCGTCAATGACAAGGAAGCATTTTGGAATTCAAATTCCCTAGGATTCAAATTCTCTGGACTCCAAAGCTCTAGTTAGAAGAGAACCATAAACACTTTGCTTATCCAGTTGCTAACAAAACCCTTCCCAGAGAAAAGAACGTTCACGCAAGGTCATCTTAGAGCCCCTTGGAGCTCTGAATTTTGTCACTGGGATCAAGTCAGACACCAGAGGGCCATACAAAGGACTACCTCATCTCAACCTGTGACATAATGTCATGGCTTCAGACATGATGCCAGGGGATGTAGGAAATAGGCCACGTGGATTCCATTACTCTATTTAGTATCAACAAGTGTTACCGATGCCTCTATCATGCAGTGCCTCTTACAAGAATAATGACAATCATTTAAAAATAATCCCACCTGGGCAAGCTACTTTATACTCTCATGCCAGAAAAGACTCTGTGTCCTCTGAGAAACTGGTAAGCAACTTCCTTGTGAGTGGTGAGAATGAGGTACCTGAACGTCTACCTTTCCTGACTGCCAGGAAACCTGGGTCATTTTGGAAGCCCAGGTACCACAACCGCGAGCACTCCTGTGGCCCCCACGGCCCCGACCTCCCTGACCTCCCTGACCTTGAGCTCTACTTCCCTTTGTTTCTGACTTTCTCCTTGCTAACTCCTTGACTGCAGGTATGCTTTTTGGAAGCCGCCCCAAATGTTTTTCACAACAAAAAGGGGTAGAGCTAAATAAATCCACAGACATGAAATGGCTCAGGAAGGGCAGATTCGAGGAGGGCGTGGTGGCCGCTGGAACCCACCGGGTGGGGTGCCGGGACTCTTAACCTCGGGTGCGTGGATGGGCTTCGGACAAACCTGGAACCACTTGGAAGGGAATGCAAAATTCACCAGGGTTGGACGGCACATTTTCCCTAGACCCACAGCTGGCAGCGAGTCTCCAAAGGCTAAGAAGCACTGCTCTCGACTCCACAGCGGAGACCGAGAACCGAGAACCGAGAACCGTGGCCACCTACGTGAAGTAAGACAGGGGAGCCAGCGAGGCACAGCCGCAGGCCGCGCCGGCCAGCCCTGGGCTGATACCGACCGGCACTTGGGCGCAAGCAGCCGCCGCTCTCGCCCGAGCTGGACCCCCGCGCTGTCAGTCGGGTGGGTGCCTGTCAACCTACCAGATGGCCTGCTGTAGTTAACGAGGGCCGGCTGCGGCGGCGGCGGCGGCGGCGGCGGCGCCTGGGGCTGCGGCTGCGGCTGCGGCTGCGGCGGCGCCGGCGGCTGCTGCTGCATGCCCGGCAACGTCCTCTTCCCCTGGACCGCAAGCTGCAGTGTTTCGGGGAGCGGCTGGCCCCGGGCCAGCATTTTGTAAGCCAGAATCTGAGCTCGCAGCTGATGCAGCTGGACGGGACTGAAAGGCGAGGGACCTCTGCTGGGCTGGCTCATCGCCTGCGGGTCGCCCGGGATGAGGGGCCCCGACTGGCTCGGAGGCATCTGCGGTGGGGTCGGGCCACCTCCCGAGAGGGGGCTGGAGACGTGCTCTGGGGCTCCCAAGGGCGACGGGTGCGGCGACAGGTAACCTAGAACAAAACACAAAAGGAGAGATCAGGAGCTGCCCCCGAGGACCCCGAAAGAGAAGCACCCCTGATTATCTGGATCATTTTCTACAACAGCACCGTCTGAGGGAAATAGAAAGCCTATGTAATTTAATCATTAGGGGATCACACACAATTTGAACTTTATATATATCAAATACATAGAATTTAAAATTTTCTAGTCATCATACTAAAAAGCAAAAGAAACGACAAAAGTAATTCTAATCATAGGTAACTGAAATCAAAATACCCCAAATATTATAATTTTAAAAATATTTAGATTAAAATATAAAAAAGTATTATTTTATAAAAATATAAAAAATTATTAAATAAATACATTAAATTTAATACAAAAATTATTAGAGAGCTATTTTACATTCTCTCTTTCATACTATGTTATGGTACAGTCCACATCTCTACTGCGACTAGCCACATTTCAAGTGATGGACAGCCACCCGTGTCCCAGGAGGTAAACTGGTAGTGGCTAGTGTACACCTATCGGAAGGGCACCAGGGGACAGAGTTATACATTAAAAGCTGCTCCAACCTCGAGAACAGAACCTGAAGGTGTCCGCTATACCACAGTGCGGAATGGGGAGTCTCTACTGGGGATATGACTTGGTTTATTATCATGCACTTTACGAATAACTCGCCATTACTGAGGGCCTCCACTGCTGTAGGCACTGTGTGAGGCACTGGACATACGATTTTAGCAGAGTTCTCCCTGGAAGCAGAGCCTAATGGAAGGACTGCGCACAGCGGACTGATCCGGAAGGCGTGAGGACCCTGGCCGGAGCGTGCACAGGTGACACGAGGAAGGGCTGGCAGCCGGTAATGGGTGTACGACTACGCCAGACGCTGCAGAGGGTGCCTGACGATTAATCTCACACAGAAGCTCTGGGATATGAGGTACATGACTGGCCTCCAAATTATCCCAGGGGAGGGGTGAAGAAGCTGTTGTAGTTACACTGTTAGGATCATTGCTCACTGGTTCTGACTCTGGGATCCTTAGTCCCCAAGGACTTTGCCATGTGTGAGTAAGGTGGACAAGGTGGACTCAAGGTGAAATGGTAGTGTGGCCAGTGGCCGCAAGGCTGGTGGGAGCACTGAAATGGGAAGAAGAATTAAAGGGATGTGAGTGGAGTATACACTTTTTCCTCAATCCTCACAACATCCCCAAGAAGATGTTTCTTAGCATCTCATGTTTTAAAACAAGGAAACGGTGGCTCAGAGAGTACACGAGTTACCCCAGGTCACATAGTTAGATCTTGGTAGCTCCCAGATTCATTTGGTTCCAAGGTGTGTACTTTTCCCTTAGTCTACTACTAATTTGGTTTTAGAAAAATAAGTTAAAAGCCTGAAAGTTTCAAAAATTTTCTAGAACCATTTACAAAATAATATAAAAATGAGAATAATCTATTTGGGTTATAAGAGATCTAAATGGGAAATTTAAGAATGCTTTTCTGGGGAAAGAAAAGTCAAAATGCATGAAAATGTCAAGCAACTTATTTCAAGAAATGGCCGGGATATCCTGGCCAAAACCTTCCTGGAAAAACATACAACTGAGCATGGCTGAAGGGAGATTCAAGAGGCAGGAGAGGATGGAATGGCTGACCACAACCCAAAAGGGTATCCTCAATTCAAACTGAGTGCTAATTAATCAACTCAAAGGTTGGTCCTGAGACACAATGTCAAATGTTAGATTAAAGGTCTTTGCCTTTAATAAATGCACCTGTGTCACAATTATCATAAAGGTCATCACATTGGTGGTTATTAGGAATCTGCTGTGTATTTGAACCTATGTCAGGGTTTGAGCTGAAACAACTCTGCATATCCATGTGGAATCACAGAGGCCCAAGAATACGTGACCCACACAATGTGGACGTACTGTCGCCATTCGCAAGACTAGAGAAAATAAAGGATGGAGTTACTTTCATCTCACGATGCCATTTGGAGAGGGAAACAAATGTACCCCGATTCCCTAAGACCAGGGTGGGTTTTGTTCTATCAGTTGGTGAGATGTAGAACTCCATTCCCCAAATCCCCACTCATAAGGGAGCACAAAAATCACACGGCCATTAGGGTTCTCGCTGGTCACAGAAGTTAGCCGAGAAAACGCCCCTGAAATCAGTCTGCAAGACTAGCAGAAAGTTAAACTCCGCGTGTTGTTATTTGTAACAATAAACATATAGAGAACATCGATAGCATGCACTTAACTCCATCACTGACACTCTTCCTTCTTAAGTGAGGTTAACATGCACCCCTTAATTGTGATGCTGGTGCAAAATGGTAGTTTGTTCCTTATGAAAGCACCTTCCTAACACCTTTTTGGCCAACCCTGCATCTACCAAAGGAGGAAAAACCTCCTTCTAAAGCTACTGACATTTTCATGGTAGAAAGGATACAACCAAGTGTTAAAATGGGTCGTATGTTGCCTGACTTCTGGTCTCTCCTCAGTTCATCACAGCTTACTCATGATAAATCACAGGAAGCCTAATACAATGGACCAAAACATTAGACAATCCAATCCAAATGCCACTGTCTAACACTGTTCATCAAATCACTCTTTTAAGATATGAACTCCAGGCAAGGCAATGTTATGAAGATGAGACAGTGACATTGAGCACAATGATGAATTTTACCTCAAATTTGCTAAGAAAGAAATTGAGAGTGGAATAAAAATCACGTTCCTTTTAAAAAAATCATTTTCCAGAATTAATCAATACAACAAAAATTTTTACCTCAAATGTGATAAGAAGGAACTAGGGGTAGGAAAAATTGTTTCCTAAAATTTACAGGGGGTGTTAATAGAATCATTTTATCACAGTAGGACATTAAAAATGTGACAGCATTTTGGCTAAAGAGAGAGATTTCTGTTTTTCTACATGACTAGCATTCCATAAAACTTGCAGAACATCAGAATCTAAATGATGAAACAACATACTTTCATGATTATCTTGAGTTGAGAGAACAGTGAAGAAACTGACTTGGAGTAAGTACACATCTGTCTGGAGGATGACAGTGTTGATGTAGAATCCGCTCCTCTGGAAATCTGGTTTGATTTGCTCATTTAAAATTAGTCAAAAGTGGCAGTTTCCGTCCCTCGTCTTCAAGGGCCATTATCTCCCCAGTTTCACCTTGCCTCAGAGAGAAGCAATCACCTCTCTCCTTTTAATAATCTTGAACTTCGAGGGCCAATTTTATATGAATTTTCTCTTCACACACATACACACACTCAATACTACATACTTGCCTTTGAAGACTTTTTTCTATCCAATGGACTGAAAATAAACAATGTTATCATTGGGACCATAAGGTACACAATTCAGTACGTAATGAAGGAAACGGCTTTGCCTCTCAACCAATACCTTAAAATAACCTAATAGGTTGCTAGGTAGTTAGAGCTGGCAGTTTTCTGATCAATACCACACCTCTCTGTCCCTGTGTGTTTATAAACGGCTTCTGATGATGGGGTTTTTAAAGATACATGCCATTATGCAGTCTCAATTCTTTTTAGGTCATTATACACAATAAGACTGCATTATACCACTATTACTTTATTCAAAAACATATTTGAAATAAGTAATTCTCCAGCTTACGAGGCTCTTTACTATTTTAGAACAAAACATTATGTGCTAATTATTACATTTAATGCAGACCTCTGCATTTCCAAGTAATTATAACTTAATAAAATTATATAAAAATTAAGATCTATTTAAAAGTGTTAGCTTTTGAACTGTAAGTTCACTTCTTTACCTAACTGAACAAAATTTACTAAGTAACTAGCTATGTGTTAGACATTGTGCCATGTGCTGGAGATTCCCAGAAGAGTCACCATTCTAAAAGTTGAAGAAAGGAACTAAGCAATGAAAGAAACGTTAAGATACGTACAAGTAAAAATGCTCAATTACAATTCATGCCTTTCCAGCGTTGCATTTTGCAGTTTTCTAGGGCCCCACTACTAGAGGTACTGCAGAGCCAGGAGCAGACAGAGCAAGCAGCTGGCTTTGAGAATCACTGAATATAGCTCATCTACAAGTCCAAGCTATTAAAAATGAGATCTGCATTAGCTCTGTGAACACACCTGGCTCTTTAGAATTTAAACAATAAACCTGGATGCGTTGTCTTAATTCATTCTTAACAGTGAATGGGTCAAATTTTTTCTTCTGGTACTGCAAAAAGTCCCGAAGATTCAGACTGCTTTTCTAACAGGGTCAAGACTTTGCATCATCTGCAACACTTACGTCTGCCTGCCGTCAAAATTCAGATCAGAATGTGGGATACTCAAAAACCTCCTCGACATTAGTGGAGACACATTCCTATGTTTCCATGATTTCTGTATATAAATATATATTATACCGGACACATTTCTCTAAATCCTCAATAGTCAAAAATCTTCCCTCAGGTAGACGGATGTCTGATCACGGAGGGAGAAAAAAACTCATATACACTGAATCACACAAGAATACATACAGTAACACATAGAGCATAAACTTGAATTAGACTATCAACACATTAAGAGTCAGTTAGTGCTAGATTAACCATACCTCTTACAGGTTGAAATGCTCATCTAATGATCTGGAAAATAGATTACATTGTATTCAAAAGACTTTGAGGTATCTTTAATAGGACTTCAACAATGAAGGAAAAAGGCACCCAGGAGAAGAGAAATATACCGTATTTGGCCGTTATTGCGGGCTGAACTGTGTTCTCTACAGATATGTTGAAAGCCCTAACCCCTAGCACCTGCGAATGTGACCTTATTTTGAAATACGATCTTTACAGATGTAAGACGAGGTCACACCGGACGAGGGTAGACCCTCATCCAAAGGCTGCTGTCCTCACAAGAAGAGGGAGATCTGGACACCCGCACAGACACACAGGCAAAATGTCATGGAGACCCAGACAGAGATGAGAATGATAGATCTACAGGACAAGGAATGTCAAGTATTGCTGGCAACCACCAGAGGCTAGGAAGAAGCAAAGAAGAATTCTTCCCTAAAGACTTCAGAGAGACCACGGCCCTGCCAATACTTTCATTTCAGAATTCTAGAATTCTCCAAAATCTTGTGAGAATACCATTTCTATCATTTTAAGCCACCCAGCTTGCGGCAAGTTGTTACAACAGTCTTAAGAGACTAATACAGCCACCCACCAGCAATGACAGGTAATTCCATGGCCAGAAAAAGTCACCTGACAAAGTGTGAGCGTGTAGTTCAAGGGACATGGGTGGCTCATCTCACCTTCATATCTTTGAGGTCCTGGGGAGGCAGACCTGGGCTCTCCTTCCAGCCCTGTCACTTACTGGATGTGCAAACTTAGGAAAACAAAGTAAATTCTCTGAGCTTTAGCTCCTCCATCTATAAAATGGGGTAACATAATTTATCTTACAGGATCAAGATAAAGATTCTGCACCAAGTACATAAACCACTTTGCAGAGTGCTTGGACACACAGTGGCCAGGAAAATCAGTAAGACTTTAGAAATAAAATTGCCCACATCAACCATAAAATTGGGTTGGTGGGGGCAAGGGGGAATTTCTACAGGGAAAAGAAACCTGCCGTATTCCTTAGATATGTTCTTAGGAAGCCATAATTAAAATAACCAGGAGGAAAGATGAAAGACTGCCGTAGGGAGCCAAAATCAGGTATGCAGCAGACACAAACCTTGGCTGTGTTGATCCATCGGACTCTGGGGAGGACCCATCCCTGGGTGAGGCGGTCGCATGGCGGTACCCTTCATGGATCCACAGTGGATATCTTCCACGCCCCCCTTGTCATGCATACCATCAATAGGCTGAAACGTTTACAGGACATCAGTTAGACACCTCCTTAAGGTACAACGTTTCTATCTGGCGTTTGAAGACCCCTCCCTATAAACTTCAAAATTGTGGCCCAGTCACCTGTTACCCATACCACAGTCATATATTTCTACACCTATATTACATATGTTACTATACATTATGGACATTTCATAGGTGGGAACAGAAAATAAAATTTAAAAAAAGACTACACCAACAGGATCAGCAAAACTACCTGTAAGTCAAAAGTTAAGGCTTTCAACAGTTGAAATTTTTTCGGTAAGGTCAAAACGCAAATAAAAGTGAAGCTCCGTTCACAAGGTAGACAAATATAAGCTATTCTTTCACACCCGTTTAAGGAAGTCCTGAAACCTGCTGTATGCTGAAGTTAGTCCAGTGTCTGAAGGAAGACTATTTGAAGTGTCTGCGATGATCTATTTCTTGGTAATTTTTTTACGTCAGAGGGGAAGGAACCATGGAAAGTTTAAAAGTTGAAGCCAGAAAGTTCCATGGCAGTTGGGAAAAGAGGAACGGACAGGGTAGAACAGTGAATGGGGGTAAATACTGAAAGAGAAAGAGGCTGAAACAGAAGAAACTGTTCTACAGGGGGCGGAGGACTGAGAAAGGTTAAAGGCAGGGTTTGGGAAAAAATAATAAGGAACACAGGGGCTGGAAACAGGACTTGAGGCCTTGTACCCAACAGATATGCAAAAAATTGCTATTGAACTGACGCTAATCCAATCCAGAATTGGGCAACGGAGCATGTGTTCGAGAAAGGAAAAGTCCATTCCTCCCCAAACTGGAATAGCAATTTTCAGAACAGCCTGAAAGGAATATTTCCAGGAGTTTATAGAAACCAAATGACTTCAGGCAAGAAAGTATGAGTGTTTGCAGTTTTGGAGAAAGGAAAGTTAATTTCTGCAGAGTCAAAAGCACGCACTTGAAAAGAGGAGAAATTTACCATAAAGAGGATGCTCAGAAGAAAAATGGGAAGAATTTGGTATAAAGAGTGTCTCTGAGTCTGTTAAATAGTAATAATAGAGAGGAAATCAAAGCAACACAGCAGATGTATTTAGGCCACTTGTTTATTTATTTCCAGTAATGTTGAAAAGCAAAAAGCTGAAGCTCAGAGGGAGACGGAGGAGAAAGACAAGGAATAAAGCTGCCTATAAAAAGATTCGCAGAAAGTGAAGGCATCTGGTCAGCAGGTGTGAACTCCAGGCACTTAACCATGTCCCCACTCAGGGAATTAACTGGGGGCTGGGGGGCTAAGGAAAAGCAGGGCAAGAAAATGCAAAACTAGCAGAA
This sequence comes from Camelus dromedarius, assembly GCF_036321535.1. Taxonomy (NCBI): domain Eukaryota; kingdom Metazoa; phylum Chordata; class Mammalia; order Artiodactyla; family Camelidae; genus Camelus; species Camelus dromedarius. Next base: position 33,535,771 of record NC_087445.1, read on the forward strand.
TGAGAGCAAAACAAAACAAAGAAGAGCACTGATGGGGGTAGAGAATAGGAGAAAATGTGACAAAGATACTAGATGATAAAACAAGGGATCAGGGGGAGGGTACAGCTCAGTGGTAGAGGGTGTGCTTAGCATGCAGGAGGACCTGGGTTCGGTCCCCAGAACTTCCATTAAAAATGAATAAATAAATAAACCTAATTAACTCCCCCTTCCCCCCAAAAAGCTAAAAAAAAAAAAGTTAGCATTAAAAAAAAAAGGGATCAAAAGATATAATTATAAATAAAAACCACCCAGTGCAAAAGCATCACATGACCCAACACTCATGCATACATTTAACTTTTAAATGCTTAAATAATGATAAGGTTAGCTAAGTAGTTTCCTTCAAAGTTTACCTTTCATTTTGGAGGTGAAACGTCCTTAAACCATTCTGAAATTATTTAACCCACCTGGACAAAGGTTTACATGCGACAGATCCGATCTGTAATATAGCTCCCCAATTAATTGAATATGAGCACAAGGCAATTTAATGACGTCAGTGTATCTATATGTTCAATATGTCTCCTAAAGAATATGATACAGAAAACAAGCAGCTTTCCTTCTTTACATCCCTGACAAGCTAAGAATGGTGTTTAAAATAAACTAAAAAGGCAGGGAGAGAACTTAGGGATCATCACAGGGCTACCGATCATCATTAAATGACAATGAAGAAGTTTCAGAGTAATTAACAGTGATGATATGATTCTATTATGACATAAGAAGAAAATTTTTTAATCACACCTGAATATGCATACCTGTGCTAACATGGTGTTCTTACTGAAGATGGGGAAAAGTAAGGTGTTAAAAAGCATATACAACAGTCTGTTACCCAGGGTGAACCATTTCTTTTATTTATGTCAATATAGTTTTACTTTTCAAAATGACCATATATTAATATCCTGATTTGAAAATCCTCAAGTAACAAAATTTGTACAAAATGGATCTTCCCTTCTGGGCTCTGATGCCTTCCCTTAAAACTGACCTCCAGTCCGACACAGTCAGAGGCCAGACTTGCTCCTGTTTTAAAGTAGTATCTTCCACCACTTGCCTCCTTTATATCAAGGGGCATCCCCCAACCCTATCCATCTGGAAAAGATATAAAACATCTACCAGGCTCATCAGGTGAAATATTCAGGTAATATACTCATAGATTTTCTCTGGCTACTGCTAGTTCTCAAAGCAAATTGTCACAGAGGATCTTGTCTGCTTTCTCAAAAGGCCGTTCTCTCTCCTTTGTATCTCCTGCATAGGCATAATGCCAAAATCAAATAAATGGAAGATTATTATAACCTTATCCAGAAACAAACAACTAGACCTGAGCTCTGCAAAATCAGAGCCCGCTTCCAAAACCAGAATAAAGCTACTTCACAGAGAAAGCAAAGTGCGTTTTTCGAGATTCTCTAGAAGCTATTTTATCTCAGTTAAGCCTTTTTGAAAAAAAAAAAAACCTTTAGGAAAGGACTCATTTTCCTTTTACTCTTTGGGACCTACGGGATCTGTTTAGGGAAAAATAATTTTCAATATGTTCATTGGTGGAAAATATAAGTTACTTAATGTATAAAGTCGGGGAAAAAAGCAAGACGTATTCACTAATATACTTATTCACCAAGCCAAAATACCTGTAACCCACAATCCACAGAATCTGTCAGGACTGCATATTGTATCTAGTATTTCTTAAAAAGCCAAGGTCTGATCTTCCTGACTAGGGCAACATCTGTAACAATAAAAGAGCCTCAGGATGTATGTTTTTAATAATGTACAAGATAAGACAAAGACCTAGCTTGAGTCTCTTGTTAACAATAGTAGAAAAAAAGGGAGGGGAGTTATCAGGAATTACTAGCCATCCATGACTCAGAAGACAAGACTGGATAGGAGAATGAACTCTCACCTTATGCATTTGATGCATGCCTTCCTGTGGGAAGTCGGCAGACCCCATCGTCGGCATAGGGTGCGAGACACTAGGAGGCCCAGGACTTGGCCCCATCATACTGTGGACGGAACCTGGGGACGGTCCAGGTCCGGGACTGGGTCCAAGAATTGGTCCAGGAGAGGGTCCTGGCCCTGGCGAAGGCCCCGGGTGGGGCATCGCGCCAGGGTCTGTGGGCGTGGACATCTACTCCTCCTGTCTCGGCCAGGGGGTAGAGTGATACTGAGCTGGAAAGAAGAAAAGAAAAAGGAATGTTTTGAACATGATGTTAAGAACAGAATAAAACAGTTGTTAGTATTTGATGGTGCCATTTCTGTAATAAACATCAAACAGAACTGCCCTGTCTAGTCCAGATGTTGGAGAGAGTATGATATATATCCATCTGCCCTCGTCTTTATGAAGACCACTTGTTTAAAAGAAAAAAAAAACAACTCTAAATGATCCCCCAGAAAGATATAAATCATCTAAGATACAAAAAAAAGGCTCACTGGAGAAACTCAAATTTAACACATAAGCAGAATTCTAAACCAAGCTTGAAATTTATTACTGAAGTCAACAGATGCTCTCCATTACTTGGGCACCTTACAAGTCATTAACCCCCCAAAGTCATTAAAATATAAAGCTCCTAAAGAAGTATCCAAACAAGACCCATTTCTGTAAGTCAATGGGTATTCAAAACTTAACAAAGAATTCTAGGGGGGAGGGTATAGCTCAAGTGGTAGAGCACACACTTAGCATGCATGAGGTCCTGGGTTCAATCCCCAGTACCTCCCCCATTTAAAAAAATAATAATAAATAAACCCAAAACTTAACAAAGAATTCTAGATAGTTAAAAAGGGAAATACACATTCATAAATTGAGAATGAAAGGGAACTTCCAAACATGAGGAAAATAGGGGTTATGGGAGTCAAACAAGTATGGGTTCAAAAAACCACATACACAATTATGAGCTGAGACTGAAATGCAATAGTACATGTAAAACCATAGCTCTGCGCCTTGTTTCACGTTATACCCCTCGCCTGCCACCTTCACCGTACCAGAAATGATCAGAAGGGATGGTTCACGATGTGGTCCTCCCAGCAGGGAGAACCTAATGAACTGAAGACCACGTGGACAGTTGAGGCTAGGGATGCATCCTAGGCCTCTCCGGGGTCTAAGATTCACCAGAAAAGTCACCCACGGCCATTGGAGCCGGGCCCAGCACAGACTAGGTGTGGAAATTCTGGTTTTCCAGCAAAGCAATGTACCATCACCCATGCCCCCAGACTTCTTGGTGTCCCCACTGGGGAGAGTGCCTCCTGGGGTGGGTATGACAATCTTGGATATGAGCTGAAACAAGTAAATAAGCTGTTTTCCACATTCTGGATGGAGATGAAAGACCCCTGATAGTCACTGTGATATATTCTGTCATCTGGGGACACACACCTGTACACACAAAACTTCTGCCGCCAACCTCGCAAATTCCTAAATGGATTTGTTAGCCACTGCATCATAGCAGGGATGAAATTAGACTGTAGAGGCCCAGTCATCCACAGCAGGGCTCGAAAGAGCCCGTGGAAACACGGTGAAATGAGAGGTTAGAGAAGAAATACAAAAAACAAAACAAACAAACAAACAAAACACAACACATTACTTCCATTCTTAGCTATAGTCACCTCTCAAGGAATCTCTAGAATGTGAGGGCCATGAGGGCAAGGTGTTGCTCTGCTCTCCCTGCCCCTGTATCCCCAGCACCTCCAACCAGCAAGTAGTAAGTGCCCAAAAAGATCTGAATGAACCATAGACAAAACTGCAAGGGCAAACTATTCATAGAGTTGATGATTAAAAAATAAAAAAAAAATTGAGAGCAATCGGTGTTTGAGGTACAAAGAAATCTTAAAAGTGGAAGCAAGAATGTAGACAACATTGATACATGAATTAGGGTGAAAACAGGAAGTGAAGAAAGGCTACTTTGGAGTGATTATAACCAAAGGATCACTCAGACTGCTTTGCGGATACAAGATGGGACTAAGAGAATCCAGTTCAAGTGGTTTCTAAAACAACAGGGAAGCTTTGGAGGGTGAATTATAGCCTTCAATTCACTAGAGAGCCAAATGTTATTATTTATTCTTTGTGATTAACACAGCAGGCGGAACTTTTTTTTTTTTTTTTTGCATTCCACCCCCTCACACACACACACACACACACACACATTTGTTTAGTCAGCATTTCAAATTTAGGAAGCTGACGTCAATTCAGGGTACTACAAGTTATAACGTTCTTTCATGTATATCAGCACACTAATAAACCCCTTTATTTTTTAGTGAATAAAAGGAAATTGCTTGCTTCCTGTTATGGTTTACCTTGAAACTGGCTTCAGTGGCTTCAATGGCAATACAACACAAGTTTGAACAATGAAGATACAAATGCTCAGCTAGCCTGACAGTCTTACTTTTCATGTTTTCTATTTTAATATATATTATCCCATAATACTAACAGCTTCGTAGGCGGAAAACGTATGAGATGGGAAATGGAAAAGTATGGGCATATAGAGGAATGTTAATATAGAAACATGTTCTATAGGAAACTTCTTCGTCGGAAGAGAACCTTCAAAAGAGTGAGCTGAATGTGAATGTGTCCATCAAATAGCGTGGACGAACGCACGAGAAACCAGCTCAGAGAAGCAGCATAGTATACAAACGAGGAAAGTTGTCCCACAGCTCACGGATGGCAGGGATCTAGACTATCACACAACTTGAACGTGACACTCTCTGGCTTCTGACTGGGAGCCACCCGCTGGTCTCAGGGCCACCACCAACCCTGGGGTCCCAGGCAAAGCACTTTTCCTCTGGGGTTTCTTGGCTTCCTCTGGCCTTGGCATCAGGGCATCTCAAGGCTCCCTGCATCTGCCTATCCATCACAGCATCTCCCGGATCCCTGCAATTTTGCCTGTAGCGGGTGCTTATCCGTGAACCTCCAGGGCAGGAGGTCAAGGCTCCAAGTCCAGTATTGGCCAACTCAGCTTCCCCCTCACCCTCCCTTCTGGCATCCTTATGAATCTCGACTACTTTCTTTCTATTTCAAAGCACCAAGGAAGTGATGCGGATGGCGGGCAGGCAGGGTGAGGGTAGGGGCAGGCACAGGAGGGAGCAGGGAGAGGAGATGACTTGAATAACCTTGCTAGGGCAGGAGTGCTAGGTCTCTCCACAAGACAACACTCAAAATCTATTTTTATTTTGTGTTCGGGGGTGGGAGAGTTTTACGCTGCCACCAATAAGGATGACCTGCTCCATAATTACATGGCCAAGATAATGAAGAAAACATGTCTGTGTGGGGGCAGGTAAAGCATGCAGAGCACCCCCTACACTGACATTGCCAGGCCCCCCTCCTCCCCCTAACGCTTCCCTCTACCTCAGACCAGCACTCCCTGAGGGCCAGGCCACTGTGCTCTTAGCCAAGAATTTTTCAGCAGTACACCCTGTCTTCTTTCATCCTGGCCTTGCCTTTACAACTGGGGGGGAGGGGGGTGCTTTTTAAAAATAAAAGTCGTTGGAGCTTTGCACAACTCCAACCACCATAGACATCTTCTCCCAGCCCAAATCTCCTTCCCCTCCCCTTGGCTCAAAGCCCCGGCACCCCCATCTGCATATTAAAAGGAGCTCAACTTCATGGAATTTTAAGGGTCACCAGTCCAACCATGACAACCAGGACAAAACGTACACCTTACTGTCTTACTCCAATCAACTGAAATGACAAAGACCCCTACACTTGGAGTCATACTTAAGTACACCCATGTGTGCTTCAGGATAATTTTAGTGACCAGACTTGAGGACACATTTTGTCACGTCCTCATTTAAAAGATGAGGGCGGGAAAGGGCCACATAGCTTGCCCAAAGTCACATCTGTAAGTAGAACTTCTCTCTTGACTGCCTGTTGGCCGAATACTGAGTCACTGCACCATCAGGCAAGCCAGGCCACCTGCCAGCGTGGAGCGCTGTCACTCAGGCTGAGCAAGGGTGCACAGGAGTGGAAAGTGGAGGCTGTAGGAACAAAGAAGGAAACGATGGGAGGTTTTGGAAGGATTAGGATTTGGCTGTGATCAGATGTTAATTTACGAAGGGACAGAGAAGCAGAGAAAAGCACTCAAGAGAATATGAGGTGGAGACAGTGCTATGAATTAAAGAGGCTGATGATGTTTCATCAGAGGTCCGGAGGCCCCGTTTAACTCATCTCTTCCCGACTGTCCTGGCTACCCACTGGGCACAAGGCATGTAGGATGTACAAAAATAACCAGAGGGCTTACCCCAGGGCTCTGCGAGTCTGATGGGGAAACAGGACTTAACCCTAAATAGCAGTGAGAGAAAAAAATACATGCAAGACCAGAAGGGGTATCACCAAAGTGTCCACTGCAATCACGGGGCAGGAGAGATGACGGACAGTTTCTAGGAGGGTGGAGGCAAGAGAAGGGAGTCAGGGAGGCTTCATGGAGAAGGGGACATTTTGGCTAGGCCTTGAAGTAAAAATATATAATAAATAAATATTTCCTAGAAACTTTTGCTTTCTAGTCCCAGAAAGAGTTTGGGGGAAGCCCAAGCACCTTGACTAGACAACACCTCTGAAAGACCTCTTCACCAAATGTAATCAGAAAGGACAGGGAAAGGCATTTCCTCACTGTATCGCCAGCAGATCTTTATCTCTGCTGGATTTACAGAAAGACTTGGGGTACGAGTCAAAGGTGGAATATTAGAAATAAAAGTTAAGTCCAGTTCGCATCCTTAAGAATAATTCCGTCTTTCTAAAGTTTTCTGTCTGTTATGGAGAATGGTAAGGCTCAGGAGATAATTAAGATAAGAGTTCTTTTTATGTCTGTTTGCTGACTCAGATCGTCTCCCCTGACCTGAAGGGTTTCTTGTTTTCTATGCAGCTGCTCTCTATAAATGAATTGATAATTCCCCCACAAGAAGTAGCAACATTTCTAGAACTGGAACACAGGCACCGCTGTTCTGTTCTCCATGGGGGAGCAGAGTATCAGTGAGAACAGTAATGAAGATAAAAGAAAGAAATCTACCAGAAGTTTCTTTTTAAGAAGGCAACTACATAAGTTTAAAAAGCTAAAGATCTAATTGTTCTCAGAAACAATAATTAGTACATATATGAAAACTAAAAAAAAGTGCAGTGTACTGTATATATGTATTTACATGCAATATAATGTGTATGTGCAGTCGAACTGTAATAATTCTACATAATAAAACTGGAAAAGAAGAAAAAAAAAGTAGCAGCCAAGGTTGTCGGGATAGCTGGTAAAACACTGCCAAAGGCCTCGTGCTTCTTGGTCTGAGACGCGCAACTTTAAACAGTGCACAATGATTTTTGCCACAGATAAAAACCACACGGGGCTTAACGTTAACATTCTTGTGGCTGGCCCGAAACTCTAGAAAAGCGTGGAAAACAGTTTTCTCATCGCTGTTCCTGCCCGTTTACCATTCAAAGTCGCGTATGTTTTAAAAAGTGGTTGGATGAAAAGTCTGCTCTGTTTGCTGGGCTTCTGTGAACTCTGCATCATTTATTAGTCAAGGAAACAAATTAGGATTCGAGCTGCTGCCCTCACTTGAAATAAACCACCTTAGGACCCTCCTTGCCCAGAGTCTGACCTGGCAGGGGCTCCGAGGCAGCTCCGTGCAGGACAAGAGAGAACGACAGACCTGCAGCCCCGTGACCCCAGGCACTGCCTAAACAGGAACCTGACTCTTAACACTGTCATCCTGTGCATATCACGAGTTGCCTTCGTAGAAGAGTCCACCTGTGATGCAACTTGATGACCTCTTCGGTGAGGACAGCCCATGTTTTCCACAAAGGAAAAATTCTTTTTAAAAAGGTAAAACCCAGAGTACGAAAAGCCCCTCAACATAAAAGCACTGCGACAGAGCATCCCTCTCACCCAGGACCCGTGTTTGCTGGGCGTTACAAAGGTAATCGCCGATAATTATCACTTCTGAAACTCAGCTGAACCCAGACTGTCAGACGACTGGTCAAAACCAAACCAAACAAACGAAACCAACAAACATTAGTTGCAGAGCAGGACACCCTGAAATGTAGCATCTCATGTGTATTTACATACACACCCACCCTTCCTAGGTTCTGTTAGGCCCCTCTGCAAGGCAGCTGCATTCGGGATGCTGATAAGAATCAACAATAACCACTTCCTTCTCTGTCCACTAAGATCATTTTATTTAGACATTAAACACGTAAGAGTCTGGGGGGGAGGGTGGTAGCTCAGTGGCCGAGTGTGTGCTTAGCGTGCCCAAGGTCCGGGGTTCAATCCCCAGTACCTCCGTTAAAAAAAAAAAAAAAGTAAACATGTCAAAGTCTGAAAAACATACTTTAAAAACTTTTTCTGGTTGAGATGGCACATGTTGTCTTAGCAGTAGAACTCGACCATTATATGCTGAACAAGCCCGAGTTATGTGACAGACCAGCTTTAATATGCCCCAATATCCTCGACATTCACAGCAGCAACAAAAATTTGAGACTGAACCCTGCAAGTTCACTGCAATTAAAATGAATAATGCCAATTTATAATGTTAATATGCCATTAAAAAATAAATCACCACGTAGTTTATTTGACCCCTGAATTTCAAGTTCCTCTTTCACAAAACAGGCATAATAGCAGCTACAACCTCAATTTTGATATGAAGCAAATAAAATATTACACATGAAAACACCTTGTGAGCTCTTGTATAAAAGTGTACATTACAGCAAGGATCCCTCTGAAGGCTTCAATCCCCACCCTGGACTTGAATTCATAATCTGCTGGATGAATCTAACATACTTTTTGTTCACAAATTCTCTTGCTCTAAACTTCTGAGAGATAAGCCTCCAACACACATTGGATAAAATATTCATGCTTTGGCCTAGAAAGCAAGTCTTTCTACCTTCTCCAACTCTATCTTTTGAAAATTCTTCCCAATTGGAACCTCTTGCCCTGGGCAACCAGGTCAAAATGGGTACACTGGTCTTCTCACTGCTTCTTATAAGCTCCGTCCCTGTGATCTCAGGACTTTCTTGTGATCTCAGATGATCAGCACCCCCACCCCACCCCATCCCTGGACTCCTCCAGTCACAATCCTATCCCATCTCCAAGACCTTATTTACCCCACGCACCAGGAGAGCTCACCCTGCTCTCTCCCTGTAACACATGGTCTGTGCAGTTAACATTTGCTATTCAGACATGTTCAGGCACATTCTTTAAAACACATAAATTCTCAATTGCAGATCATTCATTTTTTCCAGAATTACAGACTTCACTGAATAGCATTTCAGTACACGTTGGAATACAGCACAAGAGCAAACTGCAAAAGAGTTGCAAATATTTGCCAAGATATTACATGCTTCCTCATGGACATTCAAAATCCAGGTTCAATGATTTAACTCCCAGCAGGACAGAAAAAACTGGACTCTATAACATCACATAGGTAAAGAAATATACAGTCAAGCTAAATAAGAAAACACAATCCTAACACAAACTGATACAGACTGTTAGCCTGTAAAACAGCATATCCCAATCGTTTTTGGTCAGGGATTTTTTTGTTTTCTATTTTTAAGTAATTTTAATTTCCAAATTCTGAATTCAGTTTTTTTTTAAAACTGAAGGAGTTATATTGAACGGTTTTTAAACTTCAAATTTATCTCAACTTCTATGAATTCCAGTTATCAATTTACAAAAAGGGTCAGTCCATATTTAAATAGGTCAGTTTCTAAAAAGTTTCTAAAATATTAGTGCTTGCATAGAAATAGGTGATATATTGGATGAAGACTGAAGCTTATAAACCTAAAACTACACAGAATACTGTGGTATTTTTAAAAGTTTAAAATCATATAGGCATATTCCCTAATCTGAAAGTCTTGTATCTAATAAAACACCACAATTCACGAGGCTTCAGTTATATAATAATTATGAAGTCCAGAAGGGCACAACTTATGTCAATATTTCAGGCAAAAATCCTGTGTTTCATATTTAAAGCATCATCTCAAATGAGGAAATTAATTAGTTATTCTCTCATAATTAAAATTAAATGACTTTTTATCCAACAGTCAAAAGATTCGGCTATTTACCTCCTGAATTTCATCAGCTGTATTCTGTTTTGTGAAAGTATCTTTGACTGTATCTTTAAAACTTGTAATACTTAAAATCTCAGATCTCTCTAAACACTTTCAGGGAAGAGTGCTATATTAACGTAAGAAAAAAAACTAATAACAAACAGTAATAAAGTTGTAAGATTTTTCAAACCCAGGTTGAAAGATCCCATTTAACTTGGTGATAAATATCTTAGGCAAATAAATATGCTATCTTTCATAATGACTCTGGCAGAACTAAGTTTCAGACTCCTATATTCCCAGCTAAATGTAAAGCCATGACTTTCTATGTAGAAAAAAATAAACACCCCAGGCCTTCCTAAAATACTCTGCCACATAATTTACCACCATCTGTATTTTCTATCCCCAAGTACTTATAGAATGATCCATGACTTTATTAACCAGCTAGAGTAAAGTTCCATAAACAAACTCTTCCAACAACGACAAAAAATTCAGCATCCTCTGTTGTTCCCAATCTACAGAACACATTTAAGGAAAAGGAGCAATTGATATGATAGTTTTTCATAGAAAACAGTGGTAAGAAAAAAAATCAGATGTAGCGCCCCAAAATGGCATTTTACATTAGGGAAATTTTCTCATCTGTTCACCAGAAATACTGCAGAAGAGAAATGTGACTCATTTACATAGTTTAAGGCCACTCGTGTTAAGCAACATACTGTCCATGACTTCTCTTAAATCATCTTGACCAGAAACAGTGAGAATCAAAGCTGCCAGTGGCTAAATGGGGCTCTAAGAACCCCGTCTCAGTGTGCCAGTGCTGAGAAACACTCCTCAGCATTGTACTTGTGATAATTCAGTTGTTCTCAAGGCACCGTGTCAAGATGTCATATGTGGTGATTTATTATTTCTCTGGAGTATCAAAAAGCTGCTGACCTAGGAGAGTTTGACAAAGGCCTTGTTTACAAAGGAAGACTCCCAAGAGGAAAAAAAAAAAAATGAAAACACCGGAGGGAGACATCACTTTTATAATATATCAAACTCTTCTCTTTTACCGTCTTGTTCTAACATATAAAAGCCTTTTAAAATGAAATGTCAAAATAGTACCATAATAGAAGAGGTATCATAATTATCTTCTAGAAAAACATGGGATAAGCTGTTATGCTAGTCAACTTACCTTAAACTCAATCAAAGAAAAAAGTTTTAAATAATCATTTGCTCAAGCATTACTTTCTGGTTATATCTTCAGAAATATTTTAAACAGAATCCAAACATTAACAGTATAACAGGAGTGGAGGCACTTTTTCTTCTTCTTCCTCTTTTTTTTTTTTTATTTTTGGTCAATTCCAAGCCTCAGGTGTTAGTCAAAGCACTTTTTAAGAAATTTGACAAGAAATGCTCAAAAACCACTTTTAAAAAATGAACAAAAGAGAAGATCTAAAGCTGCTTTGAACACACTCTCGCGGTGAGTATTTTCTGTGAAACACCACAGTGCAGCCATTCCCGAAGCTGGGATGTAACTGAAGTTGCTCAGGAGAGAAAGAAGCTGTGTTGAAGGAACCGCCCCCTCACCTCTGCCCTTGAATTCTTCAAGGGTTCTGATATCCCCCAACTCCTAATTTATTTTATAATGTTCTTCACCAAGATGGCTTCTCTCTTTCAAGTCCCCCAACAAGGTAGATGGGCAGCTGTCTACAGGTTTGGTTTTTTGCTTCAGGCCACGTCAGTAACTATCTTTTGTCCTTACAGGTATCTCCAAAACCCCTCTTTCCAGTAGCAAACAATCGAGTTGTCAGGGAGCTTTAAAAAGTCCAGGAGAATAAAAGGGCAATTAGATTCCTAAAGGAGAAAGTGTGTCTTCATTTGCATAACAATGCATCCACTGGGATTCAAACCTGCCACACCTCTCAACACTTTGACCAGAGTGCTAGAAGAAGCTAGAAGCCAGGTACGTCTAGTGTTGGCAAACAAACCTGAGGTTGTGGTCCCCCAATAACTGGTGGAAAATATGACTGAAACAACATTTGCATGTGCATATGTCAGTATACACACACACAGAACATTGGACATGGCTTTTATCTTAGAGCTCTCAGAGGTTTCTGAGCCTTACTTAGATTTTTAGAGAGGAATTTTCTTCCACTCAGCATGCAAGCAACAATCTTTCTGTTCCTACAAGCATTCTTTTCCTACAAGCCGGGCACAGCCGGTGTAAATTAAAAAGTCCTTTAGAAATGGAAGTTGAAATTTTCTGCTACTGGTAACGCGTGGACGTTAGAAATAACTACTCAATGCAGTAGGCAAACGCGTATCCTTAATGCCTTCTTTATGCGCCAACATCACTCATAGTTAGGAACACAGCCTATATAATAACCAGGAGATAAGGATGACACATCTCCTTAAAATACTAGCCCAGGTTGCCTTGCTTTTTCAAAACCACCGACCTCCATCAGGTTAAGGAGGAGGTAAAAACGAGGCGACAACCTTGCAAAACTCTCCCCAAAGTTATATAAACAAAGGAGGGGAGAAGCCCAGTATGGGCTTTGCACTCATGTGCTACTAAAATTACATAACACCCGCTGCAGACATTAAAGGAATGGGTTCTGCACAACACCCTACTTCCATCGACTCCCAAGCCTGTCTCCTGCTCTTAAAAAATCCAAACGCCTGGCAAGACCAAGTGGACGACTCTGAATATTTATTTTACTGCTGGAGTAAATCCTGCGAGAGCATGAGGCACGTTTAGGCCCTAAGTTTGAATGTGCAACAACCCCAGGGAGCAGCGACTCCACTCTCCGGACCCGGAGGAGAAAGAACTGACAAGGGACAGCAGCCAGTAAGGCCTTCTTCTTCCCCTCACCGTGCCTCCCGCTGGAAAGTTTTCCACGCGATCGATCGGAGGGCCGGGAGCCGGTTTCCCTCGCCTGCCTGACTTAGCAGGAAAGGCAAGCCGGGAGACCGGAGGGGGCCGGCAAGGAAAGAGCTGGAAAGCTCCGCACACGGCGGGCAGCGGCGAAGGCTCCTTACCTGGGGGACGCGGAACAAAAAGAGGCGCGGGGCTCGCCGAGCCTGCAGTGCCGGCGCGGCCGGCGGCTCGGAGCGTGTCTCCCGGCCGGAGCCCTAGGCCGGCGCCGGAGCCCGCGGCCCGGCCCCCGCCGCCGCTGCCGCTTCCTCCTTCGCGCGCGTCATGTCACGGCGATCAAACATGTCTGTGTGCGCTTCGCTGCTGTGACTTCCTGATTCTCTGCCGCTCGCGCGCGCACACTCACAGCCACACGCACACGCCACCCACCCCACCCCCCGCCACCAAACCTCGCCTTGTCCTCCCGGGGCTCCTCGGGCAGGAGCGGCTGCCCGTGCCGCTGCTCCCGACGCGCTGGCCCCTGAGCGCACCACACACACACACACACACACACACACACACTCAGGCGCAGACACACTCGCGCCGGCCCCGAGGGCGCGGAGACGCAAGCCGCGGGAGCTCGCTGCCCTCCTCCCACCCTACCTCCCTACTTAGCCTCCCTGCCAAACTTTTTTTTCCTGCCTGATTCACGTTCAACTTCTCTCCGCCCCCCCCAACCCCACCCCCCGAGCAGTCCGGCCAGCCCCGCGCTCACCAGGATCTGCTGCAAACTGCAACCCGGATAAAAATAATAATGCAATCCAGGCGGCGGAGGCGGGGGCAAGCGTGCAGACACTGGCAGGAGGCGATTTCCCCGCGTGTACCGGAAACCGGCCGGAGTGCCTGAACCCCAGCGAGGGTGTCCCCCTAGAGCCCGCACTGCTGCGCCCCGCCCCGTGCGGGTCAACTGCGCCCAGGCTGCGAGGCCTGGTGCGGGGCACCCGTGGAGCCCCGCTCCGTGTGCTCCCGCAGACGGAGGGCGACTAGGGGCTGGCGCGCCGGACTGGTTATTTGGGGAAGTGCATCGCGACACCTTTGCAGATGGCATGGCCGTGTTTTGCAACGCAAACGGGAGGAGGGAAGACGGCCAGATGGAGGGGGAGAGCAGAGGAAGGGGTAAACCAGGTTGGGATGGGAATAAAGCAAACTCGTAAGCAGGGAGCGAAAAGGAAGGGGTGCGTGTCATCGTTGGGAGGAGGCTCCCACCCCGTCTCCCCGCCTCCCGCCCTCCTCCCCCCATTCCCTCCCCCCTGCAGCCCTTCCCCTTCTCCGGCGAACGACACTGCCGCTGCCCGGGTGCGCGCGGGTCCTGTTTGTGACAGTCAGGCAGAGAGGATTATCCGGATCATGGCCTCCTCGGCCCGCAGCCACGGTGGCTCTCCCGGGCCCCAGCATGCCCCTACCACCCGGACGATCCCGGGCGACCCACGCCTGCGGTTTCCGCGGCTCAAGCTCGGGAAAGACGCAAAGCAAAAGAAAACAAACACGGGAAGGGGGAGGGCAGGGTAACTGAGCCCCGCGGGGCATCTTCTTAGGGGCCTCCTCCCTCCCTCCCAGCAGTGCGGCCGGGGCCGGGCACCCCGAACTTCAACACCCGAGAACGTGCTGCCGCCAGGTACCAGGGGCAGGGACGTCCGCAGTGCCCTGAGGGCAGCACCCCCGGCAGCCCTTTTGCTTAAAGGCCTGCCAACGGGTCGGCGTCCCCATCCCCGCCCGAGGGAACGCGTAAAGTGGAGGTGACACCTCCGCCATCCCGCACGCACCGGCCCGGCGGAGGTGGCTGCCGCCGCCTCGGCGCGCCAGCTCTGGCTTCTCCCGCCGCGATCCTCTCGCGTCTCCGCAGCCCGAGCCCTTTAAACAAGTCTCCGGGAAGCGGGTGGCAGCCGCGTTCGTTGGCTCCCCGCCGCCAGCTCCGGCTCCTCTCCCTCTCCCTTTCCAACTCTTCCGGGGAGGACTGATTGGGAAAAACTGTCGCGTTTCCATCCTCTTCTCCGGTCCTTCTGCCTCTCCCCGCCCACCCCCCAACCCAGCTTTTAAGGGGATGAGGGGATTGCAACCTTGCCGAGGTGTGTGTTGCAACCTTGAGTTGGCAGCACATCGCGAACTGCCTACCTAGGGTCAAAGCTGTGGTTTGTTGGGATTTTCCTCCCCTTGCCTCCTTGAAGTAGTAATTATTACTGTTATTATTAGAACAGCAAGGTACGGTTGAAACTTTCCCGTTTCTTCCACCGCCGCCCGGGAGCTGTCGTTAGAGCATTCCACCTGAGGCCCGAGGGGAGGAGGCGGGCTTTTTTTTTTGTGGCGGTTGGCCCGCCTGTTTGTTTTGGTCTTGGTGCATGCACAATAAATAATAATTAGGATGATAATGAATAATCCCCGGCGAAGGCGGCGCGGTGGGGTTTGTGCGGTGGCTGCAGGCGGGAGGCCCGAGGGAGGGGAAAGAGGAGAAAGGAGTTGTAAGTTATATTTACCTTGCTCGCGAGGAGTGTGCTGGCTGAATCTCTTCCCTCTCTGAGTCACCCAGAGTACAGAAACAGAGGGAGAGAGGACTAGATTATGAATATGACTTCATTGATGACAGCCATCCCCTCCTCTTCCTAAACTCCGGCTCCGCCCCGTGTCCCACCCTCGCCGCCTCCACGGGCGCCGGAAGACGCGCCGCAGTTGGCCCCGCGCGCCGCTCCTCCCTGACCGCCCGGGCGCGGGTTGGAGGGACGTGCCTGTCACTCGCTCTGCTCAGCGACTCCGGGAGCTCGTGGCGGGGGGTGGGGGGAGGCGAGGGGAGGCGGGGGCAGTGTGCAAGAATGTGGATCGAGACAGCTCTACTGTATGCGTGGATTCGTGTGTGTCTGCAAGGCGCCAGCTCTCAGGCAGCGTTTGTGCCTGGAGCAGAGAAACTGCGCAGGACGCAGAAAGCCGCAAGCCCTTGATGGAGTTGGGCGCCCGTTATCCCTCCCTGGCAGTCTTCTTCCAGGGGCGCTGCCAGTCTCCTCCCGGGAGGCTGGGAAGCGGAGGCAAAGCGGGGCGGGTGGGGGAGGCAGTCGTAGTAATAGCGCGTAGTAGTTTGGGGGTATGTGGAGAAGGTGCTGGAATTTAACTGTGCCTCCGCCTGCCAGAGCGAGCCTGCAGAGGGAAAGGGAGGGGACAAGGGGAGGGCTCCGAGTGGCACCAAAGCTGTTTGTGGCACGGGTGTTGACCACGAAAAAAAACAGGCTTCAGTGTGCCGCCCGAAACTTTTTCTCCTCCCCCCCCGCCACCCCCAAGGCTGTAATTATAAATCTGTTCCCTTTTTCCCCCGTAAAAAAAGGAAGGCGGGCACAAAGAACATTCCTGCCAAATCTGTCTCTTTTATAAAGGACTGTAAGCTTCCAAATGCCAATGAGGGGAAAACAGCTGAGAGGCAGAACGCCTTATAAGTAAATAAACCCGCCCTAACCCCTCTGTTTACTTTGTGGACCAGACACAGCACTTTAACCTTCCCTCACCTGTCATCGTGGAGTAAAATAGATACAAAAATAGGGGAAAACCACCTCGTGGGGGCGGGGCAGGCGGGATAGGGGACAGCTGAAGCCTGGAATCTGCTTTTGATTTAAAAAGGGGAATAAATCTTTTACTCTATCCTGTCCGTAGTCTCATCTTTCCCATACCATATTTAAGACCAGTTAATGCTACAAACAGTAGACTGCTGGCACTTGGTTTTGAGACCCCTTGTTCCAATTTTCCTTGAAATACAGCACTTTGGCTGGACGAATAGGTCAGTGTTTGCTGAGACAATTTTATTTTTAGTTTTACGAAGTGTGAAAGAATGTTAGGAGATTTTAAATCAGGGGCCTATTATTTTAGACTCAGATTAATGTAGGTGCTTGACTCAACAATTAAAACTGTTCCTATATGGTAGTATTATGAAAAGTATGATTTATCCCTTATTTTGTAATGTAATGGCTTAAATTAGTCATTCAAAGTGCACTGTGACTTTGGTTGAGGATCCCCCCCCCCAGAGTAAAATCCTATTTTAAGATCATTTTACTGTTGCAAAATTAACTCTGAGCAGCCTGGTCTGAAATACAGTTCTAGGATGCTTAAAACTATGCACCAGATAAGTTGAAGACCAGAAGCTGTGGAAGGAACACGGCTGCAATGTGCTGCATGTGGTCAAGTGGCAAGAACTGTTTATGTTCCTGGTCCATTGCTGGTGAAAGGAATTTGCAAGGGTACCACTGTCAGGTAGCTCTGCGTGTCAAGGATCATGCATCCTATAATTTTCTAAGGTTTTGCTACATGCCTGTTACCCTGAGCTTCATAATTTTCTGTCTATCCCAAAGTGAGCCTCAAGACAACAAAAGATAACACGTCTAAAAGAAATAGAATATAGTATGCCCTGAAGAAGCTATTGTAAGAACTTGTTCTTCTGCCCGAGGATATGCCAGTATAACTATTAACTAGGCAAGAAATCATAAACAAAATTAGCAATGTGGTAAAAGTATAACTTCCAACTGCCTAATAAATTGCAACTTATAATAATACAGCCAGATAATCTTGCCATCTACAAAAAGGCTTTAACCTAATAGTGATGTTTAATACATTACATAATATAAGGTTTTAATTTGGAGTGGGGGGAGCTAACCTGTTTCCCTGGCATGCCAATTTCACATGCCAATTTTCAGAAGTTGAGGATTTCATCTCTACTCCTTTGTGAATAAGTGCCGTTTATCCTTCTAAGATTCCACATTCATAAGCCATGCCAAATTTCAAAAAGAGAACAATCATCTTAGTGACCCACTGGAGGAAGAGACTGGCCATTCCTTCTGCATTTTGTCAGACAGAAAGTAAAGAAGAAAACACTGCCTTTGTTACATGTGTATATTCTTCAGTTCATATAAAATTTTGACACAGTACTTGGAGGAACTGGTATCCACACATTGTATGTACAACTATGGTAATGGAAAAATAAAATCCATCCCTGGGAGCAGAGATTAAATACAGATACTGCATCTCCTTTTCCCTCCACATTGGTCTGAGAAAGTACCACCTTCTCCCTTCAGGTCTTTCCTCTGAAGATCCATCTTGTTTCTAGCTTGCACTGCACCAAGTAGGAACTTTATCAAATAAGATCTATGCTCAGGAGAA
The DNA here is from genome assembly GCF_036321535.1 of Camelus dromedarius. Classification (NCBI taxonomy): domain Eukaryota; kingdom Metazoa; phylum Chordata; class Mammalia; order Artiodactyla; family Camelidae; genus Camelus; species Camelus dromedarius. The sequence continues at coordinate 33,553,827 of NC_087445.1, forward strand.
ATGAAAAGGCAATGCCAATCACTCAGTACAAGGAGGCTGCACAACACAGGGCATGAGTTTCATCTCCGAGGTAAAGCAAAATTTAACAATTGATACTAAGGAGAACACTGCTGGGGTTCTTTTGTTTTGCAGAAAATCAGAGAAAAGCAAATAGTTGGAGGCTAAAAGGACTCTAGGAGGCTGCACAGGATACTATGTTCACATGAAGCTTTTCCTTTTGGACTCTGATGAGTCATAATGTGTTCTGTGAACTTGCTTTTCTCTTTCTAGTTTGGCATCAAGGGATAGAAGTCACTTTTTCATGTCTGTATGGCCACATTCACTTGTGATGTAAGTCTGCCATGATTGGCGTTCTGTACAGAGAAGAGACTGGGTTTGAAAAGTGATACCTAGCTACAATACCTTCATAAAGGAGAATTCCACGCACAAAGTCAGGAAGCTTCTAGTTTCCCCAGGCAAACTGTTAATGCTGGCTGAAATGTGGCCTAGCTTTGAACAGGAGCAAGTAAGACCATTTAGGGAATGAGTACTTCATCTACAGTAATGGAAGCTAAACTTTGACAAAGTGAATCAGCTGACGTTTAATTTAGTGAAGAGTTTAGAATTAGCAAGTAAATTTATTACTGAAATAAACACTCCCCTCTCTCCTTTTCTTCTAATCAACAGTCTCAATAAATTTAGCTTCTCCACAACCATTCCTCCAAAATTCCACCCCACTTTGTGATCATACCCCTCTCTAGCTTTAAAGCTTTTGTTTATTCCCAGTCCGTTCTATGATAAATTTCAGACTTCTTAGCATGTCATCCATGCTTGATAACAAGCATGTCATCACAACTGTGCACAGATAGATCTCTGCCAGCCATGTTGACCTCCCCCAAATGCTTGAGCTCAGGAAAGCTGGTTTAACTGCTGGCTCCTAAGGGGCCATATTGGACACATTACTTTCCTCTCCATAAGATGCAGGTGCCCAGTCCACATCCTCCAAAACTCGGCTACAGCCCACGTACCTGCCAGTGGCCCTCCTTGCCCTCTCTGCCCTCCCCAGGCAAAGGAAACCACTTGTCTTCCTCTGCTTCCATAGCAACCCGTGTGCACCTCCATTACAGCACTTATTACTCTGATGCAATTTTTGTTGGTATCCTCCACTAGATGGCTAGTGCCTGGAGGGTGCAGAATAAGTTCAATTCATCTTTGAAACCTCAGCAATTAGCTGGATGCCTAACACATTATATGTTGTTTAAACGAAAAAAAAAACACACTTCATTGAATGAAAGGATGAGAGATATATATTAAGATTATCCGACATAGAGAATTTAGCCGGTCTTAGCTATTAGCAACTATGCTAATGAACAAAATTGCTAAGTGCTCAGAATCTTTATGTTATTTTCAAGCTGAAAAAACTGATATGTTTTTGGTTTGTGTTTTGTTTTGGGGCAGGTAGGCAGGAGATGAGGAGAAGCTACAGCTCTTGCTGTCATACAAAGAGCAGTGAGAGGAGGTTTTGTTTGGTTTTTAAATTAGGCTAGGAATAACATGAGTATATACATGGCAATTGTGTAATAGAGTAGTAATAATTATAAGAGCAGCTCCCTTTTAGTTCTCCTTTAAATCATATGTCAGTGTCTGTGCAGAGAACTTTACACATGCCATTTAATCCATTTAACCCTATGGGATATGTGGTATCATCCCCATTTTACAGATAAAGAGACTGAGAGGAACAGACATTGCCTGAAGTTTACAGTTTACACAGATTATGTTTTCTGGCTTTCACCAATCAACCCTCATATTTGAAAAACAAGTGGCCTAAAAAGATCCCTTCAAAGAAATGAAAAATGGAGATAAATCCGATAATGCAAGCACAGGTGAAAATCAAGATCAGATCTGCCACTTTAACCTCTTAGAGTTCTTTGCCAGCCATACTGATGAGTGAAAGCAACGTTGGTCTAATTAGATCGGGCAAGAAACAGGTCAAAAACATTCAGTTACCCAAGACTATTTCAAGGAAATCTGAATATATGTTAACCATCCATAATGATGAATTCAGACCTGAGCTTATATTTTGCCTTGAGATATTAGTGAGTGACAGTATGACAGCATCATGATTGCCAAGATACTTACATTTTTTCTATTATCTCACTCATTCTGTTATAACTTCTATTCTGTGTATTTTATAATGCACTTGATGTATTAATACTGAATACATGTATTATGAATAAATATACATAAATCATGCTCTAGCTATTCTTCTCCTTCCACCCCTTCTTTAACTGCAAGAGGACTGTGATCAGACAACCTGAAGATGACTAAATGATGAAGTCAGAATTTTTAACCCTGCTTGACAAAACTCAGACTCAGACTGATCTACACTGCTCATGTGAAGACTGCCCAGTGATCTATCATCAACACATGGTTCTAGCCCATAATGGGGTAGGGGGAGGGTAGAATACAAATGATCTTTGGAGCACTTGAGAATCCTTTGAACCTATGATCAAAATTTCGTGTTCATGCTAATGTGCGCTTTCTGTGGAGAAAGCCCACATACCTCATCAGATTCTCAAAGGGGCTAAGAATTATTGACATAGAGGAATCAGCGGTGTCAATGATCTAAGATACTTTCCTGATAAGAAATTAAACTGTTTCATAACTTTTATAAAGCTAAGAGTGTACATGTCCAAACATGTCTAACCTTAAAATAATTTTTTATAGAATTCAGTTATTTCTCTAGATAGTTCCTAACTGACCAAAGGTAGGATAATTTCATTCTGAAAGATTTTCTCAGTAATACTCCATTTTATATTATTGACTAGATAACGAAGGATTTTATCCATGTTATCGTCAGCATGTCTTTGGGGCTCTGACACATCTTTGAGCAGGTGTACACTAGAAATCAGAACGTGAATTCAGGGTCTAAAATTTTGTTATTGTCATAAATTGTTCAAATATTTTAACTTTCGTTTGGCAGGCCATTATACTTACTGCCCTTTGATTGGTACTGTTTCTCTGAGTGATAATGTATTTCTGTACCAAGGTGACACAGTAGCTCATTTTGAAGCTTCTCAACCAAATGCCATGGCAGCGGAATATGCTGTATGCATCTCACATGCTGTTTTATTAGGTTTTATTGCAGCCTTTTACTTTTGGACCACCTTCAGCCACTACCAGAATTATCTTTTCACTTACCATTCGCTGCCTTTTATTTGTGTGCAACCGTTTTCCAGCTTGACTTGCATTACATCACCCGACAGATTCTTTATTCAAGTTCAGTACACAGAAGCACAATCTGCTGTTGTCTTATTTCAGTCATTTCTCTATACTTGAAGTTCTATATAAATTCAAGAGATTAGAAAATAAGCCAGGAACATATCAAAACTGAAATAACCACTAAAATTACCTTCTATGACTCTTTAAAGAATTTGAGATAAATAATCTGCTTTGGGAGAAAAAAAAAAGTCAGTCTCTGCAGGTAAGGATAAAAATAGATCCTATAACAATATTGCTTTATTTTAGTTTTCAGTGGTATTACCAGCCAGAAAGTGATGAAAATATAAAACAAGTATAAAAAGTTTGGGGAAAGGGTTGTAAGCGTCTAGATTCTGCATGGGATAAGGTTTAATGCTGGGCAGACAGCTTTTATCTTCCCTTAGATAAACTCAGCTGAACAGTCACTGACATCAGTGAGTGCTGAGCATAAAGGGAACACTCACATTTGGTCTGGAATTGTGCGTATTCAATTGCTTTATCTTATCAGAGACAATGAGATATCTGTTGGAATTTTACTATTGTGAAGACTATTAGTGGCCCTTTGGTAACAGACTTTCCTTAAATATGGGGGGAAATAAGGGATTTGCTGATAAAAGAACATCGTAACATATGAATTTTTTGTTTGTTTAATACTTAGGACTCGGGTTGGGGAAATGTCTGAATCTTAAAGAAAAACTGTCACCACACTTTACCTATATTTTGTTGAACTACTTAAGAAACTACTTAAGAAATATATCCACCTATCAGGGGCATTTGTCTTTTTTTTTTTTAATTGAAGTACAGTCAGTTACAATGTATCAGTTTCTGGTGTACAACATAATGTCCCAGTCCTGCATATACATAAATATATTCACTTTCATTAAAGGTTATTGTAAGATATTGAATATAGTTCCCTGTGCTGTACAGAAGAAATTTGTTGGGTTTTTTAAAATCTATTTTTATATATAGTGGTAACACTTGCAAATCTCAGACTTCCAAATGTATCCTTTCCTGCTCCCATTCCCCCAGTAACCATAAGGTTGTTTATTATGTCTGTGAGTCTGTTTCTGTTTTGTACATGAGTTCATTAATGTCCTCTTTCTTTCTTTTTTAGATTCCACATATGAGTGATATCATATGGTATTTTTCTATCTCTTTCTGGCTTATTTCACTTAGAATGACAATCTCCAGGTCCATTCATGTTACTGTAAATGGCATTATTTTATTCTTTTTTATGGCTGAGTAGTATTCCATTGCATAAATATACCACAGCTTCTTTATCCAGTCATCTGTTGATGGACATTTAGGTTGCTTCCAGGTCTTGGCTATTGTATGTATGTATGTATGTATATGTGTGTGTGTGTGTGTGTGTGTGTGTGTGTGTGTGTGTGTGTGTGTGTGTGTGTGTGTGTGTGTGTAGTGCTCCTATGAACATTGAGGTATACATATCTTTTTGAATTAGAGTTTCCTCTGGATATTTGCCCAGGAGTGGGATTGCTGGATCATATGATAAGTCTATTTTTAGTCTTTTGAGGGATCGCCATACTGTTTTCCATAATGGCTGCTCCAAACTACATTCCCACCAACAGTATAGGATGGTTCCCTTTCCTCCACACCTCTCCAGCATTTATCATTTGTGGACTTTTGAAGGATGGCCATTCTGACTGGTGTGAGGTGAGGTGATACCTCATTGTACTTTTGATTTGCATTTCTCTGATACACAGCTACATTGAGCATTTTTCCGTGTGTCTATTGGCCAGTTGTATGTCTTCATTGGAGAATTGCTTGTTTAGGTCTTCTGCCCATTTTTGGATTGGGTTGTTTGTTTTTTTGTTATTAAGTTGCATGAGCTGTTTATATATTCTGGAAATTAAACTTTTGTCAGTCGCATCATTTGCAAATATTTTCTCCTATTCCGGAGATTGTTGTTTTGTTTTGCTTATGGTTTCCTTTGCTGTGCAAAAGCTTATAGGGGTATTTGTCTTTAAGTGATAACTCAACTTTATGGTGTGATTTATTTACAGATGTTAATGACCATAATCACCATTATCTGATATTCTGCAGTTTCCATGGCCACTATCAATGTTTATTATTTTCCCAAGAATGTAAGACCAGAATGCTGAGCTATTATTTCTAATGCTAACATAATACGTTATTATTTTTCAATTGAGGAGAATAATTAGTGGAAGCATAATCTAATGATCTAGATAATAACAATTAATTAATATCAATTAATTAATATAAGTCATTAGATAATGACTATTCTTTCCAACAGCCTACAAATGCTAGTATCACAGACTATATACCAATGTCTTACTTTGAATGCTAGCACTACAACTTCTTATAATAGTTCCTGGTTTAAAAAAATACATACCAATCTCAGAACCTCTGGTTCCATGCACAAAGGCAGCATAATATATTAGAACACATGATTGAATGGCCTGCTCATGGCCACCCACCAAGATTAGAATCTTGCTCTTCTCACTCCCAGTCAGCGTAACTTCTACCATACCACGCTGTTTCCCTTTAAAAAAAAAAAAAGGCTTCAAGTTCATGTTCTTCAGCTCAGGAATAGCCATCAAAGCCCAAATGAGGAAGTGGGTCCAGCACTATCCACTGCATGCTGTCAAATTTATTTTTATAGACTGAGGCTTTCAAACTGTTTTAACAACTACCCTCAGTATGAAATGCATTATACATCATGACCCAATATACACATAATTAGGTACATAGTGAATTGTATCAGTCAGGGTCCAACTAGGAAAACAGAGGAGTTTAATTGAGGAAATTGGTACCCAAGTGATAGAAGAGCTGAGAAGTGATATAAGGGATCAAGAGTAGCCACAATAAGAAGTCACTATTACCCCTAAATTAGGGGAATCAAGGGATGAGGCTGAATTAACACAGCCCAGAGACCAGGGTCTCCAAGTACAGTCTGAAACCATCATGGTTTTCAGCTGGAACCACAGTGGAGTTAGAGTTGTTGCTAGAGATGCAGCCAGAGACAGAAAGAGAAGGGAGAATACCCTGACTTCACCATCCCTCCTGCCCTCCAGCTGTCCTGTCTCTTGTCCTCCTTGGGCTGACTGAAGCTGACACAGGAGCCTGGGCAGTGCAGCCCCCTGGGGACGGCCCCCACTTGCCTTACAGAACTGTGACGGAGAGTGAGAAACGGATCTGAGGGCCAAGAGACACAGAAACTGAAACAAAGCTTCTTAGAACAGTACTTAACCTGTTCTGAGAGCAACATCATCTGAAGTTAATGTTTTCTCTTCTATCTCTTTTTTATGTTGCACACACCCCATGAAGACTCATAATTCACCATGAGTTGGAAAACACTCTTTGGATCATTTGGGGATACACATCTCAGGAACTTTCTGCCCTCACCTAAATATTCTCCTTTAAGGTCAGTTTATTAAAACATGGGGTCTCATGATCATTAAGGATATATTATATGAATCTTAGTAAAATAAAAATTTCCACCAAGCTCCCATATTAGACCATCATTTTTGGTACATGGATATCAAGTACATAGTGATGGATGACAATGAAATAAATCTATCTCAGCTCTTATTTTTCTGCATATAATCAGCAAATAGGTGGATATTATAAATATTTATCAATTCCTTTTTTTCCTGCATGGCCATCATAATATAGCAATAACAGTTACAATTTTATAACAGAATCATTCTTTGTTAAGTCATTTATACAAAGATATTGGTAGTACCAGGGTTAGTATGTGTGAGTATAGCCAAAAAACTACAGAAAGATATTAAAGATAAAATTTAACCAATATTTAAAGCCAGTTAACAGCATACAAATATATCTAACATTGCATGTGCAACAGTTTTAGACTTTGAAAATCTAGTGAAGTGGGCACATATCCTAATTCAATTTAATAACAAGGAAATTTTTGTCCATGATTATATTTTCATGTATCAGGCCATATATTATGTTAACAACAAAATATAATTTCCTACCCTGGTAAAATTTGCTAGTAAGACTTCCAGGGTCCAAGATTTTAGAAGATTCATAATGGATTTGTTGGTTATTGTCAAGGGTATAGTATCTGGCCTATGCTAATTTCACAGGGTACCTGTGAAAACAAGGCAAAGCTATTTAGAAACTATTTCCATCTATGAATAAATCTATTAACATAAACATTGAAAGATAAAATCAGTTGAGCAATTTATAATCTAAACACCTGCTCAGGTAGGACTGGAAATTGAATGTGTAACATTAAACTTGTAATCAGTGTTCTACTGGATGACTACAACTTTCTTCTCTCCTAAACAACATTCACCCTGCCCCCCGCTCTAAGAAAAAAATTCCCACTGTAGTGATAGATTCATCACCAGCCTTTAAAAGCAGTGGCATATATGTTATCTGATAAAATTTTGCTAATACGAAATAGGAAAGCTACTTGGAGCAGCCAAGTAACACTGAGTGACGTAAGCATCAGAATTTGCCCATTTAGACAATTTATATATTGAGAAAATGTGGAAAAGAAGTATGAGGAAAGAGCACTGAAGTTGTTTCAATATCAGTTTTGAAAATCCGTAACAAATGATGGCAAGGCTCAGCAACACCAGGAGGTAGGCTGGCCACCACTTAGGAGGAACTTGGGTGCATAACTTCCCTCCAACATGAGCTCCTCTTCTTCAGGTGAGACTCTGACCTGGACAAATCATGTGACCTTGACTTGTGAGCACCCTCCCTTTTTTTTTGAATGTCTTCAATATACTTTATTTACTTATTTATATTGAAGTATAGTCTGTTTACAGTGTGTTAACTTCTAATGTACAGCACAGTGATTCAGATACATATATATATATATATATATATATTCCTTTTCATATTCTTTTTCATTATAGGCTATTACAAGGTATGGAATATAGTTCCCTGTGCTATACAGAAGACTTGTGAGCCATTTTAATTTCACTTATAAAAATGGAGGGATTTGTGCCAAATAATCTTTAAGGGTCCTTCCATCTTAAATTCTCCGTCTCAGTTTCCTTACCTGTAAATTGGGATAATATAATAATGGCACTCAATACAAGGCATTGCTAGAGAATTATAAACAGACAGCTGATGCCATGTACATATGATGTTAACACAGAGGAAAACACTCAATAATGTAGCTGCTATTATTGCTATTATTTTTCTCAGCTCCATCAGTCCAAGAACTTAGAAACAATGGCTTTTCCACACCCTAATTTTTTTCTAATTGTTAGAAGAGGTCAACTCCTTTATAAACTACTAACTTGCATTAGTCTCTTTGTCCTAACAGGTCTTAATACTCTTCCTTCTCAGGTAACTGATGCTCTGTCCTGCCCATAAACTTCATTCCTCATCCTTTTCTGCACCTTCTTGCTCTGTCCTTTTTGCGTTGAACTCTTTCCAAATTCTCAGCCACTCTTGTGGCTCACAAAACGGTGTCAACTGTTGACCACTCCCCAAAATTTCGGTCCTGTATCTCCAGCTGCCCCAACGCCACCCACATTTAAATGGTTTTCCTTTATCTTACTAAGTCTAAAGCCTAAGACATCATTTTATCTAAAATTATTGTCCCCTTCAAGCACCTCTTTTCTGTCAGTATTTTTTAAATTTAATGCATTTTTTTGTAATGACAAACGATGACCATGCACCAAAAATTTGATTAAAGGAAAACAAATCCAGACTTCCTCTAGCCGGACCCAATCACTTAGAATTTACTTGTAGTTCTTCCTAGTCTTTCCTAATGTATATGTTTTTGTACCATTGTAATCACAGTCTGTGCTTCTAATTGTATCTTGCTTACGTGTTGTATTAGTCCATAAGGATTTTCCATGTTGAAAAAGCTTTTGTAATAGGTTATTGTTTGACTGTTAACTCTGTTTCCAGTCATTCTCTCCACCAGTTCATTCTTCACACCTGGCTGTCTTGAACCTTATTCATAGCACTACCTTACCCATCTTCTGTGTGCTCAAGAACCTTGGGTGATTCCTCATTGTTCAAAAAACGAAGTCCAGGCTCCTTAGTCAAGTTCAAAGGCCCCTCCTCAAACAGGAATCCATCCTTTCCAGCCTCATCTTCTATCACAGACCCTTTCCTTAGGCCAAATGGTAACACATTATTCAACACACAAAAGTAACTTCCCCAGCGCCTTCCTTCGCACCGTTCTTCTGCCTATGATACCCACTTTCCCTTTGATGCTTCTTTGGCTCCAATGCTATTTCTTACCCCAGAAAGCCTTCTCCAGCTGACGCACCCATTGTAGTTACTCTCATCTCTCTTTTTAACAATTTCTACTTCTGACATGAGCCACGTGCTGGATAAGCTCTAGGACCATATCTTCTCCCTCTCTGTGTCCTCAGAGCTCAGCACAAAGGGCATGCTCAATAAATACTTATTAATGATGATGATGGTGAGACCCACTGTCAGCACAGCTGTTCTGCTTTCTACGATAATGAGGAATGCAGTGCAGAGGCACTAGGAGAAAATTCACTGTAGTCCTCCTTACATGCTGCCAGAAGTCAAAAGAGATTTACAGACGTTCTACTCCAGTTGCAAAGACATCATCAAAGTTTGGAAGGAACGAAGGAGGGCAGGAAGGAAGAAAGCAAGGAGATAATCGAGGATTATTTTGCATTTTCACATAATCTAGTTTATTTATGTTATAGCAGAGATAAATGTGAAATATTCTTAGATTGTAACATCCCTATTATAAAATGTCTTCAGACTCAGGCAGCATAAACAGTGGATAGTAGAAGATTCCAACTTAGAGCCCTAGGCTTTTTGTAAATCCAGCCAGTGCATTTTAGTCATACCACAAGCAGTTTGATGTGATGGTTAAAAGCTTGCGCTCTCAAGTGGTGCCGCCTAGCACACAATTTTGGCTCTACCAACTACTCGTTGCATGACCATGGAAAAGTTACCTAACTTTTCCTGGGCCCAGTTTTTCCATCCGTGAAAGAAGGACAATAGCAGTGGTATTCTAGAAAGCATTAACAATGCCCTTTCCCCCAAAGCCCTGATTTATAGTATATGTTGGTTTCCATGGTCTAAATATTCCCACAATAGCTGATTCCAAGCTGCTAACAGGCTCACTAGATTCCTGAAAATTTAACAGTGGACTCTTATAGGGTACCTCCTTACAGGGTTGTTGTGAAGATTAAATGAGTTAATACATAAAAGCACTTAGAACTGGCCCTGGCACATCCTATGCTTAGTTTGAGGAATATTAGCTGTTTTTATTATACCATTTTAGTTTGCCTTCTTCTCTGGAAATGGAGGATAGAAATAGCAAGTACTATTGAAAAAAGCCATTGCCTTGATTTTAGTTCATTTCAACCTCTTCCTAATCACATGTTTTATGTTCACTACTGCCAAGCAGCCCCATTGACTTATTTGAATTTCTTTCCTTTCCTTAATTCAGCTTTTTTTTTCTTTTTTTTTTTTTGAGCATTCTAAGAATCAGAGGACTGGCTAAAAGCCACATACCAGGAAAGAAAAGCATTATAAAAAGTAAGGATAATCCCAACTGAATAATTTCCCCCAAATAATCATTTTAAGAAAGGCTTAAATACTTATTCAAACAACTAGATATGAAATTTTATTTGGATATAATTACTTATTGCCCACTTTTGGGGAGAATATGAATTGTACTTCACCTAACCTATTTTCAAAATAATTTTATTCCCTGGTGTTCTTCCTGACACAAAATAAATAAGAATTTTTTATTAAAAAGAATCCCAAAATATATGACTCTGGACAGTAAGGCTTCCTGCTTTTTTATTTCTACCAGTATATCCAGGACTTCCACTTATAAATATCTGCTTACACATACTGTAATTTTCTGGGTGTTTCATCAGAACAACCACTCAGACAATAAATATTCGCTACCTATAGAAAACAGGGTGTTTTTGCTCTTGAAGCCCGGAGTTGGCCAGCTAACGATTCCGTTCATCAGCTGGAACCCCCAGAACCCAGCATTTTTCTCTGGAATGTCTCCCTTTCTTGCTCAGGTGTTTTGTCACCCTCCTCTTTTACAAATTCTGAATTCTTCAATTCCATCTCCCACTCAGGAAATGGTCTCTAATTTTCCTTTTGCAAATTTTATTCCCATTGCAGTCATTTTCTCCATTGCACCTTTCCTCCTGTTGCAATTAATTTGTTACTTCTTACCTGAGTGCCACACCTGAAGTCATCTTCGATTGTTAGGGAATCTTCAGATTATGAAGAGCTTCCTTTTGCTGTTGGAGGAACACTGAAGACAGTGAAACACTGAAGCTACAATCTCAGGTGAGTGCCTTCTTGAATTTTCCCTATTTAAAAAATGGAAATCTCTTCCAACCTTTTGCCTAGCATTTCTCCCCTTCCCCCCAGAACCTGGTAGCCACCCTTCTACTTTTGGTCCCTATGAATTGGACACTTCTTATTAAGTGGAATCAGAATATTTGTCTTTTTGTGAATGGCATATTTCACTTAGCATAACATCCTCAAGATTCATCCACGTTGAAGAAGCATTTGACAGGATTTCCTTCCTTTTCCAAGCCGAATAATATTCCATTGTACACACGTACCACCTTTTGTTTACCTGTTCATCCATTGATGGACACTTGGGTTACTTCTACTTTTTGGCTTCCAAATAATTCTTCTGTGAACATACATGTGCAAATGTCTGTTTCAGTCCCTGCTTTCAATTCTTTTAGTTCTATATCTAGAAGTGGAATTGTTGGACCATATGATGATTCTATTTCCAATTTTTTTTTTTTTAGGAACCACAGTACTGTTTTCCACTAATGTATATTTTCTTCTATACACTATTTTACATTCCCACCAACAGTGTACAAGAATCCCAATTTCTCCACATCATTGTTAGCCTTGTTAGTTTCTGGGTTTTTAATTTCTTAATAGTAGTTGGCCTATCTTCATTACAAGCATGTAGGTTACTAAACAGAAAGCTAAGAATATCTAATTTCTGTCACATACCATCTTGATCCTATGTTCATCATTTTCAAAATCCCTTGAATTCTGGTTGTTGCTACTGCTCTTATTTTTGCTCTAAGATACAGGGCTTTGTTTCCAAGATGAGACCAGAGACTGCAGAATCTACTTAAATTCTGCAGCATCCTTGTTAATAGGTCTCTCTGTCTCTCCATGTTTTTCACAGTGAAAGCCAAGCTTGGTAAATCTCTCTCTCCAGCTTGAAGTCAGTAGGCCGCTTCTCCCTGAACTACAATTAACCAATTTATGACTGACATTCCTGTTTCCTTCTTGTCAGCTTTATTAAGATGTAATTTACACTAAAGTGTGAAATTCAATGAGTTTTGACAAACCTATACAGTATTGAAACCACTATGACAATCATGATTATAGAACATTTTTAAAGGTTTCCATTTGACCTCTCTGCCTTAATGAAACAAGTAGAAACTGTATAATGTGTATGAATTACTGTCAGCTCCACTGGTTATGAACAGTACTGCTCCCATATCTGTATCCTTGCTTACAGTCCTTGTCTTCTTGGCTTTTCTTATTACTGCTAGAAGACTCTATAGAATACAAAGGGACATAGGAAAGCCGTCTAGAAAAGAGGAAAGGAGAGGACAAGAGAGGAGAGAAAACAGTAATGTTAACTCTAAGTTGACTCTAAGTTTCTTATTTAAATAAGCATCAAACTAGACTATTAGCATGATTGCTGGGTTTCCCTCCACTTGTACTAAATGGCTATATCTCTGTGATGTGCATACTTATTTTTCACTGAATACTTTTCCCCCCTATACTGTGCCTATAGGCTTGTAAGTTTCCTTCCCTCCTTTCTCCTTCCTTCTCTTTCAATTTCTTTTCAGAGATGCTACTCTCTGAAATGCAATTGCTTACTTCTTTCTTACAAACAATCCATATTGAAATGTCATTTCTCAACAAAGTTACATTTATATTAGTCGCATCAAATTCATTTTTTCCCTGGAGTTTGATTTTATTTTCATCAAACACATTTTTGAGCAATCACTCTGTGCAGGGTATTCATTTGTTCTTCCAGGAATTTCATTTCACATCCAACAAAGTCTTTATTGAGCATTTACTATGCATACAATGTCTTCAGCTTACATTTCTTAGGCTTCTACTAGAAACTGAGTTTTCCCTTTTCCTATCATCTAGGATGGCTTTCCCTGTATTTGTGTTACAACTATATGGAGCATTTGTTAACATTTCCGCCACCCAACTAACTTATGTTCTTTAGCCCTGGCACTGCTCGGCATTTGTCAGATTTTTTTTCTCAGCTTTTCTAAAAGCATATTATTAGCCTTTATACATTTTTCAATTTTGCTTTAAGTATTTTAATTAGAGGCCCTTTAAGTTACCTTGGAATATATTTAAAGACTTCTAAATCTGTCAGTTTACTTATAACTAAATTCCATCTTGGCACTTATGAAGCTTACATTTTGGGATCCTATTCTAACACTAAAATAATGCCTTTAAGTAAAGTCCATTCCAATCACTGGGTCTGTAACATCTAGTTTCCCCTGAAATATCAACAGTCTTTTGCATCTAATAGGTGGCTGATAATATTTGGAATTAGAATTTTAGAACCTTATGGAAAGAAAACATAGGGCTAAACTTTTATGATCTTGGATTTGGCAGTGGTTTCTTAGATATGACACCAAAAGCACGAGAAACAAAAGGAAGAAATAGATAAATCAAACTTCATTAAAACTTAAAACTTTGTACTTCAAAGGCACTATCAAGAAAGCAAAAAGATAGGTGAAGAATAGAAGAAAATATTTGCAGATCATATATCTGATAATGGTCTAGTATACAGAATACATAAAGAACTCTTACAGTAACTCAACAATGAAAAGCAAATAACCGAATAAAAATGGGCAAAGAAACTGAATAGACATTTCTCCAGAGAAGAGATATTAATGACCAACAAGCACATGAAAAGATGTTCAACATCATTAGCCACTAGGGAAATGTAAATCGAAGCAATACAATGAGATACCGCTTCACACTGACTAGAATGGCTGTAATAATAATTCAATTTTTAAAAATAACAGCATAATAATAAAAATGCAATAATCAAAAACAAAACGGAAAATAAATATTGATGAGGATGTGGAAAAATAATTGGAAGCCTTATACATTGCTGGTGGAAATGTGAAATGGTGCAACCTCTGTGGAAAACAGTTTGGTAGTTCCTCAATCACCCGAATACATAGTTACCATATGACCCAGCAATTACACTCCTAGGTATGTACCCAAAATAATTGAAGGCAGGCATTCAAACAGAAACTTGTACATGAAAGTTCATACAGGACTGTTCATGATAGCCAAAGGTAGAAGCAATCCAAATGTCTATCAGCAGAGGAGCGGGTCAGCAAGCTGTGATGTAGCTATACAATAGAGTATAATTCAGCCATAAAAATGAGGTACTGATACATGTCACCCCGTGCATAAAACTTGAAAACATTATGCTAAAAGCAGCCAGACATAAAAGGCCACATACTGTGTCATTCCATTTCTTTGAAATGTCCAGTATAGGAAGAGCTGTAGAGGCAGAAAGCAGATTAATGCTTTCCAAGGACAGGGGACAGGGGAGAATGGGGAGTGACTTAATGGTATGAGGTCTCCCTTTCGAGTGATGAAATTGTTGTGAGGCTAGATAGTGATGATTGTACAACACTGTGAATATAATAAATACCACTGAATTAAACACCTTAAAAGGGTTAAAATGGTTCATTCTATGTTATGTGAATTTTTGCTTCAATTTGAAAAAACTCACTGTCACTACACATGTGTCAGGCATAGTAGATGGAGGGCTGGTTAAGATATTGCTTCCCTTTCTGGACTCTGAGGTCCTCAAGGGCCTGACAAGTGAAATGATACAGAGTGAAGTTGTGGGCTGTAACATCTACACAGGCTGATAGGGGACCACCCCAACCTGTGACGACAGTGATAATGGTGGTAGGGCTTTCCAGTGAAGCAAGAGAGTCCTGGAGGATTGCCTGACTGATAGAAAAGTTAGTGAGTGCCCCTTTTGTGCCTGTTACTGTACTAGGCTGGCTGTTCAGTGATGGACAAAAACAAATGCTGTCCATCTGTCCTGGAACTTGCACTTGGGGCAGAGGCAGAATTAATTGCAACCACCTGTAGACTGAGGCCGGGGCTATGAAGAAAAGGAACACTCTCCTGTGAAAGTGCAGAATAAAGAAACTTCACATGAACCAGAGATCAGGGAAGGAATCTGAGGGTAATTCCTAAGCTGAGCTCGGTGGACTGGGTAGGAAAGGGGAGCAAGAGAGACTAGCATGTGCAAAACCTATGGCAGGAGGAGACAGGGCGTTCAAGGGCACCAAAGAAGGTTGCTGTGGTTGCCCAAGTAGGAGATGAGGCTGGAGAGACAAGGAGGCTGGTAGGGCCTGCTATACAGGCCTTGGTAAAGATTTTGTTCTTTATCATAAGGAGGATAGTTATCTTCATCCTGGCGGTCAAGAATGGACTGGAGGCAGGCAAAAATAGATGTGGAGTGGAGACTAGCTAGGAAGCCACGGTAATTGTCCAGGGAGTAGATGATGGTGCTTGCGAGGTGGAGACAGAGATGGAGAAAAATGGAACTAGTGCTACAGAACAAGGGTGGAGGTAGGAAGGGGAAGGGGAAGACTGGTCCAGGCCGAGTGGCATCATACACAGAGATGAGAAAGCAGGAAGCAGAATCTGGGTGTGGTGGACCAGAGCAGGTCACTATGGCAGAAGCCATGGAAAAGTGTAGGTACAGGAGCCCCAGGAAGGCAACGAAGCCTGCAGGAATCAGACCCCCATGGCCCTCGCTGCTAAGTCTTATCCTGCTGGGCATGTAAAACTGTGAAGCATTTTAAGAAGGGAAATGCGACTACCAGATTCTTGTTTTAAAGATGGTCACAGGGGTGTTACAGAATGAGTTTAGGGGGAATAAAAGGGAGGCACTCTTCATGATAAACAAGGAAACTGATTAGGAGGCTGAAGCAGCCGCTTACCATGGAAGCTAATCGGTGTCTGGACCTCACGGTGTCGCAAGATTGGGCGGGTGGGATGGATGTGAGACTGTTTCTGAGACGGGACCACTTGGTAACCACAATAGTCATGATTTGTTAAGCCTGGAGCACATGTACAACCCCAACATCTCCCATACGGCTTCCTGGATCCTTGCGAGTTTAAGGGCTGTGGCATGAGACAAATGAAGAGAAGTTGTCAGAACAGAGTCTCTAACAATATTTTGCTTTCAAAATTTCCCCCCATTTTGATGTGATATTGTCACCCAACTTAACTACAAGTTCTTTAAGAAGACAGATCAGGTCCTACTCCCTATTCCATGTCCTTACTGCAATGCTTGACACAAAGAAGGGGCTTAAGAGATACTTGAATAAATGAGTACATGAATTAAAAGGTGTATTTCTCAGGGCACCTGCCACACCACTAACATTAAGAGGAAAAATACAGACATGTTAAAGAATTATGGAACTCTGAGGCCCTCACTGGTGAACATGCAGATGTCTTAGCTCCCTTTTGAAACAAAATGTTGCCCTTACTTTGCTCAGGCTGCATAAGACTCTGTCATCTTTATCACCAAGGTGTCTTGGTGTTCCACTGTCAAACTTGTTGTATGTGCCTGGTGGGGTAGACTAGTATGTGATTTATGTAAGTCTGAAAAAAACTATCTCAGGCTCAAAACACCTATGAAGAGACTATCACATCACCATCCAAGTAACATGGATGCAAACAATTTCCTTGAACTTGTCATTCAAATTGTGTCAACTCCATCTCAAGGGCTTTGTAACACAATGAAGGATTTTTTTTTTCCTCCCAGTGGACTTGGCTTACCTGAAATGAATTCAATTCATCAGACCTCTCATCTTCAAGGACATAAGCAGATCCCATTGGACAATCTGGTTCTGAGACCCTTTGCTCAGAAAACTTGAATCTCAGAAAACTTTAGTTAAGATGTAATTCCCAAAAGGCAAGGCTTTGAACATACTGGGGATGTGGAAAAAGCAGTTAGACTAGTAATTCACAGCTTAGGACTTGCATAAACAGAATTTAAAGCTTAATAAAGGCTTTAACAAAGAACAATTAGATAAAGTCTTAGAAGGAAATCAGAGAAAAATAAAAAAGTTTACTTGATACATGAAGATTAAATAGCCTTTGAATATGTGTGTGTGTGGTATGTGTGTGTGTGTGTATGTGTATGTATGTGTGTGTGTATATATATATAGTTTTTTAAGCAGGCTTGGTCTTCTAATTATGACACAAAAATACAGAGGAAAGGTCGCACAATTTCTTTTAGAATTAATTGGTGCCACCTAAGAGACAAATGCTAACCTCTTTTCATGGCAAAATCTAGTAGAGCTATAACATTACTATTTCCCTCCATGACCTAAGACTACTTTGAAGGTGGCTGTCCATCCTGTTGCTGCTTTAGTAGATGGAAATGAAAGAACACGGAGGGGATAAGTGGCAAGAGGGGGAGTAAGAAGGAAAACCAGGCTCAGGGGACAGATGAGTTTGCATGGAGTACTGTCACGCCGGAATTCTCCATCTACCTCCAGATCTACTCTCTGCTCTTTGGTGCCTTGCTCTGTGTCCCATAGGAGGCTGAATTTCCTGGACTGTATTTGTACCCTCACTTGCCTTCTATCTTCCAACTGATACCAGTGAGAGGTGGGACCTGCTCCTTCCAATTGCCCCCTTAGATATACATGTACTAATGGTCTCCTGCTACTGCTAGCCTGGGGATGCTTCACTGGACTCTTGATTTCCCTGAACCCTGCCCATACCTTTGTAAGGGTCCCTTCATTAACATGCCTCGGGTTCCATTTGAATGTACCATCAGCTTCTTGCTGGAAACCTTGACTGATACAATTGTCTTCTATGCAAATGAAGATCATCTGACAAGATGATCTTGGAAAATCCCAAGGCAGTAGGGTAACAATTTTTACTGACCTTTTTCTTTGGCCTTAGTAATGAAAAAGTGAATGGATGTTTAAAATGTAATCTGTAGTTAATTATTGATGGGATAATGTTCCTTTAGAGCTTACTCTCCTCTGGTAGGCCCAGCTCCCTGATTAACTGTAAACAAAATTATGAAACTACTTTATGAATGAAGTCATGAACAACTTAAGTTGGAGATGCCTGAGGGATAGCCTAGTGACGATCATTTCTAAATGTTCAAAGATGAAATTGTTAGCCATTGGAGACAGTGAGTTCCACATAGTAGGAGGGATTCAAGCAGAAGGTGGAAAAACAATAGATTGGTTGTTGAATTTTATGATTTTAAAGTCTTTTCTAATGTGTACTTTTATGATTTTTGGCTTTATGCTATAATGGTCAATCATCATAAATTTACTATGAAAATGTTGACTATGCAGTTGGATACTTTAATATAATGATACATGAACAATATACACACAGATTTTTAAGCACAAAAAACTTAAAGAAAATTCATCTTTGGTATGACAGGTGAAAATTTCCGTCTCTGGAGACAGATAAACCTGTTTCAATCCTAGCTCCCCATGAAAAGTCATGGGTCCTATGGAAGCTATCTAATGTCTCTGTTTCTCAGTTTTCTCTCATCTTCCTCATAGAGCATTGATGAGAATTCACTGAGATAACACCTAGGACAAATTCGGGTACTGGATAGATGTTAGTTCTCTTTGCTTTGCTATCACCACTAAACTGTTCTTCCTGCTACATCAATTTATGGTGCAAAGGTAGATAAAAATGCATTTAAGAATTCTTTTTGTAAATAATGAAATAATGCCATTTGCACAATAATGCAGCAACATGGATGGACCAAGAGATTATCAGACAAAGTGAAGTCAGTCAGACAAAGAAAGACAAATATCATATGCTATCACTTACATGTGGAAAGTGAACAAAGCGATACAAAGGAACTTATTTACAAAACAGAATCAGACTCACAGACATAGAAAACAAATTTACAGTTACCAAAGGGAAAAGGGGGCTAGGGATAAATTAGAGTTTGGGATTGACAGATACAAACTACTATATGTAAAATAGATAAACAACAAGGTCTACTATATAGCACAGGGAACTGTATTCAGTATCTTGTAATAACTTACAAGAGAAAGGAGTCTGAAAAAGAATACATGTATGTATAACAGAATCACTTTGCTGAACACCTGAAACTAACAACATTGTAAATCAGCTATACTTAATTTTTTTAATGTTTTAAAAGTAAGCATGCAAACTAACAAAAAAAAAAGTTGAAAACAAAAAAACTTTTTTAATTATAAAAAAGAATTCTGTTTTTAATTGAAAACCACAATCAAAATAACAATCAAGACCTCCACTTCAGCATTTCACAGCTTTGAGGGCACAGTGTTCCATGCTACGGAGAATACATGGTATAAGAAAGTCTTCCCTGAAGGAGCTGATATTTAAATATACTAGTACACAAATTCTATTCACACACTGCTGTCCATCTTCAGCCATTCTGCTTGGAGCCTCACCACAACCTTATAAGCCAGACATTTTCTTCATTTATAGAGAGAAGAATTGATAAAGGGCAGAAAATCACTCATAATCCTAGAGGAAGTGGTCTTTCCACTGACTCATTCAGATACTTCACTCGAGAATTTTGATTTAAAAAATCAAAAAAATGTTTAAACATTTAAAAAGTAAACGACACACAGCAGCACGAATGTGCTACATGACTTAAGCCAAATCATCTCCAAATATGATCAGGAATTTCTAGAGCAAGACAAAACCTCCCTGACCTGGGGTAGTGAGATCCTGAGAGAAATAGCAGAGTTTAGAGCACAGGTTCAGGAAACGTGATCAAAACCTGCTTCTTTCACATATCAGTTGTGACTCTTTGGACAAGCTTGTCAGCCTTTCTAAGCTTCAGTTTCCTCACCTGCAAAATAGAGGTAATAATAGAAGCTACCCATGGGGTGGGTTTGTGTGAAGCTTAAATGAGATCATCTAGTTAAGTTTATTTTTTTTAATTTAAATTTTTTTTTAACATTTTTATTGATTTATAATCATTTTACAATGTTGTGTCAAATTCCAGTGCAGAGCACAATTTTTCAGTTACACATGAACATACATATATTCATTGTCACATTTTTTTCTCTGTGAGCTACCACAAGATCTTGTGTATATTCCCCTGTGCTATACTAGTTAAGTTTAAGTGAGATAATCTAGTTAAAGTGCTTGGCTTAACCCCTACTTAGGAGAAAGTGTTTAATAACTATAGTTATTACTATTACAAGACCAAGCAAGGGTGTACCCGTGGAGAGCTAATTTGCCTAGAGCCACAGAGCTGATTAGCGACAGAGCAGAGACTGGAGCCCAGATCCTGTCCAGTGTCCTTTTGTTATAACTGCACCACAGCTTAATTAGCTTTTGAAACATGGGCAGTAAGAACTTCAGCTAAAAGAGAGAATAAGAGCTGGAGAGCTGGCTATCTGCAATCGATCCATGTTGATTTTCCAGGAAGCCGACACATCACAAATATCTATACAGAAAATAGGAATAAATCCGATTCCTGCAAAATGCTCTTGTCTTCCTCCTGTGTATGGGACTGCCTCACAGTTGAACCCCTAATAACATGGTTTATTTGTGATTTGAGTGACCAAATCTCCTTAGACAGGTAGCAAAAGGCACAGGTTTAAGACACATTTGGCTCTTGCTGTGACTAATGCTGTCATGAGGCACCAGTGCAGACAGTTCTGGCAGGACAGAAATGAATGCGGAGATTAAAGAACTACAGTAAAGCCTGCAGTCATCTTTGAGACTAGCCTGTGCCTGGTTTTATACACACTCTTAGCTATTTTGAGGCACCAGGGACTTATCACTCCCAGCCTCAATTCAGAAAGCATTCTTTTGGTCACATGTTGTAACCAGGAGAGCAGTAGCCTTACACCAAGTTACCATAATGTCCTTGGCTAATAGGGCAGGTCTGGCACAACTGCATTAAGGCTGAATGAATCTGGGCAATCAAGACCTAAATAATAATGAAACTTTAAACAAGATTGAGCTTAACGTGATTCTTCAGCCTCTCCCCTGCTTAGATCTCTTCTGCTAAAAGTATTTGTTGTTCGTTGCTTTTTAAAGTCATTTCACATCACCCTAGTCAATTGCAGCAAGCATGGGCTGACCCAAAATCTTTATTGAGCTCTTGCCACACCATTTTCCTGACTTTTCTTGGAAGACAAGTAGGGCCTCCCTGGGTTTAAAAAGTGCTCTTCTGGTTAATGAGGGCTACACAGTTTTATTCCTAATCACGGCAGTCCCTTTTGTAGTGTCATGGTTCTAGCTGAGATTGGAAAGTTTGCACCCTTAAATGCCAAGCCAGCTAAACAGTTGTAGCATATATTAAAATCCAAGGAGCTATAATATTCTATCCAATTCTTTAAGACCAGTAGAGACACTTCCACAAAGACTGTCTGCAGATTCTCCGAGAGTAACACATGAGGATATTTCAGTCCAACGTCTCTGAGCTGGGATGGAGTGGCGAGAGTTGCAGTTTGGGGAACCTGTATGTTAGAGATGCCTTTCTTGGCTCTACCAGCTTAAGAAATCTACTGATTCGTCTCT
Source organism: Camelus dromedarius (assembly GCF_036321535.1). Classification (NCBI taxonomy): domain Eukaryota; kingdom Metazoa; phylum Chordata; class Mammalia; order Artiodactyla; family Camelidae; genus Camelus; species Camelus dromedarius. The sequence continues at coordinate 33,575,646 of NC_087445.1, forward strand.
TTTCTTGAAGAATAAGGGGATATTTCCCTGCCTCTCTGTTAAGCTTGAAAAAATTAAAACTAATTAATTTCAAGGGCCTTGCTTCAATCATATGTCTGGTTTTAGCCAATTTGTAAAAGGTTGATAAGGATATTTCAAAGAATATTACTCAGCAGCACTGCTGTGCTGAGTTGTGTGTCCTTTGGGGGAAGTTCTGCCTCTTTATCTTGTATCCCTCTAGCTGGTTCCTCTCTGTTTGATTTCACTTCAGTTACCTAACTTCACCCTTAAAACCAGGAGGGTTTGGTAACTACTTTTCTCTTTCAGGAAATAGGTACCTGCCATATCACCAATGGGAACAAAAGATGGAAAGTAATGATGGTCCCTGCCCCTCCCTTGGGTCGCCTGCCATCCTCATTCAGGCAAGACTCTTTCCTAGGATGAGGCCAGCATGCGAGGACAGAATCTGGCTTGAGTCCCAGCATTGCCACCTGTGTCACCTTTGCATCTCAACTTCCAGGCGGGGGGAGCATAGAGTCAATCCCTCAAGGCTCTCTAAGAATCAAGAGATGACACACAGAGAGCATGGAGCTGGGAGTACAAGGAAGTGTTTGCTGTAGAAGAGGTGCCTGTCCCTTCCCCTCCAAGATGATCAGATGAAACACTTAAGAGCCTGCTGAGGAATGAACATTTGCAGTAGAAACCTGGAAAATTGTTAACCAGCGAATATGTTCTTCTTTGGTAAGAAATTGGAGACAACTGGAGAAATGTCTCACCATGAAATGGCTTCCATGTCATTAACGTTAGACCGCTTAGACGAGAGGCGGTAGGACTAGCCTCCAGAAGGACTATAATAAAATCAAGCAGGAGATTAGCATTTCCTACCTACCACCAGGGGAAAACATCAGGCCGTGGTTACCCCGCAGATGATCCTATGAAATGCTGGGGTGGGTGACAGCAGACCCCAAAAGAGGTACGTGACAGTTCCTTCCAAGAGGGGGCGTAGAGTGATGGGAAGAATATGGGTCGTTGATTCCGCATTTTGTTACCTATTAACTAATCATCTCTGATCCTGAGTTGTCTTTTGTTTGTTTGTTTTTAATCTGTAAAACAGGCAATGAGATTTTTTTTATTTCCTCACAGGACTATTTAGAGTGGAGCTCCTCAAACTTCACTGTGTGTACAAAGCCCCTAAGGGTCTTGTTAAAATGCAGAGTCTGGGTTCAGTAGGTTTGGGGCAGAGCATGCGATCCTGCATGTCTAGTAACTTCTGGGAGATGCTGATGCTCCCCCTGGTTTGTGGATCACACCCTGAGAAGCAAGGGTTTAGAAGAGCAAGGGTGCAACATGTTACACTTGCGGGAGGACTTATAATCTCTCGGGTACAGCAGATGGGAGGCAGCGCCCTTAGTAACCGCAGTGACTCATGTGTTCTACCGAGAAATCTTCTCTGAGGAGTAACACGACTGACTTTCATGTCTCTCCATTCTACAGTGTTCTTTTCAGTGTTTCTAACAGTACCTACATTAAGAGTTAATTCTTCCAGTGCGGTTAAGATGGAGCCTATGGGAATGTGCCATGCCTGGTACAGCATAAATCCTAAAGGAGGAAAAAGAGAAAGGGAAGGAGGAAGAGAGGGAGAAAATACAGAAGAAAATACACTGTTTTAGGGGGAGAGGTGGCTGTTTCCTTTTAGAGTAAGAAGATACGGCAGGAGGAAGAGAGGCAGCCTGCTGGCATTTTGCATCGTGTGTTTAAGGACAGCAGTGAGTGAAGACAGATTAGTCAAAGGTGTTTACGTTGATGATGGAGACATTTAGGGATGCTACTGTGAAAAGACATGGCTTGATACATTTCTAGAAACTACTTGTGATGCCTCATCTGTCTCTAAGGCTATATCTGCCCCCCTGGAGGAGAGACAGAAACATAAATTCTTTTTGTCAAAAAATATTATTTTAGGTCTGATCTAAGACCACAGATCTTACGTGTAAGCGCTCACTGTGTGCAGAACATGATACCGAGCGCACTGTCTCTTTCCAGGGAATTCGCTTTCTGCTTGTGTCTTGGCACAAGCCAAGCTGGTCCCAGAACCTGAAAACAGGGCTGCTTTGCCGTCTCATCATTTTTGGCAACCTAGCTTTACCTTTTAAGTTTTAAAAAGACTTCACGGGTAATTCTGAGATATTTACTACTCATATTTGGACTAATAGGAAAAAAGGGGCACACCTAAAGGTAAGAGATTCCTAAAAATTCTTTACTCAGATGACATGACACCTGACACCAGCGCCCCATCTCAGATTGCACCCTCATCCCGTCCTGCCACTCCCCGGCCCTCACCCTGCACATTCTCTCCATAGCACTTACCACCATGTCAGTGAAAGTTTTCTTACCTATTTTGTTATCATTTGTGTTTGCCGCTTAGACACAAACTCACTGAGGGGACTTTGGTCTGCTCTGTCCACTGCTGAATCCCTGCACATGGCTGGTGTTCGGCATGCATTGATTGAAAGGATAAAGAAATAGTGAGGATACGAGCAGACAAATGCTTAGTAGTATTTTCTTGACAAACTTGAGAGAATGTGCGCTTAGAGAGCACATCTCTGGATTTCTGAAAACCACATCTAAGGTCTCATTATTTAACTCCTTTTCTCCCACATAAATAACTTTCCCCTTCTTATTAAGGAAGGCGCCCAATATAAGACACTGCCCAAGGTTTAATGAATGTTGCTTGAAGACTGAACATAAAAGGACACCTTTTTTTCTGCATCCCTCCAAAAACAAGGCACTCATGGAGCTGTCCAGAGGCCCCCTGGAGAATTACCTACCCAAGAGTCTCCTGGAGTATAGAAAGTCACATCTGACACCTTAAGGGACCTCTTCCTCCTTGTCTTGGTAGCTAGGGAGTCACAGAATTGGGGACGATGGCTAATCTTTCTGTAGGTGATCAAGAAGAAAGCTTTTGATGGATCCTATTCCATCTATTCTGTGTGCTACAAACCTCTTGGACTGAGGGGTACCTACAGCATCACCCGAGTCAGAGAAGTGCGGTAGGAAATGTTAGTCCCTAACCTGAGGTTCCCCAGGGCTGTGCAAGTTGGGTCCTGATAAAACTGCTTCTCCCCTATCCTAGGGGCCACCTACTCTGGGACGCCTTGGAGTTGGGGCCTTCACTTTGGGAGCCACTGAGATTATCACGTTCTACTGCCTCAACCCTTTAAAGGTATTCATCAGAGCAGAGTGTCATTGTGACCTGACCTTGGACGTGGTTTAGTGAGAGCTGAGCTCCAGCTCATGAATCCTATTTTCCGTCTTCATGTGGTTTTAAGATTTAGCCCAATTTCCAGACCATCCCCTACCCAGGCTTGAAAATGGCTTTATTTCACACTTTGCGGCAGGAGGTAAGTGGGTTTCTATGTGAAAGTGATGGTGCCAAAGACATTTATGAACATTAAAAAATGTCTGAACGTGGCTTCAAGCCACTCAGCCTGTTTCTCATCCCCCAACGTGCCTTGTGGAGCGTATGCAAGTTCAGAGCGCCCTTTGAAATCAGTGGCAGTTATGAGCTTGGAGCAACTCTGTGGGGCTCTGAGCAATATAATAAATGAGCCCCTTTGAAGACTAACCATTGTACTTGGGCTCTTTTTGTGCTCCCGACCCTGCTTTCCCAGGGACGGTCAGCGCTGGTGGGAGTAGCCCACCACCACACGCCCTCTGGTTTTCAACTTTGGGCCTGAAAGAGGGACAGGGAAGTGGGTCTTCATGTTTCCTTAAAGAACTGGGCTAAACCCTTTTGCTCTCTTTTTGACAACAGCTGGGATGAACCATCCCACGTCCACATACCTTGAGTGAGAACAAAACAAAACAAAAGCTGCATTTCATCTGCATATACTTACTGGCCCAGGAGACAAAAACAGCAACAAGAACAGAAAGAAAAATAAAACAGTATAAAAAAGGAAGCTATTATCAGCCAGGAGATAAAGCAGACTTATTTGTACATTGGGGGTTTCACAGATTACTTATTTAGCTGAAAGAAAAGAATTCGATTTGGGACATTTTTCATGTTTCCCTGATGACATTACAGGCTAAGCTGATATCGGATACCAAGATGAAATTTCTAAAATATTCTTTTTTAATTTTATTTTTTATTGAAATGTGGTTGATTTACTATGTTAGTTTCAGGTGTATAGCAAAGCAATTCAGTTATATATACACATATAAGATAAAAGATAATTAAAGCTTTTTGATTTGACTTTTGACTCAATGTTCCAAGGGCGAGTATATGTATTTCAAATGCTTAAGTTGGATAAGAAAAATATATTCAGATCTCTTTAAACACATTTAAGAAGGTCGAATTATTTGGTCCAGTTTTTCAGGTACAAGGTTAAATGGCTGTTTTTTGTTTTTGTTTTTGTTTCCTTTGTTTGTTTGTTTGAAGGACTATCTTTTGTTTGTTTGAATGGCTATCTGAATGTCACTTCCTGCATTAGACACAGATTCAACTACCTTTTGCTAAGCGCCCCTTTGACTCCTCACAACCACACTGTGAGATCAATGTTGTAAACTCTACTCAGGAGATGAAAGAACCAAGGCCAGAGTTCCAATGGCAAGAGGAGCTACAGTAAATAAGCTCTCTGCAAATAAAATAGTATGTTGTTTATTTACAATGAGGAATATTTGAGCTAGTATTGGATTAGGACGAAGTCCATGTAGGGACCAATCAAGAATGATTGTAAAAAAAAAAGTAAATATCAGGGGAAATGGACTTCAAGGAAACTTACATTTCTGGACGCAAATGTGGGATAAGAAAGTTCCAAATCCTTCTTCTCATCTTTGAAACTTTTCCTAAAACGGGGACAAAAATAGACAGCAGTCTTTAATAATTATTGACTGGTGTAAGGCCTTTTTAAATTTACTTTCTTCTATTCTGCCTCACTGTAAAATGGTGATAGGTGGGTATCAGAGAAGAAATAAGTGAAGTGTGGGTAAAGAAAAAAAGAAAAAATAATAATAATTAAGTGGAGACCAGAGGTAAATTAATACATGTGTGCCACACTGAGGGTGAAGACAAAACACAAAACCAAAACCCAAAAAGAGCAGTTGGAAGATAATAATAACAAAGGTGGCTAATAGGTATTGAGGACTTTTATGATTTGCCAGACAGCGCTAAATACTTAGTGCTGATTGTCTTACTTAATTCTCACTGCAGCCTTATGAAGTAGGTAGGTATGAATAGTTTGTTAATTCACAGATTAGGAAATTGAGGCACAGAGGTCAACCAGCTAACAGATGATGGATACTCGATTTGAACCCAAGCATTCTGATTTCAAGACCACGGTCTTGACTAACCCTGGGTTTATACCAGATAAACACATTGTTGTTGGTCATGAAAAACCAATTATTTCCTGGCATTTGGGTCTAAGGGAAATGGCTCTCTGTGTCCTCGCAAGTGGAACATGGTCAGAGGCTGGCCTTTCTCAACAGCCCCTGTGGCGCTAACAATGCTGATGGGCCCACGGCTCTTTGTCCTTGGGCCCGAGGCCAAAATGCAATTCAGTGAAACTGAACAAGAGGGGCCAGAACAATATGATTCAACGATTTAATTTGGATGGTTTACCTTGATCCTGAGATATAATCCAAACTATCTGGAGAGATGGATGGACTTCATGTCCTTCAGGCAATCCCCAATGGAGCTTCCTGAGCTGTAAACATTTCTTGAGCACTACTCTGCTGGAGGAAAAAGAAAAATCACAACCATACAGAATGGAGGCCATAAATCTGGAGTAAAACTCATCTCAGTTGTTCCCTCAGTGTTACTCAGCCGTCCCATTACATGAGCTTCTCCCATGCCCCTGAGCTGCTATTCCAAACCTTTACCACTCTTCGAAGCTTTCAATCTTCTCTCTTCGGGATGACCTTGTTTCTAAGCTAGGGACTAGCAGCTGTCAGGAGTGGCTTTTTTTGTTTTTTCACTTTTCCATTCATTTGCCCACAGGCCCACCTGCTTCTGCACCTATTCCTTCCTTGTCCTCCTCTCTCTCAAAAGACAGTTTTATCAAAGGCAGCTCCATCCACTGGAGCAATGGATATGATTCCACCTTGCCTTCCCAGGAAATCTGCGTTATCAAGAATCTCCTTTTCTTACCTCCAATGCTCCATCTTTATTCCCTTTGGCATAAAAATATGTTCATACCTCTCATTTATAAAACAAGCAATTAAAAAACAAAGCCCATTTAATGGCTTTTTTAAAATAAAATGTTAGCGTCCTCAGGCTTCTTTCTGTGAAAGCTATTACTTTACAAAGTGCAACCTAGATTTCCTCTCTCTGATTCCACATCACTCCACATCTTTGATCCACTCTAACCTGTCTCTTCCCAGATCACGGCACTGAGACTACCCTGCTTCACTTACTCACTGGATGGAATAAACATGGTTAGTTCTCATCTTACGTCATTTGTCCTGCTGACTGTTCTCACATTCTTGGAGTTCTAGTTTTGTCTTCCGTGACATTCCTCTCTCGCTCTCTCCCTCCTGGTTTACTTCCGCACTGGTTGTGCTCCTTTTCTGGTACCTTGGTTGGTTTCTATTTCTCTGCCTTCTCCTTAAATATAAGTGTTTTCTTTTGCCCACTTTCTTTTATCCCACTTTTGGGGAGATCATGGCCCTACCAATGTTTTACGTCTAAATCTTGATTCTGAGCTCAGTCCTATGTCTCCAACTTGTTTCTAAATAGTTCCACCTGGATATTCCACATGCTCTGAAAACTCAGTTATGTCCAGAACTGAACATGCTCCCCTCATTCCTAGTTACTCCGCAAAACCCACTCTCTCTCCCATATTTTGTGTATTAATGAATTCTAGACCCTTTCCCCAGCCAGTAGTCTGGGAGACTTTGACTCCCTCCTCACAATGTATTTTATTTATTTTTCTTCTTGCATATCTCTCATATCTAATGGGGCCACCACTCTATTTGAGTAGGTCCATCAACTCTCTTAACTACTGCAATACAGTCTGTGACATTTGCTCAGTCTCCACAGATTCCCATTTCCAATCCCACCTTGGTAGCAGCCCCAGAGTTCAAACACAAAAATCTGACTATGTTACTCCCTTGCTTACAATCGATCATCAGCATCTTATGACTCACAGCACACAATTTAAAATCTTTTGTCTGCCTGGAAACACCTATTCATGTTTCTTCTTCTTCTGGGAAGGTATCCAGGACAGATTTAAATGTGTTATCCTAATCTGCCACTCAGCTTTGTAGATCACCCAGTGTAGTCAATCTCATCGGATTTGCTTGTTTGCAGTCTGATTCTCCACCTGTTTAAATGCCTTGACAGCAGGACCCTGCTTTCTCAACTTTGTATGCATAGTATGGAGTACACTAGTGAGCGCTCCATATACATTTAGTGAATGAAGGAAGTGTATATATTTTTGAAAAGTATATAATTGCAATAAGTGGTAAAAAATTTGCCAAGGGAATCTTAAAGTGTGTCCCGCCAAAATTAAAATTAGGAATGCCCACTTGATTACACAGACAACTTGAGAAAGACTGGGATGTATCCTGACCACAATTTATGCCAAAATGAGAATGTGTTTGCTAGGACATGAATATATTTTTAAGAACGCTAGATCATGGTGATGAATATCCTTGACCAATAGAGTCTAACTGCTCCTATGAATCAGATGAAGTAGGTGTCGGGTAAGGGACCGAATGAGGTTTGTGCATAAACTCTGCTGAGATACTCTCTTTCAAGAAGACAGATTTCAGTATTTCTGATAATAGACCCCTCAGCTTTCATGGATTTTTCAGACACTCATCTGAGGTCTGTCATATGCTGAGGCCAAGGATGCTCAGGCCCCTTTAAACTCCTACAGCCATCTCCTCTGGTCTCAATGTGTTTGGACAGGGAAGACTTTGAGCAGTTTTGTTTTTCAATGTGATTCGTTACACATCTTGTTCTACAAACTTTCTTTTTAGTTTCTCTTAGCCCAACAAGAGACCCCAATAAGAGAAGTCAATTACGTCCTTATAATAACTCTCTCTTCCTCTCATGGGAAATATACAGACATAAAATATTACATATTGGGCAATCAAAATTGTTAAGATTTTGTTATGGCATTCATTTGCTTGTTTTATTTTTTTAGATCCCACATATAAGTGAAAACATACACAATTTAACTTTCTCTGTATGGCTTATTTCACTAAGTATAATACCCTCCAGGTCCATCCATGTTGTTGCAAATGGCAAATTTTTATTCTTTTTTATGGCTGAGTAATATTCCATTGTATATATTTACCACACCTGCTTTATCCAGCCATCTGTTGATGGACACTTAGGTTGCTTCCATACTTTGACTATAACAAAACAGAAACAGATTTACAGTTACAGAGAACAAATGAGTGGTTACCAGTAGGGAGAGGGGTAGAATAGGGGTAGGGATTTAAGAGGTACAAACTACTAGGTATAAAATAAATAAGATATGAGGATGTAATGTCCAACACAGGGAAAATAGCTAATATTTTATAATAAACTTAAATGGAGTTTAATCTATAAAAATATTAAATCACCATGTTATATACCTGAAACTAATATAATATTGTAAGTCAACTATACTTCAATTAAAAAACAAGCTATTGTTTTGAACCAGCACATTGATGGCAGATGTCCGGGCACTGACACCCTGTTTACAAACTGGGTAATGGAAGGTCCATCTCCTCTCCATCTCTCATCCTTTGTATCCTGTTTGACTCTGAGGTTTGTATTCCAGGGAAAAAGAACCTCTAACCTAATCTGGCTATGAAGGGTCTTTTAGCCTCATCCTTATAGAAACACAACTCATATCATTTGTTACTTTAGTCAACACACAATTAACCACTCTTAGAGGTTTACCGGCTGATATCTTCATCTTTGCCACATTCTTCTAAATTGATTTAATGGTGGATTAAGCTAGGCCTAGAGCATGACTTATTTATTGGACCTTTGTCCTGGCTAAGAATCTCACTAAAATTCGTATTTTCATGGTCAGCCTGTATTTTAAATATTAAACTAATTTCCCTTCCTAGAAAGAAAATAAAATTATTCATTTTGAATCAAAAGAGAATCATAAAAAAAAAAAGGACAGAGAGAGAGTCACAGATTAAATGGATGTAAGTAGCAGGACAAGAGGAAAGAAAGCAGAGTGTCAGTGGCTCACAGTGAGAATTGTGCAGTACGGCAAATACTGCTCATTGGTCGAGACTAAAAATTTTTTTCTCATTTTTAAAAAGACGCTCACCTTTCTGGCTAATTAGTGCTATAAAGAACAAGTACTACAACTGGCAAGACCAAGTAAGTATGAGTTACAAGGTTGTTGTAAGAATTAAATGTGGTAGCATACATAAAAGCAATTTGCCCATTAGAAAGGTCTCCATAAATGTGGAGTATTCGCGGAGCAGCCTTTCCTTAGGGACCGTCAGCCTTTGGGTCACTGATTTCCACTGTGGCTACATGGGCTGCCATCCAATGAGTTTCAGGGAGCACTGGTCTTGATCATCCCGGCAGGGTTTGCTCCCATAAGAATACCAAATATACCACCTGCATGGTATTTTATTTGCTTTAAAGGCCAAGGATCTTTTTCTTATTTAAAAAAATGCAAAAGACTTTCTGTTTTTGAAACAGTAAGTGGCACTGACATCTCTCAAGATTGAGAGCACTATTGTCTCATTTTAAGCACCCCCTTATTATTCAGCAAGGATGTTGTCGGCAGGAATGAATAATTAGGTAACTCTTTTTGGGCACGTTTTATTCTGGTCCCATGGGGAACGTGCAATTGTAACATCTCCTTGGATTATTTCACAAACATATGGCAAACGAAGCACCTGAGCCAGATGTACGAGCATATTACACTAGGTCTGTTTTAACTTAAAACTGTGAAATACATCAGATGGTGAAGTTATTTTGGTCATGAACATCCATCATGGAAATAGTACAGAAGCATCTTTTTTTTTATTGTCCATTTTACTTGGACTGGAAATAATCAAGAATAGCTTGGAAATCATCTCTTGCAGTAGAAGATTCCAGGTAAAGATCAAGACCTAGTGAAATCTATGGTCCAGACTTAAATGGGTCTCAGACATCTCCATGTAGTTCCTTAAAGCTTATTACCAGTATTCACTCGCGGTAGGTCAAGAATCTCACCTCAACAACTTTTCCTCATCTTGTGTCTTTACTCCTCCAGAGATGCATATGGATAGATTAATAAGGATTTTTTTTTAAATAATGAGAATATATTCTCTACTGATTCAGTAGGGAGTTTTTGTGTTTTTCTTTTAGCCTTTAAAATTATTACAACATAGGTTGTTTACTTTACTAAAGAGTCATCATCTGGTATTGGCTTCTTGGAATCATGGTTGTCCAGGCAGAAATGCCCATCCCATTTGCTGGCAGGAACACCACATTTCAGAATGAATGGGAAAATTTTTAATCTGAGTTACTTGTGTTTCAGAATTAAAAGATACAGATGCCACTGAACTCCCAATTGTACAGTGTTGTGCTTGGTCTGATAAGAAAATAAGAATACACAGGCGTGGGCAACTGTATTTTCCCTTCAATATGTATATGCAAATTTCATTAGCACTAATGAGTGCTCTGCACGTGTACTGGAGAGGATGTGGACCAAGTCACAGTGGAATCTATTACATTATCCATTTTTTTTTTGAAGACTTGCATCACATTTCCAAGCTTTTCCTGAGAAAGAGAAATACACAGTGCTGAGAGTATGTAAACGGTATGGTGGTAGCGGCACCAGGGAAAAGGTACTTAAGTTTTACAGCCAGTATGGCATAAAGCAGAGATTTGGGGGTTGAATTACTATGGTTGGCAAATGTTGAAGCTGACAACAGAGGTCCACAGAGTCTTGGATGTTCTGCCTTTGTGTTGCATCAAAATAAGGAAACAAAATATTTATGAACTTAATTCTGCCTCTCAATTCTTTCCCCCTTTGAAATGGCAATTCTCTGTGTGATAATATGTAAAGATGTGCAGTTCAGATGTGTTCCTAGACAATGTGATATTCTGTAAATGTGATGCACCTGTGTTTTTTGGTCACCCTGCTGCCACTGGGGTGCCTTAAAGCGCTCTCTCTCAAATAAGTGCATAAGGGGCGGGGGCGGGAGTGTGGGGGAAGGGGGGTGATCTCCCCTCTCCTCTGTTTTTCTAATTTCTTCTCATTTGAAAAGTCACGGAACATAGATTTAACTTCAGGTTAAGATGTCAGGTCTATCCCAGTTCAGAGATGTTGACAAATTCCCAACCGGGACTGCGGTGGCCCTGCTTGCCCTCATATTCTACCTACTACACAGGGATGCAGCTGTATTTGTAACCCACGCTTCTAACATTGCAGAACTGCTGGGATCAGGGCATTCTGAGCCTCACGTATCTGCCAAACAACCCCACAAACCTGAGCATCACGCCGAGGTCCCCTTTATAAAGCTGCTAACCCAACATCCTCTCTCCTGGACCAATAGGGACACTAGCATATTCATGACCCCTTACCTAGTAAGCCCAGCACTCTGATTATCCTGAGAAATGGACTTTTGGTGATGGGAGAGGCCATGACAAGCAAAACCAGATGACTGGCTAGGAAGGCAGACGACAAAACAGAAATACTGATTCTGTGTCCTTACCTTCACTTCCCCCCTGAAGATTTAGACTTCTGACGGTAAAAGCAATAATGTTCTGACCTTAAAGGGCTAAGATGAGGTACTGTTGCCACTGGTGTTTAAAGAATCATTCCCCAGCAGCGCAAGGACCCCTGGCTCCAGCAGTGGCAGCCGCAGTGACGGCAACCACAGGAACTGGAGTTCAGTCATATTGGCATCGGCTTCTGGAAAGGGGAGGGCAGGGAGAGAGGGAGTGTATTGGCCTAAAAAGCTGAAACATCTGCTGGAGTTATTAACAGCTTTTTGGCTGAGTTCAGCAGCAGGGCACCTTGTGGTTGATAGATTCTTCTCTCAGCAATTCAAAACAATGCAGTTAAAGCAAATTTCTCATTTTCAGAGCATGGCTTAATGAGGCGTACAGTATTTTAAAAATAGTCACACTTAAAATGGTCAATAGCAGTGACTGCGACCAGTGGTTCCCTTCATTCCTCCATTGTGTTGTTAACTCTGCCAGGGTGATTGCATAACATGGATTTCTTTTTTTTTTTTTCCCAAAAGACCACGTAGTTCATGGTTAACTCACTTTGTAGGAATTTATATTATTTATGAAGTTTATGCAGATTATCCTACGGTGTAAATATTGGCAAACTTGATCAAAACCACTTAGAGGCCTCGCTGCACTCCCTTCCCAAAAGTGTGCATTAAACCTTTTTAGGCTCAAAAGTCCAATTCCGGGAAAGGTTCTGAGGGGCCGAGTTTTGAAGACAAAGTAAAACTGAACACGTGGCCACAGCCTGAGCTGGAAGAGCACTGGGGTGGAAGTCAGGGGCTGACGGTTCGAGCCTGAGTCCTTGTTGTAACAGGCTGTGTGAGTCCTTGGGGGGGTCAGTTTGTCTTTCTGTCTCCATTTCTTACTGAATAAAATGATGGAGTCTGTTAAGGGGTATGTGTGTCTCCAAATGTTTCCATCCAGTTCTGCCTTCCGGGGAACTATGGAGTTCAAAGCCAATTTGAAAGTGTTCCTGTTAGGAAATTCATGATTGTAACCAAGCTGAGATGGTTTGCCAATGCCTTTTCGCATCAGCACGTGACAGTATGTGTGGTATTTGGTGGGGGCATCGGACAGACAAACTAGACTCCATCAGTCACTTCCAGTGAATGCACCAGATGCTGTAACAGAAGTGGGCAAAGTACAACCAGGCTCAGCTGGATGTCCTAGCCTGTTAGTTTATCTGGTCATCTGACAACGTCCAGCCCAAGGAAGGGGCACGCACAGCTTTGGGTCCCACTGATCCAGGCTTGCTAACTTTGGCAGGAAGAAGGTGGTGGTGAGGGAGAGGGCAGGCTGACCAGGGGTGTGTCAACATCTCTGACGGTGCTGACGTCTGCCCCACTTCTCTTTCATCATTTGCCCAGGTGCCCAGCACTTGGGAGGAGAAAAATGTCTGCCAAGTCACTGTTTCCCTAGGCACACTGGTGACCTGACCCTTATTTGCAGAGGGGAATCAAAGGAGAACAGCACCCTCCTTCCTGCATTCTGATCCAGGAATCTCTACGGACAGAGACGGCATTTCTATCCATTCAAAAAGTATCCTGGTTGGTTCTAAGACACACGTACACCCTGACAGGCAAGTATCTCGTGGACGTGGGGGTGCTTCTAGCCTCTATCACCAGCTTCTGTCATTGAGGCTGAGGGCATGTGGTCCAAGTCTAATAGATTTTTCTGGTCCCTGACCTCAGGTTTCTTTCAAAGTTGCTGGGAGCGCTGTCCGAGTAAAGCGAGTGAAAAAAACCTAAGCCTTTCCATGCTGCCAAGGACCAACAGTATGGTCCTTGATTCCTGATGAAAATTAAAGGAAAACCTCCACAATGTCCAGAGCTCTGTATCCTGTAGATGAAGGAGGAGAGTACCCTCAAAAGTCCTTGCTGCAGAACCCACTTGGGCAGTACTAGGCTTGACTTTTAGGGAGAACAGATCATCTATAAAAGGAAACCTCACACCTCTGCAGAGAGATGGGAAACCTGGGAGATGTTTCCAATGGCAGTGTGGGGCCCTGGTTGCCAATGAAAACCCAGTCATGCCTTGTCTCCCAGGAGGACCAGCCAGCGTGCCACCCCGATGTTGGCTGTTGCCAAGGGAGCTCACCCACTGATAACAGTCAACACCTAGAACCCAGTCTGACCAGCTCCAAGCAGCTTGCTAAAAGCTTCTGTCTGGGGGAAATCACAATCCCAGGGCAGACTACCAGCCTCTCACAGGGGCATCTTACATGGCCCAGTGGCTCTGTGGCACTGATGCCCCACAGTGTCCCTGTGTTACATGGACGCTGTCACCTTGTGCAACAGTAAGGGGGACACCAATGGGTCTGATGAGGGGGAATGCTGGCCCAGGCAGCCTTGTGTAAGCAGAGCTCCCCTGGGAAGAAATACCTGAATTCTTCCTCCGTAAACAGATACATGAGATGGGAAAGGAAGATCCAGTCTCTGCTGAAAAGACGGTGACCAAGGTTTCAGGGGACACAGGGTGCCCAGCTCCTGGAGCCAGTGCTACTGAACTTGGGGGCTACAGACTCCAAAGGTCCACACATCTCATGCTGCTTGTTCAGTAGTTCCCCGCCAAAGCCTGTGGACACAGGCTGCTACTGGAGACTGTCTGCAGCCCCCATCCCACGGGCTGCTGAGTGGGCAGCCACAGCCACAGGGTGGCCTTCAGCTGGCCTTCCACAGACTCTGAAAGAGAGTGCTGAAAAAATGTTGATGGGAAATAAATATCAATATATTACTCCCCTCCCCCACATGCCAACAGATCTACGCAAAGGCAAGTGTAGACATGTCCTCACATCACCTGTCACCTAGAGCATGGATGTTGATTTGCTGGAAATATGTGTGTGTGTGTATTTTAAGCACAATATCACCTGTCATGCCAGGGCATGCATGAGACCCAATAGAAGATATTTTCTGTATTAGTGAATAAAAAGTGATAGTATCCTACTTGAACGTTGCCATCCTTGACAACTGTCATATTAAAACAGTTCTAATTCAGACTCAAAGGGTATGTGTAGTGTTTAGTAAAAACAAGAAACAGAAATTAGGAAATCCATGGGCTGTCTTTATTTTGGTCACTAAGCTAGCAGTTAATTTTGAGTAAGTTGTTCAACCTGTTTGCGATAAACTGACTTTTCCCAAACTGAAGTAAGACTAAGTCTCGTTCTCACTTACTGTTAAAATATAAGGCATCACACTCTCTCAGAATGATTGTATGTGGGGGCTTAATCATAACTGAATGACAACCTGATATCTTACACTTGGTAGAACTGTTCTTCCATAATCTGAAATCTTAAAATGATTTGTTCCTTAAATGAAGGACGTTTCTTGGCGTTGCTACGCAGATGAAGGGTGAAGGAGATAATGCAATCTTGTCATTTCACAGGAAAGCAACCATATCCTCACAGCATGAAGGACAATACCACGAGGTTCATACCAGATGACCAACGAACAATAGTGGCCATCCGGTCTAATCACACTGTTGAATGAGGAGAGAGGCTTAGAGAAGTCAAGCACTTGTCCAAGGCTACACAGTGAAGTTTCTTTACAATATATTCCATTTCTTGATACAGTTGTAATGACAAAACCAAACTCCCTTACTAGATATGCTATCAAAGACACAGTGAGTAATCTAAGCTACAACTCTAATCACATTCTCTTTCACATAGTCCCCCAATACCTTTCTTTTACAGAAGAGTGTCTACTCTCTGATCCAAAAGGAGTAGAAAATTCTGCTCTTGAAATCCTCCAGTGGAAAGTCTGTATTGATATCCACGACTAACCTTTATCAATTCACCAATGAATGAATAAATATTTTGATGTACTGACCTACACAAGAATATGAATTAGCACTAACTGTAGGGAAGGGGTTCTCAGGAAGAGATACCCATATTGTTGCATATTCTTTACGTTCCAGACACCTTTTAAGAGGTTTTTAAAGTATGTGATTTATTTTAATATCTCAATCCTGTAAAGTAGGTACTCTTACAGATAAAGACACCAGGATCCACAGAGGGAAAGAACATTGCCTAATGTAGCTACATGGTAAAGGCAGGCTTTAATTTCAGCCCACCCTAACTTAACTTCTTTATTTACCCATTTGTACAACATATATGCAGAAGGATACATGTTCAAAGGAACATACATAGTGAGTGACGGGCATTATAGATAATACCTGTCATGAGAGTTCAGAGGAGAGATCACTGATAGCCCCAGAATGAATCAATGATGAATCCTGTCAGAGTAGAGTGGCTGGGTGCCATGTTTCATTGAGAAAGTGGGATGAACCATGTCTTGAGGAATGAGTAGGCTTTGATAGGCAGATATAATAGGGAAAGACCTTTTACTTTGGGAAAATAGATCCTAGCAGGGAATACATAGTAAAGAAGCATGAGTAGATCATCTTGACTAAAAAGGAAGATTTCCTCTGCAAAGTCATGAAACGGGACCAGAAGATGCTTGGGTTTGGATACTTAAAAAAGTTCAATGCCAGGTAGAGGGTTTGGATGTAATACTTTGGGCAAGAGTAGATTGGGAAAAAAAAAAGTTACTTGGAGATAGATTAGAGAACCAGAGAAAGGAGGCAGGGAGGGTATCTCAGATCTCACTATGATGGTCCAGGTATGAGGTGGTGCTGGGAGGGATACAGTGAAAATACATTAGTGGTAACTTATAAGGTAAAACAAACACTGTTTCAAGATGTGGCAATTGACTGTAAATCAACCCAGATTATATTCCTAGTGGAACAACCTGGAATAATTATTTCCCCCCTGACTGAATGGCAAAGAGATGAAGTGCCAGCTCTCTCTGGTCTCAAATGTAAAGATGTCCAGAGAAGGACACATTAGCTCAACTGCAGTTAGGTCCTCTGGCTTTGGGCACTTTTCCAAAGCTTGGGGTAGTGATACATTGCATTATCCAAGCAGCTCTTGCTTTCCTCATGCATGCGTGGATGGTGGTATGTTTATAGAAACAGATGGGAGCTAAAAGTCAGCCTGGTGGTGGGTCAGATAAAGGGAAGAGGCACAATATGAGCTACACCTGGAGATCTGACGAGTTTGCCAGGTCAAGGAATGGTAGATGGGGACAATTCACTCGAAGAAACATCATGAGTGCACAGCACAGAGATGGAAAAGCAGGCAATTTCACATAAGTAAATCACAGGGTATGTGGAAGGGATAACTGGAATTGAGGTTGGCCAGTAGGATGGGGCCAGTTGCAGCAACACCTTAAGAGAAATGGGTGTTATTCTTAAGGCAATAATCACCCATACCAACGAGGAATCATCCAAAGAATAAAAAGCATCAGCCTTGTGCTTCAGATTTATTACGCTGATGGTCAGCATGGAATCTGAGGGTGGACCAATTGGATGCTTAGATGAGAGATGACGATCTGGAGTTGGACAATGGAAATGGATCAGGGACAAATGAAGAACATGTTTTGGTGTTTGAACTGACAAGAGATGCAAGAAATGTGGAGGCAGAGTGAGACTGAGAAACCCAGACGACTCCTGTTTTCTGGGAGTATACAGAAGCTGTCTAGGAGACAGTTGTAAACAGGAAGTCTGTGGGTTAGGAGAAAGCTCTGGGCTGGTGACATAGAACTGGGCATGTGTAAGCAGGAGACAATGAGGTTATTCAGAGAGAGATGGTGAAAGGTGGCACAAGGAGTGAAAGTTGAGGCCAAATGCCACAGAGAAATTGAATCAGTCAAGGACTAAAAACACACTTAGGATTCACAAGTGAAGAAATTATTACTGACCACTGCTTGAGGAATCCCAGCTCAGATCAGGAGTAGAAGTCAAGCGACAAGGATTTTGAGCGAAGTTAGGAAAGAGTCCTTATATTCTTCTAGATCCCAGAGGCAAAGGGAAAAGAAAAGTATGCAGGCAGCTGATGTAGAGCTAGGAATTTGTTTGCTTATTTTTAAGGATGGGCCTAAGGAAGCAAGTCCCCAGATTAAGTTTGGCTTATCTTGAATCTCTAATAAGTTATTTCTGGTTTTAGTTCCTTGATTGAATCATAGGATCTGCCTACATTTCTGTTCATTTATCTTTTCTTCTTTTATCTTTTAAACATTTACATTTTTCTCCAGAAAGTTGCTCAATTGTATTTTAACACTTCTATCTTAAAGATCCTCCTTGATAGGGAAAGCCAGCATTTCACTTAAGTCAGCAACCTAGAATTGGAAGACATCTTGGATCATTTTGTCTAACCTACTTTCCCAAAGTTATAATTCCCTTTCATCATTCTTAACATACTTCTAGTGACAGTAAATTGCTACTTCAAAGGGAAGTCAATCATTTTGGTTGGACATACCATACCTAATAGCATGTCTGTGTTAATTCAGCTGGGATGTGTTTAGCTGCAAGTAACGACTCTAATTCAAAATTGTTTCAACAAAGATGAAAATATATTATTTCATCTAATAAGAAGGGCTCAAGTAGACAAGTTTCAGAGTTTGTAAAGTCAGTGTTTCAATACATGTCACAGACCCAGGATTTCTCCATCTTTTTACTCTGCTATTCTTAGTGTATCAGCTTGGCTCCCGTCATTGACACAGGAGGGCTGCCATTACTCTGAGCATCACATGCAATCATCATATGTCTAGCAGAAGGAAACAGGACATACCCTTTCTGACGCTTTTTTTGGTGGTGTTAGTGATGACACCATTCCTGAAAGCCCTCAGGAGACTTTCACCGCAGCATCACATAGTGGCAATGAGACTGGACAACGAGCTACACTGCTTGGGTTTGTATCCTCATTCTACTTACATACTTCCTTGGGCAAGTATTTTTAGTCACTTTAGCTCTCAGTTTTCTCAGCTGCAAAAGTTAGATACTCATACAACCTACTTCCTAGGGTTGTGGTTAGGATTAGCATTAATACACATAAAGTACTTATAACAGTGCCAGGCATCCATTCAGTAAGTGCCCAGTAAGTGTTTGCTATCATCGCATCCAACAATTCTAATTGAGCTACATGTCCATCGCTGAATCAGTCTCTGGCAAAAGGAATGGGGTTACTATGATTGCCTTGGAAAACTCAATATCCTTGAAATGGGGGCTAAAATGTGCATCTATATATAGATAAATGAATAAAACTTGGACTCAACAAGGAAGAGAGAAAGGATGGATGGCTCTTGGGGAGGCAACCAATAGCGTTGAGTGCACAATGCACAACTTGTCTTTGCTTTTATTCCATTCATTGTTAGTCTGCAGACTTTGGTAATGTGAGGAGAAACTGGAGGCAGAGACAGTATTATGCTTAATATATACTAATGATATGTTGAAATACACACATTCTAAGCAGATTCATGCTTGAATCATCCTTGAAAACCTGAAAATACATTTAAAATACCTAACAATTAGTTATTCATCTCAGATACCAGTACAAAAGAACTTATCTTTTTACATCAGTTTGCAAAGCTGTATTTGCCTACCTTCTCTCATTTAATGCTCACAACAACCAGGTGATGTATGAAGGACTGGTATGATAACCAGGTTGCAGATGAGGAAACTGAGGCTCTTCAAAATCTAGGGGGATTTTTAGATACAGAGGTAAGAAGTAGCAGAATTCACACTTAAATTCAGATCACCCATTTCCTAGTAAGAAGTCTTTCTTCTCTGTCACAGTGCCTTTCTTGTACAATACGGACATTTTATGGGGAAAGGAGTGGGTATATATAGTGCATGGTTAGCATGCAGGAGGTCCTGGGTTCAATCCCCAGTACCTCCTCTAAAAATAAATAAATAAATAAACCTAATTACCTCCCTCCCCTCACCCCACAAAAGAAAATTAAAAAAAAAAAAGCATTAAGAAAAAAAAAAGCCATTCTGAAACATTTTCTTCAGTTACAATTAGCAGTGGCTTGCTTTAATATTACATCCAAAAATTAAACATAATGTGCCAAAAGTATGCCAGCATTATTTGGACACGGAGCTGGCCATGGCATTCTTAGCACCATTTATTCTCAGAGATGTGGACACACACATTTATATGTCACTGTTCCACGAAGGGTTATCTGGAGTCTTTCATTATTAATGAACATTCTTTCTTCAAGTGCCCAGTGTTAATCGCTAACTTCTATTTTTTTTAAACCAGAATTGGCAATGGACTGCTTGGAAATCTGATTGCAAAGATATGATATATGAGAAACATTTTCGCAGAAACAACTGATGACCTAAGTAAACACTTTCATCCCAGAAAGGTAAAATTTGGATAAATCTTCATTAAAAGCCATGTAAAGTTGTCAGTAACTGACATCTTCCTTTAAAAAAAAAATCTTCCTAATCAGTGGAATGGGTACTTAGTGACCTTTAAAAAAGTTTAATTACCATTTTGACAGGAAGTATTTGGTGTGTTTTATAACTGCTGTAATCACTGTTATTTACGTCACGATACCCCATGTTTCTGTCAGAGACTGTAGCTGGTGCCCCTGCCCTCTGAACATCTGGTTAAATGCTGCTGCACCCCATTTCCATGGTTTGTGACAGTCCAGAGGCCTCCTGGTGATTTCTAAGTATTTCCAGGACTTACTCTTTTAAGATTTTCTTCTCTACACTCCAAGATCCTAAGATACTAAGGGTCTGCTCCAAGGAACCAAGTATGAGGCCTCAATCTCTTCACTGGTTTCTAAACTACAAAAACCAAAACCAAACCCAAATCATTCACTCTAAACATTTTCTGGGTTTAATAACCCTCCCCAGGAGTTGGAGCGTCACAGGGTCGGGCTACACAGAGAATCTCCTAGACTCCTGCCGCCATGTCCCTTCCTGTCTGGAGGAAACGGAGCAGCCCTCCTCCTTTCTCAGACACCCCAGGTCTTCACAGAGTCCCACATTCTCACTTTCCATTCTGGGGCACTTGTTAGAGTATTGCTCTTACTCTTCTGTTTCTAGGACGGAATCTGGTGTCAACTGCTAGTATCAAACAATATTTTCTCACTTCTTTCCATTGATAATTCACCTTGTCCAGCATCCGAACCATAGCTTAAAGCAGAAATAAAACATATTACTAAAAGTTGACTTGCCCTGACTTTCCTCCCCATTCTTTTCCCAGGTGAAACCATAAATTAGATCAGAGGTTGGCAAACTACAGCCCGAAGGCCCAATCTGGCCACACCCATTTGTTACCATTTTTTGTCTAAGGCTGGTTTCCTACTCATTACAACAGTGGAGTTGACAAGTTTCAACAGAGACCATGTGATCCACTAAGCTAAAACTATTTATGATCTGGCCCTGTTCAGAAGTTTGCCTTGATTTAGGCAACTCTCTTAGAAGTACTTTACCTGTACCTAAGGCTTTGCTGTTTACAACATTTTCATTCACCTTATTTATCTTGATCCTCTAGCACCTCTGAAATACCTATTCTCCTCATTTTATGATGAGAAAATTGGAAAGTGTCTGGCCCAGGATCACACAGGTGGTATGTGACAGAGTTGGGATTAGTACAGATGGATCTGTTCGTACCCTCCAGATGATGCCCTTTGGAGGGGAGGGGGAACTAATCTGCCATTGAAAGAGAAGAGCACCACTTATCTGTCAGCTCCTGTGGTTGAAGGGCAGCTATTTTTGTTTGGCCCTATTCCATGCATTCCTGAATTCTTGAGCTAAACTTGCTAGCTCAGTTCCTTTCTCCTAATCTATTAGTGGGACGAAGAATCTAAAAAAATGGAGATGAAACAACTGCAGGTTGGCTCTTTTTAACTCTGCACTCGTCCGGATAGGAGTAGAAGGCATGAAAGTGCCCCAGAGTCCAGGAGCTAGACATGGATGCAGAAGTACCTCAGAGCCCAGCTGCTGCTCTAGCTTGGCTCTGCCCCTGCTTGGGATCATTGGCTTGGCCTTCTCACTCTGAATGCTTTCCACAATATTAAGCAGACTGTTGAATAATGATAGCACAAATGAATGATTATGACTTCATTGGGAAAATACAAAAGAAGAGATGAAATTCTGTACTGGTTTCCAAAAGTGGCTGTCATCATTCCTTCCCTCTTCGTAGGTGCATGGTGCTCTTCGCATCACATGAGTGGCAGTCTAATTATTCTTTTCCCCTTGAAGATGGGTGATCTTTGGGACAAGTGTGAGGTGGAAGTGCCATGCTGGGACTTCTGAGACTAGGGGATAAGAAGTTGGCAGTCTCTGCTCGGGTCTTTTGGAAGGCTCACCCTGAGACACTCCGTCTCAGAACTGAGCTGTCATGCTGTGAGAAATGAAAGCCACACAGAGAGGTGACAGGCAGATGTTCTAGTCAAAGGCTCCAGCTCATCTCTCAGCCAACAGCCAGCATCAACGTCCAGCCACATGAGAGCACCATCTTGGATGGCCAGCCCAGTGGAGCCTTTGGATGATTACATGAGACATCTCGAGCAGGAAGCACTCAGACAACCTGTGAAATTGTGGAAGTTAATACACTGTTGTTTCAAGTCACTAGATTTTTGCATAGTTTTATGTAGCTATAGATAAACAAAAAAAAAGTTTAGGAATGAAAAGATAATTTAGTTATATACAAGGAAAATGAACCTATTTTATGAAACCAGTCAAATCAACTAAGGATCTCATTGTCCAACAATAATCAGGAAAAAGAATTCCCTAAAGTTAGTGTGACAAAACAAGGTTTCAGATTCCTTTTACCTCTTTCACTGCTTTAGGGCGAGAGGTGTGGATGGGAGTACAGTTGAGGAATGAGAGGCATACAGGAGGGAACAAGGTCTCTAATGCCTCAAGGTTGTGTTCGTTGTTAGCAAGAGAAAGTTTCCTCTTGTAAAGATTTCAGGCATAAGAATCCTGTCTTACTCCTGGGGAAAATTAAAGAGGTACAGAACAGAAATTTCAAAATACCTTCCAAGGACAGAGCCAGGAATGAGGATCTCCAAAACTTTGACTTAGAGAAGTGGGCCCCTGCTTGGGGGAAGAACTAAGGAGTAGAAAAGAGAAGAGGGATGTTGGAGAGACTCCAGGAACTCGTGGGTTTCCATCTGAGGCTGGCTGGCTTTGAATGCCCTGAAAGGCAGTCTTGCAGGAAGAAGGAAGAAATATTTGGCTCTATCCGCTGTTCTCCAAGTATACTCCCAACTGGCTAATAAAAGTAAGACTATCTATGCAGCTCACCATGAATCGTGTCCATGCTTTATGACCTCATTAGTGTATGGCTTTGAGTGAGCTTGTTTTCCTTGCAGAAGAAGGGTGTCCATCTTGGGGAATGAGGGATGACTGAAAATGTCTTCCTTTGAATTGAGAAGAAATGAGGAAGTCCCAACATCGTGTTTATTGGGTTTTGAAAAGGGTGAGTGTGTGTGTTCAGAAACAAGGTCAGTTCTCTGGAGCAGTGAGTTTTAGTCTTTCCTTCTCCAACACCTCCCAGCACCCCCTCAAGCCTGTGCTTTCACTTTCTCTTTCTCCCTTCCGCTCAGTGCTCGGCATGCCATTTCCCCATCTGAATCTACTCTGCACGCTTTTCTACCCAGCTCTGCACAAGAAAGCTGACTTATAAGAACTTTATCAATGGACTCCCTGGGCCACCAGCTCTGGTTGAGATCAGCCAATGGAGGAAGACTGAAGGGAGGGATAAAAGTGAGATCAGCGTATTTATTTCCCTGACTTTCTCTCTGCAGAGTCACCTTGGGTCTCCATTGCTTTGGATGCAATGTCAAACCTTCACCCAGGATTCAAACTCCCATCACCCAGATAAAGGCTTTCTTGTCAACCTTATTCCTATTCCTAGCCCCTCTCTATCTCTCCTCCCATTTTTCTTCCATGCAGATTAATCTTCAGCCAAATCAATCCACTTCATCATTTCCAAGCATGCTACAAAGTTCCCACCTTGTACGTGGTCCACCATGTTGTATGGGGTACATGGCCTTTGCTCTGCTTTTCTGCCAGCTGAAAGTCCCTTTCTCTGCACACCCAGCCCTCCCACTGGATAGTGAGCTCTTGGAGAAAAGGACTGCTTGCTTTCTTCACTCTGCATCTCTCCTGCGCAGCGCGGTACCTTGGACATTCTAAGTATCCTCAAAAGAATTTGTGGAGTAAATTAAAGTAGCTGATCCAAATGGCAACTTTTCAGGAACTGTTTCTCATTTTATTTGTTTGAGAAGAAGAGGCAAAGTTAAGGCTCAGAAATGAGAGAAATGAGCAAGGTAGATGGCCAGGGTTTTGTATTGTAGGACAATCCTTAACTCTTCCCTTTCAGAGCAACATCTATTTGTTTGTCTATCTACCAAGGATTCACCTCGATCTATTAGCCCACATTCGTGCACAACTAGAAGGATAGGGATTCAGCCTAGACGAGAAAGAAATCTTCAGTGTTGCCATTTGCCAGTGGCACATGCTCACTACATGCTGAATCAACTGAAGGTTGATTAAGTGTAAGCTGTTCAAGGTGCTGTAGGGGAGGGGACACTTTCTTCCATGGTTTCTCCATATCTATCTGGGTAAAGAAGTAAGACAACTGGATTCAGCAGAAAGCCAGAAATTGGAGCAAGAGAGTTGAAAGTTTAAACAGTTTTCGTTTTTGGACTGGAAAAGTGTACTCTTCTAGTGTTTGATGTTCCAAAGAGATTCCTTCAGCAAGGAGTTAAAAGTTAGATGTGGCCCAGTGCCTAGTGAAGTCCTGCGGGAGGCCGAAGGGAGGCAGTGGATGAAGCAGTGCGGAAAATGTTACTTCCAAATTTTAGTTATTCCCCCAGATGGGCCCCAGCTCTCACATTTACCCTGTACCTTAAAACAGCATTTGGGGAATCATTAAAAGCTTTCGGTGTCACTATTTTAATTAAGAGTGAAAGTCCTACATGGGCCAGACACACTGAGACTCTGTTACTGGCGGCCACTGGGGAGAGACGGAATGTCAAGTGAGTGCAGGCTCTTGGCTGCAGAGTTCTAGAGCCCCTTATTGAAAGCTGGTTTCGCAAGATTATTTCATCCAGCAAGGACACTAAAATGGAAGTGAGGTGTTCTCTCTAAACCTGTGTCTGTATCTATAACATTGATGTCCACTGATACACTGGAATAAATACGTAGTCAAATAAAGAAAGAATTTACATTTTTTGATAAAGATTGCAAAAGTGTTGTGACTTTGGCTATGTGAAAAGCTAGACTTAAATCTTAACATGCGACTTATGACAGCATCTGCCACATTTGGAGCCTTCATTTTTAAGCTTCATCCTTGGATCCCTCGCTTATATAATATATGTGAACTGGCAATCAGGGAGGTAATACGTCATGCATATTATTATATCTTCTTTCAAGAGTGTGCAACATATTGTTTAACTGACAAACAGCACTTTGAAAGTATACTTTCCTCAGGTTATTCTACCTCTCCTCACCTTTTATGATAAACAAAGCCACTCTTTTTTCAAATCCCTAACTTATTATAATACACAATTGCTGAATGCGCAGATTTTGCTACTCAACTCCACTTTTTCAGCTTTGGAGGGGATCCAGGGATATTTACTTTAAGTACATTGCAGTCTTACTATAATAAAATATTGTATGCGGAACATTTCCCAATAACTGCCCACATTAGGATGCTGTGTACTTAGCCATTACTACCCTTACCCACGGTACACTGTATCAGAGAAAACACTAAACTTTAACTGTTTCCTCCTTTGGGAATCTGAGAGATCACTTTGCACAGATTAGTGTGTTATATATTCTAGGCTCTGTAAAAATGGCGTTTGAATGCAGATTTTAGTATGCCTGCCCTCTGTAGATAGCTATGCCACGAAGACAGGAATCCACAAACACAAACATGTGATGATTCTACATATACTTAGAAAACCCTTCAGCATGCTAAAAAAACATAATTTACATATAACTTCACATGGCCCAGCAGTACCTTGTTCAGGAAATACCTCCAGAGCTGCAGACACTAGCGTGTTAATGTCTTTGATTACTTTCATATGGTACACTTGGAATTGTTAAAACACAGCTGCCACACATCAGAAGGTACTAGAAACAATCTGTTGGACAATACAACAAGATCGCAGTAAATGAATTTCAGAAATATCCCGTGCTAGTTACCAGGGGATGATTTACATAAGAAAAGGAAAAACAGCAAAAATTTTAAAAGTGCCAGATTCATCAGGAAATATCCCCAAAAGTCAGTGATCATTTTTGGTCTTAAACATCCCCTCAAGATTAGTCACACTGCTATGTATCTAATGGAAAAACATATATATACATAGACAATCGGCAATATTGATTAATAGTCTTTTTCCCCTCAAGATGACTTTGCTTGTTAAGAGCAAAACTTGACACTTCTGGAGGACTAATGATTATCCAAAGGTAGAAAAGTCACCTTTCTAGAACAAATCTCAAGGGGTGCTTTGGTTTCTAGCCCCCGCTTCTAAGCGCTGTGACAACTTACCTAGGGTAGGCAGATTACCTATTCTATTCTTAAAACTTTCCAATGAAGATGATTCAGCAGCGTGTGTTAGAAGCTCATGTCAAACGAGCCACCTTAAAGGACTTGGAAAATGTGAGACGTAATCCCAGTGGGTATGCAAAGTTGCTAAAACACAATAGAGGAACTTGAATTCTGTCTGAAACTGAGTCTCCGATTACTAATATTTTTTAAAGCAGGCGCAATTTTGATGAACAGAGTTTCCTCAAAGCATACAGATGGTTTTAGTGTTGCTAATGGAGTAAGAGGTTATCCTATACATTGCTGATAGATCACAAATTCTCATTAGTGATGTGTTGCTTTAACAGCACTGGGTCAGAAGAGGCAAATTCAGAACAGTAGAGACATCTGATGCTCTAGCAAAACGAATGTTACCAGTATTGATATGTGGAAAGTGTTAGTGTACAAAGATGTTAGAGACGTGAATTTGAAAATGATCTGTCAACACATACAAACAAATCAAGATTACATACTAAGTTCGAAGCAGACGTTTTTCTGGTTCTCATTTATGTGGAAAATGAGTAAGAAAAAGAGTCTAGAGATACTTTTTTTTTTTCCATTTGATCTACAGTGAGTAATACCCCCCAGAGAAATTGCCGATGAGCATTTAAAATTAATCGATTCAACAAAATCTTAAGGAGGACTTACGCTATGCTAGGGAATACAGCTGGAAATAAGACAAATGCTTTGGACTGTTGGGTACTTACATTTTGTTGGAGATAGACTGGCAACAGACAAGGAACTAAAAGAAAAAGTCAAACCAGATAATTTCAGCTGATGATAAGTGTCACTAAAAACATAAAACTACATAATGTGAGAGAGTGACTGTGGGTGGAGAGAGAAGCTTAAACATTTGTATAGTTGGAGAAAGCCTTTCTGAGGAAGAGGAATTTAAGCTAAGATCTGAGTGACTAGAAGAAGCCAACTTTACAAAGCTTTGAGGGAGAATATTCCAGAGAGAGGAAACAGCAAAGGCAAAAACCCTCAGGTAAGAGCGGGCCTCCTCACTCGCATAAAGCCAGTGAGGAGTGGGGCCTGTTCGTAATGGGAAGGGTGCACTTTCACTGAAGCAGTTTGCATGTTTTTAGATTTTATTTTATTTACTTTTTTAAATTGAAGTATAGTCAGTTTACAATGTTGTGTCAATTCCTGGTGTACAGCATAATGTTTCAGTTGTATATATGCATACACAAATTCCTTTTCATATTCTTTTTTGTTACAGGTTACTACAAGGTTTTGAATATAGTTCCCTGTGCTGCACAGTAGAAACGTGTTTATCTATTTTATATAAAGTAGTTAGTATCTGCAAACCTCGAACTCCCATATGTTTTTAGATTTTAGTTTGAGTTCAAAAAGGTAAGCACTTTGAAGATACTGGAAACCATTTCTGATGAAAGATATCGTTTTTACCTGTTCTCCCAACTGTCAGACAACAACTGTGTTTCCTCAGAAGTAAGATTCTATAATCATTTGGGTTCTGTGGGCTCTTGCTGTGGCTTGTGAACACTGGATCCCAGGCCTCTACAAAGTCCCCGTCTTCCCAACCAGTCATTCCTGGAGGTCCCAAGGTCACATCTGCTCCCCAGTACCATGTGGCTCTATGACCATCCATTTCCTGCAGTCACGGCTGCCTCTGTGGGTATGGCCCCATGTGTAGGCCGCACTGAGTCCCCAGGCCTGGGGTCACCTCTGCTGGGCATGGCTTCCTTCATTGTCTTGGGACAGCACCAGCACCTTCAAAAGGCACCAAAGACCTGCACCTCCACAATGCCCTGGGATGTCCCAACTGCAAGCAACTTCTACAAAGTAGGGGGCAGTGCCCCTTTTATGTGACACTGCCCTACTTAGGAGCTCAAAAACACAGCACCTTGTGACCACTGTTTTACAGTTCAATGACAGTCTTTTAAAGTCCTATTGACAAGGCCACCAACTTCCCTCCCCACCACGCCCATCTTCAGACTCACACACCATGTGTGCATGGGGTTCTAGCCCGGAGACGAAATGCAATGGGGGTGACCACTCTCCTCCTCTGAGAGCTATTCCCGTCCTCAAACAAGAGCATGCTTGGTCCCCTAAGTGGATCTCTACCTTTGCAGTCGCGCAAACATGAGCCTGATAAGCCCATTCTTTCCGATTTCCCCATATGCCAGACGTGGGTGATCCCCACTTGTGGACATACCTTTGTCTGAGTTTGCTACTGGCTCTGTGTATCTATGCCATTGCTATCAAAGTCCCCATCTCTTCTGGACTCAACTGTCAGGGTCATGTCGTGGTGGAGCCCAGTAGTGCATGAGCTTGCCCCTCATTTAGGTTCCCTGGAGCAGCTTTTGGCAGCTGGACACCAGTGCATTTTTAGTCTCTCCTGTGAGATGACCTCCTGCAATTTCATGATCTCTTCCAGGCCTGCAACCATTTTTTTTTTTCAGTCATGGATATGACATTTTCTGGCTCTAAAAACTTCTTTTCTGGGCCTTTCATGTCCTTTATGACTGGCAGCTGTTTGGAGCTGCAAAACAATGCTATGGATATTTGGTCTGGCCAGATGGAAGGACTAATTCCCCAGGCTACTGCCCCAGCCACACATTCTTTATGTTGTAGTTCATGCAAAGCCTCTGGCTCAGACCTCCAAAAGTACATCCTTCCAGATTTACCCCTGGTTCTTAACATGGGCTGCATTCAACCAACTCCCCTCCGCATGTCCTATCCCGGTGGGCTACCCAACAGAGCCATGCATTTTGTGTAATGCATAAATGTGTGGAGGGATAAGGGGCCTGATCCCTGCTTGGCAAGCTGTGCTCCCAGAAAGGGGCTGTCAGCCTGAGAAAGGTGTATCTCCTTACCACTTGGACACTCACAGAGGCTGCCTTTTTTTTGTAATTTGTGCAAAGACACTCTTTGTGTTGCCCTGACAGGTGTTGGGAGAAGTGGCTCATTTCTGCATCCTAATTATATCCTCTGGGAGCCAGCCTAGATGTTCCATTGTCTTTGTTCTCCCAACAGTCTCACCAATTCCCAGAGAGAGGACAGAACATCCCCATGTCTCTTAAAAGAGCTTATCATTCAAGGAGTGGGTTGGTTCCTGCTTCAAGTACCCAAAGTGGTACCCAAATTCTCCAATGAAAGAGATCGTCATGCTGGCAATTCAACTTAGAAAGTGGGCACTCTTGTGACATCCCAACTAGAATGATGAGGATTTTTCCATGCCTTCAGAAACTCTATTGAGGGGGAAGTAACCCGATGACAGCACAACCCATTGACATGGGTATGCACCTCCAGGACATCAACCATCTAGCAATTTGGTGAGAATGTACTCTTGGCTTTGCACTAGTTATATCTGCATCAGGAATCTCACAACAGGACAGGAAAAGATGCCACTCTTTTTTATAAGCTCTTGTCACCACCCACTAATGCAAAATTCTAGGCCTCTGCAAGCTCCTCCCCTTCCCCTAAATTTCTCTTAGGTAGTATCTCCAGTAAATTCAGAAATAAGCCAAGTTAGTTACCGTGCATCACCTTTGTTTTTGTTCTTCTGATATGGCTCTCCGTGTCCTGTGGTTGGCATGTGGACCATGTCTGATCTCTACCTCCACCTCTTCCATTAGACATTAATACATCTCTGCCTGTCCCTACCTGTCCCTTACTCGGGGGACTGCAGCCTCTGATGGGCCCAGCTGCTGCTGCTTTGGCAGGCTACCACCCCCACTGCTCCTCCTCCACCAACGCCCAGGTCCCCATGAGATGCCACAGCTGTTCAGCATCCCATTGTGAGATTAGGGGCATATTCTTCTTCTCTTTAGACTCTTTTACATTAGAGGGTTCCCAAAGCAATAATGCATGTGCTCTAAAACCTTAGACTGGCTCTCCTAAGCAGCCCTGCCATCTTTACTTGTATTATTATCTGTACTAGGCCAGGAGCTCATCCAAGTGACAGATGCTCTGATGCATTCATAATCACACCTCCCTGGCCCTGTTCCTGACCAAGCTTGTGTTGGGTTCTCTATTCCTTTTGGATGACGGCTGCCTGGAACGCTCCTTATCTCATCATATAAATCGACCTACGGCAGGCCTACCTTGCCTGTTTGCCAGACTCACAAACTTCCCCAGTCCCTCAGCCTGTATAGTTATTTTCCCAATTGTGATCAGGTCATACGTGTGTGTGTGTGTGTGTGCATGCGCGCACGTGCACATATATATACACACACATATATATACACATACATATATATATAAAAAAACATATACATTTATTTCTTTTGCTGTCACTGTGTCCAGTTGTTTTATAAAAAAGTTTGAAACATTCAACCACTTCAGCAATTTTTTAAATGGCAACATATATTAACAAGAGATTCAATCAGTAAGCCTCTTCCACATCCTCTTAATGCAGTAATGTTTCAAAAGGTTATAATTAGGACTAATTTGCTTGGTGGTTAATGAGGTCATCATGAATCAAAAATGTGGAGTAAGATGTTAGTACACTTCTTCATTTGTATGCAAGAATATGTGTACTGGAATGAGACAGTAAAACATCTCATTTTCAACAGAAGTTGTGTTTCAAGAAGCTTAAACTCCGTCCTTAGGTGAGTGTACCACTATTCTCAGCTGGGCATTTTGTACAGGTGCATATGTATGGGCTTATGTGTATCAGCTTCACAGAACTTTAACCACCCCCTCCAAATAAAAAGTAATGCATTTTGAGATTTTCTGGGTTAGAGAAGGACTGTTAAACGGAAGAGGTGATTTCGGAAGGCTTCAATGCTTGTGTTGGAGAACAAGTTTAATGGATTGGATAGTTGACTCAGGGTTAGAGTAATCCTTTTAAAAAAGTGTTCTTTATCCAACCCCAAGATTGCTGCAAATGTGAACAAATTTAAAAGTTTTTCTTTCAGTTTATGAAAGAGATGCCCAGTGGTGTGATGGCAAATATTTAACAACTGGCTCTCCAGGATGGGGGGCAGGTGGAGAGGAAGAGCTAATCTGTAGGGTGTCTATTTCTACTGGGTAAATGCTTTCATCGTTTGGGATTTCCAGCTGCCAGCATGATGTCTCTGCACTTGGAGTTGAAGGGGATTCTCAGAGTCTCCAGATATCACCACTGTATAGTCTTTCAACCACACAGGCACAAGAGGTGTCACTGACCTCAAAACAGATAAGAAAGAGTCAAGTGCAGTACACTAATAAGAAAGCGGTGGGCTTTGAATATTTACTGCCTATGCTTTTAATGTAAGCTATTTAATTATGAGTTGATTTAACTTAAACACTTGAATAATGACTGTGTTTAACAAGCAGCTCACAAAATTCTTGAGAGTTTAACAATCAACTCTTGAGAACTGGTACCAGCTGACTCTAGCACACTGCCCCACATGCCCAATCGCTCAGGATATGTAAGATTCGACTTTGGAAACAGGAAGGGTCAGACAACGTCTCATACCACTAATACTGGCAAATAGAGGCCTCCATCACTTGTGGAATATGCTGGAGTGGCCTTCTGTTAATAAAATCTCAATTAATTAGAATCCTTAAAAATCTTCTCAGTTAACTAGACTGTCTTTTTATT
The DNA here is from genome assembly GCF_036321535.1 of Camelus dromedarius. Taxonomy (NCBI): domain Eukaryota; kingdom Metazoa; phylum Chordata; class Mammalia; order Artiodactyla; family Camelidae; genus Camelus; species Camelus dromedarius. The sequence continues at coordinate 33,607,266 of NC_087445.1, forward strand.
TTTTAGAAAGAGAAACAAGTTGTAAGGTTGATTTAGTGTTTGCTCAAAAAGGTTTCTAAGTTGATATATCAATTTATTTTAAAAAATATACTATACATAAAATAGATACACTATATGAATAAAAAATATACTATATATAAAATATAAAAAAAGTTTCTTTTGTATGGCCTTGGGAACCATATTCAATATCTTATAGTAACCTATAATGAAAAAGAATATAAAAATGAATATATGTATGTATATGTATGACTGAACTATTACGCTGTACACCAGAAATTGACACAACATTGTAAACTGACTATACTTCAATAAAAAAAAATATTCCAAAGAAGGCTTAGAGGTTAATGTTATAAACTTCCTATGCACCAGGGAAAAATAAACAAACAAAAGTACAAAGAAAGCTAAAAGAGCAAACCTCAGGAAGGGAAGTTGCCTGGATAGCATGGTCTTGATCAGCAGCTCCGCCCTGTCCTGGCTGGAGTGGGAATGGTCACTTGGTCCAGGTCTCCAGCAGACAAAATGGGCCTGGCACGAAGGGCTCTTCCCAAACAGATGTGCAAGTGCCCAGTTGAGGCAGTCACACACCTTCCCTCAGGGACTTGAACTGCAGGAAAGAAAGAATTTGTCCAGTGAGTGATGGGAATTGCAGCTGAAAAGAGGTCAGGAGGCAGCACCTGGGCCAGGTAAGTTATAAGTAGAAACCATGAGTAAGCAGATGACAAGAGTGATGTGCCAAGTAAAGTAGATATTCTATAAGAGGGAAAAAGGAGCAGCCTCTCCCAAATTCACCTAAATTGTTGTCAATTGGCCAGTTCCAGACCATATGCAATCCCTTAAATAAACCAAGGTTAAAATGAAGATACACAGTCTGCGTTGTATCATAGGTAGAATAGCAAATGTACATAAAAAGGCAATGAATTGAGATCTCATATTAAGTTTTTGCTGGTATTTATAGTGTAGACCCTTACAGACACCAAACAGAAGAATGGGCAAATGTTTTCAAAGGGAACTTTATAAATGAGGCAGAACATGCTTTACATGGTCACTTCTTAGATTAATTCTTAGCTGTAATCGGCTTGTATTATTAAATAATTCAGAGAAGACATTTTACTAGGCACTAAGTATTCATGGCTCAGGTATGCAGCTTTTCAAGAATTTAACCTGAAATAAAATGGAGAGAATCTTTGAGGCTCTTTCAAAAATCAATTATCAAAGGCAGCTGGGTGACAAAATGATACATCTGATTTCCAACTTCTTATATCTTCTATAGCTTCAGCTAGCATTCCATGCAATTGTTGTTGTCTTTCGAGGGATAACACCTAAGTAAGGTACTACCTTCATAGAAAACTTCAAGAAAATTATATTTCCACAGATTCTTGGAACATGCAAGGTAATTTTGTTTATTGTCTCCCATTGGAGCCTCAACTTCAGGAGCTAGGCAGGCACTGTAATCCCCATTTCTCAAATGAGAATACTGAGGCTCAGAGAGAAGGTACTTTACTTTTTATTATACAGCTAGAGAATATAGGAGCTTGGACTTCAACCCCAGAAATGATAAGAATGATAACTAAGATTAACTGAGCTGTAGGTATGGGCCATGTACTATTACAAGCATATGTTATTCCCATTTTATGGATGAGAAAACAGAACTTTCCTAGACCAAGTTGCTTTCAAAAAGTTTTGAAAATGCTGATTTTAAGATACATACATGTTTTGGGGGGCTTTGAGTGAATTAGCAGCTGAGAGTGGAGGTGGAGTTGGAGAGGAAAGAGAGCTAGCTGTGTAAGGCCTGCAGGCAGAACATCAGTGTCAGCTCAGGAAGGGACAGAGTCATAGAGATACACTGTCATCTACCAGAGTCAGGCCAGGTAGGAATGATGTGAGAAGGAGAAACTGCCATTTCTCCTGACTGAGAAAAAAAACTCAGAAAAAGGAGAATTGCTGAAGAGGTACTAGGCAGAACGTGGGGAAGAGGGATTCAGCAATCCAGATTTTAGGAAGTTGTGTTTGGTGCCTTTGCCTCTAAACTGAGGGGTATCTCCTGGTTTTCTGGAATGCACAGGCTCTCCCCTAGGGCTGCCGGAAAGATTGAATGAATGCACCAGATTTTCAACCAAATAGAGGACAATGAGGAAGAACCAGTGACTGAATAAGACAGAGATATTGGGGTATCAATGAGTATTTGGTTTTCGCTATAAAATTATCCATCTGTTTAGAGCTTGCAACTTTAAGACTTGCTTATACTTTAAGATTTTAACCTCAGGCCCTAAATAGCTGTATATTGTAGAAAAATTCCCCTGTATAGTGGTCGCTGGAGTCACTAGCAGTGAATTCTGCTAGTAACTTGGAGTGTCTTCTCTTTTGGGATACCTGAACTGGCTTCATCATCCCCTAAGTAGAAATCACAACAAGATTACTTTCTAAAACATTTGGGTCAACCAAGCATTTGTTGTAATTAAGGACATCCTGGGGCTTCACGAATCTTAAGTCTGGAATCACTTCTGTAACATTTCCAGAAACCGAACTGTCTCCCTTCACTCCCACTGCTGTGATGTTTTCGATCTCTAAACCAGCTGAATCTTGTACCTGAATTACAACAATGGCTGTCTCCTGTGGAGCTCCTCAGGAATCCTGCCACACCCTCTTCCCATGGTCTCTGGTGGATTTCTCCCTTTCTGGGCTTCAGTGACATGAAGGAACTACGTCCCCATCTCCAGCCCAGGTCTCTCTCAGGATGTGACTTCACATCTCTCAGCTGACCATACTTATATGCATATACCACGGGACTATTATCCTCCTATCCCCTTACCCAAACCAGCTGCTCAAATGTGTGAGATTTAGGTTACTGCCTTTCTCTTGCACAAGCCAGAAGCCTTGGGTGTTTCCAGTCTTCCCTCTCCCTCACTGGCATGACTTGGCATAACTGGACTAACTCCACACCCGCCCTCTCCAGACTAACGCACTCTCAAAAAGGCAATGAGAACGAGCTTTCTAATAGGCAGATCTGGTCCTGTCCTTCTTCCAGTGTAGACACCTCTTCAGTGCTTCCTATGCTCTCAGGATAAAATGACAACTCCTTAGAGTGATAAATGGGCCTTGTTGATTTAGTGTCTACTACTGCCTGCCTGCCAGTCGAGCTTCCCGTCATCTCCAAACCTTCAGTGCCTTCTGTGTGTGCTGCTCCTTTCTGCTCCTAAGCTTTGGGTCCTGCCGTTCCCTTTGCCAACACCTATCAGTCTCACCCTCCACTTCTTTTACTCATACTATCTTTCAGGTCCCAGCTTAGATGTTGACTCATCCAGGAAGCCTTCCTTGATTCCAGAGACTGGGTTAGGCATTCCTTCTATGGGCATTTACCTACGTTAGTGCTTATTGCAGTTTCTTTCCTCCTTCCCTGGGCTGTAAATATCTTAAGGGCAGGTACTTGTTTATTCCCAATTGTACAACAGTGCTTAGTACAGTGTCTGACACAGAGTTGATATTCACATTGTTTATATTATGCACCCTGTATTCAAAATATCTACGTATCAATTGAATAACAACAACATCAATATAAATTCCATGAGTAAAGGAAGCTTTATTTTAAGTTTCTCAAGTGCATTATACTAATATGAAGGCAGTTGAGAATTGTTGCATATCTTTTTGTAATCTTTTGTCCCAGAGGCATTTTAATGGAAATTTGAGTCATTCTTTTCAAATTCTCTTCTATTTACTTTACAAAATGACTTCAGCACCTGTCTCATTCTCTTTCTATACCATTTTTAGAGGCTTTAACATTTCTGTTAATAACTTCATTCCCACTCGGCCTCAACCACACCAGCTGGCCATACCAGAGACAACATGATTCCACAACACTGTTGCCTGTTTGAGATCTGAAATTCTGACCTTCCCCTTGGAAACGCCACCTCCATTTCTTCCATCCTCTCACCACTGAGGCATGTCAAATGCCTCCTGGCTCCTTAAAGTTTTTCAGTTTGTGGGATCCAGATCACCCGTCAAATCACGTCTCTCTAGGACAGACCTCGCAGGCAGCCAGTTCAATGTTACGTTTGCTATCAAATCCAAATCCCTCATTCTCTTTACATTTTATCATTCATCAGTTACGAATGACTTCCAAGAGGGCTTTCTCTTCTCACATCCTGAGACTGCTGAAAATTGCCAAAGAAAATAATAAAAATATGCTGATTAGGTCAGTAAAGGTTTTGTGCAATCTCATCAGCTGAACCTTAGCAGAACCAAGTACAATATAAAGAATTTCTTGTATCCATCTTGTTGTGTACACCCTGTCAAACCCCTCAGAGCAGCTCCAAATCACCTCCCCTCTTTTAAGTCCACAGCAGAGGACTTTCCTGACTTTGTTAGAGAACTTTTTCTGCAAAGCCATTGGAAACATTGGGCTAAATTTCCACTTATCACCATTCCTGTTCTAAAATTCTACCATTGGAAGAAGCAAAGCCATTGGGAAGAGAGGTTCCATGGAACAGATGGTAGCTGAACCTAATAAAGAGTAAGGGTACTCTTTTCCTGAAATTGAGAGAAAAGGGCAGAGATAAAGAGGAAAAACATGGAAAAATAAGGAGAGAATTTGAGGTAGAAAAAAGCTGAGTTCAGAGAGTAGATAACTAACGTCCTCACTTTCTCTCAGGAGATGTATTTAATAGAAGGATCCTTGGAGTGGCCACTGGAAGACACGCCGTTTCATTTCCCCTTAATTTCTCCGTCACCCCAAAGAAGGAGTTGAACTACCTGGCCTCTAGCACTAACATCCTAGGATTCAAGCAGACTTTCTGAGCATCATAAAGGTTCTCATTAGTGGTGGGTGGGTAGGTGGTACAAAAGGTGTCGGGAATGTGTAAAGGCATTTTGTGGTGATACAATGACAGAGATGTTCCCTTAGCATTCAGTGAATGGGAACTGACAACGTGCAGGACTAACCTCCACAAGAAAGCAGTGTCCCCGCCCAGGGGAAATATCAGTGGGACCTCTTTAGACTGCTGCAGTCACACTGTAGAAGTCCTGAAGACAGGAACCATTTATTCTATTTTTTGAGATCTCTTGGCAGTGACTCTTCATGACCAGCTGAGTCTGCAGTAGGTGCTCAATAAAGGCTTGTGAAAAAAAATTCTGTGTCCTTACAAACCTGCACATCATGTGAATTTTGGTGACTCTACTGACGATTTCCCATTGACATACGTTTTAATTTCAGAGGCGCTTTATCTTCGCTTCTGATTGACTTTTAATTGGCAGTGAGTCCTAACGCAGAGAGAGCTCAGTTATTAAAATGGAACCCTGCAGGGAATCCATTTGTAAAGCGATAAATCCTTTTAGAGTGTGAATAATCACCCATTAATTGATCTGGTTTGTAAATCTGAATTTTCATATGCTACATTTTTTTCCTTAAGTGTGGGCAAAACTATGGTCTCCTCGTTATAATGTCAGACTCCAAGAAGGGTCTAACATGTATGACAGTTTTTATATTTTCCAATTGAGTCCTTTTTAGTAACTTCTAGGCTTTCCCTTCAATTAATTCCTTTTATAGGACATCTTGAACAATTCTATTTAAATACTGATTTGTTGCTTGTGAAATAATTGGTCTGTTCACTTATTTTCAAAATACGATAGAGAAACTATTTGTCTCTGGGGATCTCTAGGCAACTTGAAGACTTAAAAATCAGATTCATTCCTAGAAGGTTTCCTTTAATATTGAAAGGCTCTATTCCACCTTCTACCAATTTCTGAAGCAGAGTCACAGACTGGCCAGCAGAACCCTGCTACATAAGTGTTTGTGTCTGAGATGACAGCAGAATTCAGATCACCTCACCGCTCATTAAACAGCTCCTCTTGACTACAGAATACCTTCTGAGTTCTGGAGCACCGTATTCAGGATGGCTTCCTGGGACTGAGACGATACTGTCCAGAGAAACGGTCACTTCAGTGAGTTGCCTCGGAGAGTGGTACAGGTGTCTGTCTGTATGACTGATTCTAAAACATTCCATCCCTAGCCTCTTTTAGAAATGAACTCCGTTACATTAGGTTTTCCATCAGTAAACCCGTGCTTAATAATATTCCGTCCTGCTGCTCTGGGTATTATAACAGTTCATGCAGAAAGTACTGGATTAGCCTCATCACAGATGATGATGGGGGACAGAAATGTGCATGGAATATTATTACCAATAATTATAGAGGGAGTATTTAGCCTGGTGTTCAATCCACAATGCCCATAGTGTAGGGTATAACAAAAAGCATCTCAAATGGTCTGAAGATACCTGTTTCTGGAGTAATAGTACCACAGGGGTCTTGGGTAATGTTAATTAATATTTAGCAGAACTACAGGAGGGTTTTTTATTTAAGGTTTCTATGGCACACTTTTTTCCCCCATTTCCATTTCAGCTTTTTTCCACCCCTTTCAGACTGACATGGGCATCATTCTCTATAATATATTTTCCTTTTATTATTCTGTCCTTGGACTTATTAATCCATCATTTTATTTGGCTCTGCTTTTCAAATGTTAGATATGAACTGTGATATTTGTCTTGGCTAGCAAAATAAACGAGATGGGCAGATTCACTCAGGATGCATCTTTCTTATGTTCTTTTATGTCTCCAAGAGAAACCTTGGAGACATGCCTCCTTCTGACTTCATTCCCCTTACTAACCCCGCCCTATAGATAACATACCATGATCCTGAACACTGGTTAATTATTCCCCATCCAGATGGGAGGGAGAAGCAAGGAGGGAACACAAGAGGTTGATCAGAAAAACCTAAGTGATGCTACATCAGCACAGAAGCCTCTCTACCCAAAGAGAGTGGATTACAACCTAGAAAGAGACAATAACATTAAAAGCAATATTTCTGTCATGAGGCCTTCTCAGAGCTGTGAAACTAACCTGCTTGTATTTTTTTTTCCTACAGCCCATAAAAGGGCTCACAGCCAGAAAATACAAATCCCATAGGCTGCTATTATGCTGATGACAGTGAAGAAAGGGGGAAAATTGTTTCATTGCTGAATTGCAGATATAATTATGATATTTTATATATTTTGCAGCCTGTACCAAAGAATTGTATTAATATCTACCCTGCCCTATAGCGAGAGAGAAGTTAGCACCTTAATGCAGGGCACTCAGGCTCTGATTTTGCTAAGATTGAATCCCCCTGGCTATTTACTAATATGAATTTTGTGGTTAAAGGGAAATTCAGAAGCAGGTGATAATGGCTCCGTCTCTTGCAAGACCGGCGGATTCATACAAATCATCTGTAGCAGCACAGGGAGGGAAGCTAATTGTACTTGGACAATGTATCTTTCACTGCCAAGATCTGCAGCCCAAGTCTAACTGCTTACTCCAGCCAGAGATGGATACAATGGGGCGTTGAGAAAAATTTAAATACGTAGCTGTACTCCACAGGAGATATGTTTGGAAGTCAATTTGCGGGGCTGGCAAATCAACGCAATTACAACGAAGCAGCTGAAACTCCTGTTAGTGAGGTCACCTGGCAGTCAAGTCTCCATGTGTCAGAAAAGGGTGTAAAAAAGGAAAACGAAAACAAAAACAAAACATCTATCATGACTTTCAAATGTCGCTCAGACCACACGGCTGGGGTTGGTGATCCAGTCCGTGCCTTATAGTAAGAATTAAGTATTCCTGGTGAACAGTGAGCCAATAAATAAACAAACAACATTTTGGGAGATGCAGAATAGACAGGGAAATAAAATGTATAGTAATGAAATATTCATAACCTTGCATTTTATGGACCTCAAACACCAGTCCCATGATTTACACTATATCCGTATGCAGTAGTATGGGATCTGCCGAACAATAATAAAGATGGCATCAGAATGCTACTGCCTGAGAGTCGCGGAGAAGGGAGGATTAATCAGCATTGTACAGGAGCTGTAAACTTGAGTAAACAGAAGCACACACAGGTAGTTGCTTCCCTGCACACGTTATGCTTGGCCCATGGAAATGGAGGAGATGAGACATGCAGTCATCATGAGAATGATGAGCATCCAGTCCCCAGTTTCATCAAAATACCCATACTCCTCTCCATGCTCGTGGTTGCTCAGGGGCGCGGGTACAGACCAGCCGCTCCCAAGAAAATGTGGCGGTTATTATTTCACATTAAGAGTCACCTTTCCAAAAGATCCCAAGACGCTGTATTTTGAACTTGGGAGTCTCCTTCCATAGGAAACAGTGGCCCAGGTTCCCTCTGGCTTCTGCCCTACTCTCCTCGAGCTCTGGTCAGGAAGGACATGATGCTGCAGATTCAAATGTGGGAGGAAGAGATAAACAGCCATACCATTTTGCTTCAAAGACTATTTCAAACATTCCTGCTACATCTCTGTCTCTCCATTGGAGAGCTGACCTCAAACCCTCGGTATTTATCTTGTCCCAGATTTCACAGGCACAACTGGCGGTCAGCACGGCCAGAGCTGCTGCTGCTCAGTCCTCCTCAATAGAGCTGTCTGGCTCCCATTTTTACTGAGGGACTAAATAACACACTCGCTGGATGCTGACAGCACCCTGTGCTAAGATGAAACTACAGTAACATAGCAAGGCAGTGCTCCCTGAAAACTACCAGGTTACCTTTGCATTTCTCTCATGTCTTTCCAACTTGAAAGAATCCTATCAGTCACTGGGACCCTGTTCTATACCCTCCTCCTTTTTAAAATAAACAAAATTAATTAGCCATCAATAAGCCTCTAAAGCATGAGACCAATACTCAGAATATACCCACTAAACTTCTGATGGGGCAAACTCTATGACTGTCATTAAAATTTCATCATCTATTGTTCAATATCACTAATTATCAGAGAAACCCAAATAAAAACTACAGTGAGGTATCACCTCACACCAGTCAGAATGGCCATCCTTAAAAAGTCCACAAAGGAAGAATGCTGGAGAGGCTGTGGAGAAACGGGAACCCTCCTACACTGTTGATGGGAATGTAATTTAGTGCAGCCATTATGGAGTACAGTGTGGAGATTCCTTAAAAAACTAAAAATAGACTTACCATATGAGCCAGCAGTCCCACTCCTGGACATATATCCAGAGAAAATGCCAATTCGGAAAGATACATGTACCCCAACGTTCAAAGCAGCATTATTTACAATAGCCCAGATATGGAAGCAACCTAAATGTCCACTGACAGATGACCAAATAAGAAAGGTGTGTGTGTGTGTGTGTGTGTGTGTGTGTGTGTGTGTGTGTGTGTGTGTGTGTGTGTGTGTGTAATGGAATACTACTCAGCCATAAAAAAGAATGAAATAATACCATTTGCAGCCACATGGATAGACCTAGGGATTATCATACTAAGTGAATTAAGTCAAAGACAAATATCATATAATATCACTTATACATGAAATCTAAAAAAGGATACAAATGAACTTATTAACAAAATAGAAACAGACTCACAGACAATGTAAACAATCTTATGGTTACTGTGGGAAAGGGGGTGGGAAGAGATAAATTTGGGAGTTTGAGATTTGCATATGTTAGCCACTATATATAAAAATAGATTAAAAACCCCCAAATTTCTTCTGTATAGCACAGGGAACTATATTCAAGATCTTACAATAACCTTTAATGAAAAAGAATATGAAAATGAATATATGTATGTATATGCATGACTGGTACATTGTGCTGTACACCAGAAATTGACACACTGTGACTGACTATACTTCAATTAAAAAAATAAAATAAAGTAATAAAAAAATTTAGCATCTATCTTTTGATATTTACTTTGTCATGGTAAGTCACATTTTTTTTCCATTTTCCTTAATGAGACAACACCAGAAACCCAATTTCCTTTGGTTATGCCTTAGTATTTTGATGAAAATTATTTAGCATGCCTGTATTTCTTGTCAGACTTATGGGATATATTTACTGTTTCAGGCCTGAAGGCACAATTACAAAATTTTTTGAGTGAAGAAATGATCCATTTCAGAGAGAGAAGTTATACTCACTTATCTTGGTGACAAATACGCACAATTAACAGATTAACTATGAACCTCGGGGACTAAATTGCTTTTATCCCTTGCTCATTCCTCTCTTTTCATTGCTCAGAACTGAGAGGGCAAAGGGTAATGATAGTAGGTTCTCAGAAAGTGTTGAAGAAATGAATCAATGAATTCCATAGTCCTGGTCAATTTTTCTTGCTCCCACATGTGATGTGGTTGGCTGTCATGTTGTTACAGAAATTAATTCAAGATGGGATGTATTGCTGTCAAGAGTGACTTAGGAGGAATACCGAACTTAATTAAAACATAGTGTTTTATTGGATCTCCTGGAATTATCCTTTCTTCCAGGGCATCCCTCTTTTTTTTTTTTTTTTTTACCACCCTCATAGCTTCCTCTAAGTGCTGGATTCACTTGGAATCTTTAAGCATATCCTCCTCTGTCATCTACTGAGGAATGCAGGTGGAACTGAATTTGCTCAATTCCAATGGTGTTTTTTTCAGAATTTTCCTATCTTGTCTGACTGTGTGTGTTTATCACTTATATTTTATACACACATATCTCACACAAAAGAATAAACAAGGTCCTACCAAAGAATAACAAGGTAATAAACTAAAGTTCTATGATACTATAGCCTGATTCAGAGCCTTTTAAAAGAAGAAAAGTTTAGAATATTTTGGGCCAGATGATTCTAACGTGTTTTATAGATACTGACAATGCTCAAAGATTAAAAATGATGAAGGGTAAATAAATCATTGAAAGTAATGATAGAATCCATCACATACCTTGGGAAACAAATGAGATGAGTTATCTCATTACTTGGGAATCATGAAACATGGATGCTTTATTTGGGCTGCAGAATTGGTTCTGCACCCATTATTTTGGACGGACGCTTCCAGCCACACAATCCTGCTAACCTATTTATTCAGGCCTTTACCCTTCCTGCAAATTCTCCCTAAAACACTTCTAAAAAGGGGTGTATTTTATTCTGGAAAGCTAATGACAGTAGCTTCCTAACTGAAGTTTTGAAGAAAATAAGTTGGAAACTCTACGTTTTCCTTTTCTTTCCCCTCCTGCTGGCATCCTTATAAATGTCTCGCTCTATAACATTCTGGTCTAAGTTGGATAAAACATATCTTCCCAGGGTTCTCTATTTGCTAATAGAAAAAGAGTTGAATTGTTGTCACTGAACTTGCTGTGAAGTGCCTTGACTTCAGGTGAGCTCCCAATCAGCTTAGCACGGCAGTGCTGTGATTTGGGTCATAATTAAAAGATTTTACTACAGAAAATGACTGTGCTGTGTGTACATTCCTTTCATGTCCTTGAGGAAGAATGGCATCAATCATTTATTTGCCTTTTATATGATTTTTTAAAGCAGCATAGTGACAGAGAAAAAAAAAAATCCCAAAGCTATAAAAGATAGACCTAGTTTCAAAACCTGGCTCTGGCAATGAGGAACTCGGGCAGATTACTTAACATTGTTGAGCCTTAGTTTCTACAGCTGTATAGTGGGCCACGTGGGGTTCCTAGAGATTAAATGAAATCATGTAATATAAAGCATCTGCTATTTTGTAGGCATTTACTTCATGCTGTGTATCATTACTATATCCTCTACCACTCCCTTCTGCATTTCTATTTCCTTCAACATTCTACTCCTCTGTGAAATGGTGTGATTCTGCCAGGCTCTAAACTACTTGATAAGAAGTTATGAGAATTGATGACATCAGTGAGCTCATTTCCTTTTCAATCATGTATGGTCAAAGGACTCCCATCCGTGAAACATTTTCTATTTTTCCCTGAAAAAATTTCCTCTCATTGACCCTTTCTAACACTCTGCTTCTCTCCATCTGAGCCATAATTTAACTAAATACTGTGTTACAGCCCGTGGAGTAGATGACTCTCTCTAGCAGATCTGAAGTTCCTTGAGGCAGGCCATCTCTTCTCTTCTCCCACAGACAATCCCGCTACCATGTTTGAAATATTTATTGACTTGGATAGAGAATAATGTAAGGGGCTCTCATGGAGTTGGAAGACGAAAGAAAATTCATCCTAATTCACTCTCTAATTCTGCTCTGCAGTGGCACACTGTTCAGTTGGAGAACCAACCCAAAGAGATCATCTCCACTGTGCAACTTTAAGAAAGAGAAAATAGCCTCCACCCTGCCCACATCAGGAGGCCCCTGGAGGAAATGCCCAGTACCCCCTGCGTACCCACCTCCCTGAGGTGCCAGACAGGGTCTGCTTTCCAATCCCTCCCTCCTGAAATGCTGCCTTCAGTAAAACCAGGGAAAGAAGAAAGCCAACTAGGGGTTCTCTGTCTAAGATTTATGTATGGCCTTTGAAGGGAAATAAACAATTGTCATCACACACTATGGTGGAGATGTGACACAAGCAGGCTGTGTTCTTTCAAAGATCTTTGTAAAGGACTGCGGAGCTATGACAGTGCATCCACGCTCTTGCTGTAGAGGAAGAGAATGATCGTAGTTCTTGCTTTTGGTGAAACTGGGAAATCAGGCTCCTAATTTTGAGGTTCCCCAATCTCCCTCCTTCTAGGGAGGATCAAACTAAACAATCTTTGAACACTGTGAGAGCTTTGGGTGTTTTTTTTTTTTTTTTTTTTTTTAATTCATCTAACACAGGTTTGGCCAACAAACAAGGATCACTGCAGCAGTTTCCAAGAGAAATGGGCTATGGAGCCCCTGCCTAGTCCGAATTTTCCCTCTGTCACTTACTGGGTGACCGGGGAAAGCTGCTTTTCTTTTCCAAAATTGTTTGTTTGTTTACAGTTTCCTCATTTGTAGAGTAGGGAAAATGATAAAACCTACCTCATAGGGTTGTTATGAGGACTGAATATGTTATTATAGGCAAAACATTTCAATAAATGTCCCAGCACATAATAGACACTCAACACATATAACTTAAAAGCAGTAAAAACAAAATACAACCCCCCCACACTCATTTGCAGACACCTCATCTGATAGATACATGGAATTAGGTGGGGGGCATTAAAATGAATGGGATGTTACTGGTCTTGGAACCCTCATTCTGGTTGGAAGAAAGATATGTAAGCAAATAATTATGGTGGCGTACGTCTGCATTTACAAAGTGTTGTGCCATCATTTTCGGTGGGATAGCAATTTGGGAGCAGCTTTCCATAAAGGGTAATACCTGTGCTGGGCTTTGAAAGAGGAGTTGGTGCTTTCTAGGCAGAGAATGAGAAGGGGGTCGGAGTGGTTCCATGAAGGAGGACTAGCAGAGCGAAGCCTAGGCAGGTGAAGGGATGGGACATTGCATGGTAGCTGCTCTGACATGGTCTGAGCGGAGGCAGTGCAGCTAGGGCAGTGGTGAAGGATGCAGCCAGAAAGTTCAGGTTGGGGATAGGTGGCAATGCCTGCATCTTCCAAGCCAGGGGATGTCATGATCACATAATTAAATACTCGTTTCTTATTGTATTCACGTTTCATTCAAACACTCAGAAAGAAATCATAATGACTAAGAATTGTAACTAACACAGACAGGGTGAGATTGTGGTCAAACTCCCCTTGTGCTACTAATAACTACCCGGCGGCCGTGAGCCTATTGCTTAGAGTATCTGAACCTCATTTCTGTTAAGGTTGCTGGGAGGTGTCAATGAGACAATATACGCTAGCTCTTTGTGAAAGGTAAAGGAACAGGGAAATGTGTCATATGAATTGACAAGTCCACTTTCAGTCCTTTTGGAACAAGGAGGGCAGAAATTAAATTGAGCATCACAGCCTCTCTTATCAGCCCAGTAAGAGAGGGCTGCCTCCTTCAGAGGACTAGTCGGGCCAATGCTTTGTGCCCTCCAGCTAGAATGGGGCCAGGACAGGGAAAAGACTGAAGGATCATAAAACTTAGTGGTCTTGCCTTCTGGGGATGTGAGGTTTTTCTCTAACCTCTATTTCTTCATCTTCATTTAGAGATGACACTACTGGGTAGGTCCTGTTATGAGGACTGAGCTGATCTACATGCCAGGCAGTGTGGGACGATGGCTGAGAGGGTGGCCTTTAGAGTCAGACACATAGTTTTGACCTCTAGCTTATTTGTTGAATACCCTTAATTTAGCTAATCTGAGTCGCACCTTGCTCATCTGTAAAACAGAGTAAGTAAGACCTATTTCGTCGGATTGTTGTCCAGCTTAACTGCGGTACCACAGTGGCTGGTTCACAATGAGCACCTGGTAAAACTGGCATTGTATTTACAAATGAGAACAACTGAAACTCCAATTGCCTTTTAATTATGTCCTCCAACCCACAACTAGTCAAACGGCACTTCTGACTTTCAATCTTAAATATATGGAGCTCCAAAGCCCCCATTTTTTCACCTATATCATGTGGCCTCTCCTGATATGTCACAGACTCCAAAACAAAAGCACAGCACCGGTATAAGGATGAGGAACTGAAAGTGAGTAGAGATGATATTTCTAGATTGTCTGTCAAGTTTAGCAGAATGTGTAAAAGTAAACAAGCAGTACCAAGACCTGAAGGTGAGCTGCATATTTAAGATTCTTCCTTTTTAATAATCTAAGCTGTTATTAGCGGCGGGTAAGAAAACATTAATTTTAAAAAACTGTATATTTTTACCCTGATGCATTTTTTACCTCTAATGCAATGTACATAGTATAAATAAGTAATGTAATCAAGTTTATCTTTGGAAGAAAAAGTTAATAATCTTACTGGAGAGTTGGAAATAAATGGTGCACTTACTGCATTTATTATAAATCATACAAATCAAGCCACCCCAAAATGAAACTATGTCTCAACTGAATATTCTGAATTCCTTTGTGACCCTTCTTACCTTCCCAGTTGTCCTGGACCCACAGGCAGTGCAGGACGCAGAGAAGCTGCATGGACCATGTTCAAGAGCGAGTAGGAGCCCCCAAGTCCACGTTGTGACCTTCCAAGGCACCAGCATCCGTGGACCTGCAGTGGTGGCGAGGGGGCTGGAGACCACAGGTGGCTGGCCTCAGCATCCAGGGGCCCAGAACAGATTGTACCACTCAGGTCAGTGGTGACGAATGGTTGACACATCAACCCACACAACTAGATGACAAAAGGAAACCGACTGGGTCTACGAGTCGATAAAGTGAGTGAACTGTGTGTAAGAGATGAGAGAGGAGACAGTCAGACACTGAGCAGAGAGCAGACAGAAAGACAAGATAGGAAAAAATAGAGAGGAAACAGGCATGAGGGTCCCCGTGGGGCTCCGCTGGGTTCTGCTACTGGGAGAGTTTCTGGAGGTCATGGTCAGGTGCCCGTGACTCTGATGACACATCCACAGTCTTTATCCCTAGATGAGGCCCCCTCCCCTGAGTCTGTGCCTCCTCTTCTACACTAGGAATCTACGATTGCTAAACAAGAGGAACCTGGAGGGGCCGCTTTAGCTCTTAGCTCTGTGTGCCTCGTCAACATTTCCCCTTCCCAGGAGCTCTGAATGCCTCTACTCTTGCCCTCTCTTTCACCCACTGTCCTCCCTCCCTCTAATACTTTCAATGTCTCTCTCTCTCCATTAATACTTTCTTCCCAGGCTTTAAAAACATGCAAGTCTAGAGAAAGACAAATATCATATGATGTCGCTTATATATGGAATCAAAAAACAAAAAAAAACCCCAAATTTTATTTACAAGCCAGAAATAGTCTCATGGACATAGAGAGCAAACTGTTGTTACCAGAGGGGAAAGGGGTGGAGGGGGAAGGAATAGATTAGGAGTTTGGGATTAACAGATATACACTACTATATATAAAACAGATAAACAGCAAAGCCTACTGTATAGCACAGGGAACTATATTCAATTTCTTATAATAAGCCATAATGGAAAAGAAACTGAAAAAAAAATATATGTATAAATGAATCTGTATACCTGAAACTAACGTAAATCGACTACACTTCAATAAAAAAATAAGAATTAAAAACTCATTAATAAAATATAAGTTTAAAAAATGCAAGTCTCTCCAAAAAGACAAAACAAACAAAATCAAAAACATGTTTCTTCAAGTCTATTCTACATATCCCCCCATGGCCCCACCCCTCCTTCGGGAAGTCTTCTGAGACGCCCATTAATTGCCCCCTTCAGCTGAGCTAAGGGTCTCTCCTGTGTCCCCTCAGCACGCTGAGCATCCTTCCATCGCAGCACTTTCACGTTCACGTGGTATCATCGCGGGCTGTCTTCCCTCTCCCACTAGTGGTCCACAAGCGAACTGAAGAACAGGGATGTATCTTTCAGCACTGCAGTCCTGTGCCTGTCACTGAACCTAAGGCTTAGAAGATGCTCAATGTACTAAACGTTCTGTTGCATACTTGTGTTAGTCAGGATTCTTTAGAGACTGTGATTATGGACGCTAAGAAGTTTCAAGATCGATAGTCAGCAAGCTGGAGACTCTGAAGAGCCAACAGAATAGTTCCAGCCCAAGTCCAGGGCTTGAGTATCAGGAGAGCCAGGGGTGTAAGTTCCAGCCCCAGTCTGAGTCTGAGGGCAGGAAAGGCGTGATGTTCCAGCTTGAAGACAGTTAGGCAGAGAGAGAGAATTCTCTTTTGTCCAGCCTTTTTGTCCTATTCAAGCCTTCTGGGAAGCCCACCTACATTGAGGAGGGCAATTTGCTTTACTGGGTCTACCGAATGAAATGCTGATTCAGTAGAAACCGTCTCATAGACATACCCAGAAACATGTTTAACCCTGTGGTCCAGCCAAGGTGACATCACACATATCCACCATAATTTTCCATTCCCATTGCAGGTTCTATCTGCTTCAGAAAAACATTAGTATCACAGCTTTTAGGAACCCTTCTCCAGGTTCCTCCAATGTTTATTACCTGCCCTATAAGACCTGATGATAGTTCTCTTCTACTGTTCTCTGTTTCATAAGCAAGAAGAGCTCTTTACTAAAATTGTAAGTTCCCAGAGGGGAATTAATTAACATGTCATGTACTTCTACCCTACTCTTCATAGCTCTGGATTTGGAGCTGAAACAGAAGAGGGAATTCAAAAATATTTATTCAATCGTATTAAATTGAAATATAATATCTGTGATGAATGAGATATCACAAGCTGATGATATTGTATCAGATTGCTAGTAACTGATCCAAAACCCATTCTCTTCCTTTAATAAGAAATAGAACTTCTACAATTTTGGGGTGTGGCAATGTGTTCTAGCCTCATGTCAGGAACTGTAAAGGGTGGGGTAAAAAGGACGTGGAAACTATCTGAAAGAGCTTACTATTCTAGTAAAGAACTCTGCTTGCGCATGGAACCAGAACAATAGAAGAAAGCTATGTTGGGTTTTAGATCATGTAGTGTAGACAAAGCACTGGAGGAACCTGGAGAAGATGGGGGACGTATGTATGCTGTGGTGCTAATGTTTTATCAGCTTCCTTTGAAGCCACGGGTGATCATGTGATTACATTCCGGCTATTGAGATGTAAGCAGACTGCTGTATGGAATTTCCAGGGACGCCTCTTAAAGGCGACTCAGTTGGGTACCTTATAGGTTTTTCTTTCCCTTTTCCTCTTCCAATTGCCGGGATCTCAGACAAGACACTGGCACACCAATAACCAGCTTGAGGATGGAAGCTATGTGCTAAGAATGATAAAGCAGAAAGAGAAGATGTCTTAAGTTCTGATGTCTTTGTAGTGCTGCCCTCCCCGCCCCAGACTGTTCACTTCTGGATGCCTTTTACATGAAAGAATAGGACTTTGTGGTTTTAAACCCCTTTTATTTTAGTTTTCTGTTTTATGCAGTAGAACAGTCCTAGCTGAAACAGATACAAATTAACATTCACAAAGAATGGAAGGGAAATACTGTCTGAAATAAAGGCAAATATTCTTTCAATTAAAAAAAAAAGGCATTTTTACTAATATGCAAGGCATAAGTGAACTATTACTATCAAATGTATTTGGTATTACTAATATGAAATATTACTCTGCTTATTCTTTTTTCCCCCATCATGACGAATCCCTCAGTGATGTGGGCTTTAGCCTGCCTTCCATGCAAGGATGATTTTTCTGTAAATTAGAGCAAAAGGAAAAAAGCCTTGTAAATCATCTCTCTCACTTAACGTGCCCATTGTCCTCTCTCTGCAGGAAACCCACAGGTTGCAGGAGAAAATGGCTGGTAGAAATGCACCAGGAAGAATAACGTGGTTTTGAAATGAGGTGAGAGTAAGTGAAATTAGTGTAACAGCAGACCTTATTTTTTTTTCCTTTCCCACTTAACAAACTTAAAATTGGGGAAACGGATGAGAGGAGTCTGTTTCAAATGCGCACAAGACAAGGACCTAGCTCTCTGAAGGTCACATTAAATGAGGTGGAAAGAGAAGGGGACGTAGATGATAAATAAAAAATTCCACCCAATATAACACATGAGGCCAAACCAAAGAATCATTTTCTAGTCCTAGGGTGTGGTACTTTTAAAGAAGAGCCCAAATCTTCAGTCTTTGATAATTTTAAACACGTGTTCAGAACATAGGCATGGAAGTAATGTCATATTTCTCAAGTTCCGGAATTTTCCCTCAGGAAGGGCCAGAATTAATTAACCAAACTGAATCTTTGGTGATGACACAAATTCTAAAGTGAAAACTGGTAGGATTGAGAAAGCAAAGAATCCTGTTTTATAATAGAACAAAATAGCTCAGGCCGAAGGTGGAGCTTATCGTGGGCAGCCCGGATGCAGCCAACAATAATATGTTAGCAACGTGAAGAAATTTGCACAGCAAAGGAAACCAAAAGTAAAACAAAATGACAACCTACAGAATGGGAGAAAATATTTGCAAATGATGCGACTGACAAAGTATTAATTTCCATAATATATAAATAGCTCATACAACTTACTAACAACAACAACAACAACAAAAAACCCAATCCAAAAAGGGGCAGAAGACCTAAACAAGCAATTCTCCAATAAAGACATACAAATGGCCAATAGGCTCATGAAAAAATGCTCAATATTGCTAATTATCAGAGAAATGCAAATCAAAACTACAATGAGGTATCACCTCACGCTAGTCAGAATGGACATCATTAAAAAGTACCCAAATGATAAATGCTGGAGAGGGTGTGGAGAAAAGGGGACTCTCCTACACTGCTGGTGGGAATGTAGTTTGGGGCAGCCGTTATGGAAAACAGTATGGAGATTCCTCAAAAGACTAAAAATAGACTTATCATATGATCCAGCAATCCCAATCCTGGGCAAATATCCAGAGGAAACTCTAAATTCAAAAAGATACATGCACCCCAATGTTCATAGCAGCACTATATACAATAGCCAAGACATGGAAGCAACCTAAATGTCCATTGACAGATGACTGGATAAAGAAGCTGTGGTATATTTATACAATGGAATACTACTCAGCCATAAAAAAGAAAATCATTCCATTTGCAGCAACATGGATTGACCTAGAGATTGTCATTCTAAGTGAAGTAAGCCAGAAAGAGAAAGAAAAATACCATATGATATCACTTATATGTGGAATCTAAAAAAAAAAAGAGAAAAAAAGAGGCCACTAATGAACTCATCTACAAAACAGAAACAGACTCGCAGACATAGTAAACAATTTTATGTTTATGGAGGAAAAGAGAGTGGGAAGAGATAAATCTGGGAGTTTGAGATTTGTAAAGGATAGCCACTATATATAAAAATAGATAAAACAGATTTCTTCTGTATAGCACAAGGAACTATATTCAATATCTTGTAATAACCTTTAATGAAAAAGAATAAGACAAATAAATGTATGTATATGCATGACTGGGACATTGTGCTGTACACCAGAAACTGACACATTGCAACTGACTACATTTCAATTAAAAAAAAAAGAAATGATTACAACAAAATCTGGAGGATCCATTTTCAGGATTCCTCAGTCACATGGCTGGCTAATCCATGCTGGCCATTTTCTGGAAGCTCAACTGGACTGAGGGCTGGGAACCCTGGTTTCTCTCCGCAAGAGTCTTTCCACAGGCTGCTTGGGCTTCTTCAGAACACAGAGGCTGTATTACAAGAGTGGTGTTCCAAGAGAGCTGGGCAGAGGTGCATGGCATTTTGATGCTCTAATCTCAGAAGTCACATAGCTCCACTTTTACCATCCTCTGTATTTAATACAGTTACAAACGTTCACCCAGACTCGAGGGGAGGGGACACAGACCCCACCACTCCATGGGAGGAATGTCAAGTCACATGGCAGGAAGAGCACGTGGATGGGAGCTGTTGTTGTGACCATCTTGGGAAAATACAGACTGCCACAGGAGGGAAAGCAAGTTCCCAATAGGAAAAGGGGAACTGTTTCAATCACCTAATTAGCCTGTTCTCATAATACCTGGGAAGACCCCAGGAGGTGAAATTCTACCATCCTGCCCATTAGCATTACGAGCTGTCCAGAAGTCACTGGGTTTGCAAAACTTTATGAAATCAAGAGTCAAGTACTATTTCTGGGCACCATCACTTTCAATGAACAGCCCTTAGTCATCTTGCTTTTACTAAGAATGAGGTGGTTTGGGAGAAACGGCTCTCTCCTGTACCAAGTCCACTGAGAGGAGGAGCAATGCCAAACCCAGGTTGCCATGGCAGCAGGCGTCCATCTCAATACCATCCACTCACGGCTGCCCTCAGGCCTGCGGAGCAGGCAGTGCATGCTGGGAGCTGGCCTTTGGACAGACACTGCCTCTCCTACTGCCAGGGAGACATATGTTATTACTGTAGTAAGTAACAGTAACTCAAGTTTTCCTAGCCTGTGGGTACAAATGAGGTCACATGAATAGCAATAAATCAGATTTCATTGGTTAATACCCTCGCCTGGTATCACATCTTAGTGAGTATTTTGAGGGTATGTAGGGGTTAGCTCACCTGTGTTTACTTGTCAGTTGCCGTATTATCTTTTGCTCCAGGCCCTCCTGGCTGCTGTTTCCTGCCTGTGAAACCATTCAAAAGTGGGCATCTCCTCGCCGTTCTTGGTGCCAGCGGTAGACCTGGCAGCTGTACTAATGGCCAAGGCAGAACTGGGAACTCAGCAGACCTCCTAGAGCTAGAAGGTACTGTGTTTGAGGCAGAGATGGCGGGGGTGGGTGGTGTTCCTGCCTCCCCATCCCCCCACTAGCCCTCAGCTCTAGGCCTCACTTTGGTATCTGGGTATTCAAGGAGCATCACTTGAGCTCTTGAGTCTCACAGAGCCCCATATGACAACAGTCCCTTCAACCTTGGCAAACAACCTCTCTCTCCACAGGGCTCAGATGAAAATCCGGGGAAACCAACTTCTTAAAATAGATGCCAGTAGGCTGCCTGCCCCACCAACTCATTGGACATTTCCAGACATGCCTGATTCCCAGCTGAGAAGACAAATCAGGCTCCAACTTGAATCCCCACTACATTACTCCATGTGCCGAGTGCGCCACAGGGCTTTCTCCTGAATCAACTCTGTGAGGTAGGTAGGACAGACGTTATTCTGATTTCCATTTTTCATATGAAGAAATTAACTCCTCCTGGAAATAAACAAGGAGCCTGAAGTGACATCATAATTAAGATTCGGATAGAGCACACGAATGGGGGTCTTTGAACAGAAAATCTGGAACTCTCTGTGGAGTCATTTCTCGGTGACAGGTCACTGAGGTTGGCCTGCAGGCTTCAGGCAGTTAGATGCATTTTCCTCTCTGTGCTCACAGCACTCTGTGTTGTCTCATTTGTCGCATTTTACAGCACCACTTTAAATGTCATTCTTCCCCTCTAAACGCCTCTCTGCCAGTGGAGTGCCTGGCGTGGAGAAGGCACTTGATAAACATACATTGGGGGAATGAATATGAATCACATAATGCTTCTCAAGTGGAGATGGCCCTTTCACACCCCAGAGAGGCTCTGGAAGTGGGGGACATTTTCGGTTGTCACAATATTGGGGAGTGATGTTCCTAGCTTTGAGGGACCAGGGCCAGGGATATGACACATCTTGCAGTCTGTAGGACGGTCCCGTGCAGAGAGATGCTCTGCCCCACAGGCCATACGTTCCTCCTTTGAGAATAACAGCAAGAAAGTTCAAATGCAGGGAAGTCCTGAGGCCTCTCATGGCTTTTGGCTTCACCAAAGAACATCTTGTGACCTTGCTATTTGAGCTTTGGAGTTGAAATAGGGGCTGTGCTATATAACCACCTCATGATATGGTTTAATGAGATGATGTCTATAAAGAGCTTCACAGAGTGGCCTGTGGCAGGCAGATATGTGATTTGAGCTCCTTTCCAGCACCTTCGGGTAAGGAGAACATTTGTCAGTGTATCAGTCTGGTTATGGTCCAACTCAACAAAAAGGGACACGGCAGGCAGGGCTGGTGTCCTGGCATCTGCTCTTGTGAAGTACAGAAAGCACTATGGTAGTAGGTACAGGGCCGAATCATAATGGGGATTTATTGAAATAAACATGTAAAGTTTCAAAAGATCAGTGCCGGGCGCTTAGAGGTGTCTTGAGAAACAGTCTACTTGATGAGCAGACAGCAGAGGTCTAAGAAATCAGTGCTATTGCTTAGACATTAAAGTAGCATCGATTAAATCATACTCCCTCTCCTTAGCAAAATCGAGTGAGATTTCTTCAGTAAGTTTCCCCTCATCCTCTATTTCCTGCAAATCAAACAGACTTCCTGCAGAGGACATACTTCTTGAATTCACTTTCTATTCCCACCACTGCAGGTAAGGGATGCCTGGGGCAAAAACACATGATTCCCCTGCTTCATCGAGTCCCTTTGTATTCCTCCAACTCCCACTGGTGACGGTATTTACTTTCCCCCTGCTTCTTATTAGAAAAAAAATGTCAGAGCAACATTTTAAAATGTTGATAAAAATAGAAAAACCATAATCCTACCCCATTTCAACTCTTATAAAAACGGCCTTCCAATGCGTTTCTGTAAGAATGTGTTTTTATAAAGATGCTATCCTAAGGCACATACTATTTTGATTTCTACTATATCCAATTTGCATTATATATTTTCCATGTTTACATGTAAGCTGCATAATTATAGTGTTTAATGAGAGCAAAAGTTTCCATTGCTTTAATACGCCATCACATGCTATTGGATACCGAGGTTGCTCTCACTAGGTTGCACGACACTAAGGACTTAGTTTTTCAGTACTGCTAAGATATTTCATAGAATAAATTCCTAGTATTTTAGATGGAGTCAAAACAGTGTGAGCATTATGACTTTTATTCTGTATTTCCTTATTACATTTCAAAAAGGTTGTACCAATTTACAAGGCCTTTAGAAGTATATAGTAATCTACTTTCACTGCAGCCTTGAACTGCATCATTTTTAAAAAACTTAGTAGTTGTAAAATGATACTAATGAAACTTGATTCACATTTCTTTATCATCAAGTATGTTATTTTCCATATATTTTATTTTCTCTTTATACTTCCTCTTTTGAGCATATTCATATAATTGACCTTCTCCCCAAACACAGTCAAGTACAGTAGAATAAAAAGAATACTGGGTTAGTTGTGGGACCTCTAACTCCACGGTTTTCTCTTTCTGCCCAATACACCTCATCTTTTTCTGAAGGGGATTGGCTAATCTCTGATTCTTTCCATCTCCAAATTTAAATGCCTTTAAGTACTCTACATGAAACAGACCAAACCCAACTATGTAAAGTATTGTGTTTGTAATTAGCATCAACAAATATCTGGAATTTAACACTGGGTGTCTGGAGTTCTTAAAAGATTCCAGGGAATCTCATGATTTCTGAGCAGCATGTGAAGGTAAAGAGGGATGTTCTCCATTTATTCATTCAACAGATATTTAGAGAAGACTTAGACTCTCTAATATGGAGATGCTTGGTGTATAAAAGGAGATGGAGTTCCAGGGAAACCATGGTCAACTGGAGGAGATAAGTGCAATAGTATGTGGTCAGGGCTGCAGTGGGCAGTGCATTTTAGGAAAGCTTCACAGAAGAGGGGACGTTTGAGCTGAGACTTAAAAGGTGAGTAGAACATTACAAAAAGAGGAATGCAGGAGGTGGGGTGAGAGGAAATCCTAGGTACAGAGGGAACAGGATGTAAAAGACTTGCAGTTTGACAATGACAACTTGGTTAATACTGAGCAGTTAAGCTTCTGGAATATATGGTGTGTTGGGCAGAAACAGAGCTGGGCAGATAAATTTGGGGTTAGATTTTATGCCAAACCAAGGAGTCTGGTTTTTATCTTCTGGGAAGCTTGGATACAGAAGGGAGCCAGGGGAGGTTTATAAGCAAGGGAGTGACAGGACCAGAGTTGTTCTTTTTAATCTTTTTTTAAGATCACTTCTAGGAAATTTCCAAGTATCCTTTATGTTTACTCATCTCAAAGCTAGGGCTAACTGTGTGAACTAGGGGAGTGTGTGTTTTGAGGCCTTAACCATTTTGCAGCTAACACACTGTCAAACGCTCTCCCTCTACTTGCCTATGACTATCTGAAAAGCTGGGAAACAGGATAAACTCATTTTTAAACAGTATGTTAGTTCTATTTTCAAGTAATATGCACAGTGTTTTCCTTCAGACCCCAAACATCTTTTCAGAGGGAGCACCTCTACATTGAAAACAATGGGGTCAAATTGTGAATTTGGAAAAAGTATGATCAATACAGTGACCCAACTCGGAAAATGAGTGATACGGTCCTGTTACCTAATCTGGGACATCACAGATTTGTGGCAGAGGGAAAGGAAACATGGTGGAGCCATGTGACGGCTTAGAGCTTCTGCTCAGAAGCAGCACACGTTGCCTCTCCTCATTTTTCACTGGTCAAGGCAAGCCACATGCTGAATTCAGCGCTTCCTCCCGAGGGAAGGCACTGAACGCCACACGGACAGCAACCTGAACAGACTGTATATTGCTTAAGCAGTAGATACACTCGTACCTACATCTAGATACCTATCTCGATTATTAAGAAAGGCCTTAATTTTTGAATGATGAAATTGGGGCCTGTCATTTTCCATTTGCTCTTGACTACATTCCATCAATCTGCCAGCCCCACTCTGTATTTCAGAGTGCTGATCCTCACAAAATACGTTTCTCGGGCTTCCCTCATTTTGTTTGGGTTTGTTCACTAGTAGGCTTTGGCTGGAGACCGGAGGATGTGAGGAGGGGAGAAGCGAAGTTATGTCTCCCTTCCCTCTGTCTGCCTGGTGGCGTCTCTGGCCACTGCTGTGTCCCCTTTACAGCTCCAGCAACCGCTAGGTCAACCCTTCCTGCTGGCTCTAACTGCTTAGGAGTAGCCTCCGCTCATGGGCTCCTGTTCTCGTCCACCCAGACCCCGGGATGAGAGTGGCTTCTTATAGTTCCCAATTTCAAGTTGCCTCACTGTTTGTTCTTTTGTCTTTTTAAACACTTTTTGTCATATTAAATCCCCTCAATTTGCCTGATTGTACCCTGTGTAACATAGACTCTCTTCTGATTTGCAAATTAGTTACCCTTCTCAAACTTGTCTGGTAGGTAGAAACTTAAGCCATCTTTAAAGGTAAATTGAACAGGGTTGGCTGCAGATATAGTTAATATGGTTTAGCTCCTTTAAACCTCATATCCCAAGACTAGATCCCTAATTCTTTGTTGTTGTTCTAGGTCCAACATCTATAACAATGTGGCACAGATACCTTAAATATTAAAAAAAATATATTGAAAAATATTTATAGGCTGTCATTTCTTTTAAAAACAGAGTAGGGCGGAACAAGGCAGGGAATTCATCTGAGAGCAACCAACCAAGTGACTGGCCCAGGCTCCACCCCTCAAAAAAACGAGTTAAACTTTTTTTGTGTGTGTGATTAAGATACACATCCACACGTATATACTGGCACCCACCTTACCGTGCAGGTATATACAGGTGCACACACATGGCTTTTATGAATTCACATACATAGATATCCATAAATACGCAGAAGGTTTAACTATTTTTCAAGGACTGTGGTCATCAGTAGTCTTTTAAGAGTTGATTTAAAGACATTTAGAATGGAATGATCAAAGCCAAAGGACGATTCATTTAAAAGCTCCTATGTTTTGTATCGAATTTCTATTGATTTTTTTGATATAATAATGGAAGCAAATTTTAAATTTGGAATGTAGTAGATAGAGATACTGAAGAAAAAAGACTCGATGGCATCCAGACAGAAGAATTTTTTGCCAATAAGTAGTGAGTGAATGGGCAAGTGACAGCCTTGGAGACAGTGGAGTCACATGATGCTTCCCCTGAAATTAACTAGGGGATTTGGCTTCAATGCCTACGAGGGAGAGGAGCAGGAAGGGTTGGTTTCTAGGGAACAGTCTGCGCCTCCTGCCTCAGTCTGCGACTGGTCTAAAACACTAACAGGCACGGTGGCTGCTGGAGGGGGCAGTGGCAATGGTGGGAGCGTGGCTGAGTGTTTTTTAACGGTCCGAAGGGACCCCTGAGGAACTTCTCTCCGGGGACTGTCAGCACGGGGCAGGCCTGGATCACACACAGGAGCTGGGCAGTCATTAGGGGGTTTTGAGTCAAAATGATGGCAGATTCCTCTGAGGGACATTTGCTAAGGAGGACTCTAGTGGCATAGGGTCCCTGATGTGCCTTCCCGTGGACTTCAGAGCTACTGGCCTGAATTCAAATCACAGCTCAGCCATGTACCAGCTATGTGAGCTTGAGCACGTTATGTGATTTCTTGAACCACAATCTCTGCCTTCATAAAAATGGGCAGGAATATGTATATAAAATATCTGGTGCATAAAAAGCACTCAATGATGCATTACTTTTTACTGTTGATAATAATAACTGTTATTCATATTGCCGTATTTGTAAAATGCTTGCAACTACTTGGTAATATAATTATATGTCCCTGCTTTCCTGCAGTGTTTCAGGGCCCTCTAATCCAGGTTTCTCACTATACCCACTAAGAAACTAAAGCCCAAAGAAGGTAAATAACTTGCTCCAATTTGCTCCTTGCTCAGCTAGTGAGAAGTAAACACAGAAGTATAACCCATTCCATGGCCCTTTCTTCTTAATCAGGAAGATCAACAGACACTCTAACTGGTGTCCACACTCCCTGCCCACTCCCTTTACAGCGACTTTCCCAACAATGGTGGCAGAACACACGGAGAATGCGTCACATTAGCATCAAATCTTTCTCCTTTCCCTCATTTGAGTCTAACTCCCCGCGTCTTTTCATCTCCTGTTTTTATATTAGGGCTTAATTCTTTTTCTCCTGGAGTCTTCTTCTCCATTCATCCTTCATTAGATTCTCTGATATTCTGTGCCAATTAGTTTATTTGTTAACTCACTCAACAACCGTGTACTGAGCACTTCTGAAACTGGAGAACAAATGCTTAAGAAAATTCGAGGAACTCACAATCTACAGAGGAAATGAATTTGATAATGAGCAGAACCCTGTGGGGCCCTCCCAGGTACAAATCCTTTTCCTGTCTCCCATTTTTGGTTTGTAGGAAATAGGCTTCATTCAGCCTCCTTGACCTTCCCTGAGTTCCAAAGGGCAGATTCAAACAGTTGCTAATCTGGGAAGGCAGGGAATGCAGAGACAAGGGAAGAACAGTCAAGAAACAAAAGTGCAGCCCTGGGGCATGGTTCTGGTTCCTCCTCAAGGAATATACATAACAATATCTTTTAGTCCTTCTGTAGGAACTAAGCACCCCTCCCCCCCGCAACGCTTGCCTCTTGTTTCTGGCTGAGCAGAATCCTTTGAGGAAGTTTCTGTTTGTCTGTTTTGGGGGGTATGCCACTTGGTCCACCAGATTGTCTGTATCTTGATTAAAAGCAACTTTCCTTTTTGTTACCAATGCTGTTGCCCCCCAGGACCATACCCCTGTCCCTCCTTCAAATAGAAACCAGTTACTCTTATCTAAGTCTCAGGAGACAGCTGCAAAGAGAAGAAACAGGAACTGGTTAGAACCAAGGGAGCCGAAGATGGCAGCGGATTTGACTTCCAGTGTACCTTGAGTCTCATTACACACTCACTGTAGGGCATTAGCATGCTAAGTGACACACCCACCAGTGCCATGATAGTTGACAGTTGCCATCACAACTGGAAAAGCCCGTACTAGGAAGGAAGACAAGGCAATTGGCTCCAGCACACCTAGAAGGAGGACATGATGGCAGAAGTCTCCCATAAAAGCCCACATGGCTTGACCTGGGCCAGAGCTGCCTCCACCGGCCGTTTTGGCTGACAGCCCCCTGCTCCAGTGCCTTTTCCGCACCACTCTAGTGCTTTCTTTCCTTTTCCTCTTTAGAGAAATAAAGCAGCTTTTTCTCACTTTGTCCTTCTGCCTCTGCTTTGAATTCTTTCACAGCCAGTGGCAGCAAGGTCCCACACTTTGGTGGGCCTCCTAATTTAGGGGTCTCACTATTTGCTAACAAATCTGTAAGCATAAATCGTAGTTCCTGTGCTTAAGATGGAGACAGAAGACCATGGGGCCCCAAAAATCTCCCACCAGCAAGAGACAGTATAGCAAGGTGGAAGACAGCATGGGCTCTGGAGTCAGAAGCACTGGATGTTAATCTCTGCTCCTTCCATCCATGCATGCCCTTGGGGGTACTGTTTAGACTCAGGGGAGGAAGTGTATTTTCCTCCTTTGTAAAGTAGAATTAACAATAGTATCTGACTCATGTATGATTGAAGTATTGTTCTGTACACCAGAAATTGACACAACACTGTAAACTGACTATACTTCAATTTAAAAAAATACAAAAAAAAAATAGTATCTGTCTCAGAGGGAGTGTGGGGATTAACTGAAAACTTAAGAATTAAATATTTAAAACTATTTACAAGTAGTCATCTCCCTTTAAATATAGAGCTGATCAGAATAAGGACAGGAAATCCATTTGAGAGCACACAGTAAGCATTCAATCAAAGCAATTTCTTATTTCCTTAAGGAGAGTAAACAGAGACTACTCCCCATTGAATAGCTGGGGTTCTGGTTATTTATGAAAAAGGTTCGGGAATCTCTTCTCTTTCTGAAGCCAAAGTGAAAATGTCATAGTTCTGCTCCTAACCCAAATGATCAGAATGATCAAGAGAGGCTGAAGACCTGACCCTAGGGGTGGCTGAGGATCGACTCTTTATGGATGGTGGCCTGCCGGAGCTGATGGACGAAGCTCGTGCAAATCCAGCATTTTACAACCTGTGTGGTCCAGCTGTGGGCTGAACAAAGAGCGGCATGTGTGATGTGAGAGCTTTGAATAGAGCCCGAGATCGCATGTTTCTGTGTGCGGGAAAATGGTTTACTCAGTGAATACTGGATTTCTTGTTAGCACCCTTTCCTACTAAGGGGCATAGGGTTGAAATCACGAGGATATTTCCCTGCCTTGCTGGCTGTGTTTCCTGGGCAAGATGAGCTTATCATTTTCCATTCGGCTCCCAGCTAATAGAGAAATTCCCCAGGCAAAAGCAAAAATACACCGACAAAAAAACCCCCCCAAAACAAAAAACAAACCATGATAGGAAAAAACACGAATGTCCTCTGCCCTGCTTGTGTTTGGAAAAGCAAACTTTCTGGAAAAGGGACATTGAATTAATTCTTCAACAGGCTGGCACACTTGTGGGTTTCAGCTAAGGGGAATCTGTAAACTCTGTTAATCTGTGTGAGTCTTCTGGTCGTGTGTGTGTGTGTGTGTGTGTGTGTGTGTGTGAGTGTGAGTGTGTGTTGGTGGGGGTGGGAGACTGGTTTAAAGGGGACTGCTGTAGCTTAGACAAGGAGGGAACTCATTTTCATTTGGAATCAAATGCATTCAGAGCTGGATAAAATGAAAAACTTTATTCAGCATTTTCTGAAAGAAGCCACCCAAGGTCTCCTTCCTCAGCATCTAGGACCACAAATGCCACTGAAGTCACACAGGCAATGTACATGCACACACATATGTAATTTTTAATATCCCCCACATGACCAGAATGGATTTGTTCCATTCGGTGGGAAGCCACAACATTTATTACATCTCTTTCTCAAATAAACCTCAAAGCAAGCATTTCATCTTTCCTCATGTAATCATCATAAGGTAGAAAATGAAATTTTCCAAACCTAAAAGCATGTTGCTAAGAGCTCCAGGGCACTGCATGTCACTTCTTACTTTGATGTGTTCATGGAGGGGGGTGGGGGATGACAGAAAAAAAAGAGAGAGAGAGAGAAAGGAAAGAAAAGAGAAAGATGCCCTGCATCTTCCTTGAGATTTTCAGAAAGCTTATTTTTTTTTTTTTAACTCTTTATGTAGTGACAAGATGAAGCTGATTAAAAGAAGACAAGGAAAGTCTCAGTGCCAGGCCACTTCAGAAATGAAGCATCCCAGAAAGGCATGTAAGAACTCCTGTCAGAAACAGGGATGATTTCACAGCCCCTCTTGCATATTAATGAACTACAAGTAACCTCAGTTTAGTGGTGCAGATGCAACATTTCAGGAGCTGTGCCAGGATTCAGCGATAAATGCCAGCTCCAGGGGAAATACATTTCATGATAGAATTAGGAGATCAGCCATCTGAGACGTCCACAGAAACTGCCCCCCATCCTTCGAAATCTAAGGGGGTTTCTGGGGAACAGGGCACTGGTGGCATGGGGAATGTAGGGTGTATGGGGTTATTGACCTGAATCTGGTTCCTGTACATTTGCTTCATCTTCAACCCTTCTGATGCTGCGTATGACCTCGAGCAACAAATCCACCAGCCTAAAGGTCAAATTCAGGTGAATTGATTAATTTTGCTGCCTATTTTTCTGGTGTGATTTTTACAAACTGCTAAAATGTACAGTCCTCTGGCTTTAGAAGCAAAATGTCTCTTTTTGCCTCTTCTCATCCCCCTGCCACTGCCTGTCAGGTGCTTTTCTTTCCCAACTTCTCACAACCTGTGGTTGCATTTGCAGACGGAAGCCACATTCCGGCAATTCTCCTCTTTCCCAGTGCTCCTCCAGAATTTGCTGGATTCTCACCCTCTTGCTCACTCATTCCCCTCTGCCCCAAACACAGCGTACAACCGTCACTGTCGTCTGTGCTCGCCATCTGTTTCTAAAACTCCCCTGATACAGAAATCACATGACAGTTTGAGGTGCAGCCATCTCAATATTGCAAGGCTTCACTTGGCAGGGTTTGGGAGTGATGGCTGCGTGGTTCTGCCTTATGAAGCTGACCAGCTAACGTGCAGTGATAGTCAGCTGGCCCTCTAGGAGGACCTTCAAAAGAGGCTGCCGACACTCTCAGATGTTCCTGTGAGATTGAAAATGGAGAATGAAGCTGCAGCCTTCATTTTCAGCTGAGACCCAGACTTGGTGGCAGCCAAAAAGAGAAAACACGGACAGAGCTATGCTCTGTGCTGTTACGTAAGGACAGAGCATCCCAGACTGGACTTAGTCTCTCCTGCCACAATGACGCTGCACACTAAAACACTCTGAGATTCAGCAGCTTAATACAATATTCTTTCTTGCTCATAGGGAGTTGGCTGACCTAGGCTGGGCCTGCTCCCTGGGCTGGCCTCCATGCTGCAGGTGAGGTCCAGGTCTTCTCCACGTGTCAGTTGTCCTCTTGGACCAGAGGACTACTTCTACCAGGTTTATGTTCGTATGGTGATGGTAGAAGTGCAAGAGGACAGATCCAACTGCATTTGGGTCATACCTGCTAACATTCCATTGACTAAATCAAGTTATGTGATCAAACCAGAAGTCAAGGGCAAGGAAGGATATGTCATAGGTTCAGGGGGGATCAGAAAGTATGCTCCCCCACAGAGATCAGGAAGGGGTGAAAATAATTAAGTAATAACATACAATCTACCACACTTGCTGTGGTGGACATTTAGGTGCCTTCCCAAGTACCATTTCTTCTTTTATTAATTACTTTGACTTATATTTTGGTACCCAATGTCTTAGCAGTTATACCCTTTGGAGAGACTGATGCTCTATCAAGTTCTAGAGGTTAGGTATGTAAATCAGGCTTATGTCACCAGCATAATCTTATCTTCTGCCCACAATTACAGGTTTAAGAATAAACATGTGATCCACTATGGACCAATCAGAATGGAGGATACATTTGCTAGGGACTCCTGTGCCTTTTGCAGCTGCTGAGGTGTGATGATGAAGCTGGCACACTGAGGAAGACATGCGTGAGAGAACTGTAGGCACATCAATCCATCCCCTGATCAATCCTCACCTGAAGCTCACACAATTTCAGGGTTTTTAGTTAAGTAAGCTTAGCTATAAATTACCTGATTATTTATGGCATTTTCAAATTACTTGCAACTACACTATTTTAGTGGACTCACTCTCTGGGGGATTTTGGGATATTGGGGGGGATGTGCATGCATGTGCGTGTGTGCACACGCCTGGTTTGTGTGGTATGAGATTAATTCCTTTGAGTCTCAGATTCCTAATCCACCATACAGAAATCATTGCTGCTGTATACAACAATGTGATAATACACATCAAGACCCTAGCACACAGCAGGTAGAGGCATCCTGCATATTTCTGCACACTGTTCCCTGGACGAAGGAATGAGTGGGCACTGAAAGCAGAATCAATTCATCAAACCCTGTGCCTATGAAACTACCTCCAGCAAGAGAGGATGTCTTTTTCTAATCTTCCCCAAATCTGTGGGTTAGCAAAGGCTCTCACAGAAGATATTTAACAAACATTAGTCCCTTCTTTTCCCGTCTGGAGTCATTACTCCTTTTGATAGTTAAAAAACAACGATGGCATTTTCTGTTGTTCAGCAATAGGGTTCTTAAGGAATACTGTACATTTGTATTGTTTCTTTCCAGGCGATTTCACCTCTATTCTGTAGTCATTTCTTTTCCTTATACCTTTCCTGAAACCCGTTTCCTCTCCCCTCTATCCTTTGCTTCCTAGCTCCTCCTGGCCCCCTCCTGTCTCTCTTCTCCCCAG
The DNA here is from genome assembly GCF_036321535.1 of Camelus dromedarius. Classification (NCBI taxonomy): domain Eukaryota; kingdom Metazoa; phylum Chordata; class Mammalia; order Artiodactyla; family Camelidae; genus Camelus; species Camelus dromedarius. Next base: position 33,640,054 of record NC_087445.1, read on the forward strand.
TCTCTGCCTATTTTTGCCTCTCCCTCTTTTGCTCCAGGAATGACTTCTGAGGACGTGACCTTTTCAACCTCAGGGTCTCTTCTTGTAAGAGCTGATACGCATTCTCCAAGAGCAGTGCCTGGAGTAAGATGTATCTGAACACTAACCCTGGTTCTACGACTTTGGACACACTAAGCTCTCTGGGCTTCAGTTTTTCCCCTCTGTAGAATTGGCCTAATAGGGCTGGTGTGGAGGACTAAACAAAATAATGTGTGCCAAGCCTCTGAACTACATGATCAATCAATAAGCTGTAGCTTCTCCCTCTGGCTTCACCAAGTAAGGTTATAGCTGTACATGCGCAACCTGGAGTGGCCACCAAACACTTAGCATCCAGCATTTGCCTCTGATTTACACAGAGCAGCTGCCGACACCATCATTTCCCTGTCTTAGCCTTCTTCCCTATAAACAAGTCTTCACCTAATTGTTTGAAGAGCTGAAACATCTCTTGTCCAAACATGGACAGAGAACAGAGGGGTGAACTCTTCAGTTCATGGCTACTGAGAGAATTCTGGAACGCTTCCTGCATGCCCTTAGGCAGATGGTCGGCCCACATGTATTTCAACAACACAAATTAATGTAAAACATATTCATGGATGTATTAATTAATGCTAATATATTCACAAGAGACTTGGATAATGGGCAGTCCATTCTGACACCTCCCTCCTAATCCATTCACCCAAAGAGGCTGAATCTTGCTTAATTTTAGGCTCAAACAAGTAGATCTCCTGTGATTTGGGGGAGCCTCTTCTCTTCACACTCCCTATGGCCATCTGCTGGCTATCTAAGAATTCCTCTAACTGGTTAAAAAAAAAATAAAAAGCCTTCCATATTGTAATTAAATGAGGGGAGAGATGGTGTCTGTGCAAATACCAGGCTAAATTAGTACCTGAGTATGAATGGATACCTATCATAGAGAAATCTGATAAAAAAAAAAAAAAAGGCATAAGAGTAAAGCAGTAGCACCTGGAGAGGATGCTGACAATGAAGGAGGCACTTGGGGTGGGACAGAGTGCTAAAAGGGAAGGGAAAGCCAGGCAGGGTGGAAAAGACAAGCATGAAGACGTTAGAAAATTTCCTAGAGTCAGACCTTTGCATCTTGAAACAGAAACTGTGTCCTGAGGAATTTTTTCATGGAGTAGCATGACAATTTAGATAAGGTTGAATTTTCAGGGTGATTCTGTCACTACCATTTTTATTTTATTTTATTTTATTTATTTTTAATAGACTTTATTCTTTTAGAGCAGTTTCAGGTTCATAACAGAACTGAACAGGAAATACAGAGTTCGCACATAGCCCTCCCCACCCACACATATATACTCCCCTACCCTCAACATCCCTCATCAGTGTGGCATGTTTAGTACAATTGATGAACCAACATAGGGACATTATTATCAACCAAAGTTCATGGTTTACATCAGGGTTCACTCTTGATGTTGTAGATTCTATGGGTTTTGACAAACGCATAATGACATGTAGCCACCACTACAGTATCATACAGAATAATTTCTTTGCCCTAAAAATCCCTTAGGCTCCATCTACTCATTCCTCCCTCCCTCCCTCCCTCTCCCCAAACCACTGGAAACCACGATCTTTTTATTGTTTCTGTAGCTGTGCCTTTTCCAGAATGTCATTTGGTTGGAATTGCACAGTTTTAGCCATTTCAGACTGGCTTCTTTCATTTAGTAATATGTCTTTTAAGTTTCTTCTTTGTCTTTCATGGCTTGATAAATCTTTTTTTTTTTACTGCACATATATTTCTTAATTTACATAAATGTACTGTTCATTGTTTCTAAGAACATTTAGAGTTTTAGCTTTTTAAACTTACTTAGTTATCAAAGGAATAAAGCCAACCACAAAATAAGAATTAACTGAAAAAGATACATACACCCTGCTATTAACAGCAACATTATTTATAATTGCCAAGATATGGAAGCATCCTAAGTGCACATCGATAGTTGAATACAGAATGAAGATGCAGCATTATATATATGTAATGGAATATAACTCACCCATAAAAAAGAAGGCTATTTTGCCATTTGCGTCCCTTCATTCACTTTTTTTTTTTCACTTCAAAAACAAGAATTTTATAACTGGCAGAAACATTTCCATTACATCCAAAAAAACAAAATACCTAGAAATTAACTTAACCAAGGAGGTTACCTATACTCTGAAAACCAAAATGACACAAAGAAATGGAAAGATTTCTTGTGCTCTTGGATTGGAAGAATCAACACTATCAAAATGGCCACACTGCCCAAAGCAATCCACAGATTCAACACAATCCCCATCAAAATATTCACGACATTCCTCTCAGAACTAGAACAAACAATTCGAAAATTTATAAGGAACCACAAAAGACCCAGACAGCCTAAGCAATCTTTTGTAGGTCTCTTTTTTCCCCCTCTTTCTTCTTTTTCTTCTCTTTTCTTACGGTTTGATGACTAGAGAAGGTCCTTTAACATTTGTTGTAAAGCTGACTTGGTGGTGCTGAAATCTTTTAGCCTTTGTTTATCTGTGAAGCTTTTGATTTCTCCATCAAGTCTGAATGAGAGCCTTGCTGGATAGAGTATTCTTGGTTTAAGTTTCCCCCTTGCATCACTTTAAATATATCATGCCCCTCCCTTCTGGCCTGTAGAGTTTCTGCTGAAAAATCAGCTGATAACGTTACGGGAGTTCCCTTGTATGTTACTCGTTGCTTTTCTCTTGCTAATTTTGATATTTTCTCCTTATCCTTGACTGTTGTCAATTTGATGACTATGTGCCTTGGTGTGTTCCTCTTTGGGTTGATCCTGTGTGGTACTCTCTGCGCTTCCAGGACTTGGGTGAGTGTTTCCTTTCCCAAGCTGGGTAAGTTTTTGGTTATTATCTCTCCAAAATTTTTCTCAGGCCCTTTCTCTCTCTTCTCTTTCTGGGACCTCTGTGATGCGAATATTAGAGCACTTCATTTGTCCCAGAGTTCTCTTAAACTATCCTCGTTTCTTTTTTTTCTTTTCTTTTTTCTGTTCTGAAGTAGTGATTTCCACTAATCTGTCTTCTAGCTCACTGATCCGTTCTTCTGCCTCATTTAGTTTATTCTTAGTTCCTTCTAGTGTATTGTTCATTTCAGTGATTTTGTTCTTCAGCTCTGAGTATTCTTTATATTTTCCAACTCTTTGCTAAAAACTTCACTCTGTTCATCTATACTCCTCTTGAGTTCTCTGAACATCTTGGCCATCATTACTTTAAACTTTTTCTCAGATAAATTGCCTATCTCCTCATCACTTATTTCTTCTTCTGGGATTTTATCTTGTGCCTCGGCCTGGGAGATACTCCTTTGCCGCCTCCTATTGTCTATCTTTCTATGTGTTTGTGGATTCCTTCCACAGGCTTTGGGATTATTGTTTTCTTATTTCTAGTATCTGCCCCTGGTGGATGAGGCTGGACTAGAGGCTTATGCAGGTTTCCTGGCGGGAGGAGCCAGTGCCTGCCCACTGCTGGGTGAAGCTTGGTCCTGGACCTCTGGTGGGTGGGGCTGTGTCTAGAGGCCTTTGTGGCTTATTAGGAAGTCTGCTGATGGGTGGGGCCGTGTACCCACCCTGTATGTCGTTTGGCCTGAGGCTTCCCTACAGGCTGTTGGGTGGTACTAAGTCTTGGTGCTATTGATCCAATCAAGATGTCAGCCTCCAGGAAAGCTCATGTAGATTAACACTCCTGGAATGTCTGCCACCAGCTTTTCTGTCCCCTGAGTGAGCTGCAGCCATCCCCCACGTCCCCAGGAGACCCTCCAAATCCAGCAGGCAGGTCTGGCCCAGGCTCCTATGAAATCACTGCCTCTATCCTTGGACCTGGTGCACATGAGTTTCCGTGTACACTTCTCAAGTGAATGGAGTCTCCGTTTCCCCCAGTCCTGTGAGGCTCCGAGAGCCCAGCCTCCCTGGCCTTCAAAACCAGATGTCCTGGGGTCTCCTTCTCTTCCCAATGCCGGGACCCGAGCTGGGGAGCCTGACGTGGGGCTTAGAGCTCTCATTCCTGTGGGACGGCCTCCGTGACTTAACAAATCTTCAGCTTGTGGGTCACCCACCTGAGGTGTATGGAACCCCATTATATCATGAGCATGCCCCTCCTACCGACCTGCTGTGGTTCCCTCTTTATGTTTCCAGTTGCAGAAGGTCTTTTTTGCTAGGTTTCAGCCTTTTTTGGATGGTTGTTTAGCATTCAGTTGTGGTTTCATTGTAGTTGCTAGGAGAGCCAAACTCATGGTCCTACCACTCCGCCATCTTGACCGGAGCTCCTCTGTTACTACTGTTTTTAAAAGCTGAGTTCCCTTCAGCAGAGGAGGACTTTCCTCAGGGCATTACTGAATGGTGAAATTTGAATACAGAGTTTAGAGACTAGTAAAATCTCTGCCTTCAAAAAGTTTACAATCAAAGTTGGATAACTGTGGAAGGAGGTAAGGCAAACGTCAGAGGCAAATGTATCTAACATCCGGCTCCCCTTTGGCCCTCCCCTCTGCTGTTCTCATCTGTGGGATGCACAGGTCTCTAGGAACAGGGTCGTCAGAGCTTTGATTCTGGGAGGTGTCCAGTTACATAAAAAGCTCATCCTGAACCTGGAGGAGTTAACACTCTGCCTTCTTGGTCCCTCTTGTCATTTCTCACTTCAAACTGGAAGATTTTCACTATAGGAAGGAAATGCATAATCCATGACAAAAGACAAATCATCAGTACAGGGGATGAAGAAGAATGGAGGTCAAATCTGGAATGGGTACCAATGAGAAAAGTGAACGAAGCCCTTACATTTTCCTGTACTGGGTGGCTTTCAAAGCCCTTTCAGAAGCATCATCACAACCCTGTGGAGGCCTCAAGGTGAGTGGTACAGGCCAGGTGGACATTCATGACGGGTTGCTGCTTCTGCAAAATAAGGAGCTTGGGGAAACGGCTACTGTGGCAGCCCCTCCAGGATGGTCTCCATATCCACCTCCTGGAATCATACCCTCGGGTAACTCCTCCCCTTGCATGTGGGCTGGCAACAGTGACACTTAATGACTAGAACATGGCAGAAGTGATGGGATATCTTATGAGATTAGGTTATAAAAAGACCATGGCTTCTGTCTCAGAGACTCTCATTCTCTCTCCCTCTTGGATATTTTACTCTGGGGAAGAGAGTGGCCCTTTTCATGAAGAATCGATGTCTCTGATCAATAGGCAGAGAGGATGTGTGAGGTTGGGCAACAGCCATGTGAGAGAGCTTGGAAGCAGATCTCCCCCCAGATAAGCCTGAGGTGACTGTAGCCAGGCTGTCCCCTGACTGTGTCTTGTTTGTGATACCCTGAGCCAGAGGCATGAGCCTGAGGCATTCATCTGAGCTGCCCCAGGATACTTTTTTTTTTTTTTAATTGAAGTACAGTCAGTCACAATGTATCAATTTCTGGTATACAGCATAAAGTCCCAGTCATGTATATATATATACATATATTTGTTTTCATATTCTTTTTCATTAAAGGTTATTACAAGATACTTAATATAGTTCTCTGTGCTATAAAAAATAAATTTGTCTTTTTTATACATTGGTTAACATTTGCAAATCTCAAACTCCCAAACTTATCTCTTTCCACCCCCTTTCCCCTGGTAACCATTAGATTGTTTACAATGTCTGTGAATCTGTTTCTGTTTTGTAGATGAGTTCAAAACATTGAGTAAGGAAATTAAAGATGACTTAAGGAAATGGAAAGATATCCCATGCTCTTGGGTTTGAAGAATCAATAGTGTTAAAATGGCAATATTGCCCAAGGCAATCTACAGATTTAAAGTGATCCCTATCAAATTACCTAGGACATTTTTCACAGAACTAGAACAAATATTCCTAAAATTTATATGGAATCACCAAAGATCCAGAATTACCAAAGCAATACTGAAGAAAAAGAACAAGGCTGGAGGAATAACCCTTCCAGACTTCAGACAATAGTACAGAGCTACAGTAATAAAAACAGCATGGTACTGGCACAAAAACAGATATACATCGATGGAACAGAATAGAGAGCCTAGAAATAAATCCAAAGACCTATGGTCAATTAATTCAACAATGGAGGCAAGAATATACAATGGAGGAAAAACAGTCTCTTCAGCAAGTGGTGTTAGGAAAATTGGACAGCAGCATGCAAATCAATGAAGTTAGAACACTCCCTCACACCACACACAAAAATAAACTCAAAATGGTTTAAAGACTTCAATATAAGACAAGACACTGTAAACCTACTAGATGAAAACATAGGCAAAAGGTTCCCTGACATAAATCTTAGCAATGTTCTCCTAGGGCAGTCTACCCAGGCAATAGGAATAAAAGCAACAATAAACAAATGGGACCTAATTAAATTTATAAGCTTTTGCACTGCAAAGGAAACCATAAGCAAAACAAAATGACAACCTATGGAATGGGAGAAAATATATGCAAATGATACAACTGACAAGAGCTTAATTTCCAGAATATATAAACAGCGCATACAAATTAATAATAAAAAACCAAATAACTCAATCCAAAAATGGGCAGAAGACCTAAAAAAGCAATTCTCCATTGAAGACATTCAAATGGCCAATAGGCACATGGAAAAAAAAAATGCTTACTATTGCCAATTATCAGAGAAATTCTCCACGATTCTTGATCCACAGAAAATGAGATAATAACCATCGGTGGTTTTCAGGGCTGAGTTTTGCGGCAATTTGTTATGCAGCAATATATAACTAATACAATTGCCTTTCTGTCTTTATAAACTATGCATTACTTTTTTGGCTTATAAAACTAAAACATGCTTATTATTAAAACAGGAAAACAAAGAAAACAAAAAAATTTACCCATAATTTGTAACCAAGAGGTTATCAACATCTTCCACAGAGTAGCCAGAGTGAGCCATTTAAAATGTGAATCATATCAATCAATCCTCTGTCCAAAACCATCCAATGGCATCCCATCCTATTGGAATAGAATTCAAAGTTCCTACAGTGGCCTCCAAGACCAGTATGACCCCCCTGCTGTCCCTATGACTACACTGTGTTTGCTCTTTCCTACATTCACTGAGCTCCAGCAAGCCTAGCCTCTTGATAGCTGTCAGGTCTGTCCTGCATGCTCTTGTTTTGTTTTGCTTTTTTGACAATTAGAAATTGTATATATTTAAGGTCTACAATGTGATTTTTTGATATATGTATACATGGTGAAATGCTTACCTAATCAAACTAATCATACATCACCTCCCATAGTTACCTTCTGTGTGTGGGGTGGGGGGCAGTGAGAACACTGTAGCTCTACTCTTTTAGCAAATTTCAAGTATACAATACATTATTATTAACTGTAGTTACCATGCTGTATATTAGGTCTCCAGAATTTATTCATTTTGTAACTAGAAGTTTTTACCCTTTGGTCAATACATTTCCATTACCCCCATCCCTCCAGCCTCTGATAACTACTATTCTACTCTCTGTTACTATGAATTTCTTTGTTTTAGATTTCACATGTAAGTGAGATCATGCAATAGTTGCATTTCTGTGTCTGGCTTACTTCACTTAGCATAAGGTCCTCCAGGTTCACGTTGTTGCAAATATCTGATAAGGGGTTAATATTCCAAATATATAAGGAATTCATACAACTCAATAGCAAAAAACTCTAACTAACCAGATTAAATAATGGACAAAGGACTTGAACAGACACTTTTCCAAAGAGAACATACAAATGGCTAACAATGTATGAAAAGATGCTCAATGTTCCTAATTATCAGGGAAATGCAAATCAAAACCATAATGAGACATCACTTCACACCTGTTAGGACGGACGTTATTAAAGAGTCAATAGATAATAACTGTTGGTGAGGATGTGGAGAAAAGGGAACTCTTGTGGGCTGCTGACAGGATTATAAATTGGTACAGCCATTATGAAAAACAGTACTGAGTTTCCTCAAAAAATTAAACATAGCATTACCAGATGAACCAGCAATTCCATTTCTAGGTATATATCCAAAGGAAATAAAATCACTATCTCAGAGAGGTATCTGCACTCTCATGTTTACTGCAGCATTATTCACAGTAGCCAAGATAAGGAAACAACCTAAGTGTCCATCAACAGAAAATGAATAAATAAAATATGATATATATTTGGATGTGTTTATTTTCAGGTTTGGGGTTTTTAGACAAGTGAGTAATCAATAAGTGCCTTAAGTTTTATAATAATATCAACTGCTGATCTTAAAATATAAAATTAAGCCTTAAAAAAGAAAGAAACCCTTCCATTCACTGTATGTCTTGAGTGCTCTTGCTCCAGGGTCATGTACTTGCTTTTTTTTTTCCCCCGATATGTTCTTTCCCCAGATAGTCGTAAGGCTTACTCCCTCACCACATTCATCTCTCACGTGTGGCCTCCTTAGGTCTCTGTTCAAATCTTACTCCATGGAGACACTTTCCCTGGATATTCATCTAAAACAGCCGCCTTCACCTACTCTCCCCATGCTTTACTCCACCTCATCGCATTCTATCATGCTATTTCCTGCTACTTTTTGTGTGACTGTCTCTCTCCCATTAGTGTTGCTTCTCCAGGTGCACAGATATTGTTCTATTCACTGCCGTTGCCTCAGTTCAAGAAATCTATGAATGCTATGACTAGTGATTGTATTCCTTTTCGTTCTTCATTCTCCCTCTCTTTTTCTCCCTCTACACAGCTTTTCAGATGTTTAGGTAGTTTTGTTTTACAAGCAGAAAATGAAACATAATTTAAATAGGTAAAAGGACAATTTTCAGATTTTTAGAATTTTTATAACATAATTTCTATATAATATTTTATCACAAGAATGGAAATCCCTGAAGACTAGGGATGGCATAAAAAAACCAGGTAACCTTTCTGTGCTGCAGTCTCCTCACCTGGAACACAGAGATGCCTCAAACACATGAAATGAAATAAGGCAAGGACCTCACTTTGCACGGGGGCACACAGTGAGGAATCAATAAATGGGAAAGAAACAGGAATCCCACCTCAGGAGTTTCAGTGAGTATTGTAAATGACAAAGATATTTATTGGAGGTGTCCTTGGAGGAGGGTTTACAAAAAGAAACACATATGGCAAAGTTCTTTGTCCATTCATCTCCTCATATCTTCTGTCCCCCTTTTTTTGGTTCCATACATTCCTCTGACTGGTGTAACATTTTTAATTCTTCCTTTCTTTCAATGTAAATCAAGCTATTTCCTCCACTCCTTTAGATGTAGTGCCCCCCACCCCCAACTCAGTAGTTCATCCTGATGAAAAATACTTGAGGATGGGGGAGAGAGAACAGGAATGTCAAGGAAAGACTTGAGCAGAGTTTTCCTGGGATACAAGGAGTGTTACTGAAGTAAGAGACAGAAAAAGGCATTGAAAACGCACATGTTTGTATATATTTTTCTATCACATCATTTTATATTCATTATAACGTATTTATTCCTAATTGTTAAACACTTATTTTCAGAGTTTTCACTATTCTTAATGTTGCTGTGCTGAACATCTTTGTTCATTACTTCCAATTCTGATTCATCTTCTAGAATGGTGCATTAGTTGGGGTTCAGAAATGAAACAGAAGGCACACTTAAATGGGATAACTGAGGACTATTTAGAAAATGTGAGCAGCATTAAGCAGGGGACTATCAAGAATTGGTGAACAACTGGGAGGTGTCATCACCCCTAGGTCCAAAGGGGCAAAGAGAGGGAGCAGTGACTGGAATTGAGAAACAGAAGTGGAGCGGAAGCTGTGGAGGTGGCTGGAGCCGCAAGAGATGGTCACCTAAGATGAGCTGTGGCCTGCCCCAGAGGAATTCAGCTACTTCTGACACATGGCCTTGCAGGAAACGATATGTTCCCACTTTTCTCTCTTCCCATTCTCTGATCTCCTCTGTGTGCTTTCCACTGGCTGATTCCAAGTTGAAGTCAGAATACGAGGGAGCCCATGATGCAGAAAGGAAGAAAGGTAGAAAGTGGATCTGGAGGACCTACTGAAGAATATCCGTCAGAGAAGGACCTCTAGAAGTACAATTTCTAGGCCAAAGGGCATATCAGGTATAAAATGTTTAATATAAATACTGCCTTAGATTTTTAAAAAATACAGTTTACCTTCTATTATAGAGGCTTCTATGTGTTTACCAAAGTCTATTTCCTCTTCCCTCTGGAACATAAAATAGACTATGTTTCCCAGTCTCCCTTGCAATTAGGTGTAGCCATGGGACTGACTTCTGGTCAATGGGGTATAGATGGATGTGACAGATGCGCCTTCCAGATCTAGACTGTAAAAACCTCCCATGGGCAATCCTCCATGTTCCTTTTCTTTCATGTTCATGTTAAGTAAAAAAACAACTCTGATGACCTTGGCAATCACATATTGAAGCTACACAATGGCAGATACCTAGGTCTTACTGTTTAGAGGAGGGCTACTGTGGACACATGCATTTAACTGTGACGTTAGTGGGCCTAAACTTGTTTGTTGTTATGCCACTGTAGCTAACACTTCTGATACCATACATCACATTCCTGCATCTCCTCAGCCCACCTGTGATTTCAGCTGCCACTAAAGTGATCTACAAAAACTTGGACAGACTGTGTTGACCATATCCCACCTCAAATATACACTGAGCATCTTTCTACATTTCGTCCAAGGGTCTTCTCTGCCCCTGCAAGAACCTCCTTGGCCTGCACACAAACAAATGCATCATGGATAAACAAGAGTATTAACATCTTCAGGAGCAATCCTCAACCAATGGGGTCAGGAGTGGGTCAATAAATTCTCCAGTCTCCACCCTTCACGAAAATAGTTCTAGGAGGCAATCTGTATACAATTCCTGCATAATTGAGCACATAGCAGTGACCCTGATAACACATTTTATATTATCCTTTCCCTCTTCCCTTTCTCATTCTCCTAATTCCTTCATTCTTGCCTCCTCGGATCACTTTCCAAATAAACTACCAGCACTCAGGTCTTTGACAGCTTCTGCTTTTAGAAGAACCCAAACTACAACAGACATTGATAATTCAGGGTTTATCTATTATAACTCCTAGAATTACTGTAAGACATAAAGTAAGTAGTATTATAAGTGGGATGCTGTCATAACAACATGGAAAAATGGGCACTGATGTAGCAGTCAGGGAGGGGTGGTGAGGAAACTGATATTGGAGGCTGGAAAATAAAAAACATATTATGTAGTGGCAAAACACTTGGTGAAACTGTTCTGTGGTGACTTGGAAGAACAGACTATGTGTTAGTGAGCCTATAGCTTGAAGGGCAGGGGTTGCCAGAAATCAGTATAATGGAATATGTTGGCTTCTATCTTCTACTTTCAGCTAATTATTGCAAAAAACAGATAACCATGGGTGAATAGATAAACAAGATATGGTATATACATACAGTGGAATATTATTCAGCCTTAAAGAAAGGATATTCTGATCCATGCTACAGCATGGATGGACCTTGAAGAAGATGTTATGCCAAGTGAAATAAGCCAGTCACAAAAAAAGATAAATATGTAAAAAAGGATTCCACTTAGATGAGGTAACTAAGTTATCAAATTCATAGAGGCAGAAAGTAAATGGTGGTTGTCAAGGACTTCGGGCAAGGGATAATGGGGAGTTAAGTGTTTAATGGCTACAGAGCTTCAGTTGGGGAAGATTCAAAGAGTTCAGTGGGTGGCTGGTGATGATGTTTGTGCCACAATGTTAAGTGAAATTAAAGCCAGTGAATGGTACATTTACAAATGGATAAGACAGTACACTTTATTATGAATATTTTACTACATACAATAAAAAAGGAGATAACCTTGGAATGGAACTGACCAGTTTATTCACAGGATAAAAAGGGATTAGAGAGCTCAGAAATTTGGGACACCAAAGGTCGGAAAAGCTGTTGCATCTAAGCCCCAAATAATGAGATAAGATAAGTGGAAAAGGATTTATGCAACAAAGGCCCGTAAAACTCAGCCCTGTGGCAAACATCAGATCAAGAGCATGGCCTTTCCACCTGTACCATAATTCTAGACAGCTTCAAGAAAGTCATCACTGAAGTGAGACAAGGAAGGGAGGATTGATAAAGCAAAGAAATAAATCAGGTCTGAAAATCATCTTAGGAGAGAAGTTTGGGTATGGTTATCGATACATGAAACCGAATGGAAGCAAATATATCAGAGGCTGACTTTGTCTTTTAGACCATGGTGATTGCCAACAAAACCCAAGCCTGGACTGAAAAGTCTGAGGCTGAAAACTACCTTCAGGCATCAAAATGTATGCCAGCTTGAAGTGTGCAGTGAAAACTGGATAGCCCGAAAGGAGGGTTTTTCCCTTGATAGTGACTTTGAAAATTGACAATAAGGAGTTCTCAGAAGGTAGAACCAGAGGCCAGGAGCAGTGGGTAAGAGAATTGTTCCCAGAGTGCAGAATCAGGGTCTAACCAAGGTCAAGCCCTCCCTACCAGGGTCAGCAACCTCAGAATGCCAGCCCAGTGGGATTACATGATTGCAGATACTGGGTAGAGTCTGTGGGATTCATCCCCACTCCTTCATTGTCTGCACAGGAGTATTTATTGTTTCCATCCTCTCCCTGCCCATCAGTGAGTGGATGTGTTGAGATGAAATGCAGGGGAAGATCATTTATCTTTTTAATTGAAAGGTTGCTGGACCACAATGAGCCAAAGCTAGATGGATGGCATGGACTGTACATATTCTGGAAGTGCAGAGCTTTGAGATGGGTACAGTGGCTGGTTGGGACTTCTGAGTTGTTCAAAGTTCTCTAGGGAAGAGCAAATGTATTCTATGTGTGATAATGAGAGTCAAGTGGAAGTGCTAATTATGTTCAAGACTTTGATGACCCGTACTTGTTTTTCTTCACACTGGGTATACAACTAAACTACAATTCCCAGCTTCCCTTGCAACTAGGTGTGGCCAAGTGACTGAGATCTGGCCTACGGGGATGTAGGAAAAACTGATGTACGCAACTTCTAGGAGTGACCCTTACAATCCTCCAAGGGGGTCATCTGTTCTCTTTCTGGAGTGCACGAATGGGCACATCTCCCAGGAAAAACTTGAGAGTCACTTGTTGAAGATGGCAGAGCCACAAAATGGAGAGAGTCTGGGCCTCTGAATCACACTTGAAGGAAAGGTACCCCATCAGGAACAACCTCACTGGACTGTGTGATACAAGCAAGAAATAACTTTCGTTGTGACAGCCATTGATTTTTTTTTTTCCTACCAGGGTCTAGATTTACCTCCACTGATATACTATTATAAATATAATATATGCTTGATTGTAGATGATTTGGTGAATCCAGAAAATAAGAAAAAGAAAATAAAAACCCTGCTTTTCCACTCCCCTGAGTTAACCACTTTGATATTTTAATGTTTTTTTACTGCCATTTTTCTATGGTTTTTTTTTTCTTTCATAAAAACATTCATAGGTCTTAGGTAGAAATATTATGAAGAGAGTTTTGGTGACAAAAGATATTTCCCAATCCAAATCTCTAACTGCACAGCTTATTCAACATGGGTTTTAAAAATGTAAACTCTATAGTTAAAATCATTAACAATAAAAATAGACTCCAACAAATTTTTCTTATCTTTCTCATATTCAAACTTGTTATGAAGCAAGGAATTATCTATTATTTTCACCATTTCACCCTCAGCGAGCAACACAGGGATGGCACTAAATAACTATCCCTTGAATAAATAGACACACCAATCAATGGATGAATGAATGAATGAGCACAATGCTACTTCAGTATAATAGGAAAAAAGCTGTTAAATTAATCATCCCAGCAGCATCTAAACCATGTAAATAGTTCCATTTTAGAAGGACTGCACCAGTTGTTTTAAGCATACGTCACACACGCTAAGATATGCTTTCTGAAGGGTGAAAGGAAGAATATGGGTGATGAAAATATTTATTCTTCCTAAGGAAAGAGCAGCAGAAGAAATAATAATAGACTACTGGGCCACACCTTTGCCCCAGACTACCGTAACCACCTAACAAGGTATCAATATAATCCAAATGGATTCTTGAGTTTACAGGCTAAACAGAAAGGTATGACCTTCATATCTATAACTTGAATTCTCCATTCTAGAATTCCTAACATGATTTTATCTCTCCATTAAGTATAGTACATACTCAAGTAATTTTTTTTTTTTTTTTTTAAGGAAGGCCCTTTTTAAATTTGAGGACTTTTTAAAGACAGACAATTGGGGAAAAATTCTTAGGTCACAACTTTCCAAAACTATAGATACTGTTCCCAAGAATTCTTACATATAATGTTTCAGAGAAACTTTAGGTCAACCTGTTATCTTCCTCTTTTGATTATTCCTTTTGTTAATTTTCCTTATATTGAAAGGGTGTTTCCTCTTTTTATTTAAAATTCAAAAATTTTGCCAGTTTGTCTATGTGTGGGTTTGCCAGTTTTCATCAAATGTGACACAGTGAGCTCTGTCAGTTTGCTTATTTGTCTTTTTTCAATTCAGGTAGGTTCCTTTCATTATCTTAATCATAGACTGCTTGTGTGTGGCTGCCTCACTCCAGGGGCCTCCTATAATCAGAGACTATGTCTTAGCCATATGTATATCTTCAGTCTTTGGCACACAGTAGACATGCAGTGATGGGTGATTGAAGTACTGAAGATTAGAGTTGTTTGGAAAAATCTCCAGTAAAGGAAGTATCAATCCATTAACAGGATGCTGTTTTACTGCATTTGACATCCATGTGATTTCTTAGATCTACATGGACCACAGTGATTGTATACAGCGAAACTCTGGCCAGGTAACTTGCTTTAGGTAATGGGACATTAGTAAGTGTGATGCTAGCAGAAACCTGAAGAGCATTTGTATATTGATGCTTGCTCTCTTCAGATGCTTAGGGAGCTCTGAGATTGCCATGTAAAGACGATAAGCTAGAAGCCTACTAGAAGATGCGATGCCACACAGAGCAATGATGAGCTACCTCAACTTAGACACCACCTCTTCCCCTCTAGACCAACTGGTTTACCGACTCCCAGACATCTGAGTAAGATCATCTCTGACTACCCGGGTTCAAACAAACTCAACCAGGTCAGAAATACTTCTCACTGTATTCTATGTCTATGAATACAAACTTGTGGTTGCCAAGGGGGAGGGGGGTGGGACAGACTGGGAGTTCGAAATTTGTAGATATGTAGAATAGATAAACAAGATTATACTGTATAGCACAGGGAAATACATACAAGATCTTGTGATAGCTCACAGCGAAAAGGAATGTGACAATGAATATATGTATGCTCGTGTATAACTGAAAAATTATACTCTACATTGGAAATTGACACAACATTGTAAAAAGACTATAACTCAATAAAAAAAGTAAATTAAAAAAAAAAGAAATACTTCTCACTGACCCACAAAACTGTGAAAGAATTCCAAATATTTGCTGTTTCAGGCCACTGATTTCTGGGATAACTTGTTACACAGCAAAAGCTAATTGATACAGGAAGTCACTGAATTATTCCAATTATAAGGTTGACATTAACTGACTTATATTTTAAAAAGATAATTCTAGCTGCTCTGTGAATAATATATTCTTGGGAAGTGGGTCCAAGAATGGAAACAGCAGTTAGGAGGCTATTGTAATAGTCTAGTTGAGAGATTTAGTGGATCTGTTCAAGGGCGATGGAAGATCTCTCTAGGGTGAGAGAAATGAATTCACTTAAAATATAGTTCAAGGAAGAACTAGTTTTGAGGAATTGTTTTTTTCAGAGAGAAAAATGATTTTTTAAAAAGCCCTGCAATGAGAACCAGACTTGTAACATACTTCTTAAGAGGTGTATATGATTCTAGAAGACAGAGCAATGCCTCTCAATTTTAAGTGAAAACAATTTTGAACCTAGAATTCTGTACTTAACCAAAAGATCAATCAAATGTGAAGACAAACTACAAGCACATTCTAACACAGAATGTTAGACTCAGAATGTTTACCTTCCAGGCATACTTTCTGAGGAATTAGTTGAGGAATTAGAAGTTTTTACACTAAAAGATGAAAGACGTAAGCCATAAACTAATCCACAGTCTGTTCAGATACTGTTTGATGGGACTCAGCTACATGATATTCTGTACTCTCCTCTGTACGTCTAGGCCTGGGAGTCTGAAAAATACCTTTTTAAGACTCCACTGCCAGCTGGGTTCTAATTTATTTCACCCAATAGGAGAATTCTAAATGAAATTAGAAGGTAGAAGAGAGATAGAAGACCTTGTGATTCTGGCAGTGGCTTCAGTAGCTTTAATACAACTGCACCAGCCACACTGGTAAGACATCCAGCAGCATCCATAGAGTATGTGTTCCTGGAGCATCAAGAGATTGGAGGCTATGGGCTTCTTCTTAATGGCAGAGGGGAGTGTGGGCTCTGGTGTTTCTGCAGGGTGGTGTTGGCTTCCTGTAGTTACTGTCCCTGGGTAATACCATATTATTCCTTTTGTTCCTTCTTCCCTTTCAACATTTTAGTAACAAATTATCTCAGGGAGAAATTCATTCTTCCCTGCTTTAATTATCTAGAGTGGTTTCTGTTTTTTTGGCCTGGGAACTGAATGATAGCATCCAATGAAATGAAATCATACTCTGAAAGCCATTTCAATAGGCCCCGGAAGTAATCAATCAGTTTTATATGTAGGAAGTCAACAAGCTCTAAGAGCATCTCCAAGAAAAAGAATGGAGTCATATCTAAGCATTAGAAAGGAAAGTCTAAGGAATATGATAAATAAATCATGTATTTCACCTCTGAAAAAGAAAATATTAACTACAGGAAAAACAAAAGTCTAATAGTAAAGTCATGGTGAAAATGTAAAGCAAACTAAAATGTAACATGATTTTAAGACTCTGATGCAGTATAACACATTCATTCCATTTAACCTAGATTCTAGGATCATCCTTCTTTGTGTGGTATAATGGTCATGTCCTCAGACTCACAAAGAAAGGAAATGTAGGAAGATGGACCATTGCCCCTTGGCACCCCCATAAGATTATGGGAGTAAAATCTCTGAGGGGGGAATGAGACAGGAGGGAAGGGGGCAGGGCACAGCCATTCCAGGAATGATAGCAATCAACACCAAAATGGTGAAAAATTCAACTCCCAGTAGGCCTTAAGACTCAAGATGGTGGAAGATTTGACTTCTAGTAGACCTGGAGCCTCATTATATGCTCATTGTAAAATTAATATGTTAAATGGCACTCCCACAGGCACCACGACAGCTCCAAGGCTAACCATAAAAGGTCAAAGAGTGGGCAGTGGCCAAATTTCTAGGAATCCCAGCCCCCTCTCTAGAGTAGTTAGAATGGCCCTCCCACTTATTAGCATATGAAGCTACTGAGCCCATAAAAACTGGCAACACCAGGCCTCATGGCTGCCTCTCTCTCTCTCATCTTCAGAGATGGCCTGCACTCTGTCTATAGAGTGTGTACCTACTTCTGCTTTAACCTGAGCACCCAACCCCCACACCTCGTGGCCTTTCACCTTTTGAAACAGCCTATACTCTATGCAGTATGTATCTCTCTAAATAAATCTACCTTTACTAAACAAACAAACAAAAACAGAAAGGAAATGTAATCCTAGAATATTCTTGGCTCTGTGTGAGTAAATAATAAACAACATTGCTTGTTCATTTCATCTTTAAAAATAAGTCCATTAAAAACATGAAAGACCTATATATAATTATGGTTACAAAACCATAATGTAAATGCAAGGGTCTGAGGACAGGAACTGGGGTTTGGAAGGATAGAGATTTCGGCAGGG
This sequence comes from Camelus dromedarius, assembly GCF_036321535.1. Classification (NCBI taxonomy): domain Eukaryota; kingdom Metazoa; phylum Chordata; class Mammalia; order Artiodactyla; family Camelidae; genus Camelus; species Camelus dromedarius. The sequence goes on from NC_087445.1 coordinate 33,657,851, forward strand.
ATACCCTCGTTTTATACATAGAGGGTCAAGAAAAGCTGTTGGACAATGATGACATAAGACACAAGATACCCTAATATATCATTAATGCTACAAAGTATACTAGAAGTAATAGTAGTAAAAATGCAATACGATTTGGAAGTGGAAGAGGGGTAGCTGAAGTGCGCTAAATCTTTTTCTTAATAAGAATATGAATATTTCTAAAATCAAGGAATTAAGGAATCCAGTTATTAGTATATTATTTAGGGTTAAGTATTTAGGGAAATGATCTATGTAGCAGAATTAGGGTTCAGCAGGGGTGAAATGGGGGTTATACTTTTTTTTTTATTAGTAACTCTTTACTATTTTAATGATCAAGTATCCCTTTGATAGGAGACATTATTTTAAAGAACACTGCACCAGGGAAGGAGGGTATAGCCTGTTAACACTCCTATTTATATGTTTCTTAACTGAGCTTCATCTTCATGTACAGAATGAAAGAGTTGAATTAAGTAATTTGTGGTGCCTCAAGCTGTAAAATACTAGGTATCTTTGAAGAATGGAATTCATCTCTCCTAGAAAAAGACTTCTGAAAGCATCTTTACATCCCTGTATCTTTTTTCCTAGCTGAGGATCACACTTAGAGACAGCCATTGAAAATACTGAGTTTTGATCATGGCAAATAGAGTACAGTCCATTCAGCAAGTATTTATGATAGACCTTTGAGAGTACCAAGTTCCAGAGCTGTTGTTTGTCAAATTAGAAAAAATCTAAATCAGCATCATAATAATTCATACCATGTAACTAGGGGTAGGCAAAGCCCAAGTATGTACTTGAGGAGGGCAAGTCTATAAACTGACATGGACATATTAAAACAAAACAAAATTTCCTGAGTGGAGTTTTCTTTCCTGATTCAGGGTGACCAAAGGTGACATTATCCCCCTGAAAATGCCTGTGTAGGAAACACTGATAATGTTTAATTGTGTATTTTGTTTAAAATTGATGCATATATAAAATACTAAAAAGATCTAAATCACTTATTATTTTCTTTACGTTTGTCAGGTATAAAATTCCCCCCCAAATTAAAATCTGCACTCTATTATTTTTTTCATGCCCTTTTAGCAATTATTCTGGCAGAGGCCTGCCAAGTGTTCTGGAGTCATTTAGCTTGTTGGCAAGGCAGCTCTGTCCATTCACTGAACCCTGCAGGCAAGGAACCTATTCCCTTTTCTTCCATCTGCCACATCTACTTTGAATCTGGTGGGTAGTAACTATCCCTTCCAAAATGAAAACCACCCCCCTTCAATCTGTAGGTCGTCATTATATCCCATTCCAGAATACTATGCTCTTGTCATCATAGACTCTTATTCATTATAACACGGAACAGTAGCAAAATCTATAAAAGGATTTCCCATCCACTTAGGTGCAGTCAGCTTGGACCAGAAAGCATCTACTGACCAGATGGCCTCTTGTATGCGTGCTTGCATTATCCCAGAAAACTCCAATTTTCAATCATCTTAATCATTTTTGACTTAAAATATGGTAGGTAGTTGTCCTTATTGTCTGATCCTTACAAGAATAAGTTTAGCAGAGTTGTCTCTGCAAGGGACTCTTGCCATTGTGGTGTTTGTTTTTCACACTGAGAAATTATTTCTCTCCATGCCAGGAAGTGGCTTTGTCTTTAAGCACACACACCTATGTTTGTGTATCCATACATGTGGTGTTACTCTATGAATTCATGGCAGTATTTGTTTCAGTCAAGTTCATCATATCTCAGCATCATGCATGTCTCATGGAAGGCCTCTTTTTCACCTTCTTTCACTTTCTAAGTATTGGGAAGAAAATGAATTCCTAATGAACGGCTTTGCGGGATTAGCTAATTCCAGGACTTGGCTTAATTTTTCATTTGCTCTGATGGAGCAAGATAAATTAGCAGGTATTTTTCTGCTGAAAAAGCTTCTTACATGTCATATCTGCTGTTTGGTGTTGGTGTGTTCTTATAACAAGATTGCTACCGAAAATGTTGCTTATAACTTTGCAGGTAAACCCTGCAGGGGCAACTTGAAGAGGAGATACTTAGCTCCATAGGTTCTGTCAGTGAGGCATCTCTGCTCAGTGTCTCTGTTGAAGCTTCTTGGTCCATCCTAACCTCCTACATTCACCATATGCCTCAATTTGCTTTCCCTTTCACAGCACCTCCGCTACTGTTTCAGTCCTTACCCAGCTGCCATCAGCATTAATAGGTGCTTAGTGATTGTGCAGTCAGCTGAAGTCTCTGCATACTTAGTAGGTGGCCAGCATAGATAGCAACAAGTGAGAATGACAACCCTGCAGACTTCTTCAGCTAGAGGTGAGAGTCCCTCAACTTAAGGCACATATCAGGTAATAATATTTCAGTCTCCAAATTATACAAATTAGTTCTCAACCTCCCTCCCACAACTGTGAGCGGAAACTTTACATTGGCATGAAGGAATGGTTGCAGTATGACTTAGGGAGGCCTGGTCCAGACAGATACCCTGGAAGGGACTTTAGATGTCACATATTTCCACGCTACGCTTCTGCAAAGGAGGGGAGTAAGATGAAGAGAGAGGATGGAAGTCATGCCCTCCTGGAGCCACTGGGCCAAAACTCAAGCTCAAGCATTTTAACTCCTAAACCACAATCTTGTCTCTACACTACCTTGCCTCTTTCACTCTCCTTTCCCATCCTTTGGTGCATAGAGTAATGAGGAACCCATTTTCAAATGTTTATGAATCCTACACGATTCTTGACAATTAATGGTGGTGTAGGTGGCTTCAGGGAAAGACTCTCAAGCTGCTATCTTTTGTGCTTTCATAAAACTCTTCTGATTTGGCCACTTGGAATTGAAATGAAAAATGGCATCTGCCTTCAGGGAGTTGCTGATGGACATCCTTCTTTTCTGTGAGTATTGGGTGAAAACATGTTGATTGTTTCACTGAAGGCAAGAGGATAAAATAGACATTCATTCAAGCTCCAGCCTAATCATAACATTCACAAATGTGTCATTCTGATATGAGAGGACACCCTTAGAGCACACCTTTAGTGAAGACAGGAATGTTAGTCCTGCAAGACTTGAGCCGGAAATGTAAGAGCCCTGGGATCCATCTCCATGATTCTGGTTCACCCTTGTCCGTGTCTGTTGAAGAGTGACTTAGAAGACAGCTGGCAAGGGTTGGGCATAGTCACGTGAAGATGCCTTAAGGATGATGTTACCATGTTGAGTTTGCCACAGTATTCAGGCCTATAAAACTGAGTTTTCATCCACTGAAAGTAGGGAAGACTCACCCGAACCACACTAGCAGAAAGCAATACAGAAATCCAGAAAATTAGAATCTTTATTTACTAACTCATATTTGGAAATATTCCTGTCTTGTGGACAATAATATTTATGCCTGGACATTTTCTCCCTATTTGAAGATCTCCATAGGCAGCTATGTTATCAAGAAGTTGGCTGTTGAGGATCCAGTCAGATAAAGGGAAGGTAGTTAACATAATCTCATCTTCATCTCTATTCAGGTATATGCCAGTGAAATCCTAATATTGAAGGTCTGCTGGATAAGAGTCCTCTCCCCTGGTCAAATCTGTTTAGGCAATTCGACACTCATCATTGTTATTCTTTGAGTCTATACTTCCATTTCAGACCATCCCCTGTTCTGATTAACATCATTTCTAAGGATTTGTTAATATCTTTATTCTCCTAATAGTTTAATCTTACTGGCTTGGAACCATTCCCTTTTTAAGTTGCCTTTGCATATATTGATTCTAATCCATCAGTGTACACTTTGTACTCTGTCTCTGATCCAGTGTCACTATGTCCAAATTCTTGAGGCATAACTCATTGCCAACTCCACTCCCAATGCAGGTACCAACAAGTGTCCGCATGTAGAAATTTGTTCTTTGTGATATGGTGGATAGCTGCAGCTTGGGAAACCATTGTTTCATTAGAAACAATATCCCAAAGCAGTAATCCAAACCTTAATGCCTGCATTATCAGAGCTATTAATGATTTCCATCACTTTTGCTGTGGTAATTTAGTAGCATAAAGTTTTCTCTAGCACTTTGGGGACCGAGTTAAGAGAAAACAGAATGCAGCTTTGTTGAGGCCACTGAATGGGAACTTAACTAGAAAAACATACAGACATGGTTTATGCAGAGAGGGATGATGCTTTTTTCCCCTCCCGTTAAAAAAAGCTGCGCACTCCAGATAGATCCCTTTAGTGTTAGATCATTTTTATCATGTGCCATTTTTTGGGTCATCTTCTCAGCAGATTATTTTCCAAGAACACTCTCTTCAGAACAGTGTAAGCTTGCTTATGGGGTGAAGGGTATTTGTAATGGAAAAGAAAAAGGATAGAAAGAGAGTCAGTTTTCCTACATAATTTCTAGCCATCACCAGCAGTTAGAATGTTCTCCGAATACCCAAGAAGCACTTAATTGAAACAGCTGTTTCAGAGGGTTCTAATCCAGGAAAGTCAGTGTTGCTTCATGACAGGAAAGAGTAATGAAAGTGATATATAACTTTTGGTGGCAGGAGATGCTTTTGGCTAAATGGGAGGCAGATTGAGATAAAACTAAGTCTAGTGAGTTCTGAAAGCTAAGTTGGGAATAACATCATTGAAGTTATAGAGCTGGGAATTGGGAGACGTCTGTATTTATCATCACCAGCCTCAGTTCTGATCTAAAAACTGTGCACACATATTAGTCCTTTACCCAAGGCTAGTCTCTGCCCGATACAGAACCATGGACACATCACTTTCTCTCCTGGAGCCTTGGTTTACTTATGTATACGTAGTTGAGATATTTAACTTTATATTTAGTAACCTGAATATTTAAATCTTTTATCCTCTACAAATGGAGTTCAAAAATGCAATTTTCAGAGACTTTCACATGCATTTCACCAGGAAATCCAGTTCATCTCTATATTAATCAGTAGTGATTTCGGCCACAAGTAACAGAAACCCTAAGAGTGCCTTAAATATATAAATGCTTATTTTTCTTGCATAACATCAATTCTAGGGGCAGGCAGCTGCTGGCTTTAGTTCAGTGGCTCAATTATGTATGTGTACATACACACACAGTTCCAAATATGTTAATTCTAAAGGGAAGACAGGAGGATGAAATGGAGAGCAGCATGTCAGTAAATATAAGTTACTGATTGTATCAGTTTGCTAGGGCTGACTTAATAAAGTACCACAAACAGGGTGTCTCAAACAACAGAAATTTATTGTCTCACAGTTCTGGAGGCTACAAATGCAAAATCAATGTTGATACCTATGAGGGCTGTTAGAAAATGGTCTGTCCAGGCTTCTCTCCTTGGCTTGTACATGGGTGTCTTCCTTCTATGTGTGTCTGTCTCTGGGTCCAGATTTCCCCTTTTTAAATGGACACCAGTCATTCTGGATTAGAGCCCACCCTAATGACCTCATCTTCACTTCACTAATTATATCTGGAACAATTCTATTTTCAAATAAGGTCACATTCAGAGGAACTGGGAGTTAGAAATTTAATGTATGAATTATAGGAGGACACAATTCAACCCATAACACTGACATTAGGTTATAATTCCTGTTTGGGGTGAAAAATTGTGAGTTTTCATTATACTGTTAGAATAATTAAATGAGGATTATGCTTGGAGTAACAGTTGTCATGAACCAAGGACTATGATTAACCCAATTTTGTGAACCTGAGTTCACAGAAACAAAAACCAAGAAAGAAAACTAACTCGGACACTCATTCTCATTCATAATAATACGTCCGAGTCTTCAGGCATGACTGGACCCCGGGCTTCAAACTCTGTTAAGAGTCAATCCATTGCCATCTCTGATCTCTGTTCTCTGCCTCAATTCTCAGGCACCACGGTGTTAGCTCCACGCCATGCTCCTCTACAGGAGACAATTTCACTCCCCAGGGTTACACTCAAAGGACTATTCAAACATTTTCAACACTCTGCTGATTTACTCTCATTCATTTTCCCAAGATGAGAGCCTGTCCCCTGGAGGGCAGAGAACAGGTAACGTGCAATGCTGCCAGCACACTGGCACAGACTTGGTCTCCACACTGCTTCTCACCCATCCAGTACCAGTGTCTGCCCTCAGAGTTACTGTGATGCTGGAGTCTCACTGCCCTTCCTACTTTTGGGCCTTTGTCAGAATCGCTTGGTTTATCTAGGCAGGTTTCCTTCATTTTTGGGGAATGGAGCTAAAGTCTTAATATGTTTTTCCCAGTAGATTTCCCCTGGAATTTCTAGGCAATATGAATATCACCCTCCCCAATCTCTGCACAGCAAGAAAGATTGGGATGGGTGGTCTTTGAGGACACACACAGAAAATAAGAGATCTTATTACACATTTTCTCCAGGGTTCTGGGTACTACTACCTGCCTTATATTTCTTAAACAAGGTGGGCCTCTCAGCAAGCTTTTTCTGTAATAAAGAAAATCTTTCTTCGAGTGGCAGTCTGTCTCTGGCCCTATTTAGAGAAGTGACTGGTATAATTTCTTTTTTTAAAGTTTTGCCTCATCAGGTACCCTGAAATATAGGTCAAATTAGAAGACTAGAAAAATAATCTCAAAGTTTCTGTTTTCTAGATTTTATTTTATTATCTCTCATGAAATTATGAACAGTTTATATCAATTTTGTGAGTCTCATATGAAATCTGCTACTAAAACAAATACAATATTCTCAGCATTTTCTGAGTTTTTAGGCTACATGGGATTTTTAAATTGCTAAAGCCTTTAAATCAGTCTTTAAGATGGTCTCGATGGATCCCTGCCTCCGAGTGTTCACACCCTGTGTCATCCCTTCTTATACTGTATCAGGGTTGGTCTGTGTAATCAATAACATACAGCAGAGGTGATGATAGTTCGAAGGACAGGTCATGAGGAACCTTGTGGATTCTGCCTCGCTCTCTTGGATTACTTGCTCTGGGGGAAGCCAGCTCCCATGACCTGAGGATGCAGAGGTCCACCTGGAGAGGAAAGAGGTCTCCTGCCAATAATTGGAAAGAAAGGAGACTTCCTGCCAACGGTCATGTGAGTGAGCCCTCCTGGGACTGGGTTTTTCAGCTCCAGTTAATCCTTCAGATGATGCAGCCCCAGTTGTAGAGATTCTGAGCCTGAACTGTCGGCTAAGTTGCTTCCACATACTTGACCCACAGAAACTGTGTGATATTAAATGCTTGATGTTTTAAGCTGCTAAGTTTTAGTGTAATTTGTTATGCAGCAGTGGATAACTGATACGAACTCTAAAACTGAACAGAAGAGCTGTGCAGAAGTAAAACATAAACACTGGAGTTACATTCTGGACTAGAGATTGGTAGAGTTAGCTTAGTCTTTGCTCTGGTTCAGCTGGAGATTAACTGTCTAACCTCAGGAAAGGTTGTCTTCTGATTGTGATACTCTGTAGTATATTATTCATGCCTTATTCATCTCTCTATTGCTAACTCCATTACAGTACTTGACCCGACGAAGGAACTTGATGAATTCTGGTTGAAGGACTAACTGAAGAAATGATGAATGCTTCTGTTTCCTCACTTAGATAAAGGTGAGGGCTCATTGCTGCTTCATATTCCTCTTCAAGATTTGGTCAAATTAAGTTAGAGGATACAAGACAAGAAGGGTTAGAGTATTTTGACCTAGAAGACAAGAGTGCTGAGAGAGGCCATCATCTCCAGGAAGACGCGGAGTGATAGATTCTCACCATCATTATGCTTCAGTAACAGGGTACTTGTTAAATACACTTTGGTACGATGACATAATGGAACATCATGCAGTATTGTTTCATGCAGCCATTTGAAACCATATTGCAGAACTGTATTTTGCAACTTGAAGAGATGCTTATGATATTTTGATTAGAACAGAGCTTGACACATTGTCTTACTATTTGTTGAGTAAATGAATGAACAAAGATTCAAGAGTACACTCTATCTTTAATATAAAATATTAATATATCCATATATGTAATGAGATGGTGAAAACCATATCTAGCGAAGTATTTCTGTTATGAATACTCTATATTTTGGGAATCTGTTGGGAGGGTGGTGGTGTAAGGGTTGGAGTTAAGGCCTCTAATGGTATGCTTGAATAAAAATTTATGATCAGTAAGTTGTCATCTAAAGAGACTAGTTAATTGGATTTTGTTTGTTTGTTTGAGATAACAGGCATAAACAAACTTGAGACAGAGCTGAACTGCTCTATGAAATGGATTTGGCTTTGTATGGAAATAAGTAAAATATGTTTAAGTTATTTTTAACGTCCCCTGCTATGAGGAATTGTATATAAGGAAAACACCTGGACCAGGATTCGAACATTTGCACTATAAACTACCCACAGTCATTAACTAACAGAGTGACTTTAGTTAAGATTCACCATCTCTCTGGGCCCTCATTTCCTCATTTGGAGAATGGAGTCATATTTTAAAGATTCTCAAATATATAGTTCCAAATATATAGTTCACACGATACTGTGGAAAAGACCAAGAGAATGATTGGTGAGTATAAAATACACTGGATATAATTTTTAAAGTTGTTATAAAATTCCACTTCAAATTTTAGAATATTTGGGGGTTTTGTGGTAGGACTATCTCCATTAAATTGTGTGTGTGTGTGTGTGTGTGTGTGTGTGTGTGTGTGTGTGTGTGTGTGTGTGTGTGTGTGTGTAAAGATAATAAACTGTCATCTGGAGTCTCCAATTCAAGCTATTCTCCATTTTAGAAGGAGAATATAAAGATGCTTGTATACTTTTTGAGCAAAGGAAAAGAAATCTCTTTTATTTCTATCATCATTCTTAAGTGAGAAAAGTGTCAGCATTTTTAGGATTGTCATGGCTTCCTGATATGTCTCAGAATAAGAGGGAAGATTACAAAGAAAGCAACTTAACACTTATCTTGCTCTCTCTTCCAAAGGATTGCTTCTAACATTGAAAAAAAGGGGAGTCTTAGAAAATATAAGCAAACCCTGCTTTACAAAATGCACATACTCCATTTAAAAAGTGCATTTTCTGGATGAGCTTACTTCCAAATCCTACAAGGAACCCATTACAATTTTTTATATAGGCATCTCTGTTTTCACTAATATCTTTATTACTCAGGTTGACTTCCCACCATTCCTTGATCTGAATGTTTTTGCTCCTGTCAATTCCAAGAAGTCAAATGGATCTACAAAAAGAAAGATTTAAAATGATTAAAGATATTAAAAGATTTCAGTGCTGACCTTTAAGGCAATTTTAGAAGTTTCCCAAATATTTTTCCAATAACATCATCCTTAAACAGGGACTTCACCTGTTTTGTTCACTGCTAGAGTGGGAACCCAACAAATACAGATGAAAGAAGGAATGAATAAATAAATGGCAGCTTTGATAGAGATAATGCTAATTTAGATTTAGAAAGTAACATATATATTAAATAAATAATAAATATATTGTTATATATTGCATATTATTATAAGCTATATTTGTTATATATTTGGATTTATTTTAAAATATATTATTTTATTATACATTACATTATTTATATATTATTTATGTATGTTATATATTGTGTATATAATTTATATAAAATATATGTATACGTTTAACATAGTTATCTTCATATGTTTGTTTTGGATTTATTTTTAAATATATCATTCTATTTATTTATATATTATATTATTTATGTTTATTGTATATTGTGTATATTTATATGAAATATATGTATATATTTAACAAAGCTATCTTCTTATGTTTGTTAAAACTTACAGTTCCTTTTAGCGGACCCTCACACATTACTGTATGATACACCTTCAGCACTCCCTCAGATGGTCCTGGACTCATCTGTTTCAGGTTCCAGATATCTCTGAGGTGACCAGCTTTGTAGGTTCCAACCAACTCCACAAAGGTGTCCACCTGAGAGCCTCTTGGCTCCAGCCCCAGGGCTTCTCGTTGATGTCCAAGCATGGTCCCAGCAGTACTGTCCTTGATACTCAGGCAGGTACAGCCACAATGGTGGAGGAGTTACACTCCATGGGGTGAGTTTTGATCAAGTGGGAAGTAGTGGATTCCTTCCCCTTCTCTCCCCAACAGGATGGATGGGGCCAAGATGAAGTTTATTCAGGCTCTTGGGGGATGGTCCAGTCACACTCAGAGGTGGGCAGTTTATAAGTGGCTCCTACTGGCCCTCCCACTCCCCTGCTCTACCCCCCTGTCCCTCACTCTAGCTTCCAGGGAGTGTAGAAGTTGTCTGCACACCTTTGCTTCAGGCTCTGCCTTCTGGAAAACCCAGGCTAAGGCAATTTCTAACATTCAATTTAGGAGGCAGGCTCTATATGTAGTTTTTCTTTTCCAATCCCATATGTCTACAGCTCAACCACCCACTCTATCCTTTCTTTTAAGGAATCAAATGTTCTAGATAAAATAAAAGGAGCAACCTGCGGCAGGGTAATATTCTGAGATGCAGATCTGTGTTCTTCTTTCCCTACTCTCAACCTGGCCTGCACACAGAATTTTCTCCCAAGAGTAGAAGATCCTTGCAGGACTCCTCTTTTTCTGTCAGTTATTTTCAAAAGTAAAACATTATGGAGAGGTGCTAAATGCTCTTAGGGAAGTGAGATAGAGGCAACCTTTGAGGATAATTGGGAAGAGAGAGGTCAAACTGTGCTGAGGTTCTAAAAAGAGAGATCAGAGGCCAGACTGAGTTAGAAGCAACAGTGGGAGTGACATGGGAGGAGCCCAGGACTCATGCCCTCTTTCAGGTCAACCCCAGAACAAGCTTCAAGGTCTTTGAGGATTAGCCAAATGATTGCTTTGAAAGGCAAGGACCCAGGCACCGGGGTTCCAGCCCTTGGCAAAGACTCTGAGATATCACATATGTGTGGCAACTGAGACCAAGAGCTTCAGAGCAATGCAGACTAGGACCACAGGCAACCGGGCAGTACCCCACCTGATACCTTGGCCTTATCTGAGTCCTTAAGACCTCAGCCTAGTCTTGGGGTGAATTCCAATCATGACTTGACTAAATTTCTCGTCACATTGTGTGGGTTTAAGCAAATAAAGACATGGACTTTCATCACACATCCAGTTTCTGCAGACTGGAATGCATACCTGCAACAAGCTTTTCTTTTTCTATAGTTGATTAATTTTTCCATAGACGAGTTGGCCCAGATCTATACAAAGGCCTTGGTCAAACTTTCACTTCTAGCTTTACCTGGAAAGATAGGGGTGATTTGGGAGGTGTTACCCAGCTCATCACCACAGTCTCAAAGAAAGCTACTTGAACTGTTGAACCGTTTGCATTCTGATTACAAGGATTAAAGGTCAGCTTCAGAAAGTAAAGGCATAAAAAGGATTAGCCAAAGCAAGTGACAGCCCAGCAAGGCAATAAGCATCGTTGGAGTTAATGTTGTGTTACCGCCACTGACTGCTGCAGGTGAGTCTTTGTGGGCTATCCTGTTGAAGGTCATTCTGGGCAGAAGAACTGGCATTTGGATGATTTTGTTTGTAATGAATTCTTTCTCAGAGAATGGCTTTATGCCACTACTTGCTATTATTTTGATGAACAAAAGCCTGGGCTGATGAAGGGCAGTGTGCATGGTGTAGTGTGTGCATGTGTGCATGCATTCTGGCTCGTCATAAACAAAAGCCAGTTATTTCTCAAGGGCCATAGGGGATCCTAAGTGCCCTGCTGAAATAGGCTTATATTTCTAAAAATAGTAGGTCCCATGAAGAAACAATGGAACTAGATTTACCAGCTCTTCTCGCTCTAGTTGCTTATCAAGGAACCTAAGAAATTACACTGTGGTAGCTTGTGTTAAAATTGTAAATGATGAAGGCAATTGCCAAATCAACTTGGATACCCATTTCTTCCCTTTGGCAGGGGTGACTCTTTCTGGAAAAATATCTTACTTCTCTTGGAACCTGCACTAGTATGGAAAGTCACTGTTGACCATTGACTCTAGAGAGGCCGAATCCGAGGATATCAATTAACTTACAACATGCATGTATATTGTGCCAGGCACTATGTAAGGATTTTGCATTATTTTAATCAATCTTCATTACAACTCAGTGAGCGGGGCATATTCAAACTTCTTTAGGTAGATGAAGAAAGTACAGTTACAAAACTACACAGATAATAGGTCAGTGTTGTATCAGTCAGCTATTTCTGCATAACAAGCAAGCATAAAAATCACAGTGGCATAAAACAACAAGCGTATCTATCAGGGGGATAGGGTGGCTTTGCCCCGTGTATCTCATTCTGAATCCCAGGCTGGAGGTGCATGATACCTAAAGTATTTCCTCTCATGCCAATGGCATAAATATAAGAGAGAAATCTCAACCACAAAAGCACATTTCAAGCCTCTGCTTACATCACAACCACTAAAACTCATTAACAGACACAAACTACTATATATAAAAGATATAAACAACAAGGTCCTACTGTATAGCACAGGGAACTATATTTAATAGTTGTAATAATCTATAATGAAAAAGAATATGAAAAAGAATATATATATGTATAACTGAATCACTATGCTGTACATCAGAAATTAACACAATATTATAAATCAACTATACTTCAATAAAAAAAACTTACTGGACAAAGCAAGTCACATGGCCAAGTCCAAGGGAGTGGAGAAGGACATACTTCTCATCACAAGGCCATAATGATGTATGGAGATATGATACTAATACAGGGAAGTGAAGAATTAGAGCCATTAAATTAATGACCACAGTAAATGTTGGAGCCATATTCCAACATAAGTGTATCTCATTCTGAAGCCCAAAGTCTTTTGGTCATGCTGGGTATGGTGAAGAATGTGTTTCTGCCTAATCCAGTTCTTATGGTACAGAATGGAAATGATGGAGAAGGCTATGTGAAGCATCAAAAAGCCATGTGTGGGACGCCTCAGGGCTTAGTCTTTAAAATTGTCCTGTCCTATCTTCTCCTCTCCACATTCATTCTTTTGGTGATCTCATCTAGTCCCATGGGCTTAAAGATCTGTGTGCTGATGCCTTTCATCATTTTAATCTCTAGTCAGGACTTTTCCTCTGAACAGCACATATGCTCAACATCTCCACTTGGATGTCCAATAGGCATCTCTAAACTTAACATGGCCCAAACTGAACTCCTAATCATTTTCCCTAAAATCTGTTCACCTCACTGAGACTCTTCTGCTCATCTCAGTAAATAGAAATCCTATCCTTTCAGTTGCTCGGATTCAAATCCTTGATTCCTCTCTTCCTCTCAGAACCTATATCCCATCCACCAGCAAATCCTGTCAATTCTACCTTAAAAATATTTTCAGAATCTAACCACTTCTCAATGTCTCTATTGCTATTGCCCGACCCAAGTCCTCATTATCTGGCACTTGGAATATATTAGTGGCCTCTTAACTGGCTTTCTGCATCTGTCCTTTCCCCATATACTTATTTCCAACAGCCATCAGAATGATCTTTTAAGATGTAAGTCATATCTGCTTATTCTTCTACTCAAATTTTTCATGACCTCATAGCTCATGGAGACTATAGGACAAACTGTTATAATGACCTATAATCTGCCTCTCCCCCATCTCTCTCTGACCTCATTTCCCATTAGGATCTAACTCTCTACTCTTTTCCAGGCATTTTGGCTTTCTGGTTAGTTTCTAACATTCAGGCTTGCTCCCACCGCAGGGCCGTTGCTCCTGTTATCCTCTCTATTGTCTACAAAGTTTTTCCTGCAAATATCTAAATGGCTTTGCTCAAATGTCACCTTCTTAGTGAGACCTTCCCTGAATACTCTATTTACTATTAAAATATCCACCTCTCCCAATCCTGGCATTCCCTATTTTCCATCTCTGCTTTATTTTTGTAGTATTTATCATCCTTTGCTCCTTTTTTACTTGTTTAATTGTCTCTCTCTAGAATGAAAGCTCAGTGAAGGCAGGATCTTTTGTCTGTTTTATGCATTGCTGAATTCTCTGTACTTAGAGTAATGCCTGGCATGTAGGAGGTGCTCTACAAATACTCACTGAATGGATAAGTGAATGTGATGGTGGCAGTATCAGTACTAACTTTATCCGTAGTTGAGCAGTGGAGGTTGTTATTAAACGTGTTTCAGAGCAGAAGGACACTTCTAGAGGTTAGCAAATTGAGGCACGCATCCCTTGTGATGCAGATTAAAAGAAAATGTAGGAGACACTGCAATGCGTTGTTTAAATTCCCTTCTAAGACCAAAGCACTCATTCCTCCAGCTGTTGGGAAAGTTAGATGCTGAGGACTCACAACTGAGTCCTTTTGCAGGAAATGCCCTTGTCCAAAGGAAGATGAATCACTCAAGGTGACACATTTTCCTTGGAGGCAGCTAGCATGTTATAACTGATAGATCCAGGAGTACAAAGACCTGGTCCTTGTGCCTTTAGTAGGAAAAACTCTGAAGAACCGTCTCTGCTTTAGAGCTCCTGATGAGATCCACACATGGTTCAACCTCTCTTGCTGTAGACTCCTACTTCAGTTACTGCCCAATAAGCCTTCTGCATAAAAATCTTCATCTCAGAGTGTGTTTCTGGGGAACCCAATTCAAGACAAGCAATGATTCCCTTATGTTTTTAGTTATTCATTTAAGCAACGTTCATGAAATATTTGCTACTTTCTTAGCACTGAGATAGGCTCTGAGGAACACAATCGTGAATATGGTAGCACTAGCCCTCACCTGCACGGCACTTATTGTCTGGCAGGTGAATAACTTGGGAAAAGGCAATCACAGAGCAGTATAATAAAGACACGAATGGGGTAAGCTCAGGATGTAGAGTTAACTCATTATTGCAAATGATTAAGTAGGATTGAAGCAGTGAATATGTCAGTAATAATGAGTGATGCAGTAAGTGGCTAGAAAGATAGGAGGGAGTCTACTAGAAACTGAACTTCTGAGTCATATTAAGGCATTGGGACATAATCAGAGGAGAAGGGGGGATCTCAAAAGCCGTGAGACATTTTAAATGAGACATGATCATATTATTGTTTAGAAGTTATCTTGGTGACAGTCACTGTAGAGACAAGATCAGAGAGCTCTACTGATAACAGAAAATTCTTGAGGGTTCTTGGGTATTCTCACAAGGCTATCAGTCAGATCGTTTTTCCTCTTAAAACCATTCTTAGTTTTCTCTCACAACCATTCTTAGTTTTCTCTCTTGTGTATTCTTTTCCTTCATGCCTGGACTTAAGTCCATTTTGTTCTAATTTTATTTTCCTTTAAGATGATACCACTAGAGAGATACGTTTAGAACATATGAAGAGAAAAGGAACTAGAGGATTGCATGTGTATCTTGGGGACAGAGGTATAAGTAAGCAGTAAGTATGCTATGTGATTGGTTTTGGTCAGTCCTCCAGAGTATCTTGGATCTTAATCCACATTTTATGAACCAATCACTTAATACATTTTATTGTAGTCATGGGTGTGTGTTCTATCATCCCTGTTTAATTCTAGGTTCTTTGAGAGCAGGGCTTATGTCTTATACAGCTTTCCCTTCACTATGCACTGTGCAAAATGAAGACTTTACTAGATGCTTGCTTGATAGGATGGATGAGTGTGTTTCTTTGGTGGCAACGGCAGGGAGACACTCTGAAAGCAAAATGGAACAGGGAGTAAAACCACGTCATAAATAATAGCCCACGGTGCTCCTAGTGCTGGTTTGCTTTCTGTTCACAATTCACTCAGGGAGTCTGCAATGGGGACAACATAGTAAATGGTGCATATTATTTATAGCTTTCCCTCTCTGCCTTCCACCATGGGTGGGGACTTTTTAATCCAGTTGGGGAGGAAGGGAGAAGAACTATTTGGAAGGGGGTAAGCTGTAACAGTAATGAATGGGACTCTGGGGAGAAAGAGAAGAAGAGTTTTAGTATCTTTTTGTATCATAAAATGTAACATATCTTTTTGGTGTCTCTGAGAGATTTCAGAAAATATTTATATATATGTAATTCAGAAAATATTTATATACGAGATAATGAAAAAGAATATGAAAATGAATATATGTATGTATATGTATGACTGAACTATCGTGTTGTACACCAGAAATTGACACAAGATTGTAAACTGACTATACTTCAATTAAAAAAAACTACAATAAAAAGAAAATATTAGATTACTTTCAAATGCTTATTTGAGTGTTTGTTTTTATTTTTTGTAGGATACTATGTTGAGAAGGCCGTTAAGAAGGTTCAGCTTAAGTTATGTGTTATACCAAGAAGTAGAAGGTTTTCTGAAACTCTTTAGAAAGACTGTTTTAATGTGAAGAAAGAAACACAGCTCTTTTTTCTTGAGATCACTGAGGCACAAACTTTCTGGGTCTTGTGGAGAGGATAAACCTGATAACAATGGATGACACCAAAGCTCATCTCTGATGTGACTGCAGACACATCAGGTCTGATCACCAGTACTTCCAGTGAACCAGAACTGGATTATTTTGGAACATTTCTCTCTTCCTAGTAGGGAACCCTTTATCTTCTTCTACTTCTTCCATCCTTTGTAGATTCAGCTCCATGCTAGGTTCTAGGAGGTATCACTGTCAGAACAAGAGGAGCTTCTGCCCAATGTGCTGGAGCACTGGGTCATTCAGGTTGCTTATTTGCTTCAGACTTATCGTAATTCTTACCATGAAGTTCCTTCTTTGTCCCTAGATTCTTTCTATACCCTGATCTGGAGTTGAGAACCTTGCTTTCGGGGATCTGAGATCCTGTCTTAGTAATGTGTCAGGAGACACTACTTGTTTTTGGCCTGATCCTCATCCAGCTCTGAAGTTTTGTCTTCACCCGGATTAGTGCCTTGATCACCTAGACTAACCGATCAATATCCCTAATGCAAGCTAGTTATAAAACTTCCTGCTCTTGGATTGCCCATCAGTGAAGTATAGCATACAAGGACTTTGAAGAAAAGGAGTCTTGCATTCAAATCTAGGATCTACCGTTCACTAACTCCATGACCTTGGACAAGATTCTTAACCCTACAAAATACTCAAAGACTCAATAATGATTATGCTGCTGCTGATTGCACTCTTCTACCTGCCTCTCTGAACACAGCTGGACTCCCAATATTACTGATAACCACCTGGATTGTCTTTTCTTGGTCTTGGCCCTTCCTAGGCCACCCTGTTTTACTGTGGTTCACCAGATCCTGCCAAAAATACATTCAAAGATGACAGCTGGAAGTTTGAGTTCATGACGATCCTGAGTATGTGTGCTTAGGCATACATCTCTTGTGTTTTGGAGAAGAAGAGGGTAGACAACTTCATTGCTACCTTACTGGCACACCTTAGTCCCTTTGGTCTGTATTTGCATTAGGTTCTTACCAGAGTGGTGCCTCCATGTAACTTTCACAACCTGTCAAATATTTCCTGCACATCAACCAAGTCAGGCATCAAGGGGATTACCAGGCTTAATAAGAAAAGAACTAACACTTACTCAGCCTCTGCTGTGAAGCCGCCATTGTCTCATTTACATCCTTTATCTAATTTCGTCCTCAGAAAACCTAGCGAGACAGATATTATCCCCATTTTGTAGATGAGTAATCATGAGTTTCATCAGAATAGGAGACTTCAGCACATATAAGTTAACTGAGCCATGTAACCAAAAACATACAACAGTAGTAAGCTTTACTCCGTTAGTTGTTTGGATCGGTTCTTGTTTTGTCAACATATATTTCCAATCCCTTTAAACTAAGGAGGCAGAAACCATACTCAGAGAGGCTACATGACCAGTTCACTGCCAAAGCAAGAGAGCAAGAAGACTGAAACCCAGGTCTCCTATTTTCAGATCAGGGATTTGAAGAAAAGAAGAGAGAAAAAAAAAGCCTATAATATTAAAACACCAAATTAAAGTAAAATCCTTTTCCCGCATTACATATTCATACTTTTCCAAGTCTGTCCCTGGATCTGTTTTGCTTGTATTTCTATTTCTGTTCCAGACAAAGAGATCTTGTGTCTGTTGTGTTGTGCAAAGGGCCAGGCAGAGTAAGGTAGATCCATTTGGCCTGTTAGGAGTATAGGTAGCTGCTTGTGGCCCTTTGAAGACTCTCTTGGGAGGCCTGGGGGCTTTCTTCCACTGCTGCTGTGTTTTAAATGCTTTGCTAGCAATATGGTCTCATCCTGGCATTTCTGTTTTCAGATCTCACATTCTAAGGAATCAGTTTGTCTCTCAGGAGAGAGGGGGCCCTAATGCTAATGCAGAGAGAGCAGAAGGAGCATGAGTCCCTGGGCCCGCTGGGGCCACTGAACGCCATCCTGTCCGCCCACCCACGAGCTCATTTTACAGGACGGCACAGCCCACTGTAGACACAGCCACATTCACCCTCAGCCTCCTGCCTCTCTTCATGAAACCAGGGAAGGATGTTCACAAGCTGCCAGGGATTCTTTCTCACCCAGAAGGCTTACTTTCCCAAATATTTATATCTTTAAAAAATCGTGATATTTATTTTTATTTATTTAAGTATAGTTGATTTACAATATTGTGTTAGTTTCAGGTGTACAGCATAGTGATTCAGATATATATATATATATATATGTATATATATATATATGTGTGTGTGTGTATTTTTTCAGATTATTTTCTATTATGGTTTACTAAAAGTTACTGAATACAGTTTCCTGTGTTATACAGTAAATCCTTATTTCTTACCTATTTTATGTATAGTAGTTTGTATCTGTTAACCGCATACTCCTTATTTATCCTTCTCTCCAGCCCCTTTCCCCTTTGGTAAACTATAAGTTTGTTTTCTACGTTGGTCAGTCTGTTTTTGTTTTGTATATAGATTCATTTGTATTATTTTTCAGATCTTTTAAGACTTTCATTCTTGCCTACGGAAAGGGAGATTTGGTCCAAGGTGATTTAGGCTCTAGTCATCAGCTGGGGGAATGGGTTTGGGGTTGAGGAGTCTTTGAAAAGAAGTTTAGAAATTGCCAGAGCTGGAGGAAAGCTATTCCTGGTTTTTGCATATTTGGAGAGTTAGCTCTTCCTAACAGGTCCCCTCCTGCTATTGCTACGCTGTGCTCCCTCTCAAATTCACATGGTGATGTCCTAACCCCAAGTACCTCAGAATGGATTTGGACAAAAGGCATTTAAAACCTGATTAAGTTAGCAGGAGGTCTCTAGAGAAGGCCCTCAATCAAGCTGACTGGTGTCCTTATAAGAAGAGGAAATCGGACGCAGAAAGAAACACCAGAAACACGCACACACAGAGAAAAGACCACTCGAGGACACAGAGAGAAGGTGCCCTGGTCAAGCCAAGGAGGGAGGCCTCAGAAGAAACCAAACCAGCCAACACTTTGATTGGGACCTCCAGCCTCCAAAATTATGAGAAAATACACTTCTGTTGTTTAAACCACGCTGCCTGGGACATTTTGTTGTGGCAGCCCAGGGAAACTCATACACCTTCCCAGATGCTGAAGAAATCTCAGAAGACTAAGATTTGGGTCCATCTTTATGTACTGTCTCCCTCATTGGGGAGACATCCCTTCCCTTCTCAACCCTTCCCCAAAATTCTGATGGTCCAAACTTTTTGTGGTTTCTTCTGATCCCTGGTTCTTCTAGCACCCAAGACAGCAAATGAAGGAGCCAAGAGCAAGCATTATCTGAAAGGCTCCTTGATGACGGAAAGGAAAGCAGTAATACAGTACTCTCAGGACTGATACAGTATCTCATGAGGTAATAAACTGCAGCCTGGTATTGCAAAGTGTCTGTACCACTATATGGGTATTTGAGAGCAAAGGACATGTCGGATTATCATGGAAAGATACACAGTACAGAAGAACAGAGGACTCTGATGCTAATTATGGAATAACAAAGTAAGAAGAGAGAAACCCCCAAAACTTGGGTTGGCTTGTGTATAAGAAAACACTAATTACAGTCATTTATGTGAACTGCTTACCATTGATAGCTAATTATCATGCAGCACAATAACAATTATGTATAACATTAAATATGTATCAGATTAGCTTTATTTGATTACAACAATAAACTCCAGAAACACAGACTGCCAGGCCTAGAAGCATCCTTAGGGATCAGCAGCTAGATCTACCCCCTCATTTTACAGATGAGGACACTGAGGCTAGTCTGTGGCAGTTGTTTGTGGCAAGGCTGGGACTGGAATATATGTTTGTGGCTTTCCAACTATGCTTCCCAGGAGAAACCTGCTGGAGGTTAGACTGCAGCCTTCCTGACTATTCTATCTACTTATTTACTTACTTATTTATTTAAATTGAAGTATAGTTGATTTACAATGTTGTGTTAGTGTCAGGTACAGCAAAGTGATACATATACATATATATAAATAGATATACATATATATGTACATATATACACACACATATAAATAACTATATACATATGTGTGTGTGTGTGTGTGTGTGTATCCTTTTTCAGATTCTTTTCCATCATAGGTTATCATAAGATATTGAATATAGTTCCCTGTGCTATACAGTAGGTCTTTGTGTTTATTTATTTTATATATAGTAGTGTGTATCTGTTAATTCCAAACTCCTAATTTATCCATTTCCCTCCTTTCCCCTTTGGTAACCATGAGTTTATTTTTTGTCTGTGAGTCTGTTTTGTCTTGTAAGTAAGTTCATTTGTATCATCATTATCTTCTGTATCATCACATATAAGTGATAATCATATGATATTTGACTTTCTCTGTTTTAACTTCACTTAGTATGATTATCTCCAGGTCCATCCAAGTTGCTGCAAATGGCACTATTTCATTCTTTTTTATGGCCGAGTAGTATTCCACTGTATACATACACCACATCTTCTTATCCATTCACCTGTTGATGGACACTTAGGTGGTTTCGATCTGACTATTCTATTTAAGTAGAATGTGGCCCAGGCACTGTCACGTCATGCTGCTCTATCTCCTTCACATCATTCATCAGTGGTTAAATGTATCTTGTTTGTTTGTCTTTTCACTGCTGTAGCCCTAGCACAGAGTAGGTACCCAATCAATATTTCTCAAATGGAATTAATGAATGATTCATCAAAAAAAAAAGACTGGTAGGAGGATCACACTGGAAATGTGGGAATCAGGGTATGATCAGATTTTTTTGTCTTTCTGTTTTCCATGCTTGGCTGTGAGAATCATCTGAGACACTTGTGAAATATAGAAATTCCCAGGCTATTTTCCTGGAAATTCAGATTTGATGGGTCTGGAAAGGGTTCCAGGAACTTGTATTTTTTTTTTTTTTAAACAAGCACTCTAGGAATTTGTTATGCTTAGTGTGTTTAGAAAGCACTGATTAGTAGATCTGTCTCATATCAAGAGCCTGGCTATCAATTTACAAACCCAAAAGGAAACAGAAAAAAACTTAACTCTGAGTATTTCTATGGAGAAAACACCACGTTTAGAGACTATGGATTGTTTAAGGAACCTCTTGGTGGTGATATGACAAGAAGCATCTGACAAGAAAGAACAAGACACATTCTTTTAGCAAATTAAGCAATGGCAGGCCCAATGCTAGGTGCTGGGTCGGGGGCAAAGGCATGGGAGACCATAATCCCTGCATGTAGAGAGCTGACTCTCTAACGGAGGGACAGGAGAGGGACTAGGAAATTCTTTCCAGCCTTTTATTA
The DNA here is from genome assembly GCF_036321535.1 of Camelus dromedarius. Taxonomy (NCBI): domain Eukaryota; kingdom Metazoa; phylum Chordata; class Mammalia; order Artiodactyla; family Camelidae; genus Camelus; species Camelus dromedarius. Next base: position 33,679,409 of record NC_087445.1, read on the forward strand.
AGGTCTAATTTACACAGAGTAAAACTGACCTTGTAAGGGCATAGTTCTGAGAGTTTTAAAAAACACAGTTCCTATATGTATGTACATGTATGCCTGAAACATTATGCTGTACACCGGAAATTGACACATTGTAAACTGACTATACTTCAATAAAAAAAAAAAAAAACCACAAAATGCAGTTCCACTGCTGCCCACCACCCTGCCACCGCAATTTCCCTGTGTCCCTTAGTCAAGTTTCAGGGTGACCAACTGTTCCAACTTGCTGGGGACTGAGTGGTTACCAGGGATGAAGATTTTTTCTGGGCTAAAACTGGGACAGTCCCAAGCAAACTGGGATGGATAGCCAATCTTTTAGATCAGACTCTCCCTCTACTCCTAGTCTTGGAAACTTGAACTGGTTTTGGTCTCTACAGTTTTCCAGTATGCAATCACATAGCATATAGCTTTTTGTGTCTGATTTCCTTCCCTTAGAATAATGAATAGAGTAGCGATTCTCACATGGTGCTGTGTGTATCAGTAGTTCTTCTCTTATACTGCTGAGTAGTATTCCACTGAATAGATAAACCACAGATGTGCATGCATCCCCCAGGCAATTGTAATTTATTGTAAACCTGTGGCTAGGGGTTGAGTGACCCCACCCCATCACAGGGATGTGCTGCCTCTTATTTCCCTCTGTCTTCTAAGACTACTCTCTCTGGCCCTTTTCTGTCCAAACTTTCACCACTATCTCTCAATCTGCATCTCAACGTGCAAGTTCATCATGAAGGAGGAGGAGGGTGGATGAGGGGAGACCAGAGGTGACACAGTTGTTGGAAGTGGTTTGCTCTGAGGGATCCCCAAATACTGTGGACACTTGTGCAGTGTTCCTTTCAGCCTGGAAGCACAGCCCTGAAATAGTGCACAGGCTTCAGAAAGAGGGAGTCAGTTGGCATCTTGCAGGAGCACAGCAAGTGAAAGAGGAGAAGAAAATTAAGACCGAAGGCATCGGAGAAATACCTCCTCTCATTAAAGAGTGCCTACGTTAAGCAGATCAGATCTTGGTTTTATAAAACATACGAGGAAAGCACCAGTCCCCATCAACTATATAAAACTCATTTCATCTTCTTGAGAAAGTAAGAGCCAGAGTCACTTCCAGTTAATGAAAAACTTAAGGTGGGCAAAGTAAAATGGTCTCACCTTGACTCAGGAGGCTATCTTTAAAACAGCGACAGCAAATCCAAACTCTTTCCCCCTTTCTTTGCCTTCCAAGAATAGACTGCCAAGCCTAGCCACGTTTCAGAAAAATATGCAACTGCAGCTCTCCCTGGAGTCTCTCAAGCTCCTGCTATTCTCTCCAGGTCAGAGACACAGCAGGCAAATACCTGTCTGTCTATTCAGGTCCTGCCACTCAGGCAGTGAGGCAAAAAGTCTGGACTCAATCCTTGCCTTGAGATAATTGCTTAGCAAACAGGATGCACACAATTCATTTTCTTTATTAATACTCCAGTCAGGAACCAGGCTCTGTGTCTGGTTTCTCATAACGAGAGGTGCCTTACAGCGGAGGTGACCAAATCTGCCTCACAGCTCCCAGCATCGTGAGGAGGCAAGAAGCCTCTCCTGCGGCAGATTCAGATTCCGGACATGTCTGCCCCCCATAAAGCAGTGGGCTAGAGGGGCCCTCTATGGAAGAGCGGGACAGGCTGATTCTCCTGCACGCGTGATTTTGGAAAAATTTCTTCCCTGCGCGTTTACTTGTTATATGTTGTGTGATCTTGATCTGGGTCTGACAGCTCCTTGGAAGGCATCCGCCCCAGACGACTGCAAACCCAGGGAGTAGAACTGCTGGCATGAGGCAGAACAGGGTTTGAAAGTAATTGTTAAGCAGGGCTAATTCAGATGTAACCAGCACAACCCTAGTGGCTGGCTCTACCACATAGCAGAAACCTGGTTAGTTTTTAAAGGTTATTTTTTAAAAAATGCTTGTACAGAGGTGTTTCCTCAAGAGTGTTAAAGGACTTCTTGGTGGAATCTGTCCTCCTTCTCCCATAACTTTCATTCCATCTTAGTGGAAGGTGGTTTGCTATTAAAATAAAAGATAATCCATTATCACTATGAGTCTTGAACTGCCAGGGGGAAGCCTGCAGCTGACTGGAAGGAAAGGCTGATAACTTGCATTTAAAGGAAAAAAATAACAACTGCCAGTTGGTGTCTTGCCACAAGTCAGAAATACACCAGAAATCTGTCCATGGGCAGAGGGACTGGGGCCCTTGGAGGATTTGCAGTGGGATTTGAAGGCTTTCTATTTACCTCGAGGTGATTAGTTTGAGCCCAGTTTGAATCTGCAGTGACTAAGTTGGTTATTTTTGTCAAGCTCTTTGGTGACAGGTGTCCATGTTGCAAGAAACAAATTGGCACTAATTGGGCATCCCTGTTGGCGTCTCAGCAGGAGAGCACAACAATGGCTTGATTTGGGAAACTTCGCATTAACGGGAAGGGGACATCTGTGCTGGACATACCCATTCTGTCTGGTTGTTGTTGTTGACTTAGCTTTTGTTGGTTTTAGGAATTTGAGACATGGTCATTTTGAGTTTGGCAATTTTCACCAGTATTCCCTCTCCCACCTACCCCAAAACACACACACACACACATACACAAAACCATGAGAGAATTCTTCCAATACAGTACACTGATGACAGGCCTATTGCTGTGTTTATCCAAGATCATCAGTGAGCGATGGTGGCCAGTGAACCCACTAAGATCAAGACATAAACTGTCAGCGGGCAGGGTGGTGGTATTTTTTGTTTACCTGTGTATATGGTATTCGGTCAGGCACACAGTAGACGTTGAATTAAATATTTGTCAAATGAATGTATATTTGCTGAATGGTTGGATGAGTGCTGTCTCTTCCTCTCTGAACTGTTAAGGCATGACAATCCTTCCAAGCAGAATCTCAGGCATTCAGAGCTGGGCAGGGACCCTAGCAATCATCTGAAGAAACTACCACCACTGTTCAGGGGCCTTAGTGAGGTGAGGGACTGGGAACAGAAACTCCGTCTTCCGAGCCCTGGGGCACTACTCTCTCAGTGCTCCTTCTGAGGAAGCGCGATTTCAGAACACAGAACGCTGCTGCTAATGAACAGCATAGCGGACCACGAATAGAGAAGCCTGATTTCTATATTGGGCTTCTCTCCTGATTATGTGGCCTCAAGAAAACCACTTAGCATTATTGGGTTTCTGTCGTTACAGTCTATTTGGGGAGACAGCAATCACGATAAAGATTGCCACATCTGAATAATAGGAGAACAAGTTGGAACACGAGGGCAAAAAATACTAGCACCATTTGGGGGTAAATTGTTTTTCAGCTTTAAATAATTAGTACAGTGACTGAGAACGTGTAAGGCTTTGGGGAGGTGACCCTTGATTCTGTAAGTCTTAAGGGCCCACGTGGCAGTTTCCGAAGTGGCTTGCCAGCATACTCTAATGATCCACCAGGGGGTGGTAGAGGTCAAGTTGTTCTGTATCAGAGGCGGTAGAGTGATTTGTGTTTTGTAATTGAGAGGAAGTAGGACAGAGGAGGCTAGTCTTAGGTCAATGTAAATTTGAGATGTCCTACTTTTACCGTGTCCTCCCTATTGGTGGCATCCACATAGAATGACCAAGGTTTGGACTCTCACTGTCAACCTAAAGCAACTCTTTGCATTCTTTGGCCCTTGTGGAAACTATAGAAACAGAAGTCTAGAGAGAACAGAAGATATGGGATGGTTCCTTGGCTGAAGATAACTTAAATATTCATTCATCTATGTAAGGGACACAGAAATAGATGAACCTCTTTAGCCACCCAGAAACTCATTCGAATTTTGCTACCAGTGCAGGTGGCTGCATTTCTCTTTTTCCTAAGGCAGACGCTCACTGCCTGGGATTCACTGAATGGGATGAGAAATGAAGATGCAGTCTAATCAGAAGAGTGTATAATGATGACCTCATAGTACTCTGCTTGAGAAGCTTCAAAGAAAGGTTCAGGCTTGGGCTATCTGGAGCCATGGAGGAGACAGCCCTGTTCAAAGATGGCTATGCCTCTCTCTGGCAAGTAACTGTAGTCCTGTATCTGGCAAGTATCTACTTTCTAATTTAAGGGTGCTAGAAAAGGCCAGAAAAGATTCTGCTAGACTGAGCCAAATTCACACATAAAGAAGGAGATGGGGCCCTAGCAGCTCACTCAGTCTAGGTCATCACCTCACCACAAGAAAGACCTTCTTATTACTGTGAATGCACTGATTCCTGTTGCAGATGTAGCTACTGGAGAGCTGCTGCTTTACAGAGTGGTTCTGAAAGAGAAGGTCACTTCCTTATGCTAATTATCTGTATGTAAATTCTAGTCTAATAATAATAATAACAATGATAACATTCAACATTTATGCAGTGCTTTTACGTGCTAGTCATTGTCTCTTTATTAACTCATTAAATCCTCACAGTCCTATGGATTGGACTCATTATCTCTGTTTATAGATGGAGAAACTGAGGTACCAAGCTAATTAAGCAACTTGCCTAAGGTCAAACAACAGGTCAAGAGCCAGGATTCAAACTTAGGGGGTCTAGAGCTAGAGATCATGGCACTGATGTCTCACACTGTATAAACTGTTGTAGGAAAAATATGCATAAGTTATTCTGGGACAAGAAGACCAGCCAAGGAAGAAGGCTGCTATGGTCCTTTTGACCTTGACAACAGAGCTGACAAGAACCTCGTAGACCATTCCCGTGTGGCAGGAGGCAGGGTGTATTCACTGTAGGGGACAGACTCTGGTGCTTGGAGGGAAGTAGGTAGTTTGGCAAGGCTCTGTAAACATGTGTCATCTTTGGAGACAGTGCACAGTTACCAGGGATCAGCAATCTGTATTTCAAGACCTCGTCTGGTACATTTCTTTGTATTATATGTTTGTATTTCCTTTCTTATTAAATCTTAACATTTGGAAGGGTTAGGTTTTAAAATAGTGGCCCCTTACATCTGGGCTAATGAAAAGCAAAAAAAGGTTCTGTGCCCCCTATACTTGGGGTCCTGGGGTGTTACAGCAGACACTGTGAATGTTCCATCTGTATCCACAAGACCCCCTGGCAAGCACCTGCTATGAGAGCAGACAGTGTCTAGCATGCCGACAGCTCCCTGCTTCTTTCTTCCTTTCTACTGAGACCTTTTTTGAACATCAAGGGAGCCTGTTTCACCCAACTCGGTACAACCCAAATGCCCAGGGCATGTAACTCCTCAAAGGGGTAGCCCTGCATCAATGAGGGGTGGGAATCAGTGGATAAATGTCTCAAGCTCTTCAGACTACTGGGTGAATTTGGAGATGTGTTTCCCAGTTCTCTAGAGGATACCCTATAGGGTTGAGCCCAAGGTGTCCTCAGAAGTAACTCACGCATTAACACACCCTCTATAGGCTTTTCTCACTTGCCCCATCGCCCACATACTCTCTCTGGGATCACCTCCCAGATGAACTAACTGCACCCAGATCCTTGGCCCAGGCCCTGTTCTGGGGGGAAATCAAACTCAAACAACACTGAAAAGTGGGCACGTGTATCTACAGAGCTGACTGTGGTGGTAGCAGGGAGGCTCAATGTGGAAGACTTCCCAGGAGCAGGGGCAACGGAGGAGGAACCTCTAAGTCAGATGCGAGACCCCCCTGCGTGTGAGGGCTCTCCATCTCAAGCCTTGGGATTTTAGGAAACATCAAATTTTCCTTGATCAAAGGGAGCCACTCCTTTCCTTTGACCTCATAATTTTTTGTGAGGGTGTCATGAAAGGAATCCATTTTTGTGGCTGAGGGATTCCACGTAATACGTTTTAATCAAGCCAGTAGCTGAAAAGACCAGCTTCCTGAATACAGATGAGTGCCCTTGGTACAATGAGCCCAGGAATGTCCTCAAGGTTCCAGTTCCCTGCAGTCCCATCCCTAAATGAAACTCCTTCATCCAATCATCTGGAATTGGAAAGAACTCCAGGCCCAGCCCCTGAGAAATGGAGACGACAGTATGTCATGATCTGCTCCTTCCCTTGTAGAGTTTTCATTAGCGGATGATCTTATTCATGGCCCTCCTGTGTGCAGGTATCTACAGTGGGGAATCAACATCTCTGCTGATGCTCAGCTTTTGTGATGGTGAAGGGGCCTATTTGAAAGTGATGGGGTGCAGGGGAGGTTGGTGGTAATTTACTGGGTTTCTGGAGGAGCAATTTTCTCCATTTTCTCTGGGAGACTCTAGTCAAGTAAAAAGTGAGATACTCAGGCCCTGTGTAGTTAAGATGCCTATGACTCAAGTATTCACCAAGCTCTAGCGTCTAGGACACAGGGAACTTTCCATGCTATGAGTCCACACTTGATCATATTCTGTTCAGTTCTGGGAATCACACTTTGATAGGACTTTGACCAACTAGACAATGTTCAAAAGACTAAAAACCATGTCATACACAGTACAAAGTAATAAGTTGGGCTTTTTTCTCTATAAGGTGATAATTGCACCCTTTTGTCTTTCAAGTTCAGAAGCAACTGAAAATACAAACAGAGGAGCTCTAAGCATCATGTTTATTGTTGGCAAAACTGCATTCATGGAGAAGGGGTTAATCTGCATATTGGATTTTGGGAGCTATGCTTGTCAGAATTGGAACTGACGGAACAGACACTGAACCAGCCCATGTTAAGGGGCATCTGTGGACCTTCCTGTACCTGCTGAACACAGAGAGCAAGGACAGAGAAGGTCCTTCAGCCATGCATCTGTAAGGCAGAGCTGGGCTCTGACCCAGGTCTTCCTTCCACATGGAAGCAGGAACAGGGGTGAACACGCAGCTCTCTAGCAGGTCTGTGAAAGAGATGGCTGAGCAGGAGCTGAGCCTCTCCAGTTTAGGACTTGTGTCAATCTCCCCTATTAGATAAGGGTCTCCACACACTCTCGGGAGGAAGATGGAGGGGACAGGGAACAAGGGAAACGATCCTTCTTAATGCTTCTGGAAGAGCGAAAATGCCTATTTTATGGGCTGGGACAGAATCATGGTAGAGGGAGAAAATGGATTTCCCAACAGCGTATCGGGAAATGAACATGTTGATCTTGAGAAAAGGAAGATTAAACGAAGGCATGATGTTTATTTAAAAGTCTGTCATAGAAAAAAGGGCAGAGTGGGTCCAGTTACTAAAGTACAAAAGCAAACAACGAAAACATTTTAATTCTCATTATTAGGGTAATTCTGGCCTTCTCTCCAAAAGGCTATCTTAGTCATTGAAAGTTTTCAAGCAACGATTGCAGATATCTGCTGAAGATATTTAGGTATTTGGAATCTGGGAAAATTTCCTATGATCCTTCTAAACACTAAGATTCTTTGATTCTACGAAGGGCAAGAAAGTCAGTACAAATCTGTCTTTTAAGTAGAATGGGTAAAAACTGTTTTAAGTATAGACAACTTTTGAACACACAGACGATGAAAGCAGAGAAAAAGAATGAGAGACTAGCTTAGATAATATAAAATGACTTGTCTTTCTACCAAATCTTTGCTCATATATACATGATAGTCAATGAAATGATAAGAACTTCAAATACAACCATGTTTTCCTCTTAGTACAAATGCTCTCAGGCAAGGAAAGAAGGACAGCTAAGTATCTCCAGTTCACAATTTGACAATCAGCCTAAAAGTTGGTATAAAATAAATGTAAACAGTTATACCACTCCCATTTCACTCATCCACTCTCTCCAGAAAAATATCAAAATGGTTCACTATATTCTTAAATACATTTGATTTCCTAGGATAAAGAGCCTTAGAAATACAGAGGGTACACTTAGGAATAAGCTGGGAGACACCAGGAAAGACTCATGCTTGAAAGTAGTCCATCTTCTCTACTGCCTACAATTTTTTTTTCATAAGAATTTGTTCCTATCAAAATGAAAACAACATTGGAAGAAGGAAAAAAAAACAAAAAACAAAAAACCCAGAACCTCAAGGGAGCTCTCTGTTTGCAGGGCTCATTGTAAATGGCCCTTTGAAAAGGGATCCAAAAGGGAATCTATGTCATTTGTATATGATTTGCTGAAATTGAGCTCTAATAATGAATTAGGCCAGAAGGGCTGAAATCCAGAAGCATTTGCCCATCAACAAAACATCAGTTTTTCTGTTATCACTGACACTAACATTCTCCTTGTGGTATCTAGTTTAACTTCTAGCATGCCATTAATATCTATCACTTGGACATTTCTCTTTCTTTTCTCCATGTTTTTTCCAGATCACATAGGTTTTTGGCTAGGAGCTCCCTGAAGGAGGGAATGAATCTTAGGTTTCTATTCTTCTAAAAAGGTGAGTAGCCAAGTGGAAAGATCATGAACTTTCAAGTTGGACCAAACTTGCTTTGAATCCCACTTAGCAATTTTGAAGCTCAATTTCCTCCTCTGCAGGAGCTTCTGGAAAACCATTTAATCTAGATCTCTGACCCAGTGTTTAGCGCAGTGCCAGGAGTCTCCTAGATTCTCCATAGGAGTTTGTTGAATGATCGTCAACCTTACTTGACAGTAAACAGAATTGGTGAGGTGTTGGGAGAGGGACAAGGAGAAGGAAGTAAAAAGCAGCTGTGAGGTAATGGACAAGATGTCTCCTGCATCTGTCTTGCTTGCTGAATTACTTCATGTGGCATCAAATCCATGCTGAGTTGGAAATTGTGTGCTTTATTTTCTACCCTGAGACATCCAGGTAAAACCACTACAAAGTGCTTATGAATGGGATGGAACTCCTGTTTTCTTGCCCTCCTCTACCAATCTTCTATTTTGTAGGGTTTACTGCTCCAAATGTTTTTCCTGGCTGTACGACTGGCTGGTATCAGTACTTGAGTTAAGTGTGACATTGACCTCAGAAAATACTTCCATCTGTCCATACCTCCCTTAATTCTAAACTTCTTGATGGCAAATGCCTTACTTTGTCTCCTGTCTATCTCAGAGTCTTTTATTTCAAGTAACAGCAAAAATGCTCCAAACAGCTTAAACAATGAGGGAAACTTATTGTCTCACATAACAAGAGTAGTGGAGGGGATATGGTGGCAGCAGTTGGCCCCGTAGCGTTGTTGAGAATGGTTGGTGATGGTGATAATGGCAAGCAGACTAGCATTGTCAGTGTTATTCTTGCTCTAAAATTCTCCAAAGACAATGCACCCATTATTTGCCTGCTCTGTGGGCTATTCCCACTGCCCCCTGTCTTGGAACATTACTGAGAAAGGGGTGTGTTTACCACCCTCCCTACTTGCTAGTTGGGGGAATATGTTACAAAGGAGTGGCAGAAGCTCAGGGAAGGCCTTACATCTATTTGTCTGTTTGGTTATGTATCTGTTACTCACACTTATTTCTTCAGGTGAGTTAAATGTCACTCACCTGTGACACTTCTGTGGGCTCACAGGATATTCCCATCAATGGGGCCATTCTCCTGCCATTTTCTTGGGTGGATGTAACTCTTTTACGGATGGTCAGTCATGAATCTTTCCTCAGCCCCCAACAGACTAAGGTTCACCTCCAGGTTGTTGCTGTCGGGGTCCCTCTGCCCCTCAGTGTGGCTCTATGATGACATGGTGTTGCCTCTTCTCTGTATGGCCCACGGCTAGCTCCTGGGAATCATGTATCTTTCACCCTGATAAACTGCGAATGCAGGCCCATCTCAAAGTGCCCTCAGAGCTGGCTGTTAGTCCTTCTCACGCCCTCTAGAAGTAAGAGGCAAAGCTGACTCCACGGCATCTCCCAAATGCAGGGGTGGAGGAGGAAGCCTGGCCTCTCCAGGCATAAGTAAAGCAGTTAATGCCATTCCCTATTTCCTCTGGAAGGAGGGGAACTGTAGCATGGGAACAACTCTCTCTAAAGAAATACTGTCTCCCATAAAAAACAAACTTATGGTTACCAAAGGAGAAGGGGGAGATAGAAACAAATCAGGAGTTTGGGATTGACAGACACACACTACTATATATAAAATAAACAAGGATCTACTGTATAGCACAGAGAACTATATACCATATCTTGTAATAACCTATCATGGAAAATAACCTGAAAAAGAATATATATATGTGTGTGAATCACTTTGCTGTACACCTGCTAACACAACACTGTAAATCAACTATACTTCAATTACAAAAAGAGAAATATTGTCTCCAAAATACTCCTTTTAGTTCATATTCTTACCCCAGTAGTTGTAGAGCTGGTTTTTCATGAGGTCCTTTGGAAGTCCTACCTGAAGGGTCTTCAGATCACCTTCAATGCATATATGGTCTTTATCCTACTGGTATGTCAGTCACAAATGAGGCAGGAGCAGTCTTATCTTAACATTCATGTTACACGGACATCAACAGAAGAACAAGACACTCCTCCTGTGTGTCTGTCTGTGAACCCCTTGCCAGTTAGTTGTTCCCAGAAGACTTCCTCTCACATCCCACTCTGGGTGCCACGTCCTCCCCCAAACAGCTGGCCAAGAGAACAGCAATAACAAGAGTGGCTCAGACTAGTCAATGTTTATTCTTGAGCTGGGGATAGGGCCACCTCCCAGAGCATATGGTCATGGTGGAGAATGACGAGGTATGACCAAACTGAGGGGATGGGTACCCCATGGCAACTAATAACTGAACATGTAGTATCTATCAAATGATGACTCTGGAAAGCTCAGAGTCAAGGATGCCTGCCAAAAAGTCCAGTCTGTCCTAAAAATTATTAGGCTTTTGGAGGTGAATGATGGGCTTATAGAAAGTATGGAAGGGGCTGCCCAGATAGCAGAAATCAGAATGAAGCTGGGCTGGTGGTGAAAGGATCTCTGGGGCTGTCGGAAGGCTCACGGTTTCCTGCTTGTGAATGGGCAGCAGATGAAGGCCCGTCTCTCTGTGGGCCTGTTCTCCGTGGGGGATTCTCCCCCTGCTTGAGTTTGGTCATGTTGAAAGACCTCACTTTGACTGGCTGGAGGGTACTTTTCCTTTCATTTCTGTGGACAGCCCAAGGCTGCTCAGATGAGCTTATTGGACTATCGTGGTTCTGTCTGGAGGAAGAACTCGGTTGAGAGCAAGCTGCTACCCAGCATGCTCTGGGGCCCCTGTGCCAAGCCCCTTTTCCATCCTGACCTGTGAGATCCTGCCTGCTGCTTCTCACTGTCAATCAGGCCGGATCCTGTCAAATTATGCAGTGCTACTCTCAGCCACAGGAGCCAGGTTGAGACCTAAAATTCATTTTCACATGCAACTTAAGCCAAGATCTTTTTCTCAGGTCTGCAGTGGTGTTGAGAAGAAATGGGATGCTGAGGGCCAAACACATGGAGTATGAGGTTAAAACTGTGCCCTCTTCCTCAAACCCTGTAGCACCAGCCCATTGTGCTGCCCCGTCTAGCTGAGCTGCTCCTGAGGTAATGGTTTCTACAGTACCCCCACCCCTATCCTCAGGACTGGAAAAATAAAATTTTATTGATGGCTTCTATTTGTATATTTTGAACAGGGTGCACTTTATCTCAACATCTTTCCAGGGCTTGATTTAAGATCTAGCTTATCAGTAATTCTAGACTGTGTTAAGTTCTCTGCAGAATTAATTATTATTTCTTGTTCCTTTTTTAAGCACCATTCAGGAGGGCAAGAGATGCAGTCTAGATAAATAATGGAGGTGTTAAGAAACACCCAACACAGTGTATGTGTGTATGTATGTATGATAGTATACTTTTATATGTATAAATAGAATATACAAAGAGATAATGCAATTATCTAAAAACAAACAAACAAAGCATAAATACAAAACAGAAATAGACTCATAGACACAGAATACAAACTTGTGGTTGCCAAGGGGGCAGGGGGTGGGGAGCGATAGACTGGGATTTCAAAATGTAGAATAGATAAACAAGATTATACTGTATAGCACAGGGAAATATATACAAGATCTTATGGTAGCTCACAGAGAAAAAAATGTGACAATGAATATATGTATGTTCATGTATAACTGAAAAATTGTGCTCTACACTGAAATTTGACACATTGTAAAATGACTATAAATCAATAAAAATGTTAAAAAAATAAAAATTTTTTTTCTAAACTTTTTTTTTCTTTTTTTGAGCTGACTTATTGATTTTGCATTTTTATTTAATTCCCTTTGTTGTTTGTTTTGGGGGATGAGGTAATTAGGTTTTTATTTATTTATCTTTTTTATTGAAGTATAGTCAGTTTACAACATGTCAATTTCTGGTATACAGCATAACGTTTCAGTCATACATATACATGTATATATTTGCTTTCATATTCATACATGTATATATTCTTTTTCTTTATTAGTTACTACAAGATATTGAATCCCACTCCCTTTCCCCTCAGTTATCATAAGTTTGTTTTGTATGTCTGTGAGTCTGTCTCTGTCCTGTAGGTAAGTTCATTAGTATCTTCTTTTCTATTTATTTATCTTTAATGGAGGTAATGGGGATTGAATCCAGGACCTTGTGCATGCTAAGCACATGCTCTACCCCTGAACAAATTACCCAGTCCCCCAACAAATATTTACCCACCCCTCAACAAATAAATTTCATACCTATAGATCTGTCCAATATAGAAGGATGGAGGTCATGCTCAGATGTTAAAAGTTTTCACAGCTGCATTCTGTGAGCCTATCTGCCACAAGCCCTGATGAGTTTACATCTTTTTTAGAAGAGGTCCAGGTAGGCTCAGAAGCAAAGAAGAGTAAAAAGGAGACGTGACGACTGGAGTAACTCACTGCTCACTGATTTACCCCTGGAATCTTAAAGTTCTTAAAGTTGGTGTCCTTATCATGGTTGATCCCTGACAATTTCCTAGATTCTGTTCTTTCATGGAGAGCAGGACCCATACCAAGTCCATCTTTGAGGCATCCCAAAATAGATTTCTTTAAGGAAGTTAAATGAGAAGCTATGCTCTACACTGGAAATTGACACAACATTGTAAACTGACTATAACACAATAAAAAAAAAAAAAGAGAAGCTAATTATGTATTTTTAGTCCTGGTTTCCTTCACAGTCAGAGGCTTCCCTCCCTACAAGATTCTCTGATTCTTGGGATTTTTCAGACATGCAATAAATTGTATGGAGTTTGCACATTCCCGCAGCCAATGTTAATGGGAGCTAATATTTACATAGTGCTTCTTACGTGTTTCCACACTGGTCTTAGGGATTTCCATCTGTTAATTCACCAGGTATATACAGTCATCATCTCCATTTTACAGATATGGAAACAGAGGCATAGAACACTAAATAAGTTACTCAAGGTCCCACTGTTGGCAAGGAGTGGACCCAGAATTTGGCAGTCTGGTTTAAGGGCCAAGCTCATAACCATTCTGCCACGCTATTGTCATTTGGCATTCAGAGACAATAAGGGGCCAGGTGTCCCCTAGAGACTGACAGTAGATGCTTGTATGAATGACAAGCTCTGACCCTAAAGAAAAAGCAACATTCGGGCGTTCTGCTCACTTTCATTCTGTTCTGTATCATACTGGCGAGTCAGGTGCAAATGAGGCAGGGGAGTTTAATTTTGGCATTCTGATACATAGTCATCACAACATGTAACAGAAGAACAGGAGATGCTCTTCTTATGTGTGTGAAAGCCCTTTTCCTGTCACTGAGAGGTACATGGTGAGTCATGCATAGAATAATTATTCTCAAACGGCATTATCGCTAGCTTGAGCTTCAGTGATGGTTCTTGTTTTTAAATCGATCACATGCAATACATGATCAGAGTAGCTGCTGTTGGGGTATATGTGGGAAGTAGGTGGAGGAGGGAGGACATGGAGGCAGAGAATTAGTGTAGAGATAACAGAAGAGAGTAAGATCAGATTTCACCCTCCAGGAGTCAGGCGGACCCATCTAAATTTACTCCTTACTCTGCTCCCAAAGACTTCGTGTAGTCAGCTAAACCCACTTCCGTATGCCCCCCGAATATGTACTACTGTGCGTCTGAGTGCTTACGTACTGCCCCCTCCAACTGGGACCCTCTTTCCCATCCTCTGTCTTTGAGGGAATCTTCTATAATCTTTAGACATACTGAGAATTCCATCTCATCTGCGCAGTCTTGCCTGAGCACTCTCACTTTCTAAGACTATGCACAAATGGTTGGGAAGTGGGTTGAGATTCACATCTGGGGATGTGTGATTAGGCATAAAGACTTATCTATGGTCTAGGAGGCAGTGTCTGGGTCAGACCGAGGGCCCAGTAACTGCGGTTTGTAAGAAGGCTCTGAGAGTTGTCCCTCAGCTGAGCCTGAGTTCTGAGGAAGTCAAGCAATGCCTGTGGCAGAGCCAGAAGGTCAGAGAGGCTGGTGTGGTCGAGAAGAGCAGGCACCAGAAGCAACCTGCTTGAGCCTCATTGTACCCATGTGACAGGTCTCAGCCAGGGCATCAGTTACAGGACCTCTCTCTCCTCACAATTTCACCAGCATGCTTTCTGTATCATTCACGTGGTGTGCGATCATTTACACCTTCCTAATACTAGTAAATGTTTTCTGTGTGCTGTCTCTCCAAATTCCATGAGACAAAAAGATGATCTATTATATATATTTTAGTATCTTTTTAGTGCATTAAGATTGTGCTGTGTATGTGTGATAGCCATGCCAGAAATTTCAACCGCCTCAATGAATTGCAGCAGTCCCATCTGTTGTGGGTTGATCTGTATCCCATAAAAAAGGATATTTCGGAGACATAACCCCCAATACCTCAGAGTGTGACCTTATTTGGAGACAGGATCTTTATAGAGGTAATCAAGTTAAAATGAAGTAATTAGGGTGGATCTTAATCCGGTATGACTGATGTCCTGATAAAAGCGGGAAATTGAGACAGAGGGACTGACACACATAGAAGGGAGGCTGTGTGAAGACACAAATGGAGGAAATGTGCATCTATAAGCCAAGGGCAGAGAGGCCTGGAACAGAACTTTCCCTCACAGCCCTCAGAAGAAACCAGCCCTGCTGACACCTTGATCTTAGACTTCCAGCCTCCACAACTGTGAGACAATACATTTCTCTAGTATGAGCCACCTGGTTTGTGGTACTTTGTTACAGCCACCTTAGCAAACAAATACACTGCATGCTACTTACTGAGCACTTATTCCGTGTTAGGCTCTGTTCTACTCACTTCACAAGTAATTAACTCCTTTAGTCTAACAAAATCTCCCTGAGATAGGTGCAGTACTATTGCTACCAGAGGTGAAGAAACTCAGACCCAGAAACATTAAGTCAATTTCCTAAGATGGCTTAGATGGTGAGTGACAAGGCTGAGATGTAAACCCAGGCAGCCTGGTTGCAGAATACACACTCTTAACCATTATCTCATGCTGCCCACTAAGTACCCATTGTCTAAAAGTCTATAGACTGGTGGGTTTTAGGCTATATTCACTTCACATGTGTTTTGTTTGACCTTGAAGCAGAACGTATTTTCTAAAGATGCAAGAAACCACATCTCTGATCCCATATGCTCTTCCATGGTGTAACCTTGCCACCTCTCTTCAAGAGATGGAGTCTATTTCTCTGTCTCTGCTTCCATGAGATGAAGTAGGTAACATGACTGCTTTTACAAACAGCAAAGGATAAAAACGATGCTGTGGAAGGTCCAAGTATAGTTCTTAAATGGTCTGAAAGTTTCTGTTCTTTGTCTCTTGGAAGCTGGTTGCCATGTAAATGCACAACTTCTTGAGACCACCATGCTGTGAGAAGGCCAAGCACATGAAGAGTGCTTCAAATGGTTGAGACACCATTCGAAGACAGGGAAAACAGATAGAACCAAGGTGCATAGATATAGAGGGATTACATATGGGTGTGAGAATCCATTATTTTGGAAGAAAATCCACAGCCCCAGCTACCTTAACTGATGCCACATGCATCAGAAGCAAATCATTCATGGGAGCCCTTCTCAAATTCTTGGCCATGAACCACAAGTCATGGGCAGAATACAATGGTTGTAGAAAATGACTAATGTGGGGTTGTTTGTTACTCAGCATAGATAACTGATACAAACCTTTATGATGTTTTAAATAATTTAAGTTGGTTGCCAACAGTTACAAATTGAAACAGGCCTCTCTTACACATACACCTACCTCTCCCCATAAAAGGATTTTCAGCTTTTCCTGAAGAATTAGAAGAGTCAGCTCTTCCTGGTTAGCAACGCTTGCTTGAAATTGAGTAGGGCTACCCTTTGGATGGGGCACATGCATTCTGTTGAGATCCTCAGAATCCCCAACAGACCTCCTTTCCTCCATTATGCAACTGAAGCTACGTGGCTGATTTCAAATGCCTGGATGGGACAGGCAGGCATTTGAAATCAGCCACGTAGCTTCAGTTGTTTCATTAAAGCCTCCCACTCAGTCCCCAACTAGTCACCAACAGTCCCTGCCTCCTCCAGGTATTTACACAGCTACACCAGGTGCTGGAGCTCCAGAGCGACTGGCCCTACTCTCTATTTTTCCAGTCTCCTCCGTGTACCATCTCCACACTCAGGAAGGTTGGGGCGTGCAGCCAGGCCATCGTGCCTTCCCAGGCTTTCCTTTTGCTTCGCTACCGCAGGAGGGGTGCTTCTCCAAAATCGAAACTTCATACTGTGCCGTTTCTTCATTTCATTTCCAGCCCCCATGCTGCGTGACCATGCGACACATAGCCATTCCGTGAGAACTGAGAAGGATATTGGCAGTTTGGGAGCTGTTGTTCCTGCTTATGTATGCAAAGAACATAATTGCTAAGTGCATCATCTGCTGTAATTTACACATCCACATATAGCACTGAGCAGGGCATTCTCTTCTTCCACGGGCACCCAGGGTTGAAGTTGCGTACACACACTAGCCTAGAGAGAAGCTGGCTGTTTTCCAAGGCCCGAGGCGGCCCAGTGGAAGACTTGAACAGTGTGGTTTCTAAGACCTCCAGAATGGAACTGGCAGAATTTCTTCTCAGATTATTTGGAATTTTCACAGGGAGGATGCAAGGGATAAATCTGCCGCATCTCACCTCTTTCGGCACTCTTTTCAAATGAGTTTCAGACCCCTTGTAAGAGTTAGGCATGATGATAGATCTAGGATTCACGGCTATGTGCAAGTGATGGTATTAAATAAAGACTCATCCCTGCCCTCGAAACACACCCCATGGAGCAGAGCTAGATCTCTTGAGGATTTTCCCGGGGAGAAAGCACTGCCTGGTGGCAGATGGGTTCAGACGTATGAAGTTTGACCAGCTCTTAAAGGGGCACTGCTCTTTGACTTTGCTTCACTCTTGGGTTTGCATGCATTTCTAAGGCATGTAGAAAGTGTCACTGATTGATTGTAGAGTGGGAAGGGCACTCAGCTGAGGCTTCAGGATTCAGCTTAATTCATGGTAACAGTACTTCTGAGATGGCCTCTGGTTGTACCTTAGACCTCAGTTTCTTCAAAAAGTTACAGATGCCACCAGCAATGCACCCAAAGTTGGGAAGGCTACAAGGTAGTATGAGGTGTCTGCTCTCCACTAGGTTATATTTTGAGCTTACATTTTAAATCAGGAGACAAAATGAATACATGTGGAACAATGATTTTGGAAAAAGACTGGAAAAAGAGAATGTGAGGAACCTCTAAACTGGGCATGATAGATAGACTCTGGTATCAGACTTGTTAAGTTTGCATTCTGGCTCAGCAACTCAGTGACGTGACCTGGGACAGTTTACAGAACCACTCTGCCTCAGTTTCCTCACTTACAAAATGGGCATAAGAGTGCCTCTGTCAGTGTCACTGTGGAAGCTAAAGGACTTAGCACATGTAAAGGGCTGAGAACAGTGCCTGGCCCTTGGAAAGGACTCAAGGAATGCCAGCACTTAGCATTTTGCCTGTAATTCTGCATCATTTAAACATTTTTTGTATCCCTTGTGATCTCCTTTATCAGTACCTCATTAAATGTCAGAACAGCACCTCCTGTCACCAGGCCCCAAAGAATTGTTAGTGTCACTCTTTTTCTAGCTGCAAAGGGCAATGAAATAGGGCTGGCCTTTGCAGCCAGGATAGCCGCACTACCGTTTGTTGGCTGTTTTATCTTAGGCCCCAGGGTTAATCTTTCCATATCTTGATTTCTCCATCTTACATGAGGACAACAGTTCCCACCTCAGAGGACTGTTACGAGTTGAACTGTATCCCTCAAGAAGACATGCTGAAGTCCTAATCCCCCAGTACCTTTGAATATGAAACAGGGTCTGTATAAATGTAATCAGGTTAAGACGAGGTCATGAAGGTGGTCCTTAACCCAATATGATGGGTATCCTTATAGAAGAAGGACATTTGGACACAGGCACACACGGAGAGGGGAAGCCCAGGTAAAGATACAGACACAGAGGGGAGACGGCTTTGGGAAGATGGAGGAAGAGACTGGCATTATGCTGCTGCTGGAAACTGGAAGAGGCAAGGAAGGATCTTCCCCGAGGGCCTTCAGAGAGAGCATGGCCCTGCCAACACCTTGCTTTTGGACTTCCAGCTTCCACAACTGCTTGAGAATAAATCTCTGTTGTTTTGAAGCCATTCGGTTTGTGGTACTTTGTGATGCAACCCTGGGAAACAAATTCAGAGACTGCGTATACAGTGGACTACAACAGTGTGTAGCATGGAGCGGGTGCTCAAAAGTAGTTCTTCTGAAAGCGACAGGGCAGGGAATACATGCCTTGCATTTGCTACCGAGGAGATCACTTAACTGGCCAAAGGGACAGAAGAGAAGGTTCAGTTCTTCAGTAGGCACCTGGGGTCCTGCACAGGCGAGGTTTCAAAGGCTCCCTCTTCTGTTTATTCAGAGCCCTTGGTGCTTCATGGGAGGAAGAGGGGAGCCCATGCGGGCCTTCAGCCACTAGAGGGCATCTGAGGGACACCAGATCAATAGGAGCCAACCTCCTGTGGTCAACCAAAGGCTGCACACCCCGCATGACCCACTGTGCAAAAGAGGGACTAAACAGCTCAAACAATGAATGGATTTGTTGGTTTCTTTTGGCCAGTAGCTAGTCAAGTGGTTGAGTTAGGAATTCTGAGCAGGTAAGAGTGTAAACATCTCAGCGGGTGTCCTGTCTGACTTAGGACTGGTAGCTTTTTCCCCATCTGTGTGGGAACAGGCAGAACAAAGAACTCTAGTAATAAAAATAAACTTAAAACAACCAAAGAGAATAAGTGACAGATTTAAGCCCAGTTATACCCTTGAATAATAAAAACAAGCAAGGCTATTAAAATAGGAAGCCCCAAGATCGGACACCTACCACATGCCCTTCGGAAAGGTTCAAAGTAGAGTCTTGAACTAGAATCCCACTTCATGGCAATCCCTGTAATTCAAAATCTGGCAAGTGACAAGGGGCTGAACAGGAGAGGCAAAGCCACAGAGGTTGAGGTGGGGATTAGAGATTTAATTCTGTCTCTTTCTCAGTGATTGACATTCTGCTCGACCCTAGACAATTCACTTAACCTGCCTGGGTCATTGTTTCTCAATGTATAAAACAAGGATAATACCAGTTACCAGATCAATTTTCTAGAGTTCATTCAGGTCCCCTAATGAAAGGCGCATTATGAACACAAATTGTAATTATACCTGAGAGTGCTTTTTTCTCTAAGGGAACCAGAGGGCTTTTCTGTCTTTGAAACTTCAATTATGAAAGTTGGAATCTTATGCATTCGTCAGTGGTGGATGAAAATGTATTCATAATATGAATCACATAAGAGCAGGTTAATGATGTTCAGAATCTAAAAGTGGTGCATTATTGACGTGAACAAATTACCTGGAATCAGGAGACTTAGGGTCTAGTCCTCATTTTTTCCCTAATTAACCCTGTGGCCTTGGGCAAGTCACTTCACCTCCCTCTGCCTTAGCCATAAAATAATGCTTTCCAAATTCTAACCATTCTCTTCATGATTTTTGCCATATCTAACAACCATCTATATTATTATCAAATTGTTATACTTCATTATGTTTTAATTATTTCTTTAAATTCATTCGTGCTTTAAACTTAGTACTGCCCACAATAGCCTTGACCTAAACAACAGTATTCCTAACATTCCAGGTTTGGTGTGCTAGGTATATGGATATCTATACACGGGTGTATTTGTGGATTACTCATTAAAGGAAAATACAATTATCAGAAAAAATAAATATTAATTATTAGAAAACATATTTTTAAAATACAAATCTTAGAAAATATAATTTTTAGGAAAAAATACTCTACTTGTATACCACCTGAAATGTATCATGTATTAGCTCATGTATCCTATTAGCCTATGTACCAATTTAGAAAAAAAAATTGGCCAACGTTATCTTGACGGATTCTTCCAAAGCTATGAGCCTATGAAAGAAATTAAAGTAAATAAAAAACAAAAAGCAGAGAAGCTAATGGTTTTGATAAAATTTGGATCTATAGCATAGCAGAGAAGCTATACATGTTTCAGACTAACGGTATTTTCGCTCCCAGACAGACGTGTTAACGCCTGATAATGTTAAGTTAGAAAGAGATTGGCAAAAGCAGCATCAAATGGATACTGATGGGAGCAAGTTGGGAGAAAATGTCCTTTAAAAAATATTAACTGAAAAGACAGATTCTCAAGGCAGGAGAGAAACTCATCCCACAAAGCCAGGATTTGTGTTGACTGTTTACCAAAACATTGTATAAAATACCGGTAAATTTAGAAAGAAAGTGTTTATGTCAAAGTATTTGATTAATTTAGGAGGTGAGAGGGTACCCGCAGCTCTACAGTTGTTGGTTTATTCAAGTTGTCATGGTCTTTGAGTGCTAACAACATTCCAGGTCCTGTTCTAGGCACTAGTGATACATCTATGCACTAAGTCCTTGGCTGTGGCATCATGGGTGACTCAGGATGACACCATGCTGCAGCCACAGGGACCTGGAGATAAAGGCTCTGTGTTCAAGCATCACCTTGGTGTAGGCAGAGCTGTGAGAGCTATACCAAGTCCTTTTACTTTTCTGGGTCTTCATTTCCTCACCTTTAAGGGAGGGCTAAAGTATTTTCCAGGAAAGGTTAAACTGACAGAGAAGATGTAAACTGACCCGGCATGGCACAAATAGCAAATGCTACACAAATGTTCGTTGAATTTGAATCTGAGAATCCTAGCTTTCAAAGGGAATTTACAGATAATGTAGCCTTTTCTTTCCCAGAAATAGAGCTGGAAGCCGAGAGAAATTTAAGCTGAAGGACACAATATGTAAGGCTGGCCTGTCACCTTCGAGGTGAGATTTGCATTGTTGGGCTGTGTGATTCAACTTTCCAAATAAGGTGACTCTACACTCAGACAGAGCTACAACCAAATATAACAACACACAGTCATCTAAATATATCCCCAAACCTAGCTACAACGGCTTGATGATAATTATTCACTCTGGCTAATCCAGCCCATCATTCTCTAGCTTTAGGGTAAAAAAATTCTCTATGAGCTGCCATTAGGGTTTGTTAGCTTACATTTTAGGATAAGTTTGCCATCTTTGTTGTATTTTTTAATATGTGGCACAGCCAAGATAATATTCGAATAACTATATTTCTACTTTCCTGTTCCAGGCAGGAGTAGAGTTGACTCAATCTAAGACCTGGGCAAGAAGGTTCACTGCCCTGGACCTTGTGTTCTGGAGGTCCTTTCTCCAGTCCTCCTCCCTCTGGGGCAAAGAGTCCAGGGCAAAGAGGATAGGCCTCTCCCTAGCTTCTCCTTTCAGACCTTACTCCTGGACCTGGGATTCTGGAATTTCTAGCCTAGATGATTCTAGCATTTGAGGCCTTTTGCTAGGGCTTCTCCACCAGGTCCCTCTTCCTTAGGGTAGACAATGCTTTGGACACAACCAACCTAGGCATGAGGGGCAACCAGGAGAGAGACAGGTGGAGGAAGTGATGGTAGACAACGCTTGGAAGTCCAGGTCAGAGTGTCCATACACGCATGCAAAAGGCCAGTCACATTAGAGCAGAGTGGGTGGAAGAAGTAGGAAGAAAAGTGGGGTTGAGCTTGGGGTTTTATTCTACTCTTTCCCCAGACCTTGACAATGCTTCACTGGATCTAATTTCTCTCTTGGTGGGTATGTGGCTTGTCCCTTCTCCTTCATCCTGAGGGCTTCCCTTTGTCCATTCACAACTCCCTGGCAAATCTACTGAGGGCTGATCTGGGCAGAGAGTAGAGGTTAAACTCAGATCAGATCATTCTCCCAGATGATGAGTAAAAAATGATCATCGTAACTTGTGAGCAGCCTTGATAAAATGTTTCCTAGAATCACAACATCTTAAAATCTGAAGAGAACTTGGGGGCCATTTCTCAAGTCCATGATGGTAAGAAAAATGAAAGCTGGGCAACACAGAGAAAGATAGCTAAATAAACACAGAATTAATCTAAAATCTCATCTTTGCCTATTGTTAGCATCTGGTTAGTCATCAAAGTATGTGATCACTAGCCAATGGTACCAAAATGTGATTTGTTCTTAGACCAAGGGTACTTCCACTTCAATGTCGTTGGAGGTGGACTTGCAGTTATATAAAGCAAAGAAGCCTTGTGACTATTTCGTACCCTGCAGACTATTCTGATAGAGACATAATAATTCTTGGTCCCTTTCAGGTGACTCTAAACACTTCCTATACTCTTATTTATTTTGTTCATTTAAATAATATTTTAAAATATTTTTTATTTTAGTATTTTTAAGTATTTTATTTTAGTATTTAAGCTGACAACTATTCCTTTCCCCCTAAAAATATCACCTGTCCTGTGTCGTGTTCCCTCTGTGCCTGCTCTTTGCCAAGGCTGGTACGACATGCTCATCTAGGGTACAAGGTCCGTGGCCAATAAAATCTTAGTAGTTCCTGTCTCAGGCAGCACTATAAAACCAACCTTCAATACCTAAACTAAAAAGTGGTTTTGAATTTTCGGACAGAAAGGCAGATCTAGAAAGGAAGGTAATAAGGTCACCCTAAAGCTTTTGGAGTTGCTTCAGCCACAGAAGCAGCTGGAAGGAAAATATTTGGGGTGGTAAAGAAAATCCACCCTTCAACATCCCACAGAAAACAAAGCCAGAGGAGACCGAGGAGATCCAACTGTGCTGCGTTAGTTAGCCACGCAGAGCTAACCAGCACCGAATGGAGGGCAGCATCTGCGAAGAACAGGAAATGCAGAAAATGCCATGAGACAAGGGGACACTGAGAGAAGAGCTCCTGAGAGAGAACAGCTGTGGTCAGCGTAGACGCAGCACAGAAATCCAGCTCGGTGACAAGGACAGTGCACAGTGCCTGGGCTCTCTGTGGGTGGAGAAGGAAAGAGCTGGGGACGAAGAAATGATGAGAGTTGTGTTGTGTCGAGGGAAGAATGAGGCATCTCCAACTCCACCTTGTTGACGGGAGTCCTTCAGTGCACAGGTCAGGTCTGCTCGGTGTAGAAGGCAGAGCACTTGCATCTCAGTACAGGGGCCTGGAACACGAATTCCTAAACTTTTCAATGTGACGTTTCAAGGCCAGGCCTCCTCCGATGGGCATGCCAGGGGATGGTGGGGAGCAAGACTTCGGGGCCCCGCCACTTCCCTCTCGCGTTCTCAAAAGGCATGTTAGAATGCAGGGAGGAGGAGTGTTTACTTCCACGTGGCAGGAAGGACCCCTGCCTCCTGGGGGACTGCACTTACCACAGCTAGGATTTGGTAATGCAACCCCGGCTAGGAAGTCTCAGAGACTATCTCAGCCTAACGCAGAGGAGACCCAGCTTAGGCATGTAAAATGTTTGCTCTGCACAACGAAAATTTGCCACCTACCCAGCCCCCATCTCTCTCTCTCTCCCTCTCTCTGTCTCTCTCTCACACACACACCCCTTGAATGTAAAAATGTAAACATGCACGAGGACATGACTGATGGGCCACGCTGACTGGAGCGGGGAAAGGAGGAATACACACGTCTGACTGCTGTGTGGGCACTTGATCAGAAGAGAAGCGAGAGATACCAAAAGGTGACGGGTTTTTCTTTCAGTGACAGTGAGAGGGGCAGCCACGTGGGGAAGCCCCCAAGACCCAGAGTACAGCATCTGTGCCTCCTGAGTAGGTGGGTGAGGACAAACCCTAATGCATTACGGACTTTCCATAAATCAAAAGAGATGACTCAATGCTGAAGGCAAGAATTTTTATAAAATTCCTCTGAATGATCAAGGTGTCTTGACTTGCTGATAGTAAAGTTGCCTGCTGACTGACTTTGCCCCCTCCACTATGATGGGCATGGTACTGGATTCCTTTAAGACAAACTTGAATCTACACTACTTTTCTATTTTATAAGTAAATCATAAACGTAAGCTTCTTTTTTTTTTTTTTTGGTAATTATGTTATCTGTGACTCAGTTCACAACTTGTGAGGACCCTTCCGTGTGTCACGCTGCTGAGTTGGGCAGGAACAAGTAGAGAAATTTTCCCTGACTGGCATTAAGACCAAGAACAGATAATAATCAGAAGCCGTCAATTGTGGGTATGTGTGGATTCCGTGTCATGGGAAATGGAGGGGCAGCATCTCTTAGTGTGGATTTAGATCCCCGTCCATTATGTGAGTGGTTCTCAGAGAGGAAAAGAAAAGTTACATAGACGCTCATCTCCATTACCCAAAGCTTTTCACAAGGGCCTAGTATTCTCATCTGATTTTTTAAAAAGGGTGGTCCTGGCATTTTAAACGCAAACAGGGTGGTAGAAAGCTAGACAGAATTTCAGTCAACAGTTTGAGCTGAATCATGTTTGAGTGAAAGTGAAGATGTTACAATATCAGAGCCATGAATAAAGAGCAGGTGGGGAAGTATTTATGGGCAATATGGCTTTTATAAAATATTACTTTTTACCTAAGTATCTAATCACATCATGAAAATTAAGGATATTATAATTAGAAAAACACAAAGTATGAGCTAAGGATCCTAGGAACTTTGAGGCAGGGTACATACAGATATCCCAGGCACGCTGGGAAGAGGGCAAGCGGGGGGAGAGGAAGTAGGCTGGTTACATCTGAACCCAAAGAGTGGCTAGCTGGAGCACAGGTGATCATGTGACTGCATCTCCAGGCAGCTTTGCCTGGGCATCAGATGTCGTGCAAAGTGACTTAAAAAAATAAACTCCTTTAGACTAGTTCTGGATTTACAGAACTATTATGAAGATAGTACAAGAATCCCCATACACCTCATGTCTAGTCTCCTTTGTTATTAACATCTTATATCAGGAAGTACATTTGTCCCTGAACCAATATCAATACATTATTATTACTTACAGTCTGTATTTTATTCAGATTTTCTTAGTTTTTATATAACATCCTTTTTCTCTTTCAGAACCCTGTCTCTGATAGCATATTACATTTAATCATCACATCTCCTTAGTTTCTCAGACTTCCCTTTTTTTGATGACCTTGACAATTTTGAGGAGTATTTGTTAGCTATTTTATAGAATGTCCCTCCGTTGGGATCTGTTTGATCTTTCTCTCGTGATTAGAATGGAGTAATGAGGTCATGTGTTTTTGTCTAGAAGATCACAGAGGGCAGTTTCATCACATTATATCCATTGTACTCTCTATCAGTATGACTTATTACTGTTGATGTTGACCTTGATCACCTGGCGGGGGGCAGTGTTTGTCTTGGTCTCCACTGTGAAGTTATCCTTTAAGGGTGTGGAGGGTTATGCCCCATCTCCATTAGGATAAACCAGCTACATCATTTCCTTGAAATTCTTCTGTACAGAAAATTTGTATCTTCTCCCCCTTTTATTTATTTATATGCATATGGACTCATGGATATTTATTTTATACTTTGGGTCATAATCTAATACTACTTTATTTTGTTGCTCAGATTATTCCAGTTTTGGCCACTGGGAACTCTTTTAGTTGGCTCCTGTGTCTCTTTGACATTCCTCCATCATTGTGGGGATTTTTTGTTTGTTTGCTTGTTTAAGACTTTCTGATATTCTGGCACTACAAGATGCTTCAGGCTCATTCTGTATATTTACTTCCCCAGTCTTAGACTCAGTCATATCTCCAAAGACTGCTGGTTACTTTTATGGAAGAATGATATTAGAAACCAAGATCTAAAAGTGTTACCCAATATGGCTTTGTGTAAAGTTTTGAGCTGTCCACTCTGTAGCACATCTCTCAGTGTGACCTGGCCTATCAGGGATGCTGAAATTACAGCTCATGACCTGCGCTGTCCTGGCAGGTCCAAGGATCCACATAAAAGCGGAGAAGACAATGATATTCTGGAGGCTGTGACCTCCCCTAGAGAGAGGCACGCTCTAGCTTTTGAGTTGCTCGTGTCTTAGGCAGAACCCAACTCTGTTACACAGTCCAGAAGCTGCTGCACCTGCATAAACTTTGTGTGACATTTATAAAAAGGAGTCAACTATCTAAACATTAGCTGACATCAAAGAATCTGTCAAGAAAGTAGACTCGAGGGCTACGGCTGCTGCTTGCCCACCCTGGGTTCCACATCTCAGCCTTTAGGAAAGGCAGTAAAAGCAATCACGGTCAAGTCCATGGGCTCGAGAGCCATCTCGGCCTCTGTTCAAAGCCCAGCTTCTCCCCTTAGGACCCTTCCATACTTTGGTCTCCTGGTCTATACCAGGAGCACAAAAGGAGCATCTTCTTCATACCCATGGTTTTGAGGATCAAGTGGGCTGATACACATACGTGGATTACAGCAGTCACTGACATAGAAGTGAGGGTTTGTGACTAAAACCCCGACATCTCCCTCTGTATGTATCTATAGCTTCATCAGCAGCATTTCACAAAAATGACCCTGAGTAATAGGGAGATGGAAACACATTTCATCTCATGTTTAACAGGGCTTGGAAGTGGACAGCATGTTTAGAAAGGTTTTTGAAATTCAAAAATCCATCAAAGGAAGATATGGAACCAGGGCTTCTGGTTAACAATGAATTGCGTAGGAAAGTATAACAATTCAGAAGAACTTTCCCCAGGGTTATGGATGGCCATGACTTGACTGTATTCTGGGTTTAACAGAAACACTTTACATACAGGATTGTTAAAGTTTACTGTGGCTGATGGAAAAGTCTTAGGGTCACAAGGAGAGAGTCAAGGAAACCAGGACAGGGCCCAGAGAGGCGGCTGCCGCGGAGGGAAGGAGGGAGGGAGAAGAAAACCAGCATCTTCCTCACGGGAAATAAAGTTCTGAAATCTCTGTATTTGTTGCGTGTTTGTCTGTGTCTCCGTGTGAGGGTGAGTGTATGTATTAGTCTGTTAGCGGTCCACACCAAAATTCCACAGACTGGGCGATTTTAAAATGGAAGTTAATTTTCTCACAGTTCTAGAGGTTAGACATTCAAGATCAAGGTGCTGTCAGGGTTGGTTGCTGCTGAGTTCTCTCCTCTTGGTTTCTGGACAGCCACTTACTCATTGTGTTCTCACATCCTGTTCTGTGTGTGAGTGACAGAGATCTCTGGGGTCTCGTTCTCCTCTTATAAGGACACTAGTCCTACTGAATTACGCTTCCACCTTTATTTAACCTTAGTCATCTCCTTAAAGGCCCTATTTCCAAATACAGTTACATTGGGGTTAGGCTTTTAACATACAAAATATGTTATATGTTATATAGAGGGTACACAATTCAGTCTGTAACTCTGTTTGTGTTTGTGTTTTTGTGTATGTGTGTGTTTGTGTGGTTTTAGGTTTGATTGCTCTCAGCATTTCGTCAAAATTTTCCTGTCAGCTGTTACAATGTTCATTTTATTAAAAGGCAAATCGATTCTGGAGGCATCTTTCACAATGAGCTCTCCTGATATGGATGAAGAGAAAGCACTGTAAGAAAAGGAGAGAAAATCCTAAAAGACTGATCTAGAAAAGAGAAGTATCTTTAACTAGACTCCTACCTAGATCTCTATGACTTAAAGCCGCGTGAAGTAAGAAGCTGGTGTGCTGACCTCTGCAGTGACCGAAGCCATGTCCTAAGTATTCTTCATGTAATCCTATTGGAAATGTGTTTGCACAGATAGAGTTAAATCATAGATGTATTCAAATAAGAAATACTCCACTTGCTGCCCTGGACAAGGAATAAACACAAATCAGGAAACTGGCCTCAAAAGAATTAATTCCACCTCACGCTGCTGGTCCATTTTTGTTAGGATTAGTGAACACTCGTTTTGAGGAGGCTGGGCCACTTATATTTACTAGAATCCCAGGATATTTAGAGACCCTGAAAGAGTGACACCCACGGAACTATAAACCTTTAAAAGTGTTTCTAGGTTTTTATATCTCTTTCTAAAACTGTGCTATAAAAAATAAGCTTTTAATCAGATTTTTATATACAGTCCATCTGCCCCCAAAAAGCACTACAGACAAGCTAAAAGTCATGGTCACTTAAACTGCATTTGATATATTTAGAGTTATTTATAAATTCTTATTGAACAAGCATGTTGAGCACTTACTACGTTCAGGGGACAACACTAGAAATTGTGAATATAAGAGGTTTTATAGGACTCTGTCTTTACTGCAATGTCTTATAATCTACTTGGGGTGATGGCCCATGTACACAAACTATGACGATAACAAAAAATAAGTAGCTAACATTTATCTAGCACTTCTATGTGTGAGACATTTTGCACACATTATTTCACTTAACCTAACCCTCAGACAACTCTAAGAAATGGGTAATCTCATTTAACAGACGCAGGAACAAAACTCATGGAGATTCTACAACATCCTGTGGTCACAAGGCAGAAAGCAGAGAAACTAGGATTTGAACCTGTGCTCCTTATGGCAAAAGCCAGATCTTTCAACCACTAGGCTAGAGTGAAAATGCCCCAAAACTGGCATAAATTGGGAATGATTTGGATTTTCGGGGAAAGTGGGATCAGGTAGCAAAATAGAGAAAGACTTCGGGTTGGAAATATGGAAACATTGGAATGTATTCTCGGTAGGCAGAAAGGAGGGCAGGGAAAGAGTATCAGCGTTGTATGAAGGCAGGAAATTACAAGGCAGAGTCAGGAGGAGAAGGATTCACTGATCATGGATTCATTCTAATTGGGTGGGTTGGGGTCAGATTATGCAGCAGCAGAAGTTAAACTAAAGAGTTTGAAAATTATCACATAGGTGTTCATAAATTCAAAGCTTTAGAGTAGGCATATATGAAGAAAGAACCCTTTAAATCATAATCTAGTATGCAAAATGGATTAAACATGAGGAGAAATTGAAGGCTAGCTGATGGTTCTCAACCTTAGCTGCATGTTAGATTTAGCTGGGGAGTTTTTAAAAAAACACCATGTAGGGGTCCCACCTCAGCCCAATTTAATCAGAATCTCTGAGGTTGGAACCAGACATAAGAATTTTTTTTTTAAAGCTCCCGCAGGTGATTCTAATGTGCAACCAGAGTTGAGAATCACTGAGTTAGATTATTGCAATCATGCAGCATATAATAAGTTTTTGAGCTAGGATGATAGCAGGGGAAATGATCAAATGCAAGCAGACACTATGGAGGTAGAGGAAGAAGTAATAGCTATAATACTGGGGGAGAAATTGTTACAGGTAGAGAGGAGAGATGGGGAAACAAAGATGTTACACAGGTAGCTGTGACAAAATTGCAAAAGAATGAATTCATAAGAACAAATCATCTCGGGCAGATGAAGGTTTCCATCTTATGTTAAGATTCAGTCAATACTGGCAAGTTTTGAGGAGTCAGATGTTTAAGGATAAGATCAAAGGAGAAATCATGAGACGAGACTATAGAGAGGGACAGAATAAAAAGAGGGTAGGACCTTGGGAGATGATCACATGAAGGGGCAACAGAGCAAAAAACGCAACAAAAAAGAGACACACAAATGAAGATTTCCAGATGGAGACTCTCAACCAGACTTGTGGTGGAAGTGAAGGAACCTGAAACGGGTGGCCACAGAGGCAAACACTACAAACTGGGGATGATGCAACCTACCCAGCCCTGTGTCCTCAGCATGCAAGAACAATAAAGTTGCTGTGGCTTCTGCAGCCGTCTGTATCTTCCTATCTAGGGCCCTTGAGTACACAAATTTTGCTCGCTGTGAATGCAATCTGGTTTCTTCAGTTGATGAGAAAAGAAAAGCACTTTAAGTGTGTGTCTCCATGGAAGAGCTTAGTAAACAGGCTGAAGGTTTCTGGGATAGGCTGGAAGAAATAATATAGGAAGGAAGCCAAGAAAGAAAGTTTTTTAAGACGCAGAAGAGAATTAAAATTGTTATCAACAAGTTGGCAAGTAAAAAACAGTGACACAGAGAAGAAACAGGAGGGACAGACATCCTCTCTAGAGATAGACAATAGATTAAAAACCTGATGCTTTTCAGCCTCCAGAAACGGTTAGTGTTTCAGTCTCTGTTCCTTCAACACTAGTAAGGAAGATTCAGCTTTCAGTAGGTTGGAGGAATTCTGAAGAGAATGTCCAAATGCAAAAAAGGTGCACTGCAGAGTCTACAGGCCAGTAAGGTGGTCCTCAGCCTGCCGTATTATTTGAGACTGGACTTTTAGTTGTCTTCATATTCTTTAAAATAAATAAATAAATAAATAAATAAATAAATAAATAAATAAATAAATAAATAAATAAATAAATAAAAGGAAAAGAAAAGCAGCTTTCATGAGGAAGTACCATGAGTTCCCTAGAGACATGTTGAAATATTAAACTTTATTTCATTTTCTGGTAAGTTACTTGGCCTGTTGATTAGAGCAGTGACATAGAGAAATGTGTATCTGACTATGTCTTTATGATGCTCTTGTGACCAATCTGGGGAAATCCTAGATGGTAAGACATTAGGTGGATACAAAGCTGGTTAAATGATTATGAAGATCACTGGACCAGGAATGAAACAGTGGGGCTCAGGTCCCAGCCTCATCACTTAGTAACTTTTACCCTAAGGGAGCTTTCATACTTTCTGAGCTTTAGATTCTCCATTTCTAAAGTGGGTCTAATAACAGCTGAATTTTATAGCACACAGGGATGAGTGAGCATGAAACAAGTCAATACAGTATGTGGAAATAGGCTTTGCAATCTGAAAAGTCTTCATACCTTCAGGGAATTGTTATTACCAATGTCTGTGGTGGACAGAATACCAAAGATGTTCTTAACCTTATCTTCAGAACCTGTGGATATGCAATGTCACACAGCATGGAGGAATTAAGGTTGCTAATCATCTGACTTTAAAGGAGATTATCCAGCACTAGGCGTTATCACAAAGTTCTTTAAATGGGAACGAAGGGGACAGAAGGGTCAGAACCAGAGTGAAGGCATCATGACTTGATCAGTACTATTGACTTTAAAGCATAAAGCCAAGGAATGCTGGGGCCACAAGTCAAGGACTGCAGGTGGCCTCTAGAAGCTAGAAAGGCAAGAAAACTGATTCTCTCAGAAACATCAGAAAGAATGAAGCCCTGCCAACACCTTGATTTAGCCTCAGTTAGATCTATTTTAGACTTCTGACCTCCAGAATTTTAAGATATAATAGGTTTCATTTTGTATTAAACCCCCAGGTTTGTAGTAATTTGTTACAGCAGCAATAGGAAACCATGCCTTCATGCAAGCCTTTCTCTAATAAATTCTGTGCTCTTGGTCCTAACCTATACAAAATTCCTATTAATAATTTATATAAAGTTCTTAAAGGAAAACATTTTTCTATTATTTGCATATAATATAAAACTAGAAAGGAGAGCATGTATATTGCTTAAACTCCTGATCTAAAAGACCTCCGTGAATCAAGTCAAGATTCAATTTCAAAGGGAAATGCAAACTTTTCCTTTTAGTTTCAAAATATATACTGTACAAGTACAGAATGAATAGACCAAAAGTTTATGCAAAAACACATGAATTTTAATTTATTACATACTCATAGTGATTACAAAGTTATAATGAATCATCAGAGACTGATAAAAAGCTAATGCAATTCAAGGCTGCATTGATAGAATCTGGGTAAAGAAATGATAAATGGTTGTGTTGGCCCCCAACAAGTGAGTCCATATATGGAACACAGTTACCTTTTTGAAATACCACATAATTCACTAATTGCATATTTTCAAAGTTGAGAAACCAATAAAGTAAAACTGTCCATAATAATATTAGGACTTGATCAGTGACATAAAAATAGAGATTTACGACTCCCATCCTAGGCCTACTAAATCAGAATCTCTAGAGAAGGAACAAATAATATATATTTTGTAATTGTAACAAGTGCCCCAGGTGCTTTTGATGCATAGGACATGTCTCATGTATAGGACCAATGTTAGGTAAGAAAATGGTGAAGTTACTGAGATAAAAGGTAGGCATAGACTGTGGGATCTCAGATTTAAGGAGGACTCCTAATTGTCTTAAGATATTAGAAGGGCTTTATATGACCACCCTTTGAAGTTATACAGGGTAAACAAAATGGTATTTGTTTTGGAGGCCAGCAGGTAATTTCCAGCAACTGAATATATATGTGTGTGTGTGTGTGTGTGTGGGTATTCCCCAAGTTACACCAGCCTGAGGGTTAAAAATGGGTCCAAACAGCAGTGACAAAACAGTATTTCTATGGATACATCCCAACCAGATGTGTGGGGACTCCAAGCCTCCCTCACCCAAATGTTTCTGGGGGTCTCCAGAGGATATTACATATGTCTTTGAGAACTAGCTCTAGTTCTCTAAGCTCCCATAACATATCTATCATTTTCCATCTTTGGTTGATTACTGCTAATGTCACCAAAGGTACTACTATACCCTCACCAACCAAAGCACAACCTGCTATAAAGTCACTCAACAGACTTGGTATAGAAGGAACATACTTCAGTATAATAAATGCCATATATGACAAACTCACAGCTAACATTATACTCAATGGTCAAAAATTGAAACCTTTTCCTCTGAGAGCAGGAACAAGCTGAGGATGTCCAATCTCACCACTCTTATTCAATATAGTACTGAAAGTCCTAGCTAAAGCAATTAAGCAAGACAAAGCAATAAAAGGCATCTAAATCAGAAAGGAAGAAGTAAAATTGTTATTATTTGTACATTGCATGACTTTGCATATAGAAAATTCTAAAGATTCAACCAAAAAAAAAAAAAACTGTTGGAACTCATCAATGAATTCAGTAAAGTTGCAGGATAATAAAATCAACATACAGAAATCATTTGTATTTCTATACACTAATAATCTGAAGCATCTGAAAAATAAAGAAAACTATCCAATTCACAACAGCACCAAAAACAATAAAATACCTAGGGTAAATTTAATCAAGGAAGTAAAAGAGCTGTACAACAAAAACTGTAAGATTTTGTTCAAAGAAATTGAAGAAGACACAAACAAATGTAAAGACATCTCGTGTTCATGGATCAGAATTAATATTGTTAAACTGTCCATACTACTCAAAGCCATCTATAGATTCAATGCAATCCCTACCTAAATTTCAATGGCACTCTTTACAGGAAAAGAAAAAAAATCCTAAAATTTGTATGGAATCACAAAAGACCCTAAATAGCCAAAGCAATCCCGAGAAAGAAGAACAAAGTTAGAAGCATCACACATCCTGATTTCAAACTATATTACAAAACTGTAGTAATCAAAGCAGTACAGTACTTGCATAAAGTAGACACACACACCAGTGGAACAGAGTGGAGAGCCCAGACATAAACCCTTATGTGTACTGTCAACTAATATTTGAGAAGAAAGCCAAGAACACCCAATGGGGAAATGATAATTTCTTCAACAAATGGTGCTACGAACTGGATAAACACACAGAACAATGAAATTGAACTCCTATCTAACATGACTCAAAACAATTAACTTAAAATTGATCAAATACTTAAACATAAGACCTGATACCATAAAAACTCCTAGAAGAAAATAGAAGTGTGAAGCTCCTCAATACTGATCCTGGCAATGGCTTGTAGGATATGACACCAAAAGCACAAACAATAAAAGCAAAAATCAACATATAGGAATACACTAATCAAAAAAATAAAAAAGCAACCTACAGAATGGGAGAAAATTTTTGCAACCCCTCTATCAGATAAGGGGTTAATATACTATATATATATAAATATATAAAAATATATAAAGAATGCATATAACTCAATAACAACAACAAAAAAACCAAACAACTGACTGAAAAATAGGCAGAGTAACTAAATAGACAATTTTCCAAAGAAAACATCCAAATGGCCAACAGGTACATGAAAAGATACTCAACATCACTAGTCCTCAGGGAAATGCAAATTAAAGCTATAATGAGATATCACCTCACACCTAATAGAATGGCTATAAAGAAAATAAAATATAACTGTCAGCAAGAATGTGGAGAAAAGAGAATGTTTGCACACTGTTGGTGGGAATATAAATTGGTTCAGCCACTATGGAAAACAGTATGGAGGTTCCTTAAAGAAGGAAATGAATTTCCAAAAGAAATAAAAATAGGGTACTGCAGAGATAAATGCACGTCTATGTTTTTTGCAGCATTATTCACAATAGCCAAGATGTAGCAACAACCTAAGTGCCCATCAGTGGATGAATGGATAAAGATGTGAAATACACACACAGACACACATACACACACACAGGAATGTTATTTGGCTATGGGAAAGAAGGACATCCTGCCATTTGCAACAACATGGGTAGACCTGGAAGACGGTATGCTGAGATAAGTCTGACATAGAGAGACAAATACTGTATGATATTACTTATATGTGGATCTAAAAAAGCCAACCTCATAAAAACAGAGAGTAAAATGGTGGTTACCAGGGGCCTGGGGCAGTGAGGGGAGGAAAAGATAGCCATTGTTTAAGTATACAGACTTCGCAATGAGTAGTATATAAGTCCTAGAGATCTAATGCACGGTATAGTGAATATAGACAATCATACTGTATTATAATCATCAATCGTGCTAGGAGACTAATTCTCAATTAATCCAACCACTAAAAAGAAACGATAATCATGTGACATGATAGCGGTGCTAATTACTGCTACAATGGCAGTCATACTACAAAGTATAAATGTATCAAATCAACGTGTTTTACACCTTAAATTTACACAAAGTTTATGTTCAATGTATTTGAATTAAAAAAGTAAGAGGAATAATCTATGAGAAACTGTGGAAAAGATGCATGATAAAATAGATTAAGACAGTTTTTAAACTCATCAGTAACTTAAGTTTACAGGTACTGTAAGTTGATTAACCAGCCAACTGACAGTTTAATTTCCATATTCTCATCCAAATTGTCAAAAAGCTCGTGTACCTACGAAATAAACTGACCCTCAGAATTTGATATATATTTAAAAAATACTCCTGCCATGACTACAAGTTCATTGAATTTGATGACAGAAGGAAAAACCCATGGGGTTAATAGTTGTAAATTAGGAGTTTATCAATTAAAAAGGTTTCCTTGTGGTTTTTTGTTTGTTTGTTTGTTTTACTGAATTTTATGGCGACTTTAAGAGTGATTTTCCTATTTTCTAACTACTTTAGTATTTCTTAAAGAACAACAGTGGTAAGAAAAACTGGCTACAATAGTGTGAGGGACTGTCTGCCTTCAGTACAAAGCAGATGTCCAGCAATGTATTTGGGGCAGTTGATGCTGTGTTTGCTAAGTAAGCGCCATTGAGATTTCAGGCCCATTTGGCAACTTCATTTCTGGTTTTGGCAACTTCATTTTAATTGTGTTCAGTGCTGAAGATCAACGTCTTGAGTCCTGATTTTCTAGGGTTTTTTTTTTTTTGTTGTTAAATGAAATGTGTCTTCAGTGTGTCATAGAAATGTGTCTTCAGTGTGTCTCCTTTCTTGTTTTTTTCTCTAGTTTTATAGAGTTTGAACATTTTTGTTATCATACATAGAAAGAAAGTGGTGCCAGTAGCTCCTGAACAGTTGGACTGCAGACCTCTCAGCTGCCTGTTCATGCTGGAGATTTCCGAGCACTCACATCACAGCACTTTAATCCCACGGAGCACTGGGAATAGCAGAAGGGCCACCTTTTTGCTATGCAGATCATTATGGCAAAACATAGGACTTTGCCACAAAACTTCCTCTCTTTTATCCCTCAGTGGAAAAAATTATCTAGTAACTGAATGGACAAGGAGGTATATACTAGAAAAAGCATGTATCTTCCAAATAGACATAAGTTTAAGTACTAACTTGATTCCTTGCTCTTTTGATCTTGTTAAAAGTGGAATAATAACATTGAACTCATGGGGGTGTTGGAAAAATTAAATGAGTATATAAGGATAATACATGTTCAATAAACATCTTCTTCCATTGCCTCAAAAGTTATGGAGAGGAAAAAATGAGAGCATTCATGTCAGTACTGCTTGTACATTTTCAAGGTGAGGAATCCTTTGAGATTTTTATGAAAACTCTGGACTTTCTCCTAGGGAAGTAGGGAACCCACATAAATGAAAAAAAATGAATGGATTAATTACAGTTCAAGTTGAGGAAATTCACGGACCTTCTGAGCATAACAGCGGATCAGCAGAATAAGAATCTCTGTCACCAAACAGGTGGTTCAGTGATGTTCATTGCCGTCTCCCTGCTTGATTCTCTGTTCTGAGCTAACTATGGAGTCAGGGCTGACTTTAACATACAGAACCAAGGTGATGTCAAAGACTCCAGCAAAGAGATTTTGTTCTTTCCATACCCAAGAACTTGAGCTTAAGGCTTAGATCACTGTGCAAAGACTAAAGTTTGGTAACTAAACTTTGAACCTTATCTTAAAATGAGATTGTAGACAGGGAGACTCTGGGGACCTGAAGGGAGAAGGAAGGAATGAAAACAAGTGACCACCAACAATTTGGGGAAAAGGGTGGAAAACCAGTGGTTGGGAGTGATTGAGTTTTATTTTGTTTTTTTGCCCACTTTATAATTTTAATCAAGTATTTGTCTTAGTAGGCGTATAGTTTATAGTTTTTATTTAAATATTGGTTACGTCTTTAAAAATCAAAGTAAAGCATATACTTAATTTAAAAAAATGAAATAACACAGATGGCTTTTAACAGAAAAATACAGAAACAAAACCCAAAACACTTATCTATCATCTAAATTCTGCCCAGTCAAAATCTCTTTCCAAAGAGAAAATCTCACTGGTTTCAATTCAATTATTTTTCCTCTTTAGATAGTTTATGAACTTCTTTCTTTGATAGTAAAGATTTAACTTCTATCACTTATTTAGTGGAGAGAGAGAAAGAGAGAGTACGGGGGAGAGGGAGAGAGGGAAGAGGAGAGGACAGGAGAAGGGAGAAGAAATATAAATGGAAAGTAGGTATTTCAACTGGAAGCTTCATGTGTCACTTTTTAGGTCTGAACATTTTTATTTTACTATTTATATGTAAATGTTCTCCCTTCTTTTCTTGGTTCTCTTTCTTTCTGGAAATTCTTTTAATCAGATTCTGCATCTCCTCTTTAATTCTTCTTTCTTCCTTTACAGTATGCTCTGGGAGAGGGTCTTGCCTTTATTTTCCACTTTCTTTTTTGACTCTGTATTTTTGATAATGATATATTTATTTTTTAACAGAATTTATAGTTGATATATAATATTACATGTTACAGCTGTGCAACAGAGTGGTTCACAATTTTTAAAGGTTATACTCCATTTATAATTATTATAAAAATTAAAAATGTGCTATATTCCCTGTGCTGTACAGTATATCCTTGTAGCTTATTTATATTATACATAGTAGTTTATACCTCTTAGTCCTCTACCTCAATGTAGCCCCTCCACCAACTGGTAACCACTAGTTTGTTCTCTATATCTGTGAATCTGCTTCTTTTCTGTTATATTCATTAGTTTGCTATATAAGTTGATATCTTATAGTATTTGTCTTTCTCTATCTGACTTATTTAATTTAGCATAATACTCTCCAAGTCCATCCACATTGTTGCAAATGGCAAACTTTCTTTCTTTTTTATGGCTGAGTAGTATTCCATTGTATGTACATATGCATATACCACATCTTCTTTATCCATTCATCTATTGATGGACACTTAGGTTACTTCCATATATTGGCAATTGTAAACAATACTGCTATGAACATTGGGGTGCATGTATCTTTTTGAAATAGTGTTTTGTTTTGTTTTGTTTTGGAGGGACATACCCAGAAGTGGAATTGCTAATTATATACATAGTTTTAAAATTTTTGAGAGCCATTTCTTGTTCTCTAGTTGTTCCTTTTTTCATAGCCCCTTTTCTTGGTTTACGGATATAATATTTTCTCAAATTTCTTTTAGGAAAATAGAAGCTTTTAAAAGTTCTTTTTTCTTTCCTACATTATCTAAGTTTCCTCTCAGTCAGTTTTTATTTTTGTTTAATTTGGTCTTTTCATTCACGCTGAAAGTTTTGATGAAATATCTGGGAGTTCTTCGTTGTCGGTTTATATCACGAATGAAAGAACACTGACAGCAAGCTCTCTGGATGTAGGAGAGGGGTTGGTAGACTGACAACACTGACAGTGTGAAGAGCAGGGAGCCAGCCATTAACCTTGGGAGAGGGGTGAGGTGGGTCCCCCAGAAGCCAAAAGAAGTCTTTTCTTGGAATTCCAGAAACTCCACTATCCTTCCTAATTCTTCATTAGATAGCTTGCAGTCTGATCAATATCTTCAGAAAGGAGACTTCTAGAGTTTTGCTGATTTTTTTGTTAGGGGCCAAATACTTAGTTGGCTGCTGGCTCTGCCTATGAGAAGGGAAAGGGCATGTTTTGTATTCAGACTCTTCTGTAAGCTCACTGTCTTCAGTCCCACTTAAATCCAACTCTGCCATATCTGCTACTGCCAGGCCTGCAGTTTCATGGAAATTCTTCTGAGAAGAAAATTTTCCTCCTATATTGTATCCCTTAGCAAGACTCTTGGGTTGAACTTTCTCCACTTCTTTTGGTCATGGCCATTTTTTTCATTTGCTTTTTGCATGAGAAATTTATTGAAATATGCTGTCTGATGATAGTCCTTATTTATTCTACTCTCTGGGTTTGTCTGAAAAGGAAAGCCATCATTATAATTTACATGGAGTGGCAGGAGAGATGGGAGGCAAATGAGTAGTAGAATAAGCCATCACGAAGTGGAAGTAACAGCAACTCTTATTAAATCCCTGCTTTCTCCTATCATCCAGCACTGATATTTTTTAAGGTATCTTTAAGCAACTAATCTGAAAGAACCGTCTCCCTTTCATCCATGCTGCCCTGGTTCAACATTTTACCCATCCAGCTCCTCTTCCCTCCACAGTATTACATACATGTACCACGTGTGTCCTCTGACATGTCACATCCCTCTCCCCAAAATGGCGCACTGCTTGGGTGTAGTACATTTCATCTGGGTCTACATTTTTTTCTCAAGAATAATTTTTCTCCTAAAAATAGGGGAAGGAGGCAGAGGATAAGCATTTACAGCATTGCCCAACTTCCATGTTCTGGGGGATGGAGAGTGGGGAAGGCTTGTTAATCACAACTTTTAATGGTTGTTAACCCATCAAAAAGGAAAGAATGCATTTCCCTGGAGCAATAAAAAGTAAAATCAAATCTTTTTCTTTACAGAGAAATAAAGCCAGGTAGCTGGGCAATGCAAGACAAAGGAAGAAGTCAGAGCACCTACTTGGGGAACTGTTTTTCATATAGGAAGAGATATTCTCTGTATTCATGAAATTAAGTGACAGATAAAACTGTTAATAGAGAAGACGACTGAATAAAGCCCTTGTTTACATTTCTTGAATAGCACTGCATTCTGTTAAACTGCTGAAATGACTTTTGAATTTTACTCAAAGTCACGGAGATCTATACCTACTTTAGTTGTTTCCCCCATCAGAGTCATAAATACAAAGAGTGAGGGCCACTAAATCAGCCATTTCACAGCAAAAAACAACACCATGACAATTTAACTAATGATTCCCTCACACCATTTTTATTGTACAAAGAAAGTTTCTCTTTTTGACAGAGAATGACATCCTTCGTGTATTCTTTTTCAGAATGGCACAGATGTGTGCCTTAGTGATAGAGAACATTGAACTGAAATACAGAAACGTGGCAAAGAAATAAGGCTGCTTCCTCTTAATGCTTTTTATGATTGCTTTCTCTCTTCCACTTTTACTTTTTCATATTCTTTCTCAATACAATTTTTAAGTGGATGACTTAACATTTGAGTTGGACTGAGTTGGTGCCAAGCATTTGATGGACCTCACAGCGTGGGTCTAACTGAGATCTTTTATCCCTTACTCCTTTGTTCTAATCCAGCTCTTATAGTGATTATCACTTAAACATGCTGGAATACTTCCTACTGTCACGTTACCATTTACATTGGTTTTCTTGCCTGAAAAGTTGTCCCCTCAATTATATATCTAGAAGTTCCACTTCTCCTTCAAAGTCCTGCCCAGATCCCACCTCCTCTGGAAATCTCCTGGTGACTGACTTCCTCCTCTTGACGTATTCTCTCCTTTCTCCAAATTTCCATCACTTACACTGTCTGTTTTGTCTTATGGCTCTTGCGTGTACATTGTATCTCTGGTGTCTCTCTGACTGCAGCAATTACTCACACTCTGGTTTATGTGGACCAATGCCCATATGATGTTTCACAAACAAAGCAAGTAACAACTTTAGATGAATTTTAAAAACCAGACTTATCACTATTTAATTTAAAACTCTAATATTTTTAATTAAAAAGTAGTTATTTCATACTTAAGAGAGGAAAAATATTGTTGAATTATCTTATCAAAATATCTATAGCCAGGTAAATGACAAATAGCTGAATTTATAAGTCAGTTTCCCTATCCAGCCCTCTTTTCTCTTATTCTCCATTACTACTAAAGTTGAAAACTCTAGTTCAGAGTTTATGGTTTCCATAGAGAGTTATGAACATTAGATTTAAATACAGACCAGAAGTTAGGCATAGATTCCTCACTAGAGACTAATCACAGTACTGCTTTCTACTTTAAGTTGATAAGCCCAACTTACTACAAAACTGCAAAGTTGAGTGATTTATATTGGGAAAAAGGAAATGAGGATTCCTAATCCTCAGTTTGGTTGCATTTGGCTCAGGTAAGTAATTCTTCATATTCTGTGGAAGCCTGTGTATATTGGTTTAAAATATATTCAATAATAGGTTATAGTTTTTTTTTCATAGATGATTAAAGGAAATCATTAAGTGTTGGAAAAGGGTCAAAATCATGGTGACCGAGGTATTTTCACCAGTTATGATTTCCTCAGAAATTTTACGTGTAGACTGAAACTTGCGATACTTCATCCCTGAAATAATATGTTCAGGATATAACAACAATTATTAAAACATCTAATATTTATTGCATGGAAACTACATGCCAGGCAGGACAGGCACTTTATATGGATTACACCATGTAAGTCTTAGGATAATTATTTGAGGTAGGCACTATTATAAATTTTATTTACTAATAATGAAATTATGCTATAGAGAGATTAAGTGATTTGTCTAAAAGCAAATGGCTTGTGAGTGCTCCAGGTGGGTTTTGAACCCAGGAAATCTGACTCCAGAACCTTAAGTCTTAAACATTATGCTTTCATTCTGGACTACATTATCTAAGAAAACCACTTAGAGAAAAAAATTGTGGCTGGAAATAACAACTTCATTACAATGTTTTATATCATTCACCACTTAATAAAAATATATGCAAGGATCACTTCCTCTAACATAAAGTGTTCTTGTGTATCGGAAAAGCAACATTTTCCACAGCTTCCATTTTCTTTGCCACAAAAGCTGAAAAGACCTATAATCAATAGCTGCAATTTGGTTGCACTTAAACCATCACTATTTACCCCAAAACTGAAAGAATATTACAAATAATGTAGTTGACCATCACCTGTATTCTGTGAATAAAGCGCTCTGTGAACAGGAGCAATCTTTTTTCTATGTCTAGTGATGCCATTCCTTTCTATGCACATAACTGGTGTAACATTCAGTATTTACTCCAAGACAACTATGCCACAGTACATAAAGTGATCATTTATTAAACAAACAAAAATCTTCTGCGGCACAAGTTTTCATTGATAAACAAACAAAAAGTCATCAAGCACTTATTTCTTATATGTTATTGTTTGAATGCCAAATGTGGTTTGGTCAAACTTTAAAGCAAAAGTCAGCTAACAGCACACATGATATTGATTGCTTTTTACAGTATGGTACTAAAAATCCCAAAATGTTATATTCTAGATTAATTTTACCAATAGCTTGCTTTGTATTGTGGTTTTAAAATATGTCCACAAATTTTTTGACACTTCTCCCTTCGGAAGGTCAATGCTAATTCCCCTCCCCTTCGGTGTGAACAGGTCTTAGTAGCTCCCTTCTAACAAATGGCATACGGCAGAAACAGCGTGAGGCTAGGTCATAAAAAGCATTGAGGCTTCCTCCTTGCTCCCTCTTGTTCCATGTGCTCTAAGGGAGTCTAGTGCTATTTTGTGAGAACACTCAAACAGCCCCATGGAGCACCCATGTGTCAAGAAACTGAATTCATCCAACAATTACAGGAGAAGTGAGGCTTCCTGCCAAAAGTCATGAGAGTGAGCTATCTCAAAAGCAGATTCTCCAGCCCCAGTCAAGCCTCCTGATGACTACAGTCTTGGTCGACACTGTGACTACAGCTTTTTTAAAGATTTGAGCTAGAACTACCCAGATAAGCCACTCCTAAATTCCTGACCCATACAAATTATGAGATAATAGATATAAGTTGTTTCAAGCTTCCAGGTTCTATATTCATTTACTACATAGCAATAGATAACTAATAAACTTTGTTTCCCTTCTGTATACACTACTCATTATTAACTTTACAAACTGTTTAATTCATCATTTCTAACTGGAAAGGTATAACTTTACATGCATACTTAAAAAACTCAATTTTTTTTATTATCATGATCACCGTGCTCTACTAAAATTCTGGTGATTTTATGCCACCATTGGAAAAAAATTATAACAACCAATTAAAGATTATGAAAAAATGGATCTGTAGTCCACTGAAAAACAATTTTCAAAGAAAAATAATTATATTTACTATTTGCACTTCAGTTTAACTATTTTTATGAAATCATATTTGTAGAGTCACTATTGTAGCATTTCAAATTCATCCTCCTTTTGCATAGACACACTCTTTAAACTACAATGGTAATATCTGCACTAAAATTTCCAGCAGTACTTTTAAGACTATGTGAACTACTTTTAAGCGATAAGGCCATTTTAAGAAAAAAAGATGTAATGCCACATAATACTAACACAAATTTGTAATTTTACACATACAAACAAAAGACAAATAATACACATCTGCCTGTCAAGGGTTGTTGAAAATACTAATAAAATAAAAAATCTGTAATCAGACTGATCAAAAAAAGGAAATACAAATTATCCATATCATGAACAAAAAAGGAGTATCACCACAAAGCCAACTGATATTAAAAAAGATGACAAGAGAAAATTATGGACAACTTTAAGCAAGAAGTTCAACAATACAGACGAAAAGCTTTTCAAAGGCTAAAACTACCAAAATATACTTGAAAAGATGTAAGAACCTAATTAGCCCTGTAGCTAGTAAAGAAATTTAATTTGTAGGTAAAAACCATTCCACAAAAACTCTAGGAACAAATGATTTCAGTGATGAATTATATCAAATGTTTCATAAAATAATACCAAATCTACACAAATTTTTCTAGGACGTAGAAAAGGAGTAAAAACTTCCTAACTCATTTTGTGATGCCATAATTATGCTGATACCAGAATCAGACAGAGGCATTACAAGAAAATAAAGACCAATATTCCTTATGAACACAGATACAAAATCCTTAACAAAATTTTAAAAAATCCTTAATAAAATTTTAGAAAGTCAAATTGAGCAACATATAAACAAGATAATAAACCATAAGCAAGCAGACTTTATTCCAGAGATGCAATTTTGATATAATAGTTAAAACATAGTCAATGTAATCCATCATATTAATAAAGTGAAACAAAAGAGACACATGATCATCTTAATAGACCTAGGAAACTCATTTACCAAAATTCAACACCCAGCATGATCAAAACTAGGAATACAAGGTAATTTTATCAACTGATAAAAGGAAGCTACAAAAACTTATAAACTAACATTATACTTAATAGGGAAGGACTAAAATGCTATCCACTAAGATGAAAACAACATTAAGATATCTGCTCTCACCACTTCTATTCAGCAGAATAGATGGTTCCAACTAGTTCAATAAAGCAAGAAAAAGAAACAAAAGGAATAAAATTTTAGAAAGAAAAACTAAAGCTGTTAACTCAAAGACAACATGAACATCTGTCTAGAAAACTTTAAGGATTCTATAAGCTACAAGAACTAGTAAGTAAATTTTGCAACAGATATATTTCACATAGAATATATAAGGTCAATATAAGAAATTCAATTGTATTTCTATATACCAAAAATGAACAAATGGAAATGAAAACTAATAGAAACATTTACAATAATATTTTTAAAATAAAATAAGAATCAATGTAACAAATTATACACAAAACTTGTACAATGAAAATGACAAAGCATTGCTTAGAGAATTTAAGGGAGACCTAAATATATATACCATGTTATCAATTGGGAGACTAATATTGCTAAGATTTTAATTCTCCCCCCAGTGATCTATATTTTCAATTCAATTCCAATCAAATAGGATCTTTTTTGTAATAACTGACAAGCTGACCCTAAAATTCATATAAATGCAAAGACAAAACAGGTGAGAAAAAAAACCAAGTCGGAAGACTTAAAAGTACCTGATTCTGAGACTTACTATAAAGCTACAGTAATCAGAGCAGTGTAGTATTGCCATAAGAATAGACACATAGAACATGGTAACAGAATAGAGTCCAGAAATGTATTCACCTATATAAGGTCAATTTTTTTTGATAAAGATACCAAGGAAAAGGACAGTTTTTTCAACAATGGCACTGGAACTGGATGCCCATATTTAAAAAAAAATAAATCTTAAACCTTAGCTCATAACATATACAAACATTAACCTGAAATAGGAAAGAGATC
This sequence comes from Camelus dromedarius, assembly GCF_036321535.1. Lineage (NCBI taxonomy): Eukaryota > Metazoa > Chordata > Mammalia > Artiodactyla > Camelidae > Camelus > Camelus dromedarius. The sequence goes on from NC_087445.1 coordinate 33,724,293, forward strand.
TAAATGTAAGGGATAAAACTATAAAATTTCTAGATAAAAACACATAAGAAAACCCTTGAGACTTTTACCTAAACAAATTCTTAAAAATTTATAAAATTGACAAAAAATAAAAAATTGATAAATTAGTCTTCTCAAAAATGAAAAAACTATTATTTGAGAGATACTTTTAAGAAAATTAAAAGGCAAATCACAGACAGGGAGAAAATAAATGCAAAACATACATCTGACAAAAAGTTGTATCCAAACTATACAGAGAACATTTACTGTTCAATAAGAAGAAGAGAAATAACCAATTAAAAATGGGCAATATATTTGAACAGGATTTCATCAAAGAAGACACCTGCAATGGCAAGTATACACATAAAATGATGTCAAACTTCATTAGTCATTAGGGAAATGCAAATAAAAATCATAATGAGGTAGCTCTAGATACCTGCTACTATGGCTAAAATTTAAATGACAAATAATACCATGTCTTAGTAAGTGTATGAGACAGCTAGAACTTTCATGGCTGATGGGAATGCAAAATAATAGAGCCGCTTTGAAAAATGGTGGGCATTTTTTACAAAGTAAGCATATATCCACACAGCCCAGCAATAACACTCTCAGATGTTTTACCCAAGAGACCTAAAATATCTGTCCACACCAAGATGTGTATATGAACATCACAGAAACAGCATTGAGGAGTCATCACTGTTTTAGTTAAGAGTGTGGACTTCAGAGCCAGGTCACATAGAAGCTTTATTAATAATAGCCTTGAAATGAAGACAATCTTTATGTCCATAAACTGGTAAGTAAATAAACATATTATGGTACCTCCATGTAATGGAACACTCCTCAGCAATGAAAAGGACAAATTAGTGATGCAAGTGACTATGCATAAACCACGAAATATTTATGCCATTAATTAATTAATTGATGGCCCCCAAACTACATGACTCAATTTACATAAAGGTCTAGAAAAGCTAAAGCCATAGTGATGGAGGGTCAATCAGTAGTTGTCAGGTCCTGGGAGAGCAGAAAGGGAATTGACTACAAAGAGGGGTATAAAGGAACTATTTGGGTTGATGCAGATTTTCTATATCTTGATAATGCCAGTGGCTACATACTATATATTTCTCAAAACTCCTTAAACTTCACATTTAAAATTAGTGATTTTTATTTTATGTAAATTATATTTGAATAAAGCTTATTAATAAAAGAAAGACGATAGAAAAAAATTACTGTAGTGAAGAGGAATACCACCTATTAAGAAAATAATGACATTTAAAAACACAATAGGATTTTATGGGAAAATCATAATTTACCTTACATTTCAAATTTGTAAAAAGTATGTGAATAAAATTGTTCTCTTTTTTCATTTTGAAGCTAACATATCATGTGAGATCACTTGATAGACGCCCAAACTTTGTGATATGATAATCTAGAACATAGTTCTTGGTGTGAGTTTGCCCTGATTTACACCAGTAAACTTTCAGCTTCCTTCACTGGATTATTTTAGTCTACCACTCCCTCAATGGAGACATTTCTCAAAATTCTGTTCTTGGTCCTTCACCTTCCTTTTCTTTTTCCCTATTATTCATCTTTCCCCATATCTATGTCCAGTATATTGTGACTTTGTAGTCATTACCAGTAGAGGCAGAGTATACTTCCATACTCCTTGACTTTGAGCTTAGCCATGCTTTGGTCAATGTTATGTTTAGTGGACTTGACCTCAAGAGAAGTTTAAATGTGGTTTGCAAAGTTAGGCTCCCCTTCTAATATAAGCATACCTCAGAGATATTGCAGGTTCAGTTCCAGACAACTGCAATAAAGTGAATATCAATAAAGCAAGTCACATGAATTTTTTAGTTTCCCAGTGCATGTAAAAGTTAGATTTACACCATACCATAGCCTATTAAGTGTGCAATAGCATTATGTCTAAAAAAAATGTGGGGCCTTCATTTTAAAATGTTAACCATCATCTGAGGTCTTCCAGTGAGTCAATTTTTTTTGCAACAGTAATATCAAAAATCACTGATCACAGATGCCTATAATAAATAATAATAATAAAAATTTGAAATGTTAGAAGAATTACCAAAATGTGACAAAGAGACACAAAGTGAGCAAATGCTATTGAAAAAATGGCACTGAAAGACTTATTGGATGCGGGGTTGCAACAAACCTTTAATTTGTAAAAACCAGTATCTGCAAAGGGCAATAAAACGAGCTATGCCTGTACTTCTGTAATTGAATCTTCCGTATTCAGAATTGTAACTGAACTTCTGTAAATCTGTAATCTTAAGAAGAGGTTCTTCTGGATAGCTTCTGTCCCTGAGCCTGAGCCTCAGAACACAGTCTACATGTGTCAACCTCCAGTCAAACTGAAGACCCATGAGCATGAGAATAAATACTATATGTCACTGAGTTTGGGGATAATTTGTTAATGCAGCATCATTGTTCACATCTTCCTGTTTCTTATTATTTCTTCCCTTCTCTTTTCTAGGGACTTTTTGTGGAAAAGATCATCTACTTTCACTGCTGTAATTGTCCCTTCTAGGGAGAAGACCACTAACTTCGCCTCTTGCCTGGCCTTTGTTCTGGCCCTAGGCTCTCTCACACGATGTTTAAACAATAGATACCTACTTGATACGTGAAGGAAGGAAAAAATGAAGCACACGTCAATTAGTTGCCTACTAGACATGTACACAGCTTTTAGATTTTCAGATTTCCTTACTTTTCACCTAATTTCTTTTTCCATTCTGGGATTTCTGCCAGATTACCACATTGCATTCACTTGTCATGTCTCCTTATGCTCCTTTTGGCTGAGACAGTTTCTCAGACTTTCCTTACTTTTGATGAACTTGACAGTTTTGAGGAGTACTGGTCAAGTGTTTTGTAGGATGCTCCTACTGGTATTTCTGATGTCTATCTCATGACTAGACTGAAGTAATGGGTTTTGGGGAAGACAACAACAGACCTAAAGTGAAATTTTCATCACATCATAACAAGAGTATATGCTTTAAACTTGATTTATCACTCTTGATAGTGACCCTAATCACCTGGTTGAGGTATTAGATAACAGTTTTCTCCTCTGAAATCACTTTTCTCCCTCTTTCCATACTTTACCTTTTGGAAATGAAGTCACCATGTGCAGCCCATACTTAAGGAGTGCAGCAGTATGGCCCCCTTTTTGAGGATGGAATACCTACATAAATTATTTTGAAATTCTTCTGCATGGGAGAGTTCTCTCTTCTTGCTTATTGAATTATCCTATCACTTATTTATATCAGTATTGACTAAGAGAGAGTTACTTTCTATTGTGGGATATGGTACAATACTACTTTATTTTGCTGCTCTAATTGTTCCAGCTTTGGTCATTAGGAGCTCTTTAAGTTGGACTGAGTTGTCCTGTGTCCCTCTGGCAAAATTCCATCAATGTAGGGGTTCTTTTTTGTTTTTAATACTTTCTTACTTTCTGTCACTGTAAGGTGTTCTAGGATCATCTTGTGTATCTCCTACTCTAGGTCTAGAATCAACCATTTATCCAAGGATCCCTTGTTCTTCTTATTGGAGAATGGTATTAGAAACTAAGACATAGGTGCTAGGTATAATTGTTGTTCCTGGGGTACTGTTGCTTGTAGGATCTCTCAACTGACAGAGCAAGGATTATGTGCGTGTATACTAACCCATGCGAATATTTATATCTATAAATAGTTTCACATATAATCATCTGTATCTACGTAAAGTTAAACATGAGTGTGTACTAATGTCCAATTCTTATTCATTACCACACGGATTATGCTAACTTCTTCTCCTTGCTTACCTGTAGATTCCTATTCTAACAGTAAAACACCTGGCTCCCTCTATCTACCAACTATTTACTTGATTTTTCAATTCCACTATATATGTATAGCATGTATACATACATATATCAGGATTATTAAGCCCTATCCCCATGGGAAACAACTTTATTAACTAGAGTGCAGTGCTTACATACAGCTCCTTTTGCCTTTAGTCTTAAAGACTCCACTAATTTCAAAGTAACTTAGGTCAGAAACTTCCTTCCATTCTCTTCAGTGAGGCTGTTTCTAACATTTATAATACAGTTAGATTCTGTTGTCACAATTTTCTTTCCTTCCTGAGATCTCTGACCTCTTAAATGATTTTTTAAAAGGTACATTGATTAAAGTTTACTTCGTGCTGTAAAGTTCTAAGGGTTTTGATGAATGCATAAAGTCAGGTATCTGGCATTACAGTAGCAGACAGAATAGGTTCACCACCTAAAAATCCTCTGTGCTTCACCCACTTAACCTTCCCCTCTTGTCCCCAAAACTCCTGACAACCACTGATCTTTTTGCTGCCCAATTCCATAACATCACATAATTGGAATAATAAAATACATAGCCTTTTCAGACTGGCTTATTCCAATTAGTAATTTGTATTTTAGGTTCATCATACTGTTTTTTTCATGGCTTCACAGCTCATGTGTTTTTATGACTAAATAATATTCCATTGCATGGATGTACCACAATTTGTTTATCCATTCACCTATTGAACGGTATCTTAGGTGCTTCCAAGTTTTGGCAATTAGATCCCATACGAAACATGAAGGCTTGATTTTCCATTCTCAATACTTTGTTTCATGATGAAAATAGGAAATTAAGTGAATGTATACATACGAGATGCTGAGACTCCCAGCTATCTTCTCTACCAGGATCCCAGAATCTTGCACCAGGCCTTTTATCCTCCAGGTAGGATGTAGAAAGTATTTTCTCCAGCAGATCTAAATAAGGGTACAAGAGGAATGATGTGGCATTAAGGATTCCTCAATACAATGGACCAAGCAGGTCACAGTCCACAAACCCCACCTGTTTCTTCAATCCCGGAGAGTTTTTAGTTTCTCATTCTCATGTAATAGACAATCAAAAAACCACAAAAATTCAATGGAAAGCTTATACCGAGGAAGACATAAGGTAACTTGGAGAAAAGAGACTTTGAAACGAGAAGGAAACTTAAATTATTTTCATTAATAATCTCAGAGATAGCAAACATTGCAACCACAAAGAGAGAGTAGAATGTCAAGTAAAAAAAGAAATACTCAGAGAACAACACTAATTTTTAGCAAGCAATAAAAAGTTACAGCAGAAATGAAAAACTCAAGTGAAGGCCTGAAAAGATAAGATTAAAAAAATTGAGGACCAGAACAGGACGTTTAGTAAATTACAGTTTCAGAAGAGAGAATAGAAGACACAGAGGAAAGAATATCACTAACCATACTATCTGAGCAAAATTTCCAGGATTAGAAGATGAATTCTCAGATTAAATTGGCTCAATAATATCTAGAATAAATAAAAACAGACTCATAGCAAAGTAATAGTGAAATTTTAAAATACTGGTCCTAAAATCTTCCAGGTAAGAAACCAAATTAGGGCTCATCTGAAAGATTAGTAATCAATATGGCTTTAAATTTATTAAGAATAGTATAGGAAAATAGAAGAAAATGATAAATGGTTCAAAATTCTAAAGGAAAATGACTTCCAGCCAAGAATTCTATACCTAGCTAAACATTACTCAAGTAGGGACAGAATTAAAATAATTTCAATTATGTACAGTTTTAAATAATTTATCTCCCATGTGTGACTTCTCAAGAAGCACTTAGAAGATGACCTCCACCAAAATGAGCATAAATCAGGTAGTGAAAAGCATGGAGTACAGGAAACAGAAGAGTTTTCAAAGGAGAAAGGTGGAGAGAGTACGCTGATGATGGTGATAAGAGATTTCAATAGAAGAGTTGTCAAGTAGTTGACTAGCAGCTGGTCCAGCTGGAGCATGTCAGAAAATGCCAGGAGAGAATTCTCTAATAAGATGAAACTGTTGGAATGCCTTGTATGCAAATTGGTTGACAGCATATTTAAACAGTTAGCAGAAAGTTTGGGGTTGAAACAGTGATAAATACACTCAAAACTATACAAATGAAAAAGCAAAAAAATTATTAACTCCAGGCAAAGGAAAAAGTAATGCAAGAGAAAAAAATCCTATCATAGTTTTTAAGCTGTGAATAGCATTTGCACAGTCATAGTAAATTAAACACTGAACACTGATAAATAAATTGTGATACAACTTTATAGAGAGGACAGGGGAAGAGAATAGTGTAAGTGTGATAGAGCAGGGGTTAGAGTGAAAACTAACTCTTCTTATTCCTAGTTCAGAAAGATAGAAATAATGCTATCTTTTAAAAATAATAATTATTGATACAAATATTTTTTTAGACATATGGAGGTAAGCTGTGAAAGGTTAAACAAGTAGAAAATTTAAAGGTTGCCTTTAGGAAAGACAAATGGAGGTGGAGAGAGGGAAGAAACTGCTACTTTGGGTAACAAACTTGAAGAAGTGGATTTTATATGTATACAAGTAAAATTTTGATAAACGTAGAAAGTAAAAATTCACATACAAAAACAGACACATAGATCAATGGAACAGGATAGAAAGTCCAGAAATAAACCCACGCACTCATGGTCAATTAATCCATGACAAAGGAGGCAAGAGTATACAATAGAGAAAAGATGGTCTCTTCAATATGTGGTCCTGGGAAAACTGGACAGCTACCTGTAAAAGACTAAAATTAGAACATTCTCTAAAACGATATACAAAAATAAACTGAAAATTGATTAAAGACCTAAATGTAAAACTTCATACTATAAAACTCCCTGAGGAAAACATAGGCAGGACATTCTTTTGCATAAACTGTAGCAATATTTTTTTTGGATCCATTCCTAAAGTAAAGGAAATAAAAGCAAAAAATAAACAAATAGGACCCAATTAAACTTAAAAGTTTCTGCACAGCAAAGGAAACCACTGACAAAACAAAAACACAACATACTGAAGGGAGAAAATACACGCAAATGATATGACTGATAAGGGATTAATATCTAGCATATATAAACAGCTCATCCAACTCAACACTTTAAAAAACGCAAACAACCTGATTAAAAAATGAGCAGAAGAAATGAATAGACATTTTTCCAAAGAGGAAATCAGATAGTCAACAGGCACATGAAAAGATACTCAACAACACTAATCATCAGGGAAATGCAAATCAAAACCACAATGAGATATCACTTTACACCTGTCAGAATGGCTATCATCAAAAAGAATACCAATAAATGCTGGTGAGGATGTGGAGAATCGGGAACCCTCTTTACAGTGGTACTTTGGTGAGAATGTAAATTGGTGCAGCCAGTGTGGAAAATAGTATGGAGGATTCTCAAAAAACTAAAATTAGAACTGTCATATGACCTAGCAATTCCACTCTTGGGTATATATCCAAAACCACTAATTTGAAAAGATAAATGCACCTCAATGCTCATAGCAGTGTTATTTACAATTGCCAAGATATGGAAGCAATCTAAGTGTCCATCAGCAGGTGAATGGATAAAGAATACACACACACACACACACACACACACACACACACACACACACACACACACACACTGGACTACTACTCAGCCATAAAAAGGATGGAATATTGCCATTTGCAGCAACACTGATGAACTTGTAGGGCATTGTGCTAAGTAAAATAAGTCAAACAAAGAAAGACAAGTATTGTATGATACCACTTATATGTGGAATCTGAAAAATACAACAAAATAGTGATTACAACAAAAAAGAAGTAGACTCATTGATACAGAGAACTAGTGGTTACCAGTGGGGAGGTAAGGAGGGGCAATATAGGGGTAGGGGAGTGGGAGGTACAAACTACTGGGTATAAGACATGCTCAAGAATGTACTGTACAATATGAGAAATACAGCCAATATTTTGTAAAAGCTGTAAATGGAAACTAACCTTTCAAAATGGTACAAAATATAAAAATAGTAAATAAATATTTTAAAAATTCATTAATAAAGCACAGTGAGAGTCAGAATTTGGCTCATTCAGAATGGAATCACAAATGACCCTCCTCCTCACCACCCTCCTAATCCAACATACAGTACTTTGTATGAATTAATAGCAGACAATTTTTGCTCTGACTAAAGGAGAACTGAAGAATTTGGCATGTCTTGTTGCAAGAGGGGGTGGTGAGAAGGGGGATGGCTAGAGGAAACATTTGGCATGTAGCCATTCTATGTATGTCCTCTTGGTCTGGGCTGCTTTCTGCGTTTAGAGAGAAATTACACCAAAAGACAGAGAAGCTATTTTCATCAGAGGCTTTTTTAACATTCTTGGCCAAGTTGTCCTGTTTTAGAACCCAGGTGACGAAGTGCAAATCAGAGTTAGGGAGTGGACTGTTCTCCTCGGTTCTCCATGGAACACAGTTCTGCTGGTTTGGATGTACTGTGAACACATCAACAACCTTATGTGGGATACTATCAGCAGGGGCAATGATGAGATTCCTTCATGAAGGTTCATGAGTAGCATGTGTATTTTGACTATTTGGAGTTGAACTAAAGAGAAAGAATGTGGTAGATGTTACTCTGTATTTGTAGCAAAGAAGCAATGTCTTTAACTCAGGTGTGTTTGCCCCAGATATCAGAGCTCAAGCCAAGGGCTTGTGTAGAGTAATCCCAGGGAACAGGAGTCAGGACTTTGAAGATTGGGTAGGGAGGGAGGAAAGACCAGTACAAAAATATATTATTAAACTGATAACCAATTGGGTAATTAAAGCTCCATCCTACTGGAACCCTCTGAAATGCCATGTAGAATTCTCAGAATTATGCACTTGAGAGATCATGGAAGATGGAGACATTTATTTATGACTCTCATCCCCCACTGGCCCAGGTTTTATACAGGCAGGAGTGCCTTTCCCTTAGGCATACTCAGAATCAGAGATGCCCTGACAGAACACAAAAGATTCCTGGTGTAGCTGGGGCTACCTGCTCTCAGGTTACACTTGTAAAGGTGGTTCTCACATTAATGACTGGAGTAAAAATGTTGTCCAGAGAAGATGAGGTGGGGCAGAAGAGGTGTTTGCTGCAATGTCTGATATACTTTTATGTGGATTCCCAGAAATTCTTGGGGAGAAGCTTTCTTTGAAAAGTGAGCCTATATGGGCAAGCAGATAAGAATAACACTGGAACCTGGAGTGTAGTTGTTAGCGTGATTTTATATTTTCGGGCTGCTGAGGACTGAGATACTCAGTTTATATTTAGATTTATATTTGTCTTTTATGAGGGCTCAACCCCAAAAGGATACTGGGAGAAGCAGAGTTTGGAGATGGGAGTGGTTTGTCATCTTCACTTAGGGACTTGAAACAGAGAGGTGAGCTCATCTTGACAGCAGGACCCTCAACATCTATAAAACATTCAGATGACTCTCAAAATCATACTGAATTTCAATTTTACCTGGAGAACGCACACCTTGAGCAGTGAAGAGAAAATGGAAGGGAACTGGACAGGCTGAGCAGAGCCTCCCAAAAGCATTAACTGGCAGTCAAGTACTTGATACCTTCTGAGGAACATTGATTTTTTTCACCCAGCATTCCTGGTTGGTAAAACTAACTCTGCTACCACAGCTACAGCAGATTGAATGTGGGACTGCAGGAGGGGCCAGAAAACCAGATATGGCCAGGGTAAGACTGATCATGCGGCCAGTGAGGCAACTTTTCATGCTATTCCCACATTGCCCTGGAACCGTGATGTGTGTTTCCAGTATCAAAGGGAGCATCATACGACTTCTTTGCATACTAGGGGATCTAGCTGTGGCAGGAGTCATTTCTAAGCACTAGTGTTCTACTGTGCAGTGCTTAACAGGCACTTCTTACCAATGAGTCAGAAAAAGTATTTTTGAGAAATTATCGTCCATTATTTCTCTTCATTTTATCCTCTTCCTACTCTATATTCAAGTATGTATCACAGCTGGCTTGGTGAACAGTACCTCCAGGGCTGTGTGTGTGTGTGTGTCTGTCTGTCTTTCTGTCTGCCTGTGCGCGTGCGCAAACAGGGCCAGGAAGCTAGAGAGCACTGTCATCCTGAATGGGCTACCTGGATCTGGTTTGTATGGCCTGCCTATAACCAGAGCAAACCAAGGACATGATACATAATGACATCCCACTTCTCTCCTGTAGAGGTTTGGTAACACATCAGCCTCCAAAGCCTTGACATGATGCTAGCTGAAGTTGTTTCTCACAAGCCCAGCCCATGAGAGCTGAATCCAATCAGTTTCTAGAACATAAAGAGATGAGATAGTTCTCATACACTTGTGTCGGGTACCTGGGATTTATACTCTCTCTATAAAGCTATCTCTGGCAAAATAAAATGGAAAAGGGCAACCAAAAAATACCTGATACCAGTTAAAAGCCCTGTCACAGAGAACCTATTTTAGTGAACATTAGACTACAACTAGATACTTGGCCATTTAATAGAAGCTTCTCTGCACAACACACAGCTCTGATTACACACACGGCTACTGGCAGGCATCTCCATTTCTGCTACTTGACATTAATTGAAGGATTTCCTGTGCTCTGTGAAGCCTTCTGCTGCCTCTGCCAAGACCACCCAAGAAGTAAAGCCTTTAGACAACCAAGGGGGAAGCTCTTGGGATGTGCACATCTGATGCTACAAACGCCAAGGACTAAGTGGATCAAATTTATTATATTGTGATAAAGCCTCTTCATCATGATTTCCTAGGAGATCAACTTATCCTGAATGTAAAATGTAGAAAAATGTTAAATTAGGGCCATGTGATGGACTGATTGTAGAAAGCAGGCACATAAAGATGCTGAAGTCAGCAGGTTAGGACCTAAGACTCAGTTACTTCTTCAGCAATTCAGTCATGAGGAGCGTCCCCAGGATTAAAAAGCACAAGGATGTGGTGCCTTTTGGAAACCCTGCAGGCAAGAAGGAAGCTTTTAGTGAGTGGCTGCTTTCCTGGATAATTTTCATCCCTATCAACAGTGTGGGGTTCCTGGAAAAATACAGGATTTGGCGTCAGGAAGACTGGGGTTTGAATTCCAACCCAGCCACTTACAGGGACTCTGGGCAAATTACTTAATCTTTTGGTTCTTAAAAGTAATAGTTTTCTTACCCACATCTTCCTCTTCAATTTGATTCAGAACTTACATTTCTAATTATGACTTTATACTCTGGCAAGAGAAAGCCACTTTGGGGGGCTATTTTCTGAAAATGACCCAGGTCTCCTGTCAGTCAGCAATTACTAAACTGACTGAGGTTTCAACAGCAAGTGGCTCTTCAGAAAGAATATTAATGAAGGAGTTACTTAATAAGCTAATGAGTAGATGAATAAAAAAGAGAAGAATATGCACAGATGAGAGAAACAAAGGAAAAAGAGCACAAAGAAGCATTTATAGGCTCTTCTCAAGTGAGATTCTTAAACAGAGGTCAACTGCCTGTGGCTTTGGAGGCCATAAATTGTAGTCACTTCTAATCTGAAACACTCTTGAAAGGCCACTGCAAATATGATTCTCTGTCACTGCAGTGGCTGGGGTTACCTGGGGAAATCATGCTTTTGTGGCGCATGTGAAGGAAACTAGCGACACTGATAAGGGACTAATGAACGGCAGGTTCTCAGCCAATCAGCTGGGCCTGCAGAAGACCTGGCTTTTCAGAACAAGCTTCTCTGACTCTTAGTGGCCACCTGAGAAGGCCACCTGCAGGACATAAAACACAGCTCCCAACTGCATTGTGTTAGGAGAATCTTCTGATGCCCACCCCTCATGATAAGGAAGAGAAGGTCCCCATGATATCACCAATGTCATCACTCTCCCCTCCACACCTAGACAAGAACTCATGTAGCCTCTGACTCAGGGACTATCAGAGTCAAAAGAGATCTGAGAGCATCTGACCCAGCGTCTTCATGTCACAGAGGAAGAACTGGAGGTCTGAATTGACTTGGACAACTTTTCCTTTCTCAGTCATTCATGGATGAGCTGGCTTAGCTTCAGTCTTGTCATTGTATAGAACTCTCACTACTCAGATGGCCAGGAGGAGATAACATCATAGATAAGTAGGATGTAAATGTCAAAGTTGGGTGGAGCCCAAGGTGTCGCTTGTTTATTCATTTATTCCTGTATCTTTAAGGAAGGATATCTATTGATGCTTTTTAATACCTGATTTCTTATCCCCCAAAGTCAGATAAAGAGGAAAATAATCAAAACGTGGCTGGTTGGTATTTATGAAGAATTGTACATACATTATGGGTTTAGATCTTCATAACATCCTGCACCTCTTGGTAGGTAGACATGTAGACTTCCATTTTACAGGCAGATACAGTTCCAGGGAGGCTACATTTAGATACGTCATTTTCAATACCAGATGAATCATCTGTTGGTATTTCTTGCTTTCTTATCTGTCTGAGGTAACGGACTGAGTTACCTAGAAACAATATGAAAGTCTTTTTTTACATTTCTTAAACTGCTGAGGAGCTAGCCAGCCCCCTGCTTTCTTTCTGTTACTACTGAACTAGCAGCATCTTCCAAATAAAAGGCATGCCCCAAGGTCACAGTGCTTGTACATCACATGCACTTCTGACTGGCATTGGCTATCATAAATCCTTTCTCAGATGATATAAGATTGATAAAAGTGAAAAAAAAAAAACAGACAACTTGAATGAAAAAGCAACTGCCTTCTGTTTTTGTTCCTGTCACATTCACAAAATCTTTCACAGAAAAATATCTGTAATTAAGTGATGCTGACAAAACAAAGCAAAAAGCATTGGATTGCAATTTACAACCTCTTACTCATATTTATACAGCACTTCAAATGACTACTTTTTCCCCTATTATTCCCATTTTGCAGATGAGGAAATTGAGCTTCAATGAGTTTAGGTGAAATGGATTTCCTGAGTCTTCCGATCAGCACTTTGCCCAGGTGAACCACAAGTATTTGCTGAATTGAAAAGCATTCACTTCTTTATCTCTTTTTGCACTTAATATTCAAATTAGTGGTTGAGCCAATTTTTTTTTTTTTTCTCAGAGAAGTGCACACCATGGAAATGTGCCTCTGGGAATGCAAATAGCCCACTCGATGTATGAGGCAACCATAAACAAATGGAGATTTGCACAGATGTAATTAAGAACAGAAAATACAAACCTATGTGCAGAACCATGATTTACAGTCAAATTCACCTGCCTTGAAAGCTTATATTAGATTGCTCCTCGTTTGATTACCAAGCTGGTATTTCAATGCAAAGCATATGCTTGTGGGCCCCCAGGTTTGCTGTGCTTATGAATTAGCTAATAACTTTGAAATGAACCTTTTAAGGGAGGATTGGTTTATGCCTCCACAATGCAAACATGCACAAGTGAAAATATATGCATCTCAACTGGTTATTTTTGTAGGGAGGACAAATGTGTAAAAACATGTTTACTAGGAATAAAATTCTGGTTTTGACTGTTTGCCAAATGTTACACAAGTCATTAGTGATGTTCAGTGCTTAGCAGCTCTTCCGAGACATCTTTTTGGGTATCAAATATGTTCATTCTCCAATGTATAAGCACATATGATATTTTAAAGTATTCATAGAACCAAGCTGCTGGCTTGACATAAAATGGGCAGCGGCTGTTCAGTTTCTCTCATTTATCCTCTTTGGGATCTCAGATCTTAGTTTTGGTCAAAATCTTAGCTTAACTTTCCAAATTTAAGTTAAATATCCTAAAGCAGTTGTTTGGTCCACACTCCCATCTCCACCTTACATTCTCCTCTCTCTATTGTATTCAAGAGGGTAAAATTTCTTTTTAATTTTCTTTGGGGGAAGTTTATTAGGTTTACTTACTTGTTATTATTATTATTTTTTATTTTAATGGAGGTACTGGGGCTCAAACCCATGACCTCATGCATGCTATGCATGTGCTCTCCAACAGAGCTATACCCTCCCCCGAGGGTAAACTTTCTAATACAAAACCAGAAAGCATAAATCAAAGGGCTGGAACACCAGGGCTTGGTTTTAACCCTCACTGCTCCCTCTACCCACATGTACAACTTCTTGAAAAGTTGAAATTATCTACAAGAAAGTTTCTTCAATGTCACTTTGTAGACTCAATGGATGTTATTAAGATGAATAAAATACTGACCCAACAGTAAACCTTGGGTCTTTATCACCATGTAAACTCACAATGTTTGTCAATATTATTTGCTGTCTTGATCAAAAACTGTAGGTTATCAGTAAAGCAAAATTCCCTCCTACATGCGGACCGACCACAGTGAGTGTTACTATAGTTGTCTGTCCAGCTGGAGCTCCACACCACAGTCTTCCCATTAGAAGGGACCCTGGCCATTTGAGGGCCTGGGAGAAGTCACCCTGAGGAACGTGTTGTGTTGGAAACAAATAGCAGAACTGTGTATCTCTTATACCCAGAAAGAAAAATTACGTCAGGGGAGGAAGAATCCTGTTCAAGGCAAAATACCAATGTTGAGACAGAAGTGTAAGTCAAAAAATGGGCACAGTTATGATGTTGCGATGGAGGTAAAAATCCCAAATGAGGAGAAGATTATGTCAGAGTAGCAGGAGGCAAGAATAAGGATACACCCAAATGGTAGGCAGCCTGGATACATCCCAGAGCAGAGCATCATGGCAGAACAAAAATAGGTAGAGCAGATGAGACAACTGCTAAAGAGAAGTCACATTGCCCCATTTTATACATCTAGAGCCAGCGTCAGCACAACATCCACCCAATTGACCAAAGGCTCTAGAAAGAGTAAGTCAGGCTTCACACTCACTATGCAGTCGTGATTCTGGAGGGACAGACATTTCACGGACTCTCCTCCACACTGCCCACCTCTAAGAAGATGGGGAAAACCTGAAGACACAGAGTTATCAAGGGAAAAGAACAGAAGCAAATGAGGCTGGATAACAGACAAGATAAGACATCATGCACCATTAGAAAATAAATAAATTGCTTATATTCATGAAAATCAAAAACTGTGTGTGATCCCGAAGAAAACTCTTCACATTTGAATCTTAAAAAAAAAAAAAAGCCATGCAAATAAGGGCCCATTATTTCCCCCTCTGCACGGAATGACTGGCTTTGAGTTTTAACATGGGAGGAAAAGCCAGATGGCGGCAGACGGGCTTATTATAGAAAGTCCACTTGCACTGAAGTTTTCTCAGCACTCTCCATCGCTGCTGAGTGAGGTTTTATTTTGTTTCCTTCTTAAGCGTAGGGCAGGCAAGTACCAAAATTTGTATAAAGTCTGCAACCTTTTCATGAAAATGTTCTATTCAATACCTCCTATACATGATATACGATGCGACCACAGGAAAACTAGTGTTGCTGCAGACGTTAATCATAATTATGAAAATTTTTAATTTAAATGTAGGTCTGAACACACAAAATACAGTGCATGGCCATCTGTTAGTTTTCCATCTGGGCTCATTTGCAAAATACATTCTGTTTCACTCCCCCCTTCCCCCTCTATTTATAATCTTCCCTGGAAAACAAATATGGCTAATCTATGGCATGCCAGAGCTGAAGTTAGCTATTTACAAGTGGCTTTTAATAGACATGACTACACAGTTGAAAGCAGTAACAGAAACTTCTTCAAGTTCTTTTTTTTTTGTGGGGGAGGTGGTGAGACACCTCCTTAGACTTTTGTCAGTAGACTTTTCCCTTGAGAGTCCCCCATCCCTATGTAAGATAGTTTTACAGCTTATTTGTAAAGAATAATGAAAAACGGAATATTGCTCTACTTTTCTCTCCATATGATGGTAAGAATAATTTCGAAAATTTTAGAGCTGTTGTTGCAGCATTATTCCTAATTGCCAAAAAGTGGAAATACAAATGTCCATCAACTGATGAATGGATAACCGAAATGTGGTGTATCTATAAATTTAATAATATTTGGCCATAAAAATGAAGTACTGATACATGCTACAGCAGGGATAACCCTGACAAACGTTATGTCAAGTGAAAGGAGCCTGACACAAAAGGCCACATGTTGTTTGATCTCTTTTATATAAAATGTCCAAAGCAGGCAAATCTATAGAGACAGAAAGTATATTAGCAGTTCCCTAGGGCTGGAGGGTGGGGTTGGGGCAAATGGTGAGTGACTGCTAATAGGTTTCTTTTATGGGTGATAAAAAATATTCTAAAATTAGATGATGACAGTTGCACAATTCTGTGACTATACTAAAAAATACTGAATTATACATTTTAAACAAGTCAACTTTATGAATTATGTAAATTATATCTCAATAAAGGTATTAAAGCACAAGACAGAGATGCAGAAATCATTTAGTCCATTTTTCATATTTTAAAGATGGTGCAGTGAGGTCCTGGAGGGTCAAAAAGATTATTACCAAGTTGGTTAGTGTTAAGGTTTCTGGACTTCCACTCAGTACATAATGCTGAATGATGACAGTAATAAATTTACCTGGTGATATAAACAGAGTGGACTGAAGAAGGAGAGGTCCAAGTGGAAAGATGAATCAGAAAGCTACTGCAGTTATTCCAAATAAGGGTCAGGAAGGCCTTTTCCAAATAAGGGTCAGGAAGGCCTTTAAAGATGGCAACGGTAGTAAGAATAGAGCAGTTTGTTTGGATGCAGTCGATCTTTTGGAGGTCAAATGTTTATGACTTTGTATCTGACTGACTATGAGGGGACACAGAGGGGAAAGAATCACAGATGAATACGATGGCTGTGACCAAAGAGCCTAGAGGAAGTAGAAACTGGGCAAGAAAGAAGATGAGTGTAATTGTCAATATGAGTTGGAGTCATTGACAGAACACAAAATGCAGACACTACACAGGAAGCTAGATGGCAGAACACAAATTGTGTCAAAAAGCTTAGGGCTAGAGACAAAAAAGGGAGTCATCTGGTGGGCAGGGACAGGGAAAGCACTGAACAACCTCAGATGCACTGAGTGAGATAGACCCTCTTCAGTCATGATGCATTGGTGTCATCAGTCCATGAATAGTCTTTTTAATCTTATGTACATTTTGTAGACAATAAAATGAACAACTGTGAGCCCACCACCCAAACCCAAGATCTGAAATATTTGCTGACAACCAGCTTCTCTGTGTGTTACTTCCCTTTTCTGTATGCTGTTCCTCCTTAGCTGCATTGTATACTTGTTGAACCTGGGGGTTGTCCCTGCACTTTGTTACACACACACACACACACACACACACATACAATACTGTTTAGTTTTACTTGTGCTTGAACCCTATAGAAGATATATCAAAAAACTGAATGGGGGTAGCTGCTGTGGGGACAGGAGAGAGCAAGGCAGAGAGTGAGGATGGAACAATGGAGCTCCTACAAGGGTAGAGAGAAAACAGAGAAAAGGGGATGGAAAGCAAAAGAAAGACTCCAAAATAAAGGTGGGACACCAGGACAGGTCAGCAAAAACAAGGGAGTGGATCTAATTTAAGCCTGCCAAAGACGGCAGGATAGAATTTTGGAATTTAACATTTGACGCCTCATCCTTTGGTGGAGCTTTTAGTCTACTTAGGCAGTAAGTGGGAAATTAACAAAATCAAACAAAAGCTCTGACTCTGGAGATAGGCAAGACGAGGAAAAGTCTGCAAGAATCAAACTGATGAGATGAGGGGAAAAAAGTGAATGGCACTAAAATATGAACGAAGGCAGCTGGAAATTTTGAGAACGAGGCTCTCGTGGAAATATATGTTGTAAAAAGGAAAACACAGTTCCCAGAAGATCTATTATCACAAAGAGAATGGAAATATACAAGCAGGCTTTTTCTGTGTTTCTGCCATAGTGGAGTGAGGGGGACAAAAGTATTCATCCAGCCTCAACAGATGAGTGGATTTCTCTCATGCTTAGGACGTTAACCAAATTCTGTAGTTCCCAGTCCTGAGGAGTTTAGGTTGAGAATAAGGGCAAACAAAAACCTCTGAAAAGAAAATCCAGATGCACAGGTTCCCACATGGAAACCAGGAAACCAGAAGTCATTGAGGGTGCCACCTCTGGAACACTATTATTCCCCAAAAAACATGTATTGAGCATTTGTTTATTTACCAGGCCCACAGTTAGGTCCTAGGAATTCAGAGAAAAGAAAGAAGTCCCAATCTGCCCTTAAAGAGTAAGACAGACAGATAGACCAGCTACCTGTTACCAATCATGTGATAAATGCTATGATGGAGCATGGATATCAAGAGACAGGCATTCCTAACTCTGCAAGGGGCTTAACTCACCAACTCCATCTCCTGTGGGCTGAGGTTTACTTTGGGGTTGTTAAGCAACAACCCCACATACACATACACACTTTTAAATTTTAGATTGAACCTGCTGCCTGCTTGCCCTCCCCACTCTCAGGCAGAGAAGCAGAGAGAACAGGAAGTTGGAGCGGTCATCTGTGTGTAAGAAACTATCTCCCACAGGTGTGGGTGAACTCAGGACCAGGGGAACACAGGGCAGAACATCAATGGCGTCTGTTAAACAGCCCAAAGTAGGCTATTGTCCCTTCCTTCCAACCATATCTAGGTCATATCCATCTCCACAGGACACTGACTCTTCCTCAGCCCTAAACGTTCAAGACCCTCCACTCCTCCGTCAACTCTGACGCTTGCCTCATGGCTCAGTTGTAGTACCTCCCCGTGCAATGAACACAGAGAATGTGTGTCCACTGCTGCACATGTATAGTTGACCATAAATTACCAGTTGTCTTTGTGGTTTCTGAACATTCCATCCTACTTAAATTCCATCCCTTCCCAAAGGGCAAGGATTGTGTCTTACTGCCTTTGCATTACTCACGGTGCCTAGAAAATATTTGTACTGATTATTGTTCAGATAGAAGAAACTCTATTCTGTGAGCCTTTGTAAACCGAGCCTTTCCAGTAAGTCAGCCAATCCAACACTAACCCAAAAAGCCAATTCTTAATACTGAGACAATAAACCAAGCCACCTCTGAGGTGAAGAAATGCACTGTATTTTAATGTAAACCAAGTTAGCCTAATACAGGGTTTTGACTTCTTGATAGTCTTCTGTTAAAAATTAGTGAACTGGTGAGAGTCAGAAAGTAGTGATATATTTGAAACCATAGTGAAGAATCAGAGCAGATGCAAGACATAAAAGGGAGATAGCACACTGGCTTTAAGTGTATATAGCAGAAAACACTGATGTCTGCTTCTTCACATTTATTTTAAAATTTTTTGCCCGTGGACCACCTTAATTTTGGATACTACCCGTCCCCATAAGTGTTGTAAAGAACAATTGCACATTCGTAAAAAAAAAAAATCTTTATTATGGTATATATTTTCTGACAGTTCAACTAGCCTGGAAATCCTGAGCCTTTGGAAGTCTGGGTCTCATTTTTATATTTACCCAGTGAACATGCTGTTTCTCACTAAAGTCAGTTGAACTATATGGGCCAGTTTCTCTTGTCAGCTTCTTGAAGCTTTGAACTGGAAAAAGAAATACACAGCAGGGTAATCTAGCCCTTTGAAATTTGGGACAACCAGGAAAGATGCACTGTGGTATTGATTTGTAATAGGCTTTGTTCACACGACATCAGTCTATAGTATGATGAGGATTCTTCTTGGATTAAGATGTCCAGTGGTTATAAATGAAAAGCTGTTCTCTCTTTTGGAAGGAAGGGGGGCTTAGGTGATGTATGTAATTTTCAGTTATTTCCTTTGTGGGACTTTTGGCATTTGAAAAAAGGCATGTCCTTTCATTAGTGGCACAAAAGGTGGTGCACAAGGACGTGTCGATTTAGAAGTTAATGCATCACACGGTTTTTCTCTCATGGAGTTGAAGAGACTGAAAGAGCCACTCTCCTGGGCTTTTAAAACTGATACTTACTGTGTATCGAGTTCTCACAATATGCTGGGCAAGGTCCTAGCACTTTATGGCGGTACATTCATCATCTCATCTCATGCTCGCCGGGACTCTAGAAGCTGTGCACCCATCAGTGCATCAGTTTGTTTTAGAGATGAACAGACAGGCTCGGAGAGGCGAGGTGACCGGGTCAAGGTTCAGAGTGAGCAGAGAGCAGGACTGAGATAAGGACTGAGATCTGTTTATCTCCAAAAGCCAGGTATGCAACAATGAGTCTACACTACCTGCCTTCATCCAAAATACCTTCACTGGCCAGACTGGGTGGGTCATCTGTTGGGTATTTACAGACTTCTTGTTGGTATAAGAGAGATGAGTCAGATAATTCCTTTCAGAAGAAATTATTTAAATTATTTTGACTTTTAAACCTAAACTCTTCAAAAGGCTTAATTCTAAAAATTCACTTATTCTGGCTCCATATAAGGTGTCCCTGGCATATACTGGGATGGGTTTTTGTCTGATTTTCCCCAATTAGGCATGTAATCCCAATTAGGATTGCTAGAGTCTCAGTATTTTGGAATTCCAAATTATTTTTATGTATCAGTAATTTTGTGGGTGTAATGAATTCTTTCTATTATAAAAATCTTAAATCTAACCTACTTAAGTCTTGACATCTGTCCATAGCAATCTATACTAAATTCTACTCCTGGGTATACACCTGAAAAAAACAAAAACACTAATTCAAAAAGATACATGCACCTCATTGTTCATAGCAGTATTATTTACAATTGCCAAGATACGGAAGCAACTTAAGTGTTCACCAACAGATGAATGGATAAAGAAGATGTGTGTGTGTGTGTGTGTGTATACACACACACACACATACACATATACATTCCACACAATGGAATATTACTCAGCCAATTAAAAAAATGAAAATTTGCCATTTGCAACAACATGGATGGACTTGAAGGGTATTACGCTAAGTGAAATAAGTCCCACAGAGAAAGACAAATACTGTATGATATCACTTATATGTGGAATCTAAAAAATACAACAAACTAGTGAATGTAACAAAAAACAAGCAGACACACAGATATAGAGAACAAAGTAGTGGTTACTAGTGGGGAGAGGGAAAGGGGGAGGGGAAATATAGTGGTAGGGGATTAAGAGGTACAAATAAAAAAGCTTATATATAAAATAAGCTACAATGATATAATGTACAATATGGATAATAAGCAATATTTTATAATAACTATAAGTGGAATATAACCTTTAAAAATTGTGAATCACTCTGTTGCACACTTGTAGCTTATATAATACTGTGCTTCAACGATACCTTGATTAAAAAAATTAAAAAAAAAACCAACAAACAAACAAAAGGTCAGGCCATGTGACTCCCCCATTTATATTCCATTCAGCATATCTTACTGCTTCAATGCCTTATGTTTCTTAGTCATTTACATTTCTTCCAGAGCCTGACTGCAGAGCCCTGGGAAGGAGTCCTTGAATGTAGTGCGGGCCCCATCTCTTCTTCCCATAATTTTACAGATGCCTGGATAAGGATATATCACAAAGGGATTAACAAAGAGAGGAACAGAATAAGGATATCTCTCAGGTCCCGTTCCCACTCTCTCCCATGGAGCGTGATGCCTCCCACCCCTCACCTTGTTCTGGATTGAATTATGTCCCTCCAAAAGATGTGGAAGTCCTAACTCCCAGTCTCCATGAATGTGACCTTATTTCCAAGATGGTCAAGTAAGATGAGATCATTAGGTTGGGTCACAATTCAGTATGATGGTTTCCTTATAAAAAGGGGAAATTTGGACACAGAGTCAAAGACACAGGAAGAACACCATGTGAAACTGGAGTTTTGTTGCCGTAAGCCAATGAATGGCAGAGATTTCCAGCAAAACACCGGAAGCTAAGAGAGAACCACGGAACGGATTTTCCCTCACATCCTCAGGAGGAATCAACCCTGCTAGTACCTTGATTCTGCTGTCTAGCCTCCGGAACTGTGAGACAATAAATCTGTGTGGTTTAAGTCACTTGCAATCCTTCATTACGGCAGCCCTAGCAAACTAGCACATACTTTATCCCAGGGCTAGACTTGCTCCTCAGCCCTCTCCTCTTTTCATCACAAGACAGATCAATTTTCTTAGCGCCACCTTCAGTTTATTTTAACCAGGACCTTCTACCATAGTCATCCTGCCTGGACAGACTCAAGCCTAAAGTATACAGGAACATCAGACAGGTACCAAAGCCTCTGTCTACAATGACACCACATGCAGAGAGTACAAAAGATGGCATCATTTCATCTTTTTTACTGAAATACTAGTACCAACCAAATATCAGAAGGATGGCGATGACATGCTTTTGCTTTGGTATTGCAATCAGTAATCTCAATTTTCTCTGTTATGTCATTTCTTCTTTTATTTAAGCTTGCCATTTTAGGGAATCTAATACTTCTAGGAAGAAAGGAGCCAATTTATGGGGAACATTGTCTGTGGGAATACTCATTCAGTATTTAAATACAGGAAAATATGAAGGCATAGTGAAGTTTCCCTCAAAGGCTCCGTGAACATACTTCTTATTGCATCTCTATGTATCTGGATGCAGAGATGAGCCTGCAGCTGGCGGTCTCAGAATCCCTATGGGCGGGTGATCTGTGCTTTGTGGACCTGTGCTCCCTTTGTCCTCCCTTTGGCTTTCAAAGATAACTTGTTAATGTTAATTATTCAGAAGAAAAGCTTTGTTACAGTTTGTTTTAGCATTGCTCCAACTCTGAACTTCACTTTCTCACTTATCTGTAAATAATAATAATAATAATAATAATAATAATAATAATAATATTATTATTATTATTATTATTATTATTATTATTATTATTATTATTTTATTCTCTCCTATTAGCTTTTCTTTAACATTTGGAAATGTCTAAGTGAAAAGATTCTTGGAAGAGTCACAGCTAGTGGGAGTGGGGAATCTTTAGTTTACTGAGAAAAAAAGTTTCACTCTGGTATCTCAATCCAGTCTCTAATAACTGATTTCAGAATCTTGGAGGTTTTTAGAAAGAGAGTGAGATGGATGTCAAACCTGGAAGCACTTGATGTCCCAGTGTCCAGGACATCTTGTCATACGAATCTGATTGCCCTTTGTTTCCTAGGTGGAAAAAAACAGAAACACAGTGCCTGCACCACTGCTCATTTCTAGCTCACACAGCAGGTGGATGAATATTTCCCCTTGGTTTTTTGCAGTTGGGGGGAGGAGCCTCTTTCACTGTTACCGTACACACAGTTCTTCTGGTGACTAGACATTGTTTCATTCTTTCTTATGGCTGAGTAATATTCCACTGTACACACACATACACACACACACACATATACCACAACTTCTTTATCTGATCATCATTGATGGACATTTAGGTTGGTTCATGTCTTAGCTATTGTGCGTAGTGCTGCTATGAACATTGGGGTCCACGTATCTTTTCCAACTGGAGTTTTCTCCAGATATATGCCCAGGAGTTCAACAAATACTTACTGAGGTCTCGCTATGTGCCAGGCACTGTGCTAGGCTCAGAGATATTACACTGAACAAAACAGGGCCCCTGCCTGCAGTAGGAAGCCAACATGATCTATTTTTATGGAAAGAGATAGCAAGTGCAAGGAAAAATATAAAATAAGTTAGAGGGCATAAAGAGAACAGAGTGAGAGCAGAGTGAAGGAGCATGGGTTGCTTAATGAGCAGCAAGAAGAGGGGCCTAAAGCAAACAATTGAGTGGTAGGGGAGTACGAAGGTCCAGCTTCCTTGCTTTGAAGGCACAACTCTCTGGTAAAATTTATACACCAGATCTCCCCAAGGGGTCAGGCTGAGGGTGGGCCACTGCCTGAAATCACATTCTCTATTCATCTTCCTCCCCTTTCGTGTCCTGCTCTCCTTTCTCCCTTCATGTTCCCTTCTCATAGAATTTCTTAATGAATCATTTGATCAAGAACCTTCATCTTCAAATCTGCTTCTAAGATAGGAGCCACTGAAGAATTCCACGCAAATGGGTGCTATGACCTGACTTACCCTTCATAAGGATCATACTAGCCGTTGGGTGGAAAACCAAGGAGAGGTAATAACTGGGGGCCAGGAAGACCCATTAGGAGGCTTTTGCAATGGTCCAGGAAATGATGGTGACTTGGACCAGAACAGCAATAGTGAGCAAGTGAGAAGCAACTGGAGTCTGAAATATTTTGAAGGTACAGTTGGCAGGATTTGATGATGACGTGGAGATGGGCGTGTGAGACAGAGAAAGAAATCAAGGATGATTCTAGAATTTTTAGCCTAAGATACTGGCAAGATGGAACTGAGCTCACTGAGAAGGGAAAGACAGCAGAAGGCCTTCAGTAGAGAAGTCAGGAGTTCAGCTCTGGACATGATGAGTTTGAGATGACAAGGGAACATCCAAATGGAGATGATAAGGAGGCAGTGAATATGCAGGTCTACAGTTCAGAGGAGGGTCCTGGAGTAGAGTGTTAAATCTGGGAGTATTCAGCAATATTAACAATAAAATTCTATCAACAGAGGAAGGAGTCTAAATACAGAAGAAGCCTCAGGAGTAAGCTGCAGGGTATTCCAAAGTTGGAGGTTGGGGAGATGAGTAGGAACCAGCGAGGAAGTCTGAGAAGGAGTGGCTCATCAGACAAAAAAGGAAAAAGAGAGAACAGCCGTGACAGTCAACCAAAGACAGGGCATCATGTAGCAGGGAGTAGCAGGGGCATACCCCGCTGAGGAGATGGAGTTCCATGATGCCTAAGAACTTCCCACCGAGTTTGGCAGCAAAGAGGCCTTGGGTTGTCTTGACAAGAGGTGACTGTCTGCAAGTGATGAGGACAAAGTCTTAATGGAGGAGGGTTCAGGAGAAAATGGGTGATGAAGAGGTAAAGACACTGAACAGAGGTAACTCTCTGAGAAGCTTTGTTATAAAGGGGAGCAGAGAAATGAGCAGAAGCTCAGTGGGGAATGTGGGGTCAAGGGAGGGTTTCAGAAAGATGCAGCTATTACAGGATGTTTTATAGTCAAGCAAATGATCCCATAGAGAGGGTGAAATAAAGATGCAGGAGAAGGGGGCAGGTGTGGAGCAATGTACTTGAGTGAGACCATGCCCAGTGGAGGGGTGGGTCTCGTAAGCATGTGGCCAGTTCCTCCTTACAGGAGGCAGTTAATATAGTCACAGACACAGGCCGATGGTAGGTAGGGTGATTAGAGATGACAACTGTCTTTTCTGACTGCTAGTATTTTCTTAGATAGCTAGGACTCATGGTCATAAGCTATGTGCCAGATACCTGATCAGTTATCATACGTGCATTTTCACAGTCTTGATGCTTTAGGCATTGATTCCTCTAGCCATTATGACATAATTGATGCCTATAAAGAATTAGATCTGCATGCAAGCTGATGCCCTTCCCCAAATCACTGAATCCCAGGTTGAAGTGTATACATAAGAGTTATTGATAAACCAGGCAGTTAACTAAGCAACTCAGTGTATATGACTTTAAGAAAGACTACATTCACCCTGAAGGACTATTTTCATAAGCAACTTTTCACAAGCAAAATACAATTTTTAGTTTTAAATTTCCTGATCTCTGCTTACATAAATTAAGGATGGCAGACCAACCTACCCTTTCTAGGTGCCTGGTTTTTGTCACTCTGACCAACCCTTAATATTATTTAAACATTTTCTTTTTTTATTATAAAAATGTCAGCCTTTCAGATTAATGAAAACTTGTCCTTTTTGTGTAATTTATCCTTTGAGGCTCAAGGAAAACCTTCGTGGGGAATATAAAAGCAATCAGGCATCCATGTAGAAAAAAAGCTGTGGTTATTTTTTGTGTGTGGTTTTATATCATTTCACTTTTTCAATATGTCTATTTCACATAATTTATTACTTGATACTTTTTATTTTCAATCATTTTGGGTTGCTTATAAATAAACATGCATTAATGTCAAGTGAATTAGCATCACATTATAAACTTTACACAAGCTGAAAAACTGGCATCAGTGAATTTGCCTCTTTATTTGGGACGTGCATATACATTTGATGGTGCCTGTCTAGAGAATTAAACACTAGCACATTTTTTATCTTTGCTAAATAGAAGCAGTTCTTAAATGGAGATTGTGATTTCCAGAGCATCATTACACAGGTGAGGATTATGCATTTTAATGTTGTTCTGTTTGGAAGTTAACCTTAAGATAATTTAAATGGTAGTTTAAATGATGATTCTTTGTACCTCCCCAGAAAGAATCCTTGTCCATGACCACGTCTGTTTACGTATATTTAAATATGATTACATGATTTACTATTTCTTGACATAATAGTTAACATGCATTATTGGAATATTCAAAAATAAAATAAAGCATTGTTTCACTAATCATCAAAGCACATCAAGTTTGAGCTCCTCTATGTAAATCTAGAAAGAAACTAGGTTTTTCATTAGCTTGAGATGAAGGCTATTGAATTAGGCACTGAACTGTTAGGGGGTGGGAAAGAAGTCATTATACAATTTTTAGAGTTATTTCTTCGAAAGTATAACATATTACAATTAAATACAAATTTTAGGAATAATAGAAGGAAACTACAAACAAAATAAATCTACGGGCAAAATAAATGTATCTAAACAATTAATAGTTTTCTCTTCTCTTTAAGTTATACAATTACTAGATAATTAACATGTTAATAGAGAATACAATGACAAGTTATAACACCATACTAAATGAATGTATAGCATTTAAATATTTAGGTCTTTTTTTTTTCAAAGTTTATAAATTTTAGTTACACCATGGATAAATCCTTAATATCAGTTTTGTACAAAAAGTCTGTCTGAGGCCATAGGATAAACAGTGGTGACTGCATGGACCTGTATTTCCATGAATGCATTTGTTAATTGTTGGTCTCACTAATAGGTCACTAGGGATGCTAGCCTTCCCTTGCCCAAAGCCCTTTGAGGGACCTCATTTGAAAAGTTGCCTGCACAGAGATACCAATTCTTCTTAAGACCCACCTCTACCACCCTTCATTGCTTCCAGATTCATAATCTTGAGACAAATCCCTGTGGATTCAAGAATTATGATGGTTATAACGCCTGACTCTGGAAGAGGTAGCATATCCACTGAAAGAGGATTTTTGCCTATTAATATGAGCAGAAACTGGAGAACGTGTAGGGAAATGGATTTTAAGACAAGGGGAAAAAAAACGTAAAATGTATTAATATGGGTGCACTTAGTACAGATTTTGCATTCAAGGTACTATCTCAATAAGCTAGTTTTTTTTTTTTGGATTCCACATATAAGTGATACCATATGATATTTATCTTTCTCTGTCTGACTTACTTCACTTAATATCATAATCTCTAGGTCTAGCCATGTTGCTGCAAATGGCATTATTCTTTTTGATGGCTGAGTAAAAGTCCATTGTATATATATACACCATATCTTCTTTATCCATTCATCTGTCGATAGGCATTTAGGTTGCTTCCATGTCTTGGCAATTGTAAATAGTGCTATGAATACTGGGGTACATGTATCTTTTCAAATTAGATTTTTCTCCAGATATATGCCCAGGAGTGGGATTGGTAAGGAGTGGATTATATGGTAAGTCTATTTTTAGTTTTTCAAGGAACCTCCATACTCCATACATAGTGACTACCACCAACAATTTAGGAGGTGTTCCATTTTCTCCACACCCTCTCCAGCATTTATTATTTGTAGACTTTTTAATGATGGCCATTCTGACCAGTGTGGTGATGTCTCAAAATAGTTTTGATTTGTATATCTCTAATAATTAGCAATACTGAAATTCTTTTCATGTGCCTGTTGGCCATTTGTATATCTTCTTTGAAGAAATGTCTATTTACGTCTTCTACCCATTTTTTGATTGGGCTTTTTTTTTTTTTTTAAGCTCTATGAGCTGTCTGTATATTTTGGAAGTTAATCCCTTGTCAGCAGCATCATTTGCAAATATTTTCTCCCAATCTTGTCTTTTTCATTTTGTTTATGGTTTCCTTTGCTGTGAAGAAACTTTTAAGTTTAATTACATCTCATTTGTCTACTTTTGTTTTTATTTTCATTACTCTAGGAGATAAATCCAAAAAAAAAATATTGCTGAAATTTATGTTGAAGAGTATTCTATGTTTTCCTCCAGGAGTTTTACAGTACCTGGTCTTACATTTAGGTCTTCAGTCCATTTTGAGTTTATTTTTGTATATGGTGTTAGAAAATGTTCTAATTTCACTCTTTTACATGTAGCTGTCCAGTTTTCCAAGCACCATTTACTGAAGAAACTGTCTTTTCTCCATTGCATATTCTTGCCTCTTTTGTTGTAGATTAATTGACTATTATTAGTGTGTTAAGTTTAATTCTGGGCTTTCTATCCTGTTGCATTCATCTATATGTCTTTGTGCCAGTGCCATACTGTTTTGATTACTGTAGCTTTGCAGTATATTCTGAAGTCAGGGACTGTGTTTCCTCCAATTCCATTCTTCTTTCTCAAAACTGTTTTGAAAATTTGGGGTCTTTTGGGTTTCCATACAAATTAAATTTTTTTTTGTTCCAGTTCTGTAAAAAAATGCCACTGGTAATTTGATAAGGATTGAACTGAATCTTGGATAGTATGGTCATTTTAACAATATTGATTCTTCCAATCCAAGGTGTATCTTTCCATCTGTTAGTGTCATCTTCAGTTTTTTTCATCAGCATCTTATAGTATTCATAGTACAGGTCTTTTGCCTTGGATAGGTTTATGCCTAGGTGTTTCATTCTTTTTGATGTGATGGTAAATGGGATTGTTTTCTTAATTTCTCTTTCATTGTTAGTGTATAGAAATGAAATTATTTTGTATATTAATTTTGCATTCAGCAACTTTACCGAATTCATTGATGAGCCCTAGTAGTTTTCTGGTAGTGTTTTTAGGATCTTCTATGTAGAGTATCATGTCATCTGCAAACAGCGACAGTTTTACTTCCTTTCCAATTTGGATTCCTTTTAGTTCTTTTTCTTTTCTGACTTCTGTGGCTAGGACTTCCAAAACTGTGTTGAATAAAAGTGGCAAGAGTGGGCATCCCTGTCTTGTTTCTGATCTTGGAGGAAATGCTTTCAGCTTTTCACTCTTGAGTATGATGTTAGCCGTGGGTTTGTCATATTTAGCCTTTATTATGTTGAGGTATGTTCTCTCTATGCCCACTTTCTGAATAGTTTTTATCATAAATAGATGTTAAATTTTATCAAAATCTTTTTCTGCATTTATTGAGATGATCATGTTTTTTTTTTTTCTTCAATTTGTTAATGTGGTGTATCACATTGGTTGATTTACAGATATTGAAAAATCCTTGCATCCGTGGAATAAACCCCACTTTATCATGGTATATGATTCTTTTAATGTGTCATTGGAGTTGTTTTGCTAATATTTTGTTGAGGATTTTTACATCTATGTTCATTAGTGATATTTGCCTGTAACTTTTTATGTGTGTGGTATCTTTGTCTGATTTTGGTATCAGGGTGTTGGCCTCGTAGAATGAGTTAGGAAGCATTCTTTCCTCTGAAATACTTTGCAACAGTTTCAGAAGGATAGGCATTAACTCTTCTCTAGATGTTTGGTAGGATTCATCTGTGAAGACATCTGGTCCTGGATTTTTGCTTGTTGGGAGTTTTTAAGTTACTGATTCAATTTCTGGTAATTGGTCTGTTCACATTTTCTATTTCTTTCTGGTTCAGTCTTGGAAGATTGTACCTTTCTGAGAATTTGTCCATTTCTTCTAGGTTGTCCATTTTATTGGTATATAGTTGCTCATAGACATCTCTTATGACTTTTTGTATTTCTGCAGTGCCGATCGTAATTTCTACTTTTTTCATTTCTGATTTAGGTCCTCTCCCTTTTTTTCTTGATGAGTCTGGCTATAGGTTTGTCTATTTTGTTTGTCATTAAAAAGAACCAGCTTTTAGTTTCATTGATTTTTTTTTCTATTTTATTGTAGTCTCTATTTCATTTATTTTTGCTCTAATCTTTGATTTCTTTTGCTGTATTAATTTTGGTTTTTGTTTGTTCTTTTTTCTCTAGTTGTTTTAGGTGTAAGGTTAGGTTGTTAATTTGAGATTTTTCTTATTTCCTGAGGTAAGCTTGTATCACTGTAAACTTCCCTCTCAGAACTGCTTTTGCTGCATCCCATAGGTTTTGGATTGTCATGTTTTTTGTTTTCATTTGTCTCTAGATATTTTTTTAATTTCTTCAGTGATCCATTGGTTGTTTAGTAGCATAATGTTTAGCCTCCACATGTTTGGCAAACACTACATCTTTGTGGACCTGATGTATCAGTCAGAGTAGGGGCATAAAAAGTTCAGTTAAATGAAATTTAAGCCTGAGTCCACTTACAATAAGACCACAGTGAGGCTACAACCCCATTCTGTAGTTATTTCTCTAGTTCTTAGATGCAAAGAAGAATCAGATATACTTGGAAACTGGCACCATATGTACATTGGATACTCTGGTTACTCCTTCATTTATCCATTGGAGGCTATTAAGGTAGAAAGGACCAAGTGAAACCATCTGGAATATATTTCCTATCAAATATTAAGTTATAAACATTACTGCTTTCCTAGGGAGAATGCAGAGATTAGTTCTACCATCAAAGATTTGAAGGATGCAGTGTGCTGATTTTTATTAACTCTCTTTTATCTCCTTGTTTAACTTGTGCAGAAGATAAACTGCTCTTGGAGAATGAAGTGTATTTTCACAGATTAAGCAGGTGATGTCTCCATTTGCATTTACTGCTCCAGCTGCGATCTCTTTTTGGGGCATGTCCAACATAAACCTTGCAAACTGATATGCAGATATTGACTTGGCATCTTCTTTATTCTCTATATCAATTAATAGGATTACCAAAAGCAGTTTGCTTTCACTTGGAAGAGAGAACATTATATCATTACGGGCTTTCCTCAGGGATATTTCAATTTTCTGAGTCTCTTATTGAAACTAGTCTCTTTCTATTCAAAATATGATAACCATCGCCTGGAAGAGTGTTAGAAATGCAGAATCTCAGGTCCCACTCCAGAACTACCAAATCAAAATATGTATTTTAACAAGATCCTCAGATGATTTGGAGTACTTAGGAGTTTGTAAAGGACTCACATTGACTAAAAAGAACTTGATCATGTCATCATCTCACAGGGTATCATATTGGTCCACTACATTAATGACAATGCTGAGTCAAAATGGAAGGAGAAAGTACTCAAGGTGAATTTACAAAATATATGCATGTTAGAAGATGGGAAATAAACCCCAGGGAAATCAGTGGCCTGCTACCTCAGTGGATTTCTAGGAATCCAGTGATCTAGGAAATACCAGGACATCCTATTAAAAGAGAAAAATAAGTTGATGTATCTTGTACCTTCTCCCACTAACACAGAGTCACAATGACTGGTGAAGATGGTTGCATTTTAGAAAGCAGATGGACAGCATATGAATGTGTCATTCTACCCATTTACTGAGTATTTACATAGGTTACCAGTGGTGCCAGCTGTGACTGCAGTCCAGAGCAAGAAGAGATTTCATAGCAGGTCCAGGCTGCAGTGAAGGCTGATTTCCCATTTCAGCCAAATGACTTACTAGATACAGTCATAATCTAATTATCTGTAATTCATATGGTTTTGATATGGTACCTCAGGCAATCCCAGTAAGAGGATCACAGAGTGGAGCTCCAGAATTTTGACAGAAAGACATGCCCTGTTTTGCAGATATATTCTTGTTTTGAAAACAGTGTTCAGCTTGTTCCTAGGCCATGGTGTAGACTGAACAACTGACCCTAGAACACCATGTAACCATGCCACTTGAGTTACAGATTATGGATGAGGTGTTGTGTGCTCCACCAAGACATAAATTTAGGGTCATGTATGACAGTCTTCATCATCAAATGGAAGGGTTACATAGGACTCTAGCAGGTTGTTAAGGATCAAGTAAAATTCATGTATGCCTGACTCTCATGGTAACTACTATTGATCTATTGATACAAAACCACTTCTCCCTCAGCCCCATAGAAACTTCATGCAACTAATTATAAGAAAGAATGAATTTAGGCCTATTTTAAAGGCCTAAAAATTCCACATGGAATGCTATAACAACTCCAAATTGGACCACTGCAGTTTTATAAGGATACTCCAAAAGACATTTGGGAAGGGGATACTCCCAGTAGAACTTTTAGTTATGCATCTAGTTACCTTTACCTGGAAAAATACTTATGCAGAGGTAAAGTTTATGTCAGTTTGTGCATGACACCTAATGGTTCAGCCACATGGTCAAAGGAAGTAAATTCAAGGAGAAAATGACAAGGAAGACTGAGGAAGAACTTGGCTGGAACTGTCTCAGAATGGGCACAGGTATGAGAATATTTGTATCCATGTGAATTCTTACAAAAAAAGGTCTCCCTGAAAAGGTGTCTCTTATTAATCAGGTAGACAAGATGATCTGTTTGGTGGACCTCAGTCAGCTTCTTTCTCTAGTCACGTGTTTATGAACAAATCAGCCTTTGCAGGAAGGATATGTTAAAATTATCCACAGATTTAACAACACAGATAACAGTCACTGTTCAGCACCAAACATACCAACAGTAGAGACAACACTGAGTGCTCAATGTGGCATCATTCCCTGGGAATACAGGTCAACTTCCTGGTGGCAAGTAATCACAATGGAAGACTCCATCGTGAAGTCTGAATTTTTACTCGTTGGAATTGATACTTAACTCTATGTTATTTGCTTATCCTCCCTGAAATCTGCAGTGATTCTACTTACAACATTATATATGGATATACTGGATATTTTTTCACCATGAAGGCATCACATTCAATACTGCTTCTAACAAAGGAACTCATTTTACAACAAAAGAATAGATGCACAATTACAATATTCATTGGTCTTAGCTATCTTACAACCCCAAAGTGAGTTGCCTGATAGAATAGTGGAACAGCCCACTGAAGTTATGGTGCTAATAGTTATAGGTCTGTGAAAAACCAATATGGTGGCATAGACTTTCTGAGCCAGAAATCAATAATGGGGACATTTTTCCTCTAGCTAGAGCATACAATTTTGGAAATGAAGGGGTAAAATTGACCTCTTTCTCTATTATCTCTTAATAACCTACTCCAAAACTTTTTGCTTCTTTCTTTTGCAACTTTGGAGTCACTGGTTTAAAGATGATAATTCCCAAGGGAGGAGTGTTTCCACTGGGGACACACAATGAATGTAATTAACTAGAAGTTGAGGCTGTTACTGGGTACTCTGGAGCTTCTTTTGCTGCTAGCTATGTCATAATGCCTAATGCTTCAGGCAAAGACACATCATGGAACTGAATGGAGATATCAGTTTTGCTTGAGAAATGGGGGTAGTCTCATAAAGTTATACAGTGGGACATGAAGGAGTATATCTGAAAGTACAATATTCTCTTGTGAAATGTAGAAGTTACATGTATAGCGTAAAAGTTATTGGGAGACTATGGCAATGCAATACTGGGAGGACCACTAATGGCTCAGGAAATGAAGGTTTGGGTCAGAATAACTGTGACTCTAACTGAAGTAAATGGAAAATAGAATAAACTATGGAGGAAGAAAAATAAACCAACATGGTTTCAAGACCAGTTTCAGAAATGAGGACTACAATAGATATACATACTTTGTTCCTAGCTTTGTTATACATATATTTTATACATTAATTAATAATGTATTCTTCTTTTTAAAAGTTACAGAATGTCAAAAGAGGACTCATTGAGAAAAGGAATGAAAATTACTCAAAAAATAGAGAGTAACTTAAATAACTTTTGTTTTCCATTTTGGGGGACAAGGTGAGTACATCTTTGGTTATTCAAGGTATAGTTATATATGCTAACCATAAGCATGATGTTGTTATTCAAAATTTTAAATATGGGTAGAGATGTGCACAACTGCTAAGTTGATAAAGGGGTGGACTGTCAAACTCTCTGCTGTCAACTAGGCATTACCCCCAATCTCTTCTACATTTGCAGGGAAGATGTCTGGGTCTGCATTTTATAGAATCCCTTTCATTATGTGGTTCTAGGATACTATCTGGGATAGAAGATTTGAAAGTGGGATGGAATTCTTTATTCTAGTAGCAGCTATAGGTAGACAGCTGAGATGATTTGCAACATTCTCCTTTGGCTTCTGGAGATTCTCCTGAAATCAAGATTTATGGGGCTTCCCATGAATTCTACTGAATATTCTGAGAATCATCCTTGAAGTGCTGTAGACAGCTGAAATGTCTAGAAGTAGCTTATGTTGGTTTTCTGAGTCACAAGAATTACACATCGGTGCTGCAAGCAGTTGGGGTCATTGTTCACAGCTTCCCTGTTATTCTTACACTTTGATTTTCCCCAAAGAAATTGTCTTGATTTGTACTCTCCCAGCCATACCTAACACAATTCCTACTATTGTGGAAGCCTCTCTTTCAATTTGAAATCCTTAGAATGATACAGTTTTTTAGAGGCAAGAAAGATCCCTAATCAATCTAATGAGATATAAGTACCAACTATATTTTATTTATAGGAAGACTTCTCAGGTTCTTATGTAGAATCTATCATATTTTTGCAGGTAATTCTAATAATCTTAGTCATAGACCCCCAGGGAACAAAATGAAGCAGAAAAATGGAAAGAAGGGAGAGTCTATCTGAATTTGGGATCCTGATAGCACTGAAAGATAAAAACCATTAGCAATATAGTTTTACTGACTATTTTACATAATAGTAAATATTAAACTTTTAAAAGTTTAGAAGTCTGAGATCATTTAGGATACAACACTTCATATAATAATATCCCCCAAAGTATTGTGATATTATACCCTAGTATAAAATACAGTAATTGTAATAATAACCTATAAAATCAAGAAAAATATATACCATGTTGAGAATATTTAAGAAACCAGAGAGATGTGTAATCCATTTATGAGATTTTTTTCCACCAAACATATATAAAAAAGAATAAATACACATTTTTCTTAATCTGTCTCTTAGTTGTTTGTATTACCCAGTGTTCTGCCTGATCTCAACTTTCTTTCTTCTCAGTACACTGTCCCAGTGTTTTCTTATCAATTATCCTGAGTAGACAGTTGATCTAAGCTACCTAGGTTTATAAACATTTTCCTCTTGGATTTAGGAAATGAGTCCCTGATTAATGAATGATGACTGCTAACACTTACATAATGCTTAGTAGGTACCAGGGACTGCTCTAAGTGCCTTGCATATATTAAATAAACTAATTTTCAAAACAAACTTGTAAGACTATATATTTCTATATAAATGTGTTTATTTTTATATATTTGTATTTATTTGATTTTATATAGTAATATTTTATATTACAATTATTTCTATTTTACAGAGAAGGAGACTGAGCCAAAATCACTGCCAGTTGTCAACCATCATCTAAACTCAATTGTAGTCACAGTGCCCTTTCCCTCAGGCAGCTGCTAACTTATCCCTCTTATGCTTGGATCCAGTGACTCTTACATCTTGACACCAACTCCTAGAAGAAGCAAATGTTGGACAATCGGGACATAGTCTTTAGTAACTGTGCTATACCTCAACTCTTTCCATTTTCTACATTCTTATCTCTTTGCCACTCTGTAGACACACTCATCAGGCATCTCTGAGACCCTCTTGATGGATTTCTATCCATTACTACACTTCCTGGCTGTTTCCCCAACCCTCGATGTAACCACCTAGATCCCTGATTCCTGATTTCTTTGATGTATTGGATTTATCGTTAAATCCCCCAATACTAACACAGAGTCTGGCACATACTCTGTTCTCTATAAATGTTTGCTGAACAGAGTCTTGGAATCTGATTCACAGTTACCTACAAACTCCTAATTATAATTTCTATTCTCTGCTTCCAAGACCCCTGACATATGGTACTACAAATTGCCAGCTGGAACCAAAAGTTATATATACAGGCAGTTCAGTTCAGGACTAGAGGACCAGAAGTGAAGGAACTAGCTAATAAATCCCAGCCTGAAGAGAATATTGAACAGAAAAGCAGGTGTTTCCCTGTGAGTCAAGCTGGTGATGAGGGAGGATGGAAAAGAGGAATAAATGATGAAAGTAAGGAGCTGGAAGAAAGGGCATCAGATTTATGGTATAAATCTGAATCGAATTTGAATAGCCTAAATTTGGCCCATTTTGATCTTTTCAAAGCTACAGTAGCCAGTCTCCAAGATGGCCCACAATGATTCTCATCTCATGCTATTATACCTTTGTGAAGTCCAATTCCACATCATACCAGGGCTGGTCTGTATGACCAACAGAATTAGGCAGAGCTGATGATAGATGACCTGAGACTAGGTCATTAAGGGAACTGTGGCTTCTGCCTTGCTCTCTGTTTTAGACCATGTCTCTAGGGAAAGCCAGCCACCATATTGTAAGGATGCTCAGGTGGCCAATGGAGAGGCCCATATGGAGAATGGAGTCCTCCAGCCAACAGTCAGGTGAATGAGTAAACCCCAATCGAGCCCTGAGGTGACTACAGTCCCAAATGACAGCTTGACTGTAACCTGTGAGAGACCTTGATCCAGAACTATCCAGCCAAACCAGCTCTGGATTTGTGACCTTTGGAAACTGTGTGAGATAAATGTTTGTTGTTTGAAGCTGCTAAATTCTGGAGTAATTTGTTTCATAATTATAGACACCTAATACAAAAGCCTAAATTACACGTTGCAAATTGAGGGTTGTGGGGTCATTTCTGGCCTGCTGACATGGTTTTGTTTTGTGGAGGAGGGACGGACAATGATTTTTAAAATTCAATTCTCAACATTTACACTTGGGAGTTTTTTTGGTTTTTGGTTTTTTTTTTAAATTCTCAGTTTGTTACTTTCTTTAAAAAATAAAAAGATCTTGGACACCAATGCCACCAGGGGTCCCTCTGTGAGCACTGATATGATTGGCTGGTGTGAAGTAGCCCTCTTTTCCTCCCTGGCTGCTTTAAGATCAGCTGCCATCATGAATGACACAGTAACTATCTGGACTAGGAAGTTCATGACTGGCTACTTCAGCGGAAACAAATGATCATTGATGTCCTTCACCTTGGGAAGTCAACAGTACCCAAGACAGAAATTCAGGAAAAACTAGCCAAAATGTACAAGACCACAGATGTCATCTTTGTATTCAGATTCAGAACTCATTTTGGTGGTGTCAAGACAAATGGCTTTGGCATGATTCATGATTCCTTGGATTACGTGAAGAAAAATGAACCCAAACATAGGCTTACAAGACATGGCCTATACGAGAAGAAAAAGACCTGAAGGAAACAGCAAAAGGAACAGAAGAACAGGATGAAGAAAGTCGGGAGGACTGCAAAGGCCAATGTTGGTGCTGGCAAAAAGAAGTGAGCTGGAGATTGGACAACAGAAGCAGTAAAGATTCTGCAGTGACTGTGTCAGTGGTACAGACTGTACAGATTTTTCACAAGAGGATTAATAAACTAAAAACTTTAAAAAAATAAAAAGATCTTGTAACATAGCCTGCTCTCATCTGTTGACTTAGATTTGATCTGTTCCATTTATTTCAATATGAGTAGGCACTCGACTTGACTTTGCTACCTGTGGCTCAGGCTTCAATCTATAAGGAAATGATTTTATTCATCTTAATAATGCCCATGTTTTAGCAGGAACTGTCTTTTTATATATTAGGTTTTTTGTTGTTATTGTAGTGGTCATTATTGTTGTTTTCAAAGATTCTACTAGATGAAAGAGTTTTGCTGCTAAAACAAAACAAAGAGACTACCATGATTCCCACATTTGACTGTTAAGCAGAAACATCTGGGAAACTCTAAAATATAAAGATATTCAATCATGGATTATTGCAAACATTGTTACTTTATGATATGTATTTATATTTCAAAATAGGGGTAAAATTCTCATTCCCCCTTCTGGAGATGGGACAGGACTATCTAGGCATTCATGTGGAATGGCATTTAGTCCAGGGAGCAGATCAAGTTGTACCTCCTCAAAGAGTGATTCACAGTGGGATGATCCAGCGAGCAGGTCTGAACCAGGTCTTTTGTTTGTGGGGAGGGCGTGGAAAAGAGCATTAAACTGGGAAGACCAAAGAGCAGTACCAAGTCAAGGGAGGCAGCAGTGGATCAAGAATAAGAAATGAAGCCAAGAGGACAAAAGACTGAAAGCAAGGGGTCAGGACAAAGCAGGAGGCTCTATGATAATTACCACAAAAAGCTTTGGTGTTTCTTTCTTTTTCTTTTTTTCTTAATCCGTGGATACATAAGACATGATAATACAGTGGCAATAAATCTTTAGGAACTCTGCCAAATAAAGGACAGCTTTCAAAATTTATCATAAACACTATCCACATGATATGATTGATTTCTGGCAATCCAGCTCTTCCAGGTAGAGAAAATCCCACTGATTACTTTCAATTATTTTGTTCCTTCTTTTGAAATGGCCTAGTACTTCAATGCATTAGGCAAGGGGTGAGCAGACTCAGTTTTACGAGAAATGGACAAATATTGAGACCAGGTGATAGGAAGGTTTCTTCTGGCATCAGCCTGATAGATTTAAATGAGAGACAATAAATACTTTAACATTTGTGCACATCTAGTTGAAAGGAATTATATTCACATGCAGATCATATATTTGGCTCATTTTATAAACACACGTTTTATGCCATGCATTCAAGAAATGTGAAATCATGCCAAGTTTTATATAGCCCACATCATTTTACACATTTGGGAAGGTTAATAGCAAAGATTCCAGGCAACTGATTTAGGTGCTTTTTTAAATTTGGAGATTCTACAGCTGATTATAGATTTAGAGGAAGTTGGAAAGCCTCAACAAATTTCTTCTTTTCTTTAGTTACCAGAGAAGGATAGAGAAAAAAATTTCTAAGCAGGAAAGAGTGGTTTTGCTAGTTTCCACAATTCCTTTTTACCACTATCTTCCTTCAGGCAAAAGTTAGCCTGTATTTTCAAGTGTCTTGGTATAAACATGCCTGTATTAAAACATTCTCCTTGTTTATAATTTTATGATTTATCTATATATCTTTATTTTTGGCTACCATGACTTTTTACAGCTTTCTAATTTATATAGCCATTTGTTTAGGCTGTCAAAACATTTTTAATTTTAATTACTGTGTATCATGCCTGAGGGTGTAAAACTGTCAGATAAATCTGAGACTCTGCATAAACATGTGGAGAACTGCATGTGTTATCACTCAACAATTGCTAGTGGGCAGTAAGTAAATGCCTTTCTAGGGGGTTGGTTGGTTGGCTTCTTTTTCTCCTCCATGGAGGGCACAAGATGATGTCAGGCTGGGTACTGGATGCTTTGTCACACACCACATGCTGATGACCTTGGCACAAAAAGGGCAAGAGTGTGTGATGGACAAGTCACAGCCTGGGCAGCCTGCAGATGGCTGATGGGAGAGCACTTAATGTGTAAGCCTGTCAGATTGGGCAACTGGATAGTCAATCTGGCACTCAGTTATTTTTTCAATAATAATTAGGGAAGAGGAGTCAGATTTCTCAAAAAGTAGGATAGTATATTTGGTTGACAAAATGTGATCAGGGATTGGGCTTTTTCTTTTTCATAAAGTCTCAGCAGCATAGATATATGTATGTATATACATATCCATCCATCATCCAGCCATCCACCTACCTATTATAAATCTAAAATTCTTGCATTTGAGGTCAGGAGATGTGAACTTGAACTTGAGTGATGTCACTTACCCACTATGGTAATCTTGAACAAATTTAACTGTAGGCTTACATTGCAGTCAGCTGGAAGGCTTTTAGAGGTAATCTAGACCTTTAACCAATACAACATGTAAATCTACAATGAGAAATAGATCTGGACTCTGTGTGTATTTGCCCTATGGAAATGTACTATAATTACAGTTTGGCTATGATTTTTCATGTCAATGCCCAGGGAAGGCTGCCTCCACCCTCTTCCTACTTTCTATAGCCCCAGCCCTTGATTTCAAGAACCAGAGAGAAGATAGGGCAGGGAGAATGAGAATATTCTCTTCCACAATCTGTTTTTTTCTGATCTTTTCCACCTTTTATCTTTGACATGCCCAAAGTACATTAATAAGACAATATGCCTCACAAAGCATGTCAACTAATTAAGTTGTTACTATTTGTGGTACTGAGTTTTCCAAAGGAGTCTGTGTTTCTAGTCTGTGATCTCAACCAGGTGGAGGCATTTGTAATATGGAGATAAATTGATTATTGGTGTGGAATCTTTCAGACAAGAAGCCATAGTAGAAAATAAAGAATCTTATACTTTTAAGTGTTAAAGCTTGGTAACTTACAGAATATGTATTGACTGCAAAAGTCACGTGAATTCAAAAAAATTCCCCTCATGTACATTTAGCTCTTTGATGGAAATGTGCTTACTTTAACTAAAGAAAGATTTTTAAAAAATATCTTAGACAGAGAATACAGACTTGTGGTTGCCAGAGGGGTGGAGGGTGGGAAGGGATAGACTGGGATTTCAAAATTGTAGAATAGATAAACAAGATTACACAGTATAGCACAGGGAAATATACACAAAATGTTATGATAACTCAGAAAAAAATGTGACAATGAGTGTGTATATGTCCATGAATGACTGAAAAATTGTGAACACTGGAATTTGACACAACATTGTAAAATGATTATAAATCAATAAAAAATGTTAAAAAAAAAAAGACTATCAAACAAGGCAAACTGTAATTCATACTGAAAAAAAAAGTATCTTAGCATCTTTGAAATAATAAAGCACTGCTGAACTAGCCCATCAGGACTCAGTTCTTCTTCCTTGAAAAACTGATGCCTTTCCCCTCTTAATTTTCCAATATAAAACATTTCTCTTTTCCACCCTGAGATTTAAGAGTTCTTTGTTGGAGTGATTTGCTTCCTTAAGAAAATGTCATTCACTCGAGGTTTATTAAGGGTATCTGGTAAGTGTTAAACACTATGTGTTAAACACTGAGCAAAGGGGGTAGTTTTAAGGGGGAGTAAAACAGATACTAAACACGAAGTTAGAAATGGGCTGTATTTCAGATAGGATGATTGTTGACAGTCATTCATCTCTAGTAATTACATAGACGGGAGTGTAGATTATGTATCATTTAAACAAAGGTTTTTTTTTTTTCTTTGCTCAATAACAAGCACATACTAAGAGCTAAATATGACTCTGAGTTAATAAATAGATGAATGCAGAATCAGTATTTTTCTTTATTTCTCTTTCTGTCTTTTGACTGTTAATTTTGAAATTTATATCAAGAAATAAACTTAAGAAAAATGTAACACTCATAATGCTATTGTTATTCAATTAAAATTTGCCTTAATTATGAAGAGACAAAAATGAAAATGAAATAAATATGGTTGTTATTTGATTATTTGCATCAGCACAGGAGATAAAAG
This sequence comes from Camelus dromedarius, assembly GCF_036321535.1. Classification (NCBI taxonomy): domain Eukaryota; kingdom Metazoa; phylum Chordata; class Mammalia; order Artiodactyla; family Camelidae; genus Camelus; species Camelus dromedarius. Next base: position 33,765,414 of record NC_087445.1, read on the forward strand.
AACTACATATCCATGTTTACAGCAGCACTACTCGTAACAGCCGATGGATAGAAGCAATCTAAATGTCCATTGGTGGATGAATGAATAAACAAAATGTGGTATATTCACACAATGGAATATTATTCAGCCTTAAAAAGGAAGGGAATTCTATTATAAGTTACAATATAGCTAGGCCTTGAGAACATTATGCTAAGTGAAATAAATCAGTCACACAAAAAAGACAAATACTGTACGATTCCAGTTATATGAGGTAGTATCTGCAGTAGTCAAATTCACAGGAACAGAAAATAGGATGGCGGCTGCCAGGAGTGGAGGGAATGGGGGAAAGGGAAGTTGTATAATGGGTATAGAGATTCAGATACAACAAATGAAAAAGTTCTGAAAATCTGTTTCAAAACAATGAGAATATACTTAAAACTACTGAACTGTACACTTAAAAATGATTAAGATGGTAAATTTTATGTCATGTAAGGGGGTTGGGGAAGGTAACTAATACTGAGTAAGTGCTGACTGACTGTCTTCCAGGCACGTTTCCTGGATTATGTCACTTAATCCGCTCTATACCATCACTGGGGAGGTAAAGAAACACAGGTTAATTAAATAGTTTTCCAGGCTATAATATTCAGAAGCTGAGGACCTGAAATATGAATTCAAATATTTGTCTATTTTACTTTAAATAATCTCTTTAGTAAAGTATAGATAGAAATGCCATAGATACCAAGTAGAGACCAGTAATACTTAAAATAACAACAAAATAATAGTAATGCATTAGTTTTGTGTTATTGTAGTCCATGTGTGGTTTTTTTTTTCTGATGGCTTTATACACAACCTATTTAATCGTCAAAACTTACAAGAATTTTAATTAACTATGGGTTTTATTAACCCCATTTCACAGATGAGGGTTTCAAAGTTGAATTAAGTAAACTGCTCAAGGTCAAGCAGTCAGTAAGAGGCAGAAATTTGAATCCAGGTAGTCTGACCCTAGTGTCCATGCTCTCAAGTTACTTGACAAGGAGTATCTGGGGGAGTGGCTAAGATGGCAGAGTAGGAAGACCCTGAGCTTATCTTCTCCCACAGATATACCAAAATTACAATGATTTACACAGCAACCCTTGATGAGAAAAGCCAGAAAGCTAGTAGAAAAGATCTTCTTCAACTGAAGATATCAAGAAGGAGCCACTGAAATGGGTAGGAGGGGCGGAGATACCGTAAAGTCAAGACCCATATCCCAGTTGGGCGATCCACAAATGGGAGGATAATTACAATTGCATAAGTTCTCCCCAAGGAGGAGTAGCTGGAGCCCTACACTGGATTCCCCAGCCCAGGAGTCCTGTAGGAAGATGAGCTCCCAGAACGTTTGGCTTTGAAAGCCAGTGGGGCTTACTTTCAGGAGACAGAGGGTTGTCGGAAATACTCTGCTCTCACATGCTCTGAGACCCAGGGCAGAAGCAGTAATTTGAAAGGAACCTAGGTCAGACCTACCTGCTAATCTTGGAGAGCCTCCCAGAGAGGCAGGAAGCAACTGGAGCTCACCCTGGGGACACAGGTACTGGCAGCAGCCATTTTTCAGAGCTTGTTCTACCATGAGGACACTAGTGCTGGCAACTGCCATTTTGGAATCCTCCCTCTAGCTTATCAGCCCCGGGACCTGGACCACCCACCAGCCTCTTTGCACCAGTACTGGGACACCTCATGCCAAGCAACTAGCCAGGCAGAGACACAGCCCCATCCAACAGCATGTTGGCTGCTTAAGATCCCCTAAACCCAAAGTCACCCTAGGAACCAGCCCTATCTACCAGAGGGCACAGGACCTGGCCCTGAATACCAGTGCTCTGGCACTAGCTCTGGGACCCATATGGCCCTACAGCCAAAGGCACTGGGCCCTAGCTCTGCCCACTAGTGGGCCGACACATCAACTCTGGGATCCTCAGGACCTTACAGCCAGAGACTCCAGAATCTGGATCTACCCACCAGAGAGCTGGCACTAGCCCCAGAACCCAGCCTCACTCTTGGTCCTGCTCACCAGGAGGGAAGACACAAGCTCCAGGACCACCACAGCCCTGCAGCCTGATGTGTCAGGACCCAGCCTACCCACCAGCAGGCCAGCACTAGCTCTGGGAAATGTGGGCCCTGGCCTGCCTGCTAGTAGGCCAATACCAGGTCTAGGACAACTTGGCCCCTCATCCAGCCATGCTAGGATGCAACCTCATTGACAGCATGCCAACACTAGTTTTGGGACACCCCAGATTCCACAACCAGAGTGTCAGGAACTGACCCTGCTAACTAGTGGGCTGACATCAGCCCAGGGAATTCCAGGGCTCTGCAACCAGAGACCCCTGGATTTGGCTCTGCCCAACAGTGAGCCAGCTATAGCCCTGGGAAGCCCCAGGCCCTGGCACTGCCTAACAGCTGGCTGATACTAGCTCCGAGACACTTTGGACCCCTCATCCAACTATCCTGGAATCCAGCCTCATGCACCAGTGCATCAATATCAGCTTTGGGGCATCCTGGACCCTGCAGCCAATCATTTCAAGAATCCCTATCAGCAGATCTGGGATCCTAGCCCCACAACTATCCACCCCAGAACTCATCTCTGCCCACCAGTGGCCCAGTACTAACCCTGGGACTCTGTAGCCAGCTACCTCATGACCAAGCCCCACTCACCAGTGGCTGGCAGCCTCTCCACAAGGTAGCGCCTGACAACCAACTGAACCAGGAGCCAGTCACGCTTACTACACTACTCACGGTAATCAGCCCACCACAACTGAAGGACCCATGCAGCCCACAGAGGAGGACTTTACTAGAGTATACAACTTGGGTAACCATAAGAGGTGCAATGCTGGAACAGATAAAACATCTCCTACAAAAGGCCACTTCTCTAAGGTTCAGAAACATTACCAACCTATTAAATATTTAAAAATAAAAACAGCAAATTTGGCAAAATGAGGCAGCAGAGGAAAATGTTCAAATGAAGGGAAAAGATAAAATCCCAAAAGAACAAAGTGAAGTGAAGATAGGCAATCTACTCAGGAAATATGTCAAGATAAAGGTAATAAAGACATTAACAGAACTCAGAAGACTGGATAAAGAATGAGAAGTAAGAAGTCTTTAACAAAGAGAAAATGTAAAGAAGAACCAAACAGAGATGAAGAACACAATAAATGAGATGAAAACTACATTAGAAGGAATCAACAGTAGATGAGATGATACAGAGGAACAGATCAGTAAGCTGGAATACAGAGTAGTGGAAATTACTGATGCTGAACAGAAAAAAGAAAAAAGAATGAAAAAAAATGAGGACAGTTTAAGAGACCTCTACGATAACATCAAACATACTAGTATTCTTATTACAGGGGTCCCAGAGAGAAAGGAGCTGAGAACATATTTGAAGATATAATAGCTGAAAAATTCTTTAACCTGGGAAAGGAAAGAGACATCTAGGTCCAGGAAGCACAGAGAGTACCAAACAGGACCAATCCAAAGAGGATTACACTAAGACCCACTGTAAGTAAAATGGCAAAAATTAAAGATTAAGAGAGAATATTAAAAGCAGCAAGGGAAAGAAACAAGTTACACACAAGGGAACTCTCATAGGGCTATCAGCTCACTTTTCAGCACAAACTTTGCAGGTCAAAAGAGAGTGCTGTGATATTTAAACTATGAAAGGAAAAAATATACAACCAAGAATACTTTACCTGGCAAAGCCTTCATTCAGATTTGATGGAGAGATCAAAAGTATTACAGACAAGAAAAAGCTAGAAGAGTTCAGCACCACCAAAATAGCTTTATAAGAAATCTTAAATGGACTTCTCTAAGTGAAAAAGAAAAGGTCACAACTAGAAACATGAAAAGAAAAAAGCTCATCAGTAAAGGCAAATATACAGTAAAGGTAGTAAACTAACCATGTGTAAAGCTAGTAGGAAGGTTAAAAGACAAAAATAGTAAAATAATCTATATCAGCAATAAATAGTTAAGGGGTACACAGAACAAAAAGATGTAAAGTATGATGCCAAAAAATGTAAACATGCGGGGAGTAAAAATATAGGGCTGTTAAAATGCTTCTAAATTTAAGACATCAGCAACTTGAATTAATCACTATATATATAGGTTGCTATATATAAACCTCACAGTAATCACAAACCAAAAATCTGTAATAGATACACACGAAGAAAAGAGAAAGGAATCCAAATACAACACTAGAGACAGTCATCAAACCACAAGGGAAGACAACAAAAGAAGGAACTAAGAAAAAAAAAAACCTATAAAACCATTAACAAAATGGCAATAGGTACATACCTATCAGTAATTACTTTAAACATAAATGTCATAAATACTTCAATCAAAAGACATAGAGTGGCTAAATGGAAACAAAAACAAGACCCCTACATATGCTGCCTTTGAAAGATTAACTTTAGATCTAAAGACACACACAGAATGAAAGTGAGAGGATGGAAAAAAGGTACTCCACTAAAATGGAAATCAAAAGAAAGCCAGAGTAGCAATACTTATATTAGACAAAAATAGACTTTAAAGTAGAGACTGTTATAAGAGACAAAGAAGGATACTACATAATGACCAAGGGATCAATCCAAGAAGAAGATATAACAATTGTAAATATATATGCACCCAACACAGGAGCACATAAATATATAAAACAATTATTAAGACACAAAGGAAGAAATTGACAGTAATACAATAATAGTAGGGGACTCTGACTCCCGACTTACATCAATAGACATCTACAGAAAGAAAATCAGTAAGAAAGTACTGGCCTTAAAAAACACATTAGACAAAATGGACTTAAAAGATATCTAGAGAACATTCCATCCAAAAGTGGCAGAATACACATTCTTTTCAAGTGTACATGGAACATTCCCCATGATAGATCATATACTAGGTCACAAACCTAGTCTCAGTAAATTTAAGAAAGTTGAAATCACATCAAGCATCTTCTCTGGCCACAACATTATGAGATGAGAAACCAACTATAAGAAAAAAAACTGCAAAACCTACAAACACTTGGAGGCTAAACAATATGCTACTAAACAAATAATATATCACTGAATAAATTGAGAAGAAATTTAAAAATACCTGGAAACACAACTTTCTAAAACCTATGGGATATAGCAAAAGGAGTTTTAAGAGGGAAGCTTATACAAAGTATACAAGCCTACTTAAGGAAATGAGAAAAATCTCAACAATATCAACTTACACCTAAAGTAAACAGAAAAAGAAGGACAAACAAAGCACAAAGTTAGTAGAAAGAAAGAAATCATAAAAATTAGAGCAGACATAAATGAAATAGAGACTAAAACAAAATAGAAAAGATCAAGGAAACTAAGAGCTGATTCTTTGAAAAGATAAAAAAATTGATAAACAGTCAGACTCATCGAGAGAGAGAGAGAGAAGACCTAGATCAATAAAATAAAAAATGAAAAAGAAGTTACAACTGACACCACAGAAATACAGAGGATCATATGATCTTACTATGAACAACTACACACCATAAAATGGACAAACTAGAAGAAATGGGCAAATTCCTAGAAATGTACAATCTCCCAAGACTGAACCAGGAAGAAAGAGAAAATATGAACAGACCAATTACCAGCACTAAAACTGAATCAGTAATTTAAAAAAAACTCCCAACAAAAGAAGTCCAGGACCAGAAGTCTTCACAGACAAATTTTACCAAACAATTAAAGAAGAGTTAACATTTATTCTTCGCAAACTACTCCAAAAAATTATAGAGGAAGGAATGCTTCCTAATTCATTCTATGAGGCCAGCAGCAGTTTGATACCAAAACCAGACAAAGATATCACATACGCACACAAAAATTACAAGTCAATATCACTGATGAACACAGACACAAAAATCTTCAACAAAATATTAGCAAATCGAATTGAACAATATATTAAAAGGATCATACAAAATGATCAAGTGGAATTTATCCTAGGGATGCAAGGGTGGTTCAACATCTGCAAATCAATGTGATACACCACATTAACAAATTTAAGAATAAAAACCACATGATCATCTTAATAGGTACAGAAAAAGCTTTTGACAAAATTTGATATTCATTTATGATAAAACTTCACTAGAAAGTAGGTACAGAGGGACCATACCTCAACATAATAAAGGCCATGTATGATAAGTCCATAGCTAACAACATACTCAACAGTGAAAAGTTGAAAGTATTTCTTCTAACATCAAGAACAAGATAAGGATGCCAACTCTCATCACTTTTATTCAACAAAGTATGGAAGTCCTAGCCACAGCAACCAGACAATAAAAAGGCATAAAAAGGAATCCAAATTGGAAAGGAAGACTAAAACTGTCATTGTTTGTAGATTACATGATACTACACACAGAAAATCCTAAAGATGCCACCAAAAACTACTAAAGCTCAGCAATAAATTCAGGAAAGTTGCAGGATACAAATACAGAAATCTGTTGCATTTCTATACATTAAGAACAAATTATCAGAAATAAAATTAAGAAAACAATCTTATTTACAACTGCATAAAAAGAATAAAATACCTGGGAATAAATCTAACTAAAAGACTTGTATTTAGAAAACTGTAATACACTGATGAACGGAATTGAAGACAATACAAGTAGAAAGATACACCATGTTCATGAATTGGAGGAATGAATATTTTTAAAATGCCCATACTGCCAAAGGCAACCTACAGATAAAATACCTAACAAAATAAGAGTCGCATTTTTTGTAAAACTAGAACAAATAATTCTAGTATTTATATGGAAATACAAAAGACCCCAAATAGCCAAGGCAATTTTAAGAAAGAACAAAGCTGAAGGTATCACACTCTCTGATTTTAAACTGTATCACAAAGCTAGATTCATCAGAACAGTACAGTACTCTCACAAAAATAGACATTTATCAATGAAACCAAATAGAGAGCCCAGAAATGAACCGACACTATATGGCCAATCAATCTATGAAAAAAAAAGGCAAGAATATACAATGAGGAAAGAAAAGCCTCTTCAATAAATGGTGTTGGGAAAACTGGATGGCTACATGCAAAAGAATCAAACTACTCACTGAGATCATGAACAAAAATAAATTCAAAATGGATTAAAGACTTAAATGTAAGACTTGAAACCATAAAACTTTTAGAAGAAAACAGTAAGCTCTTTGACTTTGGCCTCAGTAATTTTTTTGGGGGGGGGTGTCTTCTTAGGCCAGGAAACAAAAGCAAAAATAAACAATTAGATTATATCAAACTAAAAAGCTTTTGCACAGCAAAGGAAACTATAAACAAAATGCAAAGGCTGCCTACTGAATAGCAGACAGTATTTGCAAATGATATATCTAATCAGTGGTTAATATCCAAAATATATAAAGAGCTTATACAACTCAACATAAACAAACAAACAAAAAAACCCCAAACAACCCAATTAACAAATAGGCAGAAGATCTGAAGAGACATTCTTTCAAAGACACAGAGAGGGCCAACAGGCACATGAAAAGATGCTCAACATTATTAATCCATCAGGGAAATCCAATTCAAAACCACAATGATATATCATTCACATTTGTCAGAACGGCTATTATCAAAATGACAACAAATAACAAGTATTGCCAAGGATGTGAAGAGAATCCACCTGCACTGTTGATGAGAATGTAAAAGGGTGTTGCCACAATGGAAAACAGTATAAAGATTCCTCAAAAAATTAAAAATAGTTTTGATTTGCATTTCTCTGATAATTAGTGATATTGAGCATTTTTTCATGTGCCTATTGATCATTTGGATGTCTTCCTTGGAGAGTTGCTTGTTTAGGTCTTCTGCCCATTTTTGGATTGGGTTGTTTATTTTTTTTCTTACTAAGTCATATGAACTGCTTATATATTCTGGAGATAAAGCCTTTGTCGGTTTCATCTGCAAAAATTTTTTCCCATTCTGTAGGTTGTCTTTTTGTATTACTTATGGTTTCCTTTGCTGTGCAGAAGCTTGTAAGTTTCATTAGGTCCCATTTGTTTATTCTTGCTTTTATTTCTATTGCTTGAGTAGTCTGTTCTAGGAGAACATTTCTGAGATGTATGTCAGATAATGTTTTGCCTATATTTTCCTCTAGGAGGTTTATTGTACCTTATCTTATGTTTAAGTCTTTGATCCATTTTGAGTTTATTTTTGTGTATGGTGTAAGGGAGTGTTCTAGCTTCATTGAGGTATCACCTCACACCAGTCAGAATGGCCATCATTCAAAAACCGACAAATGCTGGACAGGCTGTGGAGAAAAGGAAACCCTTCTTCACTGCTGGTGGGAATGCAGTTTGGTGCAGCCACTGTGGAAAACAGTATGGAGATTCCTCAAAAGACTAGGAATAAACTTACCATATGACCCAGGAATCCTGCTCCTGTGCTTATATCCAGAAGGAACCCTACTTCAGGATGACACCTGCACCCCAATGTTCATAGCAGCACTATTTACAATAGCCAAGACATGGAAACAGCCTAAATGTCCATCAAAGGATGACTGGATAAAGAAGATGTGGTATATTTATACAATGGAATACTATTCAGCCATAAAAACTGACAACATAATGTCATTTGCAGCAACATGGATGCTCCTGGAGAATGTCATTCTAAGTGAAGTAAGCCAGAAAGAGAAAGAAAAATACCATATGAGATCTCTCATATGTGGAATCTAAAAAACAAACAAACAAACAAAGCATAAATACAAAACAGAAATAGACTCACAGACATAGAATACAAACTTGTGGTTGCCAAGGGGGCAGGGGATGGGAAGAGATAGACTGGGATTTCAAAATCGTAGAATAGATAAACAAGATTATACTGTATAGCACAGGGAAATATATACAAGATCCTATGGCAGCTCACAGAGAAAGAAATGTGACAATGGATATATATATGTTCATGTGTAACTGAAAAATTGTGCTCTACACTGAAATTTGACACATTGTAAAATGATTAAAAATCAATTAAAAAAAAGTTAAAAAAATTAAAAATACAACCACCATATAATTCATAAATTTTATACCTGGGTATTTATTCAAAGAAAACAAAACACTAATTTGAAAAGATATATGCACCCTATGTTCATTGCAGCATTATTTACAATAGCCAAGATATGAAAGCAACCTAAGGTGCCCACTAATAAATGAATGGATAAAGAAAATGTGGTATGTATATATTAATGTAATATTACTCAACCATAAAAAAGAATGAAATCTTGCTATTTACAACAGCATGGATGGACCTAGAGGGTATTGTGCTAAGTGAAATAAGTCAGACAGAGAAAGACAAATACTGTATGACTTCATTTATATGCGGAATCTAAAAAACAAAACAAATGAATAAACATAACATAATAAAGACAAAGTAATAGTAACAGAGAATAAACAGGTGGTTGCCAGAGTGGTGGGGGATGGAGGGAGGAGAGAAGTAGGTGAGGGATATTATAAGGTACAAACTTTCAGGTGCAAAATAAAAGAGTCATGGTTATGAAATATATGGTGTGGGGAATATAGCCAATAACTATATAATATTTTTGTATAGTGATATATCATAACTAGACTTACTGTGATGATCATTTTTAAATGTATGGAAATACAAAATCACTGTGTTGTGTAACAGGAACTAACACAGTGTTGTAGGTCAATTATACTTAAAAAACAAACAAACTTATAGAAAAAGAGGTCAGACTTGTGGCTACTAGAAGAGAAGCATGGCAGGAGGGAGAATTGGATAAAGTCAGTTAAAAGGTACACACTTTCAGATATAAGATAAATAAGCTGTAGGTATGTAATGCACAACAAGATAAATATACATAACACTGCTGTATGTTATACATGAAATTTAAGAGTAAATCTTAAGGGTTTTTATCATAAGAAATTTTTTCTATTTAATTTTGTATTTATATGAGATGGATGTTCGCTAAATTTATTGTGATGGTCATTTCATGATGTACATAAGTCAAATCATTATATTGTATACCTTAAACTTTTACAGTGCTGTGTGTCAATTACATATCAATAAACCAAGAATGATAACAAAAAAAAAATGAGTGTTTAGCTGTAGTGTTTCTTACTATTTCAAGCCCCCTTTCCCATATATTATCCAACATGAAAAATCAAGTTGAATTATGACTTTGGCCAACAGCCATCATTATCCTTTTTTTATGGAAGGTAATACAAAAGATCTGTCAGGGAAGTTAGGAATTTTGTTCAGGGACACACGATTAAATGACAAAAGGAAGATTTGATTCCAGGTTTCCTGACTTCTGGCTCCAAGCCTGTCCTCCCCAACTACCTAGGTGAGGTCTATCCCAGAAGTTGCCTAGACCACCTTGGTGTCAGAGGGACTTGAGGACCCCCGTACTTTGACACTGGTTTCTCTGAGCTCTGTGTGATTGCCAGTGGCCACAGATCGGGTGGCATTTGCAGATGAGGAATTCTGATGAATCAGCCTTGGGGCAGACCACAGGGACAGACTTGCCTGGGGGCTCTCCTGGACTGGTGAGGGAGGTATAGGCAAGTCTGTGCCCTGCTCTTTCCTGACATGCCCTCAGAGAACAGAATTTTTATTGGACACTTGGTGACAGGCACAGAATGTGAGCAAAAGGGACCTCAGTTTAACATCTCATGAGATGGACAGCACATATTATACAGCTAATAACTTACCACTGATTTAATGCCCTATAAGACTGGTGTTTCTGAAAAAGGAGGACAAGGCAGCAGCAGAAACTACTTTTTGTCCTAAGATTTCTTTTATTGCAGATGTTTGCAGCTGGCAATCTGATTTTCTTCCTCCATGAGTGCATAAGAATAATCCACATAATCATGTTTCTGTCTTAATTACCTTTCTATTACTTAATTAAAAGACTTGATGCTGATGACAGAGAAAGCTGGCAGTTTGTTAAAATCTGAACAGAGGGAGAGCTGGGCTGTACTTGAAGCAGTCAAGGCCTCCTTATTGTTGAAGTCTCTCAAATGAAGAAGGCCATAAACTTAGGTAACTTACTTCCCCCTCTCTCCAAATAATTTTAATATGCTAGAAAGTATCTGGCCCATAGTTCTGAAGTTGCCTTTGGGTTCTCTCTGCACCTTTTATCTACCACTGCATAACCAAACACCCCAAAACTGAATCCCTGAAAATAGCAACCATTTATCATTTTCATACATCTATGGATGGGGTGGTGGATTCTGTGGATCTGGGTGGGGCTTGTTCATGCATCTTGCTAGGTTGACTTGTTGGGTCGGCAGGGGTCTGGCAAGTCCAGGATGGGCAGGGCTAGACAGGCTCTGCTCTGTCCCACATGGTCTCTCATTCTCCTGAAGGCTGCTGCCTGGGCTTATACTCATTGTGATTGCAGGGTTCTAAGAGAGGAAGTAAAATGTGTTGTTGCTTTTTCAAGCCTCTGCTTATGTCAAGTCTGCTAGCATCCTACTGGCCGAGTCAAGACACATGATTGAGCCAAATGTCAGCCACGTGTGGCCTCTCTGACTCCAAAGAAATAACAGAGCCTGGATACAGGAAGTGCATCTGGGGGGGCTATCATTTCAATCAATCTTCCATACTTGCCAAAACACAGAGATGATTCCTTGCAACGTAACGGTATTAGCTTTCTCAAGAAGTGGAGACACTGCTTTCTCTCCTTCTATCCTAGTGTTTGCTTGGGGTGGTGGCCTTGGACATAGAAGATGCTAAATGTCCTTGAAATGAATGGATGGAAGTAAGGGTATCACTAGCAAGCATCCTAGTCTCTCTCACATCTCTTTCAGGTGCAAGTAATAAGCATCTGCCCAAACTGGCTTCAACAAAAGGGAAAGTAGCTTATTTTACTGAACTCAAGGGCAGGAAATACAAATGATTTTTTGAGAAATCAGGACCAAGAAGTGGAATTTATAAGGGACTGAGTATACTCCATGAGTCAGAGGCTACTCTTACTCTAATGAGCTACAGTGGGGTGATGGCCCCAGTGTCACATTGTAAAAAACTTGGCTGCTTGGACTTGTGGATGGAAGAGTGTCCACTGCAGGTGGCATGAGGGAGAGGTTTCTTGAAGAATTCAGCGTGTGGGAGATGGCCCCAAGATTTCTGTCCCCTGGTCAATCAAACACTTGTCTAGAAACTGCTGTGAAGGGTTTTTGCAGATGGCATTAAAGTCCTAAATGAGTTAACCTTAAGATATGAAGATTTTGTGGGTGGGCCTGGCCTGAGCAGTATTTCCTCTGGCTGGTAGCAGAAAGCAATCCAGAGATTCAAAGCATAGGGAGTTTCAACATGTTGTCCTTGGCTTTGAAGTTGGAGGAGCGATGTGCCAATGAATGCTTATGGTCTGTAGAAGCTGAGAGAAGCCCCTGGGTAACAAGCAGCAAGGAAATGGAGACCTTAGTTCTACAACTGCAAGAACCAAATTCTGCCAATATCACAAATGAGTTTGGAGCATATCCCTTCCCAGAGCCTCCAGATGAGACACCTTGATTTTGGCCTTATGACACTCTAAACAGAGAAACCAGCTGAGTCATGCTAGACTACCAACATACAGAAATTGTGAGATAATAAATAGTTGTTGTTTTAAGCTGCTAAAATTTTTATAATTAGAAATCATAGAAAACTAAGACACGAGGTGATTATTATTTCCATCTATCTCCTTAAATATGTTAATACCCTTGGAGAAATGACATAAATGGAATTATCACTCATATTTTGGTCAAAATTTGTTGGCCTGAAGGATTTCATGATCTGAGGGAGCAAAAATGTTCAGAGGGAAAAGAACATCATTTGACAAGGGTAAGTGGTGAGAGAGAGGTTAGGTTTTGAACTGAGTGTAAGTAGGCTAGTTTCTTTGGATTACAATCTTGCATGCTAGGCCTTAAAGGAGACAGCGTATAAGTCCCTGGGAATCTGTGGGGCATGTGTAGATAGCTAGCTAGATAGAAAGGGAGAGAGAGAGAGAGAAGTTATACAGACAGCAAGACAGAGAGAGGTAGAGAGACAGAGAAGAGAAAGAGACGGAGAGGGAAGGGATTAGTAAAAAGTTGCTGAAAATAAATGAAAAATCCTTTAACAAACCTCTCTGTTTGCATATTCCATCTCCTTCTCAATTAAATTAGTATCACCAGCACTCAAACTTGCTCTAGCAACTTTGATCTCAAAGGAAATTCCCTCTCTTTAACTAGCATGTCCCTCTAGATACTACCTTGTTTTTCTCTTTTTCTTTTCCTCAAGTTGTCTACATAATATTCTCAGGTCTTCACCTATTCATCCTTCAACCCATCTCCTCAATCACTCCAATGAAACTGTTCTCAGATCATCAATGCTCTCTGTTTTGCTATGTTCAAGGGACTCTGCTCTAACTTCTTCCAAATGGATCTTTCATTATGATTAAACTCACATGACCACACTTCCTGTTCTGGAACAGTCTCTTCTTTTGGTTCCTATGACAACACCCTCTCCTGGTTTTTCTCTTACTTTTCAGGCCACTCTATTTCAGCATCCATTGCAGGATTCTCTTCGTAGAGCTGATTTTTTAAATGCCAGCATTTCCTAGGGCTCCATTTTGGTTTCCTTCCTTTTCATTTTTTTGTGTTTTTTGGTTTTGTGTTTTTACCCTTTTTTTAAAGACTAATTTTTAGAGTAGTTTTTGTTTTTGTTTTTGTTTTCTCTTTTTATAGAGGTATAGTCAGTTTACAATGTGTCAATTTCTGGTGTATAGCACAATGTTTCAGTTATACATGAATATACATATATTTATTTTCATATTATTTTTTGCCATAAGCTACTGCAAGATATTGAATATATTTCCCTGTGCTATACAGTATAAACTTGTATCTATTTTATATATACCAGTCAGTATCTGCAAATCTCGAACTCCCAGTTAATCCCTTCCCACCACCCTCCCCACTGGCAACCACAAGTTTTGTATTCTATGTCTGTAAACCTGCTTCTGTTTTGTATATAAGTTCATTTGTCTTTTTTTTTTTAGATTCCATATATGAGTGATATCATATGGTATTTTTCTTTCTCTTTCTGGCTTACTTCACTTAGAATGACATTCTCCAGGGACATCCATGTTGCTGCAAATGGCATTATTTTATCATTTTTTATGACTAGTATTCCATTGTATAAATATACCACCTCTTCTTTATCCAGTCATCTGCCAATGGACATTTACGTTGTTTTCATGTCTTGGCTATTGTATATAGTGCTGCTATGAACATTGGGGTGGAGGTGTCTTTTTGAATTAAGGTTCCCTCTGGATATACACCCAGAGTAGGATTGCTGGGTCATATGGGAAGTCTAATTTTAGTCTTTGGAGGAATCGCCATTCTGTTTTCCATAATGGCTGCACCAAACTGCATTCCCACCAACAGTATAGGATGGTTCCTTTTCTCCACACTCTCTCCAGCATTCCCTTCCTTTTCTTACACAGCTAAACTCTTACCTTAGGTTATCTCATTTACTGCAATTACTTGAAATACCCTAGCTTCATAGAGGAGATGACTTGAGAACATCTTGTTGAAGTAGGAAGAACACTGGGCTCCGCACAGGAAGACCAAGTTTCCTATGTTGACTTTCTGTGAGAATACCGTAATTGACTTGCGATGTGTTATAGCCTTTGTTTCCTCACCTATAAAATGGAGACTTGCCTTATATCTGTCTTGCTTGTCTTACAAGACTGCCGCAGGAACAAAGGATGAATGTATGTGGCAGGAGGAGGCTGCTGCTATCATTATATTTATTGCTAAAGTTAAAGTCAGAGCATTGAAATTATAACTGTTTGGGCTTTCCAAGGGTAAGAGTGGGTGAGAAGACCTTCAGTAGAAAGAGGGATGGAGGGTGAGAAAGATATATATACATATATACCTATATCTTTGAATAAATATGAATGAGAGAAAGAGAATGAAAAAATTACATGTGTTTATGTATGTGTATGTATATATGAGACAGAAAGAATGAGTATGAATGAGTATGAATGAAAATGAAAACCAGGGAATCGACAGAAGCTATGTGGATTGGGATTTGATACCATTTCATAAGTCTCTAAATTCTTCAGTAAAGTTACCAACTCAAGAAACGCTGAAAAGTGACAGGATTTCTTATGGGAAACAGTGAAGGTACAGGAGCTCTGGTGAGAGACAGAATCAAGTCATGATGCAGCACACTAGGAAACACCTTCTAAAGGGCAGATGCAAGAGATTTAACCTTCTTTTTACCTTTCTGAATTTCCAGGGAATGTGTGGAGTTACAAGGACTTAGAAAACGTTTCTATTCATTCAATAAGCATTTCTTGAGTAGTTATTACCCACAGATGCTCAGACTGGAGTTACAGTGAATGTGATAATGATGACATGCCCAATGATGACTGTGCTCTAGAGTTTACAGAGAACTAGTTCTTTTGTCATATGGTCATCCCATCCAGGCAGGAAGATAAAAAGGACAAAGATATTCTGACCCATTTTACAAAAGAGTGAACGGAGCTCTGATGATTAGCCCAAAAGGTGGTGACAGAGCTAGCATAGGAGCCCATCTCTAGGTCACTGTTTTTTGTTTTTTTTCCCAGTGTTTCCTGATTGTAGTGCTGTTTCTTTTGGTGGTGGGCCCATTATTTTAGTAAGTATACAAGCAAATCTAGAAAGATAAAAGATACACAGCTTAACATGTGCTAGAAGAATAAATAAAATCAACACTTCAGCACTGCAAAGACATAGTTTTGGTGAAATAATTTCTTAGGATGAGACCAAAGCAGGTAAAAATTAAACTAAATATTACAATAATAATAATACAGATATGGAAAGTGAACCATAAAAGATTAACATTTATAAACAATGCATTATGCCACACTGTAGATATTTATAACCCAGTAAAATGGTTAGGATAACACCTATGATACACGATACCATTTAAGATATCCTAACTATGATATGTCCTGCATGCTTTAAGCAACATGATGGAGAAGCCAGGACATTTGGTTTTAATCTCATTTTTGTCTCTCATTGCCAGTGTGACTTTGGACAAATCACTCTGGGCATGATCTCCTTATCATAAAAAGAGGAAACTTAAATTGTCCTTTCCAGGGCAAATAGTTGGTAGTTGAGTATATGTGCAAAAGGAGAAGTTAAAAACTCTAGCACAGTGGATTCTAGGGCTTGATTGCCTGGGGTAGAATTGTGGCTTTCGTATTAATCAGCTGAGTAACCTTGACAAGTTCCTTAACCTCTCTGTTTTTCTTCACTCACAAAATGGTGCTACTAATACTATTCCCACAGAGTTGTTTTGAGGATTAAATGAGTTAATTAGAGGAAGAATGCCTAGCATAATAAACATTAAAGGTGTGCTTGTTATTACTGTTACCTTGGGGCTTCAGAGGAGGGGTCTATCACACTCATTAGAAAGGACAAGAAGTTTCATGGAAAAGTAGCATCGAAGATGGACCAAATACATCATGAGTTTACCTGCATGGAGCTTTCCAACCATGTGAGAGAAGAAGAGGCAGAAAGGTGAGGGCCAGCAGGCTTGGGGAACAGAAGAAACCTCTAGCAGGTGCCTTCGAGACTAAGCAGAAATCACTACTGCACCAGGGTGCCTGGGTCTTTTTTACTCTGGGTCCTGCCCACAGCTGGGGCCATCTACTACATCTGAAAGCCAGCAGGCAAGACTGGCTGATTTTTCTGGCAGGTCACTCACCTATAGGGCAGTGGGATGAAGCAGTGCCTAGCCACCTCTATATGATTCCACCTCAGCAAGAACCATAGACCTGGGAAGGGCTACAGGAAGACTCCCAGAAAGAATCTGCCAGCGTAACTTGAGGCTCGGACCCCCATTTCAGCCTCTCTGTTCTCATGATCTGAGACCAACCTACCCTTCTCTGTTTCATGGTGGTAGCTGTTGAACAGATCATGTGCTACTCTGTTAAACAAAATCAAACACAGTTACTCTCTCCACATGCAATTAAACCCAGCTACATTAAAATAATGTGTAGGCTGAGACAAATACATACCGCCACAAGATAATTGAGAGTTAAGCTGCTGTGACAAGCTAAATAACTAAATCAATCCCATTAAAACCTGTTTTCCTGGGGTCAAAGGCTTTTCAGTGGAAGAAGTCAGGTGTAAAAGAAAATGCTCCATTTTGAACACCTTGCAACACTTGCTGAAATATAAACCAGTCACTTGAAGAAGCAAGCAAACAATCTGACTTAGCTCCAGGAAATGATCAAATGAAGTCATAGGTATTTTTTTCTATCTTTGATTTAACTTGTTAGCTTAGGAAAGGACGCTTCATTTTTTCATTTATCCTCATAAAAGCATTTTATGATGAATACTCCTGTCTGCTGAATATGGCTTGTTAACAGTAAGTCAGCAGAAATTAAATAAATTCCAATCAAAATAACGTTTAAATATGATTCAACAGTCAACTGATCAAATTTTGAAGACTTAACATAATGATAAAAATTCAGAGCTTGTAAGGGTGTGAGGAAACAGGCTCAAATACAGAGGGGATATTCTGGATGGCAACTTCATAGCCAAAGAATGATCCAATATATAATATGCATTTTTCCTGGTCTAGCTGTTTACTTCTAGGGAAGTGAAATTACCTATTATCTAAGGCAATAAGATGACTATAAATTAAACTACAGGAGTATAAGCTCCCTGAGAGCAGGGATCATTTTGGAATTGTTTCACCCTATTACCTAGTACCTAGTACAATTGCTAGCATAGAAAGAGCAGTCAATAGATAATCATGTATATATTAATGAATATAAATTGTAGCATTTTTATACTAGAAGACATTTAAATGCTTAGCAGCAGGAATAAACAAAATATTGTTTAACAATGCAAAAGTATATGATGCAGCCATTAAAAATAATGCTGCAGAGGAAAACATGACAAAAATGTTTTTGATAACATATCTGAAAAAAACTGATTTTAAATAATATATACACTATAGTCTTAATTTTTCTATAAATAATATGTACACATATATATAAACTGTAAGATGCATATCAAAATATGAACATACTGGTTATATCTAGTTAGTTTACTGATGATATTTTTCTCTTTATTTTCTAAAATAAGGATAAAAAATTATGAGAGTAACAGAAGTTTGGGAACTGGGCTGAAAAGGTAAACTGCCTCTAAGTGAGAAGAAATATAAAACTTTATGAATGCCTCTAGAAAGAAGGCCAAAGCCAATGGGAGAATAGTGCTGAGCAGCAGACTTGGATTTGACATAAGTAAGCAGAGCTGTTTAACAATAGGACGTGCTAAAACTACAAGTAGTGAATCCCTTGTCCCTGCAGGTATGCAAACAGAAGCTAAATGACAATCCCAGAAGGGTTAACATGTTAGAAAAAATCTTAGACTGAATGAACTCTAAGTACTATTAAACCCAAGGCTCAAAGATTCCATGAGCTGACTGGCAGACTGCCTTCTGTAAGCTCCATTTGATATGATACAGAATTCTTTGTTTATCAACAAAGCATAGATTCCTATTTATCCCTCTATTTTCTATGGGATCTTCCCCTTCTTTTTTTATTGAAGTTACAGTGTGTCAATTTCTCATGTACAGCACAATGTCCCAGTCATGCATGTATATACATGTATTTGCTTTCATATTCTTTTTCATTAAAGGTTATTACAAGACATTGAATAGAGTTCCCTGTGCTATAGATCTTCCCTTTCTTGATGCTTCTTTTGTTTGCAAGGTCTCAGTAAGCTTTCCCCTTAACTTGTTATGATCAAAGTTTCATTCTTCTCTCTCCTGATGGCTTCAAGAAAACTCTAGAGAGTACCAGATAACATTTATTGTTATCATGAATCTTCTTAAAGTGAACTGGTTTCCAACTAGTTGTAAGCCTTCCCTTTATTAATGTCACAGGATAGGTTCTAGAAAAGGGAGCAGCTAGAAGGACAGCAAAGGCTGTGGAGTAGAGAGGAGAGAGGATTCTATATACCCCACTTGATGGTGTTCATGGCGGTTGTTTCTGGCCAATTAAAGTCCCTACAGAAAATCCAATGGGTTTGTTGAACATTGGCCAACATCTATTCATAGCTTTAAACTTTTTTTTTTTTTTGGACAGAAAATTACAGGATAATTTTGATTTTGAATTTAGAGCTAAGTTCAAGTAGTTCAAAGGAGCACTGATTAGTTTCATGATATAAGCAAACTACATGAAACCAGTTAAGTAGTATTCCAGTTAGTGTACACTGATCATGCTTCTTGAAGTTAACCAATCTTGAGAATAGTCCAAGGAGTAAGGATCCACTCTATACAAAGAGAACATCTTATCTTTGGTTTGCAGTAACCTGACTTTCTTTGGATAATATTTGACTCAACTCTCTTCTGGGTTTGGTAGGAGAGAGTGGGAGGCTTACTTGGTCTATATATGCAAGTGCTACACAAGGATTAGCTTGAAGCAGACGCCAGAGCCTGCCATGGAGTGAATCTGGATCCAGGTGCTATTGTAAAAACTTACTTGGTTAAGTTTTAGAGCAGTGAAAGTGTTGAGGACATGGATTTATTTTGTGATAAAACTACAAAACTTCTTAAGCCACACTTGTTTACTTTGCAAAAGAACACAAAGCCCCACTACCTATCATTCATTTTTGTGATTAATTTCTTGGAATACTTTGGAATGGACATAAAGGCTCTCTGCCAAAGGGTGAAAAAGAGGATGACAAAGATTACAAAACCATTATAAACTGTATCTGTCCTGGTAAGCGAAGCAGTACTTTGGGGGAAGACTGCTGAAACACACTTCTCCCATAGCCAAGAACTCCTGGGAATACATGAGGTAAGTGGATTAGAGAGGAGGCATCTGGAATGCTTCATCAAGTCTGCCGAAGCTCCTTGAAGTGATATCCCATTCCATTAGCTATTCAATGAAATGGGAATAAGAGAGTGGGGGTACAACACTGACTGACAAAACAGAAGGTCATCCTAAGGAGATTTTCTCTCCTGCTGCCCATTGCAAGGTATGACTATGAGCACATTTCCAGTTGGAAAAGGTCCATCAGCAAGTCTCCAGGACAGGAAACTAGAATACACTCCTCCCAGCTGCCTTCCAAAGTGTGTGGTCTCAGAATAGCATAGCGGCTAATTGGGAGACACAGCACAATGTCTGTAGTCCTTCAAACTTCTCTTAGACTCACCAAATCAATTCATGTGCTTCCTGCCATGCCTTGAGCCTCAGATATTCTGAAGATGTAGAAAATAAGGGGCAGGAAGAGGGGGAGTATATGCAGAATACAGTAGGACTATGTGACCTATGCTTTGTTAAGAAAGAAAGCAAGCTGTAGGCTTTTGAGAAGAAAAGAAGCTCAAAGAGGTGGTCTTACAGCACCATCTCCACAGATATCCAGAGATAGGATGATGAAAACAGTAATGAGCATGATAAAGGCTGAAAAGCCACAGGGATATCAGACTGATCTATTCCATGGCACAGATATCTATATAAAGACTTTTAGCTAATAATATTTTAATGCCAAGTTCTTTTCATTACTTTGGCTGAAACCCAGGAGTGGACGTTAACACACATTTGGCATGTGGGCAATCTCTGGTGTACTAATTTCCTTTTGCTTAGTCATGTAGCCAGCAGTAGAGCTAATCTCAACTAAGGCGGCTGGTACTAATTGTTAGTTTCCAATTACTAGTTGTTCAAGGTTTATCAAGTATTGTGACTTTAATTAGGGCCCTAAGATATAAACTGCAATGTCTTTAACAGACACATTCCAATGGGGATAATTTGATGAGCCAGTTGCTGTTGTATAGTAATTGAGAACCAGAGAGAGATTCACATATGAATAGTAAATTAAGATGTGCAGTAGTAGCTGGGATTTATACCTGGACCGTTAGAGGTCTTAATGACCCCATAAAAGGGAATAAGGTCATTTGTTATTTAAAGGATCATAAGATATTGCATTTCATAAGGATATTGAGCATGCACAAGGTTAAAGCGCTCATGGGTGAGCCAGATTCTCCCTTTATTCCATTTATAAGCAGAACCACAAGAGTTAGCACTTCTTTGTAATAAAGCTCTAAATTCCAGAGTGACTTGCTGCTCTACCTCCCAAATCCCAAAGGGCAGCTGCTGCTGGGCTGGGCTTTGTAAAATGTTAGTTTCATCCTCAAACTCAGCACAAGCACTGAATCCTCCATTTTAGAACCAATTAAAGTGAACGGTTTTCCAATTTTCTGGGACAGACTGTCACAAGTGGCTGAATGGGGAGACCCAGAGGTCTGGAAAGGTGGCAGGGAAAAAGCCTAATTCTTGGGTACAGCAGGTCCTATTTTAGGTTGAATAAAAAATTAAAAGGGCTTAGCTAGGTATATAAATCAGGGATTTAATTGTGGAAATGGAAAACTCTCCATTACCCATAGAAACAAAGGGATAATCCAAAATAGCAGATTACCCAATACAATATAAGTTAGCATTTGGAACGTATGGTCAACAACATGTCTTCTGCATCTTTAATTATGCTTTCCTTAGGCTACTATTAGAATTATTAGCCTATGTTCTCCTTAGGCACAACCTAACAGCAGGAAAGCAAAGCTGAGACATACATTTGAGGATTCTACCCTGAGATTAAAATTCAGTTGTGGATAAAGCTCTCCATCGATAATGCAGAATTGCCAGCAACATCTTTCATACCTATTATACATTTTGTTTCATTCCTTTTTGCAACAGACATATCTACAGACACATGCACAAAACTGCACAGAGAGATATGCAATCATTCCTACTATCATTATCATGCAGTCTACAGGTGTTCTCCTTAGCCAGGGTCTGATCCAGCACAGAAAAGGCCTGTGGCAGGATAGGTTAGGAGATGAGGAAATATTTTTTCCAGACAAGTAATTAGAACAACAGAAGCAAATCCAAGGGCTGAATGTTGCTATTTAAATGGAAATTCAGCCAGATCCTTAACATGCCACAAATTTTATTTATACAATGTTAAAAGACCCAGGTGATGAGAATTTTAGTTGTGTTTAACTATGGGTCATTGCGTTGATGTGATGGAGTTTCAGGAAATATTTCTGGTGTGGAAGAATGACTATAAAATCATGTTTTCAATGTTATTAAAATGATCAATTACATACTATTTCAAACACACAGAAAGGTGCAGAAATAATAGGTGCCTATGTATCTACGTCTCAGAATTTTAATATTTTGACAATTTTTTTCTTCTGATTAAAAAATAAAGCTATAGATGTGGCAGTGGTCAGTTATGAAAAACAGATGGATACAATTTTCCACTCCTTCCTGGAGCTATGTCCCCTCCAATGTGACTTTGCACACTTCCTCTCATCAAGGGTAGTCTTTTTCTGTATTCCTTGAAACTAAGCTGGATCTGTAACTTGATTTAGCCAATAGAATGTAACTTTGTGATTTGATATGGTCAATGTGTACCACTTCTGAGCCTAGAATTAAAAGAAATCCCATCAGTTACTATGTGACTAGGACTGGGCTGACCTGCTGGGTGATGAGAGATAATGAGACCCAGTCACTCTCCTCTCCCTCTCCCCAGTGACAGCCAACCCCACACTGATCTGCCAGTTGACTGCAAATGTATGAGTGAGCCCACCTAAGACCAGAAGTGCTTACCCTGTTCCAGCCCAAGGTGTTAATCCATATAATTATGAGCAACAATAAATGGTTGTTTTCAAGCCATTCAGTTTTGAGGCAGTTAGTTACACAGCACTAGATAACTGATACAGTGGTTAAAGCTACATTCTCTTCAAATCTTATTTTCTCTCTACTGCCTTCCCTCCCCAGAATTTTCCACTATTCTGAAATTGGGGTCTATCCTGCCACTACATGTAAGTATACTGTTGTAATTTATCTATGTATATACAATATTAAATATCATTCATAAAATGTATAAAGGGCTGTTTAAAAGAAATATAGATCATTTCATACCTTACATATCCTTTGCCCCTCACCTTTATAATATCTTGTTTTTATAAATATCCATGTTGATACACATAGAAGTCATTCATTTTAACAGTCGTATATCTCTATTTCCCTACTGACGAAGAAATAAGAGGCTGGGCCAAAATATCTTCCATCCTTACCATGCTATGATTCAAATAAGTATGGAGAGATAAAACAGTTTGTAAAGAGTCAATTAGGATTAGAGACTGATACACAGCTATAGAAATAAAGCTGTATGATATTTGCTGTACTATTCTTTATAACATATATACATTCTTTTGCAGAACTTGCACTTTTGTAATACATTTCAAAGAATAAATTCGAAATAGACTAGAGAGAAGACAAGCAGATTCACTTATACATGAACCCTTAGTCAATGACACTAGTGGCAATTGAGACCAATGGGCAGTTGAGACCAGTGGGGAAAGACTGTCCAGTTAGCAATAGCTACCTATTCAATAATGGCTATCCACATGGAAAAAATAAAATTATATCCCTCTCTTACACCATACACAAAAATAAGTACCAGCTGGATTAAAGTCCTGGGTATAAAAAGCAATGGTTCAAAATATTTGGAACATTCATCTTAGTCACAAATTATCTTCCTCTCTACTTTCATCAATTCACATTGACCCTAGGTATTAACAATAGCTTTTGTCATTTGGTCCAAAGTCCAATGGGCCCTACAGTTGCGTGTACCAAGACAAAGACTTGGTACTGCTTTCTGATTTGTAGTTTTTATTCTTATATCTGTCTGCTTAAAATAAACAGCTAGTTATCCTAAGTCCAACAAAGCTTACATTGTTAAAAATAATAGAATAAATGCAAACAGAGTCCAGTTGTGCTTCGTAAATTAGCCTTACCTAAAAATTCCTTGCTTCTGAACGGACATATCCTGCCACTCAATTCCAGGCCCTTGCTAGCACAGGTTCTTCTCCAGCTAATTCCCTTAAGAATTCTGTTTACCGTCTCTTGTTCAATACTACATTTCTCACCATCACTGCCACATACAGAGGGGCATGCAGTAGATCTCATTAAAACTGAGTTCTTTTGTCTTTCCATTCAGTAAATATTTATCAAGCACATATTAAGTGCCAGGCACTCTGCTAGTGCTAAGATAAAGCAATGACAAAAAAGGTCACTTTCTAGAGTCTAGATAGCTTTATTGTTTTCCCACTATGATTCTCATTTCAGGGAAAGATCAATTTTCAGAAGTCATGATAGAAAATATTTGTTCTAAAACTTCACTGACTGTTGACCAACTTAGGGCAATTTAGATAATATTCCTAAACCTCAGTTTCTTTATTGATCAAATGTTGCTATTATTAGTATCTATTCTCATGTATTTCAAAATTGTGCCATAACTAACAAATGAATTCTTGTTTGCGAATGCCAAGGGCTACAGAAATAAGACCACTATACTCCTATTCTACAAGGACTGAATTCCTTATGATTTAGAGATTATTTCTTTAATGCTGCTCAAAGGAAGAAATAATATCCAAAGTCCAGGCTACCATATCTGTGGCCTTAAACCTTCAATTTATCATTTCAGTCTAGCTCACCTATTCATCTTAACAGCCATGTAAGCAGTGACTTTCTCCTGATACCGAACTTCTCCTTAATTCTGATACCTCTCTTTTAGTAGAATAAAATCAACCAGAGCACCATTAGTATAAGTCTTTATTCTTAAGTGTTGGTCAGGAAAGGTTCTGAAGGGGCCTTTTAATCTGGGCAAGAAGTGGGGAATCTTTTCTAGGACTTTAGCATGATAGGTGTGCCAAAGTTCAGCTAGTTTTTTAAGTAGTTGCTTAGGGATGGTTCTTGGAAGGAGGTCTTCGTTCTTGGGGATTAGCGCCAATTGTTTGGGCAATGTGAATTTTATCAAGATTGGATGAGGAGGAATAATTAGGGGCTAAGGTCATGTGCCAAAGTGGTGGGAAGGAAAGAATATGAAGGCTTCAGTGGAACATTCTCAATCTTTCAGTGTCTCTCATACGATTTCTCTCATTTTCATCCTCTGTTTCGCTTATGATCAAGATTGCTTAAGCCATCAGGTACCAAACACCTGTTAATAATTGATGGTATAAGGTAAAGGCTATTTTTCTGAGGTACACAAAAATTCTACATCGTTAGGTCAGGATTTAGAGAAATAAGCCTGGGAATATTTAATTTAATGGCACTTACCTACCGCTAAGGTCTTTAAACAAAATCATATAGCTTTGCCTTGAGAAAACTTTTTTTTAACACTTTTTATTGATTTATAATCATTTTACAATGTTGTGTCCAATTCCAGTGTTCAGCACAATTTTTAAGTTATTCATGGACATATACACATTCATTGTCACATTTTTTTCTCTGTGAGTTATCATAACATTTTGTGTATATTTCCCTGTGCTATACAGTGTAGTCTATTCTACAATTTTGAAATCCCAGTCTATCCCTTACCACCCTCCACCCCCCTGGTAACCACAAGTCTGTATTCTCTGTCTGTGAGTCTATTTCTGTCCTTTATTTACGCTTTGTTTTTGTTTGTTTGTTTGTTTTTGTTTTTGTTTTTTAGATTCCACATATGAGCGATTATTTTTCTTTCTCTTTCTGGCTTACTTCACTTACAATGACATTCTCCAGGAGCATCCATGTTGCTGCAAATGGCATTATGTTGTTGGTTTTTATGGCTGAGTAGTATTCCATTGTATAAATATACCACACCTTCTTTATCCAGTCACCTGTTGATGGACATTTAGGCTGTTTCCATGTTTTGGCTATTGTAAATAGTGCTGCTATGAACATTGGGGTGCAGGTGTCATCCTGAAGTAGATTTCCTTCTGGATACAAGCCCAGGAGTGGGATTCCTGGGTCATATGGTAAGTCTATTCCTAGTCTTTTGAGGAATCTCCACACTGTTTTCCATAGTGGCTGCACCAAACTGCATTCCCACCAGCAGTGTAGGAGGGTTCCCCTTTCTCCACAGCCTCTCCAGCATTTGTCACTTGTGGATTTTTGAATGACGGCCATTCTGACTGGTGTGAGGTGATACCTCATTGTAGTTTTGATTTGCATTTCTCTGATAATTAGTGATATTGAGCATTTTTTCATGTGCTTTTTGATCATTTGTATGTCTTCCTTGGAGAATTGCTTGTTTAGGTCTTCTGCCCATTTTTGGATTGGGTCGTTTATTTTTTTCTTATTGAGTCGTATGAGCTGCTTATATATTCTGGAGATCAAGCCTTTGTCGGTTTCACTTGCAAAAATTTTCTCCCATTCCGTAGGTTTTCTTCTTGTTTTATTTCTGGTTTCCTTTGCTGTGCAGAAGCTTGTAAGTCTCATTAGGTCCCATTTGTTTATTCTTGCTTTTATTTCTTCTAGGAGAAAATTTTTTAAATGTATGTCAGATAATGTTTTGCCTATGTTTTCCTCTAGGAGGTTTATTGTATCTTGTCTTATGTTTAAGTCTTTAATCCATTTTGAGTTGATTTTTGTGTATGGTGTAAGGGAGTGTTCTGGCTTCATTGTTTTACATGCTGCTGTCCAGTTTTCCCAACACCATTTGCTGAAGAGACTGTCTTTATTCCAATGTATATTCTTGCCTCCTTTGTCAAAGATGAGTTGACCAAAAGTTTGTGGGTTCATTTCTGGGCTCTCTATTCTGTTCCATTGGTCTATATGTCTGTTTTGGTACCATTACCATGCTGTCTTGATGACTGTAGCTCTATAGTATTGTCTGAAGTCTGGGAGAGTTATTCCTCCAGCCTCTTTCTTTCTCTTCAGTAATGCTTTGGCAATTCTAGGTCTTTGATGGTTCCATATGAATTTTATTATGATTTTTTCTAGTTCTGTGAAATATGTCCTGGGTAATTGGATAGGGATTGCATTAAATCTGTAGATTGCCTTGGGCAGTATGACCATTTTAACAGTATTGATTCTTCCAATCCAAGAGCATAGAATATCTTTCCATTTTTTAAAGTCTTCTTTAATTTCCTTCATCAATGGTTTATAGTTTTCTGTGTATAATTCTTTCACCTCCTTGGTTAGATTTATTCCCAGATATTTTATTACTTTGGGTGCTATTTTAAAGGGGATCGTTTCTTTACTTTCTTCTTCTGTTGATTTATCGTTAGTGTAAAGAAATGCAACTGATTTTTGAACGTTAATTTTGTAACCTGCTACCTTGCTGAATTCTTTAATCAGCTCTAGTAGCTTTTGTGTGGACCTTTTAGGGTTTTCTATATATAGTAGCATGTCATCAGCATATAATGACACTTTTACCTCTTCTTTTCCAATTTGGATCCCTTTTACTTCTTTCTCTTGCCTGACAGCTGTGGCTAGGACTTCCAGGACTATGTTGAATAGGAGTGGTGATAGTGGGCATCCTTGTCTTGTCCCAGATTTTAGTGGGAAGCTTTTGAGTTTTTCACCGTTGAGTACTATGCTGGCTGTAGGTTTGTCATATATAGCTTTTATTATGTTGAGATATGTTCCCTCTATACCCACTTTGGCGAGAGTTTTTATCATAAATGGGTGTTGAATTTTATCAAATGCTTTTTCTGCATCGATTGAGATGATCATGTGGTTTTTGTCCTTTCTCTTGTTGATGTGATGTATTACACTGATTGATTTGCGTATGTTGAACCAGCCTTGTGTCCCTGGGATGAACCCCACTTGGTCATGATGTATAATCTTTTTTATGTGTTGTTGGATTGTATTTGCTAAAATTTTGGTGAGGATTTTGGCGTCTATGTTCATCAGTGATACTGGCCTATAATTCTCTTTTTTTGTAGTGTCTTTGCCTGGTTTTGGTATCAGGGTGATGGTGGCTTCATAGAATGAGTTTGGGAGTATTCCCTCCTTTTCAATCGTCTGGAAGAGTTTGAGAAGGACTGGTATGAGTTCTTCTTCGTACGTTTGGTAGAATTCCCCGGTGAAGCCGTCCGGTCCTGGACTTTTATTTGTAGGGAGGTTTTTAATTGCTATTTCTATTTCCTTTCTAGTGATCGGATTGTTCAAGTGTTCAGATTCTTCTTGATTCAGTTTTGGTGGACAGTATGTTTCCAGAAACTTGTCCATCTCCTCTAGGTTATCCAGTTTGGTTCCATATAGTTTTTCATAATATTCTCGTATGATATTCTGTATTTCTATTTTGTTTGTTGTAATTTCTCCATTTTCCTTTCTTATTTTGCTAATTTGTGCTCTCTCTTTTTTCTTCTTCGTGAGTTTGGCCAGAGGTTTGTCGATTTTATTTACTTTTTCAAAAAACCAGTTTTTGGTTTGGTTGATTTTTTTCTATGGTCTTGTTAATCTCTATTGTATTTAATTCCTCTCTGATCTTTATTATTTCCTTCCTTCTGCTGCTTTTTGGGGCTTTTTGTTCTTCTTTTTCTAATTCATTCAGGTGGTGGGTTAAATTGTTTATTTGAGATTGTTCTTCTTTTTTGAGGAAGGCCTGTATCGCTATAAACTTCCCTCTTAGCACTGCCTTTGCTGTGTCCCATAGGTTTTGAGTGGTTGTGCTTTCATTATCATTTGTCTCAAGGTATTTTTTAATTTCAGCTTTGATTTCCTCATTGATCCATTGTTTTTTCAATAACATATTGTTTAATCTCCATGCTTTCCTTTTTTTCTCCTTTGTTTCTCTGTTGTTGATTTCCAGTTTCATGGCATTGTGGTCAGTAAAGATGCTTGAGATAATTTCTATCTTCTTAAAATTGTTGAGGTTTCTTTTGTGCCCAAGTACATGATCGATCCTGGAAAATGTTCCATGTGCACTTGAAAAGAATGTATATCCTATTTTTGGGGGGTGTAATGCTCTGAAAATATCCACCAAATCTAGTTTTTCTATTGTAGTATTTAATTTCTCTGTTGCCTTGTTTATTTTGTGTCTGGAAGATCCGTCTAGTCATGTTAATGCAGTGTTAAAATCTCCAACTATGATTGTATTCCCATCAATATCCCCCTTTATCTCTGTTAGTAATTCTTGTATGTACTTAGGTGCTCCTATATTGGGTGCATATATATTAACGAGTGTAATATCCTCATCTTGTATCACTCCTTTAATCATTATAAAATGTCCTTCTTTATCTTTCTTTATGGCCTTTGTTTTAAAGTCTATTTTGTCTGAAATCAGTACTGCAACACCTGCTTTTTTGGCTTTTCCATTTGCATGGAATATCCTTTTCCATCCTTTCACTCTCAATCTATATGTGTCCTTCTCCCTAAAGTGAGTCTTTTGTATGCAGCATATTGAAGGTTGTTGCTTTATTATCCAGTCTGCCACTCTGTGTCTTTTGACTGGAGCATTTAGTCCATTAACATTTACAGTAATTAACGATAGATGTGTGTTTATTGCCATTTTGAACTTATCTTTGCAGTTGAATTGGTATATCCTCTTTGTTCCTTTCTTCCTCTTTTTGTGGTTTGGTAATTTTCCTTTGTATTATCATGGATTTTATTTAATTTTTGTGACTCCTTTGTAAATTTTTGGCTTGTGGTTACCCTTTTTTGTAAATCTATCAACCCATTACTATAACTGTTTTTATTAAACTGATAGTAACATGATCTCAAACCCATCCTACTGTTAAAAACATTTTAAAAAGAAAGAAAAAAATAGTCTATATTTCCCTGCCTCCCTCTCCCACTCTCAGTGATTTGTATGTCTTCTTTTATAATTTCATGTTTACTTTATTTGTAATTCATGAGTTATCACCTTTCCAGTTGTGTGTTTCTCATTTCTGTAGCATCCTGCTGCTTTTCTATTTAGAATAGCCCTTTCAATATTTCTTTTAGCATGGGTTTAGTGTTGCTAAACTCCTGCAGCTTTTTTTTGTCTGTGAAACTCTTTATTTCTCCTTCTATCCTCAAGGATAGCCTTGCTGGATAAAGGATCCTAGGCTGCATCTTTTTTTCATTCAGGGCTTTGAATATATCTTGCCACTCCCTTCTGGCCTGTAGTGTTTGTGTAGAGAAATCAGCTGAGAGCCTTATGGGGGTTCCCTTGTAACTTACTCTTTGCTTTTCTCTTGCTGCCTTTAGAATCATTTCTTTATCCTTGACTCTGGCCATCTTGATTATGATATGTCTTGGTGTGGGTCTATTTGGGTTCTTCCTGTTTGGGACCCTCTGAGCTTCCTGTACTTGGATATCTGATTCCTTCTTTAAGTTTGGGAAGTTTTCAGTCATGAATTCTTCAAAAACCTTTTCAATCCCCTTTGATCTTTCTTCTCCTTCTGGGACCCCTATTATGTGAAGATTGGGAAGCTTTATATTATCCCATAGGTCCCTTATGCTATTTTCATTATTTTTTATTTGCTTCTCTTGTAGTTCTTCTGAATGGGTGCTTTCTATTGCCCTGTCTTCTAGATCACTAATTCGTTCCTCTGCATTATCTAGTCGGCTTTGCACAGCTATTACATCATTCCTCATCTCTGTCAATGAGTTTACCCATTCTACTTGGCTCTTCTTTATAGCTTCAATTTCATTTTTGACATATTTTATATCTCTAAACACTATCTCTTTTAATTCCTTTCAGCAATTCGATCACTCCTTTTTTGAAATCTTGATCTAGTAGGCTATCGATGTCTATTTCGTTGATCTTTCTTTCAGGGGATTTCTCTTGTTCTTTTAATTGGGAAAGGTTTTTCTGCTTCTTCATCTTGCTCATACCTCTTTGGCACTGTGGTTTATGGAGTATCAGTTGTTTATTTTGGTCCTTAAGGATTTTATCTATCTGATGCCTATTTAGGAATAGAACTTAGGAAAAAAAAAAAAATAAGAGAGAGAGAAAGAATTTTAAAAGAAGGGAGAAAGAGGGTTTGAAAACAGTGTATAATGAATAATAGAAGAGTGAGTTGAAGCAGAGTATTAATCGGGTTGAGACGTCCTTTTGAAACCTTTACAAAAAAGGGGGGGGGGGATGAATAGATGTATTTGAAACCTGTGTCTAATCAATAGCAGGACATCAAAACCCAAGAGAAATAGAAATGAATTAAGAAGTAAAGATTAAGAGAGTAATAGAAAATAGAACAGGTAAAAACAGATTTAAAAAAAAAGGGGGGGGGGAGTTTGTCGGTGTTCTCCTGGAGTCTATGTGCTTTTAATGTGAAGTCTTTCTGTCTTTGTCCTGTTTTGGAAGCTCAGCTTGCTGTTTTCAGAGGCCCTCCGTTGGCGCCCTCTTCTGTGCTGCTCCCAGCACCTGTCGGCAAGCAGATCGCGCCTCCTCCTAACACTGGGTCAGGTGCAGCTCTCTGCTGTGGGCGGGGGGGTCGCTGCCCCTCCGGATGCCGCAGTCAGATGTTGCAGACTGGCCGGGTAGGAGGGCGGGTCGTGCCCCCTCCCAGCACCTCGGTCAGGGGCTGTGTTCCTGCCCAAAAGGCGGGGGGCTGCTCTCGCTCTACCTGTGCCGCCGCCGGTAGCTCCGCTGCTCTGTGAGGCTGCGCGCTCCGCCCTGGTCGGCGCTCCGCGGGTGGGCTCGGGGAAGACCGAGGGACAGCCCTGTCCCTGCTCCGAGCCAAAACCCTGCTCCTTGTTTGTCTTTGTGGAGCAAGTTCTCTGAGGGACCAGGATGGAAGGCTCCTATCTGCCCCGGGGTGCAGGCCAGTCTCAGTCTGGCCTTTGAGGCTGCTAAGCCCTTCGGTGCGGATGCAGGTTTCGCCCCCGCCCCCGGCTGAGTGCTCAGCGCAGAGGATATGGCGGCTGTGCCTGAGCCCCGCCTCTCTTCCCCCGAAAACTTTCCGCGGGTTTTCAGAGATGGGGGTGTGCACCCTTCCCCCGAGAGCACATCAACCTTGCTGTTTTATGGAGGGCCCAGGTTGTTCTGCCCTGTGCACCCACAGCCACGGTGCGCAGCCCCTTGCGTTCCCCCGGGGCTGCCTCCGTGCAGCCACTTCCGTCCTCCGCCCGGCTTGTGCAGCCTGGCCCTGCCCGCGGCTGCCGGCCCGCGGCTGCCGGCCCGTGTCTCAGGCTGGGTGTCGGGGGGACGCTCTGTGCCCATTTAACTTAGTTCTGTCAGTCAAGGGCTGCTCTGTACAGATCCGAGCCTCGGAGGCTCCCCCTCCGTCCCTCTGGCCTCTCAGTTGGAGAGGGGAGACCTAGCGAGCGAGCGCCAGTCCTCCTTTGCCGCTCCCTCCCCGCGGGACCCGTCCTGCACTGCTTTGCCTTTTGTTCTTTCTTTTTTCCTTTTCTCCTACCAGATTTTTGGCGTCTTTATCTTTTGAAGAGGGAGATGTTCTGTCGGAGTTCCACAGGTGCTCTGGTTGGCTGAGTGGGTCTGTAGTTGTGGGTCTTGGTGTATCTGTGGGAGAGGGTGACCTGCGAGCGTCCTTCTACTCCGCCATCTTCCGGAAGAGACCGAGAACACTTTTATTACAGTGTTTCTTACAGCCAGCAAACTCATGGAGAGGAGGCTTCATAGTGTAACCTTGTTTATATCCTTCAAAGACCTGATCCCTCCCTACAGCTGGTAAGTAGAAGGTCAAAGTGCAATGGAAGAATGAACACTTTTCCACATCAGCACATCGTGGTGTGCTGTGGGTAATTTGTCAAGTGTCTGTCTGGAGGTGTCATCAGAAACTGTTATGGCAGGAGTGACTATTTGTTTGCCTGAGACATAGTCCTGGTTGATGCCTGTTGTTACAGCACCATTACTAGTAGTGTCCCAACTCATTCACAAAAAGGGTTCTGATTCAAATGATTAAGTTACTGTGGTGGACACGAGGTATGCTGCTCAGATCCCTTTGGTGAAGGACTTGTTTCTGCTTGTTGTATGCATATGGTCTTCAGCTTTCTGCCTCTGCAGGGAATGCCTCAACTGCAGAGACCCACCTCACTCAACATCATATTCCTTTCAGGATTAGCCCACATCCAGAGAATTCCAGGGATTAGGAAGGCCTGGCTGTCTCAGCCCATCTGAAGGACAACAGAGTTCTGGCTCTAGAATTCCCTGGGATTCTGTAGGATCCTCTGATAGCCTCTACTGCCCTCACCTTCTTCTTCATCTCATCCTGATTCCTTTCATTCCTTTTCTCAGATGGTGATCCCCAGTGCATTCCCAAATAAACATCCAAATTGCATTTTAGAATCCACTTCCTAGGGAACCCAACTCACAACGACTAGTATGAGAAGAGGGCTTTGGGAGCTGGGTCAGTTTACTGCTGCAAAAGAAATCAAAGATGGATGATCAAGAAGCTAATGGAAAATGCTCCAATGAAAAGCCATGATCCACTGTCTGGTCTCCAAACCCAAGTCAGCTTTCTCACCAGGAAGCCCCTGACCAAAGAAAAGACCAGATCCCCTGAAGGAAGGACACTACAACAACTGGAAAGTATGAAAGGCAGCAATTTCTTAATCCTTCTCCAAAGGACGGCCATTTACTTGGGTAACTGTGAACTAGGGAGAAGGGAATACATAAACATCTGAAAACTTTAGGACACAGAATCCAAATTGACAGTGATACCCAGAAATTCAAGCATCATCCTAACACCCCTGTTACACTGCGTGCATACAAAGGACAAGTTATGCATGTAATCCTGGTGGAGCTGCAGGTCACAGCTGGTCCATTAAGCATGTGAAACCAACCAGTAGCCATCTCTTTGATCTGTGCTTATGTATAACCTAAATACATAGAGATAGTAGTTTGTACAACCTCCTCATTTAGTCCTTGGACTATCTATTAAGAGCTGTCATGGGGGAAAAGCCACATGGAAGGAAGCCTCTATAATAGCAAGCAACACAGAAGGGGTTGGATGTCAATGCCAAGAGTGTCAATATCCCAAATCTAGCACAATATTCCAGTAAGATGTCAAAATATTCCCTCTTCCATTCTGTCTTTTGCCATCAAACCTAGGGAAATGCAATTGGGAGAAGCATATATGGGTTGAGCAGGTCAGCATGGCTGAGGAGATCTGCTTTAGGAAATGACTGATGTGCTCTTCCAGATATTGACTTATTGCTGAGAAATAACAACTATTTACTTTACCCGAGCTACTTTTTATTAGTGTAAAACATCCCAGTCAGCTTATTGGGCTTCTTTCTTTTAATAGCTGTTCTTGAGGTAATCAATGACTTTTAACAGCCAGGCTCAGTTATCAATGTACAACAGTACATTTATTGATATAACAGATACTTTTCTTCACTGGGCACTAATTATTGCCATCTGAATTGTGCCACATTAGGCTAGAAACACCATGTAATCTTGCTAGTTACTTAACGCATTCCAGTGATTGGCCTCAAGAAGCTTTATAATCACACTGTTGATTTGTGAGTTAACAATACTTTAAATTCCACTGAGTGCTAAGCAGCAGAGTCTCCTTATAAAAGGTTAATAGAATAAGACATTCAATCTATCTCACTTTTGTGAGGGTAAATAAATGGAAATTGTACAAGGGTAAGCAAATTTTACACGTTTGGTATTCTATTGAAAACTAGAGTATTTCTAAAATTTAAAAAAAAAATCCAATTTTGACACCTGTAGCTCCATTTAAAATTCAGACTATTTGATTTCATAAACATTCCTAAAATTAGAAATCATTGAAGCTATTGAAAAGACATGTCTCCATATTTGATTAAAAATGGAGAAAAATCAAGACTCAGAATGTCATTAATATTATTAACCCAGGAACTAATCTAGCTGCTTAACTAAAAAACAATATAAAAAAATGCAGTGACGGTTCCAGCCAGCCAGAGCTGCCTCGGGCTGGGCAGAGGTTATATGAGGTCTGTGTAATGACATGTCCTTAAGTCCCAGAATTTAACCCCTAGAGACATTTGACATTCCCCTGTTCTGCTGTTTATACATAGAATTCAATATGATTTCTATAATTAAGACCCATACTCCTTGAAGTCTGAATCTTTCTTCTTGCTCCATTCATTTTTTCTTTCCATCACTTATTCCACAAATAATTACAATGTGCCTTTCCACAAATCAAGCCCCAGTGATCCAGTGGTGAATAATATAATGATGGAAATGAGAGCATTTCCTTCTTATACCCAGTTCTATCATTCACAGTTCTTTTCAAACAAAAATAACTTGATTGTTGCCACAGGGAAATGATTATGAATTTCAACTGTACTTTGAATATCAGTAATATTGGATATTGGGGCCAAATTCTCAGCATGGCTTAGGAGTCTATTATTTTTTAAATCTCATTTGCTCAATTCTGAAATATTAACATTTCAGATTTGAATGAATAATTAAACAGCACTGTAAAGTTTAGGATGCCAGAAAGAAAAAGATTTAGTTAACATAACACTTTATTAGAAGAGTATGTAGTTTGTCCTCTTGGGGCACTAGGGTCTTCCCTAGAATGGTAGGCAGCATAGTCTCAGTCCAGAAATCCACATGCAACAATATCTAGGTAGTTTAATAAACTTGAGACTTTGTGGGAATGACACATGTATTTATTATAAGTTATTGGTACCAAACTATGGAATGAGGACTATACACATTTTATTATAATTAACTTAGGTAAAAATCTATATAAACACTAAATATACAGTGTGCTTCTGATCCAAGTTCCAGGTTCTTTTTATTAAGAAACCAACAAAAGCATTTTTGCTGTTGTATTTTGTGCAATAATCTCTGCTCTGGTCTAGCCTGGATTCTTCTTCCAGGTTCTACTGATGAAATACAGCTCGTATTTCATCACATAATATCTCTGTTGGGTAGGTCACCTCTTTCTATCAGAGCCCTTGTTTATTTTTATTTGCAGAATATTCAATCTTTGCTTCTTCAACTGTTCAAAGTACACTATAAACATCATATTCTTGTTCATGGATTTCTAAGGAGAGCTGCAAAGGGCTAGCTGTCCACTCTACTTGCTGATTCTGGAAAGTGTTCTGTGGATCTGCTGGCCTCTAAACACTTAATCCTGAATCTATATTCTTTGTTATAATCACCATCTGTGTTTTATTGCTCTGGTAGTGCACCTGGAATTATTTTTCACAATTTTTTCCTAGTGATTAGCTTTACGGAATATAGATTAATTGCCAGGTTCCCCATTTTTCCTTCTGGAAATATTTGTTCTATAGAATAGAACTTGAACCATAGAGTAGTGTAGGAAAGTTTGTGGTAGTTAAGTTAAACTATTTTAACAATGACAACAAAACAAATTTGAGAATATGTGACGGCTTGTGATGGCTCAAGTACAGTGAAAATGCATTCCTCCTAACCTAAAGGTCCAAAGGAGGTATTCCTAGTTGGTGGTGATGTGCCTTCTGTGGTTGTTCCATGTGGTCCTGAAGGAGAGGCAGAGCTACTGCCCACAAAAGGAACACTCAGGTCTAAACAAGGAGCATGAGGAGCAGGCCCCAGTGATCCAGTGGTGAATAATATAATGATGTTATATGTTACATGACTAAGGATCTCTGACTTGTTCTAATTACTTGCACAGTGTGGCTCTCAAGGCTCCAGTACAACCCAAGGGAACTGAGAGGATCTTCTGAAGAGTGACTGATACTGGACTTTTTGCAAACCTTGGTGGGTGAGACCCAGAGCCTGATTTTGTTTGATTGAGAAAAACAAAGAAAATTTGAGTTTTGTGGAGCAATATCTGCTATATTTGCGCAAAACATGGTTTATTCTATTGTTGCAATATGAAGCTGTGAATCCAGATTTTCTAAGTTTCTGTGAGCTTCTTTGTTGTCTCTAATGATGTGTGGGTCTTTCTAAAGCATACTGGTAGTCTTGTGACACCTGCACACTCTCAGGGATACTCAGAGTAGTCCTCTCCACTTTCCCTTTCCCTATTATAGGTACAGTTACATCCCTCACCAGGGGCCACTTCTACTTAGGTGACCTTGCACTGTCTTCTCCCTCCCCACTCACTGCTGTCCTCTTTGCTTTTGCCAAAAGTTCTCTCTTCCTTCTGAAGATATTGAATGCTTATCCTCTTCATCCAACACGAGTCTTTTCAATCTCTCTCAGGGCTTTGTGGTCTTCAGGAAGGCCGCCCTTTGTCAAATACTGCAGAATTTGAAGCCATCAGCTAACTGGGCTTTGCCATTTATAGTTTACGTAGAGTATAGTGTGATGCTTTTCCACTCCTGTCAGTGGGAAGAGTCTTTTCTTGATTAGACTCAGTTGAGAAAGAATCCCCTTTGGACATTTACATAAAAACTATGAATAAATTAGTTACTATGTCATTACATATTGCCCCTTACCTATGAGGGGCACTGCTACTCAACCATTCACAGGCAATAGAGTGCAGGCTTTCATAATACTATTGAATATTAGGGAGCTTCATGGTAAAGACCCATGATGAAGACTCCTGAGTCATAGAAACCAACAGCTCAAGATTTTGTTTCCTTCATGTATGACGTACTTTGGAGATAAGCACCTTTATGCATGTAACGGTCATCTGGAAGTCATTTCCTGATATTCCTTTGAACTAAATTCCAACAATTCTTTGCTCTATTATATTTTCCAGAGACAATTTAGTTTTACTATGTTCAGGTCACAAGATACACCACAAGCAACAAGGCACAGTTCATGATGAATATTTTTGATTTACATCTTTTAGAGTTTTACATGAATTTCTGATTTTTCACTTATAGTCATTTAGTGTCTTACAAACAAAGGAACAAACTCCAACACTGGGCAGGGGGACATAATAAATGTTCAAAAAATTACCAGAACAATTCCATAAGAATATTGTTTCAAAGTAATCAGAGCTGGTATAAATAGATGGTAGTAAAAACAGAGTAGGTGTGATTTAATAACAGCAGCTACTATTAATTGAGAATTTATGTATAAAGCCCTGCCATCTACATCTTATGTACATTATTTTATTCAATCCTCACAAAAATTCTGTACACATTAGCCCCATTCTACAGATGGTAAAACTGTGGTTTGGAGCTGTGAAATTAATCCCCCAACATCACATACTTAGGGAAGGCCAAACTGGGATTCAGTGCAAGATGTTTTACTCTAAATGCTATGTGCACCAGCATTTCACCACTTCCATGAAATTCATGTGGCTATAAGTAATAGTCTACTCTTCTGGAGCTGCATTTTGAATATTCATTAATGACTAATCTAATTTTTCTAATTGCTTGCCTATTGCCTTCTCCCTCTGTACTACTTTCTCTAATTATTCATAGTGAGTGATTTGGGGATGATGCATAAGCTTTACAATTTTTTTTAATTTAATGAAATTAGAAGTAATTTTGAGGGGGTGTTGATCAAGACAGTAGAGTAGGGACTCACCTCCTCCCATGAACACAGTAAGAATACATCTACATGTGGAACAGTACTCACTAAAAACTAACAAGACTGGCAAAAAGACCCTGTACAACCAAGGCTGTAAGAAAGATTAACATGGAATCAGGTACGAAGGAAGAGAAGTGATCAGGTCAGGACCCGTGTCCTTGGGAGGGGATACAGAGGAAAGAGAGATTACACGGGTGGAGATCCTTCCTGCGGAGTGAGAAGTTCAGCTGGCATACTGGGCCTCCCAGTCCTGCAGTACAAAACAGGGAAGACAAGCCCTCTTGGCTGGTTGGAGGGCTGGTGGGAATAACAGGAGGGCTTTAGGAAGTCTGAAGTCCACTTATGAGGAGTGTGTGCATGCCTGCTTGCTCCAGAAGCAGGCTGGAGAGGGCAGAATGAAAACTACACAAGTGGCTGGTTAGTTTCCTACAATTACCACTGCATACACCCCAGCCTGAGCCAAACAAATGCTCCAGCTCCAGTGGGGAGCTTGGCTGTGGACAGAGATGTGGCTTAGATCTGAAGTGGCAAAGCTGTCTCAGAGCAGGGCAGAGATACCCTTTACTGGTGCTTACACAGGCAGCTCATCAGAAACAGCCCCATTTCTCTCTGCAGCCAGACTGCCATAGCCCATGTCCCAACACACATCAAGAGCCCATCCAGGCTTCACCTGCTCTGAGGTACAGTTACATACCAAGTTGAGGGTGGATAAGGCCTAGCAAAGAGCCCATCTGTGAAGGACAAATAAGGCTCAGACCTGAAGGAGTGTTAGAGCACAGTAGAGACAGTCATTACTAGCACTTACACAGGTAGTGCACCTGAAGCAGTCTGGATCTCTGACCCTGGCCAGATGGCCAAAGCCCATGCCCTGACACAGGCCGAGTGCCCAAAATGGCCCCTCTTCCTCCAGCACTGTTCCTTTCTGGGGTGATGGTGCTGGGACTGGAAGGGAGGGGAACACACCTAAAGGGAACAGAGCTACCTCAGATCAGAAGCTCAGGGCTTCTGCTTAGCAACTTGAAATCTGATCCTGCAACTGATAGGGCAGCGATGGCCACTGAGAAGAGGGGAAGGCCTGGGTTGCCCCTGACTCTGGCTCTAGCCCCTCCACCTCCAGCTTCACCTCCTACCAAGGTGAGAGTTCCCAGCACACCCAGGGGAAAGACGTGACTCATGTCCATGTCAGATTCAGCACTCCCACCAACGCCATGCAGATTGTGTTGGGATGCCCCCACACAAGGGCACCACTTGAAGACTAGAATAGGTAACTGTTTCACTTAATTTCACAGAGACATAGAAAGTTAAGCAAAATGAGAAGACACAGAAATTTGTCTTAATTGACAGAACAAGAGAAAATGCCTGAAAAAGCAACTAATGAAACAAACAACTTACAAGATAAAGAATTCAAAGCATTAGCAGTATGAATGCTAAATGAATTAGGGAAACGAATAGATGAATATACTGAAAATTTTAACAAGGAACTAGGAAATATAAAGAATAACCAGTCACAACTGGAGAATACAATAAGTGAAATGAAATACACACTAGAAGGAATTAATAGCAGACTAGGTGATAGAGAAGAAAATATAAGTGATCTGGAAGATAGAATAATGGAAATCACACAATCAGAACAACAAAAAGAAAAACAAATTTAAAAATAAGAACAGTTTAAGGGACCTGTGGGACAACATTAAATGTACCAACATTCGTGTTATGTGGGTCCCAGAAGGAGAACAGGGAGAAGGGTGTCAAAAATGTACCTGATAAAAATGATGGCTGAAAACTTCCCCAAATTGAGGAAGGAAACAGATATCCAGATACAGGAAGCACAGAGGGTCCCAAATAAGATGAATTCAAATAGAGTCATAAACATAAATCATAATTAAAATTGCAAAAGTTAAAGAGAGGATTCTAAAAGCATCAAGAGAAAAACAAAGAGGACTATACAGAGCAATGCACATAAGGCTATCACCTGATTTTTCTGCAGAAACTTTACAGGCCAGAAAGGTGTGTCATGATATATTCAAAGTGCTAAAAAGGAAAAACCTGCAACCAAGGATACTGTAACCAGAAAGATTATTATTTAGAATTAAAGGTGAGATTAAAAACTTCTCAGACAGGCATAAACTAAAAGAGTTCATCAATACTAAGCCTATCCTAAAAGAAATGTTA
Source organism: Camelus dromedarius (assembly GCF_036321535.1). Classification (NCBI taxonomy): domain Eukaryota; kingdom Metazoa; phylum Chordata; class Mammalia; order Artiodactyla; family Camelidae; genus Camelus; species Camelus dromedarius. The sequence continues at coordinate 33,805,709 of NC_087445.1, forward strand.
AAGGGTCTTCTTCAAGTGGGAGAGAAAAGGCTGTAACAAGAAGTAAGAATACATAAAAAAGGAAAAATCCCACCAGTAGGGCAAATATATACTAAAGGCTGAGAATGAACTAATTAAACAAAGATCAAAAGTCAAACAATTGTAAACACAAATATAATTACAATAATCAGGAAAAGGAAAAATATGAAGATGTAAAATATGACCAAAAAACCCCGAAATGTGGGGGAGGGGAGTAAAAAGGGTAGATGTTTTAGAAGATGTCTGAACTTAAAGGACTAACTGGTTGAAACAAGTAGATACAGGTCAACATATATGAATTCATTGTAACCACAAACTGGAAACCTACAATAGATAAACAAAAACTAAAGAGAAAGGACACAGAGAACCCAAACATACACTAATGAAAATCATCAAACCACAGGGGAAGAAACAAAAGGAAAGAACACAGTAGAACTAAAAAAATGACAATAAAACAAGTAATAAAGTGGGAATAAGTACATACCTATTGGTAATTACTTTAAATGTCAGTGGACTAAATGCTCTAATCAAAAGATACAGGGTGACTAATGGGATTAAAAAAACAAGACTCATCTACATGTTGCTTACAAGAGACTTACTTCAGAGCTAAAGACACATAGAGATCAAATGTTAGGGGATAAAAAATTATGTTTCATGAGGATGGAAATGACAAGAAAGCAGGAGTAACAATATCATACCAAACAAAACAGACTTTAAAACAGTTTATAACAAAAGACAAAGGGCAATATATAGTGATAAAAAGATCAAGAAGATATTATACATGTCAACATATATGAAACCAATACACGAGTGGCTAAATATGTAATACAAATATTAACAGATAAATTATTGTACAATAATACAGTAACAGTAGGGAACTTTAGCACCTCACTTACATTAATTGACAGATCATTTGTATAGAAAATCAATAAGGAAATAGTAGTCATAGATGACATAATAGACTAGTTGGATTTATTAGATACTTAAAGGACATTCCATCCCAAAATAGCACAGTACATATTCTTTTCAAGTGCACAAAGGACATTCTCCAGGATAGATGACATGCTAGGCCACAAAACAAGTCTCAACAAATTTTAAGAGGATAGAAATTATATCAAGCATTTTTTCCCACTACAGTGGTATGAAATGAAATCAACTACAGAAAGAAGAATGGGAAAAGCACAAACATGTGGAGAGTAAACAACATGCTACTAAAAAACCAATGGGTCAATGAAGAAATCAAAGAAGAAATCAGAAAACATCTTGAGACACATGAAAATGGGAACACAACCTTCCAAAACCTATGGGATGCAGCAAAAGCAGTTTTAAGAGCAAAGTTCTTAGCTCTATAAGCCTACTTTAAGAAACAAAAATCTCAACAACAAAAATATCTAACCTACCATCTAAAGGAATTATAAAAAGAAAAAAAAGCCCAAAGTCAGCAGAAGGAAGGGGAAAATAAAGATCAGAGAGGAAGTAAATAAAATATTGACCAAAGAAAAATATTAGGAAGAATCAATGAAACCAAGAGCTGCTTAAAAAAAAAAAACAAAAAAAAACCAATGATAAACCTTTAGCTAGGCTCATCAAGAAAAAAAGAGAGAACTCAAATAAATCAAGCAACAAAAGAGGGGAAATAACAAACAATACCACAGAGACAAAAAATTATAAGAGAATACTTTGTACAGTTATATGCCAACAAACTGGATAATGTAGAAGAAATGGATAAATTTCTAGAAACATACAGCCTTCTCGACTGAATCAGTGAGAAATAGACAATCTGAACAGTCTAAACACTAGTAGTGAAATTTAATTTGTAATCATCATCATCATCATCATCATCATCATCATCATCATCATCATCTTCAAGCAAACAAAATTCAGGATTGGATGGTTTCACATGGGAATTCTACCAAACATATAAATAAGAGATAATATCTGTCCTTCTCAAGCTATTTCAAAAATTGAAGAGGATAGAACACTCCCAAATTCATTCTATGAGGCCACCATTACCCTGATACCAAAACTAGACAAAGATACTACCAAAAAAGAAAATTATAGACTAATATCTCTGATGAACATACATGCAAAAATCCCCAACAAAATATTAGCAAACTGAATTCACCAATATATTAAAAAGGATCATACACCATATCTAGTGGGATTTTTTCCAGATTGCAAGAGTGGTTCAACATACACAAATTAACCAATGTGATAAACAACATTAACAAAAAGAAGAACTAAAATTACACGATCATCTCAATACGTGCAGAAAAAGCACTTTACAAAATTCAACGTCCATTCATGATAAAAAAACCTTCATCAAAGTGAGTATAGAAGGGACATATCTCAACATCGTAAAGGTCATTTATGACAAACCCACAGCTAATATCAGACTCAATGGTGAAATGCTTTGCAAGGCTTTCCTCTAAAATTACAGACAAGACAAGGATGCACAATCTCACCACTTCTATTTAACACTATATTGCAAGTCCTCGTCACAGCAATCAGACAAAAGAATGTCATTCAAATAGAAGAAAAGAACTAAAGCTGTTACTATTTGCAAATAACGTGATACTATATATAGAAAACCCTAAAATCTCCACCAAAAACTATTAGAATTAATGAATGAATTCAGTAAAGTTGTAGGACACAAGGTTAATATACAGAAATCTGTTGTGTTTCTACACACTAATAATGAACCATCAGAAAATGAATGAATTCAGTAAAGCTGCAGGACACAAGATTAATATACAGAAATCTGTTGTGTTTCTGCACACTAATAATGAACCATCACAAAAAGAAAGCAAGAAAACAATCCTGCTTAAAATCACATCAAAAATCTAGGAATAAACTTAACCAAAGAGGTTCAAGGTTTATACTCTGAAAACTGTAAAACACTGATGAAGGAACTTGAAAATGATAAAAAGAAATGGAAAAATGTCCTGTAATCTAGAATTGTAACTATTAATATTATTAAAATGACTATACTATCCAAAGCAATCTACAGATTTAACATAGTCCTTATCAAAATATCCATGACATTTTTCACAGAACTAGAACAAATAATCCTAAAATTTATATGGAACAACAAAAGACCCTGAACTGCCAAAGCAATCTTCAGAAAAATGAACATCATTCTGGAGGCATCATGCTCCCTGACTTCAGACTATAGTACAAAGTTACAGTAATCAAAATAGCACAATACTGGTACAAAAATGGACACATAGATCAATGGAACAGAGAGCCAAGAAATAAACCCACACACTCATGGTTGATAAATCTATGACAAAGGAGGCAAGAGTTTAATGGTTAAAAAACAGTCTCTTCAATATTGGGAAAACTAGAGAGCTACATGTAAAATTAGATCAGAAAATTTTATCACACATATAGAAAATAAATTCAAAATGGATTAAAAACTTAAATGTAATACCTGAAATTATAAAACTCATAGAAGAGAACATATGCATAACACTCTAACATTAATCATAGCAATAGTTTTTTGGATCTGTCTCCTAAGTCAAAAGAAATAAAAGCAAAATAAACAAATGGGATCTAATTTAACTTGTAAGCTTTTGCAAACCAAAGGAAACTATCAACAAAATGAAAAGACAACCTGAATAGAAGAAAATATTTGCAAATTATATGACTGATAAGGGGTTAATACCCCAAATATAAACAGCTCATACATTATAAAATTTTTAAAAACCAAGTTTAAAAATGGGCAGAAGATCTTAATAGACATTTTCCCTAAGAAGACAAACAGATGGCCAATAGGTACATGAAAAGGTGCTTAATATCACCAATCATCAGAGAAATGCAAATAAAAACAACAGTGAGATATCACCTCACATCTATCAAATGGCTATCATCAAAAAGTCTACAAATAATGAATGTTGGGGAGGATGTGGAGAAAAGGGAATTCTTGTACACTACTGATAAAAATGTAAATTGGTGCAGCCACTATAGAGGTTCCTCAAAAAATTAAAACTAGAATTACCATATGATCCAGCAACTCCACTCCTGAGATGTGGAAGCAATTTAAGTGTCCATCAACAGATGAGTGGATAAAGAAGATGTGGTACACACAATGGAATATTACTCAGCTATAAAAAAGAATGAAATTCTTCCATTTGCAATGTGAATATACCTAGAGATTATTATTCTTTCTTTTTTTAATTGAAGTATATCAGTTTACAATGTTGTGTTAATTTCTAGTGTACAGCACAGTAGTTCAGTCATACACATATATATAGTCTTTTTCATATTCTTTTTCATTATAGGTTAGTATAAGATAGTGAATATAGTTCCTTGTGCTATACAGTATAAACTTATATCTATTTTATGTACAGTAGTTAGTATCTGCAAATCTCATACTCCAATTTATCCCTTCCCATCCCCTTTCCCCGCAGTAACCATAAGTTTGTCTTCTATGTCTGTAAGTCTGTTTCTGTTTTGTATTTATGCTTTGTGTTTTTTTTTTTTTCTTAGATTCCACATATAAGCGATATCATATGGTATTTTTCTTTCTCTTTCTGGCTTACTTACCTTAGAATAATAATCTCCAGGTCCATCCATGTTGCTGCAAATGACATTATTTTATTCTTTTTATGGGTGAGTAGTATTTCATTGTATAAATATACCACAGCTTCTTTATCCAGTCATCTGTTGATGGACATTTAGATTGCTTCCATGTCTTGGCTATTGTAAATAGTGCTGCTGTGAACATTGGGGTGCATTTATCTTTTCAAATTAAAGTTCCCTCTGGATATATGCCCAGGAGTGAGATTGCTGGATCATATGATAAGTCTACTCCTAGTCTTTTGAGGAATCTCCATACTGTTTTCCACAATGGCTGCACCAAACTACATTCCCACCAGCAGTGTAGGTTCCCTTTTCTCCACTTCCTCTTCAGCATTTATCATCTGTGGACTTTTGAATCATGGCCATTGTGACTGGTGTGAGGTGATACCTCATTGTAGTTTTGATTTATATTTCTCTGATAATTAGTGATACTGAGCATTTTTTCATGTACCTATTGGCTATTTGTATGTGTTCATTGGAGAATTGCTTTTTTAGGTCTTCTACCCATTTTTGGATTGGGTTGTTTTTTAAAAAAATTATTATTATTAAAGTGTATGGCCTATTCATATATTCTGGAAATTAAGATCTTGTCAATCTTATCTTTCGCAAATATTTCTCCCATTTCATAGGTTGTATTTTTGGTTTGCTTATGGTTTCCTTTGCTGTCAAAAACTTATAAGTTTAATTAAGTCTCATTTATTTATTTTTGCTTTTATTCCTATTGCCTGGGTAGACTGCCCTAGGAGAACATTACAAAGATACATATCAGAGAATGTTTTGCCTATGTCTTCTTCTAAGAGGTTTACAGTGTCTTGTCTTACAGTGTTTAAGTCTTTAAGCAACTCTGAGTTTATTTTTCTGTATGGTGTGAGGGAGTATTCTAACTTCACTGATTTACAAGCAGCTATCCAGTATTCCTGACACCATTTGCTGAAGAGTCTGTCTTTACTCCATTGTATATTCTTGCCTACTTTGTCAAAGATTACTTGACCAAAAGTCGGTGGGTTTATTTCTGGACTCTCTATTCTGTTCCACTGATCCATAAGTCTTTTTGTATAAATACCATGCTGTTTTGATTACTGCAACTCTGTAGTATTTTCTGAAGTCTGGGAGGGTTATTCCTCCAGCTTCACTCTTGTTCTTCAGCATTGCTTTGGCAATTCTGGGTCTTTTGTGATTCTATATAAATTTTAGGATTATTTGCTCTAGTTCTGTGAAAAATGACCTGGGTAATTTGATAGGGATCACATTAAATCTGTAGATTGCTTTGGGTGTTATGGGCATTTTAACAACACTAATTATTCCAATTCAAGAACAAAGAATATTTTTCCATTTATTTAAGTCATCTTTAATATACTTAGTCAATGTTTTGTAGCTTTCTGTATATAAGTCTTTCACTTCCTTGGTCAGATTTATTCCTAAGTATTTTACTTTTTTAGATGAGATTTTAAAAGGGATTGTTTCTTTACTCTCCTTTTCTGATTTTTCAATGTTAGTGTAAAGACATGTAACTGACTTCTGTATGTTAATCTTTAGGTTGTTATTCTTAGTGAAATATTTCAGACAGAGAAAGACAAATATATTATACTTACATGTAAAGTCTAAAAATGAAACAAGCAAATGTTTACAATGAAACAGAAGAGATTCATAAATATAGACAACAAAGCAGTGATTACCAATGGGGAAGGAAAGAGGTAAGGAGCAAGACTGGGGTATGGGATTAAGAGATATGAACTACTGTGTATAAAATAAATAAGCAACAAGAATATATTGTACAACACAGGGAAATGCAGTAATTATTTTCTAACAATCTTAAATGGAGTATAATCTATAAAAATACTGTATCACTTATTGTATACCTAAACTAACATAATATTTTAAATCAACTATACTTCAATGAAAAATAAATACATATCACCATAGCTCAAAAACAGTAATTCTGAAAATTTGGGGCATTTCATAAAACAACATAGACTGTATTATTATGGTGGATTTCACTGAGAAACTTCCTTGTTGTGTATGAAGTTCTAAAAAGATGATAGCAGAAGTTAATGACTGTGTATGTACTTAATGCTAAAAGAATCAACATGGTGATGTTGGGTTGTATTTTAATAGGGCTTTGGGTGGTCCATTGTTAGAGAAGTGGTACTCTCTCATCTGCCCAGAATTAACCCAAATTATGCCTGTTGTCTCTGCTTAAATGTTAATAGTGCCTCTTCCTCTCTCAAAAAAAATTTTTTTGAATAATTTTACCATCATTCTTTCATGAACAATCCCTGTCTAGATAAACAAAGAGCATCACTCTTTGGGGTCTGGTACCCAAATCTGGAAGGTGAATTTTGTATTTCATTGGAAATCAAAGTCTGGTGTAGACACCAGGAGGAATTGGTGGAGTTGTCAGCTGCTTGCACCTCTGATGAGTTTGGGAAAACAAATCTGTTCAAAATCACTAGCCTCTCAGCAAAAACTGCAGGATGATCAATTTCAAATACTACATATCTCAGTGAGCAGACGTTATCTACACATTTGTTTCTTCACTTCCTCTTCTCCACATGTTCCCGTCTCCTCACTCAAATAGCTATTAACAATAACTCTGAGAAGCAGTGGGAACTAATGACAAGTTTCATCCCCTCAGTTTAATAATGCAGCCCTAATTCTCATGTATTCATTATCCCCCAGCACCAAACCATTTCCATTTGCACACCAAAGCAATCCTCCATATCTTTAGTGTTGATGTCAGCTTGATCTGCACTGATCACCTTCATTAAGAACACACATTTACTGAGTAATGTGATCCAAAAACAGATGCTTCCCAAATAAACCACTCATTGTATTGATGAAAACAACAGCATGAAGGTCAAAAGCCCTTGAGTTTCCCCATTTACCAAAGGGAAAAGTAGATAAAGAATGACTAGCTCATTAATTTTGTCATTCATTGAACAAACACATCAGCTATGTTTTAGGCACTCTGATCACAGGTAGGACACAAAGATGAATAACAAAACACGGAAGAGACTCTTAAGGAGGCAGATGTCCAATGCGGAAGAGAGTCAGAATCCTGTATCTGGAAAGGAGAGGATCCAAGACATTTTGTCCTGATTGGGATCCCAGGAAATTTAGTCTATGCTATGGAAGGGATCATGTTGGCCCACTGGCTACAGAGCACAAAAGAGAAGCAGATCTGAGAGTCAAAGATGGCAGAGTTAAGAGCTAAGTGCGGTAAGAGGGAGGGCAGTTACAACTTCAATATAGGAATTCTTGAGGGATACAATCCAGTCCATAACAGAAGTGGGCAAAGAAGCAGAAATAAAGTAGCTAATGGGGCAGGAACTGGATATACCAAGATGGAGCAGGAGACAGACAGAACCTGGGCAGAGTCCCCGAGGCACTGGCATATAGAGTTTTTTGTTTGTTTTTTTAACTGGACTTCTGAAGCTCACGTGTGAGGAGAGAGGTACTCAGGGGAGGAGTTCATTCTAGGAGAGAGATCGAAACGTCATGGGAGACAGCAGAAGAGCTCACCTGGGTGGGTGAGTGGCTGGTTTTCTGAGAGCCCTGAAGGGAATTACACTAGGTCACACCCAAGGGCCGTTCACCCTGTTCCCTTTTTCATCTGATACCATAAGAGGCTGTCAAGGAAAAAGCACAGTTACCTTCCCTTATTTAACCTTAATTATTCACAAACCTAAGCTCTTAGGAGCTGCTTTGGTCCTATGGGACAATATTCTCCAAAACACTTTGGGAAACCATTTGCTTTTACTTGTTAGTATGTGTGTGTGGTGGGGAAGATGGTTGGGTAAACGATGTTCACACCTACTGTGTGAAGGGTGTTCTTCTTGTTTGCTGCTTGAAAAAAAAAACACCTCATTTAAGTTTCATATGATCAATATTCCTTTTCCTAGTATTTCCAGTATTTATCCCATTCAAGTTTCACAGGGATACTCCTTATCCTAGTATTTTCTAGTACTGGTATGTCAGCGTGTCTTCTTAATCTTATCTTCCAGATTACACTTCAAATCAGGACACTTTGTTCCAACTTAATTACCACCTCTATTACCATAGTAGAGGTCAGGGGTTTTCAGAGTGTGGTCTCCATATAGCAGCATCAGCATTACTAAGAACTCGTTAGAAAAGCAAATTCTCCACCCTGCCCCCGCTGCATCACTACCAGATATACAGAATCAGGAATTCTAGGGGTGCAGCCCAGAAACTTGAGTGAACTGCCCTCCAGATGATTCTGGTTGCTAGGCCAATGTCATTTCTCACCTGGTGTGGTGCACAGCCTCATAACTGGTACCCCCACTTAGACACTATCTATTCTCTGTGGAAGAGCAAATGTGACCTCTTCAAAATGTCAATTAGATAGTTTAATTCCCCTGATAAAAACTTTTAAAGCAAAGCCTTCCCATACCATTGGTACCTGGTACATGAGAGACATTTACTAAACAATCACTGAATAAATTACCTAATTAGGAAAGTGTACTTTGTTTATTTAATTTTATTGAATTTACATTTGTCTCTTGTTAGTTTTTGTATGTTTATATTCTAAAGAGCCCTGTTCTTTTATCACTTCTCTCTAGATATCTCCATCCTTTAGATCATTTCAGTTAACCATTAGTAAGCTCTACAAAATGAAGCACCTTCTAGCATGATACAACACAGGCTGATCTCCACAAGTTCATATGCTAGTAGAAAAACAGATATGTACACACCTTAAAAAATAACTTTATGGTAGTTGCCATAATATATGGTAATAAAGGTAATATTTGAACAGAGTCCAAAAGGAAAAGAAATAATTCTCCAAACAGAGAATTTTATAACAATATTCCTGGCAGAGGAATAGCCTTTGCAAGGGCACTGACCTATGAAGAAAAGATGAGAAGTTCAGAATGGTTTGCTCTAGGGAAAGAGAAACTGCACATGAGGCTGAGGAGTTGAGAGTCAACCCTACCTGTAGCAAAGGACCCTATAAACAAGGGAGTTTACATTTCACCTTGGGGAGAATGGGATTCTCCGTATTGTTTTCCGTAATGGCTGCACCATTTTGCATTCCCACCAATAATGTACAAGGATTCTAATTTCTCCACATCCTTGCCAATGCTTATTGTCTTTTGTATTTTGACAGGAGCCATCCTAAGACATGTGGAGTAATAGCTCATTGTACTTTTGATTTGCATTTCCTGATGATCAGTGACACTGAGCATCTTTTCTTGAAAGCAGAGATTTTTTAATCTGGACTGGGGAAGGACCATATCTGAGTTTAGGGTCCCTCTGGTGGTAAGACGGGGGATGGACTAGAGAAGAAGACAGGAGCCACAAAGCCCATGCAGAGACTGTAATTTCTGAAACCTCTCTGCTGCTCTTCCTTCTTTCTTATGTGGAGGATACCAGGGCCAGTTCTTATCATACTAGATGAGGTAATGGTCAACAGTGTTCCCTTCAGTTGCTCTGGGTTTAGTCAAAGTCTTGTCAGTTTCAGAATCATGTGGGCTCAGTGTGAAGTAACATTCCCTTGAGCCCAATGTGTGTTCTGTCACCTGTGAATCTCCTTTGGGGTACCTTTCCCCATGCCCTCTCTAGGTTCCCACTCGTACAGTGGCCCCACTGACTATAGCATCACATATTCACTATTCCTGCTTTTTAAATCTCTTCCTATTCATACATATTTCCCAGTACTCATGTAATCCCAATCTTTTATGTCAGGAAGGGGCATTAAGAAGTATCTAATTTATTCTGCAAATATAGAAATTAGTACTTAAATAGATGAGTGATTTATCTTAAGTTACACACCTGGTTAGTGTCAGAGGTGGGACTTGACTCTTACCACCACAAATTATTTGTTCCCTAAATGAAATCCCTGTGATAAATGCATACAGGGGATAAATAAAGATAATTATAATAATAACCCTGTAGCAGTATGCACAGTGATTTTATTTATAAAGTGATTACTGTATCTGTTATGTTATTTATATTAAACTACATGAGGGAAGTACCTTAATCATTCCCATATTATTGACCAAGACCACTGAATTTAGAGAGACTGAATGACTTGCTGAGATGCCCATGGTCTGTGCTGGCGGAGAGGACTCAGAAATTGAGGCACTCTGATTCTTTTTTTTTTTCCAGGCTTCGTTCACTTTATTTTTTGCATATAAAACTATGTGGTGGCCACAGCTGGAGCCTGGGTCCTCTGCATGGAGACTCTGGTGTGGGTCTTTATGAAATGGTCAGTGAATTACTGATAGGGAGACTTGGTGAACACAGTCTCTCTCCAAAGATCAAGGGTGAGATAGCTGTAGGTCTTCGAGATGGCATCAAAGGTGACCTTGGCAAAGTTGGCCAGGGTGGTAGTGCAGCCCCTGGCAGAAGTGGAGCAGTCATTAATACCAGCCATCATCAGCAGCATCTTGGGCACCGGAGCTGAAACAATGCCAGTGTCCCTGGGTGCAGGGATGAGGCACACCAGCACAGAAACACAGCAGCCAGTCACCTTGCAGGGGAACAGTGTGGGGCTTACAGATCTTGTTCCCTCAATAGCCTCACTGCACAGGGACAATGGAAAGCTTGGCCAGGCTGACGGCCCCCCCCGGATGGCTGTGGCTACCTCCTTGGAGCACTTAACACCCAAACCGACATGTCCATTGTAATCCCCAATGGCGACAAATGTCTTGAACCTGGTCTGCTGGCCAGCACAGGTCTGCTTTTACACAGGCATAATCTTCAAAACCTCATCCTTCAGAGATGCCCCCAAAAAAGTCAATGATCTCAGGTTCCTTGATGGGCAGGGAGAAGAGACAGATCTCCCCCAGGGACTTGATCTTCATGTCCTTCATGACGGGGAGCCACTCCTTATCTTCTGCCTTGCCTCTGCGAGCTCTGTGGCTGTGACCCCGGCCCCCAAAGCCGCTGCTGAAGCCTCCGTGGAAGCCACCAGCTGCCTCCCATCCCAGGGACCCCGGGGCCTCCGGGCCCTTACGTAGCACCAGCGTCATCCACCATCTGGTATGCTCTCGGAAAAGAAGCACTCTGATTCTTAATCTACACCCTTTCTATCACACTCTGTGGCCTTGAGTGCATACCAGGCTGTAAATGAGGCCTCATATCTCCATGACACGACCTTTGGGTATCCTGGGGTTTGTATACCTCAACACTGTCTATGGGACAAGAATTTGAAGTTTTCCACCTGGTGGTTTCCTTAAGTAAGGTAGATGAACAACATCTTGATTAAAATACATCTGAAATCAGAGACTTTGGATATGCAAGATTTTGATAAATTATAAGAAACCCATAAAATAAGCAGAAGGGAAATTAGGAATAAGAATGAGAAAAATACAATTAATATGGAATTGCAAAAAATCAGGTACAGGGAAGTTGTGCAAATACAGTGGAAATTCCGGGGAACATCCCCACTTCCCTCAATGCCACAAGTAAATAGACAACAAGAAAACCAAACGATGGTTCTGGTGTTCACGCAGACCCAAAACAGAGCCATGCACATCAATAGCATCCCCTGAGCCCACGGAAGGAAAAGTGTCTCTCAGAATTCCAACACTGCCTTGTATTTGAAACTACATCACACCTCTACAAAGTTTGCTAACTCACTGAACATTTCCTAATGACAGATTTAGTAATACCTATTTAGTAAGTGCTTACTATCAACATGCAGGAACTACAATATGGACTTTATGTGCATTATCTTGCTTGCACCCACAGTCATTATTACTGCTTCCATTTTTTAGGTGAAGAGATTTTAAGCTCAGAGAGGTTAAGTAACTTGCTTGAGGTCACACAGTTAATAGGTGATAAAGCCAAGGATTTGAACCCAGAACTGACTGACTCCAAAATCTAGGCTTTTAGCCACTAAAATTTAGGGGCAGAAGTAGATTTGCTTAAGAACTGGTATATGCATTTTACTTGTAAGTCAACTAGGTGTCAAATTCCTTGAAGTAAAGATGCTATATTTGAACTGATTTTTAAAATACTACCGTTACTTCTATTTGCTTATATTGAACTGATTGTATTTTTCTGTGTAGCAAAATTATCACCAAAGTGGTGTATTTTATAGTAAACATCAACAATATATTAAAAAATCTAAACATGAAATTTTAAAGTATACAAGTGGATGTATTTGTTTTTCATGCATCTCTCACAATGGTATTAGAATTTTGGATGCATATTCTGCTTGACCCATGCACATGGTCTGGCATAGATTTTATATTATCAGGCATTGTTGCTTTGTGAAATAAATGAATATCATGAGGATAAATGAGAATGATGATGTGGGTTACTGATTTCCAGAGGTATCTAAGATGGCTCACCATAAATCATAAATTATATTTTATTCTTCTATTTTAACATTTTAATCATAACTCTCTAGTCCTAAGGTGGTGTATTATGCCCAAGAATTTTATAATCTTAATTCATTAAAGTGTCCTTGGAGATAGCAGTCAGATAAAATAGTAATTCACCTCTTAGGAGTTGGACCAACTAAAGCACTTGTGAATTTACTAAGGAAATGGAGTTGAAGGTTCTAGAAAGCACCTTCACCTCATTAGTAAGTCCCACCAGCAAAACTAGTGCCGGTGGCCCCATGATCTAGTGTGGGAGTCCACAAACTGTGGCCCCTGGGCCACATGACCTGTCACCTGATTTTCCAGGTCCAAGAGCCAAAGATGGGACTTACATTGTTAAATAGTTGAAAAAAAATCAAAAGAAGGGTAACATTGTTTAATATATGAAAATCATATGAAATTTGAATTTCAGTGTCCATAAAGGAAGGTTTTTTTTTTTTTTTTTTTTGGAATGAAGCTACTATGCTCATTTGTTCACGTATGTCTATGGCTGCTTTTGTGCCACTGTGGTGGTTTCCACAAGGACTGTATGGCCTACGAACCCTAAAATAGTCACTACTTGGCCCTTTTTAGAAAAAAGTGTTATGACCTCTGATTGGGAGCATGACCTTCACTTCTTTAAAGTGGTGCTGGACACAAAAAAGTAGCTATGCCAACACACTGCATTCATTTTCAAACTGGAAAACTGCCATCACTCCCTCTCAAACATTTACTGAGCATGTGCTACTATGACATGGTCTCTGGGGAAGGCATATGAGATGCGGAGCTCGGTAAGACACAGCTGCTGCTCTTAAGGAGCTTGCTGCCTAGAATTAGAGAAAACATACACTGAAAACACAAAAGCCATAAGCCAGGATGACAGAGGGATCAGGGAAGCCGGTGCTTACCATGAGAATGGGTTAAATCTTAATGACATAAGTCTTTGACATGATCATTCTGTAAATGGAATAAAAGTTAGGAGTCAAGTTAATGATCACTTCTGTGTCACCTGGGACCTATTTATTGAAGAAGTAGCCATTTGAGGGTTCTTCATTCTTTGAATGAAAACGGAGAATCATGAGGCTTCCCACACACAAATAAATTTTAAAAATTTCTTTACAAAGAAAAAAGAAAAAGTTGTGTCTAAAGGTGTAGACATTTGTCGAGAGTTGAGGGGACTGTGAGAGATGAGGTCACCGGTGGCCAGTTAATTGCATTTTTTGGAATCCTTCATAATGATCTCATCGGCATAAATTCTGTTAGTGTTTTACTGTAATGACATAAACCTTGATGAACTCATTTCATATGTATAGGGCCATCTTATCCCCCTTATTCAGAGCTGTTCTGCATTTTCCGTCATTGCCACCTCACTTCCAGAAGCAGCAATCTGAAGATGAGCCCTTCTGAAGCAAGGACTAATAATGACCTGTTGGAGCAGTTGGGTTTTCCACCACACATGCACCTCATTTATCACTGGGTCTTTTATTTTCAATCATTTTGGATCTCCACTTGCTCTACTACCATTTGCCTAATAGCTCAGAGAGGTATTAGATAACTGCTGCTATCCCTTTTTTACAGACAACAAAAGGAGGTGAAATCGGAGCAGTAAACATGTCTAGTATTAGACAGAATAAGCCATTAGAGAAACCTGGATTCAAGCCACGCGTATCAGCTGATGTTCAGCAAAAAACTGTTTCCTTCTCCACCTCGACCATGTCCTGAGCTTTCAGAACTATGCTTGACGTGTGCAAGGTCTGCGTAAGTATTTGATGACTACATGGGATCATTGCCAACTCTTTTATCAGAAAGTTATTGGTCTTTCTCTTACTATTTTTATATAGATGACTTTTTTAAAAAAAATGAAGGTACCAGGGAGTGAACCCAGGACCTCGTGCATGCTAAGCATGTGCTCTACCACTGAGCTATACCCTCCCTCCAACACAGATGTCTTTTTTAAGACTCAGTATGACTATCCCCAACAATTAAGATTTATTAAGCAATGACCACATGCCCTACACTATTAGATGTTATAAAAGATCAAAAAGAAGTATCATACAGGTCTCATTCTTGGTGAACGTGTGATCTTTTCAGAAGTCAAAGAACCATTTAAGAAGTAATTTGCAAAAAAACTCCAATTATGACCATCAATTAATTTTAAAATTCTCTCTATGGGAATTCTCTGATAAGTGCACAAAAAGTTGACACTGGATTAAGGAGATCCTTCTTTGTGGTTATAGGCTATCCTTCAGAAGGACAAATTGTCCTGCTGTACCTTCTTCAAAGAGCCTAAGAGACAACAGGAAATAAAGGAAAGAAGATGGAGTGAGGAGACATGAGTTCTGGTCCCACTTCTGCCATTGGTTGACTCTGAACAAATCAGACAGTTCACTGAGCATCACTTTCCTCACCTGGAAAACAGGGTGTAGCAGAAATAGTGCTCTGGGTTCTTCCTGCACATACACAGGAGGAAGACTACAGTGCATATCCCTCTTGCATCTAGATGACACTGTGTGACTGAACTGTGGTCAATGGAACATGGGCCACTTTCAGCCATGGCCATAAAATGCCCCGTGTGTGATTTTCTACTTTCTACAAAGGACTCTAAAGATCTCTGAGATGGTGCAGAGTCTCACAATGAAAGGAGCCTGGATTCGTAAGTTCACTGTATGAAGATATGCCAACTGGGACATCCAGATCAGACTTTGTGTGGATGAGAATAAATCCTTATTCTATTTAAGCCACTGAGATTTTGAAATTGTTAGAGCAACTAGTCTATCCTGACAAAAATAGGTGTGTTGGCCTAGAGTTATCTTTAAGGATCTTTCTAACTTGAGAATTTATATTCTTCTGTAACTCTCCTACAGTCTTTTCTTTTGAAAAATATGAGTGAACAGTGTTTTGACTAGAGTTTCCATTGTCTTCCCTTAAATGAAATACATACAAAACACTGATCTTCCTGTAAGATTTAGGCATCAGACTTACCTCTGTTTTGTGGAACTGACCACAAATGCCTTTGGTATCTGCTATGTTCTGGATGCTTCTGTCCTCTCAAAATTCACATGTTGAAGCCCTAACCTCCAGTGTGATGGTATTTGGAGGTGGGCGCTTTGGGAGATAATTAGGTTTAGATGAGGTCATCGGTCATGAGGGTGGAGCCCCCATGTTGGGATTAGTGCTCTTATAAGAAGAGAAAGAGACATCAGATCTGCCTCTTTTTGTCATATGAGGACACAGCAAGAAGAAAGCCATCTGCAAGCCAGGAAGAGGCTTCCCATAGGACAACAAAACTGCCAGGACCATGATCTCAGACTTCTCAGCCTCCAGATTGTGAGAAATAAATGTGTTATTTAAGCCACCCATCTATGGCATTTTGTTATAGCAGCATGAGCCGACTAAAATCTATCTAGTATCTAATTCAAGGAGTGATTCTTTTTCAATTACAATATTGCTACAAAACAACTGAAAAGAATTCTCAGGGGGTTTTGGGTTTCATTTCTGCAAGGAAATTTCAAAAAAAATACGAGGCTGTGAAAATTCTATCAGGCCTGCAAAATTTGCATCAGGGCCAAACTCAAATACCAGCCCACTCCCCTAAGTTCTTCCCTTACTCCCTATATCATAAGAACCCTGGACTCTCAAGATGGGCATGGGATTATTTATGGGCCCACAGAGTCAGAGGGTCCCAAGAGCCAGAGAGATAAAACAACCTGGCATAAATGCTGTGCAATTTTCTGGAGCTCCAAAGGAGGTGCCACAGAATTGCAATGCTTCATTCCCCTACTAACTCCCTTCCTCTCTCCTTCCTTCCCTCCATTTCTTCCCACTTCCTCCCTTTGTTTCAGATCTTGATCCTCTAGGCCAGTGCTTATTTATGTGGTTGTACTTTATAGACCAAAAATGAAAATCATAATAAAGGAAAAGGGAAATGAGACTTGATAAGATGCAGCAATTGTATGCGTTTCTGACAGATGATGTTTGCAGTCCAGGATCATTAACTGTACACAGAAATAGCTGTGTTTTTCTAAATAAGTCATCCTCAATATGTGAGTCTGTGGCTGTTTAATTTATCATGATACTCTATTGTGGGGCACACCTGTGTGAGTACACACTTCTGGAGATCACTGTGCATAAATACAGCTAGCTGGATCCCAGTCTGTGCAGTCCTGGCAGTGGTCCAAAAAGGAAATTTTCATTGATCTTCCAGTTTAATTATATCTGTGGCGATATCTACTACCTTGTGAATCATCATGTGGGCTCGTTAGGCACCTGTTCTCTTTCCACTTGCAAGGAAAATGTTTCAATTAGAATAAAAATATGATTAAAGATCTTTCCTCTTCATTTCTTGCCCTAGGTAACTGGGAGGAAATTGACATGAATATGCAGCTAGTCAGGCGGAGAGCAGGTCAAATCACAGACGGGAACTTATTAGCTCTGTTTCATTTCTCCCAATGCTCTCCCTCCTTTCTAACCTACACACGCAAGTCAAGCATTCATTATACGGGTGTCATATATATATGTAAATACATATATTTTAACTCAAATGAAGGCTCCACAAATCATAATGAGTCAAACTGTTACATTATTTCTTTTGTCCTGAAAATTCTGATGCAGGGTGGCTCTCAAATCTGGTGCTTTAGAACATCAGATGTACCTGTGGATGGTCAAATTTCCTGGGGCATAAAGAGAAAGGGAAACCTATAAATATTTCATGTATTTATATTCTATAAATACAAACATTTCTGTATTAGGTAACTTTACTTAGTTTATTCTAGTTGATCTTCACACAAACACTGCAGGATGGGTGCTACTAGTTTCACTTCTTTGATAAGAAAATTGAGGCCAACCAATATTCACAGTAAGGTTGGTGTGGTTTCAATGTGTACCAACCCAGACATATAAACTTAAATGCCTGTTGTGGGCCTCTGAGGCTTCGTGGGTATTTGTTACGCAACAGAGGCAGGAGACAGATGCCATTAGTCCCACTCTCACATACTGGCTTCTTAGATGGAGAAAGTTGACAAAAGCCTGGAAACAGACAACCTATCAGCATACTTTATCCTCAGTAAGAAGTCTCTCTCAGTTCCTTCCAGTTTAGATAAGGTATAAATATAACTAAGTCAGTATGATGAGCAGCCTGCTATATATCAGCTGTTTTCCTGTCCTCTGAAGAGACATATCAAGACTATGGTGGGTGATAAGTTAGAGAGAGTTCTGGCAGCTAAGGCTTGGATGGTTAAGAATATATGAAATCAAGAATTTTACTCGGAGAGGACAATCAGCAATTCGAAGAGCAGTGAGCTCTGAGGGTGGGTGGACAAGTCTGCTCCTTCATCTTGCACTCTCCTATGACAACTAAAGGAGTGCTTGGATGGTACTCATCCACTTTGAGCATCAGTTTCTTCACTATTTCTGAGGATTACTACCTAATTCACCTGGATCTAGATGACTGTCTGTAATAACAAGTGCATGGTATATAACACAGGGTCTGACGCATATCAAGGGCTCAGACAATGTGCGTTCACCTTCTTTGGCCCTTATAGATACTGAATAAATATCCATTTTAGTGACAGGAATTGAAACCAGAAGCCAGGGTAGGGGCAGACTGGTGGTGGAACCAGGTGAAAATCAGAACCTGGTAACCCCTTGGTGATCACACACTGGGACCAGTCATTGCTCAGGAAGGAGGCAGGGGGTACCTTCCTTCATTTTCCACCTCCAGGGGCAGAGGATGCTTCTCTGCACCTTGACTTTGAATGTTAAAGGGCAGAAAACAGTTGGAGGCTTAAAAAGTACTTGCACAATTGGGCTTGCTCTCCTGTGCTCTACCGGTTCCGGAAGTAAAACACGCCCAGCTGAGCCTTCTGGTACGGGAGGACAGTGGGAGGCATGTACGGCAAAGTCATTTCAGTTGGGCTGTCCCAGCCAGGCCCAGGCAGAATCAGTCAACACAACCAACCTAGACGTAAGCTAAATAAGTGCTGGATATTACGTGCCCTGAGGTCTTGCAGTTTTCTGTTATGCAGAAAACAAATACAGGCAGTAAACAGATGTCATTAATTTCACTCTTTCCCATTGGTGGCCAAGATGGAGAAAGCTGATAATAGCCAGGAAACAGAGAAACAGCGCCAGCATACTTCAGCCTCAGAAAGAAGCCTCTTTGTTCCTTCAAGGTCAGATAAGAGCCCATCACTAACTATGGTAAAAATCATAGCACTGTATATCTGGAAGAACAACTAGCAATGATTATCTTCTAGAAATGAGAAATCTTAAAGTGATAGGACTGGTCCAATGACACCCAGGTTGGGGGTTTGTACTTCCTGGATTTTCAGAGGATGACTGCTGTTAAGAAAGTGAACAAACCTGGCAGAAATGGGAAGTGTTGGATGAGAGATCTCAGATGAAGAAAGATGAAGTTCGGCTTGGGCAAAACCACTGACAGAATGAGGTCCATGTCTCTGCTTCCTAGAATGTGCTCACTGCTGTTGTAGACTGAACAATCTATTGGGCTGGGAGGTGGTGGGGTAACATTTTAGGTTGTATGCTCTATCTGGAGCCCATTAGAGTGGCAGGTTTGCTCCTCATGACCTTCACATCGTGATTTTTCTCCTCCTCCTCCTGAGTTTCTCTTTATGCCTCTGGACTAGATGCCCTCTCCACCTCAGGAGAGGACACGTCTAAGCTGCTTTGCATCTACTGAGTCAGCAGCTGTTTCTGTGGTGTGATACCCCCCACTGCTGTCAGTGGCCTTCTGCCAGCAGTGGGCCTCAAAACCAAAGCCACCCCATATAACTAGGAGTCTGAATGTTCAGAAATGAGCTTGTTGTACATTCATTACCAGCATTTCCCATATCCCTTAACCGTGTACTGGAGCTGTGTATGTGCTAACTGGGAAAGGAACTTAAGTCACAGATAGCCTCACTGGGCTAAGAAGCTATCTATTCCAATTCTGTAGCTTCTTCAATGCCCTCTGTTGTAGGGTGCACCATAATTTAATCATCGATTTTCAGAGGTAGAGGGAAGCAACAGTCTATTATGTGTACAATTGGTGGTAAGATGCATACCAATTCCAATGCTGTTAAAGTGTGAAAAACTAATGCAACTCAGAACAGAAAATACACATTCACTAATGGATACAGATACTTCACCCCTGGCATTCCCCCTTTTTGTCTCAGTCATGGTAGTTTGACTCTTGTTCCA
The DNA here is from genome assembly GCF_036321535.1 of Camelus dromedarius. Taxonomy (NCBI): domain Eukaryota; kingdom Metazoa; phylum Chordata; class Mammalia; order Artiodactyla; family Camelidae; genus Camelus; species Camelus dromedarius. Next base: position 33,825,838 of record NC_087445.1, read on the forward strand.
TTATCTCAACTCAGGAGCTATGACATTTTACCCATCTTAACCAGGTCTCTTTTGTCCCTCCTTTTTCTAACACAAAAGGATCCTTTCCAAAGGAAGCCTTTTGTACTCCCATTTATATCTCAAGCCTGTGATTCTATCCACTTGTTCTTAGAAATGTACGTGCAATGCCATTTCTTCTCGGCAAAGGCAGCTGGCAGTATGTCATAGAAGTTAGAAATCTCATATGCCACCTCGAACAAGAGCTCTGGGTATGAGAATGGGACAGAGATTTCTTCTTAACTTCAGGGACATCAATTCCCTGGGGATCAGGAACTCACTGTTCATTGCAGTTAGAGCTCTTAGTTAACCACTCCTGGCTGACAAAAGAATAGAAATTTACTGAAAGGATTTTAGAGCACCCAGAGAATCACTAGAAGTCTGGAGAACCAAGTTCATAGTACAGGCAGGAAAAAGGGAGGCCAGGCAGTAGCCAGAATCAGAACCCACTTCAAATCACAGAACCGTCTGGGGAGGACCCTACAGCTGGAGTTGCCACTGAACACCCTGTGCCACTGCTGTGGCTTGCTGCCATCAGGGCAGGACATGGCCACTGGCACCAAAGCTGCTGGTGCCCCTGGATGCTGCTGCTGGAACCAACATCTAATGTTTCGTCTGCTTGGAACATTCTTCCTCCAGATATCACCTGGCTTGCTCCCCACCTGCTTTAGGCCTTTACTCAAGTGTCACCCTTTCAGTGAGGTCTTCAACAACCACACTCTTTAAAACTGTAGCTTCCACATCCATCCCTCCTCCAGCATATCCTATTCTATGATGCTTACTTTCATTTTTTAATATCCATTCTCAGTATCTGACGTACTGTATCATTCTCTCATTTACTTGCTTATTTTCTTTCCCCTACAGAATGTAAGCTCTGTGAGGGTGGGGATTTTTGTCTGCCTTATTCTCTGCTATATGTCTAGTATCTTGAAAAGTGCCTGGCATACAGTAAGCGTTCAATACATATTTGTTGAATGAATGAATGAATGAATGAATGAACGAACTGATTCTCAACTGCTCCTGCTTCTTTGGGTTACTAGTTCTCAATTCAAAGCCTGTGGTAGGAGTTGATTGGTTGAGTCAGGTCACATGCTTAGGCTCCAGCTACATGGAAGGCTGGAAAAAAATAGTGTTTTCCATAAGACATTTGTTTTTACTTCATTTCTTAACTGGGCTAATACCGGAATTTCCTACTCATTCTGTTTCAATTCTTTACCCTCCTCATCTTTTATAATGCTTGCAAAGAGGTGTCTCTGCAGCACAGATTGAATTATGACAAAATGAATTACATGCTCTCAAGATTTAAAACATCAGCCTCCATCCGTTCCTCACCTATAGGCTAAAGATCAAGGTATTTCTGATGGCATAAACTGACCCTCAACATCTGATTGCCACCTACCTCTCCTCTTGCTGTCTGGAAAACTCCCTCTTTCACATCCACCTGATGAGTACCTACTCTTTCTACAATACCCTACCCAGAGCCTGGTCCACTATGATTCACAACATCTGACCCCCCACCCCCGACCCTTCCCCATCGCCAGGAAACTGACCCTTGGCTCTCACTGTAGCTTTACAAAACCCGGAACAGTCCTTGTCTCCAGCTCAGTTTCTTTTTTCTTTCATTATTGGCAACATTCTCCAAGAGCCTTCTGTGGATGACATCCTGAGCCACATGCCAGTGGTTCAATGATGGCTGAGGCAGACTGGCCTCTGTCATAATGGGGCTCACACTGAGCAAACAACTATGTAAATGATTCATTAATAAGTGCCCTGAAAGTATCCACAGGGTCTAGAAACCTAGTTGGATAGATTAAATCTCAGCTGAGACCTGAACGGTGAATTGAGTTAGAGGTTTGGGAGTAGCTGCTGGGAAGGGAATGGGTGAGCAGAGAGGGAAAGAATGAGAAAAAGTTTCAGCCAGGGGCTATAAATGTCAGGTCTGAAATGCCTGAGTCAGGAAGACGTTTTACATACTCAGGAAGCCCAAACAAGGTTGAGAATTTTCACTGTTATCCTAAGAACAAAGGAAGCCATCTAAAGGTTTTAAGCTAGAGAGGCCTAAGATCTGAGGTGCATGTGAAATACATCACTCTGGTTGCAATGTTAAATGCAGGTGGAAAGAGGAGAGAGTGGAGATGGGAAAGCCATTGGGAGGTGACTACTGCAGCCTGGGGGACAAGTGACCGTGATGCAGATGGACCAGGTTAGCAGCAGTGAGGATGGAGACCGAAGACGAGTTTGGGAGATATTTAAAAACTCTGGTTAATGATAGGGCATGCGTGTGAAGCCGAGGGAAGTGTCCAGAAGGACTCACACATTTCTAACATAAATCTATGTCTTATTCCCCTGACTCTTTGCTGCTTAACAATGTGGTCCAGGGACAGACAGTTGGCAGCATGTTAATGCCAACTACCAAATGAGAATCTGCATTTAGACAATCACCTAAGGTGATTTATTAGGTACATTTAAGTTAGAAAAGCACCGTCCTAGTAGACTTTGCCTTTATAACATCAGTAGAGTTCATGTACATAGAACACAGAAAAAATGTGACAAATGAATGTGTGTATATGTGTAGGTGTGTGTATATGCATGCACACACACACACACACAAACATCGTTACATCCCATGCACACAAAATAAGCAATAGGCAAATATTCCTGAAGGCTGAAACACTATAAATTGCCATAGAAGAAAATTTGCAAGTGATAAATTTTCCTGTTTCGAAAAAATATGGTCCACAAGATCTACAGGGAAGCATTGTTTTTCTAAACAGTCATAACCAGAATAACATAGAAATAGCAAAAATAAAATATTAAATAAGGTGATTTTGTGGGTAGGAATATTTATATCTGACAGTTGTGAATCTGCCTATGGACCTATGCCCACATAAAGCTTCTGAGTTGGCCAATAAAGAAAACTGGATTCACTTTGCTGGTTCCTCCAGATTATTCCTGCTTTGCTGGATAAAGGACTGTTTGGGAGAAATGAAGGCAAGTACAGAAAGGTGGCCACGTGCAGTTTATTAACAGTAGCACGGTCTACTGACTGTCTTTTCCTGCCTTTTATTTTATTTTTTTACTGGAAAATAAGTTAACTAGCAGGTTAATTGAATGTTATCTGGTAAGCATGCACATGTCCACAAATATGTGTGTGTGTGTGTGTGTGTACAGAGAGAGAGAGAATGAGAGAGAAGAGGGGAGAGAGCCAGCAAATGAGTGCGCAAGAGCGTGCTGTATATTTTAAGCTGATCACACCTCAGGAGCTCTTGTGTTCTGGGGAAGGCAAGCTGGGGGCGAAGGACTGTTGAAACCACCCTCCCACCGGTTTCTGGGTCCTCCCTGGCCACCCTGGAACTCTGCCCACCCTAACTTGCTGAGATGTGTCTGTTATTTTTGACTGGGTGCGATTATATCAGCCCAGTGACTTGTCAGGTCCCAAAGAAATTAAAAAAGGAAAAGTCCAGATGGTGACATTTGTGGTGAAAAAGAAAAGTGTCTTTTTCAGTCAAGCTGCCTTCCAATTATTTAAATTTATACATATTTTATTTATTTATTTGCCATTTTCTCCTCTAAAAGGAGAAAGTTCTAGGCTGGGAAGGGGGTTGCCTCTTGCCCATGGCATCACTGCCCTTCACCTGCTCAGGCTGGAATGACAGGCTTAATGTAGAGTAAGAGGAAGGCGTGGACATTTGCCAGGAAGCAGCCCCTGGGCACGGGGGAATGGCTGTGTCCCGTTCTTCTTTGATCTAGGAGTGCTTCCAAGCCCTCCTCACAAAGGTTTAATTTTTTAATGGAATGAAATTCAGTGTGATGAATGCTTTGAGAATCTGAGGGGAAAAGGTATACCTCTTTGCTTCTTTATTGGGTTTGGTACCATGAGAAGCCCCATAAATGCTATGAGTAATATCAAGTAACACTTAATGAAAGCTTAAATGTTCCTAAGCACTGTTTTAAATGCTTTTCATGCATTATTTCATTCAATCCTCATAACACCCTGATGAGATGTGTATGCATTATCTTTGTTTTTTTCAGATAATAAAACAAGGAAACAAAGCTTCAAAAGCTTATGTAAACAGCTCGGGTCACATACTAGAAGGTGACAGAGTCAGAGTGAGAACCCAGTTTGATTTCACTGTAGCCACTGAACTTTACAGTACAACCAGTTCCACAGCCTATCAGATAGGACTGAAGAAGGAAAGCTGGGCATGCTGTGGGTACAGAGGGCGGAGGTCGTCATGGTGAGGATATTTGGGGAGATGGATTTGAAGGTATGTGTAGGCATTAACCAAATGAAGAAAGGATGTAGTAGCAGGAATTATGCATAAATAAAGACTCAAGGCCTGAATATTCTGTAATTTGGGAAGTACCTATGATTGGAGTATAGGATACACGTGAAAGATGAGTTCAGAGAGGCCAGAAGGCAATGCCATATTATGAAGGGCATTTATCTGCCAGCCTAGGGAGTTTATTCTTCCCTTAGAGTTGGGAAAAACAGTAAGGAAGTTATATGGTCAGCTGTCCATTTTGGAAAGTCACTCATAGCGGACAAACATGATGTTTCTCTCCTATATCCATCTCCCCCTACATCCTCCTGTCATAGCACCTACACGGAGGTGGAGACCACAGAGAATTAGGTGCCTGGGTATATCTGGTTCACAGAACTCTGTCCTTGGCCTGTCAGTCTTGAATCTTGGCCTTGACCTCAGTTATCCTGCCTGTTTGATGAACCTCATTCAAGAAAGAGAAAATAGCCTGGCAGCCTCCTGCTTTCTTGCCCCTCCCAGTGGAGGGTCTATGTATGCAGATAAATCATTAATAATCTGAGAGGTTGTGGCCAAGATAGGTAAGGAAGTCCTTCTCTTTGTTTCAAGACAACCTTGTCCACCTTGGCTTAACCTCTGCACCCATTCCATCTGCCTAGAGCCCCTGTGTAACTCTACTCCAGTGCAAACTTTCTGAGGCCAGATTTTGAGGTCAAATCCCTTCCCTTCAATGCAACCTCAACCTCTTTCATCCCACTCAGTTTATCAACCTCTACCCTCCTAACTCAGCCCAGACACAACCCCACCTCTGAAACATCTGTATGTCTATGGAGTCCAGGCTTTTCAGTTGACCAAGGCCCCAACAATCACTGGGAACAACACAAAAGGTGGTATTATAATAAAGGCTTCCTATTAACCCAGCTGTGAGCCTTATGTTGATAATTAAGATTTTTCAGATTACATGTAAAACAGGCTCATCTTACTTTAGTGATGACAATCATTAAGACTCATGGAACACTCTTCGTGCAGCATCCCCAATAGTACCCCCTGAACCAAAATACTGAATTATCATTCACTGATATTCAAGGATACAGCTTTGGAAAATAGAAACCCAGTTTTTCTGTATGGCAAAGTAAAAACCTCTTAATATGAAAAAATTCTAGATTATCTGTCCTAAAAGTAGTTACTGTTTCACCTTTGAGTATTTTCCCTAATCTCATTCTCTGCAGGTTCTAATTCTTAAGATATTTCAATTTCATATTAAATGCAGCCTTCTGATAGGACATGTTCTACGAGGGATTATCTTTTTTTAGACTGAAATATATATGACAAAATTTCATTAGTTTCAGATGTACAACACAGTAATTCAATTATTTTTATGGAATATAGTCCATGTAAAGTTATAAAATATTGATTATACATCCAATGGCATGCATTACATCCTTGTAACTTATTTTATTCCTAGTAGTTTGTATCTCTCAATCCCCTTTACTTATTTTGCCCCTCCCCTCATCCTTCTCCCCTCTAGTAATCACTGGTATGTTTACTGTATCTGTGAGTCTCATTTCTGTTTTGTTACATTTGTTCACTTGTTTTATATTTTAGATTCCACATACATGTGAAAACATACAGTATTTGTCTTTCTCTGATTTATTTCACTAAGCATAATACTCGCCAGGTCCATCTACATTGTCACACAAATGGCAAAACTTCATTATTTCTTTAATGACTAATATTCCATTGTGTGTGTGTATATATACATTCACACACACACCCACACACATATACACGTGTGTACATATACAAAGAGTATACCACTGCTTCTTTATCCATTCATCTGTTGATGGACACTTAGGTTTCTTCCATATCTTGGCTATTGTAAATAATGCTGCTATGAACATTGGGGTATGTATATCCTTTCAAATTAGTGCTTTTGGTTTTTTTGGGGGGTGATATCCAGGAGTAGACTTGATGCATTACCTAGTAGCTCCATTTTTAATTTTTTGAGGGACCTCCATACTGTTTTCCATAGTGGCTGTCTGATTACATTCCTAAATGCAGCACAAGAGGGTCCCCTTTCCTCCACATTCTTAACAACACTTGTTATTTGTTATCTTTTTCATGTTAGCCATTCTGATAGATATGAAGTGATAGCTCACTGTTTTGGTTTGCATTTCCTTGATGATTAGTGATGATGAGCATCTTTCCATGTGCTATTGGTCATCTGTATGTCTTACTTGGAAAAATGCCTATATTTTAATTTAATTGGGTTGTTTTTTGATATTGAGTTGCATGAGCTCTTTATATATTTTGGATGTTAACACCTTATAGGACATATCATTTGCTAATATCTTTTCCCATTCAGTAGGTTGACTTTCTATTCTGTTGATGTTTCCCTTTGCTGTGCAAAAGATTTCAAGTTTGATTAGGGACAATTTATTTATTTCAGTTTCCCTTGCCTGAAGAGACAGAGCCAAAAATTAATGCTAATATCAGTTTCAAAGAGCATACTGCCTGTGCTTTCTTCTAGGAGATACATGGTTTCAGGACTTACATTTAGGGCTTTAATACATTTGAGTTTATTTTTGTATATAGTGTGAGAAAATGTTCTAGTTTCATTCTTTTCTATGTAGTTATCCAATTTTCACAACATCACTTATTGAAAAGACTGTCTTTTCCCCAATGTATATTTTTGCTTCCTTTGTCATAGACTGACTATATGTGTATGGAGTTATTTCTGGGCTTTCTATTCTGTCCCACTGATTTGTGTGTCTGTTTTTGTGTCAATGCCATACTATTTTGATTACTGTAGCTTTGCAGTATAGTCTGAAGCCAGTGATACTGCCAGCATTTTTTTTTTCCTCAAGATGTTTTGGATGCCTTGGCTATTTGAGTTCTTTTGTGGTTCTGTATAAATTTTAGGGTTATTTGTTCTACTTCAGTGAAAAACATCATGAGTATTTTGATAGGGGTTGCATTAGATCTGTACACAGATTTATACGGTATGAACATTTTAACAATATTAATTCTTCCAATCCACCAACATGGGTTATATTTCCATTTATTTGTATCATCTTCAATTTCCTGCATTGATGTCTAATAGCTTTCAGAGTATAGGTCACCTCCTTCATTAAATTTATTTGTAGGTGTTTTATTCTTTTTGATGAGATTGTAAATGGAATTGTTTTTGATGTACCTTTCTGATAGTTCACTATTAGTGAATAGAAATGCAACAGATTTCTGTTTATTAATTTTGCATCCTGCAACTTTACTGAATTCATTTATTAGTTCAAATAGTGTTTTGGTGGAGACTTGATGGTTTTCTATATATAGCATCATGTCATCTGCAAACGGTGACAGTTCCACTTCTTCCCTTCCAATTCTGTTGCCTTTATTTCTGTTTCTTATATGATTACTGTGGCTAGGACTCCCAATACTATGCAAGGTTTCTGCTGAAAAAAATCTGCTGACAGTTTTACAGGGCTTCCCTTTGTATTTCACTCTTTGTTTTCTCCTGCTCTCTTAAAAAATCTTAACTCTTGTCATTTTAATTACATTATGTTTTAATGTGGGTCTCTTTGGGTTTACCCTACTGCACCTAGATATCTGTTTCCTTCTTCAGGTTAGGAATTTGTTTTTTCCGGCTACAATTTCATTAAATACATGCTCTCTCTCTTCTCCTTCTGTGACCCCTAAAATGCCAAAGTTAGTATGCTTGGCATTGTCCCAGAGGTCCCTTAAACTATTCTTACTAATTTTTTTTCTATTTCTTGTTCTGATTGGCTGTTATCCACTATTCTGTCTTCCAGATCACTTATGCATTCTTCTGTATCACCTAATCTGCTGTTAATTCCTTCTAGTTTTGTTTGTTTGTTTGTTTTGCTGTTAATTTTTTCTAATTTCTTTTATGTCAGTTATTATATTCTTCAACTCTGATTCCTTAATCTCAAAAATATCCAAAAGAGAAAAGGTCAATTTTCAATGTCTATCAGGACAGAGAGGGTAAAGCTGTCTTAGTTGGCTAACTACCATGTGAAAACATTCTGCCCTTATTGCCTTCCTTCTCTTCCTCTTGTTTTAGCTCTGACGGTGTCAGAACAATGATACTAAAAGAGGGAGAAGGGGGCTCATAAAGTACAAAAAAAGAGAAGAAGGAAGGATCATGCCACCCTTCCCTGTCTTGTGGGTTGCCAAAAACCCTAGCCTGGAAAGAGAAAATAATTGCTACTTCAATGAAATTTAATGTTTTAATATATGGAATTACACATCTCCCTAAAATTAATTCTAAAAATCCTACCATCATAGATTGAGGAAAGACTAGCAAGTACAAAATGGAGCCAGTAAATTTAGACTACTTTGTTTTTCCATACAAATAAAAGTTATAGTTACAGTTTAAAAGAAGTCTAAGGTTAGTGGAAGCTGGTTGGTTTGTTTTTAAAGGTGTGAAAGACTTGAGCAGTTCGCTTATGTATGGGGAAAAAAATCAGTAGAGAGGGAGATATCTCAGGCTTAAATGTAGAGATAATTGATAATAAAAGTCCTTAAAGAGGTTGGAAGGGAGGAAATCTTTAGGTGAAGAATTTAGTTTCAGAAATGAGGAAAAATACTGTCCTCTGAAACGTAGCTAAGGATACATTAAAAATAATGTAGTTAAGTCCAGAGTTTGATTATAAAAACTGAGGAAGTTATATAGCCAAGACAGGATTCTCATCTAGTTTTGTTGAAATATCAGTGCCAGCAATTAGGAAATGGGTCTGGCACTGTGGTACTTAAGAGAAGAATCAGGGCAGTTCATGGAGACATCTTGGGAAGCCTCTCTTTTTCAGCATTCCTTATTTATCTTTCCTATATCATATGTACTTGGTCCTCTGCTGACATCTTTCTCCATTCTTCTTATCGTTGCTATGAGACCAATTGTATCAGGATCCAAGAAAGTTTACTATGCAGAAAGTGTCCAGAGAAATACAACAGTGAAAACTAAGTTCTGTGGTATCATGCTCACTGAGAAGCTTGAGGTCCATCTTGCTTAACAGGTGCCATGGGGGAGAGCCAAGATCACAAAACACGAAAAGAGTGACCAAGTATATACAAAGGTTGAGAAGCTGCCCAGTTTATTTGTGACAGACTAATCTTTGCCTTTTCTATGTCACTCCAGGTTTTCAAGAGGCCACTTTACAGATAGTGCAGAAACAGGGAGACGAGTTGCTTGACTGCATCTAGCAAATCAAGTACTCATTTTTTCATCATGCACTTGTAGTTATCAATGTTAGGCCAATCATTCTTGACAAATAACATGGCTCCCCAATATCAACTAACTTACTCCAACCTATTCCTCCATGACCGAATGGAGTCACAGCTGATAACTTCCACAGAAGCGATACGGTAAAATGTACTGTTGAAATTAGGAAAGTCATATTCAGTATTTTTATTAGTCTTTCTTTCTCTCCCTTTGTCCATATTTTGTGTCTACTTTTTCAAGCTAGAGTGCTCACTCTGTAGGCACATGGGTTTAAGTTGTAGCTTCTCCATTTTCAAGTCATGAGAAACATTCATAAATAGATTTTACATGTTAAGACTTCTGGAGTTGATTTAAATTAGTCCAACCTTTTTTGAGCTCTTGCTATGTGAAAGACTCTGTGTTAGGTACTGAGAGACAACAGATGGAACTAGATGAGATGCCTGCTCTCCAGGAGTTCACACTGTCTCATTGGGGAGGCCAGTATAAATAGTTGTCACAGGTAGATAATAAGTGCTATACTAGAGGTAGAGTCCTCCCTCATAGATTCAATCTCGTCTTTTAAATTTTATATATTTGTTTTCCCTAAAGGAGGAGACATATTCAAAAGTCTTAGAATTCCATTTTTACAATCATAAACTTTGAAGATAAGAGGGGTAATTCTTACAATAATCTTGTTCTTTTGCATCACTAATATTCTCAAATGGAAGAGTCATACCCTTCATTACTTAAAAAAATTTTTTAGAGATGAAAATTTGAACAAAGCAGGAATTTAGCTTCTTTTGTTTCTTTTGGTAAATGAATGTGACAATTTAGTAGATTCCTGAATAGTTGAAGGACCACAGTCCCTATGATACCTTGCTTAGTGTCTGGTTTAAAAGCTGGTTTATGGTCACCAGATCACATTCTTTGCAAGAAAAGTTGCTGATATGTAGATCCCCCATGCAAATTGCTTTTCGCTGAGCTCCCAGTAAAATTCCCTCTACATTTTTTGACTGTTGTCATGTTACATTCCAAGTTCAATGAACTATGTCAAGCTGAGACATGTTTATTTAAATGGATTTTGTGGAAATGTAACACTAGCTTCCTAACACCTGTTTGCATTTCCATACAGACTCAATAGAAAGGAAGTGTTATTCTCATGCAGAACATGCAGAGTAATATCTCAAATTTTTTGCTTCTGGTTGAGGTAGGAGAGGCAAGTTGTCTGTATCTGATTTTTCATGTATTCATTTAATCATTCATTCACCCATCATGTATTGGATACTTGCATTACACCAAGCTCCGTGGGTAGTCACTGGTTATATAAGATAATCAATCACACCACAGGGGACAGAAGCACATGTTAGTGAAAGGCTTTCTTTCTCCCAAACCACCAGCTATCTTGTTCATTGCAGGATTCCAGCTATTCTTTTCCAAGTGACTTCTTTTGTACTAATCATTTATAGAGAAATTGTTGTATTCTTATCATTAAGAGTATGGACTCTGGAGCATACTCTGTATATTCAAAGTGCAATAATGTAAATTATTACTTGTGCCACCTTGGCAAAGTGGCTAAATTTTCTTATCTATAAAATGGGGACAATAATAACTGTACCTTCCTCGAAGGATTTTTGAGAAGACTACACCTGGCAGATAGCAATCAATGAAGGAACATAAGTTAGCTTTTATTTTTTTCTTGCCAAGCTGACATAGCTTTGTTTGTCTGTATTTTACATACTCTGTATTCTCTGGAGATGGTCAGAATGAGGCAGAATCCACTTTCCTTGCCTTCCTGAGCCTCATTTTGAGTGCTTCTAGAGAGATTCTAGGAAGAAACTTGAACTGGAAGTGAAAAGAGGGGAACCAGGGTAGTTGCAAGAAGTCCTAAATGGGACCTAGCAAGGCAAGCAGAATCACAGGACACAAAGGTTGGAATAGTCAAAATACTCCGTAAGATCCTCTAGCATAAAGTCCCCCCTTTTCAGATGATGAAACACAACTGGAGAGGATGAGACTTACTCACGGTACCTCAGATAATGAGTCATAGAGATGGGACTCCTAGTTCATTCCACAAATTGAAGATCCAGAGTCATATAAAGGTATGGTAGACACAAGGGACTAGAGAAAAGGATTAGAAGCTGATCTCTGTCCTTTTCTTAGTGCTAGTCTACTTGTTTTGTCTTTCTCTACTCTCCACTCTTCCTTCATCTGTAGCTCATGTAACACCTTTAAAGGTCCCCATTTGGACTCACATCAGTTTTAATCAATGTACAGCCATCCAGTTGATGTGACCCCTGGTTTACCTTTCTGAGTGAGAAACCCTGCTAGGAGCAGACAAACCACTTCGGCTAAAATATAAACATTGGATAGGAAAGAAAAGTAATTGTGCCTGAAAGTCTACTTATACATTTTATTTAATCCTTAAAAAACCCTACGAAGGAGGTGTTATTACTACTATCCAGAAGCTGTGGGGACCAAGGCATAGAAAAGTCAAGTGACCTGTCCAGTGTTCCATAGCCCATTAAATCAGAACTAGAATTGAAAAATAAATCTGATCCTGAGAAAATGTTCATGAGTTCTTGTTACATGAAAAAAATCAAAGCACCAAACAGAATAATCTCAACTTTAAATAATCACCTTATATGTAAAAGAATAGGGAAAAGTATCTACCAGGTATTTATCTGGAGGTAGAGAAAATACAAGTGATTTTTATCTTTCTCTTTTGTAAAAAAAATTTTCCTAAATTTTCTACAATGAAATACTTGCTTTTATGTATAAAGCATGTGTATACGTGTATAAAATGACACAACAAATGTTATCCTGAAAAAGAAATTAAATCTGTGAAAGTGGTACTGAACTAGGAGTTTAGTGGCAGGAATACAGCGTTAACTAGTACTAATTCTTCTTGGGGGGTCAGGGTGCCTTCATTTACAAATGGAGGAATGTAATGAAGCCCAAGAGCCCTTTTATCTTTCACTAAGTGTCAAAAATAAAAGACAAAAAGTTCTCATCTAAATTATAATTCAATACATGTGTCCTTAAATTTTATCTGCCCCACATTTATACTATATCTAGTCACTAAGCCTCATTAATCAACCTAAGTGGAAACATTTAAATTCAGTACAAATGACCTTGCTGTCATCTTGATTTCTCAACCCTAATTTTCATAGATGACTCTTCCTTGATTATAATAAAAAATAATTTAATGCAAAGGGAAAGGTTATGCTGATCTTTAACAATAACTATTAATGTAAAAAAATTTAAAAATCATTTATGAGCTGTTTCTATTTCTTCCAGATACCAGTCATGTGACCTCGACAAAGCAACGTAACCTCTCTAGGCTTTGATTACCTAATCAATAAAATCAGGAAGTTAGACTAGACTTGCACTGTCCAAATCAGCTACTGAAATGGAAATTAATTAAAATTCATTTCCTCAGTCATACTAGCCACATTTCAAGTGTCCAATATCCACATATAGCGAGTAGTTAGTGACTACTATATTGGAAAGCACAGATACACAACATTTCCATCATCATGGGACATATTGCTGAACAGTATAAGAATGATAGCTTAATTTATGGAGCATTTTACACGTGCACATGTAAATTTCATTTGATTCCCTTTATCATCCAAAGAAAAGCAGAAGTGGATAGTCCTATTTTACAGATGGTAACTAAAGCCCAGAGAGGCAAAAATGACTTCCCAAAATCCCACAGAGCTCAAACCAAGGACTTTCCATTTCATATATTTCCTGTATTTTCCACTCCATCATCCTGCCTTCTAAAACTAAATACTCCCAGCTGTTTAGAGAGGCCACGGATGCTCACTGACACTTATGAATTCTGAGAAATCCCAGGAAAGGTTGCCAAATTTGATCAAGTAGCAAACAATAGCTATCTTGTTTTTGCCTGGCACAGTAGTACAAACACCATGAGAGAGAAGGCCCCGCCTAAGATCCTTGTATCCCAGGAGTTTTCAATCTGATTGAGAGCATAAGTTTCATGAGTAAAAAAATAGTTTTTAATCTAGACTTGAACATGATATGCTACTAAATATCAAAAGAAACAGAAAATAAACAAAAGTGGATTCTTTTGGTGATCAGGTATCAAGACACTGGGAAGTTGGGCAGGGAACTGCTGTTTTTCAGTAATTATTATTTGCCTTTTTAAACTAAGTACATATACTGCTTTAAAGAAAAAGTAAATGGAAGAAGAAAATTACTGGGGCTTTTAAGAATTATGTTAGTCTTCCCCTCTGTAAATCAATTAATTACAGTTCTAAAACCATTTCTTTTGAATCAGTTATTTTCCAGTTTTTATTCTTTGATGTGATTGATTGTCCCTCGTGTATTTCTTAAGAAAATCTCAGTCTAAGTAAAATACTTCCCACCAGAACCTTCAAATATATGTACTTAGATATATGTATATTTTAATTTTTTATCTTTATCACATCTTTCTTGCTATTTATCACTAATATTTAATTTAGATGCATAAAGTCAGGGACTATACATTATACAGAGTAGGCACTTGAACATTATTCATTAGAAATATGTAAATGTGTATTCACACTAACAATGCACCTAGGCAATGAAGAGGTATTTTGTCAAGAAATATAGAGAATGAATGGAACCCAGAAAAAAAAATTGATGGAACCACGTAGGACAGCTTACAGTCTTATTGACAAAATAAGTTTCATAAATTAAAAATAGATAACCAAAAACAATTTTTAATTCAAACTTGAATATCATACAGTGGGAACCTATGGATATTTTGCCCTATCACATGCTTATATCTCCACCTGTAATTCTTTCTTTAGCCTAATCTCTGATTTTACAAATGATTAAGGACCTTGCTTCAGATCCCTCTTCCTTTAAGCCAAAGATTATTTTCCGTATATCAGGATATTTCACATTAGAATGTAAGTCAATATATTACTTTCATTGGGGGAAACAAAGAAGTAAATATCTGGCCCCTGATTTTAAGGGGCTTGCAATATAATTGCAGTGATAGGACATGAAAACATTAAACAATAGTACTAGAAGCACCAAATAAGCAGTGCAGCTGCTGTGTTCTCCAGTCTCACAAGATCTAAGCATTGTTTCTGTGTTTATGCTCACTCACATTCTCCTATTGTGATTCCTCTGTCATATCGCTATCAAGAAGAGACCTTCCCTTCATTGGCTGCATCCTCAAATTTCAATGTTTATTACCTGATCAACCAGTCTCCTCTTTCCTCACTTAAGAGTAAAGAAAGTTGAGATAAGATCAAGTTGCCTTTTCCCACTAAGAAGATAAGTACAAATGGCCCCAGTCCTTGAATAAACATGATATAATCCTTTTAAAAGCTGAATCTGACCTGTCTTTTAACAGATTTGAGATACTCTTTTCTTCAAGAATCTTCATCACAAATTATCCCTATCCTGTCACAGGACTGGGTGAAATGGAAAATCATGGTGTTCAAAATGCTTATTAAAAAAAAAAAGGAGGGGGGACAGAGCTCAAAATATGGAAGGCTAGCACTGGGATAACTACATTTGTAGAAGTTGGTCTGCCATGGCAATCTTAAGAAAAGAATTTTTCTTAATAACTGGCATTTTCAAATACCTTGGGTTCCAAATTATTGTTGAGCCTTAGAAACTCCATTTGCCTGATGTCAAGTCTCTGTGATTTAAGCCTCTAAACTCCCTGGAATCTAGAGCTAAGCAGTTGCTTTTCAATTCTTCTACCTGCCTATATGTCCTGGCACGTGTATATTAGTAATGATGAACCAACAGTGTTTCTGTACATCTCTGTAATCCTTCAGTGTAATGGGAAAACCAATCTGAGCTCTGTACTCTAAATCACATTCTGAATATTAACATTTACTTGGTCAATCTTGTTTCTTCCACCTTTTCCTTATGGAGAAAAGTAAGTCACCTAACTCAATTATAAATCATTGCATAGTGTAAATACTTTGGAGGTCTCTTGAACTAGCTGATATTGATTGATTCTACCAGAAGAGCAAGTAAGTTTTACAACAACAGTAACAAAACAACTGAATCCATCAGGGACTTGCTTAAAAATATTCTTCAAGATCAAATCTTTATAGATTTTACTAAGTGTGTAAACTCTCTTGCTCTCACACCACACTACCCAACAAAAGTTGGGGGTTTTTTTGTTTGTTTTTTTGTTTTTTTAGGGAGGGTTAGGCATCAGCACTAAAGAACTTTGTGAGAGCTGAAGGGTATGATTCTTAGATAATGGCTATATATTCTAATGCCGGAAAACACAGCCAGCCCTTTAAAAAGCACCCATCACTTGATCAAGAATGATTTTGTTTTGTTTTATATGATTTTAAACATGGGAAGACAACAAAATTCCAATTTTTAAAAGCTCAAGACATTGATCTAGGTGAAGGTCTTAAAGGTCTAAATTACTTTACTGACTTATGTGCTTATGGACTTGTTATAAAATATAGAACCAAACAACTAGTAGTCTCATAAAATCACAGAAGTAATCAAGTGTTATAGTTGGCAGGGCCACTGAGAGATCATCAGGTAAATTCTCTTTTTTAGACAAAAAAAAAAAGCATCTTTATAATTTAAAATGACACTGAACTAAAAAGGTGCTTGATAAATGTTAGTTGATATATGCCAATGAAAGGGATCCTTTAATTTTGCAGTAACAAAGTGTTCTATTAATTAGCAAAATTTCTCTCTTAGAAATTCTTTAATTCATTCATTCACACTTAGGGAAATTTTTAAGGCCCACCTATGTGCCTGGCATTGATACAGGTACTATTTAATTACTTGAGCTTGTATCACGCATAGGAGAAAATAAGCTTGTATTTTCTTTGAACTTAAAGTCTACTCTATTTAAGTGCTTTACCAAGAGGTGCTTAATTGATGATTATTAACTCTTTGTGTGTGTATGCAGACAGAAATACCTATGCCATCTTATTGAACAAAGGATATGAATCATCCTCAAACAAAAACTTGTACATTATTTTTTAACTGACAATCAAGATAAATGAGGATATAGGACATAAATCAAAAGCAGCAGGTGAAAGGAAAAGCCTGTAATTTATAAATATGTAGTTAAAAGCTCACATTTGATTGTGATTTCCTGGAAGTCTAGGTACAAAGTGAGGCATGGCTTATATTGATGGGCAGGGTGGGTATGTGGGGGAATGTGTCTATCTTTTAAGAGAAGCAAAGATTTTCTCAGCGTTTGAAGGCAAAATAACTTATGTAGAGGCATACGTGGTCAATGTTTTCCTCACAACCTTCCTACAGCAATGGAGGTGATAGGTTTCTCAAGAGTAGACTATTTCTTACAATGTATCTCAATGTCTCATTCAGCCTGGTAGAATGTCTGGCATATAGTAGGTGCTGGGAACATGAGTGAACAAGAGTAAAAAGAAAGCAAAAACACTGTTCAGTTTAGACAATTCTATCCTTGAGGATGGGCCACGATAAAGTGATTTAAGGATGAGATTCTCGAAATTATGAAAGATGAGCAGATGATTTTCCTTCTATTCCTTAAAATGTACCAAAATCATAGTAAAATGACATTTAAAATGTATCAAGGAAAACGAGTTAAGAGGCATCAGCATAAAAAAAAAAGAGAGAGAGAGACATCAGCGTAAAACTGATGGACGTTAAAAAGCAGATAGTTCTGAGTAGCTGAATTAGAAGATCAAGGAGAGCTGAAAACTACACCTGTAGTAATGGAGACCCAGAAGCCAGCAATTACACTGAAGAATCCAGGAAACCCCAGGAACTGGAAATACCAGGGATCTATGAGTGTGGAAATGTGATTGCGTTTGAAAATAGGAGGATTCATTTGAAGTCTATAATAAGAATCAGTTCCAGCCCAAATTCCTGTCTCCAATCTAGACAACTAGGGAGCTGCTCCTCAGGGCAACTCTGGAAGAAGACTCCAGGTTAAGCCTTTGAATGAGCTGGAACCCAGGGCATTCTCAATTTGTAAATGACATGCATAGGAAATGTAGGAGTAAGGCAAGAAGACAAAAAAGGAGTATTAAGCAAAACTTGGTACCACTAGCCCTCTTTCCTTCTTTACTCCTCATTACTTGACTCCTCAAAGCACTGGCAGCCAAGTAGGAAAATGGAGGATACATTTCTAGAGAAATGGACTGGAGCAAGAGATTCTTGTGGTCATTCAGTGGTCATCCAACAAAACAGGAAGGTTCCTGCCTGATAACTCTAAAATTAAGCTCGCCAGTCCCATGCCCATATACAGGAACAGAGCTTCCCATCAGGTATTTAGTGCCTTACTCTTAAATATGAATGGCTAGTCAAAGATCACTAGTCATTTGAAGGAAGCATCTGACATAAAAGAGGGAACACAAAACAGATAAATATAGCAGAAGAAACTTGAAGGAAACAATGAGAAAAATAAAGGTACAAAAAATGAAGTTACTACTTTTTGAGTGTTGAAAGAAGACAGAATCAGGAAGGTACAAAAAAGAAAAACACAACAAAAATTTAAAATATGATAGCAGAAATGAAAAAAATCCAATAGAATATTTTGAATATAAACTTAGGAAATCTCTCAGAAATCAGAAGAGAACAGTCAAAGAGACAGTGAATAGCAGAGAAAATATAAGAAAACAAGAGGATTAGTTTACTGTGTGAATGGTAAAATTTCCACAAAGTGAAGATAGAGAAAATGAAGAAAACAAATTTATTACAGAAATAATTCAAGAATTTTGTTTTCTAGAATTGAAGAACACGGGATTCCAGAATCAATGAGCATCACAATGGACACAACTACTTTTGTGTGTTGATTTTATATCATGCAACTTCACTGAATTCATTTATAAGGTCTAACAAAATTTTCTGGTGGAATCTTCAGGGTTTTTTACATATAAGATTATGTTATTTGTGAACAGTGATAATTTTACTTCTTTTTCCAATTTGGAAAACATTGTTTTCTTGCCTAATTGCTCTGCCTTGGCCAAGTACTATGTTAAGTAGAAGTGAAAAAAGCAGGTGTTCTATTCTTGTCCCAGATTTTAAAGGAAAAACTTGCAATCTTTCACCACTGAATTTAATGTTAGCTCTGGGTTTTTCATATATGGCCTTTATTATGTTGAGGTAATTTCCTTCTATTCCTAGTTTGTTCAGTGTTTTTAACATGACATTGTACTGAATTTTGTCAAATAGTTTTTCTGCATCAATTGAGATTATCAAGTGGGTTTTTCCTCATCATTATGTCAATGTGGTATGCTTAACTGATTTATTTTCATATGTTGAATCATTCTTGCATTCCAGTAATAAATCCCACTTGGTTTTGATATATATTCCCTTTAATGTGCTGTTGAGAATTTTTACATCAATATTCATCAGGGATATTGGTCTTTGATTTTCTTTTCTTGCAGTGTTTTTGTCTGGCTTTGGTGTTAGGGTAATGTTGCCTTTAAACTCTATAAAACATTTAAACTTAATGTAACATGGGCAGGATATACAGTGATTTTCACGTGAAGACGTTGACTCCCAGTAGACAACAATTTTTAAAACTCAGTAAAATTATAAATAAAGCTATCACCTGAAGTCACTGGTAAATGACCAGTGGCAGGCTGAGACTGGAGGGGAGTATATTCTTGATAGATTTCTGGTGCTTTGGGTGAGAACTGTGATTATGTGGCTTTGTTACATGATTGTATCCTAAACTCCAGTCCCAGGTCTGGTGACAGAAAATTGCAGCTTTGTCAGCTCAAGGTGGCAGACAATAGAATTCAGATTATCAGAGTAGCTGGCCATTTAAGGGAACAATTTTTGGAAGTGAGAGAGGATAAGAAAGAGGGTATCTAAAATCTGAGTATAAACTCTGTCCAAATCCCTGACTGACTGCTAAACTATACAAGCACACAGGAGACCCTGGCAAGGTTATCAAAAGGTGGACAGAAACTAGAAGATAGTCTACACTTGAAAGCCTGCACTCTATGGTTCCTGATGAGATTGGTGAATTTCCTATGCCTTTGGCTGAGTGCAACCTACCACATACAGTTTAACTGGCAAAAAGTGGAAGCCTTACTTACTTCATGTCAGAGGGAGGAACTTGGGGCTGAAGGAATAACTGAAAATTTATTGGGAACAATAGAGAGAATGAACCTCAAAACCTTAGTATAAATTTGCTCAAATTCCTGACTGACTACTACAATATGCAGGCACAGAGGAGATACCCAGAGGGCCATATTTAAAAAGCAGCAGCTGGAAGCTGAACAAAATGAAGTGTTGAGCAACCAGAAAAGTCAGGTTTTTTTTTTTTTTTCAGTTTCAGTCCAGACAGGATAATTGTATATTAGAGCAAAAGAAAAAAAATAAAATTCAGAAGAATCATACAGAATCCAGAGTCACTACAGCATAACGTCCAGTTTTTAACCAAAAATTGCTAGGAATGCAAAGAAACAGCAAAGAGTGATACACAGAAGGAAAAAAGTAATCAATAGAAACTTACATCAAGTGCACCCAGGCATTGTGTTTAGCAGAAAAGTCCTTGTAGTAAATGTTGTAAGTGTATACATATATAAATATATCAAAGGATGAAAAGAAAATATGCTCAAAGGATTCAGATAAGTATAGCATTAATGAGGGGGAAGATAAGAAATAGCAAGAGAGAAGTAGAAGTATAAAAAAGAACCAAGTAGAAATTCTAGAGCCAAAAAAATACAACTGAAATTAGCAATTTACTATGGTGAGTAAAATGTTAACCAACAGCAGACTTGTGATTTGTAAAAAGCATCAATGAATTTGAAGACACAGAAATAAAATGATCCAATCTGAAGAACAGAGGAGGTAAAAAACATTGAAGAACCATGAACAAGGCATGGGGAAGTAAAAAGCTGTCCAGCATGCATGTAATTAGAGTTCTGAATGGAGAGGAATGGAATATAAGGGCAGAAAATATTTGAAAAAAGGTCTGAAAATATAAAACCTACATATAAATGTTTATGGCAGTTTTATTTATAAATACTCAAAACTGGAAGCAAGCAAGATGACTTTCAAAGGGCAAATAGATATACAAACATACAACTGTACAATGGGATATCATTCAGCAACTTAAATATGACTTATCCATCCACAAAAAGATACGAAGGAGACTTATATGCACACTGTTAAGTAAAAGAGGACAGTCTGGAAAGGCTACATATTGTATGATTCCAACTACGTGACATTCTGGACATATAAAGACAATAATACGACCAGTGGTTGCTAGGGATTGGAGGGTAGGTGGAGGGATGAATAGGTGAAGCACAGGAGGTTTTTAGAGCAGTGAAACTATTTTATTGGACACTGTAATGATGAATACATGACATTACGCATTTTTCAAAACTCACAGAACTGTACAACTCAAAGAGCAAAACAATGTCAATTATGGACTTAACAATATATTAATATTGGTTCATTAATTATAATAAAACACACTAAGGCAAGATGCTAATAATATGGGAAATTGTATAAGAGAAGCTTGTATGGAATTCTCTTATTATGTGCTCAATTTTTCTATAAATCTAAAACTGCTCTAAAAAATAAAGTCGACTAACTTAAAAAGCTTCCCAAATTTGATAAAGAGGAATATAAATCATTTAATGATGTGAAATGTTCCTCAGCTGCCAAGTGCAATTGGTGAATATTGTGCTAATTTGTGATTACTTATGGACTATGAATTGGAAACAGAAAAATGGACATTAGAAATTCTCAGGAAATGAATCTTCTTTATTCAAGAATCTGAGGGGAAGGATTTGACAAGATAATTAATTCGTCCTCTCTTTCCTAAAAGCTTTTGCTGCTCAAATCAGTGCCATGCTATGAAGTAATATCTGTGTATTCATAGCATCATAGCCTACCAAATGTTGGGCTTTTAAATTTCAGGACACAGGGAAAGAAATGTAGAAAAGTGTTTCCCTAGGGTCACTAGTGGCAACATTTAGGGCAGTAGTTTGTGCTGTCTGAGTCCTGAGCAGCAGATCCTGAGTGATAGAGAGGTTTGGGTGTTTTACAATAGATTTTTTGTGTATCTTTGTGGCATGTAGGCCCTCTGTATAGTATGAGGCTCCTCTTGCTAGAGTTTAAAGAAAAAAACAAGGAATAATGGTGTAAACGTGTTATTTAGAAATAGCACACCAAATATCAAAATAAACAGGTAAAGAAAGAAAAAAGTCAATGCTTTAGCGATGAGATGTCAAGACACAGGAGAGTGGGTAGGGAATCGCTATGTATTGGTAATCATTACTTCACTTCAAAACTTGAGCACATTTACTGTTTTGATTAGAAGAGAAATTTTTAAAAAGAAGAAATTTTTGAGACTATACCTTTATGGCACTATACTTTGGCTTTGCCGTCTATGGGTTGAATAACCCCAGTTCTAAAGTCATTTCTTTTAAATAGGCCACGGTCCAATTTTATTCTTTAAGGTAATTCTCCCTGTTTATTCCTCTAAGAAAATCTCAGTCCAAATAAAACGATTCCTAACAGGACCCTTAAATGTATGTGATGTGGCATATACATCTGTTTTCTTAACTTTTATCTTTATCACACCTTTCCTGATGTTGACCACTCATGTCCTGTTAAGATCCATGAAGTCAGGGACCATACACAGCACACAACAGGCACTTGAAAAGTATATGCTAAGTGAGTAGGTAAATATGTAACTAAGCTGACAACAATCCAAGGCAGTAAGGAGGTATTTCTGTAAATAATGAAGAAAATTAATAAAGCCCATAAAAATAGGAGCACAAGATAATGGAGCTAGATAGAATTATATATTCTTGTAAAAGTTGGGGAACAGAATGGAGACTCAGAAGATCTACAGCACATTGTTTCTGTGCTCCATCATCCCCCATACCTGTCCACACAGCCTTAGAGAATATACATGAAGTAGATAGAATATACATGAAGTAGAGAGAATGCCAAAGCTAGCACTATTGGTATTATTGGCCAAATATTTCTTCATTGGTGGGAGGCTATCCTGTGCATTGTAGGATGTTTAGCAGAATCCTTAGCCTCTGCTGACGAGATGCCAGGAACTTCCTTCCTTCAGTTGCAACAACCAAAACGTATCCAGATGTTGCCAAATGTCCTCTGGGGATCAAAACCACAGACCCAGAGTGAAATAAATGTGCTACATTTACTCCACTGGCTTAAATGTAATAATGTGGAAAATACTCACAGTCAGTATATCACTATATCTATAGTATCTATCATGGTACCTATTATAGATATCATAGCAATTTGCAAATTACTTATTTATTTTAAAATTGTTCAACACAACGAAAAATTATCTTGTATATAAACTATCTAATCTACCTAAATTAAAAAAAAACCCCTATTAACTCACCACCCCATCCATTTTATTGAAGTAGGGGTAGAAGTTACTTTAGCAGCTAGAAGGGTGTCTGTGTTAGTCCATGAAATATGCATTCTCTCTCTCCCTCTCAGCTGCCTAGGTGGTCACTGTGGATTAGATGCAGTGTAAGTGGTATTGTCAGAGTCAAGTCCAGTGTCTATAGCCATAGACTTTCTACTGTAGTATTAGAATAGCAGTAGGACAGCTGGTACCCCTGGAGCAAGAGCATCTGTGTGCTCAGGGCTTTCAAAGTTAGTAAAGCCATACATGTTGCTCCTGTGTGTCATGAACACACATACTGGCTCCCTGACCTCTACCCATTTGGCTGTAGGTTTCCTGCATACACAAATCAGGCAATACTACTTTGCTGATATTAATAAGATATGATATCTTTCACTGTCAAAGTCGGGTCTTATGATAAGATGCTATAGCCAGAATGTAGGTTTGTGTCATCATTAATCAAAACAAACATCCTACATAAAGAAATGGAATAAACTATGAAGAATTTCTAATCCTCTAAAGTGTTAATTCCTTTACTTTTGCTTGTTGGGGCAAAGTTGTGAAAGACAAGTTGATAACTTAAAATTTTTAAAATTTATTGTGATCTCTGTGCTGCTGAGAAATGCATAATTTGGGGATTTAACACCTGATTAGCTATTAAATGGCTGTCAGGAGAAAATTTTGCAGTAATCGGTTTAGCTTTTAGCCCCTAATTATCACTTCACAGTGGATTTGGGGTGAGATAATTGAGAACTGCAACACTTACAGGATTCCAGTTGGGCACTTTTTTTAACACAATGAAGTGAATTATTTCTCTATGAGGATTGCATTTAACAGGTATTGGTAACAAGGAAGGAAATGCGATAGTGTATGGGATTTTGTAAAGTGATTTAAAGTAGTTGATTCATTCATTATGCAATTAAGTAGAGCTCAGTTGTGTATAACTTAGCTGGTGTCTAGGTCAAAGAATGCCTTTCAAAACTCCCTAAAATTAATTGGAAGGATTTCACTTTAATGGAGGGTTGGAGAGTTGGGGCTGCTGTCTGAACTATTTAATAGACTCTATCTTAGATATTGTGACCTTGGGATGGTTCCTTTCTTATTTCTTTGGTTTCATTTTCTGCCAAGTAAAATACCTATCATTCCATAACCCATGTGTATAAAAACTCTTAAACACTTAGCCCTGGCAGGTAACTCCTCACTTACTTCTAACATGGACTTTCCATCACAGTGAGGTTGTTGCATATGTCCAGCCCTCAAACACCCTATACTCACAACTGTTCACTCGTAGCACAAATACTCACATACACAAACACCCACAATCCCTCATGATATTAACAGTTGCATTCTTCTCTAGAACTATCCAAATCCTCTTTAATCTTTAACGTTCTCTTCAAACCAACCAATGGCACCTGAATGCCTTCTATATGACAACACATTAACTACAAAGATGAAGGGACACAATCTACCCTTATTGAAGCTTGTAGGGCACACAGGTAGTTATGTTACTCAGTAAGGGAAATGGAAGGACCAACTTCATATGCTTGCTTTTTTCCACTCCAACCAACTGTTTTGTCATTAATTCATTACTGATTCATTCAAGGACTGACTACCTGTTCAAGGAATGAGCTGGCTTCCCTCAGTCCCATTCCTTTTTTCTGCATTGCCATCTTTTTGCACCACAATGATATGACTTTTCATCCAAAGGCCATATTATTACACCTCGATCATAGAACACTGATTTGGAATAGGGTGGCAAATTGCCCAGTTACAGAAAATAAACCATAATGGGTGTAAATCAATAATCTAAGTTTCATTTCCCTCTGCAAGATATTTTTCTACCCTCACCCATAACCAAAAGTGAACAAGTGACCTAGTCTTTGTATTTGATGTATACAAAAAGCAAGCTTGGAGGCTTCAGAGTATGATTTTTCTTAAAATAGAAGGAGAATTCTTTCTTATCCATCTCATCTTTGAGCGCTCCAAAGTAAGTAGTATCTCAGGTTGCAACCAGGAGACAAAAAGCCCCTGGGTGAAAAGTCCTCACCTTGAGGCTGACAGAGGAGAAGCATGTAAAAGGTCTGGAAGAAGTTCCACTTTTGAATGGTTGGGATAGCTTGTGTCAGACCAATATTTCTACTGATAAAGCTAAATATGCCAGAGAAAATGCAGCAATCATCTGGCTAAAAGCACTGGATAGCTGCTGAGGCTTTAAGAACTGTATAGGCTGAAACTCTGGGGAGACAAAGACCTCGAGGAGGTAAGGTGAATTCTACAGCCATCTTTACTCTGTAAGCATTTAGTGATAGTGGGCTTGGCCAAGAGGTTTACCTTCTGGGGTCTGTACCAACTGCTGCTAAGGAATAGAGAAACTGGCTGAGGTTTTGGCTAAGACTTGGAAAGGATTAGCAAGTAGCTAGCTTCCCCTTAAGGACATTGGCTGAATTCTAGGGCTGAGCCGGAGGGAAGGCTGGAAACCTAAGCAGAAGCCCTTTGGGAAGTAGAGCAGAGCATTCAAGAGTTTCATGACACAAATACTGCAATTCAGTGCCCACCAAAAGGAAGGATCTTGAAGAATACACTGGGCTCTTAGCTGAAAATCTGGGAGAGCCAGTGTGAGCTAGAGATAGACTGGGCCTTACTATGGATACCAACCTTGATTGGGTCCTGTTCCTGAAAAGACCGAGGCAGGGGATCAGTTACTGCCCTTTGTGCCTGGCAGTGGGAAGAGTAAATCCTTTCAAGAGGAAGGTATACCATCTGGGACTTAAAAAAATACATATATACGTATATGTATATATTTTAATACACAATGCTTGGCATTCAATCTGTGATTACCTCGCCTGATAAAAGATAGAACCACATGACGGAAACCAGGAGGAAAACACACATGTGTGCGTGCATGAACACACTTACAACCATACATAATTTAGGCATTACCGTTAGCTGAAAAGAACCTCACTATAATTATGGTTAATATATTCAATATACAACATGAAAAGATGCAAAAGGTAGATAAGAGGCTCGCAACATCACCATATAACAGAGTCTAAAAAAAGAAACAAATGGCAATTTCTGAACTAAATATACTAAGTCTGAAATTAAGAATTCATTGTATAGGTTAGAGGAGACATAGCAAAGCATAAAAGAAGACAGAATTAGTGACCCAAAAGACAGGTCAACAGAAGTATAAACCTGAACCACACATAGGTATATAATAGAAAGAAAGAAAGAGAAATACCATAAAAGCAGTCAGGAAACAAGATACATTACCTTCAATAAAGCAACAAAAGTTAAAGATGACATCGCAACTGAAACAACGAAAGCCAGGAAACAGGGCAATGACTTCTCTAAAATGCTGAATGAAAGTACAGACAATCTAGAATTCTAGGCTTCAAAACTCAAAGTGAAACAAGGACACTTTAAGACAAACATAAACTAAGATAATTCATCACCGGCAAATCTGCTCTAAAAAGAAATAGTAAAATGAATTTTGTAGGGAGAAGGAAAATGATCCCAGAAAGAAATGGGAATGGTAGGAAGGAATGAAGAACAGAAAAGATACAATGCAGGTAAATATAAATAAATACTAAAACCCTTAATAGTTCATGGGGTTTAAAATATATGTAGAATTAAAATATATGAAAATAGTAACACAAAAGGCAGAGGGGCCAATCATAAAGTTAAATAACAAAAGGCAGAAGAGGTAATAATTTGTTTTGGATTATGACTGGTTGATAATAAATATTATAACCTCTAATGTAACCACTAAAACAACTGTAAAGAATGTACAACCCATTAGATACGGGCAATTTGAATATAATATTTGATTATTGTTAAAGAATCCAGGAAAGAGGAACAGGAACATAAAACAGACAGATCAAAGAGAAAAAATTATAGTAAAATGGAAAATAAATTTTAAATATATCAGTAATTACATCACATTTAAATTCACTAAATACTCCAAGTAAAAGATTAATATGCCAGCTGGATGTAATACCAAAACCCAGTTCTGTGCTGCAAAAAAACAGTTACCATGCCTTAAATATAAACACACAGGAAGATTTAAAATAAAAAAATATACAACGTAAACTCAAGTTAAAAAAAATTTAAAAAGGCCAGTGTAACTACTAAAATCAGAGCAGTTATTCTCTAAGGCAAGGATATATAACTAGATATACATCAATGACAAAAACAAGTTGAGAGAGGAATTTCATAATAATACAGAAGTCAATGCACCAGGTAGACAGGCCCCTAAACATAGCTTCAAACATAAAGTGCTTTGGAATATGACAGTAACATTAATTCAAAATAAAAAAACAAAACAAAAAACAAAACACACCTTACCTTCCAAAACCAGCTCACACCAGGTTTCATCAGGGCTGAAATTTCAAGGCTTAAATCACTGTTAGGCTGATGTCTGTCACCTGCAGCTGAAAGCATTTCTACCATTTGCCTGGTCTCCAGGCTAGAAATCAGGAATCATCATTATTGAGGCAAATGTTCGCAGGTGAATCAAAGATGTCTGTAAAATGATGCTGATCAGAATCTGCTGAAGTGGAAAGCGACCTTGCAGACCACGTGCAATCTGTTCACCTTGCCAAGGAAGAAACAGATACCCATGAGGGGCGAATGACTCGGCTAATGTCGCAACCTGGGGTGGTAGCAGAATGAGGAGTCGTCCTTGGGTCCTGAGTTCCAGTCCACGCTGCCAACTACCATTTCAGTTGCTGGGAAGCCTCTCCAATCTGTTTTTTGTTTTTTTTGTTTTTTGAATTCTCTCTCTTTCCTTTAATTGAAGTATAGTTGATTTACAATGTATTATCCGGTCTGTTTTAATTCTGTTACTACAGTGTAACTTAGCTTTATCTTCCACGTGGCATTCATCCCCGCATCAAGCCAAAATGCTTTACAGGGGAAGAGTGCACTTTCACAGTTAAGTAGCAGAAGAGAGAAATTAAATACTGTAGATGTGAACGGAAAAACATTACACCAAACTCCGTCTGGAAGGACGGTTTGAGACTCGTTACCCACAGACACACACGTACCCCAAAGCTCTGCGCACCACACCACTTGCATTGCTTTCAGGCAGGATCACTTTGTCTCTGCTAACAGAGCCAGAACCGGGAACAGTGCGGTAGCGTGCCCTGTCTAGGGCAAAAACCCCTCCTTTACCACGCACCGAGGGATGCGGCTGACTGAAATCACGCGGGCAACACCTCACGGCCGCGCGGCTCCTTCGTCACAGCTCATACAGCCTGTGTCGAAATTGCGTTTCTTGTTCTGCTGTTTCCCATACAAACGTGGGCAAGAGGAAATCAGGCCACCGCACCCCCAGCGCCCCCCGCTGCGGGCATATGAGTCTCCAGACACGCTCCGTTTGTCTGCGCGGCTGCTGCTGCCAAATCCCCAGATGAGGGATTGTTTAAACAACTTGGTGACTTTCAGATGAAGGATACCAGCCACAGAAGTTTCAAGTGCTTCTCTGCAGCTCGGGGTGCCGGTGAAATACCAATTTCTGCTTTTTCTGAGAACAATTACTTGTGTTATTTCCCCCCAGACGGACCTTCAGGCGCGCCGCTCCTCCCGGCGAGGCTTCCCCGCGCGGCGCCCGTGCCGTCGATCACGCGCGCTGCCGCCGCGCCCAGGTGCATGCTGGGGCGTCCGCGCCGCCGGCGTCGCTGATTTGTGGCAGGAAACGCGCTTCCCAGTTCCCAGAGGCGGACACCCTGAAGATGGATACGATGTATTAATTCTGTGTTTTTACAGATTTATGCTCTGCAGACGCAACTACATTTTTCCAAGAGAAGAAAGCAAGGACTGACTTCAGCTTTGGTACCTCAGGAAGGGCACGACGGGACTAGTGGGTCTTCCTGTCTCTTAAAGGAGGCAGCAGGGATTCCTGAAATGAAAATGAAGAGCCTGCTGTTTGACCTGGAGTTTGTAAGACCCCACTTTTAAAACTTCACGTGGCTGATGTGGAAAAGCAACATCGAAAGCGCCTATGGTAGTGTTCGGCGAATAAAAATAACTCAGTAAAAAATAGTCCCTTCCTTCTCTCTACATTTGCCCTTTCACCTCCGTCACCAAATATCAGATTTTTGTTACTGACGGTTTGGTAATAATGGTGAAATATAAAGATGGGTTTCCAATATTCAAAATAGCTTTTAAAAAATCTTGTATCTCTTTTTTTCTATATTTATTTATTTATTTTTTAAAGTGACCGTTTTCTTTTTATTTATTCATTTATATTTGGAAGGGTAATTAGGCTTATTTATTTGTTTTTAATGGAGGTGCTGGGGATTGAACCCAAGACCTTGTGGATGCTAAGCAGGCACTTTATCACTGAACTGTACCCCTACCTCCCCCCCCCCCAATCTGGTATCTTTGAGCAGCTTATTATGAAAAGCCTAATCCCCATGAGTCAATCTAAGAAACTAGGCAGTTTTGTAGCAGAAACTTATCAGGAGAAATTTGTTTGTTTTTACCAAATATTTCCTGACGTTTAATAATTTTGAAAGTGAGCAATGATAATACTTCCTAGTGTATGTAAACCGGTTTACAAAGCCTTTTCTTATCCATTATCCCTTTTGATCCCTTTAACAATCATGGGAAAGAGTCAGTGGAGGGACTGTCACTCCCATTTAATATATGAGAAACCTAAATGGCAAAGACAATGTGGCAAGGGGGAATAAGTTAGCAATAAATCTGGGAGGTGAGATGAGGGATAGTGGGGAAAGTAAGGGCAATAATACTTTCCCTGGTGAATGCTGGGTGTGCTTCCCAGACCCCACCCTTCACTCAAAGATTAGTCGCCCTGCCTGTGAAAAGTGGTGTCAGCAGAAAGCCTCTGGCCATCAGCCCTTCAAGGTTTGCTTCAGCTACAAAGCCTCCTCACTCCAAATCGTGCCCCTTGCTGGGGCAGCAACCCACATTCAATAACTGATGATATGGTTGTAAGAGCCTAGCCCTTCAGTCAAATTTGATGTAGCTCTAGTGAGTCATTTTAACTCCAGAATGTCATAGCTTTGGTGACTTTGCAGCTTGACTCATCTCTCTACCTAATCATGTTCCCTCTCCTCTTCCACAGGTATGAGCCAAGGGCACACCTGATAAATGCCTTGTATGTTTAAGTTTGTCTCAGAGCTGCTTCTTAGAGAACCCAATGTGGGTCCACTGGTACCAGAACTGACTGGAGAAAAAAGGTGGCAAGATGGGGTTTTGGAGATTGATTACACACTCACTGCCTGGCTGTCAGTGAAGCCCCAATCACTATTAGTGAAATATTGAGTCTTTGGCACAAGGCAACTGTCCATTGTTAAATGGACACTTGGAGGTGAGCTGGGATGGTACATAGGTATACAGGTAGAAAGGAGTGTGTTAATTGGTACTCTATTTCAAGCTCTTGAAAACCATGTGGGAAAAGAAACTATAAGTACAATAGATTCCAATGGTTAATGCTAAGCTTGAATGACAGTCTAGAAAAAGATAATGAAAGTCTGAGAGCAATTAACAGGCAACTGAAAGTCAAACATGAAAATGAGAGGGCTCCTTGGTGGCATACGAAGACAATTTATCTCCTGCAGTGAAAGAGCAGAGGAAGCTTAGGATGAGGATCAGAACTTCATCATAAGAGTAGTCAACTGTCACAGTCTGTTTGGGCTGCTTTAACAAACATGCCATAGACTGGGTGGCTTATCAACAACAAACATTTATTTCTCGTATTCTGGAATCAGAGAAGTCCAAGATCCAGGCACAAGCATACGTTGTGTCTGGTGAGGCCCACTCCCTGGTTTACAGACAGCCGTCTTTCTCCTGTGTCCTTACATGGTGGAAGGAGTATGGGAGCTCCTTGGAGCCCGTTTTACAAGGGCACTAATCCCATTCATGAGGGCTACATCCTCATAACCTAATCACTTCTGAAAGACTTCACCTCCAAATACCGTCCCACTGGAGATTGGGTTTCAAAATATGAATTTTGAGGACGACATAAACAGTCTATCTATACTACCCAGCACCAAAGGAGGTTAAATTCAGAGCCAAGGCAGTTCTGCTATTTCAAGTTCAGGGCCCTGGGTAAATCCGGGACCCTGACAAATAAGATGGAAACATCTGGGTTGGTATCCTGAAAATCTTGACTCCTTAGGCTTCCCTGAACTTCCTGAGTCTGAATAAGCAGACTACTACTCCCTAGTGACAGCTAGCACTGCCTCTGTGCCTGAAGGCCACGGAGAGGCCTCTCTCCGGCAAGGTGGCGTGATTTCAGCTACATAATACAGGTTTTTGGAAGTATAATCACCTTGTTATTCATTAGATTCTCAGAGCTTATTCATCTCAGAACTGAAAGTTTCTGTCTCCAGCCTCTTCCTACTATTTCCCCCACCCCCCAGTCCCAGGCAACCACCACCCTACTCTCTATGAATTCAACTTTGTTTTATTTTAGATTCTACATATAAGTGATACCATACAGTATTTGGCTTTCTATGTCTGACTTATTTCACTTTGCCTGATGCTCTCCGGCTTCATCCGTGTTGTTGCAAATGACATGATTTCCTTATTTTTTAGGCTGAATAAATAAATACATATATATATACACATATTAAGTAATACATATATTATTATGTGGAATAAACACACATATATATGCATATATATATATATATATATATATATATACATACATATACATATACATATACTCATTTTCTTTATCCATTCATCTATCAGCGGACACAGTTTGTTTCCACACCTTGGCTATTGTGAATATTGCTGCAATGAACATAAGAGTACAGGTATCTCTTAAAGATGATGATTTCACTTCCTTTGTATATATATCCAAGTGGATATATAGCCATAGTAAGATTACTGGATCATATGGTAGTTCTCTTAAAATTTCATAAGGAATCTCCATACTGTTTTCCATAATGACTGTACCATTTTACATGCCCTCTGACAGGGTACAACATTTATCTTTTCTCCAAATCCTCATCAGTTTTTGTTACCTTTTGTCTTCTTGGTAACAGACTTCCCATCAGGTGTAGCATCTCACTGTGGTTTTGATTTGCATTCCCCTGACAGTTAATGAGGTTGACCACCATTTCATGTACCTTTGGGCCATCTGTATCTCCTTGGAAAATGTCTATTCAGGTTCCTTGCCCTTTTTAAATTGTTTTGTGTGTGTGTGTGTGTTTTGTTTTTAGTTTGAGTTCCTTATGGAAAAGTCATAATAAACTTTTTTAAAGACTGCATACTCAGGGGATGCTGGAAATTAGCACCATCCACAAGATCTAAAGGGTGTAGGAATGTTGGTACCTGTTATATACTCTTAATTTACCAGTCTGGTCTCTGAAAAAAATAAGTGCATTCTAAAGGATGGCAAGAGATTTCTGTAAATGCAACTAAATAGATCTTCATTTGCAGGTGCTAAACCAGACGTGATATTTTTGCTAGGGGCAGATTAATACGGCCCTAGGTACATGGTATACAGCCACTGATTTCACAAGTGCATTCTTTTCTTCCTTCATTAAATAAGGAACCAGTAACCATTTGAATTCCTATGGAATGAACATCAATATACATTTATAGTTTTGCCTCAGGGCTATGTTAACTTTTCCTGTCCTCTGTCATAGTATAGTTTGAAAAGATCTTAACCATTTGGATATGCCACAGAATATTACATTAATCCATACTTTGATAACATCATG
Organism: Camelus dromedarius; assembly: GCF_036321535.1. NCBI lineage: Eukaryota > Metazoa > Chordata > Mammalia > Artiodactyla > Camelidae > Camelus > Camelus dromedarius. The sequence continues at coordinate 33,858,412 of NC_087445.1, forward strand.
TTTATTGGTCTAGGTGAACAAGAAGCAGCTAGCACAGTGGAGGCCTTGGTAAGACACACGTACTTTGGCATTTAGTTACATCTTACAAAGATCAAGAGGCCTGCCATATTAGTAAAATTTTGAGAGGTCCAGTGCTTAGGGGCATGCTGGGACATCCCATCTAAAGTAAAAGTCAAATTATTGCATCATTTTTCTCCTACTACAAAGAATGAAGCACAGTGCTGGTTAGATCTCTTCATGTTTTGAAGGCAGCAGATTCTATACCTGGGGATGTTGCTTCAGCCCATATAAAGAAGGCTGATAGTTTTTAGAGAGCCCAAAGTAGGAAAGGGCCATGCACAGCAGGTTCAGGATGCAGTGCAAACATCCTGAAAATGTTATGGTACTAGAGAAACCACTTCTAGGAGAAGATAGCTTATAGAGTTTATGGCAAAGTCCCAATGGGAGATTAACAATATAGATGCCTGCGATTCTGGAGCAAGGCCATTTGCATTGGAGGATCATATGTTTTTTGAAAAGCAACATTTGACATGCAATTGATTTCTGATAGATACAGAGCATTTGACCATGGGATATCAAGTGACCACACATCTGGAATAACCTATCATGAACTGAGTTTTGTCTAATTCACCAACTCATAAGATCAAGCAGGCCCAGTAGCATATATGTTGTAAGACTGATGTGGTACATCTAGAATAAATCACAAGCAGAGCCAAAGGGGAAAAGCAAGCCAGCTGGATGGATCCCAGGCTCCAATATCATTGACTACTGTTGCACCAGCACTCCTCTATCAGATCACACCCAGAGTTGCATGAGGTAGTTAGGATAGGTTTCTTATGACCAACTGAGGAGAATAGGTTTCTTATGACTGAGGAGAAAAGAACCTATATAATACAGATGAATGGGCTGGATCATTCTCTATGTCAAAGCTGAAAATGTATGGATATACAGCATCCTCACTCAGGGGTGGCCTTGAAAAAGAATTATAAGAGAAAATATTCCTAATGGGCAGAGGTTTCTGGAAATGCACTTGATCATCTACTCTTCTCTGGCCTGAGAAGAGCCCCAGGACCAGGTGTTTAGACCCTTTGTACTTAAGTGTCTGGGACACCATACCAAGTAAGCAACAAAAATCAGCTGAGAAGCTGGCTGAGTTGAGAGAAATATGAAATAGTGAAGGAAGGAGAGGAAGAATGTGGGAAAGATAAATGGCCTGAGATCTGAACATACACAGACTCACAGAGAGTGGTGAATGACTTGGGTGGCTGATCATGGACTTGGAAGGAGAAAGATTGGAAGACCACCACCAAGGTATCTGGGGGGCAGGGGGTGGTGGCGGCAGAAAGCACATGTGCATGGGAGGGGATTCGGTGTGTGAAAATCTTTGTATTGCATGTTAATGCCCACCAAAGAGTCTCCATAGCAGTAGAGCGAGCAGACACCAATTAGACAAAATGACTTGGTCAGCTGATGTCAGCCAGCCTCTGTTTTTGGCCACCCTAGTTTTAGCCTGATGGACGGTTGAGCAAAGTGGCACCGTCACAGGGATGGAGATGGCTCATGTTCCAAAAGCACAGACTCCCACTTACAAAAGGTGACCTAGAAACAGTTGCCACTGAATGTCCAATCTATCAGCAACAGAGACCAATGCTGAGTTCCCTATATGGTATTACTCCCTCAGGAAACCACTTGGCCACTTGGTGGCAAGTTGACTGCACTAAACCTTTTCAGAAAATGGCACATATTCATTTTGAGAAAAACAGACAGATTTTTCAGGTATGAGTTTGCCTTTCTTGCTCATGGGAACTCAGCAAAAGCACTATCCAAAGCCTTATAGATTGTTTGATTCACCACCATAGAGTTTTACATATCTTAGAATTAGACTATGGGACCCTATAAAGCAGAGGCAGTGAGAAAGTATAGACCTTGAAATCCACTGGTCATACAATGTATCTCACCATCCGGACACTGCTGGCATGATAGTGTGTTGGAACGTCTTGCAGAAGGCATGGCTGAACTACCAATTCAGAAACAATACTTTATTATAAGGATGGTGGGCCAACCTCTAGGACACAGTATCAACCTTGAACCAATGATCTGTGTAAGGGGCTCTGTCTCCAACAGTCAGAACACATGAGCCTGTGAATCAACGTGTAGAAGTAGATGTGGTCCAACTTTCACTCTCAATGGCCTAATTCGGAAATTTATGCTTTCCATCCTCACAGCTTTGACATCTGAGGGTTTAGTGGTCCTGGACACCCAAGGAGGAGCATTTCAGCCAAGGAACACAGAGTAATTGAATTGCAAGTTAAGATTGTTACCTACTAATGTCTTGGATTCTTGTGTTTTAAGGACCAGCAGGTAAGAAGAGGAGATGCCGCCTTTGTGTTTGACACTCAGGAGACCAATTTGGATGTTTCTTGGTATTCCATTACCTGATGATGAATGTTAAAAGACAAATAAAGTAAGTCTGACCTGAGAAAGGCACCAGAATCAGGTGTTTAAATCCATCAGGCTTAAGGATCTGGGTCACTATACCAGGTCAGCAACCAAGACAAGCAGAAATACTAGCAGAGGTGAGGGGAATCTGAAATGAATAATCGAAGAGGGTGCAGAAGAGTATCTGTTATGGCCCTGAGACCAGCTGCAGCAGCCGGGACTATATTTTGTCCCTCTTTCACCACCCCCACCCCCAACCCAGCAAGGAAAAAATGCTCACTGGAATCTCGGAAGTGCTAATTCCAGAATGTATATGAAGAAGTGGATCCAAACAAGGCGGACTGAGGTGGACAGTGTGTTGTGCCACAAAGATTCCCTCTTTAAGGAAAGAATTTTCACCTTAGCTACTAGGGATTCTATCAGCAGACAGCCTTCACCTGTCACACATCAGCTGCAGAGCGCCACCAAGCCTAGGCTCATGTTGCTTCCTGAGGCAACTGCCATTTAATGACTAATTGATATTAAGCTATAAAGGCCAGGCCATTTCAGACAAGATGAGATCCTGCTGACAGGCCACATTAGCTCTAGGTCTTCTCATGGGTGTGGCTGAGGCTATTACTGGGCCTGAAAAGCAAAAAACCACTTGTCCAATATTGTTCCCTTCTCCCCTGTTCCAAAGGTATCATCCCAAGGGTACTCTCCCATAAACATCCTGCATGTTAAAGTCTGTCTTAGAGTCTGCTTTTTGGAGAACCCAACTGGTTCTTCAGAACGCTTTCATCTACATTATCTTCTCTGCTCTTCGCAGTAGCCCTGTGAGATAGACAAGGAAGGTGTTATTTTATAGGTAGAGAAGAGGCCCAGAGAGGTTAAGTGGATTTTCCAAAGTCTAACAGTTAGCTTATCAGTGAAAGATCCATCAGTGGCACCCTGGACAGTTGCCTGTCTCCTTTTCTTATACCACCATATGCCTTTTCCATGAGGAGGGGAGCCAGGCTGAGTTGCAATGTCATCCTGCTGTGACAATGACATGCCTCCATCTTAAGACTCATTCTGTCAAAGGTGCTCCAGGAGATGTCATCACAGCCCCGTCAAGGCAGTTTATAACCAGCAGAGAGGAATGTTTTAATGATGTTGTTATGATATATTGTCACTGTAAAGGCTTATTAAAAAGTAGACCATGCTAATAAAATGCAAAGGTTGTCACTTACAATGAAAGGCCTGGTGATTTAGAAGTAGTGCCCAACTTCTGGATCATCTTTTAGACAATGGGATAAATCAAAACAAGCAAGGTGTCGTGTGTTAGGAATTGCATTGCTAACTCTGATCTCAGCACTGGATGTATCCTGTCATTGGGGTTAATTGGTCTGTGACTATCTAGGGTCTTTATCTAAATGACTTGATATCTTGAAACAGTGCTGTGTGTGGAATTGTTTTTTCTCAGCATACCCCTAGAGGCAACATTCAGACCTCACCATAAGACTCAGAGGTGGAAGACTGTGGAGTGATGTGGGTGAAGAAACACTGTGTGTGATGGGATGTGCTTTGAATTCTAAGCTGAGCTTAATTCCTTGTATGCCCCTGTACTCATCAAAGTCTCTTTCTGGGCCTCAGGGCTCCTTATCCCAAGATGATCATCAAGTTCCTCCCAGGGCTGTGACTTTGAGCTGCTGATACACATCTTCTCCAGTGTTTCCCTTTGGCCTCAGGTGCACTGTAGCTTGGGGATGGAATCAACAATGATTTCCAGAGTTAGAAGCAATAAATCTGCTACCCAAGGTGACTGTGGTAGAACTTAAGAACCGTCCAGTTTCTTCATGTCATGTAGGTAAGAAAGAGAGTCTAGGACTGGGACTGTGATTGTCAGTGGCAATGGTACAGGGAGGTGGTATGGTAGAGTGGCTCATGTCACTGGGCCTGCATGACTATGGGACCTTGGGCAAGTTCAGTACAATGTATGGGACTTAGTATACCCAACTGTATAATGGTAAAGATCTACATCAGTATTTTTATGAGAGATTTAATAAAGTCATATATGCAAAGGGCCAAGTATATAATAAGTGCTCAGTGGATATTGCTTCTGTCCCCCTCTTTTCCACCTCTTTCAAAATTTTCGAGAAAGTGGTCTGAAACAAAATGAAAACCTCTATTTCCAAGCCCCTGAAGAAGAATATAGCAAATAGGAATCTGAGGGCAGGCATGGATCATCCATATAAGGATAACTTAAGTAAGTGGCAATGGTACCCCCTGGTTAAGGGAGAAATTATTATTGAAAATCTAAGCAAAAATAGCCTCCAGGTTAAGGGAGTAGTTGACTGTTGCTAGTGTGATTTTAGGGCATGAGGCAATACCACGAGCTACCAACTCTCTTACCCTCTTTAATAATTTCCTGAAGCCTATATTTTTCTTGTTTTTACTAAAAGCGGAGATGTTCACCATTCTTGTAAGAGGCAATGATTTCATTTATTTATTTTTATTACTGCAATTGTAAGATCAGTCAGCAGTGGGTCATGAATAAAAAGAAAGAACCAAGTGTCAGTTGATAAGGAAAGGGTAACCAGCCTCACACTGGTTTCTCTTCTTCCTGCTGGGAATCTCAACAAACCCATAGGCACCTGCTTTCCTCTTTTCATCTATTTTCCATCCTGAGTAGTTCTTTTAACCTTATGTTGAGGCCCAAAGAGAGCATCAAATTGTAAAGGTTCAGAAGAGGAAAATCTGCTGACAGATGCAGAAACCTGCCTGTGGTGGCAACAAACTACAGCATCCTTCCCTGGAGATGGTATGAATCTATGAGTCTGTAATCCAGCAGTAGCCACAAATGGAGACACCATGCCAATTGCCTGCTCTTAAAGAAGCCTGGCAGGAGAACTCACCCAGGTACGATTCTAAGGTTTCCAGACAGGTGCCAATGGCTGCTCAGGGATCTTAGATCAATGTTTAGTTCCCTGTTAAAATACAGACATTCTTGAAAGAGTTGACATCAAAAGACATTCTTGGGAATTTTATCCCGATGTGAAGGCAGGACTTGAGAGCAGATTTTTGAAAGGAAGGAGAAGAGAAGAGAAGAGAATTTTAAAAGTCTCATGGCTTGAGGACTACACCTTCTAAGAGGGAAAAAGGAAAGTTGATGCCAACCGTGCCCCTGTCAGCATTTTGTTTAGGCCAGCAAGGCAGGTGGACTCTTTCCTTAGTTATTCCATGGAAGCCGTTCATACTGCAATGGCTGCTATCTGGCATCCAAGTGAGAAGAGTGGGGACTTCCAGGTCCAGTGAAGCCAATAACTCTCAGAAGTAACACAGCTAATACACTGCAAAATCAGAGTTAAGGCCCATGTCTGTTACCTGCTTCTTCATCTGTGAAAATTACATCTCCTTCGAAGAGCTTTCACAAGAATTATATGAGGTAACATACACAAAATGGCGCCTGAGCTGAAACACTACAAAACTCTACATAGAATGTTAACTTACTTGCCCAGAAGGCTTCACTCAGTATTTGGCACATAGTAGATACTCAATAAATATTAATTTTTAGTGTTTTTTTTTAAGGAAGGCTTTGGTTCCTCTATTTTGATCAGAATTTTTCCAGCCAAGATAGAATCAAAATGTGTTAGAATTTTTTTTTTTTTCCTGGAGAAATTTTTCATGAGTTCAATATGATCTTACTCTTCCCCTACTGGCTAAACCATTTGAAGTCCATTTTATTTTCTACTGTCTGCACTCTGACAACATGTTTGACACTCTTTAATTAATTAGTTCCCTTCCAGCCCTTGCCTGCTGGGACCTGCTGGCCAACTTTGGCACATACTTCCAAGTTGGTGACCCTTGGGTGCTGCATGTCTGTTTTGTGACTGGTGTAACCTGTCAGCACTTCCCTTTTAGAAACTTTTTTTTTTCACCTTTTGTGTCTGTTTTCTTCTTCCATGACAGGCTCTGGCAGAACCTCGTTCTTTTGCAGTGGGATTCCAAAGAGCAAACTAACTATCCAATTGCTTTTCTAATTACTGCAAGAATAAAAGAGGTTTAATCCCACATTGAAAGCAAAGCTATATAATGACTGTTGACATTGGAACAGCAAACATTGGCAAAACTGTTAAGAGAATAGCAAATTGTGGGTAATATTTTACCTTTGCCTAAGGGAGTCTTTAAAGGATATTAAGAGAGGGTGTATCTATGAGAATGTATCAGAAGATATCAAGTTTAAGAAAAGATTCTATTTATAGAAGCCATCCTGCCATGGACATGGCCACCTTTCCCGAATTCTCACACCCCAGCTGCCATGTTGGGGCAATGTGAACACAGGAGGTAGATGAAGAAAGAGGAAAATCAGGAATCCTCTCATTCAAATCCTGCATCATGAACTTCTCATTGAAGACTAGTTCAGAATTAACCTTCTCTGTGATGTTTTTACTTCTCACAGACAATAAGTGACTCTTTACAAATCCCATAGTTCTTTGTAAATATCTCTGTTCTGGTGTTTCAAATGCAAAATCCTTTAATTTTCATTATTTGGTGTCTCCCAGGTACTGTGAATGCTCTGAACCACATGTGCCTTACTGATATCTATATCCCTCACACAGTAGTGTCTCTGACATATGGCTAATACTTAATAAATGCTGAATGAATTCATGGTTAATTGAACCTTGAATAGACGTTCTGTTCCATCTGTGATATATTATGGACACAAAATAAGTATCACTTTCCAGTCAATCATCACTAGGAGTATTTTGCTGAAGCCTAGCTGCCCTCCAAGAGCCTGCAGGAGCAAAGCTGTGAAGGTTCTCTAGAGTTGGTCATTGACATGGACCCTTAACCAAATAGCGCTGGATCTTCTAGTAGGTAGCAAAATCATTTTATATCTAGAAGAGACTGTTAAATTCTTTCTTTAGATGTCTCATTATATGGATAAGGAAACTGAGTCCTAGGAAAGTAGTGTCAAGTTCAGTTTTACACTGCCGTGTGATGGAAGATCTGAGAATAGAACTCATGTACCCTGAAGGGAACAGTGCTTTCTTTTTTGATTGTGGTAAAAATACATAACACAAAATTTACCATTTTACTCACTTTAAGTGTTCAGTTCAGTAGCATCAAGTATAGTTACATTGCAGTGAAACCATCAGCACTCTTCATCTCCAGAGCATTTTTATCATCTCAAATTGGAATTCCACATCCATTAATAACTTCCCATTCCCCTATCCCCCCAAACCTTGATAACCACTCTTCTATTCTAATTTCTGTCTCAATGAATTTGACTACTCTACGTATCTTATGTGAATGGAGTCACATAATATTTGTCCTTTTGTGTCTGGCTTACTTCACTTAGCAAGCATATTCAAGGTTCATCCATGTTGTAGAATGTATCAGAATTTTCTTCCTTTTTAAGTCTGAATAATATTGCATTATGTGTAAATACTACATTTTTATTCATGCATTCATCCGCCAATGGATATGTGGGTTATTTATACCTTTTGGCTGTTGTGAATAGTACTATTATGAGCATTGGTTTAAAGTATCAGATTAAATACCTACTTTCAATATTTTGGATATACACCTACAAATGGAATTTCTGGAGAAGAGTGTGTTCTTGCTTATACCATGATGCCTCAAATCCTAGGCAGACTGGAGCCTATACTGATATCAATATTTGATTTAGCCATCTTTTCCCTAAATATTTAATGGAAAGATGATTGGATCTGGGAATGGGTTCCAGTTCAATCAAGTTCTTCAAGTATATTCCGAGTATCTGCTGTGTGTCAGGCTCTGTGCTAGGGGCTTAAGGTCCACAGGTAGTAAGACACAGTAACAGACTAGCAGGACAAGCACAACACATGAGATACAGGCAATAATAGAGAACACTGAGTGGAAGAGAGGAGGGAGTGATTGATTATAGTGAGTCGTGGTGGGGGCATTTTGGGAAATTGATCAGTAAAGCCTTCAGAGTCAAAGAGATGACACCTAAGTCAGGTTGAAGGATAAATAAGAATTCAATAGTAAAATTAAAGTTGAGAAGCTGCATATTCGAAAACAGGAATGTGAAAAGCCATTGTGTATAGTTTAATATGACTTAGGTATAAAATGTGAATAAAGAAAAACAGCAGAAAATGAGTCGAAGAAGCCAGATAGAGACCAAACATGAGGGGCCCTGAACACTGTGGTGAGGAAATTAAATTTTACATTTTACTTTTTAGACCAAAGTTGCTGCTGAAGGATTCCAAAGAACATGACATGATGAGAATGGTGCTTTAGATAGATCACTCTGGTCTCCATGTAGGCTGATCTTAAAGTGTGAGGGGGGTCTAGTTATGAGTAAGCACTCTTACTCTTGGTAACACTGCGAGTGACAGAGAAAGAAAGTCTAAGCCAAGATGATAAAGAACCTTGAGATCTAGGATTTGGTTACTGATTAACTGATTTTAGGGGAGGAGAGGGACGTTGGATGAAATGTAGCTAAGGATGACTCCAAGGTTATGGATCTGGTAACTGAGCTATTGAGTAGAGCCAATCACTGGAGTGAGAGACTCAGGATGATCAGAATCAGATGAGTAAGAACAACTAGTTCCCTCTCAAGGTAGAGAAGATAAGTAATAAATTGGAAGTCAAAGATAAAAATTTAGCTCCAATTAGTCAGTTTGTAAGAAATAAATTACTCTCACTACTTTTTCAGCAAGGACTTAATACATGGAATTAAGTGTTCATGAAATCATGGGAAAGGCTGGAGGAGAAGTCTCTAAATTGGATTTCCAGGAATAATGCCCAGAAAAATGGCTGCAGAAATAATGTGTTAGGAAAGCTACAATCATCATCATAATTAGGCTCACTCAAGTAATCAGGAAGCAACTACTGCCACTGCTGCAACTGCCTCTGGATATAGAGGAAGCCAGTGACTGGATATTACACAACTGCTGCAGAGAAGCCAAAGGCCTCCACGATTGTGCTCGCCAGCAATAACAGTCAAAATCAGCCAATAGATGGTTTTGACCTCACTTTTGCCTTTCAAAAAGTACATCTTTTCTTGATTATGTTGGTGGATGCACAATTCTGTGAATGTACTAAAAGCTATCAAATTATACACTTTAAACAGATGAATTGCATGGTATGTGAATCCTATCTCACCAAAAATCTGATAGCTCACATAGTTTCTAATTTGCAGAACCTATTCTGTATCCTGAAACCTAGCTGCAAGGGAGGCTGGGTAATGTGATTTTTTTTTTTTTTTAAACTTTCCAGCTTTTACCATATGGGAAGATAAAATAGTAAGAGACTGAAGTGAGTGTTGAGAAAACCAATCTTTGCTTTCCTTCCAATGGGGATGGATGAGTTTTCCTAATGAGAGTTTATCAGAAAAGGGACAAAAGGGGAAGGGCAGATAAAGATCTGGAAATGTCAGTACTTCATTGAAGACAGAAAAAATATCCAAGAAATGAAACTGAAAAGGAATGATCAAGATGGTAAATGAAGAACCAGGGATACACTGTCCTAGAATTCAAGATGGAGTCAAAGTTGAGATTCAGGAAGGAGGGAGGTCACAGAAGTAATGAATACAACATTACTTCTTAGGTAGGTAGGCTGGGCAAGGCACTTAACCTCTTTGTATCTCAGGTTCTCCATCTTTAAAGTGGAGATGATTACAATGGCATTTGTCCCTCCTACTTAACTTTTATGGAAGATCAACTGGGACAATACATGTACAATTGAATTGCAAACTATTTATCTTCTATTAATGTTAGTTGTGATTATTCTTAAGAGATTTGTGACTCCTTTACTGCTAATATGTGCCTTAATATTGGGGCATTTTCCTAGCATCTAATTAAACAAAAAGTCTTCATACCCTAATTTGGCCATTTTATCTCAGAAGAAATGAAGAATGACTGCTCCCAGCTACCCATATGTCATCCATGCTTGTCCATGAAGACTGTCACAAAGCATTCTCCTCAGCCAACATCTTCCTATAAAGATCTGAGAACTGATTTACAAATGTAAACTAACTACTTCCCACAGCAGTCCTCCACGGTCATGGTTAGCTGAAAGACAGGTTCACAAAGTCAGCAGACACATGGAGCATGGCTCTCTCCTATGTTCAACCCCCTCTGGTCCCCATCACACCCCTTCCTGCCACTGCCATTTACCAACTCTCAAATATCGACAGCCTGTGTGCTCAGGAGTGGGATTCCAATCATTTCACTTCTTAAGGCACTCAGTTGCATTTGTAACACACCAGCTGTTTCTGAGAACACATTCTTAATATAGGAACAGCAAGAAATTCTGCTGTAGCTGTCCCAAGCCGTGCTAGAGTGCTATCATGGCAATAACATCTTGTGGAAGAATAAAAATCAAAGCTGAATCTTTAGAGAACTTGGCCAGCTTCACTCTCCGAATGTCTTTTTCACCCTAGGTTTGTTCTCATCACAGGATGCAGGCCTGGTTACTCCTTGGAGAACAGGATCAGATAAGGTGGTTCTGACCACACCAGGACATAGTGCAGAAAGAGCACGTAAATCCCAAGCAACATGTCTGGGGGAAGGAAAATCAAAGTGAGGATTCAGAACTGCTTAGACAGTCTGTTAGTCAGAAGTCCTGAACAGAGTAGCAATAATGTCCCTGCCATTTCAAAGGCCTTTGTTACAAAAAACAAATTAAAGTGGATTTTTTGGGTCTAGAAATATGGATCTTTATTTTCACTATGGATGATCAGATTGCACCATTTATCTTAAGGATGACTTGACATTTGTTGATCTTTTATTAGGGTAAGTATGGTAGTTAAGAGCATGGACTTTGGAGCCAGGCTGTCCTGGATTATTGGATTCCTGGATTTGCCATTTCCCAGCTATGTAAACTTAAGTAAATTACATGACCTTCCAGGACTTAATTTCTATATCTTTTAAGAAAATAATTCATTTAAAGTGCTTAGCACAATGATTGACCCATATTAAGATAAATGTAAGCTATTATTATTCCTACCTGTAATTTTGCCTTAAGAATGCTGGAATATCTTTCAAACCATTCAAATAAATAAATAAATTTATCATAAATAAGAAAAGAGGAGATGTTCTCCTTAAGATTATTAATGCTCTAAACTGGATTGAGTAGAAGCAAAAGCCTGTCTAATATGACCTCACTTTCTTCTTCTGAACACTTTTGTCGTGGTACTGTTTGCAAATCAGCCCCATCCTTCTGGGGATATTTATACAAATTGGCAATCTTGCCTGTCTTCTTAAGCAAGGTGAACTTGCTCAATAAAAGTGAACATTGGTGATGGAGGAAGAAAAAGTTCATTAGCAATAAGGGATGGAGGATGTCTGTTGACCTAATAAGAGATGAAGTTCCTATACTGTTTTTAACCAAGTGAAAACTCACTGATTTCATCATATAAAACACGACCCCCAGGTCTCAGTGGTTTGACGTAGTAAGAGTGTCTTTCTTACCCATGTCAGAGCCCAACATGGGATGGAACATATGTGGTAGAGTTGGGAGAAGGGCACGGTGAGGCCTCTGCTCCATGCTGTCATTCAGGGACCACGCTCCTTGTATCCTGGGACTCCATGTGCTTTAGGGCCTCGTGCTCTGCTGCCTCCGTCCAGTGGAAGCAGAAAGACAGTATATGCAGGGCATGGGATCAGATCTGGAAGTTAGCCAGAAGATAATCACATGGCTCTACTTAGCTGGAAGGGAAGCTGGGAAATGTGTTTCCAGAAGGCAAAGGAAATAGGGTTTGCTGAGCCCACGAGGATGCTAGGCCCTCTGTTGCTCACCTGGACATTTAATCCTTGGCTTCTCCTTAAGATAAAATTTCCCTTTGAGATCCCCAAGCTTTGATCAGTCCTTCCACATGGCTCCACATCTTAAACACATGTAATAACCTCAACAGAAATGTTAAAACTTCAAGAAAACTTGATTTTTTTTTCTTTTAGTATCCCAGATCACTTCTAATAATACATCCAGTAATAGTTTAAAAATTGCCTACTGAATTTATAGCTGTAGGCACCCCCTAAACATTGGCATCCAGGAGGGGTCAAGATAAGCACTGATGTTAGAGCCCATCATTTTCCTTCAGGTTTTGGGATGCCCTTTGGGTCCTGGAGGACAGTCTCCTAATGGTACACACATCTTTATTATAAATAAGCACATTTAACTATAGAGTCCTAAGCGTGGATTCCTGCTTGGCGATTCGAGCACACCTTTAGCCACCTGGTCCTCATACATGCTGACCAGAACAGCTCACAGCAGAGCCAGGGGCCCCTCCCACACTCTAGACGGTGGAGCAGAATGAGACGAGGAGATGCAGAAGCAAATGAATGTCTCCGTATGTCATCCAACCTTAGGGAAGGCAGAGCAACACAGACATGTGAGCATAGTGAACGGAACTCAGATGGGATCTTTGAGAACAAGGACAGGACATGATGAGGAAGGACAGTGAAGCCTGTCCATTGTCACGTTCCAGAAGCGGTGCTCCAGGCAAGCTGGACACCCAACCTGGCGCAACCTTTCAGATGCCCAACACCTCCTTCCATTTCAGAAAGTGACTCTGTTGTGGTTTCACTCCTTAAGTGGGTACCGAGCTGAGTGACAGCATCTGGACCCTCAAGGGAGCTGAATTCCTACCTGAGAATGACCAGAGTTGATGCCTTGCAGCATAAGGGTTAGTCACCTCGCCCTCCCCTCCCCATATGACAGTCCCCCTCTGGATTAATGCCGATTTCACTTCTCTTAGCAAAGATGCACCAAATTTTAAGTGAAAGGAATCAACAAGCCTTTGTAGGGAGCTTCGGTTTTTGCTGACAGCAATCCCCTCCCCCACCTCGGCCAGACTGTCTTCCGGTTCCCTCCCCCGTAAATCCTGTCTAGTTTCTGGGCCTTATAAAGGAACTCTCTCTGTCCTGTCCACTGTCTGGGGAGTGCCTGTCTGGACTTCTGCTCTGCAGAGCCTCTTTTAACAACACAATGAAGTTACCCCCACCCCCACCCGTCACCAGCACCACCGCCAGATCTCTTAACAGCCTGAGTGTGTTGTGTGCTTATGCGCAGACAGATAAGGAGAGAGGCTACAGCCATCCAGCCGAGCCTGCCTTGGTCGGTGCTGCAATGCAGAGAGAGCCTGCAGTTACTGGGGTAGCCAACCTCCACAGCCCCTGCCACACTCTGCTCCTCTAGGAGACAGTAATACATTACAGGTGTCATAACTTTTCCTCAGAATCAGACTGCCTGGGGAACTGTAAATCTAAATCATGGCTGCCCTCAGGAAACCTGTGGGCCTGTAAACACAGTGAAATGAGTGAGATGAAAGCATCTGAGGGAGAAAATGAATTTCTGGCATCCCACTGAAGTCTATTTCATTTTTACAGTCTGGTCACCCCCCGTGGCAGGGGCAGCGCTGGCGAGGGACAGGCTGCCTCCTGACTGACAGCTGACAAGCGTGGCTCCTCCTGGAAGCCTTGGCTCCGGGGCCTAATCAAGAGACAAGAGCTGAGGCAGATTCCGAGTGTCCCCGGCACAGCTCACTGTGCCACCTAGGACGCCGCCAAGGCCACGGTGGCTTTTCTTTTCGGGAGGCTGGGCCTGCCTGAGGCAGCATTTGTAATCAAGGCCATTCTTCAGGCCAGAGCCTAGCACTGGAGGTGGGATATGTGAGAGGGAAGACAGAGGGTAAGAAAGAAAGGTAAGTTGGAGAAAGAGAGACAGAGGAAGGAAGCGAAGTGGCTCCCCCCAGAATGCACCGATGCTGGGTGCCTGCAGAAAGGCGGCAGCTGGTTGGAAGACTGCTCAGAGCAGTGAGTGCCTCCCACTGCATTGTAGCAAGCATAAAGCCAGAGCTAGGAAGTCATTAAAATCATAATAATAATGGTAACAATAACAATGTTTTTAATATGGCAACCTGAATGTCACAACAGCCAAACCAGATTCTTCAGCTGTCAATGGAGATGAGCTTCCCAAAGCTCTCACCAGGGGCAATGATGGGTCATTCTGGATGGAGGAGAATATTTTCCTCTGATTTTCTGAACTTCCCTCTGACTTCATTCATGTTCATTTTTAGCATAAACTCAACCACACTGCCTTTTGTGACATGGGCTATTGACTGACTGATTAAATGGCAAACTGATCAGGTTGAAAGATTTTAGGTCAGTATCCTCCCTGTTATGGATGGAGGCAATGCCAGGCATGTGCAGCAACGAACTGGAGTCACTTCTCCTATTCCCATGGAATTCTACAGAGGAATCTGAAAGTGATTTTCAGGTTCTTAGTAAATTCCCCAAACTCACATTTACATGCGTTGGCAATGACTGTAAAACTGTGAAGGCCTGTTTTGAGAAAATCACCTAGACTAGTTTGCAGTGTAAATAGTATTTTAAAGTGTTGGAAAGACTGTCTTGATATTTCAACTTCCAGATTGTTGCTGTAGAGGCAGTAAGAACGTAGGGGACAGCAGTCTAGACTCCAGAGCCAGACTGTCTTGGATTGAGTGCCCAATTTTCCACTTACCCAATGTGTAATCTTTGGCAAATATCTTAACGTCTCTGTGCTTCAGTTTTCTCATCCGTCAAATGAGTATAATTATAGTTGTGGCCTCCAGACTGTATGAGGTTGAAGTGAGTCAAAACATATAAAATACACAAGATGATAGTATTTATTGCTTGCCATATACCTAAGCAATAAATATTATCATTAATATCGGAAAATAAGTTGCTAGATGATACATGGCTTTTCACCTAAGCAAATTTTTTTTGCCTATCAATCCTATGAGGAAATAGGTGCAGTGGGTCTCAAACTTATATATGATATCCATTATGCCTTTAGCCAGCAATGTTCTTCCTCTACAGATACCTTCAAAGCGGGGAGACATTTTCCTCATTCCTGTGGTCCAGCTCAAGTAGAACCTCCTCCCTGATGCCTTCCTGGATCACTGTGGAGTAGCCTTATTCAATTCTGTTTCACCACTATAACTGAGCCTAAAAACTCTTCATCTTTGGTATTCTTTCTAGCTAAAGCTTTGACAATTTTAAGGAATTCCACTCTGAAATCATTTTTTTAAAATTCCATTGTAATAATAATAATAATAATAAAGCAGCTTCAGCAGTCCCCTCCTTGATCCTCAGTGTCTCTTTGCACATGCCCAGAACAGAACATTTAGATTGTGACCAGAATGTCCAGCACCCAGCAGGACAGGACTCCATCCAGTGTGTTCTTAGTGTTCCCAGGGCTTCCATGTAGGAGCAAAGAGGAGAGATGCTATGGAGGGAAGAATCCTATCCCAAGTAAAGGGAAACCAATGGGTCAAAGACCTTACTAAGGATTCTAGAGAGAGCTAGAACGAGAAGTCAAGGTCTTGATAGCTACTTCCCTAGATGATTCAGTCATTTTTTCTTATCCCTCAGAAGACAACACGTTTATATCGTAACAGGTGAAAATGTATACATTTTAAAACCATACCTAATTTTCACATTTGTTTTCATCCTCTCTTCCTCCAAATGCAAGGACAACTTGTCCCACTACAGAGATGATGCTACTGTGGGTTACTCCTAAAGTAATTACTCCAGTCATAAAGAACATGGCAGTCTGACTCCAGATCCTACATCCTTCTCACCACATCTCTAAGTTAATATGCATTTTTCTGAATGTGGATTAGAAATAAAGTTAGAAGACATGCAAACTTCCATTACTAATGTGGGGAAGACAAAACTTCTTTTTGTCTTCTGGAACCATTTGATCATTCAAATTCCTCTCAAATTCAACTTGTTTTTCTAGTGTCTTCTAATACTTATAAAGATGCAGTTTTTAAAGCCAAAGAGCATTTTCGGCAAGAAGAGAAAACCTAGATAATAGTAAGAAGAGCTAATATTATGGACCACTTGGTAGGTGCCAGAGTCTCTTCTAAGAGTTTCCCACAGGTTAATCATTTAATTCTCAGGTATTCTTCTATATGGGACTATCAAATGCATTATCATTTGTCTTTATTTCCATGACCATATTGCATGTCACAGATCTTCAAATCCTTCAGTGTACTGACAGAGCAGCAGCCGTGTCCTTTAGTTATCACTCAAGGTTCCTTGCTGACAAGAGCAGTGTTTCTCAGAGCGGTGAGGAGAAAGTTTTGATTTGCAGACATCACAGAACTGTCATTGTCACCTCCAACACGTTGCTCAGTCTGAAAGCTATTTTCTATTTATTCTACAAGTGAAACCATGAGGAAGGTGAAATAAACAACTAAAACCATCCAGGGAGCTCTCCCTTTGTCTGCGGGAACTAACATGAATTCCGGGTACATGTTCAAATGAGTGAGCAAATATGTCATTAGGACACAGGCTGAGAACACACAGTGTCTGTGTAATGTTTTTCTTTCTCTCTTGTTCGCTTCCTGTCCACTCTCTATGGCTTTCTCCCTTCCCTGTATCTGGTGCCATGAATCAAAATTCCTCCTATATTTCAACTGTTCAAAATTGATGGTGGTGAGTTTTCTGAAAGTCCCTTCTTCACATAATTCTCACAAGAAGGAGGAGGGTGTGGGGAGAGAGATGCTACGTCATTTCAAGCAAGTGCCTGCAACTTCAGATCAGACCAGTTCCCACCATCTGCAGAAATATCGTTCCAGCAAGAGTTCTCTTCCCTCCAAATCCATTTTCCCATCCACAATTAGAATCAATTGCCATCCAACTGTAGTTTCTCAGAGAGCATGCAAAGAGTGAATCTTGTAAAGCTCATAAAAGTAGTTCCCGGTAAGTCTTCACAGTTCACAGGGGCAAAATGTTAGCCCAGAACTGCTACTGACTTTCTCTGAAATGTACGGGATGGGAAGCTACAGGAGATGATGGAATTCTGTGCAAACCACTGGAAATAAAATGCAAATGGAGTTACCATGATTGTCTTTCTTATCTTAAATAGTTCTTTTGTAAAGAGAAGTTTACTCTTAAAGGCTGAGAGATTTTCATGATTTGCATAAAAGCTTTTGACACTGGACACTTATTTTAATATTTCATCCTTGTTTGGCATCCATAGTGCTTTATGGGGTGCACTGCAGTACATAGATGCTTGACACATAATTAGAGGATAGGTAGAAACAAGAAAGAAGAAAAGATCATTCTTTGCCTGTGATTCCAACAATGGCAAAGGGAACATAAAAGAAACATGTTAAAATCTGCAATAATCTAAAGTCAAACAATAAATGCTCTCTAAGGTTTAACTTGGCCCCAAATATAGAACCTACAGCACTCAAGTCAACACCACAAGTTTTTCCTTGAAATTTTTAATCAGAATAACTCTACAGTTGAACACCTCAAGATGTTGTGTTTAAGATCCCGATGAAAAGCTTACAGGCAGATGTTATGGTCTGTCAGGTCAAAAGCAATATATATATTTTTTGTTTCTTTACTGTGGAAAAAAAAAGATCTGCCTTTAACATTATTAAAGTCTGATAGGAAAAGTGTGTTTTTAAAACATTCTCTTCCTTCAGAGTATCCAGACACTAATGGCTTTAGAGTAATTCTTACACACTTTAGAATAAATGACATCCTTAAAATTTTTGTCTGTCTTGGTATTTACAAGTATTCATATTCCCCTAGCTTCCTGTCTGGTTTGTCAATGCTTGCATATGTCTTTCAGAAGAATGCTTTAGAAGGAGAAAAATTGCAGCACCGAAAAATGCAAAAATGGCACAAAGAGGCCCCTCTTTCACCCTTACATACTCACCCCACCGAAGTTAATGGAATTTATCTTTATACCAGTGGATTCTTCAAGGCTTGAATTGACAAACTCCCTGAAATTAATCTGGGACTAACTCTTAGTCTGTCAATTTCTATCTCAGTCTCATAAATGCCAGGGGACGTCCTAATTAACAGTGTGCTGCAAATCAGTGTGTGTTGGAACTGGCAGCATGCAGACCTGCCCTCTGACAGGCAGTCCTCGCTGCTGGAACCTGCGGGGGCCTCTCTCGCACGTATTTGTCAGTGTTTCCAGTGTTGGGTATCACTCACAGCGCTCTGCTCCATCAATCTTGCCCGGCAGATTCAGAGTGTAGGTCCAGAGGCCAGGCACCTCCAGCCCATACACCTTCCAGTTGGAGGAGCAGGGAATCAGGAATAGAGAGCATGTGCCCCCCAGGCTTAAAATACACAGAGGCAAGAGTGGAAAGAGAGGGGACATCCTCTGCTCCAACACAACGTGCAGTACAGAAGCCTCCCAGATCCTTCATCTAAGTAGGTTGTTGGTGGCATATCAGGAGTCCCAGAGCACCCATGTTCTTCTCCTGTTCAATCTCTCATCACTGTTGTCCCTCTTTATTGCAATGCTTGTTTAATTCTCTTTCTCTCTCTCTAAGCTCTGTGAAGGCAAGGCACTATGTCCGAGTTATTGGCTCTTTTAAGTTTCCTGTGGCTGCTATAACCAATTACCACGAACTGGGTGGCTTAAAACAACAGAAATGCATTCTCTCACAGTCCTGGAGGCCAGAAGTTTGAAATCAGGGTGTGGACAGTACTGAGCCCCCTCCAAAAATCCCAGGAGCGGAGAACCAGTTCCTCACCTCTTCCAGCTCTGTTGGCTCCAGGTGTTTCTTGATTTGTGGCTGCGTTACTCTTATCTCTGCTTCCGGGGTCATGTTGCCTCTTCCTCTTCATGTGTTTGTGTCTCCTCTTCTGTCTCTTACAAGGACACTTGTCACTGGATTTAGCCACCGCACCCCCAGGTAGTCCAAGATGATCTCATCTCAACATTCTTAACTTACTTAATTAAAATTATCTCTAACTTATTCAGTCTTTTGCCATGTAAGACTCATAGGTTCCAGGCATTAGGACATAAACATATTTTTGTCAGGGCAGGGGGTTCAACATTCAACCTAGGACACTGACCATTTTTATATCCAGTGCCTTGCATGGTATCTGGGCTGCAGAAAATGATCCATAAATATTTGTTGAAAGAAAGAACAAATGCTTCTGGCCCCATGTCTTAGTCTGCTGGGGCTGCTGTAACAGACTGCCACAGACTGGGGAGTTCATAAACAAGAGGTTTATTTCTCAGTTCTACCGGCTGGGAAGTCCAAATTCAAGGCACCAGCATGGTTCCCTTTTGGTGAGGCCCCTCCCTCTTCCCAATTCCAGGCTCACACCTTCTTGCTGGGTCCCCATATGCTAGAAGGAGCAAGGGAGCTCTGCGGGGTCTCTTTCATAAAAAGAGTAATCCCATTCATGAAGGTCCTATCCTCATAATGTAAGCAAATCCCACAGGCCCCACCTCCTGATACCATCATCTTTGGGGGTTAGGATTTCACAGTAAGAATTTTCAGAGGACACATTCAGACCATAGCATTCCACCCTTGGCTGCCAACATTCATGTCCTTTTCACATACAGAACACATTCCTTCCATCCCAACAGCCCCCACATTCTTAACTCACTCCAGCATCAACTCAGAAGTCTAAATTCAAAGTCTCACTGAAAATATCATCTAAATCAGACATGAGTGAGACTCATTCATCCAAAGGCAAATTGCTGTCTAGCTGTGAACCTGTGAAGTCAAACAAGTTGTGTACTTCCAAACTACAGCGGTGGGACGGGCCTGGCATAAATATTCACATGCCAAAAGGGAGAGATAGGAAAGAAGAAAGGGGTAACAGGTCCCTACCAAGCCCAGAACTTTAAGGCCCACTGGGGCAGGGTTCCACCTCCCAAGGCTTTGGAAGGCCCGTCCGCAGGGCTCGACTGGGCACAGGTCCAGGGACAGCCTCGTCCCGTGGCTCCGCTCGGCCTGCTCCAGCAGTGGGTCCTCCGCAGCGGCCCCGCCTCCCTGCTCTTGTACTCTGTGCGCCTGCAGACAAGGCACTGCACTGACCCCACCCGGAGGCATGGACCCTTGGGAGGAACAGCCACCACATCAGCATGGCCCATGGCCCACGGGAGCAGAACCTGAGGCAGCCAAGGGGTGTGGGCTAGAAAGCAAGGAGAGCAGAGTGGCGAGGTGAGGCAGCACCGGGCAGCAGCCGCCCCTCCTGTGAGACCCTTCTGTCCAGCAGGCTATGGCACTTTGGGTCTGTGATGGGAGAGGGAGCCCCAAGACCTCCAAAGTGTCATTGTTCCACTGCCTTGGATGACGGACCCTAGCTGCTGTTCAGATGGCTGACTGACCTTTTCAAGAAGCTGCTCGGTCACAACTTTGTTCTCTCTCAAATGCATTTTCTTTCTTCCATAACGCTTGGCTGAGAGTTCTCCAAGTTTTCAATTTCTGTTTCGCTTTTGCTTTACAATTCTACCTTGAGATCATTTCTCTCTTCTCTCATTTTGACTAGAAGGATTCCAGAAGAGCCAGGGTACTCCTTCAGCACTTTGCATAGAAATTTCTTCAGCCAAATAGCCAATTTAATTGCTCACAGTCGACCCTTCCACAAAACTCTAGGATACGAACACAGTTCAGCCAGGCTCTTTGCCACTTTGTAACAAGGGTCGCCTTTCTCCAGTTTCCAGTGACATGCG
This sequence comes from Camelus dromedarius, assembly GCF_036321535.1. NCBI lineage: Eukaryota > Metazoa > Chordata > Mammalia > Artiodactyla > Camelidae > Camelus > Camelus dromedarius. The sequence continues at coordinate 33,879,298 of NC_087445.1, forward strand.
CCTCCTTTCCATCTGAGACATCATCAGAATGTCCTTTCCCTTGTTTTTTTTTTTTTTTTTGGTTTGCTTGTTTTTACTTTATTGTGGTATAATTTCTGTACAGTAAATCACACATATTTCAGATGTATAATTTGAGAATCTTGATAGATGTATACACCTATAAATCCACCACAACAATTAAGATAGCTAACATTTCCATCACTCCCCAGGAGGTGCAAATCTCAAACTCCCAATTTATTCCTTCCCACCTTCTTTACCCCTTGGCAACCACAAGTTTGTTCTCTATGTCTGTAAGCCTGTTTCTGTTTTGTAGATAAGTTCATTTGTGGGGTTTTTTTTAGATTCCACATACAAGTGATATCATATGGCATTTTTCTTTCTCCTTTTGGCTTACTTCACTTAGAATGATGATCTCCAGATCCATCCATGCTGCTGCAAATGACATTATTTTATTCTTTGTTATGGCTGAGTAGTATTCCATTGTATAAGTATACCACATCTTCTTTACCCAGTCATCTGCCGATGGACATTTAGGTTGTTTCCATGTCTTGGCTATTGCCCATTCATATTTTTACCAACTTCCTGTGCAGGATTACTTGTGTATTCCCTGTGAAGACTGAGGCTTTCTCTATAGCTCTCCTCTCCTCCTGAGCCCTCAGGAGAAGCACCCCTACCACTGCATTATGGCACCGTGGGCTTTTCCTACAGCCTCTGTCCTCTGCCTAGCTGCAAAACCACTTCTACACTGAAGGCATTTGTTAGAGCAGCCCCCAACTCCTGAACTTTCTGTCTTAGTTCCAGGCACAGACATTTTCTTTGAGGCCACCATTCAACCTACTACACTGACCTTTTCACATCCAGGGCCTGGCATGGTGCCTGAGCTGTAGTAAGCGATCTCTATACCTTTACGGAAAGAAAGAAGAAATGCTTCTGGTTCCCTTTTCAGAGATTTCTTCCTCTTCTGTTTCTGACTGAGGGTCTCGTGGACCTGACACTGCAGGTTAATCTCTTCCCCACCATCTGTTTCTGTACTTCACTATCAGCAAGGGTCTCCAAGTTCTCTTCCCTAAGTTCATAGTGTTGGCAAGTATCTTAGAGATGGTCATGGCAGGAATAGTCCCCAAATCTTACATTTCAAAGAGCAGTATAATTAAAATAAATTTTTAAAAAGAAAGGAGGTAGACATTTATAAGATTTCATACATAGTGTTTTGCCAAAAACCAATTTTTTAAGGCTACCATCTATCGTCATCAGTTCATGAAATTAATTAATAACAGTAAAGATGTAGGAATGAACTCCCTCTCACAGGAAGCAATTGTTAGCAGCTTTATAGAGACAGTTCCTACATCACCCAGAGAAAATTTTATGACCTAGCATAGAGCTACCTGTCCATGTTCTGCAACCACTATATTATTATTATTATTATTATTATTATTATTATTATTATTATTATTATTATTTCAAAATGGAGGTTTAGAGTATAAATGAAATGAACCAAGGATAATTAATATATTAACTACTTGCATTAACAAAAGTTAATGTGATCACATTTCAGACCAAACTCTAAAAATGGGCTGCGTGATATAATTCTGCCCTAGTTTTTCTTTTTTTCTTAGAAGTTTGCTTTTTAATAACACATAACACTTTCTTTTCTTAAAGCACAGCTAGGGTATTTTATAAATACAAGTAGATAAGGAATGTTGCACAACTAAGAAAACAGAACTTCATACTAGTACCCAGAAAATGGCATAGATATTAAAAGTAAATGTCCAATAGAAATTAAAGCAATAACTAAATCCAATGGTTCTAATTCAAATTTCTAAGATTGCCCTGCAGAGGGTTCCAGCTACCATTTCCTGGCTCCTTATTGCAGTCAAGAAACAGTGCTGTGAGGGCACATTTTACATTTTCCTAGGAGGACAATTTTGCATTTTCATCTAAGATGCTGCAGTAACCTGTTGGGCACCATAGATCCTCCTCTCTCATTACTGGTGCAAAGGAAGATGTTTTAACTTTGTACAGTGTTCTAAATTAAAGGAAGTTCTTGAAATTAGAGAATATAGCCACCCAAGACTCTGGCAAGATGGAAAAAGCAGCTGTGGAAACCACTATGTGAATGACACACAGGCTCGGTCAATGAGGAAAAAATACAAGCATCTCAGTGTGTAGATCATAAGAAGTCTTCTGTGCCAGGAGTCTATTTACAAAACTATCTGTTAGGAGAGAAGAGTACTTGAAGGTTTTAAGATTCACTTCTCCAGGCTAGAGCGATGTTCTGTTTATCTCTCTGCTCCCTGCACTCAGCGGCGTGCCATGGGATGGCAGAAGTGCATACAAATGTTGGAAGCTGAAAGAACACCCAGGCGCCTGCCGCCAATGGTGCGGAATTCTTAAATTCACCTCTTCCATTCGCGAGTATTCACGTCCTTAGCAAATTATTTGGTCTCTTTGAGCCTCAGTTTCCTCATCTGTAATGTGGATAATGATTAGGATATCCATCTCACAGAAAAATTTTGAGGATGAAATGAACAGGTGATGTAAAACTTGCTTTGTACCTTGTACCCTGCATTATAAGAAATTTGATTACTTTAATTATTGGTTCGGTAATGGGGTTCCAATGTGAAAATGAGATCAACTGCATAATTATCTGTGGATCAAGAAAGGGAATTTCTTAATGACAGGATTCCTGGATGCAAAATAAATATTTACATTATACATTTATCTTCAATGCAGTGAGCAATGTATATTTCTGAACTTTCAACAAGAATATCAGAAAGAAATTACTCAATAATTGGGAAGTATCATCATATAGAAGGTTGCTTGGAATATACTTTCTGTTTTCATTTTAGAAAAACAGTCTTGTTTAAAATTGTGGCAATAGATATGCATTGTATTGTTTCTAGAGAATTTACACAATACAGCAAGCAAAAAGGTAATAAAAATCAACTGTAATTCTATTACCCAGAAATGATCTAATAACAGTATTTAGCTATAGCTTGCTAATTTTTTTCTCTACATATACTTTATATGGAATTTGAACATTATATAGAATAAAAATGAATCATACAATATACACTACTTTGCTTATCAACAATATGTTTGGGTACATCTTGCTATGTTAACACATGTAGAGTTGTAATGTTATTTTTACCAGAGGCATAGTTTTATCTTATGAGCACATGGGGTAATGTATTTACCAATGATTCCTTTTAGATATTTATTTCCAATGAGTTTAACATAAAGACAAGCATAGCTTAATAAATATTTTTCATGCTTTTATAATTTTTCCTTAGGACAAGTCTCTCATTGTAAAGTTGTTGGACAATAAACTTTAATATACATTTTACATGTATACATATATAAAAGGCTATATAGAGTTTAAAGGACACGGATATGCTCTCAAATTAAACTACAAAATAAACATGGAATTTACACTTTTACCAGCATTGCATAAGATGCTAGTTTCTATGTATTCTTATCTGCATTTGATGATATGAAAAAGAACTTTGTCAATCAATCTGATAGGTAAACACTGTTACTCACTTGCTGTTTTAGTTAGTATTCCTTTATTTACCAGAGAGATTGTAAAATTTTTATATATTTATCAAAAGTTTAAATTTCTTCTTTGAAAAAAATGACTTCATATTTTCTTAATTTTTTTTTCTATTTTGATGTTCATTTTTTTAAAAGAAAAGTGATTTATAGAAGTGAGGTATATGGCCTTTAAAATGGTTCCAAAAGAAACTTGCCTCCTGGTATTCACATAGTTGTGTCATCACCTCCCCCTGAGAATAGGCTGGAAATAGTCCACTTCTAATGAATAGAAGATGCAAAAGTCATGGGGTGTCACTTCTGAGATTAGGTTACAAGAAGGCTGTAACTTCCATGTTGTTCACTTCTCTTACTTTCTCTCGCTTTCCTTCTCTCAGAGCCCTCACTCTGGAGGAAGCAAGTGGTTATGTTGTGAGGAGCCCTGTGGAAAGTACCACATGACAAGAAACTATTGTCTCCAACCACCAGCCAACAAGGATGTGAGTCTTGCCAACAGTCACATGAGTGAGCTTAGAATCAGATCCTTCCCAAGCTGAGCCTTGAAATGAGCGAAGCAACTGCCAAAACCTTGACTGCAGCCTTGCTGCATACAGATTCCTGATCCGCAGAACCTGGGAGGTGACAGCTATTGCTTGAAGACTCTAAGTATTGGGTTAATTTGATACCCAGAAGCAGCTAACTAATTCAAGGAGCTTCACAGAAATATGGCATACTAGATTTTTAGAGACCTCATACCTAAAGATGCTGCTTAAAGTATTGATGACAAATTTGTTTATGTATACATGAGCTGCCAGGAAAATAAAGGAATCTCAGAGGCTAGAAATGACAAGAAGTGAAAACCCAGTAACTGATAAGCCAGTACTAGATGTTTTGCCCTGAAGATATCTGCCAGTCCCTGGTAGCTTAGGTCCTGGGTTTTAATGGTCTGACAGGACAGCGGCAAAGCCCTGGGCCCAAGTGGTGTGGGAGAGCTGACTGGAATTCCCTTACACATATGTCATCAAAAGTGTGACATGCTCAGTAGGTGACCTAGAAATAATCTATCATGCAGAAGGAAATAGTGGTGATATGTCTCTGGCTTGACCTTGGATAGAGCAGAGAGAGGAATGAAAAAGAAAAAAGTCTCCCATTAAAATCCCTAACCATAAACCCACAAAACATAGAGGTTTGGAACTTGAGTTGATATTAACTATGTGACATGCAAAATCCTAAGCTCAAATGTCGTTTAAAGTATTTCCTGGTTGATAATTCTCCCAGGTGTCCAGCAAAAGCAAATGTAATTTTTTTTTTTTTCTGAAGAACACTTTAGAACAATGCCTAAAAGAATCCTCACAGATAAAAGTTGCAGGGCGCAGTAGCTCAGACTCAGGAGACACAAAAGGAAATGAAAAACCATGAACAACAGTCAGGAGGAACAATTACTAGAGCTATAAAAATAAAAGTAGATAATGGAATGATCAAATACAATATAAAATCAATATGTTTTATATGTTTATAGAAATAAATGAGAGTGTGAATGTGTGATGAAAGAATATGACACTATCAAAACTGAACATACATAGTTGAAAAAGGACCAAATAAGACTTTTAGACCTCTGAAATGTTATCAATTTTCATTGAAAAGTCAATGAGTAGAATAAGAAGATGATTGGACACAGCTGAAGTGGGAATATGGAAAATAGATGTGAGAAATTACAGTGGATCCAGCACATAGAAACACAGATGTGAAATATAAAAGAGAGATTAAGAGACATAGAGGATAAAGTGAAAAAGACCCACAACATTCAAGGAGTTCCAGGAGGAGAAAGCAGAGAGATTGGAGGAGAGATGATGCTAGAAGAGGCAATAAATGAGACTTTTCCAGCAGTGATCAAAGTCTCCAGCTAGGAAACTCAGACAGAATAAATAAAAAGATATCCACTCTTAGATATTAAGATAAACTTTCAGAATTCTAAAGAAAAGTTGAAAATTTTAAATGTTGAGCAGCCAGAGAGAAAAAACAAATTAACAATGATACAACTATAAATAGTCTGACAGTAGATTTCTCAAAGGCAACTGCTTTAGTTCCCTACTCCTGCTGTAACAAATTACCCCAGACTTAGTGGCTAAAAACCCCAAATGTTGACCACACATTTATTTTCTTACAATTCTGGAGGGCAGAAGTCCAAAATGAGTCTTATGGGGCTAAAATCAAGATTTCAGCCAGGTGGATTCCCTCTGGAGACAGCAGGGGAGAGAATTTGCTTCTTGCCCCTTTCAGCTTCTAGAGGCTGCCACCACGTGGCTCCTGTTCTGCCCGTTAGCATACGTCCTACTACTGACTTTGATCCCCCTGCCTATCTCTTACATAACACTTGTGATTACATTAGGATCATTTAAATTATCTAGGATAATTTCCCTATCTCAAGAGCCTTAACTTAATCACATCTGTCAAGTACCTTTTATAATGTAAGCTAACATATTTGCAGGTTCCAGTGATTAGAATGCAGACATCTTTGGGCACCATTATTCAGTCTATCACAGCAACATTGGAAGGGAAAGGTAGTGGCATAATATCTTCAAAATGCTGAGATCTGAACTTCTATATCTGGTAAACCATCTTTTTAAGAAATGAGATGAAATGAAGATATTTTCAGAGCCACTAAAATAGAGAGGGTTTGATCTCTAATTCACTGTAGAAATTTCTAAAGGATGAACTTCAGGAGAAGAAAAATGAACCCAGAAGGAAGATCTGAAATACAGAAAGAATGATAAGAAATCAGTAAATACGTGGGAGAATTTAAACAAAGATTGGCTTAATAAAACAATAACAAATCACAAGAGAAATTAGGAAATATCCTTGGACAAAAGAAAATAAAAACACAGTATTTTAAAATTTATAGAATATAGTAAAACCTAAGAGGAAAATGCATAACTGTAAATGTTTATATTAAAAGAAGAAAGATCTGAAGTCAGCAACCTGATCGTACACCTTAATGAATTAGAAAAAGAAGAACAAACCAAAATCCAAAGACAGCAGAAGGAAGGAAATAATAAGGGTTAGAGCAGAGATTAACAGAGTAGAAAAATAATAAGGGAAATCAACAAAACCAAGGGTTTTTCTTCAAAAGAATCAACAAAATTGACAAACCTTTAGATACACTGACTAAGGAAAAATAAGAGAGAAGATTCAATAACTAAAACCAGAAAGGAAAAGAGGAAACTTTACAACTGATTTTACATAAATAAAAATGACTAAAAGACTACTAGGAACAATTCTATGCCAACAAATTAGTAACCTACATGAAATGGATAAATTCCTAGAAACACACAACCTAGCAACACTGAATCACCAAGAAGTAAAAATCTGAACAGATTTTTTCTTATAAGCAGTAAGGAGATTCAATCAGAAATCAGAAACCTTCCAAAAGAGAAAAGCCCAGTACCAGATGGCTTCACTGGTGAATTCTACCAAACATTTAAAGGAAAACTAACACCAGTCCTCTTTAAACTCCTCCAAAAAACTGAAAAGGAGGCAACATATTCAAACTTACTCCATGAGGCCAGTATTATGCTGACATCAAAGCCAAAGATACTACAAAAAAAGAAAACTACAGATCATTATCTGTAGATTCATCTGTTGATGAATATTGATGTAAAAATCCTCAACGAAATACTAGCAAACAGAATTCAATAGCACATTAAAAAGATTACACACCATGACCAAGTGCGATTTATTCCTGAAATGCAAGGGTGATTCAACATATGAAAATTAGTCAATGTAACAGCATATTAACATAATGATGGAGAAAGCCACATGATAATCTCAATTGGTGTATATAAAACATTTGACAAAATTCAATACTCTTTCATGTTAAAACACTTAAGCTAGGAATAAAATGAAACTACCTCAATATGATAAAGACCATATATGAATAATCCGCAGCTAATGTAGTCAATGACGAAGGACTGAAAGTTTCCTCTAAGACCTCAAACAAGACAAGGATGCTCATTTTCATTATTTCTATTCAACATAGTATTGGAAGTCCTTGTAAGAACAATTAGTCAAGAACAAAGAATAAAAGGCATCCAAATTAGGAAGATAAACAGAAAAGTATCTTTGTTCACAGATGATGTATTATATCAAGATTCAATAAAAAGATTCAACAAAAGAAAAACATTGTTAGAACTAATTAAAAACTTCAGCAAAGTTTCAGGATACAAAATCAACACATAAAAATTAGTTGCATTTCTTTATATTAGCAATGAACAACCCTAAAAAGAAAAACATTTAAACTCCATTTATAACAGCACCAAAAAAATAAGATACTTTGGAATAAACCTAATTGTGGAGGTAAAAAATTTATACACTGAAAACTATAAAAGGCTGTTTAAAGAAATTAAAGAAGACACAGATAAATGGAAAGATAGCCCATCCCATGTACATGGATTGAATAACTCAATATTGTTAAGATGTCAATACATCCAAAGTGATCTACAATGTCAGTGTAATCCCTGTCAAAAGCCCAATGGTGTTTTTGCAGAAATGGAAAAATCCATTTAAATTCATATGGAATCTCAAGGGACTCCAAATAGCCTAAACACTTTGAAAAAAAAAAAAAGAAAAAAAAGAACAAAGTTGGAAGTCTCACATTTCCAGATCTTAAAACTTATTACAAAGCTACAGGAATCAAAACAGTGTTGGACTGCAGAGACATATATATCAATTGAAGAGAACAGAGAGCCTGGGGGATGGGGAACTCTTGCATATATGGTCAAATGATTTTCAACAAGTGTGCCCAGACCATTCAATGAGGAGAGACAGTCTTTTCAACAACTGGTGCTCTGAAAACGGGATATGCACATGCAAAAGAATGAATTTAGTTCCTTACCTTACATCACTTTAACAAACTGAAGAATAAAAACCACATGATCATCTGAATAGATGCAGAAGTTGCATTTCTAACACATTCCCAGATGATGTTGGTGCTGATGGTCCCGGAGCTATGCTTGGAGAACTGCTGATTTTGATAATGAGATTATTCTCAGTACTATTACTTCCCTATGGGGTCCAGAGCCAACACCTGGTCCTGGCCTGGGTCATTTGCTAAGTAGCAACCTAAAGACTCTGGCTTCTTAAGATCCTCACTCTCTAGGTCACGAAATCATTTCAGGAGGAAAAGAGGATTAGGTCCATTTGTGCAATTCAAACCCTTTCACTACAACCCACAATAAGCAATATAATCCACATTACCATGTAATTATACATACACACATATCACTGAAATAAACATTTCACAAAACAACACTTGCACTTCCTGTCTGTGAGTCACTCTGATCTACTCTATTCATTTTTTAAATGCTGTGTAAAACTCACTAAGTTGTTTTCATGACTCACTAAAGGATTGAAACTGGCGGTTTAAAGAATACGGTATTTGGGGCTAGACAAGGAAGTATCTGTCCAATTGGTCATGTGTGAGGGTTAGCACAGGGGGAAGGAATGATGAGGACAAGAGTAGTTAATTCATCGAACAAAATGGGTCAAGTCAACCCAGCACATCAGTTGAACTTCTAAACTGACAGAGGCCCACAGATCATCTTTCCTTCAATATGCCAGTCTTGTAGACTATTATTTGTTTATTCTGAAATAGATTTTGTGGAATATAAAATATTACTCAAAATCATATTAATGAGTATATTCAAATTCAATTAAATTATGTATTAATAGAACTTGGACAATTAAAAGCTATGTCTTTGCATTTAGAGCTTCTCAAATTTAGTAACCTCTAAAATAAATCCCAAACACGGATTTGAGCTAGCCTATATGCATAAAGAACAGGATACATGCCTCCAAATGTGAAATTGTGGGAACGACACATTATCTGGGCACACCTTGGAAATGCTGACACCTTTTCCCCACTGCCTTGAAGGTACGTGGGTGGGTGAGAGCTGACACCAGCTTAATAATCCACAGGCATCTTGTAGTAAAAAGAAAAGAAGTGGTGAAATTGCCATTGTGGGGGAAATTTAATTATCAGGGAAGTCAGTTTTGCTTGTGAAATGACTGAGATAAAAAAATATATAATTAAAAATGCCAAACAATATGCACTAAAATAAACCAAAATACCATATCTGCAGGAAAACAAGCGAGGGCAGCATGGTGGTTTCTGTTTAGCTATTGCTGAGCAAATGATCTGTCAATTTACATGCCAGATGCAGCTTTTATTGAGTTTCACTCCCAACATAATTGTGGTTTGTAAAGCAGAGAGTGTCTTTCAGTTAACCAGTATGATTGAGATGGAAATACAGATAGGGAGAAAGGCCAAAACTTGCAGCCCATTCCGAGATGGAAGTTTCTAAAGAGAAGGTGGAGAGTGGCGTTAGCCACTGGCAGTGTTCTCTTCGCCAAGCTTGGTGTACTCTCTAAGAGGTCCCAGGCTCCTTCTCCTACCCGACACCTCCTCTAAGAAAAGTTGCCATAGAGAGCCATGCACCACTGAAGAACCAGGATGAAGGTCAGGTGGCTCCTGTGGTGGGTCTGAGCAGCTGTCAAAGACTCACTGGAATCTGTCTTGTTGGTCTGATTTCCTTTCATAGTGGCCAGTACAGTTCCAGAAGCTCTTGACTGCTGGGCAAGCCTGGTTAAGGCTATTTTCCAGAGTGAGAAGAAGAAATCATGAGAAGGGTCAGAGAGGAAAAGCCAAGGGTCAGAAATAAAAGAGCCTCACCATTTGTTAGATCCTGGAAGGAAGTACAAGGATTCTCACAGAGCCACTTCACAGAGTGAGGCAATGAGTCAGAAGGCATGGAGGGCAGGGTCAGACCTGGAAATCTGGGGCTGGGCAAAGGGTGACGAATTCAAGGCATAGCTCATGAATATGACAAGGGTGTTGGGTGTTCACACTGATGGGGCTGGATGCACAGTATGGGTTTAGAGCTGCTTCAGACTCAGAGCTGGGCCAGGCAACGCCACCGTGTGGTCCTGGCAACTGATGTGGCAGACTGGGCTGAAGACCGCAGGAGTGGCAGTGAGGAAATAACACCGGAACCTCTGTAATCAACCTTCATGGGGACTTCCAATTGTCAACCATTACTTCATCATCTTACAAGAGTACTTCTCACACTTGAATGTGCACATAAATCACCTGGGCAACTTGTTAAAATGCAGATTCTGATGTAGGTCTGCTGTGGGGCCTGGGTTATGCTTTTCTATCAAGTTCACAGGATGTAAGGATGCTGCTGGTCCGTGGACCACACTTAGAGTAACAAGCCCCTGTAGAAGTACTTTTAATTCCTCTGAGGTGCCTGGCATTGCCTAAAGCTTCAGTCCCAAGGTCACAGGTTCTGTCCCTTCAAGGCTTCTCTTTGGAATTTAGAAGGAGAGTAATTTTTAGACTATATCTATAACTATACTCCTTATATTACAGGTAGGCATACCATGCCCTCTTTATTTCATCACTGTTAAATAAGGGACAGAATTCAAATTTGGGTTTAGACATGTTGGTCTCCTTCAGAGAGATTTGGTTATTAAATATCTAAGGCTCAGCTTATAAAGTCAGAGATCAGGATAGAGTATTGGGGGGGGGGTGTTGTGTGTGTGTGTGTATATATATATATATATATATATATATAGAGAGAGAGAGAGAGAGAGAGAGAGAGAGAGAGAGAGAGAGAGAGAGAGAGAGAGAGCAAGCAAGAGAGCTAGCATGAGAGCACACAAGATATGGAAGAGAAAGAAGAGAAGGGATTAACATGTATTTAGGGTCCACCCTGGGGCAGATACTGTGCAAACAGCACACACAGTGGCTAGAGCTTGCTGAATTCTTATATTCCAAACATTGGACTGAGTAATTTTCACACATTTTCTCATTTACTCTTCACAACAAATCTATGTGTTGATACTTATAAAAATCCCCATTTTACAAAAGAGAAATCTAATTCTTAGAGAGGTTGAGCAGTTGCCAAAGGTGACAGGGTTTGAAATGGGAAAGACATGATCCCATCCAAGCAATAACAATCCAAGGAACTATTAATTGTTAGTCCTGTTTTTAAAAGATGAGAAAACAATTTGTAGAGGTTATATGCTTCCAAACTCGCCCCAATCAAGTAGTTTTAACCCTTGCTGCAAATAGAAAGTACTTGGGGAACTTGAACTCTCTACCTGAGCTCTACCCTCAAACAATTAAGTCCCAGCCCATGGAGATGGGGCCTGAGCATTGACATTCTCTAAAAATTCCCCTGTGAGCTTAGTGGGCGCTCATAGCGGCCATTTGCTCCATCTATAGTCTATTCCATATGAGGTCCTAGAGAATGCTAAATATATATATGTACATATACACACATATATATGATACTTAATTTGTTTATCTTAACAGGAGCCTTCCATCAGAGCATACTGCAAAATGGGAAGATAAGAAAAGATAAGGCAGAACCCTCCTACACTGTTGGTGGGAATGTAATTTGGTGCAGTCACAATGGAGGACAGAATGGAGGTACCTTAAACTTAAAGTAGACTTTCCATATGATCCACTCCTGGGCATATATCCGGAGAAAACTATAATTCGAAAAGATACATGCACCCCAATGTTCACAGAAGCACTATTTACAATAGCCAAGACATGGAAGCAACCTAAATGCCCATTGAGAAATGAATGGATAAAGAAGACGTGGGGTGTGTGTGTGTGTGTGTATGAATATTACTCAGCCATAAAAAAGAATAAGTAATGCCACTTGCAGCAACATGGATGGACCTAGACATTATCATATTAAGTGAAATAAGTCAGACTTCAAATATCATATGATTTCACTTGTATGTGGAAACTAAAAAAGGATACAAATTTTATTTACAAACCACAAATAGAGTCGTGAACATAGAAAACAAACTATGGTTACCAAAGAGGAAATGGGGGCATGGATAAATTAGGAGTTTGGGGTTAACAGACATACACTACTATACATATAAAATAGATAAACGACAAGGACCTACTGTATAGCACAGGGAACTATATTCAATTTCTTGTAATAGGCTATAATGGAAAAGAATCTGAAATACATGTATAGATACGTACGTATATGTATAACTGAATCTCTTTGCTGTACATCTGAAACTAACATTGTAGATCAACTACATTTTAATAAAAATAAAATTAAAAAGAAAAGAAAATGATAAGGCAGGTAAGCCCCGTTCATCATTAAGAAACTAAAGATTATGTACTTGTGTGATGCAGTATTATTGTACTTCACTGCCCGAGTTCAAGAAAACTGCGATTTTGTAAGTGGGCTGGCAATAATGGGCGAAGATTGCTTACAGAAGACAGCTATTGAGTTGTACTGTGAAAAAAAAAAAAAAGAATGCAGCATGAAACAGATGACAAGGCAGAGTTTGATGACCTCTCTTTGTCCTGCTGTCTCTAGTGCAGAAGAATCTACTGAACTCAGTTTTAAAAGTCAGGCCTTGTCAAGTTCAATGGCATACTGTGGTTCTGAGCACTCCTCTTTCTCCAGGAGCAAGCAGGCTTTGTTAATACCAAAATTGTTTGAAGAATATTGTTTTCTCTTCTAGGACTTTGCTTAAGATGTTAGATCAGGTACTACTTCAAGATCTAGGGTTGGTTTTGTTTGGACTTCTACCATTACATCACCATGTTTCACAGGAAGACAATGACCTCTGTTAGCAACGGGTATGAATAAGAGTGAACGACATTTGTCCAAGCAACTGCTTGCAAATGGAAATTAGCTGGAGTGAGTGTGTAAGGTGAAGGTCTGTATGTGTGTGTTTGTGAAGGTGGGGAAGGGTGGGTTGTGAAAAACAGCCCATCAGGGCAGTGTTAAAGGCCAAAGAGATTGATGCATCCAAATCAGGAGACTCACTGATGATCTAACAGAGACAACCAGTTGACCTGTCGGTGGGCATCCCCACTATTTTCTCTACAAAGAAATGGTCACAGGATGAGAAGTGGATTGGGAGAAAGAGTTTTTAAAAACAGAAACAAAAACTTCACTTAATTCAAGAAATTAGTACTATTTGACTTATAAAATAAGTGTCCTCTAAAGGAGAACTCAGTATCTATCTTACCTACATATACATATATGAATAGTATACTTACATTATTTTCACAAAATGTTTCATCATGAGGTTAGATAAGGCATTGATACAATACTAGAGCTAGGATGGGGTGTATGTGTGTCAGGCATATCTACTTTCTGCCCGTGACATCCAGTCCTCAGTCATCTATTTCAGTGTCAAAACAGTTTGGCTGGTTACTTCTGTTTGGGTATCCATATCCTTGTCTTCACAAGGAGCCCATGAATGTGGCCACCCTCCCACTTCACCCACAAGAGGGCTCCTCTCAGACCACTGCATCTCAAAGCAAAACGTATCCTGTTGAACCAGGGGCTGCTATTGCTGATATATTGCTGCACAGTTTGGGCCTCAATTTATATTCTTAGATTCCAAATTATTTAATTTTTTTTTGCATATTGTCTCAACAATCCCATCATTTCTTACCACCCGTACAGCTTGCATCCTGTCTCTATAAATTTCCTGCAGTAGCATCCTAACTCTTCCCACCACCCCCTTTTTTTTTCTACTTCTGATCCTCTGCAGTCTCCTCAGAGCGGCCAGAGAAAGCATTTCAAAGTATAAACCAGATCATAGCATTCCCTTGCACAAAATCCTTGAGCAACTTCTTGTCACATACTGAATAAAAACTGAAGTCCTTACTGTGGGCACGAGGCCCCACACAACGTGACCCTGCTCCTTCTCCCATGATCCGCTCTCCTATCTCCCTCCCGTAGCTGACTGCTCCAGCCTCCTGGCCTCCCTGCTGTCCTCATTCACACCAAGCAAGCGCCTCCTCGAGCCTTTGCTCCAGCCTTTCCTTCTGCCTGGACCCCACTTACCCCTGGGATATTCATAGCCCTTTTCCCCTTCTTCTTCAGATCTCTGTTCTAGTGTCACTGGCTTGGAGAGGCCATGCCTGGCCCCCCAACTAAAATAGCAAACCCTATCACCATCCACTTCTCAAACTCCCAGGACCCAGCTGGGAGCAGGGCATTGAGGAATTACATTTTGGTAAACCTTACTTTGGGGTCAGAAGAGAGGTGAGATTAGTGAGTACTATGGACTGGATGTTAGTGTCACTCCCAAAATTCAAATGTTGAACTCCTAATCCCCAGTGTGATGGTATCTGGAGATGGGCTTTTAGAAGGTAATTAGGTCAGGAGGGTGGGGCCCTCATGAATGGGATGAGTGCCTTTATAAGAGACAGGAGAGAGCTCGCTTCCATTTTCTCTTCTTGCCACATGAGGACACAACCAAGAAGAGGTTTCTCACCAGGAACCAAATCAGCCAGCACTCTGATCCCTGGACCTCCCAGCCTGCAGAACTGAGAAATAAATTTCTGCTGTTTAAGTCACCCAGTCTGTGGTATCTTGTTATAGCAGCCCAAACTGACTGAGATGGCAGGGAATGCAGAGGCCATCCCTAGACCAGCCAGGGGCCTGTCTGCAACAGTGCACGTCACAAGAGTGTGGAGTGTGAGAGGCAGGGGTGGCAAACGTCTTCCTGACTCTTCTGAGCTTTGCTTCTGAAGAGTTCTTACATGACAGAGACAGGCCAAAGTCTGCCTTGGAGAACAAACACATTTTGTTAAAAAGTTGGGCATTTTCTTTTCCTTTCATGCTTTCATAGATCTCAGGCACCAAACCTGGCAAGAAGAGGGAACTATCCGCCTAACTGCAGGCAAACAATAGATGTAACAATGAACTAAAAAGAAACGACCTACCACCCTGCACCAAAAATGCATGCTTTGCAATTTTCTCGACCTTGGATCTTCATCTTGGGAGAACACAGGGCCTTATTTGCCCTGATAGTACACTGATCTCACTCTCAGACTCAGAGCACAGGGAATCAGGGGCTTGGAGTTAATTACTTTTCAGACTCATTTCTACCTATGCTCAGAAAAACTGAGAAATTGATTTTGGTTCCCACCAAGCAGTATGTTTTCTGTCCTTTAAAACTATTTGTTGTCAGTGAAACTGCAATTTAAACAGCTGCATTGTGAAGGCCCTAAGCTATAGTTCTTCCTTGTTAGTCCCCCCTTACTTTAAAGGGATCTTCTTGGAGACATGAATGCACTTATTAAAAATTCATTCATTTAGCAGATATTTACTGAACACCTACTAAGACTAAGATATTGAGCCGGGCACTGGGGCACAGTGAAAAACAGGACAGACAAACATCTCTGCACTCATGAAAACTTGTATTCTGCAGAGGTAGACATGTACAGGAGAATAGGGGGTAGGTGGGAAGTGCAAATCAAGTTAGAGCTTCTAATTATGATTAGCAAAAGTAAGATAATAAAGGTATGTGATAGAGTGCGCCTGGGCAGGCCACTGTAAACAGAATGGCCAGGGACACACCCTCTGAAATACTGACATTTGAACTGACAAATAAGCCTGAGGCAGCCATGCAAGTGACCTAGAGAAGGGTCCAGGCAGGAGGTCCAAGTGTAAAGGCTCAGAGAGGGAAGCAGCCAGATATATCCAAGGAACAGAAAAGAAGCCATTGTGGCTGGAGCCTACTGAAAGAGAGAGAGAGAGGCAGTTAGAAAGGCTGACAAAGGACATATCTTACAGGATCATATACGACATAGAAAGAAGCTTTGCTTTTATTCTAAGGAGAACTGAAGTTGAAGGATTTTAAGCGGGATGGAGAATGGATCCAGTTTACATTTTAAAATTAAACTTTTCTTTTATTTTGAGATAACTGTAGATTCCCAGGCAGTTGTAAGAAATAAAACAGACAAATCCTATATAGCCTTTACTTGGTTTCCCCCAGTGGTGACAGCTTGCAGAACAATAGTACAATATCACCACCCGAATACTGAGACTAATACAATCCATCAATTTTATTCCATCTTCCCAAGTTTTGTATGTACCCGTGTGTGTGTGTGTGTGTGTGTGTGTGTGTGTGTGTGTGTGTGTGTGTGTGTGTCTGTTTTGCTCTAAGACATTTTTAATAGTCTTTGTTTTTTTAGAGCAGTTTTAGGTCAACAGAAAAATTGAGCAGAAAGTACAGAAAGTTCCCACATGCGCCCTGCCTCCACACAGACTCCAGGGCTGTGAAGATCCTGCACAAGATCATACATCTGTTACAATCCAGGAACCTACATTCACACATCGTTATTTTCTGAAGTCCATAGTTCATATCAGGGCTCATTCTTGGTGTTGTATATTCTGAGAGTTTTGATGCATGTAAAGTGATTTGTCTCCATCATCATAGTATCATCCGAAGCGGTTTCACTGCCCTAAAATTCCTCCATGCTCTGCCTATTCATCCCTCCCTCCCCGCAACCCCTGGTAACCACTGAACGTTTTACTGTCTCCATGGTTTTGCCTTTTCCAGAATGTCATATAGTTGGAATCATACAATATGCAAATTTTCAGATTGACTTCTTTCACGTGATAATATACATTTAAGTTTCCTTCAGGTCTTTTTATGGCTTAATAGCACTTTTCTTTTTAGCATTGAATAATATTTCAATGCCTGGATATACCACAGTTTATTTATCCATTCACCTACTGACGTGTTGGTTGCTTCCAAGTTTTGGAATTGTGAATAAAGCTGCTATAAACATCTGTGTGTAGGTTTTTTGTGTGGGCACAGTTTTCAATACCTTTGGGTAAATACCAAGGAACATGCTTGCCAGATCATAAGAGTAAGTGGAGTTTTATAAGAACCATTTTTCCAAAGTGGCTGTACCATTTTGCATTTCCACTAACAATGTATTAGAGTTTCTGTTGCTCCACATCCTCATCAGCATTTGGTGTTATCCGTGTTGTGGATTCTAATAGGTATATAGTGGTACCTCATTGTTGTTTCAGTTTGCATTTCTCTAATGACATGACAGGATGTGGAGTATCTCTTTGTATTTCTTTTGCAACAATTTTTCCCAGTCTGTGGGTTGTCTTCTCATTCTCTTGATGTTGTCTTTCACAGAAGATTTTAATTTAAAGAAGTCCAGCGTATCAATGATTTCTTTCATGGATTATGACTTTCATGCTCTATTTAAAAAGCCATCATCATACTCAAAGTCATTTAGCTTTTAGCTTATATTATCTTCTAGGAATTTCATTGTTTTGCATTGTACATTTAGCTCTGTGATCCACTTTAATTTTTGTGGCACATATAAGCTATGCATCTAGGATCATTTTTTTATTTTTGCATGTAGATGTCCAGTTGTTGCAGCCTCAGTTGTTGAAAACATTATCTTCACTTTATTGTATTGTTTTTGCTCTTTTGTTAAAGATCACTTGGCTATAGTTATGTGAGTCTATTTCCAGATTTTCAATTCTATCCCGCTGATGTGTTAGTCTGTTCTTTTACCAGTACCACGCTGTCTTAATTATTGTAGCTTTATAATAACCCTTGAAGTTGAGTAGCGTAAGTCCTCCAAATTTGTTCTCCTTCAATATTGTGTTGGCTATTCTGAATCTTTTGCCTCTCCATATAAACTTTAGAATCAGTTTACCAATATCCACCAAATAATTTGCTGAGATTTTGACTGGATTGTATTGAATCTATAGATCAAGTTGGGAGGAACTGACATCTTGAGAAGATTTAGTCTTCCCATCCATGAACATAGACTATCTCTCCATTTACTTAGTTCTTCTTTGATTTCTTTCATCAGAGTTGTGTAGTTTTCCTCACATGGATCCTGTACATATTTTGTTATATTTAAATACCGAAGTATTTAATTTTTTAGGGTGTTAATATAAATGGTATTGTGTTTCTAATTTCAAATACACTTGTACTTTGCTTGTATTGAAAACCAATCGATTTTTGTATATTAACCTTGTACCCTACAGTCTTACTATAATTGCTTATTAGTTTCAGGAGGTTTTTTGTCAATTCTTGCTGATTTTCTACACAAATGATCATGTCATCTGTGAACAAAGACAGTTTTATTTCTCCATTCTCAATCTTTATACCTTTTCTTATTTAATTAACAAATACTTCCTATATAATGTTCAAAAGGAGTGGTGCCTTATACCTGATCTTAGTGGGAAAGCATCAAGTGTCTCACTATTAGCTATGTTAACTATAGTTTTCTCCTAGATATTCTTTATCAGTTTGAAGCTTCCCTCTCTACTCCTACTTTTCTGAGAGTTTTTTTTTTTATTATGAATGGGTGTTGGATTTGCCAAATGCTTTTCGTATCTATTGATATGATTCTGTGATTTTTGTCTTTTAGCATGTTGATGTGACAGATCACATTAATTGATTTTTGAATGTTGTAGCAGCCTGACATACTTGGGATAAATCCTTCTTGGTTATGGTATATAATTCTTTTCATCCATTTTGGATTCAATTTGCCACTTTTGTGTCTACGTTCATGAGAGATATTGGTCTACAGTGTTCATGTAATGTCTTCTAATTTTGGAATTAGGGTAGTACTGGCTGAGGAAGTATCCCTTCTGCTTCTTTTCTCTGAAAGAGTTTTTAGAGAATTAGTATAATTTCTTCCTTAAATATTCGGTAAAATTCACCAGAGAACCTCTCTGGGGCTGGTGCTTTCTATCTGGGGAGATTATTAGTATTGACTCAATCTCTCTAATAGATATAGACTCTTTTGCCCATTTTTAAAACTAGATTATTCATTTTATTATTGTTGAGTTTTGACTGTTCTTTGTATATTTTGGATAACAGTCTTCTATTAGTAAGTCTTTCGGAAATATTTTCTGCCAGTCTGTGACTTGAGTTCTACGCAATCTTGTCACACATGTAGTTTCATGTATCTACCAACACTATCAAGATGCAGGACAGTTCAATCACTACAGGATCCTTTGTGCTGTCCTTTTATAGCCACACCCAACTCTGTCTTGTTCCCTTCTTCATTCTTCTCCCATGGCAATCACTAATCTGTTCTCTATTTCGATAAATTTGTCATTTAAAGAATGATTTATAAATGGAACCACAGAGTGTATAATCTTTGAGAATTGACTTGTTACACTCAGTGTAAATCTCTGGAGACTCATCCAGATTGTAGTATATATATGAATAGCTCATTTTTTATTGCTGAGTAGTATTATATAGTATGAATATACCAAAGTTTGTTGAACCATTTACACACTGAAGGACATCTGAGCTGTTTCTCGTCTTTGGCTATTACAGATAAAGCTGCTGAAAATATTCATGTGCAGGTGTCCGTATGAACCTAAGTTTTAATTTCTCTGAGGTAAATGCCCAAGAGTATAACTGCTGAGTCATATGGTAATTGCATGTTTAGTTTTAAGAGAAACTGAAAATCCCTTTAGTAGAGTATCTATATCATTTTACATTTCCACCAGCTATGTATAGATGATCCAGTTTCTCCAAATCCTTACAGGTATTTGGTGTTGTCATTATATATATGTATTTAACTTTAGCTATTTTTATAGGTTGTAATGGTATTTCATTGTCTTATTTTGCATTTCCCTAGTTATGATACTGATAATAATGAGATACTGAACATATTTTCATGTATTTATTGGCCATCTGTATATCCTCTTCAGTGAAATGACTATTTATGTATTTTGCCCCTTTTCAACTTGTATTGTTTAGGACTTTAAACTGATATATCTTAGACACAAAATCTTTTTCAGCTATGTGGTTTGTAAAAATATTTTCTCACACTCTACACCTTGTCTTTTCATCTTCTTAAGTGGATCCTTAGTAGAACCAAATTTTTAATTTTGATGAGTTCAAGTTTATCAATTTTTCTTTTCATATACAATGCTTTTGATGTTAAAGCTAAGAAGAGTTTATCCACTTTGCCAATACCTCCCTTTAATTCGTGTATTTAGACCATTTACATTTAAATTAATTATTCATATGCTATAGCTCAAGTTTTTCATTTTGTTAGTTGCTTTTTATTGTTTCCTCTGTTTGTCATTCCTGTGTTTCTATTTTCTTGCCTTTCTGTGGGTTACTTGAATGATTGTTACAATCAATTTTATAAAGTATTTGAGTGTATCTCATCATATATTTTTCTTAGTTATTTTTCTGTAGTTTACATTTTTTAAAGAGTCACAGGCTGCTGTGTCTCGAATTGGTTTGAAGGTGGGAAAATTAAAAGAAAAGAGACCTGTAGAAATGCCATTGAGGTCACTACACCAGTGTGAGAGAGTTACTGTAAGTGTTGCCAGCGGTGAAAGTCCCCAGGCAAGCACATGCTCTTCTCTCCGGGTGAAATATTATTTCTCACTCCTTTCACCTGAACTCTTATTCTTCTTTTATTTTGTCACTTTTGTCTAAAAGCCTATGACTTCTGAGACTGGATTTCTGTCTTGCTCCAATGTTTGCCCATGTAAACCCTAACTTTCCCACTGCAGAACTAACGACATCCACTTGTAATTGAATGTTTGCTTGTCTGTTCCTCCCATTAGCTCTTGAGTGCAGAAATCATGTATTATTATTCCTTTCTGGGTACTCACTCCTCAGAGAGTATCTGAGACCTGGTAGGCCCTCAGAAAGTACCTACTGACTGAAAGAATAAACTTTATGAGATTCATGTAAATTGATTTCCAAAACAGTCAGTTTATTTCCATTGATGTTATCATGTGCTTCAGTACCAGTACATGACCAATTAAAATTTAAATATTAATAATTTAAAACCACATTTTTGATTTTAGTTTGTTTTTAGTAGATTCCACTGGAATTGGGTTATAAAAAATAAAAGAAACCTTAACTGGTATGCTTATTGTACATAAGAGTACTCTGTGTGCTCTTGTAAGATTTTTTTTAAATGTCGTTTTTGGTCACTTCTGAATGGAAGAGAGACAGAATATTGCTGCTGAAACTATTCCAGTGCACCAATTATTTCAACTCAGTGGACACTATGGATTAATCACGCAGGCATCCAAAATGAGTTCTGGTTTTGATTTCCCTAAGGTTTTAAAGGTAACAAACCAAAACCTTCAATTTTTACGTTCCAAGGAAATATAACTGAACCCACAACATCCACATAATGCCAAAAGTATTCCAAACAGTTGCTGTTGCTGAAACCTCTATGTGAAGATTGTAACCCAGGGGAAACATTTTTGGACAAGTGTGGATGAGAGCTTTCTGCACAGGATTCAGTACTCAAAGTGCTGACACATCGGATGACAGTGTGGCATGGGAATCAGTATTCCAGGCTATGTTATTTTAAAAAGTAATGTGTGACTGCTTTCCAAGGAAAACAAACCACGGAGCCAGCCTGCCTCTATCCTTCTGTCAAATGCATAAACGTACTAATTGCACTAAGATTATTTCAAGATAGGGTAGTGGGATTTTCCCATGTTAGAGTGACCTGCTGCTTTATCAATAATCTGGCTCCTGTTTTTGTTAGGTGAAGTCTTAGTGGACGATGACTTAATCTGCAGAAATGTGATTGGAAGGAACACTAGTGGTGAGATTTAAACAATGACCTTCTTGAATTTTTTTAAAGAATTATTTTCACAAGAACCACAAGATGGCATTGTCTACTATAGGACTGTGTTCTGACACTCAGCAAGAACTGACAGCAGAGAATGAAGACTGAGTTGATTCACATTTCTCATTTTATTTGGGAGATTTTGTTCCTCCCTTCCACGTTCGCTTTGTTCACTTCGTGTTGTGTGGCTGTGGTGACTATTGGGTTGTACAGGGGGAGAAGTGGTGGGAAATGAGTGTTGGGCAGCCTCAAGAAGGGCACTGAGGGACTATAATAAAATAGAGTAAAGGATGTCCGGGTGAGAACATAGGTGCTCCCACCTGCTACAACTTCAGATTATAAGACTGAAGACTCAGCTAGTGTTCACACATCAACAAAGAGGAGGTTTAGACCTGATCCACTTACTGTAATTTAAGCAATTCAAATATCTGTTTGGATTCATCATTCCCAAAAGGTTTTACTTTCTCTTTGGTACCCATTCTTCTCCACCTACACAGGCAACTCCATATCTACACTGTAGTGTGTGTAGGCTGGCAAACCCTCTTTCATCTCCAGTCTCTGGGCATGATACCGCAATGCAAAGCAGAAGGAAGGAATCCATAGCAAGTGAATTCTTACACTGAAACTTCTACTTTACAAAACGTTCTCATTTTAAGCCTCACGACAACCCCATAGGTTTCACAGATGAGGAAACCGAGGTTCAGAAAGGTTGAGAAACTAGTCCAAGCTTATTAAGTGGTGTCGTATGATTTAATCTCAAAATGGTCTTAATTCTAATGTCCATGAGCTTTGCACTATACCACAGTTTTCAAGCAGAAAGGCACTGTGTAAATAAGCAAACCGGAAACAAACATCGAAGTTCTGTCTTTAGCCTCAGGGCGCTCCTCTGCATGGTCGGGGGGGGGGGGGGGTCATAGACTGGGTGCCCACATGGTAGACTATGCTTGCCCCACCCCGCTGTTCTTCAGTGTTCTGGTTGGGATGTCTGGTTAATATAACATACAAAGCAATTGCATCATTTTACTTTTTCCCTCAGTGGACCAGAATTTCAACTGTATCTACCATGTCAATTTTATATCACATGTTATGAACCAGTGTTTTTCGGTTTTCTGTGTGTCACATGCACTCTCAGTGCCATGTAAGAGAGAACTCACCAATTGAGAACTTGAAACTTGGCGTAAAATATATGTTTTTGCCTTAAAAATCTGTCAGTCAAAATGAGCAATCCTAGATGCCAGACATTTGCCAGAAGCTAAAGTTTCAAACATACGTAAGACGCAGTCCCTATTCTCAAGGAGATTAGAGTAAGGGAGACAGACACATAAAGGGATATAATTTCAGCCCAATTGGTAAGTGTTGTGAAAGAGGTGGGCACTGGGAAGTAGGTGAAGATAAAGAAGGGCATTTATCTACCCTGAGGATTCAGAGAAGGCTTTCTACAGGATATGATCTATCAGCTAGGCCTTGAAGGATGATGATTTAGAAGCTAGTATCAAAATAGATAAAGTCTTTATCTTGCCTCCAACTCTTCACCAGAAACCCACTTAGAAGAAAAACCTTCCCCAAGTCCCAGCTGAGTGTCAGATGCTGATCTGTGGTGCATGCTGGTTATTCTTCATTCTACCCCCCAAATGATTTGCCCCATCTTCCCTGAGCGTCTGACCTCAGGGACTGCATCCTCTGGGCTCCATTGCCCTTGGGCTTCAGTTGGGTTTGGCCAACATGGAAGCACTAGCAGAAGATCCCATGGAAGGAGAAAAGAGGTTGAGGTATTTATAACTTACACTCCTTCCAGATTTGTTGCAATTACGCTAGTCACTGTATCGTCCTATGACTGTAGATTCTGTTAGGGACCTTTGTTCTTAGCTGCAGATCCCAACTGGGCCCTGGGAACACCATTTCCACCCTTGTCCTGATGTTAGAGCCCAGGTGTCTCAATACCCCTTGTTGCTTCCCCTAACTCTTCCCACACCTCTTTAAATAATTCTTTCATTCTAAAAAACTTATTTACAAGTCCCTCCCAAAGATGCCATCTATATTCTGACTTACAAATGTTAGAGAAAAAGAAGAGCTTTAACTGACTCAAGATTCATCTGGGGTAGCCTCACCAGCCAGAAGAGCTGAGCAAAAGTGGATTTGATATTCAGTGGATTGAGTGACTTTAGGAAGAGTCACCTTGTACTCTGAACCCCTACAAAAGATGGGTATTTTTGTGGCTGCTCTGCCTATGCTTAGGACAGATAAGATGTAATTCAATTCAGCAAGTATTTCTTGAGTCTCTATTATCTGCTAGCACTATGTTGGAGTGGAGGTCACAGATAAAAAGTAATCTCTTCCCTTGAGTAGCTCACCATGTAGAAGGGGAGATAGAAAAATAAGTTAACAATTCCAGGGGAGAGACAGGGGGGAGCCAAAAAGAAAGGGTCCTTCATTCAGTTTAGGGGAGGCAGCACCATTCAGGATAGCCTGGCTTTGCTGTGGTAACAAATCAACCAGCATAGTTTATTTTTATCTCCTGTGAAGGCTGATACATGGTGGGCAGCCTTCTTATAACTTTACCATTTGTAACACGTGGCCTCCAACATTCTATGGCAGAGAGAGGGAGGGGAGCAGCACACTGCTTTCAAGACTTCTGGCTTCTAAGTAACAAAGTCACTTTTGTGCACAATTCATTAGTTAGACATAATATCTGACTAACGAACACAGAGCTCATGGAAAGTTTTTTGGAAGAGGTGACAGTTGACTTGGTCTTAAAGAATAAGGAAATTATAGATGACAAAGAGATCTGAAGATAAAGAGAGAGGAGGGTGTTCCAGACAAAGAGAAGGACATATTTAAAGGCAAGGCAGCAAGGACAAGCATGGAGTCTTCAGGGAAGAGCATATGTTTTGGCATGACCTCTCAAAACCCTGGGAGGTCATAAGAGGGTGATGAGAGGTGAGGCAGGAGAGAAAGGCAGAGGTTAAGTGACAAAGGGCCTTATTTGTCACTGTTAGGGTTTGCGGATTTACCCTCAAAGGCTATGAGAAGACATTATAGGGTTTCAAAGGTGGGGGAAGCAACATTAGCAATATTAGATTTCAAATGAGGAGAACAGATACCAGAAGGAAGTGAACTGGGAAGAAGGCAATGGGGCTCTGGCATTAATCCAGGCACAAATGAAGAGCCTGAAGAAAGTCATCAGTGGTGTGGGTAAAGAGAGTGTGATTGAACTTGGTGCTACTTCAAGTTGGATTTCAATGGGTTCTGCAACCTGGAGAGGAAGCAGGAGGACAAGCATGACCTTTAGGCTTCCGACTGCTGCGCTTGCCTTGGAATATGGTACTTTCCCTGAGCCAGGGAGCTTAGAACGAGAGGCAGAAGATAGAGGGGACAGAGACGCACACACTTTGAGACACGATGAGGTTGAGGATTCTGCAGGATCCACGGGTGGGGATGTCCACTCAACACCTGGATCCGGATCAAGACCTTGGCTGGAGATGCAGAATCGGGAGTTCTGCATCACTGAAGCCATTAGAATCAGCAAGGGTGTCTAGGAAGAATGGGTAAGAAAGCTCAGGATGCACGTCTGTGAGGTATGACAGAGAGGGGGCACTGCTATATAATTCAGAGGAGACCTTGATAAACAGTGAGCCATTGGCGCAAAGGCAGTGCTCAGAAGAGAAACACGGATCCGTATGAGGGAGAGCTGGAGGGTGGAAAAAAAAAAAAAAGGAAACACTATCAGACAAAGAGTCTGTGAATAAAAGAGAGAGAGAGAGAGAAAAACAATGAACTGCATGAGGCAAAAGAGGTCATCATGAGTCAGAGAGACAAAGGGAAGTAAGGCAGCAGATCTGAGAATTTCTGAGTCAGCCAATTAGGGAAGGGCTGAATGTGCAACTTTGACAACATCTTGGTTTACATACCTGCAAACAGATCAGTTTGTCAGCGTTCTCCCTTCTCAATGCCTACCCGCTGAATTGGGAGTCAGACTTTTTTTTTTAACCTGTCGTGTTCTATTGAGAGCAAATTTGGAAACTGCTAATTTGATAACCAAAACTAAAAATCTCTAAGTAACATTTTGTAATGGAGGACTTCAGGTACACAAGGCACAGCCTAGTGGTTTATGTTTGCTACTTCATTTAATTCTGTGCAGAGGGTATTATCCCCATTTATAGGTATAAGAATTAAGACCTCAGAGAGATGATGTGGTGCATCTAAAACTGAACAGCTGGCAAAGGACACAGTTAAAGTCGACAGCTGGGTCTTCATTATGCTAGAGCATCAGCCACCAGCCATCCTGTCTCCTGTAAGTTGCCAAATAGGAAATACCTCCAGTAAATAGATCTCTGACAACTGACAGTTGAGCAAACTTGGAAATCACTAAGTCTCTACACCTTAAAACTATTATCTACGATTTTCTCACACCCTCTTCATTGGCCATCAATATTAGGTGGTTCCTCCTTACATTGTTAACTCCTCAAAACAATATTAAGGTTAGTTATCAAGCAGTACTTCGCTCCAACCACAGATCCCTATTTGACTCACTCTAAGTTGCAAGGGAAATAAAGAGCAGAAAACCAGGTACCCAGGTAAGCACTGCGTAGGAAGAAACATCCAAGCCCTGCGAACTTCCGTCCTCCCGCTGACTCTCCTGTTCACTCATCCATGGTGACTAGAGGAAGGGGGAGATTGTAGTTACATGTTTTAGAGTGTTCAGGAAAATCAACTAAACAGAGTCAAGTGACAAAAACTTTGTATTAAAAGTACACTAGTAGTGTCTTAATACACTGCTATATCATTAATCATGTAATTAATAAAATGACATAATAATTAAAAGGTGTCCTCAATGTCTGATGAAACTGACAAAGACAGAAAGTGGAGGAGTAGGGAGGGCAGGCGCAGGGAAGGCGTGCTCTTGGTCTCTGGGCTTGGACAGACCAAATATTGTTACTTTTTCTTTTCTTTAATTGTGCATTTTTAAATATGAAATCAATCTCTAACACACTGAGAATTAGAATATATTGTATCCTGATCACCCCTGTAACAAACTAAACCAAACATGACAGAATGCAATCTTACAATAAGAGCAAAATACTTGGAAAAAAAGAGAGGGCACCAAAATCAGAAAATGCGAAACAAGGGATGCAACAGAAGGTAAACAGCGTTTGTTCAAATTTCCTTATTAAAACACAAAGGCGGTAAATATAAACTTATGTTCCTTTAGGAAAAAAGAAATCCCCCAAGTAAAAAAAAAAAAAAAAAGTATCCTATATGGGAGACAGATAAGACAAAATGACACTAAAAAAATTATGAAAAAAAGGTATGTGCCAAAATCCGTCAGGTAAATACAAAGTAAGAGAAAGGGAAAAAAGGATATTACTAATATTGTAGAAGGAAGAATTTGAGGAAACAAAATTGCATAGGATTTTTAAAAAGCCATTTTAAAAATTTCAACTGACTATACTTCAATAAAAAATTTAAAAATAAAAAATAAACTGACTATACTTCAATTAAAAATTTTAAAATAAAAAAATTTAAAAAGCCGTTCTGAGTTGTCAAAATATATAATGAAATTATGGTAGACACTAACATTGCATAGTATAATGAATCAAGTACTTTATAAAAAGTAAAACTTCATAAAAAAAAAAAAAGGGGGGTGGGGGAACACAGGGAAAAGAGACAGAAACACAACTGTGGCGGGACATTAAATAGGGCATCACTCGTCTGTGTGGTAAGAGGGTCCGTACCCCTGACGCCTGCCTTACTGAGAGGCCGCTGTTCCGGCTCGCCTCGCGCTCGGCCCCTGAGCGCACGCTGCCTGCCGGCCTGCCCTGTCCCACCTGCAGGCAGGAGGTCGGCCCGGGCTCCCCCGACAGCTCCTCCGTGCTCCTCCAGGGGAGCACGGCCAACGTGAGGACTCACGGGGCGCAGACAGGTTCTGTAAGGGGAGCGTCGGTCCCAGCGGAGAAAGCCTGCCTCAGCCAGCGGGCGTGGCCGCCGCCCAGCTCCAGCCAGTTTCCAGCAAACAAGAGAGCAGGCTGTGCTGCAGGTCTTCAGTTTTTCAAGAGAAGACAGGACCTTCCATTTCTAGGTGGTTTCTCGGTTTTCAAGTGTTAGCTTAACGATAAATAAAACAAAGTTCTCTCTTTTGCGTTTAGTCTAGCCCACGCGTCTCCAGTTCACAATGTCTGCTCTAGGTCGCATCTCTCTATTCTGTTTTTCGCCTTTCAAGGTATAAACAACAAACTCTCTGGAATATAATTGCTAATCTTAATTGACTGCATGAAGGAATTGAAACTGTCTCTGCTTTCTGGGAAGAAAGATAATCAAGGATGAAAAGACAGTGTGATAAATGCTCCAAGAGGGCCATACTTAAGGCGTAACAGAAGCACAGAGAAAGGGACCTTAAATCAACCCTGGATTCTCCCTCTCAAAATATTTTAATAAAACTATCCCTCAATAGGGGAGTGAATAAACAAAAAAGGAAATTCATTCACACAGTAGAACCCTATTCTGAAGTGACATTGAGGGAACTGGATTTACAAATGTCAAAAAATAGTGTCAGGTGGAAAAAAGAAGTCACAAACAGATTCCTGGAGAGTGACCCTGCTTATGTAATTTTTTTTTCAAATACGTAACATTTTAAAGTGCACAATAAAACACTATACATGCGTTGTAGAAGTAAAAAAAATATATATATACAGGAATGACAGTATAAAAATTCAAGATGGTTTTACGCTTGGGGAGGGAAGGAATGGGGTGGGGGAAGCCCTGAGCCTTTAGTTGTGTTTGTAACATTATATTTCTTACGAAAAAGATCTGAAACAAATATGTAGATATATAATGATATTCAGGAAATTGGGGTGATAGGTTCACTGGTATCTGTATATTGTCCTCTGTACTTCCGAGTATTTTTAAAGTATTTATTGGTTAAAAATAATAACTAAGTATTTAACGATTAAAAATAATACAAGATTATACTGTATAGCACAGGGGAATATATACAAGATCTTATGGAAGCTCACAGAGAAAAAAATGTGACAATGAATATATACATGTTCATGTATAACTGAAAAATTGCGCTCTACACTGGAATTTGACACAACATTGCAAAATGATTATAAATCAATAAAAAATGTTTAAAAAATATAAGTGAAACATTAGTGCAAAATAATAATAATAATAATAAATATGCCCTGTGACATACTGGAAGAAGGAAGTTGTGAGTTGATTCTACAAACCTGAGAACTGGTCCTCCAGGACTGGAGATGTTAGCCCGTGGTGAAGCACCGTTCCACTGCTAGCTCTGATCTGTTTGATGCTTCCTATTCAGATTGTTGTGCTAACATACAGCCCTCCTCTGCCTTCCCCAGCCCAGATCTACTTCCCTTTATCCTCAGCTCCCTCCAGTCAATGGAAGTGGCCACCGGTCACCACCAAGCTCGGGCAAAGATAGTTTCCAAGTTTAGACACGGCCACGGGACAACATGCAAGAAAAGAAAGGAAATCTGTTCTTTCACAAAGGATGTAGAACATATCCAAGGAAAGAAAGAAGATATTATTATAAAATACTAGATCCACAAAGAACCTTAGGAATTATGTAGAACAACTCCTAATTTTACAAAGGGGGAAATCCTCAGGGAGAAGAAAGACTTTCCTCAGTCATGGAGGCTAATTAACAGTGAGGCCTGGACACAGGAGAGGTCCCAGGATCCCACTCCGGGGATCATTTTACTGCACCGAAGACACTAACAGAGTTGTCAAGAAAACAAGAGCCTGGAGATCACATAATTCATGTCTCTCATAAAATAATCACAAGAGCCAAGCCTTCCAATAATCCTCTCACTGAAGAACTTTGGAGTTTCCAAGTCAGCTTCATTCACTTTTTAAAAATAGAGTATTGATGAATCTGAGAATCTCACTCCTGAATATAAAAATTGCCAAGTCACTTCATCCACAAATCAATGAGAAGAATAAATTCTGAGAACCACTGAGTCATCTAATGCAAGATTCTCAAGTCATCTCTGTACGCACTGTACATTCTGTTTAACAGCTTTCTCTGTCTCCTTTGTCTGGAGAAAGACCGTCCACTCAGTCACCTGCCACTTCTTCAGAGTCTTCCCTGTCATGCCAACATTGACTTGGTTTTCCCTTCTCTTTATCAGCACATGACCTTTACAAGTGAATAAAAACAAAATATTAAGTGGTAAGTGCTATAATAAAATTTTACCTTCTTTCTCTCCCAAATTGCAAGTTCCCTGGGGCCCTGTGCCATGATTAATCTCTAAAAACTAATGCCTGGTGAACAAGTAATTACTGATAAATGAAAGGCAGTGATGATTCATTATCAATGTTACATGCTTCCCAGAAATAATTGGATGTACTCAGTATTATCTCTGGCTCTAAAATTCTTAGAATTAATTTTGGCCTATGGTAAAACTCTCCATAGGGTGTATCATGAAACAGACTTTGAAGAGCTCTGGCAGAAGTCTTCATTCAATTGTGAGTTGGAGAAAGATAGAATAGTCTATCTCTGAAAGTCTAAGTTTTCTATTCACTGGAAATGTTTAGAGACAGAGTGGACAACAGCCTGGAAGGGATGTCTCAGAGGAAATGTGAACACCAGGTGAGAGGTTGGACTAAGTACCCCTCAATATTCTCTCTAAGTAGGACATCTCCTGAGACTCAGATTGTTGGTAGAGGGACCAGGACATTAGTCCATGAGTCGTTCCCTCCAGTAGAAGGAACTGGGGAAACATAAGAGGGAGAGACAGGAGACCGGCTTTGAGGAACTCAGCCTAACAGCCTGATCTTACCACAGAGCCAGATCAGTCCTTTGATCATTCACATAAAGAAGAGGGAGACCACTTTTATCCGGGTTGCCCCAACAGGGCATGGTAAAAAGAACATTCTAATAACTAGACAAATCTAAATAAACCAGTCTAATAGTGGAATAAGTTCCCTGTGTAGGAATGAGTACCTTTCCCTAGAAATGTTCAACGAAGAGGTTGAATGGTCAACTGTTTGGGATGCAATAACTGGATAGGTTTTTATCATCATTAGAAAGTGGGGTTATATTTAGGGTGTCCACACATCCCATTTCTTCCAAGACAGGTCTAGTTTACATCTGTTGTTCTAGTATAATTATTACTTCTTCCCCATTTCACTTTCAAAAATGTCCCAGGTTGGAAGATAAATCACATGGTCAGCCTACTTTCATTAGATGATTCTAAAATTCCTTTCAACTTTAATAATCTTGCTCAATGTTCTGCCCAAGGGAGGGGCTTATAAAAGAAGGGGCATCTCAGCTGGGTTAGAGAAGGGGCTTTTAGACTGAAAGAGACATTTCCCACGGTCCCACTGGATCATCCTGTGATTCCAACGATCACTATCTGTGAAAGACTCTCAAACTCATGTATTTATCTCTAACCTCACTGCTAAGTCATGACTTTTCACTGACCTCGTGGAGAGCAGCACTTGGATATCCTACAGCGGCACCTCTAATGCAACACAGTTTGCATGATCTGAGGGAAATATCATACACGTTTGTCCTAGGAGCATTTTCTGATACGTATCTTTGATAATGAAAGTTCATACGGATATAGTAATGCAATTAAAAATGAAATACATGCATTAATGTTATACATTGATTCACAACAATTCATGTAAAGCTCCCTGATCTTACCACAGAACCTGAGGAATTGTGTGAAGTGAGACTATTCTGTGGCTATAATGGAAGATGAAAGATCTTAGCCTGGGGCTATACACTTTTTGCCTTCTCAGTAAATATTTAAATAATAATGGGGTCTTCAGATGGGAGCGTGCATGGGTGTTTGAAACTTAACAGTTTCCTGTCTCTGAGCAGTATTTCTGACTAGCAGAGTGGAAGAAGGGCCCACAGACTTTCAAACATATCCAAAGCTTTGTCATAGCTCTCTCCAGGGTGTCCACAAGTAAATTTAGAAAAGTCTACAGTGGAAATGAAAATAATGCTTGTGTCTGCAGCCTAACAAATCTTTTGGAGAAACTCTAGTGAATTATGAGGTAAAGGTGTTTGAAACTAGGCCAGCTTGCCTTGGCGTGGACACATTCAGCATCACTGGGTACCACCTCATCTAACTCATCTCTTGCCCCAGAGAGTTCAAAACTTCAACAGACTTCACGGTTGTAAAGTCCCCAGACTGTCAAAACACCTGGGGCTTGTAACTCAGCACTGGGAGTATAGTCCAAGGAGATGTGGCATCTGACATCACCTGGGTGCTTATTAGAAACGCAGAATCTCATGCCCACGCTAGGCCTGCTAAGTCAGCGTCTGCAGTGGGCAAGATCCTTAGTAAATTCATATGCATGTTAAAATGTAAGGACTTAGAAGTTCGCATCACAAGAAAAAAACTGTTAACTATGTGAGGTAATGTTATCTAAACTTACTGTGGTAATCATTTATAAATACATATAAAATCATTATGTTGCACACCTTAAATTTATGCAATGTTTTATGTCAATAACACATCAATAAAACCAGGGGGAAAGTGTGAGAAACACTAGCCTAGGAGATTTACCTAAAGTGTAGAGACCTGGATTCAGGTTGGACTGTACAATCACTGTAATACTTAAGTCATAGGATTAAACCAAACACCATGACCGACACAGAAAAGGGGGCCCGAAATGTTAATTCCCTTGCTCATCCTGCACAAAATCTGTCTTTGTCCCCGTCCTGGTCAGCTCAGGATGGGCTCCTCTATCTCCTACAATTCCTCTTCACTTCAATGGGTGGCTTTCACTCTCAGGAAATACCCACAGATCTTAGCCCAGAAAAAGACCCACTTGGCCCATGACTCATGACCATCTTGCCACCCTCCACCTTCCTTCTGAGGATGTGGAGAGGGCTTTCTCCTTGGGGTGGGGGGCGGGGGGGTGGTCAGAGAAGCAGAATCCAGTTCTGCATTTTTCACACAGCCTGAGGCTTTCAAAGAGCATGAAACACAATTAACACCAATGTGAGCTCTGCAGTTGCTCATTACGAGGTCATTCAATGCTATTGTTACCTGACCTATAAGCAGCTGTTGCCAACTAATGTACACTGTCACTGGGCTCTGGAATTATTATATACAAGTGAAATAAATCTGCTTCTCAGATTGGCGGTACAGAATTCTTCCCTCCCCGGCTCTCAATCCTCACCGTAGTCGGGCCGTGTATAGCTATGGTCACACGTCTCACTTTTCTTTATGCAATTTCTCCTTTTTAATTTTTTTCCCCAGAGGTTCTGCTCTATTAAACATTTTTATTTCTTCAACCCACGATTTCTGGCCATTGAAGACATAGTCAAGAGGTTAATCTGAGCTGAAATAGATCAGATCTGTTACACTCATTCTGATTTATCTGACTCCTTGGCTGGTTTACCAGCTTGAAATCTTTGGCACTGGTTCAGGCCATGTCTCTGGCAGAGAGTTTTTTTTAAAATTTTATTGCAAAGGTTGCTCTGTTTTCATTACAGATGATATGGTTGGATCTCAAAGTGCCACAACGTAAAATGCATATACTAAATTTGATAGATATTGTCCCCCTGGGGCCATAAAAATGGAAACAAAAGCAATTTAAGGAGTTCTTTTCAAACTTCTGGGACACACAGTGGAAAACATATTAGGTTGGTTGGACTTATTTTTGTTCTTGGGTGCCGGAGACCTGAAGGCAGCAGCTGTTTTTTGCATGTGCTGGTATTACTCCTACCATGATAGATACAGATGTGCCGCTTGCTGGACAGAGAGACGCATCGGTGTCCTGCCTGGGCTCTCTGGCCACAGTGCAAGGGTGTCTGAGCTGGCTAGCAGGGGGAGAGCTCAGTGACCAAAAACACCAAGAGGTGGGAGAAATTCTCCCTTGAAGGCAAAGAAGGAAGAAGGCAAAAAAAAAAAAAAAAAAAAAAAAAAAATCCCTTGCTTTTGGCAGGAAAGTTAGTCATACTTCCCAGGTTCCCATGCCTCTCCAGGATTTTGGAGGTCATTCTGGACAGCTTGATTATCATAAACAACTGGTTTGAAGAAGGTGTTTCAAACTGGGTAGCAGGGGGAATTAAGTACACAAGTGTCATGAGTCTGACACATTATAAGAAAGTTTTTTCCAATAAGATGATGCAATCTTTGCCACTGATGAGTTTGGCTTTAAATTTTAAGCAGGCATAATGGTGGATAATTTAAATATGAAGTGTATTGTTTACAACATGATTGGCATCCTCTGTGGCACCTGGAGCAGCATTTGCCCCTCAGAGACAAGCCTTTAGTTCACCTACAGGAGCCTAGAGAGACCATTCTGCCCAAGGACAGTCTGGGGCAGCCCAGCGCCAGATCCCTGAGTCTCCGCCAGTCACATGCCTTATCTCCCAAGAGTCTCATTCCCAAGCAGAGACTAACAGAGACTAAAGATTTTTGGAGCTCTTTATCCTAAACCCCAGAAGAGAAATATTTGGAAGGTAATAGGGAATTGACTCCCAAGTTTCCTTCAAGATGCTGTGTCTCTGGGGTAAAGATTGTCTGCAATACCTTTACGCTCCTGAACATCTATTTCCCATAAACCAATACCTTATTGTGCTGCAGAGGCTGGATCTCAGGGTTTCCTGCAGAGCAGAATCGTGGCCCATCTCTTCTCAAGAAGGAACCGTGAAACAGACACAAGAAGCAATGACACCTCAGTTTGCCAAATGATTTTCCTTATTTCTCTGAGGTCCGGAGATCTAAGACTACGAGTCACAAAGGTCCTTCTAAATACATGCTCTACACGTGTGGCTCTGCTGTGTCAAAAGCCCTGGCTGTTTCCAGAAAAGAAAGCGTGCTCGGTTTTGCTTCTGCATACAATTGTTTTGGATCCACTTGTCTGCTTAACTTCAAAGAAAGCCTCTGTTTACAAATTATTTTTTTCACTTGACCTGTAAAGTCCCTCTGGCTGTGGAGACACTGACAAAGGTGGGTCAGGGCGTCCTACGTGTATCTTTCATCTTCACCCGGAGCCCCCACGGAAGGGACACTGGAGCCTCACATTTTAGCATCTGGGAGACACAGTTGCTGGGGGAAATGACAGATGGATTGTCATGCTGGCTCTGAGGGGACTGCACGTGCAAGGATGTCTTGTGAGTTTCTTTGTTTTTCTTCTTGAAAACATGAAATCAACTGGGGGAAATAGCTGTTTTTGCTTTTGGTTTTTGTTTTTTCCAAAATGCTCCTGAGGTAAACTAAAAACATGAAGTCTTTAAGAATACGTCTGTGAGGACGCTGAGGTTGATGGAGTAACCGGGATTCACAACTCCTGGCGTTGGGACTACAAATATTAAGCACCAAGATCTGCTCCTTTGACACGTGTATTTTTTTTTTTATTACAAAGAGAGTTCTCTTGGTGGTTTCTATAGGTGCACACATCTGAATTGTCAAAGTCTTCTATGAGTATTGCTTGCCCTAAACTTATAAATGAGTAATTTCCAGAGGTTCATTTATAAGTTGATTTTTGGGAGAAGTCAGAACCTATTCCACAGAGAAATAACATTAGAAGTTCTGCTTCTGGCTTCTCAAAATCTCCTCCACCCATAATATATTAACACTATTCTGTGCCTTCAACAAAATAGAATTAACAACAATAAAGATAAAAAATAATTTTCCCTACTCTGATGATTATTTTTTGATGAAAGCCGATTTTTTCATTAGAGGAAGATGTGGAAGCTAGCGGAAACTTTAGTAAAGATACAAATAATGGGACGCTTTCTACAGCTTCAGAATTTAATGGCAACTGGCAAATTTCAAAACTTGCAATGGTGTTTACTGAGTCCGACGTGTTAACTAGTCATGCTTATTAGACCATGTGAGGCTTCTCTCTTTCCTTTTTAAATTTTAATTACATCTGAAAAAAGAAAGAAAATGAGAGGAGAAGAAAAGCAGAAAAAAGAGATTCTCTGTGGTGTCTTAGACAAAAGGTGGACATGTTATAAAAAAGCAGTTACATCAGAAAGTGTGTGTTCATACAAAAAAGAGACAGACCTGGAATGTGAAATTAACTGATCTGTGGTCAGTGAAACCGCATGTCATATCCTCCTTAAAAGAAAGAATATTTTGGTAAAGCAGTGGTTCTCAAAGTGTGCTTCCCAGACCAGCAGCTCCGCTTCACTGCATCACCTGGGAACTTGTTAGAAAAGCAAATTATGGGGCCCGACTCTAGATCTACTGAATCAGAATCTCTAGGAAAGGGGTGCAGCAGTCTGTGTTTTACCAGCTGTCAGGAGATCCTACAGCCTAGGATCTGAGCAGCGTTGTGGTGAAGAAACGCTGGATGGTAGAGTTTCCTATAATGACCACTAGGTGGCTCTGTTGGTCAGGGCAGACTGGTTAACACAGGAAGTTGTTCAGAACACAGAAGTAATGCTGTTACTTAAAGGAGCTACGTGGAGAAGGATGATATTTTCTCTGTTGTCTCAAAAAACTTTTTTTAACTCATCAGGAAGAAACTGTAAATAAATCCACTGCCCTAAGAGGTCAAGTGAAATCATGGAACATTTCTAGGTTTGGTTTTCAAGACTAGAGTTTGTTTACAAAAATGAAAAATTTTATTAATAATGTAGAAAACATAAAATATGTTTTCTGTACTGTAACATGAAATATTACTATTACCTAAAAATATTATTTAATTCTCTCTTGACGTAGACATTTTAAATTATGTCAGAGGCACGCCATGACTCAGCTAACAAACTTAACACAACCTTGGATTCCACTGCGTGTTTTCATCCAACCTTCCTCAGAGCCACACTTGACTCTGAGTGTAACCTAAGCTTTGTCTCTGTGTTCCACCCCAGTCAGCCTTTCTAGTTTGATCCAATCTCATCCTCAACCTCTGGCATTTCTCATTCCCTGCTTTTACAATAGCAACTCCACCTTCAGCCCCTGGCACCCTACTCATTGGTCAGGTACTCAGGATACGGTGGCCTTGGTCCATCCCGTTGGGGCAGCAGGGAGGGGAGAAGGCTAGAATTGAAGACCTCCACCGTAGCAACGTTTGAACTGAGTAGATTTTATGTCTATACTGAGGAGATACTATTATAGTTCAAATGTTTGTAATAAAACTCTGTAAACTCTTCAAAGGAAAATCACAATAAAGCTCAATATAAATACATGAACCTCTTTTTTGTGTTGCACCATCATTCCTTATCAGAAAAAGTTCTTAACCCAGAGAGGTTCTTAACCTAGAGTCTTCTGACATAGTCTACTTAAATGTAACTATTTTCCTTTGTAACTCTAGTACATTTTATCTTATGAATTAAAAAACATTATTCTAAGAAGGATTCTTTGGTTTCATCAGACTGTCAAAGTAGACCATGCACGATGAAGATGAAGAAATCTGAAGCGTACTGGGGGACGCTGCCTCACCATCAGAGGAAGTAATGTCCATCCCCCTGGGCCTCACCAAGGGATAGAAAAAACAATCGCCCAGGGGCAGAGAGTAAATGGAGTCCCTGGATAAGCTGACCAGGCTCCCAAATTCAGCATATATTGCAAGCCAGCAAGGGAAATGTACTCCTACCTGTTCATCAAGAATTCATCCACCATAGCCCATCCTATAAAGTTTCCCCAGAATCCTAAGTTGTGTAAGGCTCATGATAGGCACTGAACACAGTTAACACATTGTTTGACTGAAGTAGAGGAGACTTAACTACGAAAAGGAAGAATGCAGGCCAGAGAATGAGTCTAAGTAAGTTAACAAAATGCACCCCTACTTTCATAAGGGCCAAGGAAGCGCCTTAGTCGTACAGCAATGGTTGGAGGCAATTGTGGCATCGTCACTGTACGAAATAGACCTTTCAGTGGGAAAAAAGAGCATTTCCTATTTCAGGAGACTGTTAGTACCACAGGAGGTTTCATAGCCATAGACTAATCTTAAGCATGTGGCTACTGAGGAGCAAAGTCCATTATCTCACTCCTGCCAAAGTCAGGTCCGGACATTCTGCTAATCTTTGCTGAGAACAACAGGGTGAGAATTTCAGGGCAGAGTTAGTAGCTCAAAG
Source organism: Camelus dromedarius (assembly GCF_036321535.1). NCBI lineage: Eukaryota > Metazoa > Chordata > Mammalia > Artiodactyla > Camelidae > Camelus > Camelus dromedarius. The sequence continues at coordinate 33,917,304 of NC_087445.1, forward strand.
GAATCAGATCTTCCATCCCCACAGAAAATTAAAATCTGATACCTTTGCAGGTCTCAGGAAAAACTCAACAATTAAGCGTTGTTATGGCGGGAATAAACAATGGTCTTAAAACCTATGCTTCTCCTTAAGAACCAGTCTGAATAATATCACTCCCATTATTCCTTATCAGAAAGAACTCTTCCTTTGTTTATGTTCACATGAATAATTAGTCCTAGCTTCGGAAAGGATCCTTCACACACAGTTCACGGTTTTAGGAAAAGCTGAGGACCTACAAGGGCATTTCACACAGTCCGCTTGACTTTTCAACTCTCTTTTCTTTTTCATTCATTATGAATAGGCAGTCTTGTCTCTGGCAGGAAAAACATTCAGCCTTTATCTGGGATGGCTATGACAACAGAAAAGACAATCTCCCATCCCTAAAGAAATAAATTATTTTCTGTTTTGTTTGTTTGCTTGCTTTTGGTGCCACTGATTTAGCCACCAGCCAACCAGCCAAGGGGGTGCAGGAATTCATAAATTGTGGATGTGGGACTGTGGCCTCTTACTGAAGTTTTCCACTCTTTTTGCCATGAACTGAGGTCCGACTACGAAGGTTTACTATGTTGAAAAAAATCATAGGATATATGGTTTAAATCAACAGGGAATTTAGAGAAAAACGGCACAATTTTGCACTACTTTTGTCTGGTTTAACAGATGAGGTAAAAATGAGCAGATGGATTACTTCTTTCAGAAGGAAAGATTCTGCTTCGTCTCCTAGTGCTTGAGGAGACAGAACTCTTCTTACCAGTACTGGACAAACCCTGTAAATTTAAGCTAAAATATGTATTTGAGTCAGAAGTCTCACAAATGCTGAGGATGGAGTAGCAATGCTGGCCAAAAGCTGGTCCCCTGAGAGTGAGAGAGGGGTCACAGGGTGAAGGATGGAACTGGATACAGGTTACCCTTAGAGTCAAGGCAAAACTGAATGCTTAGTACTCAACAAGCATAGCTGATGGGACTTTATTAAGACTTAGATGGCAGAACACTTGCTGCAATTAAATAAAGAAGAACCAGAAGTAACAAGTTGGGGCTGAAAAAGGATTGGACAATAAGACAGCTCGCCTTCTCAACTTGGCCAAGGCAGGTCACCTCTTGGAACCATAGTAGTCCTAATTCATGAGTTTAGGAGTTAGATCAGATTCTATAAAATACTGGAGACAAAGGAAGCCTGGAACTGCATGTTGCAGACTGAATTTGGAAGTTAGATTAGCCTCCCAGGACAAAAGAAATAAAAGCAAAAATAAACAAGTGGAATCTAATCAAACTTAAAAGCTTTTGCACAGCAAAAGAACCATCAACAAACTGAAAAGAAAACCTATGGACTGGGAGAAAATATTTGAAAATGATGCAACCAACAAGGGGTTAATAACCAAAAATGCACAAATAGCTCATACAATTCAATAACAAAAAAAACCCACCCCCTCCCCCCAAAAAAACCCAATCATAAAATAGACAGAAGACCTAAATAAACATTTCTGCAAAGAAGACATACATATGGCCAATAGGCACATGAAAAGATGCTCAACAGTGCTAATTATTAGAGAAATGCAAATCAAAACTATAAGGTATCACTTCACATCAGTTAGAATAGCTTTCTTCAGAAAGTCTACAAATAATAAATGCTGGAGAGGGTGTGGAGAAAAGGGAACTCTTGTGCACCATTGGTAGAAATGTAAATTGTTGCAGCCACTGTAGAAATAGAACAATCATATGATCCAGTAATCTCACTTCTGGTTATATATCCAGAAAAAAACTAAAATTTTAATTCAAAAAGATATATGCACCCCATTGTTCACAGGAGCACTATTTATAATAGCCAAGACATGGTAACAATCCAAGTGCCATCAACAAATGCTTGGCTTTAAAAGTGATATATAAATATATACAATGGAATACTACTCAGTCATAAAAAAGAATGAAATATCGTCATTTGCAGCAACATAGATGGATCTGGAGAATATTATACTTGGTGTAGTAAGTCAGACAGAGAAAGACAAATACTATATGATATCACTTATTTGCAGAATCTAAAAATAATACAAATGAATGTATATATAAAACAGAATCAGATTCACATAGAAAATGAACTTATGGTTACCAAAGGGGAAAGATGGAGGGAGGGATAAATGAAGAGTTTGGGATTAACAGATACAAACTACTATACATAAAATAGATAAGCAATAAGGATTTGGTATAGCACAGGGAATTATATTCAATATCTTATAATAATCTATAATGGAATATAATCTGAAAAAAAATATGTAACTGAATCACTCTGATGTATACTTGAAACTAACATACTATTGTAAATCAACTATACCTCAATTTTTCTTTTAAAAAGGCTATTTTAACTCTTACGACACTATGTAGATGATTGTGCCATGAAAATTAAAAGGGGTGAGGAGTCCTGTCCATCTTGTTGGAGCTACACTTCACAATTCACAGCTACTCTGCATTTCCATTCCAACTTCCTTTTTCCAAAGTGCTAGACGGACTACGTAGCAGGTGTTCCTAGTGTCCTAGATTTGGCCATGTGGCACTCACTCTTCTAAGGGTGGCATCCTACCCTGAGCACCTGCAACTCTGCTTGTGAGAATATGCCAGGCAGGCTGGAAGTGCCGGGTTTAATGCTCCACAGGAGGGAGGACCTCAACCAATGGCAGTAGTGGTACAACTTGAAGTGCCCTACAAGAGTCCTACCAGGGAATCAGCTGTACCACTGTTACGCCACCCCCAGAACCCCCAGAGCACACACGGAAATGAAAATACTTAACTAAGATTTGATATTTATTGATCAAGTTTATGCTGATGTTTTGTGGTGGTCCTAAACTGCCAAGCCCAGTATTTTGGGAGGAATGCAGTGGCCATGAGTTGCGGGTTCAGAGCCAGGAGCAGCTGTGAAAGGAGGGTTTTCACATGCCACTTTCCTGGCCTCAGATTCCACTCTGGACAGAGTAGGCAGATCCTCCTCATCAATAGAGCAAACTGGATTTCTATAGGGTCTATTCACTAAGTGCTTTGAGATCATCAAATGAATCAAATATGAATACATACAATTTCTCCTTCATGCACAGCATGTAATAAGCACAAATAACAGGATATTTTAAATGTCTGCTAAAATTGTAAAAAGTTCTGTGGTCATCAATAAACATAAGCCAAGAAATCGACTTCTGGAGGCACTAATAATAGTTATGTCCAAGTATGACTAAACAGAGAGACAAATATATTGAGTATATCAAAAAACCTTCTTTCCTCTTCCCAGAAATTTATTGGAACAAGGAGGTGGGGAAGAGGAGGAAGAAAGTAATTTTTATACTCATTTTAAATTTTGGTTTCTACATTCCTCTCAGAAAACATTTTGGCAAGCAGTGTATAGTTCCCAGCTGCCCTAAGGGTAGGAAGTTCCAATCTATTTTATATTATCCTTCTTTCAATTAAATATTTCCTTGGGAAATTGACTGGAAAGCTTGTAACAACCAAGGATAAAATAACTTTTGGGTGAAGTGGCCAGGCACACGTGCTGAGCCAAAATCAAATTGTGAGGTAGGGTCCGTCAGTGTGTTACTCAGCCCCTCAAACCTAGCAGGTAAATGAATAATTTGTGGAATAGATTATCTCCTGCCAGAGAAGTGATGGTGTGAATTTGAGGATGGAGAATCTCCCATCTCTCTCTCCTCCCCCGATGCCTGTGATTCTGCAAAGGAAGCTGGATTATTTAAATGCAAGGTGATGGTTGAGGCATCTTAGTGCTGTGCACTGTTGCCAAGCAAAGCACCTCCAAGCTGCACAGGAAGTAATCTTATGTCCACCACTAGTCTAAGGAATCCTGTGGTCGGGGCTATTACACACACTGTGTTTGGTCAGAATGAGAACTGCTTCAAATAGCTTCTTGGAAGCAGAAGTCCAACAGAATTGCCTACTGGGCAGGATGGAGAATGCATCAAAAATGAAGAAGCAGAAAGAAGGGAGGGAAGAAGGCCCAATTTTCCTGTAAATGCCTCAATACACTACAGTGAGGAGCTCGCACAGAGACATCGGCAAACTGCTAGTTTCTCCCCAGTACCCAGCTTTGGGGAATTAAAAGGTCTGGAGTGCCCTGGTATTTCTAGCTAATCCTTACCCTGGTCATTTCACTTCCAAGCACCTTCCACCCAGTTTGCCTGTTTGTTGTGCCCAACTTGAAATAATCACTAGCGAGCCTCCCTTTATTACAAAACAGGATTGCCAGAGAAACTGTCCAAAGTCTGACTTCAGCTCAGCTGTCTGCAAGCCACGGAGGCTGACTAAAGGGATAGGTCACCGGGGCAGCCCAAGAGGAAAGTACTAGAAGATCCTTCCAAAAACATTGCAGACAAGCAGGTGTCATCTCCGTGCCTGGAACTCCTCCCGAGGGGCAAAAACAGCAAGAGGAGGAAGATGAGCAGTTAGTATTTAGTGAGTATCTATTATATGCTGGGGATTGTACTAGGTGCATTGTGTGTGTGTGTGTGTACTTTAAACTTAATAAATGAAATTCACCATGCTAAGAACGGTATATATTTACTATATAATTAAGTTACAGACACAGAATGTTACTGGCAGAGATATGATTTAAATCTTGATCTCTTTCTTTTTCCTATGTCATGAAATCTCCTGTTAAGAAATAGTTGCCCATCTTGTACTTGTTTTTCCTTCTGTACGATATGAGGGGGAGACGGCACACTTGCCAGCCACAGGAACATGTGAGTATCACAAAGGTTGGAGAGGCACTTCCTGAGGGCTGTTTAAAAGCCTGGTGGGGTGATTTAGACGCCTGACATGTTAACATTGGAATGGATCTCAGACACTGAAGTCTTCTATTACTCACATGGGAAAATGGATGTCAGAAAGGTGAAGCTGCTGAAGCTGCAAAGCCTGTCAGTTAGAGTGGGGACTAAACCCAAGAGTCTTCATTAGGAAATCAGGGTTCTTTGTATGACACAAGGCTCCTTCTATGCAATGTTTCAGAAGTGTCCATTCAATATTAAACAACAAAACAACAAAAAGCCACTTGTTGGGGAAAAAAAATAAAACCGGGAAGATTAAAACATATAAAGGAAATGAAGTATTCCAGAAGCTGTCCAGATTCTCATCTTTGGGTCACAGACTTTGTCTCGGTCTCAGACTCTGATGAGTCTGGACAAATCCCAGAGGCTCAGTACATATGTGTGAAATGCATATGTTCACGTTCTATTGGTAATAACTCAGCTGAATGACTGTCAGGGACACAAAAAACCCCGCACATCAGTCTGGTCTGGCATAGCCGCTGTAGCGATTTATGGGGCCGTAGAGGGCGGTGGTCTGGGGTGAGATTTGGCGCCTGGAAGGGGGTTCCTGGGGTTCCACGCAGCCTCTGCTGTTGTGGCAGCTGCCCCAGCAGCATGGACCCACAGAAATCCTGCCCCGGGAAGAGTTTGACATCATCTGTATTTGCCCAGGGAAAGAGCAACTCTTTCTTGCTGTCTCTTAATCACTGCAACAGGCTTCACAGGGTTTTGCCAAGGAAGAGAAAAATGGGTCTCTGGCTTTGTGAGCATACAAGGCCACAAGAGAAAGAGCAGAGAGAATTTTTCTGGTGTCAGAGGCCCGGCCCCCTCAGCAGTTAGCTTGGGTCTTCAGGCAAGTTCCTCCTTTCTGGGCTGCAATGAACCCATCTGTGAAATGAGAGACTTGGAAGACGATCTGGAAGGATTTTCCCAGGTGGATGGATCAATCAATGTTTATTGAGTGCATAGCTGGGTGCTATGTCCTAGGGACAAAGTCCTGCTCCAAGGGGCATATAATTAACATGCAATTAACATATCGCATTAACTAATAACAACAGCACTCTCCATGAGCTGGAGGCACTCCGTGGGCTTCCACCTGTTCAATCCTCACAACAACCTGAGCAGATAGAAAATACCATATTGTTATTTTTATTTTCACTTTATATAGAGGAAACTGGGATTTATCCCGAATAAGTAGCTCACCCAGGTCACATATTTAATGGATAAATATATGAAATGCCTTGGGTACCCTGAAGCAAGAATCAAGGAAGACTCTACAAGAAGTAATATTCACATTTGCCCTGAAGTGTGAACAGGGGTTTACCAGCAGGGGAAAGGATGGCAGAGAGGGCAAGGGCACTCCAAACGAAAGGAACTGCATGTGCAAAGGTATGGCGGCATGAAGTACACGAGCCCTCTAGAAAACCACAGCTCGTCTGGTGTGCCTGGTGCTTCGGGAGGCTGACCAGATGGTGGCCTGGCAGTTTGCAGCTTGCATGCTGTTATGGACTGAAGTACAGAAATGAACAAGCTGATCTAAAAATCTTGCAGAGGTTCAAGGGACCCAAAACAGATACATGATCTTGATAAAAAAGAGAAAAGTTATGACTCAGACCTCCCAATTTGAAAACCTACTACACAGCTGCAGGAATCAAGGCAGCGTGGTACTGACAGAAGGACACGCAGATCAATGGGGCAGAACTGGGAGTCCAGGAGTGAAACCCTCACATTTATGGTCAGTTGGTTTTTGATAAAGGGTATCAAGATATAGGTAAGAAAATTTATCTACTTCCCTCCAAAGGACTCTCTCTTCCCTGAGAAGGCTGGAAAATAAGTCGGGTGTAATGTTGCCCAGCTGTTGGATTTTTCTTCCATTTATGTTTTCTCTTTCACAGGGAGGTTTAGGAAAATCCTAACACAGGAGAGAAGAGTTGTGTAAAATACTGTCCACAGCCCTCCTGTCGGACCGCTGGCCCTCCACCCAGCCAAGGGGGCTCATCTTCACCATGTTGGACCCCGAGGCTGGGGCACCCAATATGGAGCTTGAACTGCTCACTCCCCAGGGAGCACCTCCGCCTGTGTGATCTCTCTTTTCCCCTCCCAGAGACACAAGGGCTCACCTGATTGCTTATCTTCCCTTTCTACCTGACTCTGTGTGCATCTTTCTTTCAGCCTTGATTGTACAGGAGTCTTTCTGCCAGTCTCCAGTTAGTTTTCAGTGAGAACAGTTCCACGTGTGGATCTCCTTGCCTTTAATATTAAGTTTTAAGTAAGTGGCCTTTATATACTCTGGATTCTAGACCTTTATCAGACATATGATTATAAATAGTTTCTTCCATTCTCTAGGGTATCTTTTTACTTTCTTGATTCCATGCACCGAAGTTTTTAAATTTTGATGAAGTCCAATTTACCCACTTTTTCTTTTGTTGCTTATGCTTTTGATATCATCTTTAAACCACTGCCTAATCTAATGTCGTAAATATTTACCCTTGTATTTTCTTTTTAAAGTTTCATAGTTTTAGTTCTTACATTTATGTTTTTAATCCATTTTGAGTTGATTTTTGTATATGGTGTGAGGTAGGAATCTAAGTTGATTCTTTTGCATGTGGATATCCATTTGACCCATCACCATTTAAAAAAACAAACAAACTGTTCTTTCTCATTTCATGGGCTTGGCAATCATGCTGAAAATACATTTACTATAGACGTATTGATTTATTCCTAGACTCTCAATTCTATTCCATTGATCTAAACATCTGTTTTCATGCCAGTGCCATACTGTTTTGAGTATAGTCACTTTAGAGTAAGTTATTCAATCAGGAAGTGTGAGTCTTCCAACTTTATTCTTTTTTTTCTGAATTGTTTTGACCATTCAGGCCTGTTGCAATTCCACATGACTTTTAGAACCAAATTTTTCAGTTCTGCATAAAAGACTGTTGGGATATTGATAGGGATTACAGTGAATTTGTAGATTGCTTTGAGGAGTATTGCCATCTCAACAATATTAATATCAATTATTAATATCAACACTGAATTGTTAATATTAATCAAATCCACAACACAGAGTTCTTTCCATTCATTTAGGCCTTCCATTTATTTTGTATTTTTCAATGTATTAGTCCTATACCTACTTAGTTAAGTTTATTCCTAATGTTTTATTCTTTTTGATGATATTATTTAAAGGGAACTTTTTAAAATTCCCTTTTGGATTATTTATTGCTAGTATGGAAATACATATGATTCTGTATATTGATCTTATATGGTGCAATTTTGCTGAGCTTTTTTATTATCTCTAATAATATTTTGTGAATTCTTCAGGATTTTCCTCATATAAAATCATATAATCTGTGACTGGTGATACTTTACTTCTTCCTTTCCAATCTGAGTGTCTTTTGTTTCTTTTCCTTGCCTAACTGCCCTGGTTAGACTTTACAGTGTAAAGCTGAACAGAAGTAGTGAGAATGGAAATCCACATCTTGTCTTTGATATCATGGAGAACGCTTTCAATCTTTCATTAAATATGATGTTAGCTATGTGTTTTCATAAATGCCCTTTATCAGGTTAAGGAAATTTAGGTCTATTCCCAGTTTGTTCAGTGCTTTTGTCATAAAAAGTCATTGAACTTTGGCAAGTACTTTCCTGCATCAATTGAGATGACCACACAGGTTTTTTCCTTCATTCTAATATGGCATATTATATTGAATGATTTCATATATTTAAGCATCCTTAAATTCCTGGAATAAATCCTATTTGGTCATGGTGTATATCTTTTTAATATGCTATTGGATTCCATTTGCTAGTATTCTGCTGAGAATTTTTTGCATTTATGTTCACTATGGATATTGGTGTGTAGTTTTTATTTGTGACTCCTTTTTTTTCTGGTTTTGATATCAAGGTAATGGTTGCCTCATAGAATGTTTCTTCTCTTCTGTTTTGGAAGGACTTGGGAAGGATAGATTTTAATTTTTCTTAAAACATTTGTTAGAATTCACCAGCAGAGCCAACTGAACTTAGGCTCTTTTTGAGGGAAGTTTTGGGGTCACTGATTCAATCTCTTTGTTATGTATCTATTCAGATTTTCTGTTTTCTTCTTGAGTCAGTTTTGATACTTTGTGTGTCTAGGTTATCTGACTTGTTGGCATATGATTGTTAATAATATTTTCCATAATACTTTCTATTTTTGTAAGTGAGTAGTAATGACCCCACTTAATCTTCTCTGAAGATTTGTTGAAGAGTTACAAATCAAAAATTCATTAATAGTGACCCTTATTTCACTCATATGGTTATTTTACCAGTATTTTAGTTTCTGTGTTTGGATTTGAGTTACTGACTAGTGTCTTTTCATATTGGCCCAAAGGACTCTCTTTAGTATTTCTTGTAGGACAGGTCTACTAGTGATGAACTTTCAGTTTCTGTTTATCTCAGAATATTTTAATTTCTCCTCCACTTTTGAGTCATAGTCTTGCTAGATACAGACTTCTTGATTGATAGTGTTTTTCTTTCAGCACTTTGAATATGTCATACCGCTACCTTATGGCCTCTATGGTTTCTGATAAGAAATCAGCCATTAATCTTATTGAGTATCCTTTGTACCTGAGTCACTTCTCTCTTGATGCTTTTGAGATTCTCTCTTTGTCTCTGCATTTTGGCAGTTTAATTACAATGTAGTTTAATGTGAATTTTTTTGCATTACTTTACCTGGAATTTGTTGAGTTTCTTGGATGCATAGATTTATGTTTCATCAAATTTGTGAAGTTTTCAGAAACCATTTCACAAATGCAAATCTTTTTCCTTTCTCCCTCACTTCTCCCTCAAGGACTCCCATTGTGCATAGCTAGGCATGATTTATGGTGTCCCAGACATCTCCTAAGTATTGTCCATTTTTTTTTTCTCTTTTTGTGACTCAGACTGGGTAACTTCAATGATCCTATCTTCAAGTTCACTGATTCTTTCTTCTGACTACTCAATCAGCTACTGAATGCATTTAATGAAATTTTCATTTCAGCTATTGTTTTCAACTCCAGAATTTCTGTTTGGTTCTTTTATTCTAATTTCTTTCTCTTTATTGATCTTCTGTGTTTGGTGAGAAATTCATGGTTTCCTTTAGCTCTTTAATCATATTTAAAACAATCAGTTGAAAGTTTCTATTCAGTAAGTCAAGTGTCTGGGCATCCTCAAGGATATTTTCTATTAATTACCTTGTGTATGAGCTATATTTTCACATTTCTTTGCATGCATGCCCTGTGGTTTTTTTGTTGAAAGCTGGAAATTTTGAATATTATAGTAAGGCAACTCTGGAAATCAGATGCTTCTCCCCAGAGTTTATTGTTATTACTTGTCATAGATGTTGCTGTTTGTTAGATTAATGACTCTTCTGAATTCATATTGTAAAGGTTTTAATCTTTGTCCTTTCTGGCCACTGATGCTTCTGTTCCATTAGCTTAGTCCTCAGCTAGCGATGCCACTGAGGTTTCTTCAAATATATGGGACACACACACATGTGCCCACACATGTGTGCATGCACACACACATACATCACCCAGTCTTTGCAGAAATGCTCTGTATGTGTTGGGGTATGTCTTCAACACTCAGACAAGCAGTTCACTAGTCTGCGTTAGCCTTCAATATCCTACTTGCACAGAGTCTAAAGTTGAGCTCTAAGTAAGGGTTTAGGGCTTTCTCAAATCTTTTTCAAATGTGCATCCAGACTTGGGCATGTGCGTGGTATACTAAGTTCCCAAGAAAACGCGGAAGCTTTTCAAAGCTTTATTCCCCAAAGCCTCTCATTCCCCAGCCTTTCTTCTAAAGGTTTTCGGTTAGTCTGTTGTTCACCCCATTGTTATTCTTTGCCCCAGGTGGCAGTGACTAATGCATCTGTCTTCAAATGTTTTTAACAAAGCCTTGCCTGCTTCCTTTAGTCAATTTTTTAAAATGGCAGCTCTGCAGAGGACAAATTATCTTTGTTTTCCTTCATGTGAGAATGTCATGATTTATTTCTTCATTCTTGAAGGATATTTTCATTGGGTGTAGGATTCTGGGTTAATATGACTTTTCTTTTAGTATCTGAAAAATAATGTGCTACTTCTTTCTGGCATTCATGGTATCATGTGAGAAATCCATTGCCATATTCACTGTCTTCCTTCTATAGATGAGGTTTGTTTTTTTTTTTTTTTCTCTATGAGCTGCTATAAAATTTTTAAATCTTTAGTTTTCAGAAGGTTAATTATAATGTATTTTGGTATGAATTTCTTTGGATTCTCTTAGAGGTTCACTCCTTGAATCTAGGTTTATATCTTCTGCCAAATTTAGAAAGTTTTCAGCCATTATTTCTTCTAGTACTTCTCATCTTTATCATATTTCTATTCTTTTAGGAGTGAGGACGTGAATCTTAGATCTTTTACTATAGTCCCACAGGTTTTAAGGCTCAGTTCATCTTTTTTCAGCTTATTTTCTCTCTGTTTTTCATACTAGGTAATTTCTACTGTTCTACCTTTCAGTTCTTTGATTCTTTCCTCTGCCCCTTGCAGTCTGCTACTGAGTCTGTCCACTGAGCTTTTAATTTTTGCTATTATAATTTTCTCAGTTTTAAAATTTCCATCTGTTTCTCCTTAATATCTCCTATTCTTTTTGCTGAGACTTTCAACTTTTTTCAGTTGTTTCAAGCATGTTTCTAATTGCTCATTGAAGCATTTTTAATCATAGCTGTTTTCAAGTATTTGTCAGATAATTCTAAAATCTGTTGTCTTGATGTTTCTTGATGTTGACATCTCTTGCTTATCTTTTATCATTCAGATTAAGATAATTCAGGTTGAAATTAAAAACATGGGGAAAAGATAGCCACAAAAATATAAATGAAAGGAAAGCAAGAGTGGCTATTTTAATGTCAAAGCAAAGCAAATTACTAGAGACAGATGAGGTTATATAATGATAGAAGACTTACTCCACAAGAACACATAACAATTCTCAATGAGTATGAGCAAACAACATTACTGAAAAAATATGTGCAGCAAAACTTGTAGAATTTAAAGGAAAAAAAGACAAATTCACATACATTGTTAGGGGCACCAATATCCCCTCTCAAAACTTGACTAGATAGAAAATCAGCAATGATGTAGAACTCAACAATACCATCAACTAAAAAGGATTATATGGAGTTAAAGAACAATCCATATAGTAACAGCAAAATATACCTTTTGAAGTGCCCACAGAACACATACCAAGATAGATCACATCTAGGACTATAAAACAAACTTCAACACATTTTAAAGAACCGAAATCATACAAAATGTGTTTTCTGACCACAATGAGATCTACTTGAATTCAATAATAGAGAAACAACAAGAAAATCTCCAAATATTCAGAAATGAAGCCATATACTTGTAAATAATTCATGGATCATGAGGAATTAAAAAAAATACATTGAGCTGAGTGAAGATAAAAATAAAACATATCAACATTTCAGGGACACAGCTAAAGCAATACAGAAAGGGAAATTATTGTACTAAATGTATATATTAGAAGAAAGGAAAAGTCTCAAATCAATAATCTAAGCTCCCACTTCAAGAACCTAGAAAAAGAAGAGAAAAAAAATTCAAAGGAAGCAAAAAAAAAAAAAATGGCAAAGATAAGAGCAGAAATCAATGAAATTGAAAACAGAAAAGAGAGAAAAATCAATGGGACAAAGAGTTGGTTCAAAAAAATTGGTAATCTAGTAAGACTAACAATGGAAAAAAGACAAGACATAAATTACTAGTATCTGGAAGGAAACAGGGGCTATCACTACAGACTGTGCGTACATCAAAAGGGTAATAGGTAATACTATGAACGAGCTACAACATACACATACATGTACACATACAAAACTCTGAACTCTGCATATACATTTGACAATGTAGATGAAATGGACTACTTCCTCAAAAAACACAAAACCACCACATCTTTACTCAATATGAAATATAACATTTGAATAGCTCTCCAGGTATAAAGGAAATTAAATTTATAATTTAAAACTTCCCCTCAATAATATAAAGAATTCTCTACAAATCAAAAAGAGCTCAAACAGTCCAGCAGAAAAACAGGTGAAAGACATGAACACGCATGAAGCGGTGTAGAGATGAAGAAACTCATGGGGCCAATAAACTCATGAAAATATGTTCAACCTTGTTAGTGATCAAGAAAATGCAAATGAAGGCCACATTTGACAGGCAAAGATTAAGTTTTTTAAGGACTATGTCAGCAGCAAAGTTTGCTACCACTACTCAAGGTTTTCTTTGGACAATGTTTATAATAACCTCACCTTCATGAGAACTTATCAGGAATCATCGGTTACTTCCAAGGAACCTTGCTTGGGTTGGTACTGGCACTAAATAGTGTAGATGTAGAATTTCTTGCTTCCTGACGCTGTCTTGTTTGTTCCTGGTGACCCTATCTTCCTTCTATTGCATAACTCAAAAATGAGAACTTTTATTCTTCACATACTATTTGGGGAAATTTAAATTATTTTCATTCTCAATATAAGCTGTTGTACTCATTTGCTGCTTGGTTGCACTGACGGGTTTGTTTGTGTGTGTGTGTGTGTGTGTCTAATTGTAGCTTTAACTACTGTTGCAATTTTGACACCAATTTATTTCTTATAATGAACTTGGGCCCACAGAAATGACAGTGACAAAGTAGAGCACCTCCCCAAACTGTCCATTAATACAATAATTCACCTGTAGTCTTTCTGACATTATTCAGTTATATTCTGTTGTTAATCTCTTAATAATATGATAAGAATCCTCAACAAATATTTATGTATGATTATTTTTATAATGATCATATTTTAAGAATATATACGATACGTATACATGTACTTGTAGTGAGTTTATATTCTCATCATTCAGTTATCTTGTTATAGACTGAGAACATTAAATGAATCCATTATTTTTTTTAATTACTCTTTTTTTGGAGACTGTGCCAAAAAGTGTTATTTTTTGCTCTAGCTCCAGTGCCTGATACAGTATCTGATGCACAGTGAAATGTTTTGATTGATCAAAAAAATTAATCCCCTGTTTTAGTTTGCTGGAGTTCAGGAGTCACAATTCTTTTCCAATAAGAAAAAATTAAAAATGGCTAGTGGGTGTTTAATACTTACTGTGTGCACAGAATTGTGCTGAGAATCTTTATGCGTTAGCCTCATGACACCCCCACTGGTACAGTAGATTTAATGTCATTTGAGAGGTAAGGAAATTGAAGCTTAGCACAGTTTAGGAGGTTGTCCAAATTCATCAAGCTAGTAAATAATAGTTTCAGGATTGAGCCAAACCATCTGTCTTATGCTCTTAAAAATTTACCCTACTTCTTTCCCTAGGCCTCAGCTCAACAAGGGCTTTTAGCTCCAAAGTGAGCCTTTTCCCATGTAGACCATTAGTTTGACTTCATGATAAGGATACTGACCTCTTCTTGGGTCCTGCTGTTGGCAGATCGCTGATGCATCCTTATCATTTTAGGACACTGAGCTCCTTGCTGAATTTCCAAGAACCAGGAAAAAAAAATACTCCTGAGCATTTCTGTTCCCTTATATCACCTTTCTTCTAATCTCTTCTCCTTAAGAGCCTTCTAGGGAAAGAGTATTATTTTTCTATTGCTGCTATACCAAATGACCACATATTTTGTAGCTTAACACAACCCAAATTTATTATCTTACAATTCTGGGAGTTAGAAGTCCTAAATGGACTCGTGATTAGATTGGACTCACCCAGATAATTTAAGATGACATACTTGAATCATGTCTGCAAAATCTCTTTTGCTATTTAAAATAAGATATCTACAGTTTCTGAGAATTAGGACAAGGACATCATTGGGGAGCTATTATTCTGCCTGCCACAGACGGTTAACCCCATTCTCTTTATTCGATAGGGGACTGCTTTATTGAAAGTTTCCTTTAGTCATTATAAGACTGTTTATCAATTTGGTTCAGTTTCTCTCTTCATCTCATTAATCCCTCCTTGCGCAGAGGGCATAACAACAGATGCCGTAGGAAAAATCAAAACACAAGAAGCATGTAGTGTGGCTCAGGAGGACCGCAAGGTATTTACAATCTTGATGGATATACATGATGTAGAAGAATTGCCTTAATCAAGCAGAGTCCTGGGTTGTGTTTAGAATCAAGTATGCAGTGTAGGACTTTTACTCATCTGATAACTTGGGGAGACATGATTTTAAAAGTATTTTGGCTTATGGAGTACAGCAAAATGCTAAGAAGGTATAGAAAATACAGTATTTTCAATGTTCACTTTCAACTTAGTCATGAGAAGTGTCTGCAGATGAGGAAACTGAATCTTCAAAAGGAATACATAACTTGCCCACTGCCATACAAACAATAAATTGAAGAGCCTATATTTAACTCCAGTTCTGACTGGCTTCAAAGTAAATGTCCTTTCCACAATATGCATCTAGACATAACTAAAGAGTCCACCCAAAAATGGACTATGATGTCTTACACTTCTCGGACATCAAGTCATTGTTTATTAAAGAGCTCTGCATACTACAAGAAGGAATTAGACTATTTTATTACTGGGTGAGGTAAGGCTAGGTGATGAGCTTAAAAAAACTGAGCCCTCATCCCTTTGAAAGTGAGGCACTTTATTTTATTCGGTGTGTGTTGAACAATGGCTTTCCAGACCCAACTGACAAGTTTGTTTCTGGTTATTATCTGATACCTACCACTTTAAAACTGAAAACTGATATGTTGACTTCATTTCGTTAACAACGGTATCTACAATAAATATATGGTGTGCCTGACAGATATCCTTTTTCAGTAACTGCTGTAAAAACAAGCCTAATAGACTCAAAATTCTTACGGAAAAATTAATCTCAGTGGATTAAGAGGAAGCATTTTATGATTTCCACAGACATTCTTTCCAAAGTACCTGGCCGCAGTTTAGTTTTCTTAGTAATGTAAGGAAATATGAACTAAAACTCAATACAGGTAAAGCAACACTTGAGAAGAAGGAAAGAGCACAGAGAAGAAGGAAAAGAGAGCCCAACCAACTCCCAGAGAAAGAGAGGCATGAAGTAGTAGTTGTTGAGGAATTCCACAGACTTGAGAAGCCCAGCTTCTTTGAAATGGCGTGGTAGAAAGCTGAGAACAGCTAATTATCCACCCAAGAGGGTAAGTCTCCTCCAAAGGCCACACATGGAGAGATGGCAAAGCTTCTTCACAATGGACAGAATGTTTGATAAAAATAGTATTAAGTTTGGGGAGAGAGAGGAAAGAAGATACCTCAAGGTTTTAACTCTTTGAGGAATGATTTTTGTACCTCTCCAAAGGGAGGAAAAGAGCCCAAAGTAGATTCCATACTGGCCACTAAGTCATCAAGTAACCCTGGGAAAGTCACTTACGTTTCTTTAATTCTCAGTTCCTATAGTTGTAAATGAGATGGTTGGACTAGATTAATTGTCAGGCACATATATATATATATATATAATTTTAGTAATTCCCTATAAATAATTTCAGACAGGCCTAAAAACACTTCTCATGACTAAGTTGAAGGTGAAAAGTAAAGTGTTCATGGTTTTATGTCATCCATGGTCAAAATCAGCTTCCTCAGCTGACTGGTAGGGTGATAACACAAGTTCCACCCTGACCAAGATTTCTGTGATCCAGCAAAATACCATAGCAGGTGGCACCTGTTATGTTATTCCCTCTGCCCTCTGCAAAATAGTCAGACTTGGAAAAGCCCTTTTTTTTAAAAAAAAAATGGAAGTAGAGTCAGCTACAATATGTCAATTTCTGGTGTACAGCACAGTGTCAAGACTTGGAAAAATAACCGTTATTTTCACAAACAACACCAAAATTAAGCACATTCTAGAGGTAATACAGTATCCCAGATCTGACTGGGAACAAGGACAGTGACAATAACAGGGAAACTGATGAAATCTGAAAGAAGTATGTGATTGAGTTAATAGCCAATGCCAATGCTAATTTCTCAGATTTGACAAATATTACCTTGTCAAATCTGAGAAATCAGTATTGGCATTGGCTATTAACTCAATATGTTAACATTAGAGGAAGCTGGGAGAAGTGCATATGGGGACTCTCTGTACTTTTTTTTTTTTTTCACAAATCTTAAGCAATTCTAATATTGTTCAAATTTTTAAAAAGTTGAATAACTGAAATACACCATCAGCAATAACTACTTTCCTGAGGTTTATCTAATCAAGGGGCGTCTATTTTAGCAGATATTTAAGAAACTCTCTTCACTAGCACTTAATCGTCTTCTTTTATGTTCACTAGATTGTTTAATTAAGTTCTCTTCCACCTTATTCTGTGATGTCTCTGTGTACCTCGCAGCCCCTAGCACTGTGATGTTTCTTAACCAGACAAGGAAGGGAAGAGCTGTGTACCTCTCGCCAGCACAAGACAGTGACGCTCTGTGTGTAAGGGAATGAAATTATTTACAAGAGTGCTGGTTTCCCAGTTGGCTTGATCTCCCTGGAGTTTAAGTGTTCTAAACACTCAGTGACCTGCTGTGTCGAGAAAAATGATCAGGGAACTTGACCATAAGTGGTAAGGAAGACAAGGTCCTAGAATCACTATTTTTAATCTGTTACATGCTGTTTTTCCTTTATCCTTGTGTTTTTTTTTTACACATCTTCCCTGAAGGTACAATATAGTTCAAACTTGCAAATAATGTTCAAAACCCAAAAGTTCATGCAGCCTTCATGTGGGTAATGGCTCCCGTAACATTTTCTAGGCTCCTCACTTCCCTTCGCTTACTCTGTTGCCCTGCTCTATGCACAAGTAGTGACGGTAAAAATAACAGAGGAATAACAGGCCCTCAACGCCACACGAGTTTCAGAGAAAAAAATTCAAAAGGAAGCCACCCTCTTTCAAGTTATAATATGTATTTAATACAGGGAACTTCCTGATTCCCTTTAGGTTTGTCTTGGTATTGTTCAGATGAGTAGAAGGGACCACACTTACTTCCAGGGCCCAGTTTAGAGGCCCTGCCGCTCTGCAGTTAGGACTGAGGGTGATGCCAAGGTGGGACGGTACAGCTGGGGCAGTGTAATAACTTTTGGCCTCTTTGCCTGCACCCCTCAGTAAGAAATGTGTTTTCATGTGTCACAGTACACACACATGCAAGTTTAATGATTTTAAAGAACTCTACATATGCAGGGCACACCTGGTTTTCTATTTTACTCAGTTCTATATTTCATTAACACAAAAATGCTAGTTGTAACTAACTGACAGGATAAGAAATTCAGTTTGTAAAACCCTGTGGAGTATAAATAAGGTTCTAGAATTTGGTTGAGAAAGAATGAACTTTTCTTCAGTCCAGTTCTGACAATTATCACTGCAACCATGAGCGAGAAATCCTCTTAATCCCTTTGAAGCTCAGCTTTTTCGCCTATAAAACCAGAAAGATAAACTTATAGGGTGGCTTTGAGAATCTTAACAATAATTCATATAAAAGTATCAGGCATATAATAGGCACTTAATAAATGTTTTCTCTCCCCCCTTCACCCCACAGCCATATCATTTTATACTGGGTGGGTTCCCCTGGAGAGAACTCATCTTAGGGGCAGACTGCGTTTTTCTCAGCAGCCATATTCTTAAATTGACTCAGACCCCAGCATATTACAAAGCACCCCAACGCTCAGCAACCCAGACAAGTGGCAGGAAGGCTTCAGTCCTGGGCCCCAGAGCCTGACTGGGAGTGTTTATGGCTCACAGGGTGGGTACAAGCAGGTGGGCAAACTCTGAGCATGGAGTCAAGCAACATATTTCTAAGCCTAGAGAGCAAAGAATGTAGAAATGGTTTCCGTCCCCCGCCCGGCCTCCCTGTCTGCACCACCTCTGTTTGTTTATCCGCAGACGTCCCGGACAACACGAAGAGGATCTGATATAAGGTGTTAGGCCCATTCAGCTGCACCTGTGCAGAAGCATTAGTTAATGTCTCACTGAAGTGTTCCACATGTTTCTCTTACCTCCAGCCGGCTTAGCGACGGCATTCTCACATGCTCTCTTAATCCTGGCCCCCATAAATCCTTTCCAAGTCCCTCCCTCCATTGTCCTTCCCATCCATCAAGAGCTCAGTGAAATCCCCTGGCATGTACACTACATCTTTTCCCTGAGCCCATTCATAAAGAAGCCCTGTCATGGCTGTTACTTTCAACCTCCATTCTCTCTCCCTACCTTTGCGTTTGAGTAGGGTGTGTGTGTGTGTGTGTGAGTGAGTGTGTGTGTGTGTGTGTGTGTGTGTGTGTGTGTGTGTGTGTGTGTGTGTGTGGCGTGTATGGTAGCATGTATGGTAGAAGGGGCAGAAACTGTTCAAATTCCTATCCTTTGGCTTCAGATAATTCTTGTCTTCAGTTCCTAGTGTCTTCTTATTTTCAAGTGCAAGTGTCTCAAAATTTTACTATAAAAATTGTGCGTATTTATTTTAAGATGTTGAGACTGATGGATTTCAGGACAGGCTACCCCCAGAGACGCCACTCCCTTGTCCCTCTGAAAGTAGGAAAGAAATCTCGTGTGAAAGGTTCATTTCCTGTACCAGGCAGTAGAAAAACATCCTTATCACCAGAGGTAGAGAATTTAGAGCTGAGAAGACCTTGTCACTTCTTTACTAATTTACCCCAAGCCCAAACTTCTTCATCTTGTCTAATCTTCACAAATTTATTGTTTCTTTGTCTAAAAGGTATAGGAGCTGCCTGCTTGGTCACTTCATTTACAAAATTAATTTTTTTCCCTGTTATTCTATTTTGGCAATTTAATTTAATTATTAGACCAGCCAAAGGAACCAAGAGGCGTAAGGGGAACTTGTCCCCTCCCCAACAAGACTAAAGGAAGTTCAAATAAACTAATAATTATTCATGACCTCATTGTACACTTTAAAATAAAGCTAGATTCTCATGCACATAATCCCAAAAGGTACATTATATAGAAAATGGGTCATACATTTAAGTATTTTTCTGTGATCATTTCACTTTCCCTTTATATAAATATCCTTTCATGACAATAAAACAGATCTGGATTTTTAATGACCCCATAGTTTTCCATTGGGTAAATGCATCATGAATTATTTAATCAGACAGCTATTGGGAGACATTTAAGTTGTTTTTAATCTAGGCTATAATAAAAATATTCTGTGAGGAATATCACTATATGTGTATCTTTGCCCACTTGCCCAATCATTTTCTGAGGGTGAATTCCCAAAGGCAGGCTTCTGGCTCACAAAGAACCCACAGACTAACTGCTGATGCACACTGCCAAATTACCCTTCATTCAAAAAATTTAGAAAGTGCCTTGTACAATGTTGCCTTTCTTCGTGCACTACGAAAGTTGAAAACCTTTCCATAGGCATATCGACCTTTGTATTTATACTTCTGAGACTCGCTTGTCTAAGCTAGACAAAAAGAAAAGCCCAGAGAAGAGTATAAAATACTTGTTTGTCGCATACCAACAAATGCTAACATTTGCTTCAGCAAAACACCCTAGAGTTTCAGACCCTTCACGCATCTCAGCGATCTAATCCCTCTCTCTCTCAGCCATGAAGAAATCCCCACCCAGACATCAGTCTGTCAACTGTCAGTTCTTGTTTCAATGAATTAAAATTGGTGAATTGTATTTGGTATGTTTAACATTTTTACACAACTGACCTCATATTCATTGGCTCATATTCTAAAAGTTTTTTATTCAGGATAATGATATGAGCTCTATCTTTGTGGAGATGTAAAAATCAATTCACATACATATTAATGGTTGTATATTATTTCTGAACTGAATACCACTATACCCAGTCTTCTGTTGGTGGTTGTTTAAATTCATTGTTTGCTGTTACAAATAATTAACATTTTTGTACATATCTCCTTGTGCACGTGTGCAGGGGTCATTGTATGGTGAATTCCAGTAAGCAGAGTCTCTGGCTCATTAGTGAATGCATATTTTGAACTTTACTAGTTATTATCAATTCATCTTCCGTAGTGATTATGCCAATTTTCCCTACCACCTCACAGCAGGTGTGTTTTAGGATTCCTTTTTTTTTCTTTACCAACATTTGGCATTTTAAGTATTTTTATTTTGCCATTTTTATTTAGGTAAAATAACATCTTGATGTTATAATCTGAGTTTTCCTAATTACTAGTGATATGGAATATATTTTAAATGTGTTTAGTGGCCACATGGGTTACCACATCTAGTAATTCCTAGAGCATATTCTTTTCCCTTTTTTTTTTTCTGCTTCATTGGCTTTCATTTTCTTACTGATTTATGGGACTTTATTATAATACCCTAGACACTATGACTGTCTCTCATTTGGAATACTGAAACTGTCTCCAACTGCTCTTCCTGCCTCCACGCTGACTTCATGCATCAAAACACACGTGCACACTCACTTGCACACACACAAGTCGATTTCACATAGCACACCAGATCAACTTAAAGCTTAACTTCAATCATATCTCTCCCCTATTTAAAATCTTCCATTATTTTCCCATTACCAGTAGGATAAATCCAAATCAGTAGCCTATCAGGTCCACATTATCTGGTTGGTAGGAAGCAACCCAGTCTCCTCTCTTTTACTTCCCTCTGGACTCCTTTTCTCCTCTGGTCTGCTCTTCAAACACTTCAAGTTCATTGCTGTCCTAAAGCCTTTGCCTGTGCTATTCTTCCTCCTAGAAAATTATTTCTCTTTTCGCTATTATATAGACATCATGTAATTGTCTTTTCTCTCTCTAGCATATCAAATTTTCCCTCCCTACTAGATTATTCCTAAATAACTAATAAACAGGCTTTAACCCTAAAAATAACATATTAAAATGAAAGAAACAAGCAAAAAGCCCCAAACTCTTTCTTGATCCTATTATATAAGACATAATACCTTATATAATATATAATAAATATAATACCTTATATAACATATAAAATCTTTTTTTTACATTTTTTATTGATTTATAATCATTTTACAATGTTGTGTCCAATTCCAGTGTTCAGCACAATTTTTCAGTCATTCATGGACATATACACACTCATTGTCACATTTTTTTTCTCTGTGAGTTATCATAACATTTTGTGTATATTTCCCTGTGCTATACAGTGTAGTCTATTCTACAATTTTGAAATCCCAGTCTATCCCTTCCCACCCTCCACCCCCCTGGTAACCACAAGTCTGTATTCTCTGTCTGTGAGTCTATTTCTGTCCTTTATTTACGCTTTGTTTTTGTTTGTTTGTTTGTTTTTGTTTTTGTTTTTTAGATTCCACATATGAGCGATCTCATATCGTATTTTTCTCTTTCTGGCTTACTTCACTTACAATGACATTCTCCAGGAGCATCCATGTTGCTGCAAATGGCATTATGTTGTCGGTTTTTATGGCTGAGTAGTATTCCATTGTATAAATATACCACACCTTCTTTATCCAGTCACCTGTTGATGGACATTTAGGCTGTTTCCACGTTTTGGCTATTGTAAATAGTGCTGCTATGAACATTGGGGTGCAGGTGTCATCCTGAAGTAGATTTCCTTCTGGATACAAGCCCAGGAGTGGGATTCCTGGGTCATATGGTAAGTCTATTCCTAGTCTTTTGAGGAATCTCCACACTGTTTTCCATAGTGGCTGCACCAAACTGCATTCCCACCAGCAGTGTAGGAGGGTTCCCCTTTCTCCACAGCCTCTCCAGCATTTGTCACTTGTGGATTTTGGAATGACGGCCATTCTGACTGGTGTGAGGTGATACCTCATTGCAGTTTTGATTTGCATTTCTCTGATAATTAGTGATATTGAGCATTTTTTCATGTGCTTTTTGATCATTTGTATGTCTTCCTTGGAGAATTGCTTGTTTAGGTCTTCTGCCCATTTTTGGATTGGGTCATTTATTTTTTTCTTATTGAGTCGTATGAGCTGCTTATATATTCTGGAGACCAAGCCTTTGTTGGTTTCACTTGCAAAAATTTTCTCCCATTCCGTAGGTTTTCTTCTTGTTTTATTTCTGGTTTCCTTTGCTGTGCAGAAGCTTGTAAGTCTCATTAGGTCCCATTTGTTTATTCTTGCTTTTATTTCTTCTAGGAGAAAATTTTTGAAATGTATGTCAGATAATGTTTTGCCTATGTTTTCCTCTAGGAGGTTTATTGTATCTTGTCTTATGTTTAAGTCTTTAATCCATTTTGAGTTGATTTTTGTATATGGTGTAAGGGAGTGTTCTGGCTTCATTGTTTTACATGCTGCTGTCCAGTTTTCCCAACACCATTTGCTGAAGAGACTGTCTTTATTCCAATGTATATTCTTGCCTCCTTTGTCAAAGATGAGTTGACCAAAAGTTTGTGGGTTCATTTCTGGGCTCTCTATTCTGTTCCATTGGTCTATATGTCTGTTTTGGTACTAATACCATGCTGTCTTGATGACTGTAGCTCTATAGTATTGTCTGAAGTCCGGGAGAGTTATTCCTCCAGCCTCTTTCTTTCTCTTCAGTAATGCTTTGGCAATTCTAGGTCTTTGATGGTTCCATATGAATTTTATTATGATTTGTTCTAGTTCTGTGAAATACGTCCTGGGTAATTGGATAGGGATTGCATTAAATCTGTAGATTGCCTTGGGCAGTGTGACCATTTTAACAATATTGATTCTTCCAATCCAAGAGCATGGAATATCTTTCCATTTTTTAAAGTCTTTAATTTCCTTCATCAATGGTTTATAGTTTTCTGTGTATAATTCTTTCACCTCCTTGGTTAGATTTATTCCCAGATATTTTATTACTTTGGGTGCTATTTTAAAGGGGATCGTTTCTTTACTTTCTTCTTCTGTTGATTTATCGTTAGTGTAAAGAAATGCAACTGATTTTTGAACGTTAATTTTGTAACCTGCTACCTTGCTGAATTCTTCAATCAGCTCTAGTAGCTTTTGTGTGGACCTTTTAGGGTTTTCTATATATAGTAGCATGTCATCAGCATATAATGACACTTTTACCTCTTCTTTTCCAATTTGGATCCCTTTTACTTCTTTCTCTTGCCTGACTGCTGTGGCTAGGACTTCCAGGACTATGTTGAATAGGAGTGGTGATAGTGGGCATCCTTGTCTTGTCCCAGATTTTAGTGGGAAGCTTTTGAGTTTTTCACCGTTGAGTACTATGCTGGCTGTAGGTTTGTCATATATAGCTTTTATTATGTTGAGATATGTTCCCTCTATACCCACTTTGGCAAGAGTTTTTATGATAAATGGATGTTGAATTTTATCAAATGCTTTTTCTGCATCGATTGAGATGATCATGTGGTTTTTGTCCTTTCTCTTGTTGATGTGATGTATTACACTGATTGATTTGCGTATGTTGAACCAGCCTTGTGTCCCTGGGATGAACCCCACTTGGTCATGATGTATAATCTTTTTTATGTGTTGTTGGATTCTATTTGCTAAAATTTTGGTGAGGATTTTGGCGTCTATGTTCATCAGTGATACTGGCCTATAATTCTCTTTTTTTGTAGTGTCTTTGCCTGGTTTTGGTATCAGGGTGATGGTGGCTTCATAGAATGAGTTTGGGAGTATTCCCTCCTTTTCAATCGTCTGGAAGAGTTTGAGAAGGACTGGTATGAGTTCTTCTTCGTACGTTTGGTAGAATTCCCCGGTGAAGCCGTCCGGTCCTGGACTTTTATTTGTAGGGAGGTTTTTAATTGCTATTTCTATTTCCTTTCTAGTGATCGGATTGTTCAAGTGTTCAGATTCTTCTTGATTCAGTTTTGGTGGACAGTATGTTTCCAGAAGCTTGTCCATCTCCTCTAGGTTATCCAGTTTGGTTCCATATAGTTTTTCATAATATTCTCGTATGATATTCTGTATTTCTATTTTGTTTGTTGTAATTTCTCCATTTTCCTTTCTTATTTTGCTAATTTGTGCTCTCTCTTTTTTCTTCTTTGTGAGTTTGGCCAGAGGTTTGTCGATTTTATTTACTTTTTCAAAAAACCAGCTTTTGGTTTGGTTGATTTTTTCTATGGTCTTGTTAATCTCTATTGTATTTAATTCCTCTCTGATCTTTATTATTTCCTTCCTTCTGCTGCTTTTTGGGGCTTTTTGTTCTTCTTTTTCTAATTCATTCAGGTGGTGGGTTAAATTGTTTATTTGAGATTGTTCTTCTTTTTTGAGGAAGGCCTGTATCGCTATAAACTTCCCTCTTAGCACTGCCTTTGCTGTGTCCCACAGGTTTTGAGTGGTTGTGCTTTCATTATCATTTGTCTCAAGGTATTTTTTAATTTCAGCTTTGATTTCCTCATTGATCCATTGTTTTTTCAATAACATATTGTTTAATCTCCATGCTTTCCTTTTTTTCTCCTTTGTTTCTCTGTTGTTGATTTCCAGTTTCATGGCATTGTGGTCAGTAAAGATGCTGGAGATAATTTCTATCTTAAAATTGTTGAGGTTTCTTTTGTGCCCAAGTACATGATCGATCCTGGAAAATGTTCCATGTGCACTTGAAAAGAATGTATATCTTATTTTTGGGGGGTGTAATGCTCTGAAAATATTCACCAAATCTAGTTTTTCTATTGTAGTATTTAATTTCTCTGTTGCCTTGTTTATTTTCTGTCTGGAAGATCTGTCTAGTCATGTTAATGCAGTGTTAAAATCTCCAACTATGATTGTATTCCCATCAATATCCCCCTTTATCTCTGTTAGTAATTCTTGTATGTACTTAGGTGCTCCTATATTGGGTGCATATATATTAACGAGTGTAATATCCTCATCTTGTATCACTCCTTTAATCATTATAAAATGTCCTTCTTTATCTTTCTTTATGGCCTTTGTTTTAAAGTCTATTTTGTCTGAAATCAGTACTGCAACGCCTGCTTTTTTGGCTTTTCCATTTGCATGGAATATCCTTTTCCATCCTTTCACTCTCAATCTATATGTGTCCTTCTCCCTAAAGTGGGTCTCTTGTATGCAGCATATTGAAGGTTCTTGCTTTATTATCCAGTCTGCCACTCTGTGTCTTTTGACTGGAGCATTTAGTCCATTAACATTTACAGTAATTAATGATAGATGTGTGTTTATTGCCATTTTGAACTTATCTTTGCAGTTGAATTGGTATATCCTC
Source organism: Camelus dromedarius (assembly GCF_036321535.1). Lineage (NCBI taxonomy): Eukaryota > Metazoa > Chordata > Mammalia > Artiodactyla > Camelidae > Camelus > Camelus dromedarius. The sequence goes on from NC_087445.1 coordinate 33,943,187, forward strand.
TTTGTTCCTTCCTTCTTCCTTTTGTGGTTTGGTAATTTTCCTTTGTATTATCATGGATTTTATTTAATTTTTGTGACTCCTTTGTAAATTTTTGGCTTGTGGTTACCCTTTTTTGTAAATCTATCAACCCATTACTATAACTGTTTTTATTAAACTGATAGTAACATGATCTCAAACCCATCCTACTGTTAAAAACATTTAAAAAAGAAAGAAAAATATATTCTATATTTCCCTGCCTCCCTCTCCCACTCTCAGTGATTTGTATGTCTTCTTTTATAATTTCATGTTTACTTTATTTGTAATTCATGAGTTATCACCTTTCCAGTTGTGTGTTTCTCATTTCTGTAGCATCCTGCTGCTTTTCTATTTAGAATAGCCCTTTCAATATTTCTTTTAGCATGGGTTTAGTGTTGCTAAACTCCTGCAGCTTTTTTTTGTCTGTGAAACTCTTTATTTCTCCTTCTATCCTCAAGGATAGCCTTGCTGGATAAAGGATCCTAGGCTGCATCTTTTCTTCATTCAGGGCTTTGAATATATCTTGCCACTCCCTTCTGGCCTGTAGTGTTTGTGTAGAGAAATCAGCTGAGAGCCTTATGGGGGTTTCCTTGTAACTTACTCTTTGCTTTTCTCTTGCTGCCTTTAGAATCATTTCTTTATCCTTGACTCTGGCCATCTTGATTATGATATGTCTTGGTGTGGGTCTATTTGGGTTCTTCCTGTTTGGGACCCTCTGAGCTTCCTGTACTTGGATATCTGATTCCTTCTTTAAATTTGGGAAGTTTTCAGTCATGATTTCTTCAAAAACCTTTTCAATCCCCTTTGATCTTTCTTCTCCTTCTGGGACCCCTATTATGCGAAGATTGGGACGCTTTATATTATCCCATAGGTCCCTTGTTCTATTTTCATTATTTGTTATTTGCTTCTCTTGTAGTTCTTCTGAATGGGTGCTTTCTATTGTCCTGTCTTCTAGATCACTAATTCGTTCCTCTGCATTATCTAGTCGGCTTTGCACAGCTATTACATCATTCCTCATCTCTGTCAATGAGTTTACCCATTCTACTTGGCTCTTCTTTATAGCTTCAATTTCATTTTTGACATATTTTATATCTCTAAACACTATCTCTTTTAATTCCTTTCAGCAATTCGATCACTCCTTTTTTGAAATCTTGATCTAGTAGGCTATCGATGTCTATTTCGTTGATCTTTCTTTCAGGGGATTTCTCTTGTTCTTTTAATTGGGAAAGGTTTTTCTGCTTCTTCATCTTGCTCATACCTCTTTGGCACTGTGGTTTATGGAGTATCAGTTGTTTATTTTGGTCCTTAAGGATTTTATCTATCTGATGCCTATTTAGGAATAGAACTTAGGAAAAAAAGAAAAAAAAATAAGAGAGAGAAAGAATTTTAAAAGAAGGGAGAAAGAGGGTTTGAAAACAGTGTATAATGAATAATAGAAGAGTGAGTTGAAGCAGAGTATTAATCGGGTCGAGACGTCCTTTTGAAACCTTTACAAAAAAAGGGGGGGAGATGAATAGATGTATTTGAAACCTGTGTCTAATCAATAGCAGGACATCAAAACCCAAGAGAAATAGAAATGAATTAAGAAGTAAAAATTAAGAGAGTAATAGAAAATAGAACAGGTAAAAACAGATTTAAAAAAAAAGGGGGGGGGGGGAGTTTGTCGGTGTTCTCCTGGAGTCTATGTGCTTTTAATGTGAAGTCTTTCTGTCTTTGTCCTGTTTTGGAAGCTCAGCTTGCTGTTTTCAGAGGCCCTCCGTTGGCGCCCTCTTCTGTGCTGCTCCCAGCACCTGTCGGCAAGCAGATCGCGCCTCCTCCTAACACTGGGTCAGGTGCAGCTCTCTGCTGTGGGCGGGCGGGTCGCTGCCCCTCCGGATGCCGCAGTCAGATGTTGCAGACTGGCCAGGTAGGAGGGCGGGTCGTGCCCCCTCCCAGCACCTCGGTCAGGGGCTGTGTTCCTGCCCGAAAGGCGGGGGGGGGGGGGCCGCTCTCCCTCTACCTGCACCACTGGTAGCTCCACTCTCTGTGCGGCTGCGCGCTCCGCCCTGGTCGGCGCTCCGTGGGTGGGCTCGGGGAAGACCGAGGGACAGCCCTGTCCCTGCTCTGAGCCAAAACCCAGCTCCTTGTTTGTCTTTGTGGAGCAAGTTCTCTGAGGGACCAGGATGGAAGGATCCTATCTGCCCCGGGCTGCAGGCCAGTCTCAGTCTGGCCTTTGAGGCTGCTAAGCCCTTCGGTGCGGATGCAGGTTTCGCCCCCGCCCCCGCCTGAGTGCTCAGCGCAGAGGATATGGCGGCTGTGCCTGAGCCCCGCCTCTCTTCCCCCGAAAACTTTCCGCGGGATTTCAGAGATGGGGGTGTGCACCCTTCCCCCAAGAGCACATCAACCTTGCTGTTTTATGGAGGGCCCAGGTTGTTCTGCCCTGTGCACCCACAGCCACGGGGCGCAGCCCCTTGCGTTCCCCCGGGGCTGCCTCCGTGCAGCCACTTCCGTCCTCCGCCCGGCTTGTGCAGCCTGGCCCTGCCCGCGGCTGCCAGCCAGCGTCTCAGGCTGGGTGTCGGGGGGACGCTCTGTGCCCATTTAACTTAGTTCTGTCAGTCAAGGGCTGCTCTGTACAGATCCGAGCCTTGGAGGCTCCCCCTCCGTCCCGCTGGCCTCTCAGTTGGAGAGGGGAGACCCAGCGAGCGAGCGCCAGTCCTCCTTTGCCGCTCCCTCCCCGCGGGACCCGTCCTGCACTGCGTTGCCTTTTGTTCTTTCTTTTTTCCTTTTCTCCTACCAGATTTTTGGCGTCTTTATCTTTTGAGGAGGGCGATGTTCTGTTGGAGTTCCGCAGGTGCTCTGGTTGGCTGAGTGGGTCTATAGATGTGGGTCTTGGTGTATTTGTGGGAGAGGGTGACCTGCGAGTGTCCTTCTACTCCGCCATCTTCTCCATCTCTCCTAATATATAAAATCTTATATCTTATATAGTATATAATAAATATAATATCTTATAATTATATACCTTATATAATATATAATACCTTATATAATATATAATACCTTATATAATATATAATAAATATAACAGAATATAATTCCCTTCCTTTTATAGCAAAACTCCTTGAGACAGTTATCTAGATTCAACACCTGTAATTCCTCTCTTCCCACTCTTTTTTGCCTTTCTATTTTTACCTTTTCATTTAGAAAAGTCTAGAGAATAGTATGAAAAAGAACCATCATCAACTTCAACAATTGTCAACTGTGTCCAATACTGTTGTACTCTGAATAATTTTAAGCAAGTCCCCAATGTAATACAATTTCATCTATAAATATTTCAGTATATATTTCTAAAGATAAGGACTCTACTTTTTAAAAAAATATTCAGCTAAAGCATCTAAACTAGATGAGCAAAAGTCTCAATATCATCAAATACTCAGTCTATGGTATTTTCCCAATAGTGTCTAAACAGAAGTGCATCAACCCTGTTTCCCTAATGGCTGGTGTTAGCATGTTTACACAGTCTTTTTAGTCCTGACTGTGGGGTTGTTTCTGGGTCTACTATGGACTGACTTTTCTGTTTGAGGGGTTTTACAAATATAATTACGTCCATTCTGTCTGACATGTTCAAAACAGGAAAAATGCTGTAAGGTCTAAAAGGATGAAAATGCGCATAAAAGTAGAGCTGAGTGAAATAATTGAAAGTGTTCATATATTAGAGGATTTAAAAGCCAATTTGGACTGAAGATTACTTACATTTATAATTTCTCACAGTAAATGATGGGGCATAACTTTAAATTATGGCCTCCCACACACAAAATGTCACCAAGTCTCAACCCCCAGTCTGCTGACGGGTCCTTCTCACGTTCGCACCTAGACTCAGGCCACTCACTTTCCTCCACTTATTTTCTCCTTGTGCTCTGTTATCTCAGATTCTAACTAGTGGAAATATCCAAAATTTTGAAGATTCTTCTCTTTCCCTGGGCATCCAACTGTCTGCCATAAGGGTCTCTCTCACACACACACACCCACGGGCAAAAAGAAAAAAAAAAGGAAGAAATTGTCCATAACAGACATCATTTCAGAGAGTGAAAAGGCAAGCCTCCAATTCAGGGAGATATTTACTATATCTGTAACTAATGAAACTCTCATACAGAATAAATAAAGAACTTTTACAAATCAATATGAAAAATGTAGACAACGTAATAGAAAAAAATGGGGAAAGTACTGAATAGGCCTTTTGCTGAAGAAGATACCTAAATGGCCAATAAACACAGAGAATGGTGTTGAAATTCCTTAGTCATCAGAAAAACTCAAATTAAATGCACAAATGAAATGTTAAAACTAAAGAGATTAATGAAACCAAGTATTGGCAAAGATACTGAGAAAAGTAATTCAAGGTGGGGGGTTAGATAAATTCTTTGGAAAACTAGCAGTATCCATAAACTTGAAAACATGCATAAAATGTGACCCAGCCATTCTACACCTAGAGAGAAATCAAAGAAGTAACTATGCACATGCTCTAAAACTCATCAAAATCTTCACTGCAGCATTATTTGTAAAGGCAAAAAAAAAAAAAAAAAAAAAAAGGCAACCCAGAAACAACCCAAATGTCCATCAACAGTAAACTGAATGTTTTGATAAAATCGTGCAACAGGAAAACTATACAGTAATGAGAATAAATTTGCTAAATTAAAAAAAAAAATTGAATGAAAGTTGCAAATGTAATACTGAGCAAAAGAAACCAGACACAGAAGTCATACAATATGATTCTGTTAATATAATGTCCAAGAAACAGGCAAAAATCTACCAATAGTGATAGATACCAGGAGAGCAGGTACCCTGGGGACCGGGAGAGGTTTCAGAGGGGCTTCTAGGGAGCAGACAGCGCTCTGCTTCTTGTCGTGGTGCTTACATGAATGTGTGAGTGTGTTCACGCTGTGAAATTTGGGCTGTACATTTACCACTTTCACTTTCCTATATATGTGTTACACTTGAATCAAAACTTTAAATGAAAGTGAAAAGCAATCCTAGGCCTTTTGCAGGCCAGCATCAAGAAGAACAGGGAACAAAAAGTTAGTAGTTCTCAGCACAAAGAAGATGATTATTTGCTAACGGAAGAAATACACTCTCCAGTGTGGGCTGAGACCAGCACCCACATAAATGACTGCAGAGAGGGAATGGTCTTCAAAAGCTACGGGGCCAGGTGGGAGGCAGGAGGGGCGACACTGGCAGCATCACTTCCAGACAAAATGAAAAACCTTTAATGTTCTGTGCGCAGAACTCCCAGATCAGTAGGTGTTCGGGTTAGGATCACTAGGACTATTTTGTCTGCAAGGAAAAACAAAACCAAACATACTTGTCTTTCCACATACATGCCTTTCCTTTAATGGGTCAACTAGTAAAGGAAACAGAAGGCTCATCTGGGATACAACTAATGAGTACTGAAAAAGGATCTTTAACTGCAGAAGCCACATTCAAAACTGTCCATAAGACGAGAGACCATTTCTCCTGCTAACAACCATGAGACTTGCAGTGAGTATCGACGTCCACTCTGCTGAAAGCCAGGCAGCTACTTGACACTGCAGGGTTTGGAAGGCTCCAAGAGGTAGACGCTCTTTCTATGGGAACAAATACGTTTCCTCTTTGGAAGCCAATCTTGCCGCCTCTATCCAGGCTTAGAGAACTGGAGGGGATATTGTCTTGGAACGATGACCTGGAAAGGACCCTCACATCCAAAACCACAGTTCTTGTAATAATAAAGTAGAGGGAGCCTTGCTGATTACCCAGTACCTTCTATTTGTAATGGGATGAGGAGATTGATGTTTGATTTTGCTCTGATACATAGGAAAGACCACCAGCCATGGAGTTCAAGTCCCGGCCCTGCCTCCTACTTGCTGCTGTGTGACACAGGTAACTAACTAAACCTTTCTCCATTGAGGTACAGTGAGCAAGAGTAACTCCCATCCTAAGAGAGAAGATACGAATCTTAGTGTGCGAACGTGAATTAGTAAGAAATACTATTTTCTTTTTAATCAACTTGAGTTTGTTGGTGACCCAGCGAGAACGCAGTGGTCCACTTTAAGGGATTTTTCTAAAAGAGATTTAATTAAAGGACTATTTACAGAGTGTATGCAGAGTTAACAAAACAGACAAGGGAGAGTGACACTGGGTTTAACAACAGCAAGAAGCTATGATCTCTCCTAAACCTGAATGGATGAGGGACAGAAAAATGTTACTGGGGTCAGTGAGCCAGAGTCCTGAAAGAGGGGTTGATAACCATGAGCAGCAGTCTTAGGAGCACAGCCATTGCCAGAACAGTGGCCCCAGGAAGGGAGCCAGGACAACAAGTATCTGAATTCAGTTCCTCCCACCCTCCTTCTGTATCTGCCTGTGCCTCCTGGTGGCTGAATTCAAGTGGAGGTCGGAGGAACAGAGACAGAGGGTTATGGACACCATAGTGGTAGGGCTCCCGGGGCACAGAGTAGGGAAGACAAGGGCACAGTGGATCTGGGAATGGGGCATGCAGAGAGTAACTGGCAAATCATGCATGTCTGCCCCCACACCCTGTCCCACCGCACTCTCAGTTTCAGTCACTATTTCCCACTGGCCCTTCCCAGCCCTCGGGGGCTGGGCCAAGCTCCAGGGGTCTTTCTCAGTACCAAAAGACCGAGGAGGCCCAGGTGTCATGTTCACACTAGTAATTTCTAAGTGCCTATTAGCTTGGCTCCAATGGTCCCTTCAGGTCTAGTGGTCTGGATGAGTTCTCTATGCCGTGACTCAGAAACTGACAAAGCTAGAATTCCCTGTGGCCTGCACTTGGCCTTCATAGATCACCATACATTTATTTCTAGTGGCAGTCATGTCACCTCCCCAAGGTACATTCAAGAAACAAGTATCCGTCTAGCCTCTGGAACTGCTACTTTTGTCTACTTCTCAGTTTCTGGGAACCCTATCCATCTATCTCTGTCTCATCTATCAATGTCTGTGCATCTAACAACCAAGGAGAGACACTTTTCCCTCTCATCCATCCAGCTTTCCAGCCTTATCATAAACTATAGTAAGCTCAAGCTTTCACAAAAGACCAAGGAAGTCTTATTTTCCCAGGAGATTTTACAAGATTTCCATAGGACAGGAGGTACTGAGAACCCAGACACTTGTCTGGAAACTGGGAGGAAGAACTCTCCTCCTTTCCATCCCCTGCCCCCTTCACTTTTCTCAAGACACAGTGGCATCATCTCTGCTCCTGGAACAGCTCTGGCTTCTCCCCGCTTCAGGGACTCCATGCCTGCTGGTCTTTTCTCAAACACTCCTCCAACTCAGTACCCAGCCCAGCTCCTTTACTTTGAGTCTCGGCGCAAATGTGTTCCTCAACAAGGTCTTCTCAGGCAACCCTATTTTAAAATTAGTTTTTAGCATCATTTTTATTTCCACCAGCATCTCAAATTGTCTTGTATGCTTATTTACTGGCTTGTCATTTGTCTCCCCCAACCAGAAGTCTGTCCTGTTTATCTCATGATCACCCCTTATGCTAGACAAAATTCCCAGCACATAGTAGGACTCAATACATAGTCGTTGGATGAATGAAGAAATGAGTGAATGAATCCATAAACCTATTTATTGAAATGAATGCCAAAAAATTATCTTGCCACATTGCCTCCTTCAGAGGGTTAGTCTAAGACTCAGATGAGGTAAGTTACACAAAAGGGCTCAAAGGGTCAGACAAATGTTAGAGTTCTTATTCTATAGCCGTGGCTTCCTGCTGGCCTGCTCCTCTGACACCTAGGTCTTTGGAGGCCCTAAGCATTCATCTTTTTTCCTTGAAAGAGAAATGGCTTGTGGACTCTGAGATAAAGCATGAGGAAAGCCAAAGTATTGTGAAAATATTATACCTTCTAGTTCTTTTGACTGCTAAGGCTCTCAAGTATTAATTTGTAAGACAAAGGCCCACCACTGGCCTTAAAGAACCATGATGTAGATACAGATATAAATAGATAGACGGATATAATATGTAGCTAGCTAGCTAGTATGTCGATACAGAGAGACAAATACAGAGATATACATTCTCTCTCTCTAACTGTATCTTGGTTGTATTTATCTAGCTAGCTAGCAATATCTGGAAAGTACAAAACATAATAGAAATAATGAGAGAGTAGCATCCACTATCTCTTCGTGGGAAGACAACCACTGCTGATGTTTTGATATCATTTTCTTCCTATTTTCCTTCCCCTTACTTAAGTTTGCTTACTTATTTTTACATTGTGTACTCACACTTTATTGCTTATGATACAAATATCTCTGATTCACAGAGACTCTGGCTTCTCATTTTAGTTAGTTCTGAAGGCTTTCATTTACTGCTGCTACAAAATAGAACTCACTTTTTTCTTCCCTGTCTTCCATTCCCTGTCCTCATCCCCACCACCCCTGCCCCGAGCAGTGGCAAGTACTTGGAAGAGCAGGTGGTCTGGAAATGTCTGGTCTTACCAGAGGGCTATGTTAAGTGTATGCATTTGAATAACCAGACCCAAGAATAATAGTAGGACCCAGACTTAATCGGAGTCCTTGCTTAACCAAACCCTGGGCTCATGAATACTATTCTTAGGTGCCCAGCTAGAGTAGGAAGCAGAAGGACGCTGGCAGCCGAGGCTGGGAAGTAACAGCCATAAAAGGCTGACATTTATTGAGCACTTCCAGGGACTCTACAGAATCTATTTGTATAGACTGTTGGAATAAATTCTCTCAAATTCCTTTGCAATAATAATGATTCCTTTTTTTAATCATTCTATAGATGAAGGAATTGAGACTCAGAGAGGTCAAGTAACTTGCCCAAGCTCACACACACAGTAAGTGGTGTACCTGGGACTTGAACCTGACCGTCTCACTTCAGAGCTCCGGTTCATCCTTATTGGAGGAAAATAAACCTGAGGAGATGAAAACACAAGAGAGAAACAAGCACATACGAGAACTGACTTTGGAAGAAAAAAAGCCCCAGGAAAGGAAAAGCCAATCTCCTTGTAGGTTTCATCCGTTCCCAAGAGCGCAGATCTTTTCATCTTTCAGTAACAGCCCGTATTTACTTTGTCTCCAGGGCGGGAGAGCCCTGCCGCTCAGGACCAGCCAGGCGTGCCCAGACACAGGCGTTTTAAGAAATGTAGCCTCTCTCCTCCATTCTCAAGTGCTCCTCCTCCTCTTCCCACTTCCTTAGCCCACTTTTATGTGGGAACACATCTCATCGTGGCAGCCATGAGGGTTCTCCAAACATATGAAAAGGACAAGGATTCCACTGCCTCTTTTTCCTTTTGCTTTCTTGCTCTTCATCTTCGACAAAGCCACACCATGCCCAGACTGATTACAGGAAAGAAAGGAAAGAAAGGAAAGGAAGGAAGGAAGGAAGGAAGGGAGGGAGGGAGGGAGGGAGGGAGGAAGAAAGAAAGGAAAGAAAGAAAAGAAAAGAAAAGAAAAGAAAAGAAAAGAAAAGAAAAGAAAAGAAAAGAAAAGAAAAAAAGAAAGAAAGAAAAAAAGAAAGAAAGAAAGAAAGAAAGAAAGAAAGAAAGAAAGAAAAGAAAGGAAGAAGAAAGAAAAGAAAGGAAGAAGAAAGAAAGAAAGAGAGAGAAAGAGAGGAGAGAAAGAGAGAGAAAGAAAGAGAAAGAGAAAGAAAGAGAGGAAGAAGGAGAGAAAGAAAGAGAGGAAGAAGGAGAGAGAGAGAGAGAAAGAGAGAAAGAAGGAGAGAAAGAGAGAAAGAAAGAAAGAAAGAAAGAAAGAAAGAAAGAAAGAAAGGAAGGAAGAAAGG